>NC_138538.1:61169621-62369621 GCF_964234715.1 Podarcis melisellensis
ATAACATAGGATTCTAGGTTATATTTTAGCTTATGATTTGGCTCTTGCAGTACATGCATGGGCCAGCCATAATTCATGGTTCTTGGTGTTGATACATGCAAAATGGAGATGGTACCCTAGAATATTTCCAACACACTCCCTCAGAGAGCGCATTTAATCAGATCAGTAGTGATGGGAAAGCTGGTCTGCCATTATAGATCTCCTCACTGTAGAACCTGTAGCAAGGAATGCCAGAGTTCTCCAGACCAGTCTTAAAGCTACTGTTGCAGATTAAACAAATCAAATCAAATCAAATCAAATGTGCTTTAACTTTTCTCTTCACTTTCCTGCATGTTGGATTGGCTCCAGAGCAAAATAACTTGCACTTAAGACCTGTTGAATTCAGTGTGATATGTTAGTGATAAGTAACTTGTATCCCACTGAAATCAATAGGATGTAAGTGCAACTTAACTTTGTCTCCACTTTTCTATTTCCTTTCCTGTAGTACAGGCATAGCCAATGTGGTGCCCTCCAGAGTTTGCTGCACTCCAACCCCCATCATCCCTCACCATCGACAAGGCTCTCTGGGGCTGATGGGAGTTGTAGCTAAACATCTGGAAGGTACCATGTTGGATACCCCTGCTGTAGTATATGAAATAGTCAAAGGTTATTGGTTAAAGTGGGTGTGTGTCTCCTATTAATGCACAAAAATGTAGGCTGCTATCCATGGAGAAAGAGTGTTATACTTTTCCATGAACAGATTGTTTTCATGCTACACAGCATTGAAGTAAAGCAGACTTCCTTTTGTACCACATGGCAAAGAAATATTTGTCCGTTCATGGGCAGATCAGCAGTGGTCTCAACCATGCCCCATCTTTCCTGCTCCTGAGCTTAATCTCCAGTCAGCAGCACTGGCTGTGGTTGAACTTTCCCCCCTGCACTCGCCCCATGCCTTGTTCAGCTGGTGAGAGATTATAGCTCAGGAGTGGGGGAAACACTGCTGGGGAAAGGCCAGTGGAACAGACTGAGAAGTCCTGCAGGTATTACCCATCTCCACCCCAGAATCAAAAACTAGTTTCTCTTTAAATGGATGAAACAAAAAACCTGGGAGTTTCCCATAATTAATAAATGTATAGAAATGTGTATGTGTGTGTGCATACCCATTTTTGTGTATTTTTTTCTATAACCAGAGTTCATATAGCAGCTTTCCTAAACTGGAAGTAAATACTGTAATTTTGATGCGTAATATTTGACAGGAACTATAACTTGATCTGTGTGTCCTCAAGTTGCCTTATTTTATATAAAATGTGGGGGGAAATGTATTTAGGGGAGAAATTATTCTGAATTATGCTTTATAGTCCCCACCACTAAGAGACCTATGCTAGTTTGATGATAAAATTATGTTGTTTAAGCTCCCCCCATCCCCACTGGCTAGCGTATTATACAAGAAGCTTTATAGTATTTGAGAATGGGCTACTGCATTAACTGCCAAACTAAATGAAATAACATTTTAACATCAGCAGTGCAAGACTACAGCTTAATGCCATCTTACACCTATATTAGAGTTTGTTCTACCCAATAGCTGTGTGCATAACTGTTTGAACCCACTAAGCCCTGGCAGCATAGGTATAATACTTCATAATGTCTTAACCATGGTGAACCTTGGGGGTCTCAAATTTCAGTGGCACCCTGTGTGACACAAAAATTTGGCACCCCTTGCTTCTCTTGCTCCACTCTAATTCATAGCTGCAGAACCCAGTGAGACCAAACCAGTTATGCTCCCCTAAATCCCCCTTTAGTGCAGTGGAAATGTTGGTGGTTCTCAGTTCTCTTCTCTACACTTGGATGTAAAGTGTGGATAAGCACTTTTTCCTGAACATCCACATCCTAACAGACAAGGCTCTGTCCATGATAAGTATTTCCTTTTGAGAAGGTGGAGCATGCTATCTGAATGCAGCCTGAGCTTTTCAGGCTGCAATGTTGTAGAGCAAAGTGACAGGGAATGGCAAGCTGTTATCTGGCTCTGCCGGCACCCAAAAAGTCATTCCGTATACAAAGATGCATCCCAGGAACTAGACTCTAGCATTGCTGCTTTTTTCTTTGTTGCACCTTTATCAAGACAATCTGGACATTCAATGTAGATGAATCAACTACTATATTTGTGCTTTAGAAAGACTAAAGGTCTTCTGAAGGGCAACTGTCTCCTGAGACGGCTCATGTGGTGCTGATAACACCACGGTTGCAAGTTCGATCCCCATAAGGGACAGCTGCATATTCCTGTCTTGCAGGGGGTTGGACTAGACAATCCTCAGGGTCCCTTCCAGCTCTACAGTTTTTGATTCTATGTACTGAGGTCTCCAGCACTGCAACTCTATAACATCTAATGCAGGGAGTTTCCAGAAAGAATGCAAAGGGTTTACGTATCCCTGTAATTGGCTACAATGATGAGCACATTTTAAGCTAATAACAAAGAATCCAAAGAGTTTAACAAAAAATCCATTACTTCTCACTGTGACTACTTCTGAGTGGGCCAGGTATATATGAGGCCATCAATTATATAGAGAAGGCTCAGATGTCCATGAATTGTCATAATGTTAATTATTTTTTTAAGTGATTTTCCATGTGGTGCACATAATTAAATGTGTGACAAATGTATGTTTACACAAAGAATTGGATACCAGTGATAGAATGCACTTTTGTATTTTTTATTAGCTCTTCATTTTTATACAAAAAGCAATATCTAGAATAAGCAGGGAGATGGGTCACCAAGTGCCCTCTCCTCCCCTGGCTTCGAAGGAGAAGCTTCTTTTAGGAAACCATCTCCTGAAAGTGTCTTAAGTGATGGGAGGGACATTGGGAGATACCGTCATTCACTGAAACTCAAAGCACTCTAGTTTCAAGGGGGCAGGAAGGTATGGCTGCCTTCTAGGGGGCTTCTTTGTTCAGCCTGTGGCAGGTGGGAGAAGACATATATGGGTTTGTTTCATGTCTTGACTGAGTTCTATATTTTTATCATGTTTTTCTTCACCATGGGCTGTCTCCAGGGTTGCAGAAGCAGAAGTCATGTTTGTGCAATGGATCCCCTTCTTTCACCTGCTCTCCCCTGTAGACCCAACAAAAGTTCTCGCCAAAGAGTTGTGCAGGGGGGTGGGGACTGACCAAACATTCTGGGCCTTATCATTTGGGGCTGCAGTGAAAGAAGGGAACCCCAAACTGGCCAAGGAATCTTGCACTCTGTCTTCCTCTCATCCACAACATTGGATTTTAATACAATATGGTTGAGGTTACTTGCTCAGCACCCCAACTTTTATTACCTGCTTGTATATCTATGCATTAAGAGCAACTGGCCTATGTGAGCAGAATATATTGAGTATGAGACTTGGGCTGCTTCCAGACTGTAACTATGTATTTAACAAATGTTGTTTGGCTTTAGAGTGATGGGAAAGAATTGCAGAAAGATAACAAAGAATCCATCCACTTCTGTTATTCTTTGTTTTTATTTCAAGGTTGTAAAGCCCTTTGGCAAAGCTCAGTTTGTGCTTTTTTAATTTTAAGTAAGGTTTATTTTCGAGTCCTTTATAAATAAGCCAGGGTAGAGCTGGAAATGTGAAACTGGGAGCCAAGTGTGCGGAGATAAAGGAGCTTGGGCGTGCTCTTTTGACTCGGATGTAACAGCTCTGAGAAATTTGACTTGTTCAAAGTGATGGATTCACTTTACATACTCATTAATCTCATATTCAAAGCAAGAGTGGTCTAATTATTAAAGTATATTTCTAGGTGAATTTTATAGAATTTGTAGAAATTATTCCAGGGTCAAAAAAATTATTGTTGCTGCTCTGAGTACTTTCAAAAGCTCCATTTAGAAGCTACCCAGATACTATGTTCTCTATTGCTTTGGTTTTTAGCTTTTCCTCAGAATCACAGTCTTCTGTAATGCACCACAATTTTCACCTCATGATGTTGGCACTTTACTGTGAATCTGATGTATTTTCTAAAGTTATGGTTCTGTTTTGTACTAATGACAGTATGTTGGGAGGGAGTTCTGTACTTAGTTGTTCTAGGGAACAGTCTTTGTATGTACTGTAATTGAGGGAGGTGGGTTTTTGTTTTGTTTTGTTTTGGATAGTCTCTCCCCCCAAGAAAATCCTACAGCTGTATAACCATTTGATATTTGTAAATAAAGTTATTTTGAACTTATTCTGCATCTTCTCAGATGTGTTTCATTCCATTACCTACATTTGTTGGTGAAACCCAATTCTGTAAATTATAAAGATGATTCCACCTCTCTATACTATGAAAGGGAAGATCCAAGTTTTCTAAATCTGTGGTATTTGGTAGGTTAAAATAAACTATTACCTTCATGCATAGTGCTGCAAGGGAGGAAATAAGCAGAACAAAGAACACAGGACTTCTGCCAAAAATAGCAATCCTGAGTTCATACTTCTGTTTTTCCTATGGTATGCAGTAACATAATGTGATGTGATGTTCCATTTCCACACACACACGATAAGCAGCCCCAGTAAGCATGGCCAATGGGCAGGGATGATTGGAGTTGTAATTCAACAACAACTGGAGGGCCAAAGGTTCCCTACAACTGCTCTAGAGGGTGGAGGAGGGGGCTTGCAGCACCAGGCTTGCTATTCTTTGTTGGCTTCATCTCATTTCACCCAGAAGGAGACTTCATTGTATGCAAGTCTAGCATCTTCATAAGCAATTGATTGACTATGCATATGTTAAAAACAAACATGTAGCTTACACCCCCCCCATGTGGTGTATAGCACCATAAATTACTTAAGAGATGTGAGCTAATGAGGTAATCTACACTTTGAGTGTTTGAGTGAGAGAAAGCAGTGAGGCAGGGACGGACTGTGAATTTACAGAGTTTTGACCACAAATAGGTGATTTTCAAGCTTGTGAGATCTTTGTTTTTGACTAGAATTCAAAGATGAACCATCCCAGAGCCACATGCAAACAGCACACCATTAGAATTAACCAGCAGGCCACCCCTGAGCATATTTTGGGCTTAGAAATTTGTTTTCAGTCCCAGAACTGAACTGAGCTCTTAGTCCTTTCATATCAAGACCACTTCTGGTTAGCTTTCTTCATTTCGGCAGCCTTATTTAGGTGGAATGGTTTTGCTCTTGCTGTTATTAAACAGTTGGGAATTGAACTCTTGCTATCTACTGCAAATCACCCACAGTTCTACCAGTAGATCCCAATCTGCCATTTGTTCACCCTAGTGTCTATGTTCACCACCACCTCTTTAGCATTTCAGTCAAAAGCTTTCTCTAATCCTCACTGGAGATGCAAGGACCTGAAGCCTGGACTGATTTGCATGCAAATCATGGGCTCTACCACTAAGGTAAGATGAGCGGGGAAATTACCCCAGTTCCAGTGCTGGGTCTTGCATTTCCTGCTTGCTTCTCCATGCCCTACATGACAAGCCATTGGAGGTGGCAATTGTTGCTAGAAATCTGAGTAGGACAATCCTCTCCCTTCCCTCTGGATTGAATTAATGTCCAATCTCCTCCTTCCCAGTCCTATGCAAAATGCTAAGCTTTGACCATTATTTATTGCTGGTTGAATCAAAATTGGTTCATGCATAAGTGGAACTGACTTCTCTTGCAACAGAACTTCACCTTCCACTGTTCTCTTCTGTAGCTCCTACATACCCTGAAAATCTGCTCCAGGAGGTGGAGGGCGGACCCTTTGCTGAGAGGAGAGGAAAGCATTCTGTTGCACTCTTGCAGTGTTGGATTCTGCCCTGTGTCCTAAATCATGTGCCCAACAGCACAGCTTAAATTAGCTGAATTTTTTTTTGCTCTGTTTAAATATACATTACAGTCATGGATGCAACTATGAGGAAAACTGGAATAAAAATAAAGTGCTGGAAACCCGCATTTAACAAGAGGATTATATTTGTTCTAAGTGATAGATTAGAGGAAAGACATTTCTGCAGAGCTATTACATAAATCGGATTTTGTTTGTGAGCTTAGACAATTAGAATGAAGAACTCTGTTACACTGGGGCTGCTTCTAGACTCACTATTTTCAGGTGGGATTCAATCATGCCCCCAGCAAACTCAGGCTTGGCAATTAAAACTGATTTGAATCTCTTATTGGACAAACCCACTTCCACAAAGATCAGGCTCTATTTAGGAGGCCCCACAGCATAATAATATGTGTATTAAAGATTAAAGGGAACTAACTTCGCATGCTAGATGGCCATCCTACCCTTCTATCATATTGTTCTTTTTTTTATATATATATAATTTTTTATTGAGGTTTTTTCATACAAATGCATATTTAACAAACAAAATAAGTTTCATAACATCCTTTCATTCTATTGTGGACTCCCTCACGTCTCCCGCTTCCACTTTCATCATTACAAACAAATTTTTCCAAGCAAATTATCATCTTGTTTATGATCTTAAATCCAATATTTAGGTTAAACTCAAATATAAAATTGTAATTTAATGGTAGACAGTTATTTCTACTCTGACTTCCTTGTTAGGATTCAACCAAATTACAGTACTTTTGTAAATAAATCTTAAATTTCTTCCAGTCTTCTTCAACCCTCTCCTCTCCCAGGTCACGGATTCTGCCCGTCATCTCAGCTAATTGCATATAGTCCATCAGCTGCATCTGCCATTCTTCCAGTGTGGGTAGATCTTGGGTTTTCCAGTTCTTAGCAATAAGTATCCTTGCCGCCATTGTAGCATACATAAAGAATGTTCTGTCCTTCTTTAACACGTTCTGGCCGCATATTGTTCTGTGTCCAAAAGGCTCTGATAATGTAGCCTATATGCATTGCCTTTCACATGAGATCCATAGAGGCATTTACTGTAGCCTCCAACATGTTTTATTAAAATTCCCTCTGACTTCAGAGTAACCCAATATATGTCTCTTACAGAGCCAAGAGCCAATATGCTGCAGGGGATAGTGTTAGACTAAGGAGACTTCAGCTCAAATCCTCTCCAAGTCATGGATTGATCTAGGTTAGGCACATAGACTTAACCCAGACTCTCACTGCCTTGTTAGAATATGAGAGGGACAGCTATGCCTCCTTGATGAAAATGAATGAGATAAAGATCAATAAAATCTGGGCCACAGATGCATCATCCCATCCAGTTTTCTTGTAGGGTAATTAAGTAGCAAGCACCCCTTGCATAGGGGTGGACTTCAGGCTTGTGGAATGGACTGTGTTTTACTATAGCCCCACATTCACCAACTGAAGTAAGGTCCAAAGCAGTGCGAGAAGAATCTGCATACAGAGTTGGATGCAAAATTGGGGCTTGGGTGGAGTCGATAATCTTGTGCATCCCATAACACATTCCCTGGGATAAGCTGCAAGTTCAAGGACAAATATTCACCTGAGTTTTTAATACAGATCAGGGATGCTAACACAAAGCTCTACAACAGGCCAACTGAGCTGCAAAAAGACCTAGTCAAAGGAAACCAACTATTACTCTTATTTTACACGTGAAGAACACTGAGATGGAAAGATAAGTAGTCAACAGAAAGAAGGTCAGCCAGGACAAATTAGTGTTGTCACTAAATGATTAGAGGACAGAAATCCATGCCAATCCACCATAAAATATCTATCAGTAGATCACCTGTCATAAGAACAAACCTATTGGATTGCATCCAACATTTTTCCTACTCTGAGTAGACTCATTTAATTTAATGACCATGAATAAATTATGTCTAAAAATTTACAACCCATTTTCTTTTTCTTATGGCTCAGCAGGGGAAGCCAAGGTCTATATCAACATTATATTACATTGGTCTTTGTCTTTCAAGAAAAATTGCAACATGTGATTCACAAAGTCAGTTATTTGTATGCTTGGTTGGGACAGCAACACATGACATCTGTGTTCCTAGTCATACATTTTTTATAATGAGTGTAGACCTGTGTAAAATATGCAATGATTTTACATTATTCCTGTATAAGCTCCTCAGGGAGGGATCTGTCCTCTTGTGCTCTGAAACATATCATGTATGTTAATGATTATATAGTACATGGGATATTTAATATTATGCTTAACTTATTCACTTTTTATGGGGCATCCACACAATGCTATCATCTATTGCATGTCATCCTACATTTCCCTTGTGGGTTTTAAAAAACTTTTCTCAGACCAACAGAATATTTGCCTTTCTTCCCAGAAGAACAGAAGAGTAGTACAATATCTACAGGTGCAGGTGCCTTTAATGCAAGTCTTTTGGTCTTTTATTATTATTATTAAAGGGGCAGGATTTTGATGTGGGCAAGTAAACCTGTCACAGAAGAAGAGAAGAAGAAGAGTTTGGATTTTATATCCCACTTTATCACTACCCTAAGGAGTCTCAAAGCGGCTAACAACTTCTTTTTCCCTTCCTGCTCCACAACAAACACTCTGTGAGGTGAGTGGGCCTGAGAGACTTCAGAGAAGTGTGACTGGCCCAAGGTTACCCAGCAGCTGCATGTGGAGGAGCGGGGAATCGAACCCCGTTCACCAGATTACGAGTCCACCGCTCTTAACCAGTACACCACACTGGCTCTCAAACAGCTCAAAACAAACAAACAAACCCAACAGCTCAAAACAGCTCAAAACAAATCCATTTTAACCTTTGTGATGGGTTGCTATTTATTATCCCGTTTCTTTTTGAAAATCCATTGCATGAGTAGACCTTGTTCCACGCATGCAACAACTTAGTTGAATCCTGCCCAATTTGGCATGGTTTTGCAGCAAGGTCTGGATTTTTGTAGCACTAAAATCTCTGAATGGTAAAGACTGACACTAGTCCACATTAATGTGATCTAAGCTAGTGAGAACCAGTGTGGTGTAATAGTTACTGGACTAAGGCTGGGGAAAAACTGGAATTCAAATCCACAACGCTCACCTGAGAACAACAACATATGCTGCCTTGAGGTCCTTATAAGAAAGGTGGGATATAAATGTAGCTTAAAAATATATAGGCATGTTTACATTTTAGTGTGACTATGACTGGCAGCTATTTGATAGTATCTCTGGCATGTAACAGCATGCTATATATTGCAGGAATATGCATGCTGTGGCAGGCTGCTTGTGATGTATTCCTGAAAATGCTAGGTGGTCAAGAGGAGAAGCAAACACAGAGTACTTGAGCAGAATGCAGGGAGAAAAAGAAAAGTCTAAATGGGACAATTGCACTTAGAACAAGATTTGAGAGGCAGTTCCCCACCCAGCAGGAAAGCTCCAAGGCCTTGAATATTCCTCTCCAGGACTGTTCACTAAGAGTCCTCCAACTCTACCCCAGCATCTAGCTAGCTGAAGGTCTGAGTATATTTGATTTATGGGTTGGATATATACAACGCTTAAATCCTAATTTCTGTATCTGGCACAACTTTGAGACTGTTTTAAAAGACTTCTGTATGTGAAAGAATAGGTGTAAAACAAGATATAGCAAGCCCTTTAAAAAGAGGAAAAGTTGCTAAACCTCAACTACAAATTGACTAGACCAGAAGCTTGGTGTAACAATAAAATTGCAAGCACACTTGCAAAGCTAAGCAGGGTCCAACATGGTTTCAAATTGGATGGGATACCATGTGTTGAGATTCCTACATTGCCGGGAGTTGGACTAGATGATCCTCGTGGTCCCTTCCAAGTATACAGTTCTATGATTTTATCTGGTCCAGTTAACTTCACCAATCCAGAATAATTTATCAGACAATAGGGCTGCATTTATAAACATACACTTAAATGGGAATAACCTACTAGGTCTTATTTCTGAGTACACACATATAGGATTGCCCTATGAGAGAGAAGCAGCTGCAATGAAGAAAACAGAGTGAACTCACTTTTTTCACAGTGAAAAATGGTGCCTGTCCATCATTATTTTTGTTAATAGCTGCAGACCAACCAATGCTAAGTTGGAGCTGGTTCTAAAACAGAGGTCCAGAAGAAATTGCTCCATGGAAAAAAACAGTTAGGTGCAGGCATGTTTTTTTTTTTTAGTAAGGTTATACCATGGCAGGAAGAATGGAATTTTATAAACAATCTCATACTTTACAGTCTATAAAACATCAAAGCCACTTACAGATTTATATGACACAGGTCAGTATAATTTATTCTCCTCTCAGTATACTTTATATATGTTTATTTCATTTTTTTGATATATAATTTGGGTATTTATTACAAGGAGGAAACTGCATTCTGATAAACTCTGGAATGAATTCTCAAGACAAAAATAGCTAAATGTGGAAATTAACTATCCCGTTTTCTAAACCGCACAGATTCTAGGTTTCATGCTAGAATCTAGCATAACATGTGAATTGTGAACATTAACTTCACAAAGAACACCTTTTAGCTGTTTTTCCTTCATCCTGTTTCTTGTTGGAAAAAAGTAACAGAAAGATCTGGATCTTTAAAAAAAAATAATGAACAAACATTGCCTGTAGAAATGAAATGAGGAAAAACATTTTGACTCCAGATCCTCTGTTCCATGCCAGATTTTATAAAATATGCTATGTCTTCTTGCATCCTCACCCTTCCTCTGATTTTGTATAATCCGAACTATAACCCAGCATTATACACCGTTTTCATACAAATTATCACCACATCACTGCCTCGGACTGAGAAACGTAGCCTTCGTGACCTATGACTGGCTGTGAATGACAAATCAAAAGTCAGCGTTTCAGAAATCAGCTGAGGTTTTTTTTTTTCCCTGCTGAGCTGCAGCAAGGAGAGGGAAGGGAGGATGAAAGAATCTGAAAATAAAGGTAAGGAAAACCTATAACTAGAAACATGTACAGTGTTATAAACATATGATGCTTGAGTCATTTATGTGGTACTATTTACAGTCTATTCTGCTGAGTAACCATTTTAAAACTGCATCGTGCATCTTGAATGCAAACAAGCCATGTTTAAAAATAAATGCAGTTATATAATATGCTAAGGGATAGACTTTGTATGAAATCTCCTTCTTATTTGAAGCACAAATTAGGATGCCAAATTCGTTAGTTCATAGCTGTGAATGCAGTATGTCTTACAGTATGACTGTATTACCAAGGCTTTATTCAAATACCAATGTATATATTTACAGTGCAACCCTAGTCATGTCTACTCAGAAGCAAGCCTTACTGAGCTCAATGGGACTGATTCCCAGGTCATTGTATACAGGATTGCAGTCCTAATGTTTGATGTTATGTTATCTGATAATATTGATATTATCAAAAAGAAATGGGATGTCTCCCCATTAAAATATTGATGGAAGCTTGTGGTCTACAGTAAATAAACAGACCTCTACTTCCTTTCAGTGTGTGTATGAAAAGTATCCAGTATTTGAGGATACTTGACCTTCATAATTGTATCAGAGTGATATTGCAAAACTGAACATAATTTTCTCCTTTAGGGAAAAATACTTTTAAAACTACATTACAAATCACCTCACATTTATGTCACATTATTTCTGCTTTGAAATCTGAATTATCAAAACTAAGGCTGCCCAAAGGAGTGAAGGGAGATTGGTTGAACTATGTGCTTGTCACAATGTTGCTGAGACAGTGATGTGACATTACTGCCACTATTCGATGCTATAGGTAGGTTTATTCCACAATTTTGCACTGAAGTGTTTGGCCTTTCCTATCATGTTTCTGATTTATATACAAATGTCCTTTCAATTTAGCAAAAAATCAATGTGAGCAGTATAAATTCAGATGCCGAATTTGGGATGAGGCCTCCATCTTCCAATGCTCCTTGAGGGAAAGAGCTGTTTATTTCAGTCGCAGCTTCATCTGAGAGGTACAGCCTCTTTCTATCGGCTCATGTAATTTAGATGCTACCAATAGCAGCCTGAAGACAATGCAGGGGTGCACTATATTTAGCCAGCTGTGACAGCATCTGTTTCCTTCTGATCCAAGAAACCCAAAGCTCATATGTGCAGCATTTATCAAATTCTTTAACCTTTAAGGAGAGACCATGGTGGTTTTTTTGCCCTTGAAACTCATGGTTGTGTGTGTTCAGTTTTTTTTTACTGCATGCCAACGGTAGTATAAGCACTCTCATTTAATTGCTGACTGACCTAATCTGTTCTGCATACGGCTTTTACCCAGCTGCAGATTAATCCTCAGAGTAGGAAAGAAAGGCTAGGCCTCAAGTCTATATACACTGTTTCCCACTCAGAGTGGAGTTAGAGTTGTTGCAGAGTCAGGCATGTTAAAAACAACATCATGGATTTTCCCATGCAGCACAAAATCTATAGACTAGGATATTACATATTACAGAAGAGGTAATCGTATGAAGGAGATCTGTAGAGACTATTTTGAATAAATAGTAAGCCAGTCATATGTGCACACATTAAACCATCTTATCAATTGAATTATATAGAAGCTGCAGTATATATTCACTTCTTCATCTTCTACTTTCAAGGTGTAAATACCTTTGTACGAGAATTGCATATTGCATAATATTACATTAGCATTTGGATTAAAAGGTGAAGAATAGTTGGTACCTTTAGCTGAATCAAACAGTAAAGCTTTTCTGGGACTGTACTACTTCACACTGCCAGAGGACGTGCACATTCAAAAGCCCCTATACTAAGAAATAAAGCTGCCCAGCACATACAGAAAAATGGTGTACCAGGGTGAACGCTCCTAGGTTTCGAGACTTAATTCTCCCTTACATGCTAGCTTTATACATGAAGGGAAATATATAATGTGCTCCCGCTCCTATTGTTGTACAGCCCAGGAAATCTTTTCAACTTGATTCTGCTGAATGTATAAACATGTGCCCTGTTGCCCTGTGAGATTATTTAGGGATACAAAGAAAACATTCCTGACTATAGATCAAAGTGATTAGGGCCAGTCTCCTCATTGGTACATGACTAGGGATAGACAAATTTGTCATTTTTTTTATTCCTTTCAGTTTTCCAAACTTCAGTTCTCAATAGTTTGCAAGTGTTTTTTTTAAGCCCCCCTAATATGCACTTTGTACTGTTTTCCATTTTGCCCAATACAGATTGTTGCAAAGCTATTTCCCCCAATTAAAAAAAATGTTCATTTTTTTACTAATATATGCATTTTATGGACACTTGTCCTCAGTATATGGGGGGGAAAAATTTACACATCACTTGGCAAACAAGTACATTGCAAAACTCTGAGAAGTGCGAATTTTTGAACCATGGCTATTTTGTTTCACAAATTCACTAGATTTGCCTTTAAATGTGATCTGAGTCAAGTTTCTCCCCCATCTCAGAATATGACTCATTTGGCTTGTTAGTGTCAAAGGGGCACTTTCCCTGGATTCTATGACTCACATTCTCAAGCCATCTGGCTGCATTACGTAAACTCATCCCTTGTTTTAAAGATACCTCTGACTTGGTGCTCTTTTTAATTATTATTGCTGCACTTTGGCCACACAGTGCAAGATGCATGATGTGCTTTGTTAACCAGTAATTGGACTGGCTACATAGAAGATCCTAGCTCAGGCTGCTGAGTATACTTACTCAGGACTCTGAGCTCGACTGAACATAGCAGGACTTACTTCTGAGTAAACATGCATAGGACTACATTGTCAGTGCCTGAAGCTACATTGCATTTTCTACAAGTTGAGCATAGTTCTGTAATTCTTTAGCGCAGCCAAATAATAGAAACTGTCACTGTCAAAAAAAAGTTCTAGTATTTTGTATTTTGATGGGGCAGCTTCTGTTAATTGTTGACTGCTATTTTATATTGTGCTTTACACAGTGTTTTACTACAGATCATTTTAATTTTTTATAGTTTTAAAATCATTGCTCATAACTGTTAACTTTCCCCCTTTTTTAAGGGAAATTCCCTTATTCAGAACAGGATTCCTCGCAAGAAAAGGGAAAAGTTGACAGCTATGTCATTGCTCCTAGTTGCCTCACACAGCAATAATTTCCAGAGTGGTTTAACAATCTTTGAGGGGAATAAGGATCTCCTAAGAACACTCAGGGACACAGGTGGCGCTGTGGGTTAAAGCCTCAGCGCCTAGGACTTGCTGATCGAAAGGTCGGCGGTTCGAATCCCTGCTGCGGGGTGCGCTCCCACTGCTCGGTCCCAGCGCCTGCCAACCTAGCAGTTCGAAAGCACCTCCGGGTGCAAGTAGATAAATAGGGACCGCTTACCAGCGGGAAGGTAAACGGCGTTTCCGTGTGCAGCTCTGGCTCGCCAGAGCAGCGATGTCACGCTGGCCACGTGACCCGGAAGTGTCTCCGGACAGCGCTGGCCCCTGGCCTCTTAAGTGAGATGGGCGCACAACCCCAGAGTCTGTCAAGACTGGCCCGTACGGGCAGGGGTACCTTTACCTTTAAAGAACACTCAGCGTCCTTAGCTAACTAGACTTCCCAGGATCCTTTGGAGGAAGACACAACTGCTTAAAGTGGTATGACACTCCTTTAAATGTATAGTGCAGATGCGGCAACAGTTGCACTTATCCTAGTACTACACATGGACATTTTAAAGTACGTCCTACCCCATCCTTGTGTGGATTTTTAAAGGTTAACTGGAGAAATCCTTTAAAAGGGTATTTAAA
The DNA here is from genome assembly GCF_964234715.1 of Podarcis melisellensis. NCBI lineage: Eukaryota > Metazoa > Chordata > Lepidosauria > Squamata > Lacertidae > Podarcis > Podarcis melisellensis. The sequence continues at coordinate 61,184,116 of NC_138538.1, forward strand.
ACATTCACAGAACACATACATATGCAGAGTACTTATGAGGTGAACCAAGGCCTACTCTCTCCTTTGTGTGGTTTTTTCTTATTTTAACACTTATTTCAACACTTATTTCATCCCATTGCACCTCTACCGTGTACTTTAAACACTATAAAAATAGTACAGAAAGTTACTGCATGCCACTTCCCATGTAATGGTATGTACAAAGTGCATTTTATGAACAACAAGATGACTGATCCCATGTACTGATGGCTATTTCAGAATGGCACAGGATACCATGTACCCAGTTATTATGCCCCACAAGTGGCATAAGGCACATACCAGTACTATGTATATGCCACTTTCCATACATACATTGCCCATTTGTACACACAGTTACACACTTCCTGCAGAATTTTCAAAGTGTTTTTACTTAAGGCACGATGCCTTAAAGCTGCTCCAAGCAGCTTTGCACTGTTACAGCAACAAACAAACAAACAAACAAACAAACAAAGAGCAAGCCCTCAGTTGACCTCCTAAGTACAATGGTTGAACCAACCCTCAGAAAGAGTTGTACATCTAAAGAGCTAAACTGCAGGTCTGTGGCCTGTTTGCACTAGTCTGATGACTGGTTTTGCAGCAAAATCTTGTATTCTCTGGCATCTCACATCTAATCAAATATCTGTTTACCCTAACTGGAAACAGTTCTCCATGCTCTCAGATACAGACCTTTCCTCAATACCTGCTACTTGACCCTTTAAAAACAAAAAAAAAAAAACAACAAAAAAAACCAACACACACCTATGAGGTAGGTTAAGCTGAGTGACTGGCCCAAGGTTGCCCAGTGAGCTTCATGGCTGATTGGGGATTTGAACTCTAGTCTCCAAGGTTCTAGGTTAGCACTCCAGCCACTATACCACACTGGTTTTTATTATGTGGCCCAGATCTTCTCAACATTATCTGAATAAAGCAGGAGAAGCACAAGCTGCAATGAACCCCACACCACCCAAGGACAGACCTTAGGACATGGTAGGCCATGCTAAAAAGAATACTAATAATCATTTCAAATATTATTCATAAGGACAAACTAATGGTAGTGTGGGTCCACCACAATCATTTGTGTGCGCCCAATTCTAAAATGCATGTTTCAGGACTATGCAATCTTGCCCACCCTCCCATCACCACCACTACTGCAAGGCTTACTTCTAACAAGTCATTCCTCCAATATCACATTTTCATCAGCCAGGCTCCAGTTTGAAAGTGAATCTAGCTAGGAGATAAATATTTTGGGTGGTAAAAGGCAGGGTGCTGTGGAAGGAGTGTTCTGAACTCCTTTCTTTACTGAGCCAAAATAGGCAAACTGGTGTGCTTGGTCTCAGAGGACAGCATTGATATACAGTGGTACCTCAGGTTACATATGCTTCAGGTTACAGACTCTGCTAACCCAGAAATAGTACCTCGGGTTAAGAACTTTGCTTTGGGATGAGAACAGAAATCGTGCTCCGGCGGCACAGCGGCAGTGGGAGGCCCCAATAGCTAAAGTGGTGCTTCAGGTTAAGAACAGTTTCAGGTTAAGAACGGACCTCCGGAATGAATTAAGTACTTAAACCAAGGTACCACTGTAATGAGATGTAAGTGTTGTTGAAGCAATTGAGAGCAGTGGCCATAAAGCTATTATGTTAAATATACATGCAAATCGCTAAGAAAACTCAATATGGTCACATCTATTTCAAAAGAGGAAACCACCCCAAAATGAAGAGATTGGTAAAAAGGAAGTTAACAGACAAAGCCAAGGAGGTCAAATCTCCCTGAAATGCTTGGGAGTTGTTTAAAAACACAAAATTAGAACTGCCATGCATACTGCAGATCAGAAAAGGTGTCACCAAGGCCAAGAATATGCCAGTATACAAGCAGAGTAAAGTAAGCTATTAGAGACAATAAGGTTTCCTAAAAATTGAAGTTTTGTCCATGCGAGAACAGAAAGGAACAGAAATTTGGCAAAAGAAATGCAAGCAGACAATAAGGGATGCTAAAATTACATAAAATTTTAGGAGCACATTGCTAAAAACATAGACAATCACTGCCAACAAAATATTTAAATATATTAGCAGTAGGAGAAGGCGAAGGAGTAGTATAGGGAGGAAGTGATAGGGGAGTTAAAGGCGTGCTGAAGGAAGATAAGGATTGCTGAATGAATTATTTTAATCTGTCTTCACAGCAGAATAGATCAGATCCTCCAAGTGTCCCTATTTTAGCGGGACATCATGGATTACAGAATCCCATTTCGAATTCTGACTGGATCCGTGAATGTCTCGCTTTCCCTGCCAGAGCTGGTGGCGGCTATGGGCGCAAAAAAATTATTTTTTATTTTTTTGCAAACAGAGCCAGGAAGTGCGCGCGCGAGTATCACTCTTTACTTTTTCCTATCTCTATAGACACGCCTGTTCTCGGTACAAAGACTTGCTCTGTCAGCAGAGCCAGGAAGTGTGCGCACGAGGATGACTCTTTACCTTTTCTCTATGGTGCTAGCCTGGGCTCATCATCCACCGATGGATCCAAGGCTGCTACCTAGACATGTCCGAGATGTTGGGCATGTGGCATGTCGGTGCCCAGTAAGCTGCCCATGAGCAGGCGGGAAAGGCTCCTTGAGGGGGTCTTTCTCTCTGTCTCTCCTTCCCCCCTTTAGGGTCTCCCATATACTCTGTATGCCCCAAGGCCAGGATCCCCACCCCAGTGCATTATCCATTGATTGCAAATAAACTGACTCTATTCTGCAATACTAGGAAGATCTAAGAAAAGAAAGAGCGAGCGTGCTAGTAAAAATAATCTCAAGCTCTCTCAGTCCAAATTAAAAGTTATTTGTCCAATGGGCATTTGGATAGCTAGTTAAAACACACATCTCTCATGTATGGTCAGGGAAAGGCCTCCTCCCCATTTTTGTGTGTTAGCAGACTGGAGAAAGAAAGTCCTGGGAGTTGGGGTGGGGGAAGAGTGGAAAAAATGGCTGGAGCACTTGGGACCCCATTTCCCCCCTAAAAGCTTTGCTCCTTTCCTTTGATCACCATACTGCTTCAATCTTCATATTGTGTTTCTTTTTGCCACTATGTGACCCCCGAGCCAAGGAGATAAGTAACAATACAAGCTTTAGAATACATCTGAAGGCTACACTGTATAGAGAAGGTTTTTTTAAAAACATTTAATGTTTTTTGTTATGCTTTTTTATAGGTTGGAAGCTGCCCAGAGTGGCTGGGGCAACCCAGTTAGTTGGGCACGGTATATAAATATTATTATTATTACTATTATCAAATAGGATGTCCCTATTTTTTATCGGAGAAATGTTGGTGGGTATGGAAAAGTGAGAGGGGAAATGCAGTGGAAAGCACAAAAGAACAGCCAAGCGCTTGCAATGTCATGTAGCTTCTTCAGAAACATATAAGCATGACTGCTCACTAAACAACCCATTTAGAAGCTTTCACTCTTCCTTCTGACTCCCTCTTGAGGCTTATATATTATCAGTAGATGTCTGGAGGCTTGCAGCCTGTATTGTCAGCATCAGCCTTATCCACCTGTAGCCCATCCTGGCTGATTACTGATTGCACTCCTCATGAGCAAGTGGATAGTCTAGGAGCTGCTTCTTCACATCCAGCTCCTCAAAGTGTTCTAAAAAGGGCAGTTTGCCTACTGATGGAGTGGGGAAAATGTTTAGCTTTGTTAATGTTCCCACCCATCTTTTTAAACTATGTTGGTACTGTCTTTTCATATCTATTTCTTCTCATCAAAAGCCACACTGCATAGGGGTAAGCAGCCATATTGACCCTAACTCACTTTAAAAGTTGCTTAAAAACATTTGGGCACTGGAAACCCTCTGTAAAGCAACACTTTGTGGCAACTGCTCTTGGAAAGTTTAATGCCTTTCATTCATTTCTATGAAAGGTCTGCCACTTGCACAATCTTCTCAAACACCTTGACAATTCAACAGTGAAACAGACATTGTTCCATTGAATAATTGTGGAAGAATTCATTGATTGCCTCCCACCCTCTTTCCACCTGCCCTCCCACTTCATACATTCTTTATGAAATCAAATTCTCTTGGATGAGGAAAGGAACAAGAGAATGACATACAGACTGAAATTGCTTGATAACTACTGCTGAAATTAAAGCCTTGGGAGAATAATCAATAAAAAGGGAAAGGCTGCTTTATTTGGTGAGTCAATGAAGAAAAACACAAGGCAAGCAAAACTAGACAGGATGCCAGTAATGTTAGAGGAAGAGTTTGTAAAGAAAATCTTGACATTTTTGAGGGACTGAATAAATAGTTTGCTGGACAGCAAAAGGAGGTGGCTTGGAACTTCCATCAGCTGTATGTTTCAGAAGGTATGCTTCTCAACTGCCATTGACGGGAAGCCCCACTGGGCTTGATTGCATTAAGAAGTTACCCATTGGGATGGGGTGGTTTCAATACAAAGTGCTTATGAGTGGACTTCAGAAGGGATATCTCTGCTCACTAATCAGCTGATTGGTGCACAGAGCCAGCCCCTTTAAACTTGTTACCTGACATCATAATAATGTCAGGTGATTGACAGATAGGTGGTCCCACAAGGGTAGGAAGGTTCTAGCTCACCAGCCAGATCCAGTTATGCACTCCTAATCTAGGTGGCAACAAACAAATTTCATTTTACATAACAGTGTTTTGGGGGTGCCAGCTACCTCTTTCTGGAGATCCAATGTGGCAGCAGTGGACTTTGGCTGTCAATTGGAATATTTTAAGTTCACCTATGTTCAACATGTGTATTTGTAAATAAATGCAAATATTACAAAATCCAATAAACCTCCAGTAATCCTTCATTTTAAAGGCAAACACAAACCTCTGGAGCTTGTCACAGCTCAGACAAGCAGAGAGAGCATAACAATATACACAGATTTAATTTATAGAGGTCTAAATGCAATCAATAACAGGCCACTGAGTGGAAGTCCTAGTAATGAATATAAGCACTAGTAATGAATACACATCTTGATGTACTTTGGTGAGCTGCAGGCATAAAAGAAAGCATTACATTTATCCAAATTATCTCAGTAGTTCTTGGTTGCATTCTCTTGCAAACATTTAGCATTCTGCACATAGATGAAAGTGCAGCAGCATCCTATGCTAAAGAATGTGCATGGATTGAAGCTGGGACATAGCAGAAAGCTTTTTCCATGTTCACAGACCACTGTATAGATCTCCGAAATGTGTAGATATTGGTAAGAATATCGTCCATTTCGAAACCTTTTTTTGTGTTTGCTATAGACTATTCTAACAATATGTATGAATATTATACTGGTTCAGCAACTTATATAGCGTTTAGAAACACAATTTTATAAACAAACTTATGCGGAGGAGCAACGGAGGAGCATCTTTTTGTATGATACGATCAATCTGTAAATGTTAATCCATTCTAATAAGCTAATCATCTTCATTGTACTTGTGTGCTATAGCCTGGCTGACAGGATTTGTTCAGGAGCCCAGAAAGGATTAATTGGGATTCTAATGAATTTGCACTGAAATCACTCAATTTCACTGCCACTCTACCCTTGTTCTATAGTCCTTCTGTATCACTGTACCCAATGAGAGGAGAACCTAGCCTCTATCTGGGTTAATGAAGCTAGGACAATATAAGCATGAGAACACAAAAAAACTTCTGACACTCTATTTCATAAAATATATATTGCCTATTATTGTTTTTCTATGTTGGCTGAAAAAAGATATGTGTTGCTTTCTTACATCATGGAATAATTATGGCCAGGCTCAGGCTCTGGGATTTTTGTGGGTCAAAGGAAGAGTAAAAGCTTCTCAATGACAGGGTACAGCTCCCAGGCAATTTGGAGTCTAACAGCTCTTTCTTTTATTCAAATAATTGCTCTTCTTTTGATTTGCTATAATAACAGATGAATCATTAAGGTCATCCTAAACCTAGTGACTTTGGGCATGGTGACCAGTTGCTCTTTGATGTTTTTGTGTGTCACAGTTCTGCTGGCTGATCATCATTAACCTGCCTCCATGTTCACCCAGCTTTTGTTAATGTTCTAGGGAATGGTGTAAATCCTCTAGCCACCACTCTCAAAACATTTCACCCCATAGTGACTTTGTTGTATCAGTTACCATCTCAACATTTTCCCTGAATCTACTCCTACCTATCTAGCAAGTAAGACCTTCCAGTTTCCCAGGCTGCAACGTGATGGTAGAGAAGTTCATTTGTAACTGCGCTTCTCATGCTGACCCCACCATCAGGTTTTGGTTTTTTATATTTTTATTAGATTTATATACATATATTCACCCCACCAATAGTTTTTGCAAAAGTCACAGAGGTCAGCAGCTGTAAGTCAACTGCATTGAGCTCTATAGCTGCTTAAATTGAGTTGATGTTATTTGTAGTTCTGTGTTACTCCCAAACTGAATAGTAAGGTCTCCACAGTCTTGGAAAATGAAGCACCCTAGTGGTATGGTTAGGACTGCAGCCTTTGAAAACAGAACTGTAGTAAGGCTATAGAAAAAATGGCTCAAGCCATAGGTGGCAGGTTTAACAGACAGAGCCTGTTTCTGCAGCACTATCTTTTCCTTTCAGAAAAGGTTTCTTAATGGACCACATTAGGGCATGCAAAGGAACTCAACTTATTTCAGCAAGTTAGAGCCACTTCCTTCCAGTGATATGGCTGTTTTTGCTTTTCTCTTTCTGCAGATGGGCCACCTATTGCCACCTTTTAGGCTGCAAATCTGTGCAGTCAAAAAACCCTGTTTAACTCAGTAAGACTTACTTTTTAACTAACATAGCATCCAGTGTTTTAACACCCACATGCACCTTGATGCTATTGTTGGACAGATCCCCATCTACTTCGCTTTTCCATTAACATCCCAGTTATCCTGATTACAAACTCAGGGTAGCTCTAGGCTTCCCTTCCCCTTCCTTTGGTTGTAGTCTCTCTCTCTCTGTCTCTCTCTCTTTCTCGCCCCTTCCTAAAACAAGGAAAAGAGGCGGCAATTTAAATATATATATATATGGGAGATCTGGGACGTGAGAAAGTGCTGGAGTCAAGAGTGGCGGATGCATCACACACAAGGCGTGGGAGGGAGCTGGGAAAACTTCCGCTTTTGTGGAATTCTGCCGGCTGACTTAAAACCGAGGAACACTCCTGGGTTGTGGAACGCGGAGCTCTGCAGCTTTCACCGTCGGGATTCAGTAGGGCTGCTCCTGCTGTCGAGCCACCCCGTCCCCTTCCTGCATGACCATTGAGATTGGCAGTTGCATGGCTGGCGATGCTCTGTGCGCGGAGAGGAGAAGCCCAATGGCAACGGAGGCACGGCTAAGGCGCCTCCCGGATTGCTTCCGGGCACCAGATCTCTGGAAAGCGATGTGTTCCCTAATGGCCAGGCCCCGGCTCTCGTCCGTGGAAGGCGAGGCGTGCCTTGCCCAGGCTGCTCCAATCGCTTCCAGGCAGAGAGGCGGGGACGGCGGGAGGGAGGCGGGTAGGCTGTCACCGCGCGCGCATACACCCACCAGCTCGCTCGCCAGGAAGGCCCTGCTGGGGCTGCAGCCCCCTTTCTGGGCGTGTGGCTGCCTCCGCCTCTCGGGGAAGGTTATGCACTTGTGATTCCCTTTCTTCCTCCTCCTCCTCCTGCCGCTTCCTCCTTTATGCCAGTGGAGACCCTCTGTGCCTGACTAGCCCATGAGCCTCCTCGGGAGCTACCGGAAAAAGACCAACAATGATGGCTATGAATCTTTGCAGCTCGTGGACAGCAACGGTGACTTCTGCGGCAGCCGGGAGCGAACCGGCGGCGGCGGAGGCGGCGGCAGCATCAGCAAACAAGGGGTGATCCCCGCGGTGGTGGCGGCAGCAGCAGCAGCCCGGAGCCCAGCGCGACAGCAGCACCAGCCGCTCGACTGCAGCACCATGGACAGCTCAGGTAGCGGCTTTAACTTCTTGGCCGGGGAGGGGAAGGAGGCTGTGGGTGATGGGAGGCTCTGGTTACAGCCCCACCTTGCTTCCCAGCAAGATCTGAGAGGCCCAGGCGTGCTCTGGTGCTGGGAGGATGGCAAGGCTGGCCGGGGTCCAGGCCATCCTCCGATTTCTGAGGCAAGGAAACCTAAGAGAGCCCGGTGTTGCAAATTTAAAGAGCTTTGAAGACCAGCTAATGAGGAAACGTATCCCAGCTGTCACTCTCTTCTGTTAATTGATGGGGAAAGGAGTGAGGAGAGATGCAAAGGAACTGCTGAGGTCAGTGTATTGTTCTCAGGATGTGTGCTAAGTGGGCAGGAGAGTGATGGAGGGAAGATGGCTTAGGTTTCCTTGGCTGGTGGTGTGCCTTATTAACATAAGTGAAGAAATCATAGTAAACTCAGGGTGATCATTGGAAGAAGGAAAATGTATTTTTCAGAAAGTATTGGGTCCATGTCCAGTTTACCTTATGGTGAACATGCTTAAGAGCAGTTTTAAAAGGAACACATTATAACAGTGGAAAAAGTGCTTTGGGTCATTGTTTAATGGGGGTAAAATACAACTGAATATCAGATGTGGAATAAATGTTGATGTTGTATTGGAAATGAAGGCTACTAAACAATGGCTCATTTATTTCTGCAAACAACTATCCTGAGTGGCTTGGCCAAAATAGTTCTTTTGTTATCTGTAAATGCTAACAAGCCTGCTAGTATTGTCTCTAGATCTATTGATAGGGAACAACACAAGAATAAATTAGGAAACACTGCCTTATTGGCAGGTAAATAAAGTTGTGCCCCCTCACAATAGCAAAGGGAAGGAAAGCTTGAATGTAATTTTGCTGGAATGTTTTCTTCATGACCAGTGGAATTAGACTGGCATGCTGCATGAGTTGGGAAACTACCCCCACCTCTTGCTAAATCTTCCAATTGTATAGCCAGATGGCTCACAGGATTGGTAATGAGAAGCTATGCACTTCAGGGGTCCTGGTTCAGATTGGCCTGGATTGTGGAGAGTAGTTATTGATGGATTATCAGCTATGTACTGAAATGTGTGGATGGGTGTGTTCCTTCCTTCCTTTTTTTTTAAAAAGGTATTTCAATACTATTGATGCCAGCTGTGTTTGCTAACAATTTTATCCATAGCTCTGTTTCATTTCTGACGCTAGCTTCCTTTTTCCTCCAGAGAACATCTTCTTGATGTATAAGCAGTTTCCACAAAGTGATGTGCTGCCAGTCCGTTTAAAAATATAATCTCATATCCAGTGAAGTGGAATCCCAAAGCACAACTGTTAGAGTGAGAATATGATGGTCTACAAGTACTTAGTCCCCATCCTTGAATTTATGTGGTGTGATTAACTTGGTTGATATAAAGAGGATTGGACTTGAGAACTGGTTTATTCACTGTCTCAGGGTTGGGGTTGGAATTCCAGATGCTTTACATGATATAAGAGCAATACACATGATGAACCATATGACCTGAATTTGGGAGTCCAGTTTATAATACAATACTACTTAACTAATGGTTTATTTAAAAAAATAGACTCCATGCAGGTTTCAAAATGGTGGAAGAAGAACTAATGCTTCTTTTCAAAACTATCTGCCAGGATTACTCATCTTCACCCAATGAGTTGAGCAGATGTTAAATTGTAGCCTGTGCTGGCTAGGCCTGATGGGAGTTGTGACATAAAGTACTTGGAGGACACCAGGCTGGGGAAGACTAATATAGTCATGCGTTACCTCCACTTGCGTTACCTCCACTTGGTAATTAGCAAAAGGCCGAATCCCAGTTTACATGCATCAGTTCGTTTTAAACAAACAGGTGTGTTTAGTGTTAGTGTGCAGCCACAATGGAATAACTTTGATCTAAGAAAACTTTGTCTTGGTCTTGTAGAGGTAAGGAGTCTTTTTCCCTAACTGTTACTGATCAGAGAAGGATGTAAGGGGTAAAGCTTCGGTTTCTCTTGGAATAGAAGGAGAAATGAGGTCTGTGCAAACTCATAAATTGTGCTGGACTTTCCAGGTACAGTTCAACCCTCTTGACCATTGCCCATCTTGGCTTCTTAAAGCTAACCATAGGAGATTAATAGGGTCCAGGAAGTGATTGGTGCTTCATTGGAATGGGTGAGGAACCATTTGTCTTGAAGTAGGTGGTGGTGTGTCCACTCTTTAAGAGAACCTCCCTAGACCTGGAATTCAGTGGCAAACATCCTCTTTTTGGAGAAGGTGCTTGAGAGGATCGTTGCAATTGAGCTTCAGACATGCTTGGAGGAAAATGAATGTCTGGATCCATTTCAGTCTAGCCTCAGGCCCATTCATGGCCCTAAACTGTCTTGATCACAGTGGTTGATACATTTGTTAGAAGAGAGATGGAGGGGAGTGCAATCCTGCTTCTTAGAAGCTTTTCATACCATTGACCATGGCATCCTTCTGGAGCAGCTCAATGAGGTGGTGTTTGAGGGCACTGTATTTCAGTGGTTCCGCTCCTACCTCCAGGGTCATTTCTAGAAAGGCTGCCGACACCATTGGAGTTTTCCTGTGGTGTTCTGCAGGATTCCAACTTGTCCCCCATGCTATTTAACACCTATATGAAGGCCCTGGGAACTGTCACCAGCAGTTTTGGAGTGAAGTGTTACCAATATGTGGATAGCACTTCTATCTCTCTGTTCCATCTGAATCAAGAGAGGTGGCTGAGGAATGAACGCAATGATGTGGGCCAACAATTGGAAACTGAAGCCTGAAAGGACAAAGGTGTTATGTGTTCCAAGTCTTGTTGAAGAGGTTCTGTACAGGGTTGCAATCCCCTGGAAGGATCAGGCTTGTTGCTTGGGGGTACTCCTCAACCCAGTGAAGTCGCCTGAGGCCCAGGTAGCCTCTGTGGCCCAGGAGTGCCTATTTCCAGCTCCAGCTGGTTTGTCAGCTACACATTGTGGGTTTCAACTTGATCTGGTAACTTCCAGATTGGATTATTGCAGTGCTCTCTATGTTGGTGTGCCCTTGAAGTCAACTCAGAAACTTCAGCTGCTTCAAAATGCAGTGACCAGATTACTGGCTAGGGTTTTCCTTAGAACTCTTGTATAATCCCTATTTTAAAACAGCTGCACTAGTTGCCATTTTGTTTCTGGGCCTAGTTCAAGGTGCTCACATTAGTGTTGAAAACCCTACATGGCTCAGGCCAAAAATACCTGAAAGGCTTACTCCTTTCCTGTAGCATTCTAATATTGCCAGAGGATACCCTTTTGGTTGTTTCACCATCCGCAGAATCTCAACAGGTGACACCCTGGAAGAAGACATGCTCTGTGATAGCCTCTGAGTTTTGGAATTCCCTCCTCACAGAGATGTATCTGGCACCTTCACTATAAAGCAAGCTTACTCAAACTTGGCCCTCCAGATGTTTTGAGACTACAATTCCCATCATCCCTGACCACTGGTCCTGCTAGCTGGGGATCATGGGAGTTGGAGGCCAAAAAAACATCTGGAGCGCCAAGTTTGAGGAAGCCTGCTATAAAGCTTTCAGTGAATGCTGGAGACATACATCTTTACTCTGACTTTTGACAACTGAGAAGTGTGTTTCCAGAAGACATCCTATTCCTGTTATTATAATTTGTTTTAACAGGTTTTATTACTGAATATCCAGATCTGAAAACAGATATAATCAACACTATTGAATCGACTCATTTAAAATGAGAGGAGGTGTAACTTACCCTTACTTTGTTGTTCTATGTAGTCCAGTATTTGTATTTTATAAATTAATTAAATATTATTTAATTTATTTTAAAAATAATAAAGAATTTTAAATTATTGTAACCTGCCCTGGGACTTGCTGGTGAAGGCAGGTAATAAACGTAATAATGATGTTAATAATATAATCCTAAAAAACTTAAGAGAAACCATGCAAAAGTTGGCCTAATTTTTCATTAAGAGCATTTGCCACTGAAATTAAGTAAACAGTAAAGAGGAAAGCCACAGGGGGCAAAGTTTTCAAATACCGAATCTGCAGCTTTGAAATCTGATGCTTTTGGGTTCTGAGGCCACAATCAGAACACCACAAATTAATTCGTGTTCCCTGCATTAAGGAAGAGACACTCTTTTTCTTCTGTGCTCTGCCCATGGGTAAACATATCTGTAAGGTATAATGTTTTTGAGTATTGCATGTATGTGTCTGTATTGACGTGGTGGAATCGTATTTCTGCAGATCTATAAGCTCTAAGCTTCCAAAGAATATAGGAATCAAGTGTGTTGGCGCTTTATAAATGCCACAAAGTAGTATCCACACACTGGGGTAAAATGAAAGGAAAAACTGAATATAGATTTGTCTAAAGAAATATAACATGTCCTATGAACTTGAGGCAGGTAAAGAGGTCTTAAAATTAAAATACATATATGCTTCCATCTTATTAGAATATGCTGGCAATTTCAGGCCAGCCTTGGGAGAACCTCTGTGTCTCCTTGCTGGTTATATTTTTTGTCTTGTGCATTCTTGAGATGGCTGAGTTATGATGGAAAACATTACAGAAATCTTTTAATACCTTTTTGTCCCAAGACCATAACATTCTCAATGGCAAATCCAAATACAGTTACTAATAACAGAAGACTCCTTCTGGATCAGGCCAAAGGATTGTCTAGTCCAGCATCTTTTTTTCCAGCAGTGAAAAACCAGATGGCAATGGGAAGCCCACAACTGGGACACGAGGGCAATACCAATTCCTGATGCTGTTCTTCAGCAACAGGAGTTCAGAAGCACATTGCTTCTGATCTTGGAGGTAGTCATTTTGGTTCTTTTAAAATTATTGGATAGATTTCTAGTACACTGTTTAGAGTGTTTATTTTCCTTAAATGGCTTACAAGAGATCAATAAACTACATTAAAATTCAAGGCTTGAATAGCAGTAAACAACTGAGAAAATTAAAACACAGTAGTAGATAAAATAGTCATCAGTGGTATGCAGCCATCATGGCTAGTAGGCTTTATCCTTTGTGAAATTGTTTAATCTAGGTTGGAGGCCATTACCACATTTTGTGACAGTGAATTTAATAATTTAACTACTTGCTGGAAGAAGTCCTTTTCTGTCCTTAGTCTTCTGCCATTCAGCTTCTTCGAACGACCCAGTTCTAATATTATTCAGAGAACAAAAAAAAATTCTCTGTCCACTTTCTCTACAGACATAATTCTATACACCACTATATGCCTCCTCTTTTTGCCTCTTTACCAAGCTAAAAAGCCTTGTGAGGACAATGATGCTGTCAGTACAGATTCTAACAGTGCCATCCCATATACTTCGGTTTGAAAGCAAGTTCCATAGAATTCAGTGAGACTTTCTCCCAGGGAAGTAGGTGTAATATTGCAGTTTTGATCATGGGTAACATATTACTAGAAAACATTGCCATTTAGAGGCAAACCTGCCATGCTCTGCATTGTATGAAACTGCAACTGTTTTGAATTGGCATTTATTTAGTTTTAAAAGTGTGCAATACTAAGCAACAGGTCAAAGAATCGGGAGAGGGGGTTGCCTGTTCTAGATGGGGTCACACTCACTCTGAAGGAACAGGTATGAAGCTTAGGAATGCTCTTGGGATCATCTTTGTCCATAGAAACTCAGGTGACCTCAATGGTGAAGAATGCTTATCACCAGCTTTGGCTGGTACGTCAACTATATCCTTTTCTGAACAGGGATAATTTGGCCACTATGCGTGCCTTCCCTCATGGCTGGACTGGAGGCTGCAGCTGGTGCAGAATGCCACAACCCCAGTGGTGAGTGATGCCTCTCATCAAGCACATATCACACCAGTACTAAAAGATATGTGCTGGCTGCCTTTAATCACTGAACCAGTTTTAAGGTTCTACTACTAACATATAAGGTCCTGAACAATTCCGGACTATGTTACATTTTCCCCTATGCAGTATGGTAAGGGCATTAATATCACTTCTAATACATCATGGCTACATTTCTATGTGCATACAAAATACTATAACTGCTGCATGTGATGCATACGTAGGCCTAGCAGGAGATAGATTAACCCAACTGCGGCCAGAAATTTCCAAACCCACTTTCTCTATGTAGCTTCCATTGTCTCAACCAAAGTGCCTCTGACTTAGCCTGCTGCAGATTCCTTTCTCTCCATGAAGAGCTTTGTTCCCTCCAGGTATCTTGTGTCTTTCCATCTCCCTTCCCTGCTTTTAGAAGGAGGGAAAGATGGGAACTCAGCCCAGAATGCAAAGAACTACTGGAAACCAGTTCTGTGAGCATCTATCAGATCCTTCAACTGCTTGGTCAATACCTAATGATTAGTGGGTATTAAGGGACTTCTGAACATCAAAAAAGACCAACATACTACGATTATGTCTGTTTCAAATTTACTGTATGCATACTGCATAGTGAGTATACTTTCAAAGTAATCAAACTGAATGCACCAGGATAATGAAAAGAGGCATGTTACATAAAACAGATAGCAATTTATGCTTGAATATAGAAGCCATGTGGTGAATATTATACAGTTGTTTAAGCTGCTGCATTTGTTCTGCAATAGCTGGTGTGTGTGGATGCATTGTTCAATTGATCACTAGCAAAAATGCTTCTGACCCCAAACTGCTCCTGGGATAATATATTTTCCCTGCTCTCAAGATTTTGCATTGTAAGCTATTATCAATTCTTGCAAACCTTCATGCTTAAAAAAAATACATGAAAATATCTTCATTTTTATTATTTTCATTCATTTAGATATTCTAATTTTAAAAATGTCTATGGTGAGCTACTCTCTGAAATTTATAGGCATTGCATACCAGTTCTAGTACTTCTATGAATTTAATTATCTTCCTTTTTATGATAAAGGCACATGCATATTTCCAGTTTATTACTTCTGGCAATACATCTTCTGCAGGCCTTGCTAAAAATTCTAATAATTCAGTTGTAATAACTAGACAAATGAGAGTATGTAGGAGACTGTACAGTTCTTTACCATCAGCACCTGTCAGATTCTGAACAGGTATGAAAAAACATTTCCACTGATTTCCGTAAAGCAGTGCTGATGACCATAAGTATGTATTTTTTGCCATGGTGTGCGTTGGTTTTTTTTGGGGTGCTGGTAGTAGTGATTTCAATATAATTGCTATATGAAGCCCTAGGGGCGGACATTGGCAATCTTTTGTAATGGTTGAAGAGCAACATTTTTGCCTGGCGCCTAAAGCTATATAATGAAGGCACCAGCTGAGCCTCTCTGGGAAGAGCATTCCACAAATGAGGAGTCACTGCAGGAAAGGCCTGTTCTCTTGTTGCCACCCTCTGGGCCTCTCATAGAGGAGGCACACAAAGAAGGGCCTCAAATGATGATAACAAGTTCTGGGTCAGTTCATATGGGGAGAAGTGGTCCTTGAAATATTATGGTTCTGACATGGTTCTGAGCTGTTTAAGGCTTATAGGTGAAAACCAGTGCTTTCAATTGGGCCCAGAAACTCATTGGCAGCCAATGCAGATTGGCCAGGATTGGTGTAGTATGCTCAAAACCATCTTGCCCTGGTGAGCAACCTGGCTGTTGAATTCTGCACTAGCTGAAGTTTCTGAACTGTATTCAAAGGCAGCCTGATGTATAACGTGTTGAAGTTATCTAGCCGAGAGGTTACCAGAGTACAGACAGCAGAAGTTATGCTATTCCTGTCCCGATATGGGCACAGCTGGGCCACCAGCTGAAGCTGATGGAAGGCACTCCACCTGAGTCTTAAGCAACAGCAATGGATTCAGGAGTACCCCCAAGCTGTGTACCCACTCCTTCAGTTAGAGTTTAACACCATCAAGAACAGTCAACCTCCTATCTATCTGGCCTATGGAACCACCCACTCACAGTGTCTCAGTCTCAAACATCTGGATTGAGCTTCAGCTTGTTGCCTCTCATCCAGCCTATTAGCAAGGCAAGACAAAAGTCTAGCACACCCACTCCCATATCTGCAAATGTAAAGAAGAAGTAGAGCTGTGTGTCACCAGCATATTGCTGACAGCATAATCCAAAACTCTGAATGAGGAAGCTTAAACAGCATGGGGGATAAAATCAAACCCTGAAGAACCCCACATTGAAGGCTCCATGGGGCCAAAGAGCACTCCCCAAGCAGTGTCCTCTGGAAATGATCACCAAAGTAGGAAAAGAACCATTGCAAAGCAGTGCTACCCACCCCTAACTTGGACAGGTGCTCCAGAAGGTTACCATTGTTGATAGTATCAAAAGCCACTGAGAGGTTGAGGAGAATTACCGGTAATAGGGACACATTTCTGCTGTCTCTTTCCCAATGGTGGTTATCATACAGGGTGACTAAAGCAATTTCTGTGCCAAAACTGGGCCTAAACCCCAATTGAAATTAATCTGGAAATGCAAAATATCACTTTAAATTTGCTTTCTGAAACTTCATAGCTGCAGGGTGGACTATGAGAACAAACATCCTCTATTTGATTGACAAAACTAGATTCATTTACAAAACACTGACCATTCAATTAGTCCAAAATACCTTCAGACCAGGAAATGTCAATGAAGATAAGACCTTTGGAGTTGGGTTTCTCATAGATTAATCTCAAGAGCTAGCAGTGATCAGCTGAAGTAAGCAAAGTATTCTTTGCTTTTCTAGAAGTTAACATCTCTAGTCTTTTTATATTTGCTTTTCAATAAGCCAAGAGATATCTCTGTATCAGTGAAAACAAAATAAACCAAAACAATCTGTTAGACAATGTCTGGTCTGTCTTTCTCCTTTTTTAAAACAGAAGAGTCCATTTCATAAGCCTCTTTGTTTCTAAGAACTGAATAGCACCACCAGATCGCTTGCACATCTTTTGCCATTGCATCATTAGTGCTTGTTTTTACACAGTTTTGCCCTTGACTGTGTTTCGTATTGTCATGGTTTAAATGACAGTTCTAAGCACAAATTTAATTGCTTTTTTGCTAGTGAGATAATACTTTGAAAAAGTAAATAAATAAAACATTTTAGTCCACATAAAGCTTAAGTGACAAGCTGATAGAAATGTCAAGGTAATGAGAAAAAGTTAAACATTTCCCCTCCCTTTTTCTATGGTAGGTGAAATCATGCAGGATTATAACTTATTCTGCCATCAAGGCTATTAGAATCAGAACAGTATTTATTGTTATTGTGTTATCTAATTAAGGTCCGTAAACCATAGAAGAATAAAACAACAATGTACAAGGCAATTAAGACTTTCATAAAGGTGTAGATAAGGCTACTAACAGAGGCAGTTATCACAAGCATCTGCATTTCATTAAAAAAACACAAATCCTTCCAATGAGATGTTAGCAACTGACTTAGGAAAGCATGCCTGTTACCAAATATCCTAGTCTTATTTCACAACCAAAGTAGCAGTTCTTTACCAAAAAGTTCAGAGTTAACTAGATTATAACTGATGTACTACATAATTGTTTGTGGTCTCTTGAAAAAGTGGAAAGAACCAAATGCACTAGCTATGCCCAAGAGGCTCTTTGGATCCCAGCTATATTCTTGGCTATGATAAAGCACTTTCAAATCTGTAGCAGCAATGCTAAGCACACAGAGTGTTATGGAGAGGTGCCCTAGTATTTAGTAGAGCTTTATACTCCCACCCCCAGGTTGCCACTGTGCTGCCTGGTACACAGCATTGTGGCCAGTATGTTAATTCCAAGGCAGGCTTTCCGCACCTTCCCTGTAAGCATTTGTAGGGGGAATCTGTGGACCCCTGATGAAGAGGCTACTGCCCAGAAACACAAGAACAGTTAGCTTTTGGTTGCTTGCAAAGGAGGTGTGGAAGAAGAAGCTGCCTTGGAATAAATAGAACAAAAGTGGCCCAGTGGGGGACCGAGCACTCCATTAGGGCACCTACACATACTACTGTGTACATCTGCACTCGTTCTTAATTAGCAGCTGTGTTGTTACAAACACACCTTTGTTTTATTTTATTCTTTTGTGTTCATGTATGCTCCAGTCCAAGGATCCATTGCCCATTCAACTCTGTGGATCTGTTTCCTCCTTTGGAGTGAATGGGAATGGTGATGCAGTCATTCACTCAATATATGTGGTGTAGCTTCCACAAAACAAATTGCAGATTGACAAAATGGTTCAAAGAGAGCTGTGCAATGGGCTTTTAAGTAGGGGAACTTGCATAAGAAGAGTGAGAGATGTTAGAATGCTCTCTCTGTGCATGGATATCATTGTGCCTGTTATCAGAATTTATCACCACTGGGTTTCAGATCATAAGAACCCAATGTCTGGATACATGTCAGAGTGTGAATTTCGCAATGTAATTCTGTTAATTCTCTTTAAATGGGTAGTGTATTCAAATGCTGAAAATATCTGATGCAACAGGCTTAGCCTGGCCAGGGAAAATGGACTGATAAACAGAAATTCTTTTGCATTTGTCAGAGTTGGGCATGGTTGATAGTATGCCTTTGTTCCATATGACTTTTTAAAAAATCAAAAGTAACACAGCTACAGACCTAGAGCACCATTCTTTTAAATGCCTTGCAACTTTACTTGAGACATGTGGCTCTGTATTTAGCATGCCATGCATTAGTGATATAATGACTCAGATGGGCTTTGTCACATCAACACCTGCCTCTGAAAGCTGTCTCGGGTCCTGCAGTACATCCTGCTGAGCAGCAACCTGAAAACAGGCTTTCCTATCTGAAAAACGCTTCTTTCTGTGATACCCTGTTTCCTGTTGCTAGTCTCTCTCTGTTCCAGGTACATTCACCTCTGATTCTGTCCAGCCCACAACCCACACGGAACAGAGCAAAACAGCACAGAACAGTACAGTGTTTGTTGTAGAACTGGTGCTCCTCATATGTGCCTGGTTTTGTAGTGACCATGCAATGTCATTGGTAGCCTGTCTTTTTGTACCATTTAATCTGATTTTTTGCTTTCCAGGAAAAATTCTGTTAACCTTTCCCCCCCCCCCTAAAACAAAAATTGTAACATTCTTTGGTTATGTCACTACCACAGTTAAATAACTCTGATGCATCCTGTTGTTTACCAGAGATTGTGACTAACTTGGTTGGCATTTACATCTCCATTTGCTCGTTCCTAACTGGAAGCTGCATTGTTGCTGCTGATGTGTGCTAAGATCTGGTGCTTGTGGTGGTTGGTAAATCTCCAGCAAAGCAATGTATGTGTGTGTGTGTTGTCTTATGTCTGGTTTTCTTCTTTTAAGGTGCCTCGTCTCCGGACATAGAGTCTAACTATGGGGGAGGCCTGTTAGACATGATGAAAGGAGGAGCAGGGAGACTGTTCAGCAACTTAAAGGATAACTTGAAGGACACTCTTAAAGACACTTCTACGAAAGTTATGCAATCTGTTGCAAGGTACTATGAAACAAAAGCCCTGGAGAGCTCAGCTAGCAAAATAGTAAGCTTAGTAATTATTTCCCTGTCACAGGGAAATAATCAGATTTTAGTAGGCTTGGACAAAGGGATTATTTAGCACCCTGGTGAGATCTTAGGAGGGAAACAGAAAAGGTTGCTGTAGAAGCCTGAAGTTTGAATAATATTATGATGGCCCTCAGGCCACTGTGGCTAACTCCAGGAAGCCTATAAGGAAGGCATGGAGCAACTACCGTATTTTTCACTCTATAACACGCACCTGACCATAACACGCACGTAGTTTTTAGAGGAGGAAAACAAAGAAAAAAATATTCTAAACGAAACAGTGGATGTATGATTTTTGTGGTTCATGCTGTGGCCACAGACATGTGATCTGAAGGTGAGTTTGGGGTAGCCCAACGCAAAAATCCTGAGCATCCATGTGGATCCATGCTTTGTAACCATGTTTTTGCACCATTGTGGCCCCATGAAACAGTGGGTGCGTGTGTGTTTTTTGGTGCATGCTGTAGCCATGGACATGCTATGTGATCTGATGGTGAATTTGGGGTGACCCAGTGCAAAATTCCTGAGGATCCATGTGGATCCGTGCTTTGTAACCACGTTTTACGTGGGGAGGGAAGGAAAATCACTCAAGGGACAAGGAGCACACGTGGAGTGTGTGGAGAAGGATGCTGCTAATAATGCAGAAGAGGGGTATAAGGGAAGAAGGCTCCTCTCCTCTCCCGCTTTGCTCCTTTAAAACAAGCAGGCTCTGCTTCTCTCCCTCCTCCCCGGCTCGGCTCGCTATTTAGCGAGCTGAGTGGGGAGGAGAGAGGGACAGAGAGCACGGTTGATTTAAAGGAGCCAACCGGACAGGAGCTGCTTACACTCGTGTAAGCGGCTCCTCTCCTCTCCTGCTTTGCTCCTTTAAAACAAGCAGCCTCTGCTTCTCTCCCTCCTCCCAACCAGACAGTCAACCAGACAGAAGCCGCTTACACCTGTGTAAGTGGCTCCTCTCCTGCTTTGCTGTTTCAAAGCGAGCCACGGAGGAGGGAACGAAGGGGAACTATGGATCCTCTGCGCACGACTGCAGCAGATCCCCCTGCCATCCGTAGGCATTCGCTCCATAACACACACAGACATTTCCCCTTACTTTCTAGGAGAGAAAAAGTGAGTGTTATGGAGAGAAAAATACGGTAACTTTCCTTTTCTCTTGTTTCTCCAGCTGATACTCAGGAGCATACTTCTAGATATGAAACAGTTCCCTTTAGCCATCATAACTAGTTAGCTATCAATAGCCTTATCCTTCATGAATTTGTGCAATCCTCCTTTTAGAAGCCGTCTTGTGGAAGTGAACCCCATAAATTAACTCTGTACTGAGTGAAGCTTTATTTCCGCTTGTTTCCTCTGAACGTACTGTCAGTCAAAACCACTGGTAGACCCTGAGTCATAGACAGGAAGAAGAACTTCTCTTTATCCATAAATTATTCACTTTTTGGAAATGAATATCCTCAAAAAGGTTAGTGTAGAACTGAAAAGGGTTCAGAAAAGGGCAACCAAAATGATCAAGCGGATAGGGAAAAAATCCCCTGTGAGGAAAGGTTACAGCATTTGGGGCTTTTAAATTAGAGAAAAGGCAAGAAGAGGTGACATGACAAAAATTTATAAAAGTTTGCATGGTGTGGAAAGAGGATATAGAGAGAAGCTTTTCAATGAAGCTAAATACTGGATGATTCCAGACAGACAAAAGAAAGTAATTTTTCACACAGTGCATAGTTAAACTATGGAATACACTCCCATGAGAGGCAGTGATGCCTACCAATTTGGACGGCTATAAAAGAGGGTCAGAGAAGTTCATGGAGGCTAAGGCTATCAGTGGATGCTAACCCCAATGGCTATTATTCTATCTTTGCTGTCGAATGCCATTTTACTGGAATCACTGTTGTCCTCAGGTCCTGTTCAGGGACTTTCCATAGTCATCTGTTAGGCCACTGTGAGAACAGGTGTTGGACTAGATGGGTCACTGGCCTGATCCAGCAGGCTCTTCTTGCATTCTTAACTTGGTCTAAAAGCGTGTGGAATTCGACAGAAAAGTAAGGGATTTGTTTGAGGGCTGAGATCTTCAGTATTCAGGCTGGTGGTAACCATGAACACAAATTCATGAGGCAGCTTCTTTCCTAATGTTCAAAGTGACCCCTGCAGCCACCATTTTCTTGCTCTGGGAGGCCCTTCTGTCATTATGCTCTTTGAATCAAATGTACTGAAACAGTAAAGAAACATTTAATATTAGCTGAGTAGACACCGTAAGTGGTATCCAACAAAGTAGTTCCCTTAGTGCAAGAATTTCTGTTTGCACAATGGAACTTGCCCTCCCCAAATTTACTCCAGAGGTTTTGGGGAAAACCCAGAACAGATTTAGGGAGCATGCATGGACAGAAGAGGGAGGGGAAGTTTTCTTGGCAGCCCAATGATCCTTGTCCTAACAGAACTACAATCTTGGATACTATCTATTGAATTATTTAGCTGGCATTATATGCAGTTGTCTACAAATAAAGACCCAGGATGAGCTTTGTAGTTGTTGGTTTTTTTAACTACCTAATTTCTAATTTTACATAATAGCTTGAGATTTTAGATATTTCCAACAGAGTCGTGAGAGTGAAAGGCAATGAATCCCAATTCAGGGATGAAGCAACTGTGGCCATCCCAGAGGTTGGGCTACAACTTCCATCATCCCTGACTATTGTACTTCCTGGTTGGTGTTTATGGGAGAAGGAGTCCAGCAACATCTGAGGCCACAGGTTTCCCATCCCTCATTTACTTTATTGTTACCTGAAAGAGAGCGAGAGCGAGAGAGAAAGCTCATGGGAACTATTTCTTAAACCACCTTTGGTTCCATGACAGAAGAAAAGGAGGGGTATACATATATAAAAAAATTTTTTGGTTCATCATCTCTTAACGCATTCTGGTGCAGGGCCAGTTTAAAATCAATAGCTAATTGACATGAAATATCTGCATAATTGCACGAGAGAGAGATTCCGCTGCATAGTCAGAAGTGAAATAATATGAATGCAGCAATTGGAAAGGAACCACAGGGGCATAATGCACCCCCAAAATATGGGGAAATGCTGTGCATTACAAGATGCTGCAGTTGTCTCTTTGCTGAGCGAATATGATTATTACTTTACAGACACAGGGAAGACTTGTGCATAGGCCTTAATGGGACATGGAACATCTATAAAACTTCTGTTGATTTTGGTGTGTGTATTAACCAGCATTTATTTTCCTGTCTTTTAAAATAGCTACACCAAGGGAGAACTAGATATTTCTTACATTACCTCAAGAATTATTGGTAAGTGTGTGAGTTACTTCAAACAATGAAACAGTGCTCCTTGTAGCAATGCAGCCATGTTACACTTGTTAATTGTTAATCTTGTATCTTTTCTGGTTTAGAATGTAAACTTACATTTTTCATGTCTTGATAGTGATGTCATTTCCTGGTGAAGGAGTTGAACTAGGATTTAGGAATCATATTGATGATGTACGGACGTTCTTGGATACAAGACATCCTGACCACTACACAGTTTTCAATTTGTCACCGAAGTCTTATCGTACTACCAGGTTTCATAATAGAGTAAGTGACTTCTGCTGGTACTGTGATTTGACCCAGACTATCACAGGGTGTTAGTTCTGTTTGTAAGATTAGGCATGTTATCTTTACGACTTTCTCTATGCAAAACAGGTGCTCTACTGGTGAGCTACATCCACTCAAGTTGGCAAGGAAAAAAGAGGTGCCTAAATTATGGAAAGGCCTCTCAGTGGAGGTTCAGATGGGTACTTCTTTGCCTGCTTTTAACCAATATCATAAGTCCATGTTATTCTGATGGACTTATATTTTTGGATGGAGCCTGTACTAAGTTTTTGTTTGTTATTTGCTGATATTTATATGGTTCTGTCTTACTGATATTTGGTTAGTTTGTGTATTGTTAGGACATTAATAAATCTCCTTGGAAATAACATGGAAATGAGTGCTTAATTTGTGCTGTATTCTACTATAATCCACTATAGTTCTGGAAGTAGCTTTCACATCAAGCTGCTTTTATATAATGTGGAAATTAGATTTTAGGGAAGTGTCATGAAAATGGAATAAACTGCCGTGTGAATGCAGCTTTTGAGTCTTAAAGAACAATGGCAGGGCCTTGCCCCAAGCTGGATAAATACACTTACTAGAAACAAATACCACTGAGACTAATGAGGTGTACTACCACGGAAGAATGTGGGTGCATGCAAGCTGGAATTTTGTAATACACTGTGGACAAAATGCTAGGGACTAGTGTATACTTGATACAAAGAGCACTTATTAGTCAAGCATGCAGGAAAAGTAATGCATATTTCAGAAGAGCTACTTTAATTATTATTTAAATTATTTAATTATTATTAATATTATTTAAAATACAGTAGTTTTAGGCAGTTTTTCTGGGCAAATGCCCATCCAGTGTATCTTCTCCACTGTTCATTATTCTGTATGTGGCGTTATCTAAATTCACACAGACAGTTCTTTTGCTGCAGTGCTAAATAATAGCTGGCACTTATATTGTTGTGCCTCAATAATAGAAGAAAGTTCTTGTTCATGGAAACTCATGTATTAGCTTAAGCTGCCTTAATCTTGTGGCTTTCAGTGAGATGTAAGCAGCCCAGTTGTACACAGAATTGCAGCCATTGTCCTTAGTTGCCACAGGTCTCTTTGCAATTATATCAATTTCATTTGGTTAGCTGACCTCTCTCCCTTTATTAAATATATTGTAATTTTCAAAGTAGTATGATCGTGTTTTTTTAAAAAGCCATGCCTGAAAATTTTGTTTTCAATTCCTGAATTCTGTAATAAATTGTTACTGTTAACTGGGTAGCTGCTGAATTATTGTGTGCTATGCAAGCACAGACTGTAGATACTGTACTCAAAACACCGGGGCTGCATGCATACACACCATACATTTAAAGCACAGTATTATTAATATTATTGTTATTGTTTCAACAAGTTATATACAGTGTAATTTACAATCATCTCTAAGTGGTGTGCAGAAGATTAAATAAAACAAAATTTAAAAAACTATTTAAAAAAACTTCAACTAAAATGCCTGCTGGAATAATAAAAAAAGTCTTCAGCGGATGCCTGACCTAAACTGGAAATTTGAAACAAAATTTGACCCACAACACTGAATGCACAGCTCCTAAGAGATATGAGCTGTGCATCCATGCCTTGGGGGACCATTAACAGTGACTCCTCTGAAGACCTCAGTGATTAGGCAGGAACTTAAGGTATCAGTCAACCCCTAAGGTATCCAGGGTCTGAGGGCCTTGTAAATCAGTATAGGAACTTCCACAACTTCTTCCAAATTATTCTGGGAACTGTTGTTTGATTAGGGCAGGCATAGGCAGACTCAGCCCTCCAGATGCTTTGGGACTACAACTCCCATCATTCCTAGCTAAGAGGACCAGTGGTCAGGAATGATGGGAGTTGTAGTCCCAAAAAAACATCTGGAGGGCCGAGTTTGCCTATGCCTGGTTTAGGGTGCTGGGAATTTTAGCTGTGAGGGGTAAACTACAGAAAAGACTTGAATCTTTTCTTTCCAAACCATGAATTTTTATGTTTGCTAAGCAACCCTTTGTTAAATGTTTGATAAACATGCTTAAAGGGACAGCTTGTCCATTAAAATGAATGGAGCAGATGACCTAACATGTTACTATGAAATTTCAAATTAACCTTTCCTTACTTTGTGACTTCTTTAGGTATCTGAATGTAGCTGGCCAATTAGACAAGCACCAAGTCTCCATAACCTCTATGCTGTATGTAAGAACATGCATAACTGGTTGCAGCAGAATCCCAAAAATGTTTGTGTCATCCACTGTATGGTAAGTCAGGCAGTAAGTAACCACTTTTCAAGAAAAGTCTGATCACAAAACAGCTTGTTTATAGAGGAACTGAGAAACTGCTGGCTCATTTTTAAAAGCTCGTGGTGGTGTGCAATGAAGTGTGTATGGAGGTATCCAATTAAGTAATTTGTTGTCAGTGAAATTATTTGATTGTGGTGCCCTAAATATTTTGTGGTTCTTCCCTCAACCTTCTGGAGCAGATTTGGGGAGGGTGCACACAGTGAGATAAGGGAGGGGTGGAGTTGTGCAAGTGTAAATCCTTGTGCTGACAGGATCTGTTGGTTGGATTCTGCCTGCATATATTTATTTTTAAAGATCAATTAATTATGGATAACTTTTTAGTAAGCCTAATTGATTAAAAGTCACAGTCTTACTAATATGCTTGATGCTGTACCCCAAGAACAAAGCCAAAAAGAGGAATAAAAAGGAGTATCAATTCCAGCCTGTCAGGGACACAGAAGTACCTTTCTGAGTAAATCTCAGCTGAACAGAAGGCTGATTCATGGGTTACTGAGCCAGTGTGGAGATAAATAAAAACTGTTTCATTGTGGCATTGCTACAATGTTGACAAGCTTCTTGCCACATCTGCCTACTCAATTGCATGGAGAGTCTCCACACTAGAGCCACTACTGTAGTTGCTAGGGAAATGCAGTGCTGGTATGGAGGCTGGAAGATGCAGTAAGAGGTTTGCTGCTGATTTAATAGAAACAGTTTTTCATAGACTCTGTATTGGTCCTCAGAATTAATTGTGTGGATGTCACTGGCTTATGAGTTGTATCTTCACAGTGGTTTGGGAGCATTAATGGTATTTGCATTCAATTGCTACTGTATGAATTTAGTATTAAAGCCAGGAAGCTTCTAACTTGAGAGAACCTTGATCAAATAATGTATGCATTAAATAGAAAACGGCAAACCTTCCTCTCTAATTAGCCTGATAGATGCTCTTGTGTTTTATTTGACAGGATGGTCGTGTAGCATCAGCAATCCTGGTCAGTGCAATGTTCTGTTTCTGTCATCTCTTCTCTAATCCAATTCCTGCCATTCAGTTGTTAAATTCAAAGAGACCTGGAATAGTACTCTGGCCATCCCACAGAAGGTAAGTTTTCCCGACGCACATGAAATGTGACTTTCCATTTCTTTATTTATTGGAGTCAGATTTTATTCAGTTTCATCCTTCCTGTCTGTTTAAAGCTATGTATCTGCACTGAAATCAGTGGGAATTCATTTTATCCAGTCACTGACTGGTTGAAGGCAGATTGGGAACAGTTCAGCAAAACAAATGCTTTCAGCTAGGGCTTCAATGATCCAACTGGGTTCCTAAGGCTGCATTCCAAAACACAAGTATTCCTAAATTGCTTTGGTCCTGTATAAATTAGACTGTTCCAGTATAAGTGGGAGTAAAAAATTTTAGTCATTAGTAATCTCAAGCCCTGGGTTTTTGACAATCACAAGAGCATCAAGACTTTAAAATGTGGTATCCCTACCACAAATGAGGAGCTGTAATCCAGCAGCATTTGGAGGGCCACATAGCATTCCAGTTCCTTGACAGCAGGATTTCTACTATTGAAAATACTAGATTCTGCAACTTGAGGAACCCCAAATACTTTTATAGAGCTAAAGGATTCTATCATCATCATCCCCTGCCTATCTGGCTGGGTTTCCCCAGTCACCCTGGGCATCTTATAGCATATCAAAAAAATAATAAAAACACCAAGCATTAAAAACTGCCTGATAAAGGGCTGCCTTCAGATTTCTTCTAAAAGTTGTGTAATTCCTTACCTCCTTGACAACTGAAGGGAGGGCGTTCCACAGGGAGGGTGCCACTACCGAGAGGGCCCTCTACCTGGTTCCCTGCAACTTCACTTCTCTCAGTGAGGGAACCAGCAGAAGACCCTCAGAAGAGAACCTCAGCAAAGCAGTAATATGAATGGACCCCTCTTAATTATTTTTCTCATTGCAGGTATGTAGGATATATTTGTGATCTAATAGCAGACAAACCTATTCAACCTCACTGCAAGCCTCTAACTATCAAATCAGTCCTCTTCAGTCCAGTGCCCTGTTTCAACAAGCAGAGAACTGGCTGCCGGCCTTTCTGTGACATTCTTATTGGAGAAACCAGAATCTTCACGACCTCCCAAGAGTATGAAAAAATGAAGTGAGTGCCACTGTGTTTACTTAGAATACTTCTGCACCCATACATACAAAGCAGGGGAAGGAGCTATCTAGAGCACACAAGCTACTTATGCCCCCAGGCACCAGTAAACATGCTGGTTGCATCCGCTGGTTGATACGTGATCAACACCAGTCTGAAATATAGGTATGGGTATCTGCCTGGACCTGTGTCAATACAGCTGTGGCTATTTGGATGGGAACCAGGATTTCCCAATGCATATGTGTGTAGGGGCATCCTATCTTCACACTGACTCTTATCACACATGAACTGGGAAGTTGGCCATGTTTTGGATGGGCCCTTCACACATTGGGCACCTACAGATACATAATGCTTAAATAGGGATAATGTTTTGCCTCTGAAGTTTTGATTTTTGTACTATGGGTTGTTTCAAATTCTGTGCATTTTCTGCATATAGTATATTGGTGGATGTTGGCATAGGCTGTAGCTTGTGCTGTGAGAGAGAAGGGAGGTAAGCAAACCAGCCAAACCAAGACTTCCTTCTTGTTAACTGGCCCAACCTACTCCTTCTACTGGGTAGAGTGGTATAGTACTTGGGTGTGGGGTAAGGTCACTGTGAATTTTGTTTTGATGGTTCTGAATAATATTACAAGAGTTGTAAAGTAAAAGTTATTTTACTTTTCTTTAGGGAATTCCGTATTCAAGAAGGAAAAGTTGTAATTCCGTTAGGAGTCACTGTCCATGGAGACGTAGTGGTTTCTGTCTACCATATGCGATCAACCATTGGGGGACGACTTCAAGCTAAAGTATGACTTGATGCATTTGTTGAATGTAAAGCTAAACAAGTGGGGGTGGTTAGCCAACTCCAGATTCTTTAATACTGTGGTGAGGTAGCAGTGGGGTGTCAAAATCTAAAGACACAATGAGAAGATCAAAAGCAGCTGCTGAAGTCAAATCTCAAAA
The DNA here is from genome assembly GCF_964234715.1 of Podarcis melisellensis. Lineage (NCBI taxonomy): Eukaryota > Metazoa > Chordata > Lepidosauria > Squamata > Lacertidae > Podarcis > Podarcis melisellensis. The sequence continues at coordinate 61,212,396 of NC_138538.1, forward strand.
GGGAAGAGGCAGCTGACAAAGAGAATAGTTTCCTGATATTTTTCAAAACATTCACTTTATCAAGGGAAATTTATTCCAATACTTGGGGGGTAATGCTTGGTACTGCTCTTCTTTCAGCTCATCTAAGCAGACCAAAAAGAAAACAGATATCCCCTTTCTGCAATACACAGTTCTGCACCCATTTTTTTTTTAAACTGGGAGATATGGAAGCAAAATAAGAATGAGGCAGTGATGCTACTTATTGAAAGATGTTTGGTAGTTTGTCTAATAATATAGCTGAACAAGTATTGATGTCACTTTAGACTATAGTCCAGTTCAGAAAGGGGACGCAGGTGGCGCTGTGGGTTAAAGCCTCAGCGCCTAGGACTTGCCGATCAAAAGGTCGACGGTTCGAATCCCTGCGGCGGGGTGCGCTCCCGCTGCTCGGTCCCAGCGTCTGCCAACCTAGCAGTTCGAAAGCACCTCCGGGTGCAAGTAGATAAATAGGGACCGCTTACTGGCGGGAAGGTGGGCAGATCATGCAGAACTAAGTCAGAATTTATATTATTACTGATAACATAAAAGCGATAATAACTCTATATTGTACAGAATAATTCTATACCATGAGCAGTATGTTTCATTTGTGTCTTAGTCACATGAATATTAGGAGGGAGTGCCATCATGTTTTATGACTCAGATACTATTACATTTTATGTACTCATGGTAAGCAGGGCAAATGGGCTTCTGTTTCTCCCCCCACTGTAAGAATTGAATGCAATAGAAAGATACATATTTCCTAACCCTGATCCAAAAGTATGCAACATTTTCATACTTTGTTATAATGAAGGATTTGAATTTGCAAAATAACTGTTTAAGCCTGCTACAGACTAACTTACTAATACCTGCATTCTATACGCCAAATATTTTATTTTTGTGAGGGGGGTTGATTTTAAAATTGTGTTTTAATGTTTTCTTTTAGATGACAAACACACAAATATTCCAGATTCAGTTTCACACTGGATTTATAGCCTTGGGAACAACGGTATTAAAATTCAATAAGTAAGTATCTCATGACTAGAAATGATGCTGTGTTCTGAGTAGTTAGCTGCATATGGATTATTGCAGCAACACCCATAAGTGTTGATATGCAATCAAGCGACACCTATTTCAATAGAAATCTCAGGAGTTAGAGTAAATGAAGCATGTAGTTCCCTATTTATCTTAATATAATTCATTGCAAAAGCAATGCATGCTTTTAAAATCTCTTTAGTGAAGGTTGTAGATACTAGACTGGGCATTCTCCTGCTTCATCCCATGATTTCAGGCACATTGGAGTTTTGTTTCAAGCAGAAGGTCTGCATAGGCCCAGAAACAAAATCCACAGAGAAGCCTGTATACTTAACTGGTTGTCATAGATCTACCTAATAATGCAACAAGATTATGCTCCTTAATTATGGAATATTCTAAAATAAACCAGAGAAGTCTTGCCTTCTAGACACTGTAATTTTGCTAGTGAGTAAGATGTTCTGTTCCCTGGCATGAAAATGTTCCACTTCTCCTAGTAGCAAAATAGGATGTGTTTGAAGTTAAGGCTGAGATTAAAACTCATATGTGAAAATTCTTAACTTTCTCTCCATAGTACTTAATTATAAAGCCCAAGGGGCCATTATGCTCTAAATTTATCCCTCCGCTCCAGGGCAGGACCATCCATACAAGTCATGTAGATCATGACTTGAATGTTTAAAACACAAGTGGTCAGCAAGACTAAGCAAGGCACATTACTCCAGGTGTCTGTAAAGTAGGCAGGTTAAATTAGCATCCTGTGAACCAGCCCCTGCATGTGAGAGCCATAGCAGATAGCTGCTCTCATCTTTGCAAAGCCACCATAGAAGCTAATGCCAGTTCTTTCAGCCACGGCTCTCTTGTTTTGCCTGCTGCCTGAGGAAGCCAACCTCTGTTATGATGAGCAAGGAGACAAACACTGGTAGCAACAGTAGCATGCCTGCTAAATGGGCTAAAACAGGGATGGCTATGGCAACAGCAAGAACTTTATCTGCTACATCTAGCCCAAGGCTTCTATACATGTTAGAGCTGGTTCAAGATTTCTGAAGTAGCAGAAAGGAGCCCTTTAATACAACTCTGCTCACTGAGGCACAACATGTTTTGAACTAAAATAGCTTTTTATCAGGGAGGAAGTTAAATGTGAATCAACTTTCATTTTGCATGCTCTAAAATAAAAGGTAGGTGTTCTGTCCCTGTGGATCACTATTAAATACTCCCTGAACCCATTTGGACTAGAATTACAAATCCAAACTATCCTCTTCATCTGCAATCAGAAATTTCTTCTGAGATTTTAAACAATTCAGATTGAGAGCACAAAGTAAAAAAATCCACTAAGGTAATATTTTGTCATTGCTCCTGTCCACTAGGATGTCACACTCTGTAAAACTTACTTTACATATATAGAACAACAACAACAATCTTTATTACGGTCCAGAGACCAACAAAACATTACAAATCAATACAGAGTTCATACAGCCTACCTCCAGGTTAATCAAGCACTTTGTTTGGAATATAGGGCTCATTTGTTCTTTCAACCACCGATAAAAACTTTGCCACTGCCAAAGTTCTAGCTTTTGTCCGGTCTTCCAGTAGGAACCTGACATAGTGAGCCTCTGACTTTCCCGGGAAAGGCACCAGCAAGGGTAGTATCAGTTCAGCCCTGGCCTGCTCATACTTCGCACAATGTAACAAAATATGATTTATGGACTCGATGTCTTGAGCACACGAGCAATGTCTGTCCTGGTAGGGAACTCCTCTCAACCTACCATCCAGCACTGCAGAGGGGAAGACATTCAGTCTGGCCTTGGTGAAAAGGCTTCGATAGTTAGGTACTGTCAGGTTTTTGATGTAAGGTGTTAACTCAAAGACATACCCATATTGAACTCCTGCTGCCAGTGGACTACAGACTGCGTGTGACCGAGATCGCAAGTCACTGTGTGCATTGTCCCATAATCTTTGCTTTAAAGCCTTTTGGGCGCCTTCATAGCCCAGGTAATACAGTTGGGGGGGAGACAGACCAATAGAGGTGGCTTTTTTAGCCATGGTTTTCTGCCATTTGCTGACAAATTCCTCATTGGTGATATGTTGGTACAGACCCTTCCCTAGATTAAACACTGAAATCCTGAGCCAATGTCTTAGGGCAGCCCACCATGCTCTAGCTGAAATTGGGCATTCACCAGCTTCCAACAGAAGTACGGAGTTGGGGACGCAGTTAGGTACCTGCAGCAGAGATCGTATAAATTTTGCCTGAAAGCCATCTAGCTTTGGCAGGTCCCCATTATGCCAGACATTTGCTGCATACAGGAGTTGGGAAACGGGCTTTGCGTTGAAAACCCTTAAGGCTGCTGGAACATATTTGCCGCCCTTTGTGAAGAAGAATTTATGTATGGCTAGCTTTGTAATCTCCGCCTTTTGAAGGGAGGTTTGCCAATGGTGCTTCCAAGATCTTGTATGATGGAATGTGAGCCCTAGGTAACTGAAGTATTTTACCTGTTCCAGGTTATGGCCATCCAGCACCCATTTAGACTGGGAGAATCTTCTTTCGAAGACTAAGATTTTAGATTTTTCATAATTAATGGATAAACCATTTCCAGAACAGTAATCAGAAAATTTCCTCAACAGATAATTCAAGCCCGGCCTGGAACGCGAGATAATGGCTGCGTCATCAGCATACAACAACAAAGGGGTCCTTCTCATTCCTATTTTTGGAATGTGTCCATCTGGGTCCATTAAGTTCTCTTCTAGGTCATTTAGGAATAGGCAGAACAATGTGGGGGCCAAAATACAACCCTGTCTCACCCCCCTAGTCATCTCGATGCTGTTTGATAGCTGTCCCTGTCGACCGCATCGGACCTGCAGTTTGGTTCCATTGTACAGGGCTTTTATAAGAAAGAGAAGTCGTTTGTCCTGCAAGATCAGACTCAATTTGGACCATAGCTGGGATCTGGGGATGGAGTCAAATGCTGATTTCAGGTCCATAAAGGCCACGAAGAGTTTACCCTGTAGGTGTCTGGTATACTTCTCGGCTAGGAAGGACAGCATTAGACAGTGGTCTGTTGTTGAATGATTCTCACGGAAAGCTGCCTGGGCTTCAGATAGTATATTATGTTCATTTAGAAAAGTTGTCAATTTGCTACTGAGGAAATGGGCATATAGTTTCCCAATTATTGAGAGCAGGCTAATAGGCCTATAATTGGAAGGTACATTTGGGTGGCCTCTCTTAAAGATACATATATAGAATGCGACATATTTCAGCCATATCAAGTACTTCTTTGTGCTCATTCTATGTAGGCTCAATATTTGATTTTAATAGGATATCTTCAAACTGTTTTATTTTAATTTGAAGAACTTTCTGTCAATGTTTAGACCTGAATTGGATGCATGCGACTCATCAGACAAGTACCCCCAGCTGTTCCATGTCATGTTGGAGATAGAAATAGATTCTGCTGATAGACAGACTGATCTAACACCTCCATGGGAAAATTTCACAACAAAAGATATCAACCCCAGCATTCTTTTCTCATCACACCAGGAACACCAGGACACCCTTGCCTTGGCAGGTAAAAGCTCTATAGTTATAGTGCTGCAGTTTTGACTTTAATGAAAATGCCAAAGTTGGCCATTTATTTCACACATTTTTGGTATGCCTTGACGCTTTGTACATTATAGGTAGAGGTCCTGTAGATGCGCCACAAGATAACCTGAAGAATGTGGGGCAGGGTGCATTCTTGTCATCTCTCAGCTGGCAAGGTATGGGTAACATATCTTTTCAGAACTCATAATTCGCATACTAGTTTTCTTCTATCCCTTATCTCATTTCTTGTCCCCAAGGAGCTCGGGAATGCTGTGTTCACATGGCCCCATGGCAAGGCATAAGCATTTTCTTGACTCATAGGAAAGAACTGGCCAGCATATAGACATGCATAGTATTCATGCTGGCCAAGTTCTCATGACAGGCTTATTTTCTGCTCATCATTGCAGTTGACTGTAATAATGTCCCTTGGAAAATCAATGTGCTGTCAGCACTGTGCGTTTCCAATTTTGTGTTTTCCATTGTGTGTTTAACCCAAAGTACTTGGGTGAAGTGTAAACGTTGCTATTGCTGGTAGTGTTTACTTCCACATGTGGGATGTGTGTGTGTGTGTGTGTGTGTGTGTGAGAGAGAGAGAGAGAGAGAGAGAGAGAGAGAGAGAGAGAGAGAAGGGGTATTTCCCCCCCTTTGTATCTAGCACTGAAGGATCAACAGAACTACTAGCTAATATTGAGCTTCTTTTGACCACTTAGATCAAAAACTGGAGAGAAGTAGCTCTCATCCCAGCTCTGAGGACCGGGCGGCACTGGTGCATGAAGAAAGTGAGCAGTCAGATGATGAACTCTTATCCCTCTCCAGTCAGCATAGTAACACCAGCAGTGACAAAATCCACGGGGCACCAAAGCATACCAAGAAGCATCAAGAGCCACCAGGTCCACCACCCCCAGAGGATGTCGATCTTTTAGGCTTGGAAGGCAGTCCTATGAGCAAGAACTTCCCAGCAGCACCTGCCGCACCGCCCTCAAACTCAGACTTGCTGAGTGATATCTTTGGGGTTGGTAACTCTGGAGGACCAAATCAAGGTGGACAGTCGGCTGTTGAGGATGTATTTCAGATGGGTGGCACTGGATCCACACAATCCACCCCACGACGGTCTGCAGCTTCAGCATCCCCATCTCTGTCCCCAAGAGTAGGAGAAGGTAAAAACTCCTAATTGTGACACTTAAAAAACCCAAAACCTTCTAAAAAAATTTCTAGGCAATCATTTCTAAATAGGATTCTCTTTCTACTAGGAATGGGGGAGAAACTCAGTTCAGTTCACATTTGAAATGCGTACCACATGCATATATTGTTAACAATAACATACATGACACTAGGGGAAATGTGCAAAAATAGTATCACAAGAGAAATGTGAACTAAAAGGATGGCAAATATTAATGAGGACTTTTAAAAAATGCAAATTGATGTGGCAAAGTGAACTTAAGATTGTACAAACAAACCCTTAAACAACTGCAGAATTCTAAGAAAGATAAATGCTGTTTTATATTAACAGTTACTTGTCTGAAGCACGGTAGCCTAAGCTGTCAATTTTAGTTTCTAATTTTTACAATCAAGATTCAGATAGTATTATTTCATGATTATTAACTTGGAGTAACCATTGGCTTGGTTCTGAAAATTGTTAATGGGAGAAAACTTTCTGCGTGTTTTCAAATTTGGGAAATTTCCTCCTGCCCTTGGTGCTCCTGTGATGTCCCATCCCCCACTTCTCAGGAAAGTCTCCTGACCCAGGTGAGAACCCTTTTGCTGGGTGCAGGAAGTTGGAGATGTAATGGGAGAATGAAAAAGTCCCCTTCTGTTAACTCCCTTCCATTCACAGTTGTGAGAACTCAAGCCTTTGTTTATGAGAACAAGAAATTTCTTGTTGTATCAGTCACAAATCCTTTATTATCTCAAGTCATTCTGGTCACTTGTTTTCTGTAAGAAATTCTGAAATCCCCCTAACAAAACAGCCATGCTTATTGTTTACCTGATTCTCTTTCAGCCCCATAGTGTATGCCAAGGAGGCAGTGCATGTTGTGGCTGCCAGTGGAACATGCTGAGTTTTTAGCACGTAATCACAACTGCCAGCTTGCTTCTGATTGTGACAGCATGCTAAATGCCTATCCTTCCTTAGCGCATGCTGGCAGCAGTCATATGTCATCCCCTCACCCCCACCCCCGACACTGATTGAGTGCTGTTGTTGTCAGTGATTTGATCCAATAGCAACTGGGCACTGCAGGGGGGGAATGTGCCATATTTTTCCACGTTTACGTGCGTTGCAACAGGAACCATTTAGAATTTGCTGGTTTTTATTAAAACTCATCACATTATTCTGTCCTTAAAAATGAAAAACCTTGATAAACAACTATTGGTATGCAGTTAAAGATGCCTGCATAGTCCTAATAAATGCATGAATTTCAGTCCCTGCCCATACTTCTATCAAAGTTTATTTGCTATCCTCACAGACTTGCTTCTGTCCCTTTAACAGACTCTCTTGCTATTTTCTTCTATTTCTACCTGGCTCCACTCCCCATTTTCCTAGGCTTCTGTTACCTCCCACTTGCCATCCCACTCCTGCTCTCTTCTCTGCTTTTTAGCCACCTGCCTTTTAGCACTATGCCTATCCCAAATTTTCTGATGATACAAAGCCCCTCCTGTTTCTTGGTGCTGTGTGAAATTTTCTTCCGTTCAACCTGATTCTGAACATCTGTCACAAAACCTGCTGTGCACTGACATTACTGACACATTCACATTGAGCTGACAGAACACCTAAACATGGCACCACAACAGCTCAGGGGCACCTTCTGGGTACATAAGAGGCAACATGCATTTTAAATGCTTCCTCTTTGTGTCCAAATTGCTGTTCCTTAAACCTTCTAGCCTCTTAACTAAATGTAGAAGATAAGAAGAAATATCTTAGTTCACAGTGAACACAAACAGAAAGGAAACATGAGAAGAAAGTACTGAAATGCTAAAAGTGAATGAACTCCCTGAACTTGTGTGCTAGTGAAATTTATGTACATTCTGGAGGAAACAGTTGGTATAAATGAGAGAGCTGCAGAACATAACGAGAAAGATCCAAATGCAAATCAAGAGCAAACTTGCCTATTGCAAGGAGTTATTGCCGCCTTGATTGTTTTTTTGGTTGCCCGAGTTGAAATTTAAACACACTCCCATAAACTCTCAATTTCACGTGCGTGTGGAAGAAGGTTGTCATTCTCGTTTCAGCCTCTCCTGCTCCTTCCTCCGCCAGAAGATGGAGCAATCAATGTAATCAATACCTCTACACGGGTCTTTGTCTTCTATAGTTCTTGATTTGATGGCAAATCCTTAATCTCTTCCCTAACTGTATCCTATTTTTATGTACAAAACAGTTAGGAGTAATATGGGTTTGCTCTGGAGTAAAGGAACACAGCTTAATAGTGGTCTTGGGGTGAATGGGATACACGTTTAATAGAACAAATATGTTGTTCTTGCAGCAGCTGCCTTTGACCCATTTGGCAGTAGTCCCAAGAAGCCTGCCCCTGATCTTCTAGGTTCTTTTCTTGGTTCCTCAAATGCCACCACTGATCCTTTTCTTCAAGGAGCACGGAGTCCTTCACCTACTGTTCAAGGAGATCCTTTCAATATGGGTAGGAAACATTTCAAATGCCCACTCTTTTGTTTTTGAATAGAAGTTTAGTGGTGATAAGCATATCTTCATACACTTGCAGATTATTCATAAGGTCAAATAGTTTCTCTTCCAGTTTCTTAAGTGGTTAGTGGGCTTCAGATATACAATACTAAGATATGATTTTCATGTTTTGAAGTTAACAGCAACAAGCCATGGACTCTGAATTGTTCACATGCCAAACAATATGAAATTGTTTGATATGAGGAAGTTTATTGGGGAGACTGTATTCTTTCCCATAAAATTTGAAAAAGACTGAAATCCTATATACACTTATGTAGGAACAAACACCATTGAACTCTGTGGTGTTTACTTTAGAATGAACATATGGAATATGGTTGTGTGGCATCAAAAAGCATGTCATTATGAACTGTAGGTCTAGATGGGCTGGGTTTCTCTGAGGGCTACAGTAGAACTTTTCTCCATATTAAAGCTTAGTATAAGTGCATCTAAATTTTCCAGCAGGCTGCAAGCTTAATCTAATACAGTGGTACCTTGAGTTACAAACGCCTCAGGTTACAAATGCTTCAGGTTACAAACTGCACTAACCTGGAAGAGTTACCTCGAGGTGAGAACTTTGTACCAGGATGAGAACGGAAATTGTGTGCCGGTGGCGCAGTGGCAGCAAGAGGCCCCATTAGTGAAAGCACGCCTCTAGTTAAGAAAATAGTTTCAGGTTAAGAAAGGGCTTCCGGAACGAATTAAGTTCGTAACTAGAGGTACCACTGTATTAATATCCAGGCTTGGAAAATAGCATGTACTAATTTCTGATACAATGAGTAACCAATGCACCCAGTGTTGTGTCAAAACTATGAATATAGTGAAATAATGTGCATCCAGAATTACTGGAAGGACATTTCCTTAATTTTGATAAACAATGTATGTTAATAGGCAATTCTCTTCTTGTTTAGCTTCTTCTAGTACACCATCTGTTTCCATTCAGCCAGATGTTTCAGGTGATTGGGAATGGCCTAGCAAATCAGGTTTGTCTGAAACTAGTTTCTAACCTGTTTAAGATGATTTGCTATGTGACGTTCATTCCTATTGGCTATGAACAGTGACACTTTCCACTAATTTCCAAATAGTCCACTTTACATTAGAATGAACCTATGTGATGAGGTAATTGCACAAATGGAGACCTCTAATAGTTATCTTAAATAAACTTATCAAATTCATTTGTTCTTATTTGAACATAAAACATTCACACCTAAGATACCAAGAAGATTGTACCTCTGGTCCAAACTAGCTATGAAGTTAAATGTGTCTTTGTATTTAACATGCATTAAAAACAAGGCAAACAGCCAATGGTTGGTGCTTAATAATTATAATAATTATAAAAAACATCAGGGGAGAGGAATTTAACCCTTTCCTCACCTTTTGCTGTACTGATGAACATATGCCTTCTGTGGCTGCTGTTTGCATTGGGAATAAATCCCCCATTGGTTTAACCTCCCTTTTCCCTACCTGTTGTGATCCCAATAATCATCACCCTCCACAGAAGCTGCTATTTGCATTAAATATGTGCACATTAAATGCAATGATAAATTTGATATCGTCTATAACTTGGCCCTCAGAAACAAAACATATAACATAAAACTAGTCTAAGCTTTAAGCAAATTTGTTTTAAAAGTCTGAGCAAAATGTAACATTTTTACACACAAAGATTCCCAACTCTCTTTGTGCATGCCTAAACATGGCAAATGGCTTGTATGCTATTAAAACTGGCATATTATTCATACTGCTAGCTACATTTACACAATTGTCAAAAGCCACTTCACAGAACATGAACAAAGTTAAAATTCTTTAGTATTTGTTCATTTGATGGCAAAATTTAATGAGGGTGCAGCCTGAGAAATTGCTACCACTGATGAGTTTTGCCAAAAGTTATTTGGGTCGCAGCAGGAACACCTTCAATGCTCTGTTCAATGTATCTTCTTGTGTGAATTTTGTACTTATCATTTATCTCTAAATTACACGTCTGCTGAGGTGTCCGTGTGTTGAGCTGACCAACTGATAAGAAGCAGCAATCTTATATTAATTTTGTATCTGAGGTCATTAAATTATATTTTATAAGCGTTCTCTTTTTTCTTCTTAGGTGGTCTACGTATGGGGAGCAAATCAGCTGCTACCAGCCCTACAGGGTCACTACACAGCACACCTACACATCAAGCCAAACCACAAACACTGGATCCTTTTGCTGACCTGGGAACTCTTGGTGCAAATCTGGCAGGTTAGATTAAACCTGAACATTGTCCATGTTTTTGGCTACCCATTCTACTCAATCAGATGTGCATTTTTACACTAGGCAATGAAAGGGGGACCACAGTGAATTGCACAATGGAGCAATTAACCACTTGCCTGCTTCTCTGGAATGAATAGCCCTTGCAAACCCATCCATGGCAGGCGAGCAAATGCTGTAGAACTACATGGGTTGATCCTGTGATCCTGACATATTATTGCTGCATATTCAACTTGTTATGCTTTTTATGAAGCAGAAAGAGAGAGAAAAGACAGGCTGATCTGAGAAAGATGGTAAAAGCAGGCAGATTCAGTGGAGGAGAGCTTTAAAATCTGTTTGCAAAGACTGGCAGATTTAGAAGGCAGGATCTGCTCCATCTCTTGAGTCAATTAATACAGATCGGTAGCTTGATTAGACTTTCAATAAAATGTTGTATTTAATATGCATGAAAGGCTACTATTTACCTTTGCCTGATTCCACAATAGTTACCATGAGAGAACCACATTGTGGGATGGCATGAAGTAAAGCTATGCTTTCAAGCTCTCACCTCTTTTACACATTCAACAATGGTTTCAGCAGTACTACAACAAAGCTTCAAAACACACACATTTGTGTTGGATCTGCTGAGACTCATGATAAACTGGCTATGTATCTTAAATATGGTTCTGTTCAATTGAATTTGAAAAACCCTTAATTTGCATAAATAACTCCCATTGGGCTTTTACAGTCTTGATTAGCAAACAAGGATAGAGCAGGTCAGGAAGGGTGTTGAAGTAAAGAAGGCCATAGAGACATTACCAGTTGAGCACTGAAGGAATTGTCCAAGCCTGCCTATCTGTTTCAGCTTATGTGGATCTTTCCCCATTGCTTTAAAATTCTCACCAGTCCCCCTACCCTCCAAAAATGCTTTACATTTACAGCACACAACTTCCTCCAAAGAATCCTGGGAACTGTAATTTGTTAAGGGTGCTGGGAATTATAGCTCAGTGGGGGTCAAACTACAGTTTTCAGGATTCTTTGGAGGATGTTGTGTGCTTTAAATGTATGCTGTGGCATGTGACCTGAGTCAGACCATGGTCTATATCAACTAGCAGCAACTCACCAGACAGCAGGTATTCCCAGCCCTATCTGGCGATGCCAAAGAACAGGGGTCAGCAACCTTTTTCAGCCATGGGCTGGTCCACCGTCCCTCAGACCATGTGGTGGGCCAGACTATATTTTTTTTGGGGGGGGGGAATGAACGAATTCCTATGCCCCACAAATAACCCAAAGACGCATTTTAAATAAAAGCACACATTCTACTCATGTAAAAACACGGTGATTCCCGGACCGTCCGTGGGCCAAATTGAGAAGGTGATTGGGCCTTAGGTTGCCTACCCCTGCCAAAGACTAAACTAGGGACCTTCTGCGGGCAAATCAGATGTTCTAACACTGAGTTATATAGTTCTTCTCCAGAACAGTAGACATTTACAAGGTGACGTTTACAGAAATAAAAACTTGGCAATATAGTAAAAATCCATGTTCACAAGGCAGGAATGCATAGAGCTTTTGCAAGTAGGCCTTACAGCAATATGTCTGAGAGAAATTATGTCAATTAACCCCAGAAGGCTATAGTACTTTTTTTTACTATTTTTACAGAAAGCCTTTCTCCTCTGATACTTTTGAATCATGCTCCTTCTAACTAACCAGAAAGGCAGCCAGTAAAAAGTGCAGAAGTTGAACTGAGTTTGGTTTTTCTTATATTCTCACTAACCTTTTGTCAGTTGAACAAAACATGAAGAGCAGTACTGAAGATCTCTTGGGCTAATTAAGTACATTTAATATGTGATAGGAAGATAAAAGGAACTGCTACACTAATTTGTGCATGGCTGCTATTGTACAGAAATATTTGTGTTTGCAATTCAAGGTTTAACCTCCAATATCTAATACAGGCTTTAATATATGAAAAAAATTACCCTGGGAAGGTGGCCTTTCCTCTCCCTGCCCCACCCATTTTAACCATATATCATGATTAATTGGATAGATCCAAGACAGATGGATCTGTCCTGTGAACAATGCAATGTGTGGCTTGCATAGGGCATCACTTAAATGTGGGGCACAACCCTAAAAGTTATGGACTGACTTCTTGTCATTGACAACAGTATGTGAAAAGTTAACCTTGCTTAGTAAATACAGTTGAGGAACAAAGTAGGAAATTCTGGGAGGGGGTGGGAAGGATGAAAATGTACTAAAACTGAGAGTAAAATGTAGGTCACTGCCTTGTTTGCAAGTACCTTCTTCAAGGGATGCTTTCGTCTTTCCTCCTTTTTCTAAATAGGCTTCCCTTCCGTCTTCCCTCCTTGGCCCCCTAATTTCTACCATAACAATAACAGCTTGCATTACCTCCGCTCCCTGTTGTTTACCACTTCATGTGTCCAAACCTCACATTGGTTCTGAAATTAGGTGTCCTGCTTCCCTCTGCTGGTGTTCTGCTGCTCTGCAGGATCAAAAACAGAAAATGTGTCTGATGTCACGTAGTGCTACAACTTGTGGCTATTTCTTCTTTTTTAAAAAAAAGAAAAGTCTGCAGTACTGAAGGGGTTCCATGATTTTAAGTAAAAATAAGTTGAATATGCAGAATAGTAATATCTGAAGTAAAAAAAAAACCAAGCAGCCAAAAAAACCCCACAAGCAACAAAAAGCCAATTTTTAAATAATCTATAGTTTCTACTATATTTATGTGATCAGAGGAAATGGTGGAAATGGTAAAGTTCTGGTGGTACTTTACCAAAACAAATGGGTGAAGCTTTTGAATTCTGTAAAAAAAAAATTGTTAAGGACATTGGTGTTGATTGGATTTTCATTCTGATCCAGAAATTGCTGCCTGCAAGTGAAAATACCATTATCCTTATTTTGCACAATGTTGTGTTTAGCCTTCAAATTGCTGATAGCTTGGAGAAAAATAATGACACGTAATCTCTTTCCCTCTCTTTGCCCCCCCCCCCATTATTAGTAGGTTGAGTAATCATATGTGATCTGTATTTGTGTAGACTTCTCCAGAATGCAATTATATTCAGTATTTACACTCTTGAGGAACTTACAAGTTTAATCTATGCCAAATCTTCCAAGAAATGCTTATTTGCTGTTTTCTGGTCAGGCACATCTCAATATAAGCTATGTCGTTTCCACCTGCCCTAAGCTTCATTGGAATATATATCTATAACCCAATGCTACTAATATTCTTCTTTAAATGTTTATATATATTTATTTAAAAATGCAGGTTTTGGTGTCCTCGGGTGTCTTCCCGTGTAAAAGTTGGGGTGTCTAGGCGACGTTTCGACGAGGTCTCACTCGTCATCTTCAGGCTGGTGCTTTCGGCTTCTTGTTACTGGAACAGAGCAGGATCTCAGTGTTTGAGTTCCTATAAATACTGTTGAGGGGGTGTGGTGTATAGCCTCCAATGTTCTGGGCAGAGAGGAAGTTCCCAGGTTAGTGTGCCTTTTCTTCTTTTGTTCCTTAATTACTTGAGGGATATCCTGAGTGATTTCTTGAGTGATATCCTGAGTACCACTTAGGTGGGTCATTAGGTGTGGATTAGTTGCTAAAGTCTTTGTGTCTTGACCTCTTGAACTTTGTGAAGAGTTTTTCTGAGAAGATGGCTGTACTGCACTTAGTTGTGCTCTGGCTTGGCTTCGTGTATAGGGGCGAGCTGTGGTTTTGTGGCTTGTGTCAGCCAGATCTGTGTAGGGATTGCAGGGGGGTGCAGCATCCGGAGGTGCCTCCATGGTTTGGCTACTGGATGGTGTCTGTAATTTATCTGTGGAGAGGGTCTGGGTTTGGGTCTGGTGTGGTTGATTGGTGATGGCGTTCTGTGTGCCTCTGGATCTGGTGTCAGTTTTTGTGTGGAGGGCTAATTTCCAGATGTCTGGCAAGCGGGATGTGTCGTCACGCTTGTTCATGTTGTGAGGGTGTTTCTCTATCTCGATGGCTTCCATGATTATTCTCTTGTGGTGATGTTCCATGTTAAAGAGCAATTTGGAATCTGCAAAATTAATTTCGTGTCCTGTTTCTTTCATGTGTTGGAAAAGAGAGGAAGTTTTTTCTTCTTTTTTGACGGCATTCTTGTGTTCTGCGATACGTGCATTTATTCGTCTGTTTGTTTGTCCAATGTACGTGGCTGGGCAGACTTTGCAGGGTATTTCATAGACCCCTTGGTTTTCCAACTGGATTTTATCCTTGGGGTTTCTGAGGATATTGGCTATTTTTTGGTTGGTGCAAAAGGCTGTTTTGATATTGTGTTTATGGAGGATTTTGCTAATTTTATCTGTAGTGCCCTTGATATAAGGAAGGAGGGCCATGCCATTGTTTTCTTCTGTGTCTTGGTTTTTGGGGGGTGTTTCTTTTTGGATTAGCTTCGTAACCCTGTTTTGCTGGTATCCATTGGCAATTAACACATTTGAGAGATTCTGTAACTCAGTTGTCAAGTGGTCTTTGTCAGCCAGGCGTTTGGTTCTGGAGATGAGAGTCTTGGCTACGGAGTTTATTTGTGCAGGGTGGTGGTGTGATTGTGCATGTAAGTAGCGGTTGGTGTGTGTTTTTTTCCGGTAGATAGTGTGTCCTAGGGAGCCATCCGGTTTTTTGTAGAAAAAAAGATTTTATTTAAAAATCTGTATACTAAATGATTTTAACAAGTATACAAAAGAATATATAGACGTAGGTGAAATCCAAACATTTATGTGTGCATATCTAAAGTGCTTCCTGGAGACTTTATTGACTTGAGAGGTTTTTATTTTTGCTTCTTGTGCTGCACTGCAAAACTTCTCCAACCTTCAGACATAGAAGGGATGGGTGGAAGCCTCAATGCTTGGACCCAGGTCCACCTGCAGTCCTTTGAATCTTAGTAAGGAAATTACCAGATATCAACTGGTAATTCTGCTTTCCTATTACACAGGCAGTATTATTAACACTAAATGCTTTGCTTCACGTTTCAGGCTGTCCTTCCTTCGCTAGCAAACCCAGCACACCGACAGGAATGGGTGGAGTATTTCCTCCTATGGGGTCACCACAGAAACCATCTCCTCAGCCAATGGGAGGAGGCAGCTGGCAACAAGGCACTGGATACTCTTGGCCACAATCACAGACAAAACCCCCACAAAGCATGCCACATTCCTCTCCACAGAACAGGCCTAATTATAATGTGAGTTTTTCTGCAGCGCCCGGTGGCCAAAATGACCGTGGAAAAGGACCAGGCAGTTCTGGTAAATTGATTTTTTGATCTTTTTAGTCTTCCGATGCGGTTTTGTAGTTTTGAAGGCCTAGAGGTGGAGTATTTCCAAGCTGAAAATATTCAGTCAGCTATAATACAGGCGATGTGTTTTGAAATTAATTTAGACATTCTGGTTCTAAGTGAATAACTAGATATTATTGCAGACATGATGTCATGCCCTGCCCGTTGTCATCAGTGTGGAATAGGGATGGGGAAACCTGCAGCATTATGACCTTGCATCTTGCCATTGGCATGAGATGCTACTGGGAAGATAGGAAGAAAGAAACTCACTCAGAGGGGCTGTCATATTTGGTGGCAGTCCCATATCTGCCAGAATGTTCAGCTTCACCCTAATTTGTTCTGCATCAACTTAATGGGTGTCAGATTTAACAGATGTCGTGAGCAAATAGTTAGAAGGCATCTAATTCTTATTTATCACACTATTTTATTCAGTTTAAATTGCTGAGTGAGTTCAAGTTCAAAATGGGCAAGCAAAACTTGTAAGATTCAACTGGGAAATCCTGCTTGTACATGGATGCTTTAGAAAGGGCGATGTGCTAAGTGACTTGTGTTTTTAGAGTGACCTGTACTCAGCAGAGGGGTGAATGTGCCATCTTTCTCACAACGGTGGTGTTGGGAATAAAAGTGCTTAAACTCCTTCTGTTTGCGCTGCAGAGGAAAAATACAGGTATGCCCATATGTACTTCTCTGCATCGTACGGAATGATTTTGTAAAGTATTTAGAATAATGTGACATTTATATCTTCTTAAATCAAGTAATACTTCCTTTTAACACTCTATACTTTTTTCCCATTAAGAATCCAAACCAAAAGTGTCTGCTGATTTTGAAGACCTCTTATCTGGTCAAGGCTTTAATGCTCACAAAGACAGAAAGGGACCAAGAACAATAGCAGAAATGAGGAAAGAAGAAATGGCCAAGGAGATGGACCCTGAAAAATTAAAAGTAAGCTGAATGCTTTGGATTTGATTTCCAAATTGTTCAAGATTTTGCTTTGACTGGATTGTATAATAGTTGAATATTTAATACTTCAGAGATGTTTTACGATGCAAGCATGATACCAAGATCAGTAACAGGACCTTGTCAGTATTTGGGTTTTGCATGCCTATATTTTTCTAGAAAGCTTCAGTATCCACACAAGGGAACTGATTGTTCAAAACTGAGGTGGGAATGGACTGTGTCTAAATGTAAGTAAGACTCTGTCTTGATGGTAGAGACTCCCTATTTGTGCAGGAAAATAGTGTG
This sequence comes from Podarcis melisellensis, assembly GCF_964234715.1. Lineage (NCBI taxonomy): Eukaryota > Metazoa > Chordata > Lepidosauria > Squamata > Lacertidae > Podarcis > Podarcis melisellensis. The sequence goes on from NC_138538.1 coordinate 61,229,425, forward strand.
GGAGAAGGATTAAAACAGTTCCCCCATCTCCGTTCTCCTAAGCTCTGTGTGGGTGAAAGTTGGCATGCATTCTTCCCTCATGCTACCTGAGAACAGCATGCAGGTTCTAGGTCTTGACCTGTGTGGGGAGCAAGGACTGGATCAGGAAAAAGGGTGGCCTTTGGCCTGCTCCCTCAGACCTTAATTCCCTCTCATCACTTTTTCATAATCAGCCAGCTTCAAACCCTTCAACAAGGTGTGGGGGGCGGTGGCGGTGGGGGGCTAAGCCCACTTAGCCCAGCTTCTCCCAGCAATGGCTTTGGCCATGGGGGGGGGGTCTCTAAACCCATTTTGCTCTTTTCTAATTACTGTTTAAGGGGTGAAAAGGTCTGTGATCACTATGGCAAATGAAGGTGTTTAGATGGAAGAGAAGTGCAAAACTCACTATGCCTTCTGCTCCAACTCTCTTCATGTGGTCTGTGGGTTCCAACTAATCACTAGTTGGAATGATTACCAGAAAAACTCATGAATAATTATTATAATTAAACTGACATTAATCTTTTATGAAGGACTAAATAGGGTCTGTCCCAATAACGGTACAAGTCTTTCATTTGGAGGATTATGAATTATGTATGTAAGTTACCTAATATTTATTTTGTTAAGTTTATTCTATTTATATTGTTGAATCCTTGGGCATGTGATTCACACTAATTTCCTTGGTCACTAGCTATATCCATGTATCCCACAATTGCAATTTGGAGAGTTACAGAACAATACTAGCTGAATCTCCATATTCAGAAGCAGTTTTATGTATCTGTTCTTGGAGGTAACAATTTGACATTTCCATTTGATGATATCTATCTCCTGTCTTTCTGAGATTCAAAGCAAACTGGGAAGAAGCAAACTATAAACTGTTCTAATCAAATAAGTATTCATGCTAGTATAGATATTCTCTTGCAATTTGGTTTAGCACTACATTATCTATTTTCACAGATCCTTGAATGGATTGAAGGAAAGGAGAGAAACATAAGAGCCTTGTTGTCCACAATGCACACAGTACTATGGGAAGGAGAGACAAAATGGAAACCTGTGGGCATGGCAGATCTTGTTACTCCAGAGCAAGTAAAGAAGGTTTACCGGAGAGCAGTGCTTGTTGTGCATCCTGATAAAGTAAGTAATAATATTTTATGTTAATCTGTTACCTCATGTACTAGTTTAATGATTCCTACTTGATCCATCCCTGCAATTACTTTCACTTTAAAACAATATGGAGCGAAGAGTCACTGCAGTTCACTGAAAATCTTTGGTGTAGCAATTATTACCAGTTGTGTGGGAGCTTACGGAAAGTTTATTGGGATAATTTCAGAAATAGTCTGAAAATGTGATATGGCTCAGTCAAGTAAATGAAAATAATAAGACCTTGCATGTTTACTAATTATGTTTCTGGTTTGAGTTTTGCAGCAAAAAAAAATGTTTTAAAATAAAAACTGTGGTTCATAAAACTGATATGCTTAGGCTAAGAATTAAAGTCTGATGGGTCTGGAAAAAATTAAACAAGGGTAAATGTTGATAGATTGTGTGGGCAAGGTGTGAGGTCATGGTGAACAACATTACTTTATAGCTCAAAACTATATCAATAGGTAAATACTACGCCGGCCTATTGGAAGTTGTAAGTCTATCTCCATAAGAACTACAGATTGCAATAAAGCTTATTCACTAAAGGCAAGTGAATATGTACCAGGAGCAACCACAACCTACTTCTATAGTGTCACTAAAACATACCCTATTACCCCAGGGTAAATGCTGCAAAAAAACCCATGTATGCACAGATCAAAGATACGCTTGCCTTTTATGAGTAAGAATTGCCTCTAGGCAGCTAGGTAGGAAAACTTTATACTATGTTGACTGTTTCTTTTAATCTACAAATACCTGATAAGTAGATGTGGGGATATATGCTAGAAAAGATTTTTGTCAACTCGTAACTATTCTGGGTTAATTCAGGGTTTCATGCCACCCTTTGCTTGCTCTTCTATGATAACCGTAAATTATACCTACACTCTGCTATTGACTTTCTGTATGAACAGTGTCATCTTTAAGCTTATTTTAATATGTTTGTGATGTATCTTGTTTTGCTTTCTTGTAGGCTACGGGGCAGCCATATGAACAATATGCAAAGATGATTTTTATGGAGCTCAATGATGCCTGGTCAGAATTTGAAAACCAAGGCCAAAAGCCCTTGTATTAGCGTACCTCCTCAGACATTGCTGTAGACCTGTGCTAGTGCTCATATAGTTCCTTGCCACAAGATTTTCACAGCTGAATTAGTATCTGGCTGGAAATTTGGAAAAAAATAAGACTAGCCCTAACACTAAAACCTTTTCGTATGGAGAGCGGGAAGGTATGGAGGCTGCTCCTTACGTATGCCATGAATTACAGATGCAAAGAGAGGAGTTCTAGAAGTTAATCTTATAGTGTTCTTTCAGGTATAAACAGGGTAGGTAAGGTTGCATTCTAGAAAACTGGGATTGCTTGTCTTGGAACAAGTGAGGTGAAATGAATGGTCTCTCTCACTGCAAACCAAATAGATGCTGTGTCACTAGGAATGTGGCTTAGTCTTGAAAGTTTGTATCCAGGACAAGCTTTGTCAAAACAAAGCATAAGGATGTTCATATGTGGTTATTTGCTGTACACTAAACTCTCATAATAATTTGACCCTTCAATTACTTCTTGTAGTGTTTCTTTTTTTTTAATATGACAGCTAGGCAACTGGATATGTCTTTGGCAACTTACTGCTGCCTTAAACATAGTACTGTATTTCGTGTTTCAGACAAGCAGACAGCTAGACATTTTACACCAACAAAGAATTTGGGAAGTGTCTTTAAATTATTATTTATTTATTAACATGCAAAAGCCTGTTGAAGCATTATCCCAAATCAACAGACCACTAAAGTTGTTTGCTGTTCATTATTATTAAAGTAAGGGTGAAAGAATACCTTGCAAAAAATTTCCCAGTTAAAAAACACTTTGAAACCTGCCTCTGAAACAAACTTTGCTGCCTTCTTCAGCATTGTGAAGTTATGTTCTTAATTGATTCAAATTGTATATTTAAATTGAATCAAATATCCAGTTTTTCCAGAACATTTGTGAACACAAGCTAATGTTACCATGTAGCCTCAACTTCTGGACTTCTATAGGTAACTTACTATGTTCATGTAGTTTTGTAAGATCTGAGGTGAGCAAAAAATACGAAAATTTACTTACTTACTAAAGTTATATTGGCCCAGTAAGCAATAATGTTCATATATTCACATTATGGTATCTGATGATAAAACAAAAGTATGTTCTCTCATCTAATGAAACTAATTTTACATAGCACTTTGAACTGTTTCTCCTTTTGCAGAGAAACTTAATAATGGGAGTTTTATTTATTGACATTACCTGAATGAAATCTGGTCTCTGGCTTGCATGGGGTAGATTAATATTATCTGGTCTCCTCTCCTTTAAGCAGTTGATAGTTAAGTCAACGTGCAGCAACAGCCATGTGAAACTTGGTTGTTTATAGAGGTCCAATGTGTTTATAGATGCTGATTCGATATATTTCTTGAAAACCAAGTATCTACAGGCTGTTGAAGGCATCGTGCCACCTGACTCCATTAAACATTGGATCCCATGATGCAGCCGATTTCTTCATGGAGCTGTTGAATAGTAGCTACAAAAGTCACTGTATGGGGGGAAATGGTAACATGCATCTGCCTTTTTGATGTTCAACCGGTGGACAAAAAGGTTTCCACATGCAGGGAAAACTCTCTAGATGACGTGAAAATCTTGGTCAAATTGGTGTTTTAAGACAATCTGTTTTCTGTTGTTCTATTTTCTTTATAGTGGGAAACCCTTTTCTGCAGATACAGCATGTCCACCAGCCTATGTTTATTTTTATATTAAATGCCATCTTTTTGTTGTATTGATCCATTATTTATTGCCATTACTGCCAATGTGAAACAAAACACCAAGCTCTCCTTTTTATATGTACAAAATATTAAGACGTTTGAACAACTATAACAAACTGGATGTTATTTATTAACATATTATGAAATGTTTTGATCAAGTATGTGCTTGTCTATTAAAAACATTTTGAAATGTGAATCATGTTCCTGTGACTTGTTTTAATCTTTCATTCACTTCTGTAGATATTGTGTGAATTATGCTTATGAAATATAAATGGATTCAGTTATTGTAGCATCAGTTTTTGAAATTACAAAAATAACATTAGCTTTGTGCATCAGACTAATAGATCTTTTTTTAAAAGCCCAGGATAAATTCAAATTTTAACAAAATAAATATATCATTTAAGCTTCATCTAGTTCAGTAAAAAGGAAAAAAACTTACCCAACTTAAACACCTTCTCTAACTGCAGTGCTTTCAATGGTGCATGAAAGTGAGACCTATGTGTCAAAACTACTGAACTCAAAAGGGCTTTTCCTTTTCCTTTTGGTCCTATCTGCTCGTAAATGTTCAGGTTTACTGTTCTGACTAAAACCACTATTATAATCTCTCTTTTTTGTAAATATGCAGTATACTCAATGAACTGTGACTGGTTGAAAGCATTTGTATATATATTAAAAAGGTGAAAGAACTTTCAGTCCTTTTTATTTGTATTTTATCCTATGCAGAGAGGAAGACAAAGCGCCTTCAAAGGGGATGTTATTGAGTATATTGATACTGAGGCTGCTGTAGCAGAAGGTGAAAGAAAATAAACCCACTACTCCATGGGACTGAATAACCTGTTCCTGAATGTACTCTCTTGTGTTCCCTTACAGTACAATCCTATATGTCTTTATAGGAGTAAGTCCCATTGAGTTCAGTGGAGCTTACTCCTGGGTAAGAAAGAATAGATAGCAATGCAGCTGTAAGTCATTTTTATATGCTGAGAGGAGCAAATTACTTCATTCTTATATAAACTTAAAACTATTGCTCCTCTTTCTGAACTTGCGTCAAACATTATAGAATATGTGTTTTACTGACTGCAAAAATGCTTCTAGCTGCCATGTCTCCCAGCTTTATACCATAGAAGTCAACTCCTGGGAGCCCCCACAATAAAATATTTGAGGGGGCCAGGCCCCCACAAAGTTGATGGACATTCCTATTCAAATGGGGGGGTGCACTGCGTCATGTGATTGATTATGCGGTGCAGGGCTTACCTGGGCCCCCACAATATTTCATTCAGGTTGGCGCATCTGCTTTATACAAAACATTGGCATTGTGGTGAAATCACTTTCAGGGAAAATTGCAGTAGGAAACAGTAGAAAGCATGAATTAGAAAGGTGTGTGGGTATATAAATATGCATGAGGACCCCAAGGAGCACTAATTAGACAATGCTTAACGCTTGATTTAAGTAATGGAAACCCCTGGCTGTACAGATGCCACCCACATTTCTAAATACAGTGGTACCTCAGGTTAAGTACTTAATTCGTTCCGGAGGTCCGTTCTTAACCTGAAACTGTTCTTAACCTGAAGCACCACTTTAGCTAATGGGGCCTCCTGCTGCTGCCGCGCCGCCGGATCACGATTTCTGTTCTCATCCTGAAGCAAAGTTCTTAACCCGAGGTACTATTTCTGGGTTAGTGGAGTCTGTAACCTGAAGCATATGTAACCTGAGGTACCACAGTATCCATGGGTATGTGCAGTCAAAAGACTTACCCTCGCTGGAAATGAATCTACATCAATGGATCCATACAAGTGCGATTTATTTGGGTGAAAAAACCAGCACGCCCACAAAATCCCACTGGCTTCTTTTGAAACTGAAGTGATGAATGGCTGGCATGACGGTGCTCGCTTGGTGAGGTCTTTGCTTTTACTAACAGGGCCATCCTACGTCTGTCTGCTCTGAAGTAGGCCCCGCTAACCGCATGGGACTTACTCCCAGGGAAGTGTCTGGGATGGCAGCCCAGACTAAACAGCAAGTTAAAGTTTTTTGTTGTTTTTGTTTTTAAGATGGAGTTAATATCAGAGGAGCACATGCCCGACCTCAAAACCAAGGTTTTTGCTCTGTGGGGCCTATGCTTGACCCTGAAAGTGAGATAAGAGGCCGCCCAAGCCTTTGCAATCCGAATATGCTCTGGGAGGGCAAAGGGAAATGCGGGTGGATGGATCCACAAAATGATGTTTGAACATCTGGCACAAGCAGCAGTGGGACTAGGACCAGCGTTTTAAGCCATTTCTGAGGGAATTTCTGAGGGCAATTCCCCTCACTTCGACTGCCTTGGCGCCGCCCTGAGGCAGTTCATAGGCGTGAAAAGAGTCTTAGTTTCGTTTTTTAAAAAAAGAAAGTGCTGCTTTTGTTGTTGTTGTTCCCTTCCCCCTGTGAGAAGGGGAAGGCTTAGAGCAGGAGCCACGTGAGCAGAAGGCGGAAGACGTCGACACATTATTCTCCGCCTCCTCTGCTTCGTCGTCCAGCGAGAAAGAGAGAGCGAGCAAAAAAGGCGCCCCGCAAAAGAAAAGGAGACATGGCGGGGATTAAAGGTATCGGGCCGCTTCTCTCCTCGCGCGGCGGGTGGCCTCTGTCTCTCTCTCTTTCTCCCTCCCTCCGCTTTCCCCGTCGGCGCGGCTCTCTGGCTCCGCCGTCGCTATGGCTACCTCGCTCCCGCCCCTGCCCGGGGAAAGTTCCTCTGCAAATACGGCTAAAGGAGCCTTTCGCTGTGCAGCCCCCTCTCGGTTGTCGCCAACAACAGACTCCTCTCTGGGGCAGCGTAACTTTTTGCACTGCGCCGGCGCTGGGTCTCTTCCTCCTCCTTCCTACGCCCTTTTCCAGGGTGTGGATGTGAAGCACGCGGGGTGGGGAATCCGGAGGCGCCGGCGAGGGCAGGGCTCTTTTCTCTGGAGCAACTGCCGAGAAGGGCTCTGGCCGGTCACATTTTGCTGGAAATTCCTTTCCCTTGAAGCCTATTTAAAAGTTCAGGAATTTTCCCAGCTGCTGTGACCTACCCCAAACCATTGTTTTACATGCGATCGGTTTTGATTCGAAAGCAAAAAAAGAAACCCACTATAGTTCTTACCAGTGCTTTTCTTCTTAAAAAAAAATGTTTATGGGTACTCTCATTTTCCTACTCATTGAAATACTGCCCCTCAAAGGAGGTCAAACTTAGATTCACAAATTTTTTAGGGGTGTGCGTCCCCCCCCCCAGAAAAAAGCACTGGTTATTACAAACTTTTGGACTTTTTGTTTATTGTAGTCACCAAGGCAATGAGTATACAGCTCATGCGGAGTGTGGTACTTCACGAAGTTTAAAATCTCTCCATCCCAATTGCAGAAGTATAATTTAAGTGATCAGTGAAACCCTTAAAAAAAAGAAAATTCCAGCAAGAGGGTCCCATCCTGGAAGTATGGCTGTCAAAAGTGAAACAAACGTTATTTACTTACTTCATAAGATTTATACATCTCTTTATAGTAAAAACAAACAATCTTCAAATTGGTTTGCAAAAACAAAACAGTAAAATCAAGGAAAATTCAACAAACCCTACTTTAAAACACACAAAATTTAAAATACTAAAGCATTGAAATTACCTCGCCTTTCTCTGCATCCAGATAGGCTTGTCTAAATGCAAGAAGTAGTGACCGCCACCAATTTGGGATAACTTTTAAGGAAGAGAAGACAAATTCATGGAGGATCAGGCTGTCAGTGGATACTAGCAAGTGGTGGTGGTGGTGGGGAGAGCTCTTGCACCCAGGTCCTGGTTCTGGGCTTCCCATAGGCATGCCATTGGCCACTGAAGAGGATGTTGGGGCATTGGTCTGATCCATCAGGCTCCTCATATTCTTAAGGTAGATCAGAATATACTGGTAGATCTCTGGGTGATCTGCATTAGATTACTAATGGCAGCAACAAGGTGATTTCCACGCCATCCCCATGTAGGCTGCTGAAATGAAGAAAGCTAGGCAGGAGTGGATTTTTTTTACATGAAATGACTGTGAGCTCAGTTATGTTCTGGTACTAGAAAGAAATTCCTAGGTTCAGGAGGCACTTTGGTATTTAATTCTAACTTTTTTGTTTTTAATTGGCTCTGATTGGAGTTCCAGTAAAAAACAAAGTAGACCCAACAAGCCTGAATTCTGACCACCTCTTGAGAGCGAACATCTACTGTATCAGGAGGCTACACCTTTAACTGCAATGTTGGATCACTTTGTGAATTAAACTGCACAGACTGTGATTGTACAAATGAATGTTAAGCGTGTTAGTGATGTCATTCTTTTTATTTCCACTTGTGTAGCCCTGGTTGGCTTATCGTTCACTGGAGCTATGGGTCTGACGTTTCTTGTATTGGGGTGTGCACTGGAAAGTTACGGGTAAGACTGAATTAATACGAGATATATCACTGTTCTATGTTGTGTGACGGTTCCAAGCATGATTATTTGGAATGAAATCCTTAAGCAAGCGATTTATGAACGCAGCTTGAATTCTTTTTTCATTCTTACGCCTTTCAGATGATTGAGGGAAATGAGCGGCATCAGAGATTGTAACGGGCTTAATGTGTGGGAGAGCAGTCTGACAGCTGAGAAGGAAAATGAGGGTAGTTTGGTAAACCTTTGCTAAAGCAGTGGGTGTTGAGGAATAGAAATTGGCATGTCAGAGAAGATGCAGTAGAATGCTAAAAGGTTCACAGATTAGAATCTGAGCTGATACGGAGATAGAAGATGACAAGGGATGCGGGTGGCGCTGTGGTCTAAACCACTGAGCCTCTTGGGCTTGCTGATCAGAAGGTCGGCGTTTCGAATCCCTGCGACAGGGTGAGCTCTGTCCCAGCTCCTGCCAACTTTGCAGTTCAAAAGCATGCCAGTGCAAGTAGATAAATGGGTATCACTGCAGTGGGAAGGTAAACGGCGTTCCCATGCGCTCTGTTTTCCGTCACGGTCTCCTGTTGCACCAGAAGCAGTCATGCTGGCCACATGACCTGGAAAGCTGTCTGTGGACAAACGCCGGCTCCCTCGGCCTGAAAGCGAGATGAGCACCGTAACCCCATAGTCACCTTTGACTGGACTCAACCATCCAGGGATCCTTTACCCTTTTTTTAAAGAGATGAAACTTCAGAAAAGAAGGGAGGAGGAAGAAAATGCAGTTGGGCTGGAAAACTGAGTATCCTGAAGTGAGTGGAAGAACAAATGTATATGGCCCTAGATTTATACTTCAGTGACTTCCTATGTACCATATTTTTTGCACCATAGGGTGCACCGGACCATAGGGCGCACCCAGTTTTTAGGGGGGGAAATCAAGAAAAAAAAAATTTCCCCCAGCCCCAAAGAGCAGCGCACAGGCTGAGCACAACCTTGCCAGGAGACGCTGCGCAGGGCTAAAGAATCCATAGCCCCGTGCAGCCTCTCCTTGCCAGAGGGGTTGTGCGCAGCTATGGAGCAAGCCAAGGATGGATCCCGCTCGCTGTTTTGGCTTCCCCTTTAGCCCCGTGCAGCCTCCCCTTGCCGGGAGACACTGCGCAGGGCTTTCCTGGCTTTCCTGGGAGGTGGGGGGATTCCCTCACCTCTCCCAAAAGCCCGCAGAACCGTGCAACCCCTTTAAAGACATCACGGCTTCTCCTGACTTTTCTGGGAAGTGGGGGAATTCACCCACCTCCCACAAAACCAGCAGAAGCCGCGCAACTCCTTTAAAGAGATCGCGGCTTCTCCTGGCTTTTCTGGGAGGTGGGAGAAGGGACTGATGCGGCCAGTCAGTCCCTTCTCCCTCTTGTGGAAAAGCCCGCAAGAGTGCACGGAGCTGGTGTGCAGCTCTTGGGGGCTTTTCCCGCCTGCCTCCCCCCTGCATTCGCTCCATAGGACGCACACACATTTTCCCTTGCTTTTTAGGAGGGGAAAAGTGCGTCCTATGGTGTGAAAAATACGGTACATTGGTACGTCTGGATATGAATTTAATTCGTTCTGGAGGTCCATTCTTACCCTGAAACATTTGCATCCAGAGGCGCCTGTTCTGCGCAGGCGTGCGTGACCGTAACCGCTTCTGCATAGGTGCGGGCGGCGGAAATCTTTCCGTTACTTCCGGGTTTGTCGCGTGCGTATCCTGAAGTATTTGCAAAGGGGACAGTGGGTAACCCGAGGTTCCACTGTATATAATTATGTGTATATATCTGTGCTCAGCTGTTACAATTTCAGAGGATGATAATAGGTTGTGCATAAAATTCATTTTAAACAGCATTAACTTCTCTCATCTTTTGTGTTTGTCATTCTGCAGCGTCTACTGGCCTTTATTTGTTTTGATATTTTACTTCATAAGTCCTATTCCCCACTTCATCACAAAAAGAGTAAGCGATGATACTGATGCCGCAAGCAGTGCCTGCAGGGAGCTGGCATGTTTCTTCACGACTGGAATTGTGGTTTCTGCCTTTGCGTTTCCTATTATCCTTGCACGCGTTGAAGTGGTAAGGTCTTATCACAAGAAAAGTTTATATGTCACCTTCTGACCCCTCACAGTCCTGGGCAAAATAAAACATCCCACTCTTCTGATTGCTCCATTAGCACAAGCATTTCGGCTTGCCAGATGGAATGGAACCCCCCCCCCAAAAAAAAAATATTTCCCCTGTATGCTGTTCCCTCACATTCAGTCAAATTTTTGGGGGGAGGAAGCTTGGCGCTCAAGCAGAAGTCCTTGCACAGGGCTTCTTCTGATGAGAGTCATTAGGTAAATCCCACACCCTGTTTTTCTGGTGTATGGCACATTGCCTTGCAGATAAACACTTCACAAAATGAGTCATCTTAATAATGTCTTCTGGTTAAGTTGCTGCTCACAGTAAACCAGACACAGCACCAAGCATAATTTCACAAATGTCACTGTGAGTGATGCTGCTGCCCCCTTTTTTAAAAAGAAAAGTTTACATTAAAAATAATAATTGCTTAGCACTGTAAATAGAAATACTGGGTGAGGCAGCCACTGCTAACTTCTCAGTTGAGGTGTAGGACCCAGAGTAACTGAGGATAAAGAAAGTTATCCCAACACTTTTCCAGGCCCTCTCAGGAATCCAGAGAGGCCTGGATGCTTCTGGTTCTTGAGGTGCCCAGCCATAATATAAAAATGTCAATACATGAAAACAAATAAAGCACTAAATAAGTTATTAAACAAATGCTTTTTCTAACATCTGCCTTTTACCAAATCACCTCTTACTTAAATTTTCAGCTGTGTGATAGTGTCACATTTAGGTCCAGTGTGCATAAAAGCAAGTTGTCAAATGCCAAAAAATTAACAAGTGACTAAATATAAGCCCCCCTTTGAACTTGTAGCCCAAGCCAAACAGCCTTGGATTTGCCCTGCCCTTGCAGTTACAGTTCTGAGTGAGAAAGTTGCTGTTATTGCCATTACTGTATTTTTCGCCCCATTGGATGCACCGGTCCATAGGACGCACCTAGTTTTTTTGGGGGGAAATAAAGGGGGGAAAAATTCCCCCCCCCCCAGGTGCGCTGCACTAATCCCGAAGCTTGGGGCGTGCTGAGCTCAGCGCGCCCCAAGCTTCTGGGTGCCAGCAAGGTGTCCACTAGCCGTGGGAGAGCCGTGCGACTTCGCGCGCCTCTCCCACAGCTAGCAGAGCGCTGCGCTAATCCCGAAGCTTGGGGCGTGCAGAGCTCAGCGCGCCCCAAGCTTCTGGGTGCAGGCAAGCTCTCCGCTAGCCATGGGAGAGCTGGGTCTCCCACGGCTAGCGGATAGCTTCCTGAAGCCTGGAGAGCGAAAGGGGTCGGTGCGCACCGACCCCCCCTCGCGCTCCAGGTTTCAGCGAAAGCCTGCATTTGCCCCATAGGACGCACACACATTTCCCCTTCATTTTTGGAGGGGAAAAAGTGCGTCCTATAGGGCGAAAAATACGGTAATTTCTTTAGTCCCCATATCTCTGGGCTCAGACCCTGACATGAACTGGGGATGGAGCCCAGAGGTACTGTGAATGACTGTTGTTGTAGCTGACTCAGGCAGTGTTGAAAAGAAAGTGCTGGGTGTGAGGCAGACAGAGATGCTAATAACTTCCTTATTCACATTGTCTCTGGGAATCCAGCATGAACACAAGAGGGCAAAAAGTTTGTAGTGAGCTGTGCTGTGGGTGTGGGTGGGTGTGTACATGTACATGTACATACAGATGTCGGCTCCTTCACTCCTGACCTTCATGTGTTTAGTGTTAAGGCTTGAAGAGGGGTTTTTAAGTGCACTTGGCTGAACCCCCATTTTGCCCTCAGACTGAAGCAGACTGTTAACTTTTTAGTGGTCTTTCATTGTTTACATGCATTCTGGTTCATTTCCTTTTGAAAACTTTATTTCGCAATAAGGTTTTCACGTGAATAAACCACTGGTTGTGCGGGTGGAATTCTGAAATCTCTGCAGTAAATGTTTTCTAGCTGCAGTCTAGAGGAGCGTAAACACCTAGCTGAACTTACGGTGGTTTAGGTGTAGTTAACACACACCGGATTGCATTGTCTGGCTTTGATGACGGGAGCTCCTTTATATGCCCACCTGTGCTTGCAAGTATGCATAGCAGGACTTCATACTGCTTTCCATTATCTGCTTGGCAACTTTTCCAAATCCACAGAGAGCAGGAAGGTAGAAGGAGGTGCTACATGTTGCGATTACTGATATCTGCAGTTGCTCACCTTCCATGCTTTAAGAAAGCGAACTATTACCTGCTTTAATGCTTGACTCTTCTGAATTATTTTTTGGTGTTTGTGTTAGCTATCGCAGATGCTGTTTTGGCTTTCATTCAGGTATTCCTCTCTATCCACTTCCATACCAGCAGGAGTGAGTTCAGCAGCATCAGTAGGCGAGAGCTGCTGCCCTTGCATGTTATTATTGTGCTCTGTTCTCCTTCCCCTATTGGTTGCCTGTGACAAGATAGGTTAATGACAACCATACTGGGTTAAGGACAGTCATACTGGGCAGCAGAATGCTTGGTGATGCTGGCTGTCTTGCTTGCAGTGTCCAGTTAGAAATCCTTTGAAACTCCAGTCTCCAGCTCACTGTTCCTAAAACATCCCTCCCATTCACAAATGGTGAACAGTCTGTTTCACCCAATTTACATTTCTATCTTGTTTACTGTTCTGTTTGCTCTCATTCACTTTGGGAGTTTAATAGGACAGGTTAAGATAAACAAACTTTTTTTGTTTTTTGTTAGTGCACTTGACTTTGCCTTAATGATTAAGCCATAGTGCTTTGTTACCAGAACAGAAGCACGTAAAGATATATTTACATCTTTCTCATATCTACTAGTATTCTCCCTGGTTTCCTTACTCCCGAGCCCTTAGTTGAGGTTTCATAAACTTGTTATGTCTAGAATTCTCCTTTCCAAGATCTTATCTAATTTATTTTCCAGTAGTAGTACTACAGTCATACCTTGGGTTTACACACATGATCTGTGTGGGAGGCACGTTCACAACCCGCAGCGCCGCATCTGCGCACGCGCGTGATGTCATTTTGAGTTTCTGCGTGAGCGCCGAAACCCGGAAGTGACCTGGTTTTGGTACTTCCGGGTTCGCCGCGGTCCGCAACCCGAAAACGCACAATCCGCAGCGTTTGTAACCTGAGGTATGACTGTATACATCTTCTGTATACTTAGTCCATTTCTCTTTGTTAAGAATGTTAAATAAGAATAATACAGTCCGACCACTAGAGAGAGCCCTAATTCCTTTTCTTACCAAACAATGTTTTGCTAAAGGCTGAAGATTGTAAAACATCTGGAAAAGCAGAAACCATGGGTGGGAGGAACATTTTTACAGGTTTTTGGTGAAAGAAAATCTGTACAATACATATAAAACCCAAAATTACTTTACTGGAAGAGCTTAAAGTGAATAATGGCTAAGCCAATAGAATTTTAATTGCTGATCTATGTGGCATATTTATGAAATGTAAAAATATAAGTGCTACGCAGCACAGTGCTTTGAAGTAAGCTGCACAGAGTTCTATGAGACTTATTTGCTCTGAAGTACAGTAGATCTTTATAGGTTTGCAGCATCAATTGTATTGAAACAATATTTCTCAATAGTGCCAGTGCTAGAGATGGAATTTTGAAAGTTACTGCTTCCAAAGGTATTTAGGTATATCTTAGTTTTTGTTAGTTGAGAAAACTTAAATAAAATACTGTGGTAGAAAGTATCGAGTTTGTGTTATGGGTCTATAACTTTAACAAATAATAAAACCATGTAATGAAACCTACATTTTGTTTACTACAATCATTTTACAGCTTCTAGCTTTTTTAGGTGCTTTTATATAAAAAAGACTGCTAGCAGTAATAATACCATTTTATTTTTATTTTTAAAAAAACTTGCATATTTTTAGAAAGTTCAGAAAACCTATAATATAGCATTAATATGTATATTGAGCCAAGCAGGGTTACTATAAAGTTTATATCATCAACTTTTAAAAATGGGCTGCTTCCTTGGATCATTGTTCTCAATCTTCCATGTCTGCTTTTTGCTTAATAGTTTACATGTTTTCAAACAATATTGGTTTGCGTCCCCTGATGCACAAGATCAGGAATCGAAGGCTCATTGAGAAGCGCAAGAGATTAGTGACTGTGTTGTCCAAACGTCTTTCTGCCTTCCTTGTTGCAGGAACTCAATGTTCCCAGGTTGACCGGAGAAGTTGCATATACTTGCATTTGAAAGTAGTTTTCCAGCACCAAGTTCTGAGAATAATGCTTGGTAGACCTGTAATCCTATGCCCATTTTTCTGGGAGCAAGCACTATTGAATTCATGGGACTTATTTTTGAGTAGACAGATGGAGGATTGCCCTATTAGTAATCTAGAGCAATAACAATGGAATAATAACATAACAGTTTAAATTTATTTTAGCGGTAAGAGATTTACAAGTGTAAATTGTTTTTAATATTATTTTAAAACTTTGTCTTTTCAAAACCATTTTACTCACAATTCAAAGATAAATGATGTCATATTTGTCTTTATTTTATCAGTTTCACCCAAATATTAGTTTGGCCAAGGTGGCAAAGAGAAGCAATGTGTGGACAGTGGGATTTCCAGGCCTTCATAGTTCTAGTAATGGGGGCAGACTTTTAATTTGCTCTTTTGAGAAGACTATGGCTGGCTGCCGCTAAATTACTCTAAATTATTTTCCCCTTCCATTGTGGATGAGCTTGAAAAATTATCACTGAACATCTTGTAAACTTTTCATGAATTGCTATCTCGACCAGTTTTACTGTACTCATAAAGGACAAATAATTGTTTATATATATATCACTGCATTTTAGCGAAATGTTTAATTAGTTCCTGTAATGACTACTTAGGTATGTAACAATTTCAGATTACATTAGTTTGCTTGGTACTCAAAATTTACTGTTTGATCGTAAGCGCTTTTAGCATCCTGATGTTGTATTTCTTTGTATGTGTCTAATGCTCAAAGTAGGGTGCATTTTCTATCAATGAATAGAGAGTAAATCTTTCTTCTTATTCACTTTGTATTTCAGATCAAGTGGGGAGCTTGTTGCCTTGTTCTGGCTGGAAATGCAGTAATTTTCATTACCATTTTAGGCTTTTTTGTTCTATTTGGAAGAGGAGATGATTTTTCCTGGGAACAGTGGTAGACTTCACTATGGATTTTCATATGGATCTGCACTTTAGGGCTTACAGGGAGCTTTACTATGACACGGATCTTAGAGTGCATTGTATGTATGTATGTATGTATGTATGTGTGTACACGCATACGCATATGATGACATATATTATTTGCATGCATTAATAGCTTTACACTATTGCAAGGCTTCCCAAATTTGGCCCTCCAGCTGTTTTTGGACTACAATTCCCATCATCCCTGACCACTGGTCCTGCTAGCTAGGGATGATGGGAGTTGTAGTCCAAAACCAATGGGAGAAACCATGCACTATTGGATATGGGTCCGCTTTTTGTATCTGGTGCCAGCCTAACACAGGGTAAATGTATTGCCTTTTAAGTACTAGTCTTTCTATTTAGTTGGATACATGCAACTTGCTGCAATTTGTGAGAATTTTTTGGACTGCAACCTACATTTTGTAAATTGGGTCTGTCATGCAGGTTAGATGGATTTGTAGTGATGTGGAGTTTCGTTTCAACACTTAAATTTCATACAACATTTGCTTTTTAAAAACAAAACAGTCCTGACGTACAGAAAAAAAGGTATTGAAAGTATATCGAATGCAAAAAAAAAGAGTTTCATTTTGCCAAACTGCTGAAATAACTGTAGTAAGCATTTCTTCGTGACAATAGCACAAAGAAATTTTAATGGTAATGTTTGTAAAATACTCAGACTATTCGATTCTTAAATTACTCAGGGTTTGTAATGCTTTGAATACAGTCTTGAAGAGCTTTTGCATGAGTGAGAAAATGGGATACAATCCTGCAGATGCATTTCATGCATTGACAGTTCTATTCTGTGTTGCTGGAAGTTTTGAGATAATTAATTTTAAAAGTAGTTTTAGCTCTGGTAAGAGTAGAGGTATGAAAAATTAACGCTGCCCTCCTCTACACGTTTGCTTGGGAGTAACCCAGACACAAGTTTACTCTACTGAAGACAGTGGGATTTACTCCTGAGTCAACATGCATAGGATTAGGTTGTGAAGTTGCCTTATAAATTATGCTGCAACAAAAAAAAGAGAGAAGGAATAGAAATTTAGCTTTGATCTTCTTTTCCTGGTGTTCCAAAAGTCTGTCTTTCACCATCATTTTCAGATATTACAGAACACACCTTTTTAAAGGTGGCATGATAAAGGCAAATGATAATGTTCACTTTCTGGCGCAGGGATGGGTATCCCGCAGCCTCTGGCCTTATTTCACAGGGCCTTCAACCTGATTTAATATGGGTATTCAAAAGAGTGTGCCTTGCCTTGCTTTGGGATCTGCCCCTCCAAAACTGACTTTGGTCGCACCCACCTTGACCGAGTGTGACCTTCAAAAGGAGATAGGTTTTGCCATCTCTGTTCTAAAAGGTGCTTTACTCTTTAAAGTGGGAACACAAGTTATTTTATAGGTGAGATATAGTGATGAAAGTTCCCACCCTCCAATTAATGTGCAAACTCAAATTACTATTTGTGGTGGTGTGAAATAAGAGTTATTGCAAGGGTTATAAAGGTTCCTGTGAACCTGATATTATTTGGCTCCAAGCTTGTCATCCTGCCAGTATCTGTGACCATTTATGTTAGCGATTTTCATTATATAGTAAAAAAAAAAAAAAAAGTATTGTGGTACCCTAAATACTCATAGTAATCTTACTCCAAAGTGCCTTTCTCCAAGATTATTGTGTTCTGCAGGAGGCATGTGCATCAAAGCCATGCTGCATGTATTTGATAAATATTGCTTTGCATTCTTTTGTTGACGATGTTTCATATACGGCATATATGAACTTTTGTAACCTTTGTAATTTATGTCATTTGAAGTACTGGAATTGCACAGTATTAGAATACATTTGTGAATGTATTTTTTAAAAACTCAATAAAATTTTACTTCAAAGTCTTTTTTGTGGCGTGTCTTCTGAATTATTGTGTCCCTTTTGATTTTATAACAAATTAAAAGAAGTAAGGACTGCACTGACCTTGATCTGTGGAAAGTAAAATATAAATGCAAGTACCGTATTTTTCGCTCCATTGGATGAACTTTTTTACTCTTAAAAAGTAAGGGGAAATGTCTGTGCGTCCTATGGAGCAAATGTGTGGTCCCTGGAGCCAAATTGCCGGAGTGCGGCACACTCTTGGACTGCTCTTTGGTGGTGGTAGTGGTGGAGCCGCGATCGTCTGCCGGCAGCCTCGGCTTCCCCCTGCAGCCCCAGGAAGCTTTGGAGCAAGGGGAGGGCTGTGCGCCCATCCCCCACGCTTCTGGGCTGCTGAATGGGGGTGGTGGGTGCTGCTCTGCCAGCAGCCTGCCCTTCCCCTCAAGGTTTGGAGCAGCGGGCAGGCTGTGCGCCCATGCCCCACGCTCCTAGGCTGCTGAATGGGGGTGGGGGTGCTGCTCTGCCAGCAGCCTGCCCTTCCCCTCAAGGTTTGGGGCAGCGGGCAGGCTGTTCCCTGAGAGAGGGGAGGAAGAGGACGGAGAGGAGGGGGACCAAGAAGCTGGGTGAAGGGAGAGGAGGTACCATAGGTTGCCGTGAGTGAAGAGTCATGGTGGAGGGCAAAGGAGAGGGAGCAGTGATGGGGAGAAATTGCAGACGTCACCTGAGGAGTTTGGGTGAAAGGGATGAAGAGGAGGAAGCTGGAAAAGGGGACTGTTCTGCTTGGGGGTGGGGGAGAAAAAAGTGGGGGAAAGGAAAGCCTCCCAAGCCTGCTGCTGAGAAGCTCTGCTCAGCTGTTTCTTGACTGTAATTCAAGTAAAGGGAATGTTTGTGAGCAGCGGGCAGGCTGTTCGCTGAGAGAGGGGAGGAAGAGGATTGAGAGGAAAAAATGTGGCATTAGCAATGCTTTGGATGGAAACAAAGATGGTATTTTACATGAAGATAGCGAAGAAAGTGATGTCAGTGATTGTGAGCAACTGAGCTTCATAAATTCTGACTTTAGCAGTGATGAGTTCTTGGGGTTAACAGAAGACTAGAAGTACTCAAACCTTAAAGTCTCTCTTCATTTGTTAATGACAGTGATGATGGTTCTTAATGCCATTTTTGACTGCTGTTCACTTTACATGGCTGTAATATGATTCTGATATACTGGTTGTTTATTAAATACAGTAGTTTATACAACATTTGATTCAGAATATTTTTTTCTTGTTTTCCTCCTCTAAAAACTAGATGTGTCCTATGGTCGGGTGCGTCCAATGGAGCGAAAAATACGGTAAAAAACTTACTGTAAGTGCAGTAAAATGAAATTCCCCAAAAGACATGGCTCTACCAATGTGGGCAGCAGTTTTTGCCTAGTAAGCATAACAAGCTCAGTTAAAAGTACTTCCCATTACAGTGGTGCCTCGCAAGACGAAATTAATCCGTTCCGTGAGGCTCTTCGTATAGCGGTTTTTTCGTCTTGCGAAGCAAGCCCATTGACAGCTTAGCGGATTAGCGCTACAGCTGTCAAGCGGCTTCCAGCGATCAGCTGTTAAGCGGCTTATCAGCGGAACAGCTGATAAGCGGCTTAGCGGTTTAAGAAAAGGGCGAAAAAAGCGAAAAAACCCGCGGGGGGATGCAAGATTTTTTTCGTCTTGCGAAGCAACCCCATAGGGGAATTCGTTTTGCGAAGCGCCTCCAAAACGGAAAACCCTTTCGTCTAGCGGGTTTTTCGTCTTGCGAGGCGTTCGTCTTGCGGGGCACCACTGTATATTATGTTTGGCACTTATCACTTCTGACAAGACAAACCTTATAAGAACTATTTATCTAAACTTGCCTTTAATGCAACACAAACAGGTTCTAATTACATTTAATGGCAAATTTGGGTCTACAATCAAGCGAAGATGCAATTTAAGATTTTCTTATTTTCAGCAGATTAAATTAAGCGTTTCTCAAATAAGTGATAGCTTTTGTTCTATATACATATAATAAAAATGTAAGATTGTTCTCACGTTGTAGTAAGCTTGGCCACAGGTGTGTGACACTGCAAACTGCAGCATGATAAGAAGCAGTGGAGGGACAGCTAGAGCACACTGCTTTGCCCCAGCCATCTTGGGGATCCACTGTTCCTGCCACCAGTTAGGATGAAGAACCAGCCTAGCGGGAGGAATAGCACAGGAAGGTGATTGGAAGTGGTGGCTAACTAGCTAGCCTGGTAATCTGTCATTACTGTCACCATTTATAATGAAGAGTTGGCCTACAGCAGATCTCTAGACTGGCTAGCCACCACTTCAGGTCTGTTTCCTGCAGTGATCCTCCTGGTGGGCCAGTGGTCCCACTTGGCTGCAGTGGTGGTATGAGGTGGAACCAGAATGACAAATAGATTAATGGGGGGACTGGAAGGATGGCAAAGTCTAGGAGTTGGGGTTGGCACAGTACATGGGGGCTTCGTGAAGGCTAGGCAGATTTGACAAGCAAAGGTTAGTGGTGGGGGTGGGTGGGTGAGATCTAGGGAGGCTTGGTGAGGGGGTTAGATGGGGTTGGCAATTGACACCCCTAAAAACATGCATATTTTCCTTCAGCATTTAATATAGCCTTGGAAGAGCCCGGGCTTACAAAATCAGTTGTTGCTTCTAACTTTTGCAAATTACAGCATTCTAACGGTTTGGGTAGATATGTAGCAGTTCTGGGTTGGATTCCCCCTCACCCTGCATCAGCTCCCATGCTGTTCCAGAGGGTCCTCCACCCGGTGGTGGGCAGGGACAAAGGCAAATGTGGATGCGATTCCTACCTCTGTACTGTTGGCTTCGTGCCAGTCACGCAGACATGTCTACACCACCATCCCATGAACACACTCCCCTACATCCAAACAAGCAAGAGGCATTATCACAGTTGAAGGACACATTTGAGCCGGACAAAAAGCACTCGAGGCATGTGCAGAACTGGGACGGTGGGTGGCATTGCGAAAGTCCTGAGGGCCAAATAGGCCCCGAGGTTCTCCAACCCTGTCCAAGGCTATGAAGCCTTCTAGTGAGAAGCTTTGATTCTCTACTTTGGTTAGTCAACAGAATTCTTCATCCGTGGTCCATTGCTTCCCCCAATTCTGTTTCTTAGAATCAGTAGCAGTGGGGAGGTTGACGTAGTGCATATGCCAATTCAGTGCTCCTGCTGTTATGTTTGCACCAAGCCAGCCTCTCCACTGCCTGCCTTCTCTCCTTCTGGGTAAGAAATTCAACTGGCAGGAGGTCTGGTGAGTGCTGCTGCTGCTCTACCACTCTACCCACTAGTGCTTAGGAGATATGTGCTGGCTGGGGTTGATGGGACTTTTTGTTCAAAGCAACTGGAGGACCCTAGGTTGGTTAAGGCTGCATTAATACAATAACACCAAAAAACTTGATGTTCAAGACTAGATCTTTTAAGTAATTGTCATTGAGACATTTTAAAAACTTCACAATGATAAACTAGTGTACCACTGTGACATTTTACAGGGCAAATACATCCTGCAATATTTCTCTCCCCTCTTTTGTGCTTTATGCCAGCTGGAAACAGAATAACAACTGCCGACACTCTTTTCTCCCAGAGGGTAAATGCATATCTAAGGTTTAAGTGGTGTTACTTTTCTTGCCTCCTAGCAATATGCCACAAAGCACATCTTAACATAAGACATACTCGTTGATGCAATGCTGTCGCAAGGTCCTGAAATGAGATACATTACCATCACATCCTATGTGAGTGGTGTTTTGTAGGGAAACTTCCCTTAAAAGATGGAAGTGTGCACATGTGTATGTGTGAAAATTAGTGGCTGAGTTATATGAAAGTTGCTTTAATTGGGAACTCAACAACGAGAGATTAATAGACCACTATCATCCATTACCCTAGGACTTTTTGTGGAACAAGGACACTCAGAACTATGACCAATTTCATATGCTCACATAATTCCAATTATGTTTCAACCTACAGTAACTTTCAGACGAAATAATATTGAATGAATTGTGTTTTTTTTCTTGGTCTGAAAAATGAGTCAATGCCTGTTGAGGTTTTACCATATTATTTATAATCAGGATTAACAGACTTGGTAGAGTGAGTTTATTGAGGTTGATGTAGCTATCAAATTGTGTTTACCTGATGGACACACTTTAGGACACAGAGCAGTCAGATGAGACTGGCTGGGTTTTGGTGTCAAGGTTTTCAAGTCTCAGAAATGAAGGTTGGCTGTATTGAGCAATATTTGAAAAGGTAGTCAAACGGCAGTTTGTTTTCAAGCTGAGGCCATTTACTGGAATAGCAAATGCTATACTCATTATTTGATCAATGCATTACATCTCCATTCGCTACAGTATATTTCTTCTGGGAAGAAAAAGAGAAGGGTAGTACTCACAGTGAGCAATTGGGTTTATGTTCCAAAGAAACTGTTTGTGGGAAATATTTGCAGTATGCAGTATGCAGCTAGGTTCTGCTCAGGGAATAACTGACTTCCTAAAATTAGCAGGAGGTTGTCTTTGGGGGAAGCAGCAATGCCATGACCCTCCATGGCAGCCATTTTGTGCTATGCCACTTTCCAATGGCTGCCATTTTGTGACAGGCAGCCATAGCACTACCTCAAAATTCAAAATATGCCAACTAGTCCAAAAAGGTTGGTAATTCCTGCACATCACATAAATAATATTACTATACATTGGAAGATGATAAACAGAATTGTTTTCTTATTTCTATTACATCCTGATTAATATAAAGAGAAATTGGCTTATTGTAGAGGGAAGAGCAGTTGCTGGCCCTCCAAGTGTCCCTATTTTTCAGGGACGTCCCTCATTTAGAGAAACCATCCCAGTTTCTGATTTGGTCCCAGAATGCCCCACTTTTCCTTAAGATGTCCCTATTTTCATTGCAGAAATGTTGGGAGGGTATGGAGTTATACAATCCCTGAGTTGTCTGAAGGCAATCCTGTACAGGGAAGTTTTTTAAAAAAATGTTTACTGTTTTATTATGGTTTTATATATGTTGGAAGCTGCCCAGAGTACTGGGGCAACCCAATACGATGTGTGGGATATAAATAATATAAAAAATAAAATTATGGAATCGGACGTCCCTATTTTCATTGTAGAAATATTGGAGGGTATGAAATCAGTTACCCAAAGGTTTTTTCTTTTGTAAAAACGGTTAGTGCAAGTAGGTTAAAGGACAAACTTGAATGATTGTGCTTGTTTTTGGTTTTGTTCTTCTAATAGCAAGATAGACATTTTGTAGCACACGTCTCCACCAAGGTAAGGTAAGGTATTATAAGTTGTTGAAACTAATTTTATTCCCACCTCTAAATCTTTTTTGTAATGTGTAGATAATGAGGAAGTCTTCTAGTTAAACTCATTATTAGGAGCAGTCAATGTAGGTTTCCCTGTAGCACTTCAGGTAATTTCATTAACTCTGTAGCATTTTCCACAGGTTTTTGCAAACTTTTAGGTTTCAGCAAGTGATCATTCATTCATACTGTCTTCTTACAGCACTATTATGTGAATGTTTACTGAGAAGTAAGTCCTATGCTTTTCAATGTGGCTTATTTCCTGGGCCAGTGATTCCCTAGCCTGCTTTCGAACAATGGTACAAATTGAGAATATTTTCTTGCATCTAATGGCTC
The DNA here is from genome assembly GCF_964234715.1 of Podarcis melisellensis. Classification (NCBI taxonomy): domain Eukaryota; kingdom Metazoa; phylum Chordata; class Lepidosauria; order Squamata; family Lacertidae; genus Podarcis; species Podarcis melisellensis. The sequence continues at coordinate 61,252,509 of NC_138538.1, forward strand.
TTTACATTTTACGGTCTTTAAGAATGTTTAATGATTGATTTAATTGTGTTTTTATCAATCTGTTTACAAGCAACTGTGGCAAAAATGTGGCACCTGCATTTAAATGTAACTTCAGTATGTTTGCTTCTTGGATAAAGGTTCAAAAATCTTATCTCTTAATGTTCACGTGGCATATGTATGTATGTTTGTTTGTTTTTGTTGTTGCTATGATTAAATAAAACATACTTTATATGTAGCTTTTATGTTCAGCTAGCTTCATTAGTTGATGGTGTATATACAAAATAGACTCCAGTCTTATAATCGATGGGGGGGGGGGAATACAGTTTGGAATAATGTTAGATGCAACCTTTGCAAGGGGAAGAGCTGTCTGTCAAAATTGCTGGGTCATGCTTGACATGTTTCATGGCAAGACCTTTCGGTTAAGGGAACTGATCAATATGTGTGAAATCATAGTGGGTAACCTCAGGGACAGCACTGAGTGGTATTGTTATATTGCAGGCATGTCCAAAGTCCGTTTCAGGGGCCTAATCCGGCCCATCAGCCAGTTTAATCCGGCCCCTGTGGCAGTTTGTTCCCTGGGGTAAAAATCCTTAAAAAAGGTCAACAACTTTGGTCGACCCTCACACATGTTCACTTCATCAAACCTGGCCCTATTATATTGTAACCAGCCGAGTAAGAACTATGTTGCTGCCCAAATGCAAAATGATGACGATGTTGATTAAGAGGATAATTATATTTCTATACCACCCATCATTCAAGGACGACAGGGCAGTTCACAATATAAAAGCACAAAAAATGCATAACATAATGACAAACAACCCTTCCCCCCCCCCCCCGTTTCACATTTAGCAATTTGATTAAAGGTCAGGATGAAGGAAAATATTAAAAGTCCCCCTCCCTTCAGCTGCCTGACTATGAATTACTACAGAACCCACTTGTGGATAGTGATGTTTTTAGGTGCCCCTGACTCTTCATCTCTCACATTTGACACCATCAGCATTTTGGGACCAGCATATCCTTATTCTGTGCTATTGCAGGGTCAATTTATGTTTTCCACATGATGTATGATAAAGTCATACATTTAGAGGAAAAAGGAGAAGAAAATGCAAAATTGCACATTGGAGTGTTCTTCGGCTTCTTTGTCTGGAGTTTTAGAAAGCCATATATTCTCTTTAATTGAATTATAGTGTCTGCTGTGTTAAATGGTCCAGCAACTAATTAATGTCAGGTTCTGGAGACATTTTTTTTTTATTGGCAGTGCTAGAACATGCGGAAATTTTTCATATTATATGTGAAAAAAGACATGCTTATTTGTTCCATAGTCCTCTTCCACTTTCCTCCCCCTCTGAGACATCTTTCTATTCAGCACGTACATCCTATTAAGCATCAAGCACATTTTGTGTACAGCATGGTTATTTTGAATTGGCTTTTAATATAATAGTTGCATGAAGAATTGTATCAAGTGACCTACCAACCATAATTACAGAACCGCTTTCATAGAACAACTAAGGTAACACATTGGTCAGAATAAGTATTGAAAAAAGAGATAGTTCCAGGTTAAGAATGAACAATAAATCCTAGGCCTGTGACTATGTGACAGGAGTTGCTATTCTATGGCTTCATAACATAACACTACAATAATATTTGAATGCCTATAAAGTACCATAAAGTAGTATATAGCACCATAAAGTAGGTCTCATCCTGCGGTGCTGATCAGATGGGAAGGACCTGCACAATTCCCCCAACCCCACCTTCATGCACGCACATGCACATTGTACTGAACATGCAAAATTTTTGCAGCAATGTGGGATAAATACATGAAAGAAACATGTCCTTGGTGCTGCTAGGGTCAGACATGAAGAATCCTATAGTCCCCCTACGATTCAAAACTCCCAAGAATTGAATTAACATCTGATGGTTTGGGTCCTTCAGGAAATGAAGTCTTGCTCTGCTATGTCCACAGCCCCCTGATGGCACTGTGACATGAGGACCATAAATAATCCTGCTGGGCCTTCCATGTTAGTGGAGGTTTAATATCCAGAGAGACACATGAGTTCCTCCAATAAAATGTGCTGATTAATTGGCTAATTTAGTGCCTTCCATATGTATTGGCAACTGTGTCTAGAGCAGGCATCCCCAAACTTAGCCGTACAGATGTTTTGGGACTACAACTCCCATCATCCCTAGCTAACAGGACCAGTGGTCAGGGATGATGGGAATTGTAGTCCCAAAACATCTGGAGGGCTGAATTTGGGGGTGCCTGGTCTAGAGTGTCCTGCAATATACAGAGTAAACTCAGGTGCTTGTCAAATTTCAGTCTCTGTCCAGACTAGTGCAGCAAACTACATAAGGAATATTTTAATTTGCTTTCATTCGAAGAAATGGTGGAAGTAATCATTTTAGGAAAACTGGTGGTTGCCAACTGCACTTGAAAAACTGAATGAAAGGGCTATCCTGGAGACACAGATCATTGGAACCACTGGATAGATATACCTATCAAGTATTCTGCATGTCTTCCCTTTCTCTTGGGTTTTTAGATCAGCCAGGAGGTGGGGCAGAGACTTGGGCCTAGAAATGGACTGGAAGGCAGTGAAGATGTTAAAAGTACTGGCATAATGGACTCACATTGCCCAGTCCCAATAATCTCCCTTGCCGCCATATACTGCACTAACTGCAGTCTCTGGATTATTTTCAAAGGCAGCCCATACAAATAATGCATTACAGGAGTCTAGAAGGGAGTTTAATAAGGCACGGATGACTGTAAACCCAGTAAACAAGTAGGGCTGCACTTGGTGTATCAGTCTTAGCTGTTAACAGCACTCTGAGCCACAGAGGTTGCTTATGGCTCTAAGGACAAAAATTCAGCTGCCCTCACCTACTCCTCCAGGTCCTCCAAACATACCTTTTCCGGAAAAGGGTGGATTTGTTCACTGCCTTTCATATTATTATATACAGATACGCTCATTGTAGATCCATATTAGAACACAGTGGTGTGCTTCAATTTTATTGACAAATAGAATTAGTCAATTAACAGCCTGCCTTTACAGTACTGGTTTTCCATTGCTGCAGTTGCTGTGAGTCTAGAGAGGAAAAGCTCTGTTCACTTTAAATGAGCTACTGGCAACCATTAGAATTCTAAGGGAAACAAAACCAGACATATAAAGAACCAGCATATTCTCTCTCTCTCTCTCTCTCTCTCTCTCTCTCTCTCTCTCTCTCTCTGTGTGTGTGTGTGTGTGTGTGTGAGAGAGAGAGAGAGAGAGAGAGAGAGATCGATCCAGCTGTTTGAGATAAGATGTACCCTTTCCTCTCCCCTCATAATCATTTAAAACTTGCATAAGAGATCAGATATGTGCCTATTGACATTGAAAGGCATCCACCTTGAGGAGGGAAGTTTATGCAGTATTTGTTGGACAACAGACTTGTTCTTTGTAACACTGAAGAAATGCAGAAGGTTCACATGTCAGAATGCCTTTCTCTATCAGCAGCAGCATAAGTGCACACTGTGATGCAAATGTTGCTATAGAAACTACTTTTTTTTTCAATTTAAACTCCATAAACAAGCCTGCAGAACACAGGTGTGCTTCGCATTCATAAGGTGCAACTGTCTGGCTTTACATTTACCTTGCACTTTTCTACACATGCATATTTACTTTGTATTAAGGCACTTGATACCTATTATTTTTCTTAGTTACCAGTATTAGAGTAAAAAAAAAAAAAGGACAGGAGAAGGCTAGATTAGAGTTTATTACAAAGGATGTGACCTGTCTCTGTGCTTCCATGTGTGAAGAGAGTGAAAATGTCCAAGGCTTATTTTTTTGGCAGTTCACCGTTGACACAAATGTGAAGATAATGTGTTCTCCGAAAAAAATTAGTTTTTTTTTTTTTTAAATGCTTCCCTATGTACTCTCCCCAGTGGCTGGATCTTTAGGAAGACACTATTTTAGAAACATTTTTGCTTCTTCCTACAGAATGATTCCAATTTTCTCCCTGAACAAAAACCTCAGTGTCACCAACCCGGAACCCCATGGCACCTACACAGGCCTTCACTGGCATACCTGGGCAAGGACTCCAGACTCCAAGCTTTTGGAGGTTTTTTTTGGGGGGGTAGAGTAAGTCTCTAGCCCTTCTAAAAAGAAAATTAGAAAATGTGCAGGTACATATCTCTATGATTTCAGTGAAATTAACCAGCCTCCTTATTGCTGTTTTTAATCAATGAATGAAATCAGAGTTGTGATGGATAAGTGAGCTGTTTGGGCACCAGGCAGTAGGAGTCCCTTGAGTCCTAAAGGACTGCTGTTTCTCCATCCTCTTTAGTGGTCATTTCCTGCTTTTGTCCTGCCATCTTGGAGATTACATGGTCTAGAAATGTCCATAGTTGGCTTTGCATTTCCCCCTAGCAAACAGAATGTATCTTTCCTGTGATGGGTTCATGTGACAGCAGATAGTCCCGAGAATGCTGCTACACAAATACCACTACACAGCTAAGGGGGTTAAACAACCTCCGCTCCCCGCCAAAGGCAAATGTGAAAATGTTGCAAAGAGGCTTAGGGATGTGACTTGCCTGCAGAAACCAAAGACCACACACTCATTAAGAATTAGCTGTATGGTTAATTGTCAGTTGAATGGTATTCATATCTAGTCAGAAGTTTAATGACAGTAACTTCCAGGTAAGAGATGGTAGCCTAGGATTTGGTTTAGGGTTGGTTTTGTTAGGGAAGCAAGGTTCTTGTGCCTTTAAAAACAGTATGGCAGGCAGAAATTCAGCAAGCAAGTGAAGCCTTTCCTGGTATGGAAAAACAATTGTGAGAAAAGCTTCACTACAGTGACTGCAGTTTCTAATTTTGTGTTATGCCATGCCCCCCACAGCAGCTATTTTGTGGCAGGTGCCCACTGCACATTCTGAAAATTATGAAACTGGTCCAAACAGTTTGGTGATCTCTGACCAAGAGCAATGGATAATTTTGAGTTTCAGTGCCTCCTGATGTTCCCTAGGTATCTCTGTGCAGCCTAGGCCACTTTCTTATTTACTTTTTCCCCTTAATGGTGCACAACTTCCCCTGCTCACCATTCAGTTTGGAAATCTGGTCAGCTAATCATGCTATTTCCCCCCAAATAGTAGAAAATTTCTTCGTTAATTCCAAGCCCAACTGAGAGTGCGATGGGGTCTGGATTCTGCCCCCAAACCCTTTACCTGGATGATGCTTCAGCAGCATGAAGGAACAGAGAGGCCTCAGTCTTTTTTAATTCAATCACTGCCGTCCGTTCCTTTTGCTTTATCCTTTTTCTCTGTTTATATGAACACATATCATTGCTGCTATTCATCCTGCAGATCAAATCCCAAGAAACATAAGGAAGAAGCATGTGTGTCCAAATAATACAAGATTTTCTGCATCCATCTCCTACTTTGGGCAAGGTTTGCTATGTCGTATGCTTGATGTCTTCCATTTATGCTGAAAGCTTTATTGTCCACCTATTCTGGAAATTGAGTGGTGTTCCAGATATTTCCCCTGAATAAGTATCTCTGTGTGTTCACGTTAAGAAGTTCTGCAAGGCTTTTTCTATATGCTTTGTACTTGCTAATCTGCATACCAGTTTGCTAAAGCGAAAATGCAACTTGGGAGAAATCGCAAACCAGTGCAGTGGTGACTGCATATATCTGTTACTAATTAAAGGGGAAAGAATGATAAAACCTGGGGAAACACTGCAATTCATGAGTCAACCTATTTTGGACTCGAGTCACAGACAGTTATCTAATTCTGTTATCCTTGGTAATTCAACAAGGGTTTTGCATCATATCCATGTAATGCAATGAATACATTCATTAAAAAATATTTTTTTACAGCATGTTCATACCATTCTGTGACTGAAGTTTGCACTGAAGTCTACATTTGGGCTCATCCAAAGCATTCTCCTCCTTTGTGCCATTTTCACACACAGAGCAGAGTCTTGTGCTTACAGTCCTGTTCAGTAAATGTTAATCTCATAGGTGTCTTCATGGTTCATCACTGTCCTGGGGACATTTCTTATCCACTCTGCCAGAAGTTATATTTCCTTGTTGTTTTCATTCTGGCCTTTATTAACGCACTGCTAGACATGTCTGTCAAAACTCTGCTTCTGGCTCTGTTATAAATAGATCAGACTAGGGATTCTATGTTGGATTAGTGTGGTTAAAAAGAAAAACAGATATGGTGAAATAAAAAGAGAATTCCCTCGATGCCTAGACCAGGTTTGGGGGCAAGGACTCTTTGGTCGAACAGCCCCAGCAGAGACTTAAAATCACAAAATATGCAGCAAAGTAAAGCATGGAAATATAGGCTGTTAGACCTTCAAACTATCCCCTTCTAAGTTGCTTCCAAAGTTCCCAACTTCCCTTAGCGTACAAAGAGGCCACACATTTGGTAAGTTAAAAATGGTGTACTTACAAACTCATCAAAGGCCAGATTCATGTGCTTTTCCATACGACAGCAAGAAAATACAGGCAGTATAACTTAGGCTCCAAAATGGTGAGAGTTTCCAAATTATTTGTATAGAAACACAAGGATGGCTTGCTTAAGCCACCCGATCAAAGCTTGGAGCATCCAACTTAGACCACCTTACTGGTAGAGTTCATATGGTAGAAAGTGAAAGTACAGAGTTTGGCAAGCCTTCCTCCCAAGGTGTTCTTTCACTTTCACTCCAGAGGGACAAATAATATGTTTAAAGGCAATATAATCCACTTCATGATGCTAGAGGTCCTGTTTATTGATGAGAGAAAGTGTGGCTTCTCCCTCTTAATTGCTAGTGCCCATATTTTTGCATTAATTTCCCCATATTTTGTAAAGCCAGTAAGGTGAGCCTACAGAATTTGTGGCACCCAAACAGCTAGCCAGCCAGCATGCTGTGATTCAGTTTAATACTAAGTGTGATTTCAGGTTAAGCCTGCAAATAACCTTCTCTTAAAAGGCTACAATTCTACATACACAAGTCCAGCAGCAAGTGCAACTGAACACAATAAATCCCAAGTATAAGTTTGGACTGCATAACTATTGCAACCCGCAACTATTGCAACTATTTCATCCATCCTCCTTTTCCCCCTCAGCAGATGGCCTGAATAAGTCCTGTGAACTTGAATAAAATGTAAAGGTAAAGGGACCCCTAACCATTAGGTCCAGTCGCGGACGACTCTATGGTTGCAGTGCTCATCTCGCTTTATTGGCCGAGGGAGCAGGCGTACAGCTTCCGGGTCATGTGGCCACCATGACTAAACCGCTTCTGGTGAACCAGAGCAGCGCACGGAAACGCCGTTTACCTTCCCGCCGGAGCGGTACCTATCTACTTGCACTTTGACATGCTTTCAAACTGCTAGGTTGGCAGGAGCAGGGACCGAGCAATGGGAGCTCACCCTGTCGCGGCGATTCAAACCGCTGACCTTCTGATTGGCAAGCCCTAGGCTCAGTGGTTTAGACCACAGCGCCACCTGTGTGAACTTGAGTATTTTCTCCCTACTTTGTGATGTTTCCTTTAGACGCACCAAAGGTCTAGCACTACTATTGATGTTCACTGCTTGGATCTAGCACTGAAAAGGCATACCAAGTGATTCCCACAAACACGTCTTACTCACTTTCCTGCCCCCACAATGTTTTCAAATACTCCTTCTAGCATGCAAGTCTGAGTCTCGCCAGTAGTGAAAAGTGGGTTGGTCTTGCACTGCCCCCTCAGCAGCTGCCCTATGACCCTTTCGTCTTGCGAACCTAAAATGGAAGTGCAATATCTAAGAATGCTACAATTGGTCATGGGATGCTTGGATCATGACATACAACTCAAGGTATTGTGACCACAAAGGGAACATCCTCAAGCATGCAGATGCTAGGTGTCATTGCAAATCCGTTGACGGTGGCTTCAGTACATGGTATTTATGGTTCACAATAACCTGGTTGGCTTAAAGTAAAAGGTTTGTTGATGGAACAAGGTCAAGTACGAAATGATTTGCAAACTGCTTTGAGGTTTTAGTACAGTCAAAAGGTATATTATTTTGTGAAATAAATAAATGCATAGAATAGTGCATTTGCAGGATAGTCATCTAGCATGGTGCTTGTACTTCTTGTACCTTAATTTCTTGTACCTTTTCAATGAAGAGCTATGGCAATTGTTCCGTCAGCATTTCCACTTGCCAGACTGAACAGTCCCCCTCTCATTGACCTGCACACTACTCTGGGGCTGGTTCTCCTCTTCTGACCCCTCCCAGAGCCACTTTGGGGATGGGTGAGAGGATGGGCAGGGAAAGCCCTGTTGTGCTAGTGGAAGTCCTTGAACAGGGTTAATAATAAAAATTTTATTACCGGTATTTATACGCTGTCCATCTAGCTAGTTGCCCCAGCCACTCTGGGCAGCTTCCAATACATATAGAAAACATCAAAAACTTCCTGATACAGGGCTGCCTCCAGATGTCTTCTAAAAGTTGTGTAGTTCTTTATCTCCTTAACTTCTGATGGGAGGGCATCCACAGGGAGGGTGCCACTACCGAAAAGGCCTAGTTCCCTGTAACTTCACTTCTCACAGTGAGGGAACTGCCAGAAGGCCCTTGGAGCTGGACTTTAGTGTCCAGGCAGAAAGATGTGAGAGGAGACGCTTCTTCAGGTATACAGGGCCAACGCTGTTTAGGGCTTTAAAGGTCAATACCAACACTTTGAATTGTGCTCAGAAACGTACTGTGAGCCAGTGTAGATCCTTTAGGACTGGTGTTATATGGCCCCAGCAGCCACTCCCAGTCAGCAGTCTAGCTGCCATATTCTAGATTAGTTGCAGTTTCCAAGTCACTTTCAAAGGTAGTCCCACATAGAGCGCATTGCAGTAGTCCAAGTGAGAGGTAACCAGAACTGTACCACTCTGGTGAGACAGTGCGCGGGCAGGTAGGGTCTCAGCCAGTGTACCAGATGGAGCTGGTAGACAGCTGTCCTGAACACAGAAGTGACCTGTGCCTCCATGGACAGCTGTGAATCTGCTAGCAGGACTTGTTCATTGAATCTGCTCCATTGTTTTTATATATATTTTCCCCCTGTATCTTTTTATCTGTTGTAAGCCACTTTGAGATCTTCTGAAGTAAGTGGTCTTTAAACGGAAATGAAAGAAAGAAAGAAAGAAAGAAAGAAAGAAAGAAAGAAAGAAAGAAAGAAAGAAAAGTCAGCTTAATAGCACATAGTGTGAATATATTATTAAAACCCAGGAAGGGAAAAACCTGGAAAACTCCAGTAAGCTCATGTCTTAATATACCCTGGGTGTTATTAAACCCTACTCCATAATGAATAGTCCTTAAACTGGTGCAGAAAGATTTGATCATATTGGTGTATGGAATTATGTTTATGCTTCATCGTCAGATCTGAATCTTGCAAAGTGCTCTGTGACCTTATTCTATCAAGGAACCTTTACTTAAAGCCAAGCTCTTCTTGTTGTCAGGCTGTTATGAACCATAAGTATCTTGTACTGAAGCCTTCTCAATTGCTTTGCGATGATGCCTAGCATCTGTTAAATACGTGGTGATTGTTTGTTTGGTGATTGCTCAGAGCAGTGCTTGAGCTTAAGAAACTCAACCTCATTTCAAGACAAGTTCAATACTAATAGGCAAGAAAAATGGGGTGGGAGGACAGGAGGATACGGATCTCAGAAAGCGTTTTGTTTTGCTAGAGATGTACCACCTTGCAGAAGAAACAGATTAAAACCTTTTATGCTGATCTTTGAAGTACACGTTAATATGCATCTGAGTTTTTTGGAAAAAGTGCACCTTTCACACCTCTTCATTGTTAGTCCTTTCCCTCAGCTATAACACTGCCTTTATTTTTCTTAAAGAAAGAAAGAAAATCTCTCAGTTGTATTTCTGCAGTAATTGAAGTCCTGTTCCTGAGAAAATGAAAGTCTGTTGGCCGTGCAGATGGAACTATGGATATGTTAGCCATGTAAATTAAGCCACATTGTAATGAAATACATTTTTAAATATAATTGAAAGTCATTGTGAAATACAAATGAGTATGGTCTTGCTAATTTGATGCTGTGTGTCTCAGTGAAGCTATGAAAAGAACATTTAAGCTCTCCTCACTTCCTCTAAGGTAGACAAGTCCAGAAGCAGTGCTATAGGCTGCATTCAGACATGGCATTTACAGTGTTACAAGGGAGTTTTGCTGATTATCATGCTAGCACTCTATTCCAATTTCTAACATTCTATTTACTTTGCAATACCTGTTGCATTATGGAACTGGGGCTAAACAAAAGCTGTGAAGCACATGCCTGCCCTTGCTATATAACTGCCATAGGAGTGAGACTAGTTATGTATGTGACCTGTCCAGTGTTCTACCACCACCTCCTTTTTACCGCCAGCTCTGGGGCACTCAGGTTGCTATTGCACCAAAGCTAAGAACTGGATCAAATAACATCACCTTTTAAGGTAAGGTTACCAGACGTCCCCCTTTCCCGGGGTTAGTCCCCGGGTTTACAAACTAGTCCCCATACGAAATCCCGGATTCATTAAAAAAATGTGTCCCCCAGATTCATTGAAAAAAATCTGGTAACCTAATTTTAAGGGCAGGTGAGAGACATTTGCTTCCATCATCGTTGTTTTGTTACAGTTCTTGACCACCTTCTAGCTGCTTGGAGGTACACATATTTGCAGCAATTAAGACACCCAGTTTTATTACTTATCCTCATTGCAGGGAAATTCTGTATCTTGATATAGAGCAAATTGGAGCCCGTGCTCATGTTTAAAATGTGGATACTGGGGAAGGGTGAGCTGGGGATAATATATATACAATCACCTGTGCACCCAGGACCATGGGGATATCATTTCACAGTCTGAAAGTTTCAAAGTCACAATTATGTAAATACATGGAAGTGCTACAGGGTTAAAAACTAGCACTCAGTCTGATAAGTACCCCCCCCCCCCAAAATATTTTTCTGTTGAATTCCTCAGAGGGTGCTTACCATAAGAAGAATGAGGAGATGCACTTCCCCATGGATTATTTGGCATGTGAGTTAATTTAACTTCCTCCATGTGCAGCCGCTCGCATCAGGAGAGCACCTAATCAATCATCATCTCCCTGATTTTAAGTTGTGGTCTAGCATGGGGGAAGAACTGTGTAAGAACTGTAGGAAGATTAATGCTATTTTGGAGTTTGTATTAGCCCTGAATATGTCTGGAAAATCAGAGACAATCGTTTACATACTTATGCTGATTAAATATCAGGGAGTTTGGGTAAGAGTGCAAGGATGAAATTATTTGATTCCTTGTTATAAAAATGATTAATGGGTGGGTGGGAGAAAGGAATGGATCAATCCAACGTTTTAACTGAATGGAGAAGCCCCAGAACATTTTAAACATCCAGAGCATTTCATTTGCAATACAAATGTTAGCTTTTATCCAGCAGGGATTAACAGAGTGGCAGGGCTAGCTTGGGATCCAATTGATCCTGGACCAGCTGAGACCTCTCCACACCTAGAACGCCCCATTTCAGGTCCCAAGCTGGCTCTGCGAGATCTAGGCCAGGACTGCACACCAAGAGAAGGAACTAACTGTCCTCATCTCAAATCTCGCTATATGTACAGTATGTATCTATAGGCAACCCACCATATGTATAGGCAATCCACCAAAGGTTTTTTTTAGAAAGTGAAACAAATGAGTTTTACACTGGAAAAGTCCTCTACCTCTTTCCCCCACTTCTACTGGTATGATGCCACTTGAGTGGTATATAAGAAAAATCTGCATCTTTGATATTTGTCTCCTTGAAACTCAGCATCCTTGGAAAACATAATCCAGTAGGAATACTGAATCACTTTATAAATTGACATGATGTGAGTGAGAGGCACAGCTTTGTAATTCTTTCTGCTACACTATAATACATGAATACGTGGGTATTTAGGCATATTGCACTGTAAAGCTATGGCCAAAAGTACTTGGATGGAACACCATTTAATTTCTTAACAAATGTTGCTATGGCTTCAAACCAGGTTTTTTCTTCCCACCAGGCTGCCTTGTTTGGGGAGGGAGGAGCATGAGAAGGTATGCGTTCACAAGATAAATATACTTATTGTATTTCATGCCATTATGTTAATACACAAAATTGTCATTGTTCTGGATATTATTGCAAATAAAAACTGAGTTAATGAACTTCAGACAGGTATGTTGACTGACTGGGAGAAAGAGACTTTCAAAACTGAACATTTAAACATTTGTGCAGTCTTATTTCCTATTAGTAAGCATTTGTGGATCCCTTGTTTGAATAAATTCAGACGAGAACTGTGTGGCCAAAGCACACTGAAGATATTGAATATTTTAATATCAAACACTTGCTGTGAACATTTACAATCTTCCACTGAAGAAAGAGGCAGCTACAACAGAGTAACATTATTTCTTATTCATTTTATTGGAATAAGAGTGCAAACTAATTTACTCACGGCAATTAAGTCTGGTAAATGAATCAACTTAAATAATAGCTGTAGGTATTTAATAGCTATTGCTATAAAGAATGGGTGCAAAGTAATTCCCCACCATTGCAGATTAAAATATAACAATTGTGTACAGCTTCTTACCAGAACTGACAATGCAAATGTCTGGTTTGCGTTCTTATAATTTTCAGAGGAGAACACAGGTAAGCAATCCTGAATCACATCTCATCATTATATGTTAGATCTCTTACCCATCTTTCACCATGATGTACCAGGGTGGGTTGCAACAATTTAAAAATAAAATATTGTTGCACATCACCCCAATCTCTGAGTGGTGTGAGGTTCCATGGGTTCCAGGCGTTTACCTGGGGTTCGGTTTCCTTGAACTGAGGGAGAGCGGAGATGATGGTATCTTTATGATATAAGGTTTATTTACACATGCATGCAACCTGAGCCTAAGATGGAGGGACTCACAGCATTAACACCCCAGAAGGTCTTGCTTCTTCCATAGCCACTAAAATATACTCGGAGTTGAGAGTGGATTTCATGGTCTTTATTCAGCTCATAGTGGTGAGGAGGAATGAAAGTTCCCCCACAATATCTGCTTTATATATATTATTTACACAATGGGCCGCACGTGATTGGCTAATCCCGGAATTCTCCTGTAGGCCAATCAGGTTGCGGATTCACTTCCACCTGGAGCTGGATTGGGTGGCTCCTGCAGACCAATCATACTGCTGCATTGTTCTAGGACCAATCAGACTGCTGCATTCTGAATCCTATTGTTCTAGGACCAATCAGACTGCTGCATTCTGAATCCTATTGTTCTAGGACCAATCAGACTGCTGCATTTTGGATCCTATTCAACTCAGTACATAACAGCCACAGTCTTGGATTCAAGCAGAAATTAAGCATGGCTCTCATTCTCTGTTTCTGCCAGCAGTCTGATTCTAGCTCAGCACAAACCAGCCCAACTATGGCTTTTGTCCTTCTAACTACCAGCCCACCCATTTGCCCTCTGGCACAAAGCAACTTCCTTATACTAACACCCCATACTTAGGGCCGTTGTAGCCCTGGCCTGGCTAATTCAACAATGGGATTCTCCATTAGACTCCACACACATACACACTCAAACTCACAAAAATATAAAAAGTACTTAAAACAATTATCAAGAAGAAAGCTTAACCATTAATTTTAATGAATCAAAAATGCTCTCAAAGGTCCTAATTCAGAGAAAGTTAGTGTGATTCAGGGCTTATCCACCCCTGTGTTTACCTCACTGCTTTCCCCCAGGGAAACCTAATCTTTAGTGTTGAATTGGAACAAACAGCAGTGGGGTTTTCTGTAGAATGCCATTTGTTCTGTTTTAGCACCAAATAGTGTTTTTTTCTGGGGAAATGCAGCTGGGCAAAGGCAAAAACCACTTAGACCCATGCCTAGAAAGTGCAGAAGAAGCAGAAAAACCACTCAGAACCCATGCTTTCTAGGTATGGACAAGCCAAAGTTGTGTCTGATCTAGAGCCATGGCTTATTTAGAATTCTAAGCTTTAACATTTTTTATGGGAGCAGACACTTAACAGCTTGCAGCACCTCTGCCAAAACATTTGCACGGGCTGCCCATATGCTACCAGGCCAGGTTCAAGGTTCCCCTATTAATATACAAAGCCCTAAACAACTTGGGTCCAGGATACCCTACAGACCGCCTGAACCCTTGTATCCCAACACAGTCACTAAGGTCATATGGATGAGTGCTGTCAGTTGTCCCCACCACCTCCAGTCTCAACAGTAGGAAAGTTACAAATATGCTTGCTTGAAGCACACCATTAGTGTGCACAACATACATACATTAGTGTGCACACTATTAGAAGCACACCATACTACAAGTTTCCCTCCTTTTTTGTTCTGAGTTAGTACTTAACTCAGTTAGACCTGCTCTGCTCTACCTCACAAGATAAAGTGCCACAATCAGCTTTGAAACTTGAAATAGTTGTGTGATGTGACACAGAAGTTGGAGTTAGTGTTGCTATTTGGCAGGTGTGGGTGGGTGTGGGTGTGCATGTATGTATGAGAGAGTATAAAAGCTGGACTGAGCATGAACAATCTTTTTGACGTGTAAAATGATTTGCTTTGGTTACAGTCTTTGTTTCTGCACCTCTTTTCAGTGGATAGAATAAACTATTGTTGCTCCTCTTCGTTCTGAAGTGCATTTACATGGTTGAACCTCCTCAACCTATATCTCTCTACTTCTTTTTGCTAGGCTATGCACGCGTAGTTCTCTCTGCCTTTAACTTGTTAATTTGCTTGGAGTATTTATTTTCTCCCTTCCTCTTACACAAATTCCTGTGGATGCTCATGGGGTTGAGAATTTTATTAGAGCCAGTGCAAAACAGCTTCTGGTTTGTGCCTGGGCATAGCTAAAAATTACTAAAGGAACACAAAGTGAAACTAAACGAAAGCACATGCCTTGCCCCAAAGCAAGGGGTAGAACCTTTTTGGCCCACTGGACCAAATCTTTATCTCTCCCCCTCCAAACCGTGGTGGTCAACTTTGACAGGGGAGCAGTGCCACCCACCTGTCAATCATTATATATAATGATGGTATTAGGTGACTGATAGGTGGACAAGACCTGTTAAAGTTAACCCATGGGGTTGGGGAAAAGGTCTGCCTATTCCTTCAGGGAATACACTGACAAAACAACATGTTTGTCATGGCCAGAGGCTAATACAATAAAGTTATTTAGATTGGATTGGACAAAGCAACACCCAGCAAAATTGAAATCTCTGCTCACCAGCTGATGAGAAGAGTGTTCAATCCTGTGGGATACAGAGGCCAGCTCTGTAAGCGGAATTGAACACTGCCATGGTGCCCATCAGCTGATATTACCCAGTGCCATCAGCTGATGGACAGGTAGGTGTGGTTTGGGAGAAATGGTCCTGTGGGCCAACATGGACTCCCTGGTGAGCCATGACTGGCATTGGAGCTGAAGATTCCCTACCTAAGGGGTCAGGTCAAAATTACTATATTGTAAGGCAACACCCACAAATTCCCAAATGCAAGCAATACATTCATTGCTGGTCTTAACACCATTGCGTGGTCCCTATGACCCTATTCCATTTTCCTAGCAAGTTGCACGATGAGGATTCATGACTGCTACAGTTGGATTAGTAACATTGCTTATAGTTATAGGTTTAAAATTAGAATTAATCTTAAATGCCGTTTTGTTCATCTTGAATGCAGCTAAGAGTGGGATGTTCAGACCTTGTTTAATGTTTTCCACCATTCTGCAATAGCATGTCTGCTATTGCAGCATGGATAGCGTTTTTATATAGTTTAATCACTGGATGGCACTAGCCTAAACTGTATCTGCCTAGTCAGGAGTTTCCCATTCACAAGGAGTTTGCTACTGTGTTATTTTTTCATGAAAATGAAGTTGTTCGTCTAGCTTCCTCAAATAATGTGTTTTGTAAGCATTGCCTTACACATATCATGACTAATACCTTCTGTGTATTGAAAGCATCTAAAATGACTAAGGACTTTTGAGTCACAGCATCACATTGTTGACTAATGTTCAGTTTATTATCTGGTACAACCTGATAAGCTTTCTCCCTAGGTAGTTACATCATTCATCTTGTGGGAATGTTCAGAATGGCAGAAGAGAATATATTGTTTATTAATAACCTTCCTAACTTGTGCTAGCAAGTTCCTTTACTTAGCAGAGTTTACATTCCCCTTCTCATGCACAGCAGAAAACTAGTTGCAAACTCGTGTGAGTTTCTTAAGACAATACGCAATTCATTCTTGAATTGAAATGTGTTCTAATATTTTCCTGGTAAGACCCCTTGAATCCCTCCTAAAAGAATAAAGACACCACAGTCTTATTCACAAGCAATAAAAAAAGGTTTACTCATGAACAGGCAGAGCACAGTGTGATCCCTGAAGGCAGGCTTAAGGCTTAAATATACAAATAGGTTTACCCCTTATGTGGATTGACCTAGTGACTGCAAATAGCAGTCCGGGAAGTTCACAGGATGAAAGGAAGATGGGAAAGAGAGAGAGTGGCAGGATGCCTTGTCCTTTTACCAGGTCTGGAAAGATCATGCCCACCACCCACTAGTCACATGCAAAGAAAGATGCTCCAGGCCATAAGGAACAGGAAGTTTCAACTGGCTGGACCAAACATTCCCTTGCATGTCCACTCTAGCAAAACAAGGAATGTTGTATTTGACTGCTCCCAGTGGATTACATCCCACACATCTTATATTGGTGCATTTGTTTTTTCCTGGAACAGGTAGTCTGTTAACAAGTTAGCAAAGCACTCCACAGTTCACAAATTTCATTGAGCATATGTGTAAATATTTCCAGCACACTATTGCTAATATTGATGAAACTGAACAGCAAGAAAAAATTGCTCTATTGAATGTAGAGTACAAAACTATCAGAAGAAGTCAGAGACTATGAAAAAACCAATGATGGCACAGCACCTTTAGACAAAATTTATCCAAGAGACAAATTTAGGGTAAATTCATTTATTCCTGTCATAGATGCTCTTAAAGCCAACTTAGACAGAAAAGCAACAGGTTGTAGGAGTCCAGCTGGCAATTTTTCATTTTTGGTGAACCTGCTATCAACAGATTTGCAATGGTGGCAACATGTTAATACAAGAATATCCAAAGAATGTTGACCTTAGTCTGCTCAGTGAACTCTTGCACTCCCAACCGTATGTCAAACAAGCTCTCCCAGAAAATGAAAATTTTACCTACCAAGATATATGTATCAAATAATATTCCAGTAGAAAATTTGGACAGGTTTTCCAAATGCAGAAACAATTTTCAGATTGTTCCTGTGTTTAATGGTTACAAACTCTACTGGCGAAATATCGTTTTCTAAACTAAAGAAGGATAAAGTATTATCTGTCAACAATGTCCCAAGATCACTTGTCTGATCTAAGAATTCTCTGCAATGAAAATTATAAACTGTGACTTACCAGTTTTAATGATATAATGGAAAAAAGATCTTGTTCTGACTTTGTATGTAGTTCCTCAAAATATTTTGCTTCAGTTGCCATTTTGTTCCTACCTCTACCCTTTACATGATACTGAGAATGCTTGCCTTATGCGGCAGTCAGGTCCCATTGACCTGAAGGGACTGAACTGCTTTATGCACAACGCTTTTTAATGACTCAGCTAAAAGTAACTAAATTTCTCAATGAAATTTAGGCTTTTTCCTGGCTATTAACAAAAAGTTCCCAGTGCTCAAACCAACTGACTGTCAAGATGGGACCACCCTTCAATGGTGCTGTAATCACATCTTGTTGAATTAACTCTTGATCCACTTCTGCCAGCAAGTCATGCAGAAGTTGAGTTACGTTAAGCGATGTAAAAAAAGATAAAAAGATAACAATGTAAAAAAGTAAATTAAGTAGTCCAGTTGGCTGTGATGTTATCGCCTCCCCTTCCTCTCCGGAGGACAGGCTGAGTCACTGAAGATGTTCATGGTGAGAAGATGGTTGGTGAGAAGATGAGAGCCAGTGTGGTGTAGTGGTTAAGAGCGATAAACTCGCAATCTGGGTAACCGGGTTCGCGTCTCAGCTCCTCCACCTGCAGCTGCTGGGTGACCTTGGGCCAGTCACACTTCTTTGAAGTCTCTCAGCCCCACTCACCTCACAGAGTGTTTGTTGTGGGGGAGGAAGGGAAAGGAGAATGTTAGCCACTTTGAGACTCCTTAGGGTAGTGATAAAGCGGGATATCACATCCAAACTCCTCCTCCTCCTCTCCTTTTCATTTTTGAGATGATGTCCAGGTGGAGGAAGAACCAGATCTGCACACCTCCTCTCTGTCCATCTGAATCTTTTTTTCCTGGGCTTTATAGAAAGAGAAGGGGAGAGAAGCAGTGCTAGGGCCTGTTTAGCATTTTGCTTTGGGAGAGATGAAGCACAGAGGTCAATCCATATGCTGCTGCATTTATTTTGCTGCCTGTTCTTGCTCTGAAATTGGTTGTGGTGTCAACTCCTCTCTTCTTTGGAGCGAAGGACAAGTCAGGGCAGCTGCACTTCATGCCAGGAGATACTTGCAAGGCAAGCAACCAGTTAGGATGGTTGCTACCCATTTTATTTATTTATTTGGAGGGTGTTGGGAGCACCAGGGCTGTCCATCTCTTTATTTTGTCCATGGAAGGGCTTTAGGAGGGGGAAAAGAGGATAGGAGAAGGTATGCTTTCTGTGGGCTTTTTGAAAAAGAGGGGAGGGAGAAGAAGCACTGGAGCACATTCAGCTCTTGTTTCCTTTGCTGACCTTGTGGAGCAGGCAGTGGGCAACTGATCTGACCACGGGAGGGAAATGCAGGGCTGGAAGTGATGGAACAAGCACAGGGATCAGCCGTTGGTTGCTGTATTTGCTCTGCTCCATGCTGGTCATATCAAACAACTACCTGAGAAACTTTTTATAATGTGTGTGTTAGAATGGAGGGGGTGGAGGAAAGAAGCCTAGGGACTGCTGTGTTTGCTTTGCTGCCTGCCAGCTGTGCAGAGCAAGTAGCAGCCAGCTACTTGAGGGACTTTTAAAAAGGTAGCAGTGGGGGAAGAAGCAACTGCTTGAGATTGACATCTGCTGAACATTAACGGGTGCGGGTGTGTGTGTTATGATAACCTTTTCTTGTTCCTGCTGCCTGCCCTGTAGCAGGAATTGTTCCAAAGTTGTAGTGGGCATTGCAGAGGCATCATTATCATCCTGATCTGTTCCCTGATGCTTGCCACCAGCAAGGTCTAGGGATTGCAGCACAAAGGCACAAACACCATTGATACCATCAATGTTACTATTACAATGGTACCTCGAGTTAAGAACTTAATTCGTTCTGGAGGTCTGTTCTTAACCTGAAACTGTTCTTAACCTGAAGCACCACTTTGGCTAATGGGGCCTCCCTCTTCCGCTGTGCCACCGCTGCATGATTTCTGTTCTCATCCTAAAGCAAAGTTCTTAACCTGAGGTACTATTTCTGGGTTAGCAGAGTGTGTAACCTGAAGTGTCTGTAACCTGAAGCATCTGTAACCCGAGGTACCACTGTATTACTCATCATTATTAGTACGATTTCATATTGCTGTCCCTTTCCTTTTTCTGTTTTTATTGAAGGTGGCAGCTATTTTGTGCTAGGCCACTGTTTCTTTTGCAGTCTGTGTACTAAGAAGGTGTGAGCTGAGGCCTGCAGTACAGTGTGCATGCTTCTGCGGCTTCTTCTCTTGTTCTTTTTTAATATCTTTCACTCCAAATAAAACTTTATTGACCTCTTCCAAGGTGCCTCGTGAGCAAAGCTTGGCTATAAACCTCTCTGCATTAAGTGCTGCCAAAGTCCCAGTTGTGAGGATTTCCTACCACTCTGTGCAAGTTTCTAAATGCCATGGGATGCGACACTAAGCAAGCAAGCATTTATGCACACATGAGGGAAACACAGAGGTGTGTTATAGCATTGTGTGCATTGCACACAAATTATAACCATATACTGCGCTAGGCAGGTCTAGATTTTCTTTTTTAAAAGCGCTGCCCCCCCATCATATGTTTTAAAAAGCCACTGGCACAGCAACCAAGTCTACTAATAAGTAAGTCCTATAGAATTAAATGGGAATGTGGGATTAGGAGTGAGAATCCGAGCGGCTTACAATATGCAAAGTTCTCCCAATCAATCTGTTTATTTAGTTCTCAGACTTGCATTCATGGCAATTATTTTTATTTTTTGCTCTGAACCTTAACTAATCGAGGAAGCAGCGTTTGGTTGTTGAATGAGGAATGCCTTTCATTGTTTTTGTGTGTTGACTCTTCATTTTTTGTTTTGTTGTGAGTCCGGGTGTCCAAAGATGGAAATGGACTGGATCTCTGATAGGCCCTAGTCCCAGCTTCTGTCCTCGTTCTCACAGCAAGCAATATTAGTCAAATAATCCACCATTCCTGGCTATCTGCTGTGTATTCTCTTTGTGTCCCTTAATACCAGTGTAGATTTATGTTTTTATGTTTAAAAGCTTGGCGACTACCAATGAAGGAATAAGTAATATGGAACACAGTACAGTGGTACCTCAGTTTAAGAACTTAATTTGTTCTGGAGGTCCGTTCTTAACCTGAAACTGTTCTTAACCTGAGGTACCACTTTAGCTAATGGGGCCTCCCGCTGCCGCCGTAGCACGATTTCTGTTCTCATCCTGAAGCAAAGTTCTTAACCCGAGGTAATATTTCTGGGTTAGCGGAGTCTGTAACCTGAACCCAAGGGACCACTGTACTGTATGTCTTACTTTGTCCCTACAGTCACCTCAGGGGCAGCTTTTTAGGGGAAATGGAACTCTTGTTTATGTGGTGGACCTATAGTGGACATTTGTCCTCCGTGCGAAATTTCTAAGAAACAAAATGGCCAGGTCCCCCAAGAATAGTACCAAACTGCTAATGTCCTTTCCCCCCTTACGCTCCTAAGTATTGTGCAATTTAACTTCCTATTATGTGTACTTAATTTATGCTCTGGAAAACGACAACAACTTTTTTGAAAGCTTAGTGCTGCTCTCCACCGAATACAACTTGGGCTGCTGTCACGAGCGTATAGTGCCCAAGTGGCGGGAAAGGCCAGAGGCGTTGGGTGGCGCTGAAACCGCGCAAGTGTTGGCGGCAGGTGCCGGGAGGTGGCCAAAGCCGTCCTTGGAGACGCCGAGCAAGGTTCCCACGACCAGCACCAACGGCTGAAGGAGCGCGTTATAAGTCCTGGTAGCGAGAGACTCGGGCGCCACGTGACGCTGGCCCCAGCCTCTGGCCAGCCGGCGCTTCCCGCGTCCCCAGTAGGGAGTGCTAGTAGCCGCACAGGTAGCGAGCGAGAAGCTGCAGCATTTTCCCGCCCGCTGCTTGTCCTCACCAGCGCTGCGCGCCCGCCAGCCTCAAGGCTCCTCTGCAGACGGCGCCGACGCCGAGCTGACCGGCTGGCTGGCATAAAGGCCGAAGGGGGCTGGGGGGGGGGAGGCGGGGAGAGGGAGAGGGAGCTATGGTTCCACTGCCAGCCGGGTGAAGAGCGTGGGGCTTGAGGGGAAAGGGCGCGCGCCTCACAGGAGCGGGAGCAGTTTCTCCTTCTTCCTTCCCCCTTCTCTCTTCCCCCCTGCGTGAAAAGAGCGGCCGAGATTCCAGCTGGTCGCCACAGCAAAGGTACGTGTTTTCCTTTTCTCCTTCTTCTGCCTGGCTAGTTCTGGCCGAGGGTCTTTTGGCACTGGCTGCGTTGGGGAGCGCAAGCGTCAGTGGGTGCCTTGGTGCGCCACACCGCTATAACCACCGCAGCTCGCAGGAGCTTTAATCGTTGTTATTATTATTAGTATTATTAGCATTGGTATTAATATGGTGTTACTATTTTGGTCGGGTAGGGCTACTTTCAGTTAACTTTGGGTGGCTCCTAGGTGCTTGGGACGGCAGGTTGGCCAGAGAGTAAGTCTCGTTGAAGCCAGGGAGGGCTTACTTCGGAGTAAACATGGCCAGGACTGCACTGCATAAAGGGTGCTGCAGGAAGGACCTGCTGAAGTTTGCGCAGAGAGGGGAAAGCGAAGAGCGTGTGAGGTGTTGCGACTGGCTGGGAGGCGATTTGCCAGGCGATAAAGGCAGGCTTGTGTTTGCGCTGCCGCGGACCAGACTGCGCATCCGCGTCAGTCTTCTTGTCCTCATCGTCTGACAAATGGGACGTGCAACAGTTTTAGCGGAACCACCGAGGACAGGAGGAACTCGCTCGGAGTTGACATTTACAGCTGCAAGTTGTAATCATTGTAGAGTTTCCTAGGTTATGTTTCAGATCTCTTCAGTCTATGTCAGTGAAGCTCCTTTTGTCCTTTGGAAAAAGAGAGGCAAAGATGCTTTCAGCTCCTTGGTAGTTTGGCCACCTTAAACGAGCTATTTGTCTTGTTCTCTCAAAAGTTTTCACGACAAGGACTGCAAACTAAAACAAAAAGCCTGGAAAAATAAATAAATCGAAGAGAAGCTTGTAATGAGCGCTGGTAAGGTTTTCCTTTGCAAATCTCACCAGAGCTGTAACCTACAACTCTCTTAGTGATCTGCTACCAGTGGCATTTTTGCACATCATAGTTCCTGTAATGCAGTTGGAAGACTCAACATCTACCACATTTTGATCCTAGCCTTCCTCCAAGGAACTCCTGGTGGCCTAGGCAGGGGTTATCCCATTTTTATCATCACAACAAGCTACCAAGGTAGGTTGGTGTATGCGATGCCATACCCTAGGCCACTGCTGCAACTTTGATCATGGCTGTGCAGGGATTTGCATTCATGAGTTGCTGCTCCAAGTCCAAATTCTAAAAAGCTTTTGGTACAATGTACTGTTGATTTCAGATTGCCAATTTGGGTCAGAGTGACAGTGTTCTGGTGTGGGTGACAGAGAGAGAAACAAAGCCACAAGTGCTGGTTCCTATATCATGGTAAACCAAGGCTCATGGTTTGTTCCTCCTGGCTCCAGGGAGGGAGGAACAAAGTTAGGAGCAATTCAGCAGTGTGCCACTAGCATGCTGCTCATTCACAGCAGGTCATGGCTTATGGCTTACCACAATGTGTCAATGTGTATTTACATCAGTTGGAATTGGTTCCAGAAATAGGTTTTAAAATGGTGGGAAATGTTAGATTTTGTACAGCCAAAATCTGCTGGTTGATACTAATAAAAGTCTTGCCCAGCTGTGGGGTTTCCCCCCTTTCATTTTCTTATGTACTAACATGGACCCTTTGCACACACATACACACGCGCACACATGCGCGGCAGTTCTATTGATTTGAAACACATTCCTAACTTATCTATTCTTTTGCTTGAAATTACACAAGCAATGTGTTGTTGGCATTAACTTTGTAACAGTCATGTAAAGATGCAGTAGCTATTAAAAGATAGCATAATTAAGGGTTATGCAATGGGACTGTTTAGGACTTAAGTGTTTTCATTGGCACTTGTTTTGTTTCCTAGTGTAATAACGTTCCATTCATTTTCAAACCTTGTGGGATTCGCACGACACAGAACAGGGTGAAGAGTCATTTTATTGAGACCTTTGGTTGTTTGCTTAATAAATACAATTTTAAATTATTTTGAAATATTAGCTGTTCTAATATTTTGGAGAGCAGATGCAAACTGCTCCATGGCTTGTGTTTAGGTGTACGTAATGAAAGAGAGAGAGGGGGAACTCTTCATGTGGCTATCTGAAATTATTATTTATTATCTACATAGATGAGATCTAAGCAGCTTCCTAGAGTTTCTGCTCACCCAGTGGATTTAAAAAACCCATTTTCATAGGATAGCTGACCCCTATGCCACATCACAAACTGCTTTTGAAAGTCCTACTACAAAGCAAGCCCATATAGATTTACTCAGAATTTGCACTGTGTCCAGAACAGCTTACTCACAGTGTGCATAAAATTATGAGAGGTGCTGCTTGAAAAAAAAAAAAAGCTTCAAAGACTGGCTCCATTTGTTTCACATTTTTTTTGGATCCTGACTGCAGCGCCTACAAGTACAATTAAGACTAGACAAGATTTCTTCCTGTACCAAATCTGTATAGCAGAGAGTTAATTTGTAAACATTTGAGAGAAAATATTTAATAAAAGTAGGTTAAAAAGTAGGAAGCATTAACAAATAACAATAGGGTTGCCATATTTTGAAGAGCAAAAAAAGAGAATGCCATGATGACTCTAATTTTAAATACCCCAAATATATGCAGGCTATAGAAGCTGTGATATATTGCTGGGGGTGGGGCAGGAGAAGAGAAGAGGAAAGCAAGTCTTCAGGCACTAGTTATGTCTATGTCTCATCCAGAAAGTATAGTCAGAGACATTTTGGCAAATTTTAAAAATCTGCCCAGACAGAAATTTTACCCCTGAAAAAGAGGACCTGTCCTGGAAAAAGAGGACACATGGCAACCCTAAACAATAACAAATACCAGCAAATAGTGAATTCCAGATATTTGAAAGTTATGAGGGGTAGAAGTCCTGCACGGCGTGGGGAAGAATGTGTGACAGAGGCACGGGCGCATGCATTCTACCCCTAATTTGCCCTGTGCCGTGCTGAAAAGGAAGTATTTAAATAACCACGTTGGAAATATCTGCATGGTTCTAAGAATGTTCAGCTGAACACAGTTATAAGTCTCCTTCAGACATTTATGGGGAATGCTTGCCCATGAGACATGGTGGCTTTCATCACACATTCACTTTGAATGCCTTGAGACCACAGCAAATAGGGCAAGAACTGACCTTGCATCAAACTAAGAGACATTGACCATAGTACCACATAACTACTTCTGCACAGCTAAGGAAGCTTTGGGCTATGTCCCCTGCCCCCTGACAACATAATCCTGTGTCACATGGTGAACTACGTTCGAAAATGAGGGGAGTTTGAAAAGTAGGGCCTTCTCGGTAGTAGCGCCTGCCCTGTGGAACGCCCTCCCATCAGATGTCAAGGAAATAAGCAGCTATCTTTTTTTAAAAGACATCTGAAGGAAGCTCTGTTTAGGGAAGTTTTTAATATTTAATGCTGTATGGTTTTTAACACTCGATTGGGAGCTGCCCAGAGTGGCTGGGGAAACTCAGCCAGATGAGCGGGGTATAAATAAATCTTGCCTTGAATTAAGAGAATGAGGTTTAGTGTAGAGATCAATCAAATAAAAATAAAAATAAAAATTGTGTTCTGCAGGAATTTTAATACAGAACTTTCAATTTTTTATTTAAGTTTATTTTGTATAAGCTTCACAAGATGATGATATCCTTCAACGATAACAAATGCAGCGCCGAGCAGTATGACAGCGTGAAACAGGGCTTGCCCCAACTCTTTTTGGCAAATTCTTCTCCCCAGTGCTCTCATACACCTTCAGCTCAACTGAAAATGGTGTCGCCTTACATTCGAGGAGCGACAAGGGTCTGTTCGGCCTGGTATGGTCTCTGCACCAAGACAAAAGTGCAGTGGATCCTTATCCAAGAGATGTTGTTTCCAGATAAGGCAGCCTTGACAGCACACTCTGTGGAAGCTCTGTGGTCATTTGTCCAAGCCTGCAAGGAGTTTGGCCTTTCCGACAGCCTGATGAAGACCAACTTCCTGGATGTTGCCAGCACTCCAAGCATCAGCAGTGATGACTACATGCTTGAGGTGGTAGACGATTTTGTCTACCTGGGTTCCACCATAACCAGCAACCTCCTCATTGATGCTGAGCTGAACACATGTATTTATTGGCAAGGCAGCTACAGCAATGGCTCGCCTCTCCAAAAGGGTATGGGGAAATGTCCAATACCAAGCTGGAGATGTACCAGGCTTGTGTATTGTGTATCCTTTACAGAAGTGAGTCATGGGCAACTTACAACCACTGGGAACAATGCCCCAATGCCTTCCACATGCACTGCGTCAGGAAGATTTTGGGCATCACATTGCAGGACAGAATCTCAAAGAAAGATGTTCTCTCTGAAGCCCATATTCTTAGCATGCTCACATTCTTGTCTCAGGGACAGCTACATTGGCTTGGTCATGTCCACCAAATAAAAGATGGTAGGATCAGGTTCCCCAAGGATGTGCTCTACAGGGAACAGGCTTCAGGCACCAGGCCCTTTGAAAGACTAACTCTGTGTTACAAAGATGTCTGCAAATGTGACATGAAGGCTGGCAATATCAGTCTTGTGTGGGAAATCCTTTGCAGATGATTGCAGTGCCTGGAGACAGACAGTCAAGTCGCACATCTGTAGCAGTGACCAGAGAAGGAATGACTATTGGGAGGAGTGCAGAGAGAAGAAACACCCTGGTGCATCTGCAGCAGCACAACTGGATGTCTTCATCTGCCCCAGTTGCAGTAAAACATGCCTCTCTACAGCTACATCAGGCGCTGTAACTCCCCAGTAGTTTGACTTCACCCCTAAAGGCGCACTCTTCCATTGTCTTCCAAGACAGATGGATGCCAACCACAAGCCGTAAAGTAATGTCCACAATTGCAAATAACAATTATGATTTAAAATTCTATGTAAAACAAATTTACTTTCAGTATAATATTGGCATCATGTTAAAAATTATCACTAAGGTCCACAATGAAGACAATTATGTATGTCAAGAAAACTTTGATTACCTTTTGTCTGCAATCAATTGCTTCTCAGTCTTTTGACTAAGATCAAGTGTAGTGTAGTGTGTTGTGTTTAATGTAAATGCAACTTAATGGTGGTGGTAGACTGACATAGTGAAGTTGTGGGTTTTTTGTATTTTGTGTATTCTCTGCTTAGTGCCAGAAGATACTTCTTAAGGAAGCAAATGACCTGAAAGTGAGGAGCTTTTTCATAGTTGTCAGACCAATTCTAGAAGCTTGCCAAAATGGAACGTTTATATGCTCCATCAACTTCTTCCCTGTAGACAGTTGGAAAACTGAAATGTCTATACAGAAAATAAATATTCAGCCAGCAGTACCTTCTTAATCTGTAGAGTTTTATAAGTGTTTTGTTTTGCAGGGTGGGGGTGGGGGAGTGACCTTGTCCTTTCTGTATTGTCTTTTTGTGTCTACAAAACCTACTCAGTTAAAAATATTTATGTCTAAATGTGATATGCAGCCTGTTCCTCTGTGAGTCACTGTCTTTGTTTGAAGGCATTATGATATGTGATGATCTATTAAATATATATGAAGTGCTTCTACTAGTGCAAAGATTTCTGCTTGCACAATGGAACTTCCCCTCTTTCTCCCTATGCACCTCCTGTCCCCGCACGCTCTCAAAATCTGCTCCGGAGGGTTGAGGGAAACCCTAGAACAAATTGGGGTTGCAGGAAGAGGAGAAGGAGGGGAAGTTTTATTGCACAGCCTTGTGTTGTCAGAACTACTTCATTGGGTATGGCCCATAGTATCAAAATAACCCGTGGTGAGACTTAATATGCTGATTATTTATACATGTATTCATGATGGCTTCACTGAAATAATTGATTCAAATCAGGATTTGAATCACTAGGAATGAAAAAAAGCAGTTTGAATAAGTTATTTGAAGAATCAAATCTCTCTTTTTGTAATCTGTGTTATTTCCTGACAAGCTTGCATAGTAATTTTTTGCCATAAAGACTTAAACATATTGCAGCACAAGCCTGGATTTGCCGCCAAGCAACGAACTTGGTTTAAGACTGATTTTTGTTTGTTAGGGAGAAATAAATCACAACCCTGGGTTTGCTAATCCTGGGTTCGTTAATCTATTTGCTTCTCAAAGAGGGATGAGCAAAGCAGAAGTGATCAGGATACATGCACCAGAACACAACTCACAGTTTCGTTTCTTAAGCTTACTGTTACATGCAAACATGACCATGTAGAATCCAAATCATTCCACACCTGTTGCACCCAAAAAGCTATGAGCATGAACTGTGGATTGGAAAATACCTCAGAACTAGGATTGCAAATCAGGATCAAACAATGATTTCTCCTACTAGTTTGGAGGAGTTATACAAACCACAGTTTTCTGGTTTGTCACCCAGTGGTAAACCACATTTTACACAAAAGTGGAAATAATGGATTAAAACATAGCATGCAGGTGGAAGAGGAAGTGCTGAAGTTTTCTCTCAGCCTGCCAACCCTGAGCATAGAGCCTGTTGATGCCAAGCCACGTTTGGATGTTAAATGTGAACCAACCCTCCAAATTACCTTAGCATGGGGTGCTTCCAGTCTGTTGCTAATTTGTGGATGGGATTAAAGTGCATATCAGTAAGTTCAAGTTGTACATTTAAAGTGGATATGGTCCTCTTGCGCAATGAAGCTACTTCAGAGAGGGGGAAAATACAAGTCTTTTTTGTCACAAGTGATGGGGAAATGCACTGTAAAATGTGGAATAACAATGGTTTGACCTGATGTTGCGTAACATCCCCACAAGCAAATAAGAACGAATGATCAATGTAATCAATGGACATCATGTAATCTTTTACAAACTTTGTGGAAACCAGTTGGGATGAATGCACACCTCATCTGGAAGCAACCATGGAAGTTTCATGGACTACTTATGTAACATGAAAATAGTTGTTTCTTGGTAAGTGTGTGGCAACTCTGTAATCATGTATGTGTGACAAACCTGTGAATCGATTACTCCAATTCCAGGGATGTGGCTCCCTTGTTTCACAGCTTACAGAATTTCTCTATCTACCTTAGTCTATTCAAGGTTGGCCTGCTATTGGTGTTGGATAATACTTATTGATAGAAGTGTAAGATTGCTATGCTGAAAACTAGGGAGTAATTCCTGCTGAAAACAATGGGATATACTTCTGAGTAAACACGTATAGCATTTTGCTGTATGTTACTCCTTCACTTTTAGTGGCGCAACCCCAAGGTATCTTGAATGTATATTTGCTTTGTTTGTATTATTATTATTTTAACTTGTATGCTACTTTTCCTCCTAAACGTGGCACAACAGCAAAAATACATACCACTACATGCTTACAATAAATACTAATACCCTGCAGCAGATGATTTTTAACAAGCCCCACTCTTGCTCTCATATTCTTGTGCAGTTCTTAAAGCAACAGAATGGGGAACTCGGTGTTCTGCTGAGCATGTAGAGAATAATTGGGGAAATTACATAGCTTTCTAAAGTTAAGGGTGCAGTCATCCATACTTATCTTGAGTGAGTCCCATTTAATATTGTGGGATTTGTTTCCAGGGGGGAAAGGATCAAGCTACAAGCAGAAGTCTTGCTTTGTTTTTAAGGCCTTTACTTCTTTCAGAACACTTTTTGTAATATACAGCCACATTTCAAATTAAGAAAAAGCTAATTATATGGAGGACCCAATTTTTAGGAGTGTGGAGTGACTTCTAGCTCTCAAAGAAATTAATAGGAGATCCATGTAGTTAGTTATGAAAATCAGAACACATAGCCATATGCACTATATCCATATGCATTATTAGTAGGATGTTATGCTTTGGAGGCATTTATTTAATATTCAAAAACAGCTGTTTATTTTTAAAGATAGTTTGGGTGTGCACAGTAGTCTGTTCCCATTTCATGTTAACTAACAGCTGTTGATGTTTTTATTTCACAAGCTTTTTGTCCTGTTAATAGATAAATTGAAGAAGACCCAGCCAGATGTGTGGGGGTATAAATAAATAAATAATAAAACAAAGTTTATGTTTTCACTTTCCATTTAGTGCCAGAACTATTGGATGTGTTCCCACTCTTGTATGGTTTGCATTTGATCATTGGTGACTAATTTGATATTTGAACTATTGCTGAAAGACCCACTTATATTTTAGTGCTGTTTCATCTATGGCTGTTCTGAAATAGAGTATAACTTCTTCACTCACCCATTGATTTCAGTGGGTCTGCTCTGAGTATGACCTAGTTGGATACCACCCCATTTCTTCAAATTCAGCATAGGAATGGACTGGATTTTAAAACATAATTAATCAAAAGTTTCCAGTTCCTGTTGATGTTAAAGAAATGCTACATACATGCTGATATGTCATTAATGGTGGTTGGTTTTTTGTTTGTTTGTTTTTTTAAAGTTTGTTGGGAAATATCAGTCGGAATATTGATAATGAAAAACAAATTCACATACAGTATCTATGGTTCATGTCAGATCCACTGTGAAGGGGTATCATCTTCTCTGTGGTGGTATCTCATCTGTGGGATGCCTTCCCTTCAGAGGTACAGTTGCTTCCATTTCCATCTCTCTATTCATTCGCAGCAAACTATGGCAAGTTCTTAAAAAAATGGGAGGGTCTGATCACCTCATCTGTCTCCTGAGAAATCTCTATGTGGAACAAGAAGCTACAGTTAGAACTGGATATGGAACAACAGATTGGTTCAAAATTGGGAAAAGAGTAAGACAAGGCTATATATTGTCTCCTTGCTTATTTAACTTATATGCAGAATTCTTCATGCGAAAGGCTGGACTGGATGAAACCAAACCAGAATTAAGATTGCTGGAAGAAACATCAAGAACTTCAGATATACAGATGACACAACTTTGATGGCAGAAAGTGAGGAGGAGGAATTAAAGAACCTCTTAATCAGGGTGAAAGAGGAGAGAGCAAAATATGGTTTGAAGCTCAACATCAAAAAAACTAAGATCATGGCCACTGGTCCCATCACCTCCTGGCAAATAGAAGGGGAAGAAATGGAGGCAGTGGGAGATTTTACTTTCTTGGGCTCCTTGATCACTGCAGATGGTAACAGCAGTCACGAAATTAAAAGATGCCTGCTTCTTGGGAGAATAGCGATTACAATCCTAGACAGCATCTTATAAAGCAGAGACATCACCTTACCAACAAAGGTCCGTATAGTTAAACTATGGTTTTCCTAGTAGTGATGTATGGAAGTGAGAGCTGGACCATAAAGAAGGCGGATCACCAAAGTATTGATGCTTTTGAATTATGGTGCTGAAGGAGACTCTTGAGAGTCCCATGGACTACAAGAAGATCAAACCTATCCATTCTTAAGGAAACTGGAAGGACAGATCCTGAAGCTGAGGCTCCAATACTTTGGCCACCTCATGAGATGAGAAGACTCCCTGGAAAAGACCCTGATGTTTGGAAAGATTGAGGGCACAAGGAGAAGGGGATGATAGAGGACGAGATGCTTGGACAGTGTTCTCGAAGCTATGAACATGAGTTTGACCAAACTGCGTGCTCTGGTTCATGGGGTCACAAAGAATCGGACACGACTAAACAACAACAAATTCATTCAAAACTGATGTATGGTTATTGGATTATAGCTTCAGGCTGGAAATATAAAGTCTCTTTTGCTGTTGAAAAAATTGTTTTTTAAACATGTAATTTAGTCGTCTATACCTTGTTTCAAAAGTTCTATTGCTTTTTAACTGTGTTTTAATGACAATGGTTTTATGGGTATTTGGGGTTTTTTAGCTGTTTTGTGGACTTCAGCTGTGCTTTAGCTACAATTCTATCATGTACACTCCTGTATTAAATTTCATGGTTTATGTTTAATTTTTATGAATATGGTATGTCAAACATCCTGAGGTTGCTAAAATTTAACACTGGCTTGATTTAAAAACAAATGCATAATCTTACCATATTTCAGATGAAGAGTGGCTGCCTTGAAATTTGGTTTCAGCTATAGTTGTGTACCATTGTTGTGACTGAGGGACCTTTCAGTGGATAGCAGAAGGCTCTGATGAGCTTGAGGCAGCTGTCCCAACTCTGACTCTCCTCCTCAGATCTCAAACTGTCAACATGACTGGAGGTATTAAAGGCTGTATTAACGAAGTCAGCACAGTATTCCAATGGGTCTACAGGTTACAAGCTAGTAAAGCACAGCAGAGCATGACAGTGCATGAGTAGACTTAGCTAAGAGGTTGATGCAACATTTGACATGCCCCCTTTTGAAGAGCAGGACAGGCACAGCTATTTGTGCAGTGGATGTCCCAAGCCTCAGGTCTGGATAAATAAATGGGTAGTCCTCCATCAAGGCTGGGCTTGTATGGTTTGTTTGTGGTGTCACCTCCATGTCCTTGGAGATGGAAGTGACGCTGACGGAGCTAACTTGCTGTCAGACTTATCACCAGGTGCCTCCCCAGAAGGTGTTTCACTGACATGGAAAGGTGCCAGTTGGCTTAGTGGCCTGTGACATTGCACTTGGGGTGTCCTGTGTTGCGGGGTGCAGGCTGTTCTCTTGCTACCTTGCTAGGCCTCTTCCTTGGTTCTGGATCTCCACCTTCCAAGCTGTTGGGACCCTATCCTGGGCCAGAGTCCTTCTAGGGTCCCATATTTCCATCCCCCAACCTGCTAGGACCTTTCCCGAGATCAGACTTCTCTGAGCATCTCCCACTCCTTCTTGTCATCCCAACTGCCCTCTTTAAGGCATCGCTGTGGAACTCATGACAGCAACTTTCTCAAGTAGACCATTGCTACCACCCTGTGATTCAGAGGGTGGGTCCTCTGCAGTACTCCTGCCTCCCCAGCCTCACAGAACTCAAAAGCTACAAAATAAGGCAAGGGCTGTTTGGCTGATCAGCCAGCTGCTCCTGAAGCAGAGCTTACAGCACTTCCGGTCTGGTTAGGCTACATAACACTTTAGTTAACACTCCCTGCAGTTGTAGCATCTCCTGTGGCTGGTTTAGCAGGGCCATTTAGAGCTGTCCAAGGTCCTGTCTTCTTGACTGTCTTCCCTTGTGAGTCTTCAAGCTCACATGTTGCTGGGCACATGCATTTTCTAATGCATTTGTGCTAGCTCAAAATGTATCTAAGTTTTGCAATTTTGATTCTGTCAAAACTTCAGGGATATTGCAGAGGACCTATCTTTTCTGATTTGTTGGGGGGGGGATGCTGCATATCCCTAAAATTATGTTTCAAATTTCCTGTTTTGATCAGTCATTTAGCTAAATGCAAATTGTTCAGCACATGAACAATTGGAGAGAACGTAACAATTTTTACAGCCAGTGTCACAATATCCATGGTAACACTGCCAACAAACATGGTGCAGCATGGCAACAACAGCTTTATGGCTACAGCCTGTAGACAAAGTAGATTGGGGCTGAAAGAGTACAGGAAAGTGTGGATACATGGAGACAAAGTTGTTACACTGATGAAACTTTGGA
Organism: Podarcis melisellensis; assembly: GCF_964234715.1. NCBI lineage: Eukaryota > Metazoa > Chordata > Lepidosauria > Squamata > Lacertidae > Podarcis > Podarcis melisellensis. The sequence continues at coordinate 61,285,445 of NC_138538.1, forward strand.
AATTGAATTGTGGAAAAAAAAACATCATAGCTATTACTTCATGCACAAGTGAAATAAAAACACAACTGAGAATGTGCCCAACTGTCCCTCTGGCTCGGCAATTGAGGGGGAATGTTGGTATTAGTGGATGAACTGTTTCTTTCCAGCAACTTGTTCACCATTGGTGAGCTTCCTCATTACAGAATGTTTGACAAGCAGGAAGTCTGTATGAGGGCTATTAAGAGAACATCTCATCCTCTGAATTTTAGAAATAGTATGCATGGCTATTATTTTCACAGTTCTTGCACCCTTCTTCACTGGGTCCTCTATTTTTTATTGTAGCATTGAATGAGAAGAAGAGGGGCATCTGCTTTATTTATTCTTTCAAGACAGATGCTTGCAATAGGTTTGCATTAGATTGGGCAGTGTGCGGCGTTTGACTGCTTTCTTTGTACCCCTGCTGAGAATTGCAACATTTTTTGAACTGAGCACATACAATTTTGCAGTCAACTTGGCTAATTAGAAGTGTGCGCTATGTAATTCAGAGAGAGATTGCACATAATGCAGTGTGTATTACTGCAGTGGCTTTTGCAGACTTTACCTATTATTTCAAATTGCTTGGCTAAATCCATAAAATAGTTTGAGAGATTCAATTCCTTCAAAGTAGTAAATAACACTAAAACTGGTTTGGTAAGCAAATAACATTCCTCCAATTCAGAAAAATAACATAGCACACATCTCTTGGGCCTGTGCCTTGGCTTCCTGTTTGGTCTCTTGGTGCTAATGTCTTCAATATGTCACTGGCAGCCATGACTGATGGGACATTTGTGACTTGCCATGTCCAAGTGAAACTCTAGGGAATGGAAAAGAACAATTTTTCTTATTTTTATCTTATTTTATAAGCAATAAAATGTGTTTTCACAGCAGCCCTTTTTATTTCATTTTTAGCCTAGTTGTTGTGAATATGAATAATGAATTTCAGTTTAATTTCCTGATTTAAAGTGATGGACTTAATGACACTGAGGCTGCATCACATTAAATTTGAATTCCTTCCTAAATAATGTTACAGACCTCGTAAGTTCACCCCATGTAAGCAGCTCCCGTTTAAGACTGATCTTGCATTCGTTGTTGGAATGCTGTTGAAAGTGGCATTCAAGTAGTGAATGCTGTACATACCACATTTAAAATTAGAAGTTCTTGCCTTGTGGATAGGAACCCACACATTGTGAGCATCCCCACTGCCATCTGCAGCTTCCAGGGTTGGGAAATGGTTGCTGGTGGTATCGGCATGCATGCAAAATAATAGCTGCCTTCCACAGGGCAATCCTTTAACATTGCAATGGGATGGGACTATGTGTGTGTCCATATACCCTTTGTGAAGCAAAGTCTGCAGCTGACACCTGCAATCTGCCTTTCCTATCCTCCCTCTGTCAGTGACATAATGCTAATTCGGTTTTAAATGTTTGAAAGCATCTTCCTCTTTCTATGAGTGCAGATGTGGCATGCACCAAAGCACCCAGTACTTAGCTAAAACTCCCAACTTTGATCTGCATCAGGGACAGTGGGAAATCTTCCCTGGCCAAAGTCCACCCCATCTAGATGTGATTGCTTCTGCAGTAAATTTCAAAGTCAGCTTCCACATTGACCAGAGAGTTTCCAGTATGAGGTAGGTTTTTGTGTGTGCCAGACACAGCCAGCTTGTCTTCAATTTGAAAATGCCTTGAGCAACAAATGAACTTTGGGAATCAAATAAGTTTAAAGGACCCTGTCTAGATTAATACATTGTCTGACAATGAAGTAAAGAGCTTAAGATACAGTGGATGAGATTCAGAGATGCTTTTCTGCAAATAGACCTTTTCCACAAGCAGAAGAGCATTTCCCGACCTCACACATGTGAAAAATAAACTAAGGGAGGAAATCAATGTAGCACTATGGCAATTGTCCCATCGGTGCAAGCATTTTTGCTTGCCAGATAGAACGATTCCCTACTCTTCCACCCTTGTGCTATTTTGGGGGTTCTCTTGACCTCCCCAGAGCCAATGTTGGGGGCATGCGGGACTTGCTAGTTGAATCTGGCCCTGAAAGTCCATAGTGTGTGAGGTCTTCCACTGACTCTTGTGCAACAGTTTACAGAACAATAGCACTGCCAGTATTTCTTCTTCTGGAATACATCTGGATCCAACTCTCTCTCTCTCTCTGTTTGTGTGTGTTTGTGATGCCAATTTTAGAAGTTCCTTCCTTCCCTTATTTTCAGTGTTGTCAAACCCTTGATTTCCCTAAATAAATTCAACATTACTATTTAGCTGTAACCATGTGGCATGGATATTTCATGCTCAGTACACCTATGCTGGTGTTGTAGCTATATACTGCTTGAACTTTTGGCTCTTATATAGGTATATCCAGGCATATTTAGTGTCATGTTTCTTGTGGACTCCAGAAAAGAACTGGGGAGTTAAGCAGGATGTTAAGGAATCACTCTGCACCCCCAATTTGCCACAGTGGCTTGCTGCCTCAACACTCACTTTCTATGTCTTTACGGGAGCAGATATTGAGAGAGAAGGGAATGTACATGCAAATCTGCACAGTAATTTGTGGCATGAGCATTGGAAATATTTCCGTGTTGACTGAAAACAGTGTTGTGGTTCACCCAGGCTTTTATGGGGATTGATTTGTATGATCTGAGAGCTTATTCTTTTTTGGACTGCTAAGGGATTAAAGCTCCCTACCCTACCATTGTCCAGATCTGACTAAGCACCAGTTCACTTGCTGTTTACTAAATAGAACCCACCCAACCCCCGGACAAATTTTTAACAAATAGCCACATCTAAATTTGCAGAATCCATTTGGGTTACTTGAATTAATTGTTTGCTATGGATCTGAGATAGCTAAATTTTTCATTTCCTCAGAAGGAGTATCTTCTAAGGTTATTGTAAGATGCATCATAATTATGGTTTGCTAATAGTGAAAGAGAATATGAAGCAAGGATCCCTGGACGGCACTTTGAGGTCCCAACAATCAGCTGATTATCATGGCATCAAAGCACTCTTTGCAAGAAGCTTCTAAAAAGCCCTTCATGGTGTTCTGAAGCTCAGATGAGCAAGACTTTAAAGCTCCGTGCAAGGCTCTTTGGAAACCCTTTGTAAAGAGCTCTGCACTGTGCTTTGATGCGCCAGGTGCACCAACCTGGCCACCTTTTTACCTGCCTACACCTGATGTCATGTATGAGGTCGAGTGATTGGTAGGTGGATGTAGCTTAGCCAAAATGGCCTAATGTGCAAAATGTGGAGGCCTTGTGGGCCTAGTTAGACCCACTAGGTCAGAGATTCCCTGTCCCAGATGTATGGGAAGGACAATTTATAAACTCTTGAAGCTGACTTTAACTGGTTGCAGCTGCTGTCGTGCTAATAACTTAAGGAGTAGTTTTCCTATAAAGGTACATCACATTCTGGCTTTGGCTTTTAAGCAGACAAAGCTATTTCGGTTTAGTAAATGTTGATAATATATACTACAGGCTGCAGAAGAAATGGATACTGTTTACTTTTACAGAAGAGGTTGAGATATACAGTGTTACCTCTGGTTACATACTTAATTTGTTCCGGCAGTCCATTCTTAATCTGAAACTGTTCTTATCCTGAGGTGCGCTTTTGCTAACGGCGCCTCCCACTGCGCGCGTGGCTGCTGCTCACATCCTGGGGCAAAGTTCACAACCAGGAGCAACTACTTCCAGGTTAGCGGAGCTCATAACCCAAAGCGTGCGTAACCAGAAGCGTTCGTTACTGTAGGACTGGGAAAGAGCACCTTCAAATCCTACAATGGTCTGACTGAGTAGAAGGCAGCTTCCTATGTTCCTTATTCTGGTGAGAAGACAATTCTACCCATATTCTGTTTTATTTTCTTTCTGTTTCACATGCTATTAAATAACTGGAGCGTTATATAAAATGTAGACTTCTAATGTGGGGGGACAGGACTCTTGCACAATGTATGGCGTTTTTCATTTACTTAAATGGAAAGAGCAGATCTGTGCTTCAAAAAGAATGCGCAAATAGCTCTGCTCTCTCTCAACTGAAATGAATGGTGGGTGTCTAGTCAGTGCTGTGTGTGCGTTGGGGCTCTCAAGGCCATAGAAAAATGAATGGAAAGGCTAAATATATGTGAGTTCTGTTGACTTTTTCTAAGATGCATTGCTTGTGTTTTTCTGCTATATCATTGGCTGCATGTTATAACCACAATGGCTTCTATATTGGTGTTATTCTCAAATGCACAATAGCAGTTATAACCACTCCTTTTAAATTGCTGTAATGCTTGACCATGTAAACTTCCTTGTTGGGAGAATAACTAAACTTGTTACAGTTCAAATGCAGAACTGCTGTTACCATAGCTGAAAGCATCAACTCCTCTGACAAAATGCCTTTGAATTCTAGGTTTCTTTATTTTTCCACAAATGTACAGGATCTCTAAGAACTGCAATTTTAGTAACACAGAAATCCTAATTAGGCAGTGGGGGTGGGAGAAGAGATAAGTGGCAAGTCAATCCATCACTTCCAAAGTGCTGCTGGTTCACTTTGGGAGGGAGGTGTATTTTATTTTTATTTTTTTAAAAACCCCACATTTCATTGCTTTCAGTGGGAGGGGGAATTCCTATAAGTATAGGAGCTCAGAACTAGCAAGCAATGGACTTTGGATCCAGCAGATCCAAGGCTGTCCTTCTCAGTCAGCCTTAAGTAGGAGTTGGTTTGCTGTGTCGTAAATATTCTTTATTCTTCTATAAATGCCAGTGTGACATTATTTCCCCCTGATTGTTTTTGCCCTCAGATCTGCTGTTTAGACCAAGATGAACTGGTATAATATTTTGACTGGATTTCTACAGCTGAGTAAGTTGCCGGCTACTCTTTCTAAACAACAGCATAAGAAAATAATCTTAGAAGATGCTAGTCGTCTATTTGGTGCACTTCTTACTTGGCCAGTGTCCCTGAATTTCTCTGTATCTTTGAGGGATTTGATGCTAGAATTAGTAACAGATTGGCAGACGAATATTATAGCTCAAATCATATCAGAGGAAACATTTTTGTGATGAAATCGTTCTAGATAATGTAATAATATAGCAAGCCAAGCATACAGTTGCAATCAAAATTATTCAAAAAACCCCCACCTGGTTGCAAATTTTATAATTTGACCACATACACAGGTGCATGTTCAAAAGATAGGGAACACTATATATTATCTCAACATTAGCAACATGATTCTGTTCTGTTGATTTCTTACAAAATATACATAATATATGGTCAGAATTGCCATCTTAAAGTTAATAGCCACTAGGCTTTTATATATCGCCTTCACGTGTCGAACCAATGTGTGGGGCTGTGCTGGCTAACACCACCAACAATGTTGCATGTGCTCACTAGCAGTTGTTGCTGTCATCCATACATGCTTCTGCAGCAGGGAGCCTTTGTGTGTTCAGCTGTGTGGATGAAGGTTACCACGTGATCTGGAATCCTGTTTAAACACGTGGTAATGATTTGGTTGTTTAATTAAAAGCATTTCTAAACTGTTCAATATTTAAAGATATCTGCGTAGTGGACAGAATTACAACATGAAAACAACAAAACAGTATCATAAAAACAGTGATACAACACAGAGAGCAGGAATTCAGTGACTGCAGGGTCCAGTCTTATGGGGCAAGGCCTAGGCATAAAAGATATGAAGAAGATGAGTGATGCTTTGTTTACTGTAAGAGGAAAGGACATTTAACTGTGCAGGGGGTTCCAGGTCACATGGAAGGCCCCCTCCCTGCACATATTTGTGCTGTCCCCTCGAGCTCCAGGGGGAAGGGCTGCACATTGCCTGTAATGTTGTGGGCGGGGCTAATAGTTGTCACTCCTCATACACTGATCTACTGCACGAGGCCTTTATACGTACAGAGACATACTTTTGCAAAGTAAGCACAAGTGGTTTTAGGCAGTGGGGGTGACCAGTATCAAGACAAAAAAACACCAGTTGCGAAATTTAAAAACTTGACAATATAAAACAATGTAAATAATAATAATAATAATAATTTGTACTCCTGAATTTTGTAACTAAATTTTACTAAATATAAATATGCTGTTCTATAATACATTCGTTTATAATATATACCCTTCCTTGCTGAAGATGTTTTGTTCATGAGTAATGACAGAATAAAATAATGGGGTGGTGGGGAACCCAGAATTAAGCTGGTGGCCAAAAAATTATTTAAGTATCAGTGAATATATTTCTGTGATTTTATGCATCTCTTTGGAAGTGTGCGTTCAGTAATTTTGCCCAGAATTTGTTTTATCTTGTGCTAATAAATGTTCTAGCTCTCAGTTATATGAGGTATTCAGACTAATCCTTTTCCCTCCCTGTACCCTCAGATTTTCTTCGAATGGTAATTTCCTATTGCATGGTATATCAGATTCCTCCACAGAGCTTTCAGCTACCATGTGTGCCATCAGAGAAGACTTCTAACATTTCTTTGCCCGCTGGAATTGCAGAGAATGGTCCTAGCATAAATGAGGAACACGGTACAATTAAAGCCAATGGCACATCACTGGTGACTGAAGATCATTTCCTATGTTGCCAGTGGAGTGATACACATATTAACTGTTTTGTATATACTTCAGAAATGGAAATCAAGGCATTTACGTACTCGGAAAGCGGTGCTTTTACATCTCAACAAATAGGTATGCTTGGTATGCAATCATTATTATTATTGTAGAAAATCATTGTTATTATTGTTGTTGTTTTGTATACAGCCCTTCTTCCATATTTCTTCCATGGCGGTTCAAAACATAAAAATACAAAATAAAAACCACAAAATACATAATAAAAGCAATCAAACTAATAACCTCCACCCCTTCCCACAAACACATTTAAAAGGGTATAGGACAGGGGTAGGCAACCTAAGGCCCATGGGCTGGATGCGGTCCAATCACCTTCTCAATCTGGACCACGAATCAGTGTATTTTTACATGAGTAGAATGTGTCCTTTTATTTAAAATGCATCTCTGGGTTATTTGTGGGGCATAGGAATTTGTTCACCCCCCCAAATATAGTCCAGCCCACCACATGGTCTGAGGGACAGTAGACCGGCCCATGGCTGAAAAAGGTTGCTGACCCCTGGCATAGGATGTTAATCAGCCAAAGGCCTGGTTGAAGAGTAATGTTTTTGCCTGGCACCTGAAGGTGTGTAGGTGTGTAAGTGAAGGTACCAACCAACCCCGCCCCCCCCCCGAGAGAACATTCCACAAACAGGGAGCCACTGCAGAAAATGTAAGAGGATGTTTTGAATTTATTGGTATTGGTACCAGTAAAAGAATTAAGATCGCCCCATAATTTAAGAACACTTGATTATTTAATTGGGATTGGAAACTTTCTTAGAAATGTGTTCTCTCCGGTACATGGTATTTCAGTGGTTTTGGCTTGCAATGAAGTTCTGAAAAATATGTAAATTTTCCATTTAGATTCAATATGGAATCTACAGTTTTGGTCTAAAGAAAGCACAGAGGAGTTATTTTGTCTTGTGGAGTTATCTACTAAATCACCATACCTGCATGAAGACCTTTCAGTGAATCTGTTGTACACATTGTAAGTATAATCTATGTCAAATGTGAAATTTATGTAGTTTACAATTTTCAGGATATTTTTTTAAATTCTGCTTTACTTTTTTTAATACTAGTGGTGGTAATGGGTTTGAGAGAGGAGTATAGGAAATTATCAGCTGCCCCTATATACCAAACTTTAAAATCAAATTGTTACCATTGGGATTTCCCCCTGCCCTGCTCTATCTTTGTCCTTTTATGAAACTGCTACTAACATGAGTTTGACCAAACTGCGGGAGGCAATGGAAGACAGGAGTGCCTGGCATGCTCTTGTCCATGGGGTCACGAAGAGTCAGAAATGACTAAACAACAACAAAGCATTTTATTTAGATCAGAGGTCTCTTCTGTCAATATACTTATTGTGCAATATTTCATGGTTTGGCCATAAAGGGTGAACTTAGTCTGCCTCATCATGTTGACATCAGATACTTTATATTTCTTCAGTTACTGTTGGCATGTTTTCCAGCAGTACCCTTCACGCAGCCCCTTTGGAATTTTTTATTGCTATTCCATGTGTTCTTTTGAATAGTTAGATGTTTTGCTTACATGACCTGGTGTCCTTTATGTTAAATGCAAAATTTAGTCATAAAAGTGTATGTTTGGTTAACTTTGATGATAGCATTGATCTAAGCATGTTGCTTTTCATATGAATGGTACACATTTCTGTTAGGACTTGTAGAAGGACTACCGGTATGTTCTTCTCAGCTACAAACACAACATCAGACACTCATGATACTATAGTAAATCTTTGTCTCCTATAATGTAAACTTACTGTGCAAAAACATATAACACAGGATCCAGCATGTTTCCAGTCTTTCCCAATCTCCTATCGTAAGAATACTACAATTGTTGATATGGGCTGCCCATATTTTATGAAAGCACTGGCTTCTCTGTAAATATGTAATAGCTATTACAGCCTTGGACATTCACCTCTGTGGGGAACAGTGAGCTGAGTATATTCTACTGAAGGCTGCACTGAGACCTATTGATCTCAGTGGAACTTATTTCTGAGTTAGAATAGAATTGGCTGAAAAATGTATCAGCAAGTAGATTCAAACATCACATCCCGCATCATATTTATAGAATACAACATGCTCTCTCAAACATTGCTATGTTAACTGCAGAGAAAAATAATTATAATGTGCCTCCTTTTTAAACAGAGTGACTCTAACTTTCTTGTGCCGCAACAAGGGTTCTAAAATCAGTCTGTCAAACTAAGGGGAAACCAAGGATTATTTCTTGGAATTTGGTGGTGGAATTAGGCTGCATGCAGAGTGAGGAGTTCTTGTTCCAGAGTCTTTTGGGTATCTGAATGTTGACTGCAATGCAAGCAGTGTAAGAATTTATTGGGATATAAATCTACTGAGAAAAATAGCTGCGTTAATTTTGCTCAAACTTTTGAATAGCTGTCCATGATTTATGATATCTCTTAACAGACAGCTTAACAGACATATATAGCCAGGATGCAGTCACAAGTACCCTCATAACCATCAAATATGCAGATGCAGCCAGGCAGTTTCTAACTCTGGCCAAGAACATCTCCTTCGCTGTTCAGTAGGATGAGCATATTTCCTAAACAACCAATTCATATAATGAACTTTTCTTCAGAAATTTGATATCTAACTCTCATTTCTACCTTTTGGCAATATGAACATATGTCTTCTTACATTGATCTCTATGGTAGCTGAAAATTAATTACTGAAAGGCTGTTTAAACTCCCAATATACTCAGTTATTTCAAATGCTTCCCTTAAAAAAATACTCAAAACATATTTTCCTCAGATGATTTTAGAGTACAATATTTTTTTGGCAAAACTCTAATATGAATAATAGGCAACAATGAAACCTTGCCAAATGCTTTTTTTAAAACAACAACATTTTTCTTGAGTGCTTCAAAGAATTTTCCATCACATTACAATGCAACTGTAACATATAAAAAAGAGAGAATACAGAACAGTGGCCAATGAATACCACAGCTGGTTTCTCTTAGAACTACAGAAGGAAATGGCAAGTGGAACAATGCTGACTTTCCACTTTCAACTAGTGTAGTGTAAGCTGAAGCCAAACCATAAAGAGTATATATTTTTTCACTCTGTTTATCCGAAGTGTGGTCCAGGAAAACATTAATTTTACAACTTTAAAAATAAAGTTCTGCAGTTTCATGCCAGTTTCAAGAACTAACCTTTCATGTTGCAAAACTAAGGGAAATATTCTTTGCTGCTGTGAGCTTTTGTCATTATCTCCTCACATTTGTGAACTGTAAGCACCAACCGAAAAGACCAATAAAGTTTGTGATTGTCTCATAGTAAGCTTGCAAGAAGATCAAACCTATCCATTCTTAAGGAAACCAGCCCTGAGTGCTCGCTGGAAGGACAGATCCTGAAGCTGAGGCTCCAATACTCTGGCCACCTCATGAGAAGAGAAGACTCCCTGGAAAAGACCCTGATGTTGGGAAACAGGGGGACGACATAGAAGGGGACGACAGAGGATGAGATGGTTGGATAGTGTTCTTGAAGCTACCAGCATGAGTTTGACCAAACTGCAGGAGGCAGGAGTGCCTGGCGTGCTCTGGTCCATGGAGTCACGAGGAGTCGAACACGACTAAATGACTAAACAACAACAACAAAGCTTGCATTCCCTTTCCCCAGACTGCCTTTTAGTGCTTTCGAAGAAACGATCATTTGGGGGCTCAGTGGATTATTTGGAAGGCTGGCCTTCTCTCATATTTCTGAATTTATTCGCACTGTGCACAATTGTCATTTTTTTGTTATTAATTTCCTTATCCTAATTTTAATATCCCCCCTCAAGATTGGGAGAAAATGCAACTTGTGTCTACTGCATTCAGTATTGCAGGAACTGAAAGGATTTAAATTGGGAATGTTGTGAGATGCGTGAACCCAGTACTTCTGGCACATTGCTGATCTATGTGCTCATCTGTCACATAGGCTGTGCTTATTTGAGCTGTAACTAAGTTGTAAGTGTCAAATATGCAGTGTCAGTGTATGACTCTCCCGCAGCACATTGGCACATATCAGACGAGTCTCAAAAGGGGCTGTGGATTTGTGCTACTTTTCAGCAAGCACGGAATAGAGTACAGTGAAGGTGCCTGCTTAATCTCAACAGGCAAGGAGTTCCAAAGTGCAGATGCTGCCACAACTAAATGACCAAGCTCTTATAAATGTAGAATGGGTATGATGTGGCACCTGTTGTAGTGCCAGTTGCACTGATCAAAGTGGTCCAGTGGGCACATGGACTCAGCATTTACTTAATGGCAGTGGTGGCTGGTGCATGTTGGAACTGGTAGGGTGGAAGACAAGGAGACCAACAGATGGTAGAGCCATAACCAATGATACGTAGCATCAATGGATCCGAATTTTTGTCCCATGCTCCTCCTTGCTGAGTTCTACAAGGGCAGCTCTTGAGTCTGAAGAGTATGCTGGTAGCCACTCCATCTCCTGGGCTGCTTCTAAGAGAGAAAGCAGGCAAGTGGGGGCTGGCTGATGCAGACAGGTTGGTGGGACAGCGCCCCATTTGCCCCATCCTCTACTACGTGTCACTTTTTCATGAATTTCAGGATGTTCCACATTCACTTAGATTTGTGGGTCATCATCCAAAGAAGTGTTCCACATGTGCAGAAGAAAACAAGGCTACAGCTGGAGGCTTTGTTTCCCCCTTGATACAGGGAACATCTGTAGCAAAATAACAACAAATGACCTGGCTGCATATCTGGGTCCTGGCCACAGGGTATCCTCAACAGTGTTTTCTGCAGATTGGGAGGTCCTTTATCTCAGCTAATAGCCATACTATCACCAAGGCTCAGCACAAGTGACAGAAGTTTAAGATAAAAAACATAGAAACATCTATGTTTACATTTCATACACTGATGAATTAATTTAAATTTAAAAAACCTGTGTTTCAAAACAGGGGTCATTGGGCTGGACTGCTGTGTGCGAGGCAAGCTAAAACCACCATTTGGTGTGTGGAGTTAATTACACAGTTCTCTGGATGGTGGATGGTCTAATGTGAGACTGGTGCCACACTTGCATTAACTATTACGGACAATTAAATGAAGGATTGATTTTTCTGCAGCAGGTCTTTAATACACATTAAACTTACATACTTCATACTGTAGTGTTTGTGCTTTACATTTTGGATAGTTCAGTAAAATAGTACATTTTTTTCAATAAGAGTTTTGCTTGAGTCTATGGGAGTTTTCCAATATATTGAAAAATGCATAAAACCAAATTTATTTGGGGAGGTCAACCGAAGATATTTTGGGCTTATTTGAGTTTTGCAGAAGGAACAAAACAGAATGCTAAAAAGCCAGAATATGAATACTTTCCATGGTTTATTCCAAAGCAATAGCAGGAGCGATTGGGTTTAAATGAGTCTTCTTCTTCTTCTTCTTCTTCTTCTTCTTCTTCTTCTTCTTCTTCCTTCTTCTTCATGGAATTGGAGAAGCAAATTATCCAAAAACAGAACATGAACCCCCCCCTCAAATTCTGTGACATTAACGTTAGAGGATTACTTGAGACTAATGAATTTTGAAGTATGCTTTGTGTGGAAACTATGCTATTGTCTCAATATAAACAGGTTTCAACAAATTTCTGCTGAAAACAAATGTAACCCTGTAAGAGTGAGAAGGCAGTTTGATAGTGCCATTGATACCTATAATGTAGACTTATTTACCACCCTGACCTGATGTGTACGCTGTTCAGACTTGTTTTGTGTGAGATTCAGGCTAAACTGAGAAAACCCCATTCCTCCACCCCAGAAAGGAGACAAAGGGTTGTATCCAATGTTAGTAGAGAAGACCCACTGAATTAATGGACAGGACTAGGTTCATTAATTTCAGCTGGTTCTACTCTGAGTAGAATTTACATGGCTACAACCCAAAGGCTGTCATTTGCCTCACAGCTATGGTTATCTATTGGCCAGTTTGTAACATCAGTTCCTTCAGTCTGTATCTTCTATTCTCCAGCCCCAGATTTGTTTTGAAATTATGTTTAAAAGTTTTAGACTTTATATTGCATTTGTGCTTATTATTCTTTTCAAAGTTTTTTTTTAAAAAATTGTGCAAGTTTATCTACTTGTTCCAAGGCTTTAATCTCACAGTTTGAAAATTAATTTCTTATTGCCTTTCAAAGCATATTCCAGTGAGTAAAAATGTGTTCTTGTTTTCCGGCACTGTACTTAACATTTTATGGTATGTTTTAAAATACATACTGAGGCTTTTTTCTTGCACAAAGACCATCCTTTAATCCCCACAGTAGGACTTCCAACTATGTGACATTTGCTGGCATAGCCAGTTTTTAAGGCTGGATTGAGGGTAGAGCCATACCCAAACATATGTGGGAAATCACTTGGAAAATGTTAAGTTTATATGCAGTGTGTAGGTTGTTCCTAAGAAAAGACTAAATGTTGCTATATGGTTTTCCCCCTCAGAATTTTGGATAAATAAAAGCTGCACAGTCAAGCTACAAATCCCCTCCACTTCCCAGTGGGGAGGTGTTGCGGTGGACCACATGGCCATCCACTTCCCTCTGGGGGCGTGGGACAAAGTCCTGCGTCACCCGGAGGTTCCTGGTCACATCATTCACCAACCAGCCAATCCACTGGCTAGGGGCGTGGCTGGGACCCATTTAAACTGAGGTGCAAGCCAGAGAGCTTCCTCTTTACTCGCTTCCTTGATCTCCCACCCTCCCTCCCTATTTTTCAGGTTTCAAATTTGGCCTTGCTATGGACCTCGGTTGGTCGCCCTTGAGGGGCCTGGTAGGAATTTTTCCACTTGGCAAATTGGCATGGGCCATTTCGCTTTCACCTACCTCATAGCAGTCGTCACAACTTTGTAAGGATTTGTGGTTAGGCATTGGTTAATCTTATGATGGGGAGGGGAGGTGTGGCCATCACCTGCTCCCCCAAGTTTAAAGGTATTCCGTTAAAGGAATCTGGGGATGTGGATCTTGTCCAAAGCCCGGGGCAGGGCTAGGGTCATGCCACGACCCCGTCGGGAACCCAGGGGGAGCTTGAGTTGGTTTGCATCGATGGGGCTCCCCTACCGGTGGTTGATCCTTACTGGACTCCCTGCATGATGGGCAGGAGTCAGATACAGTCGGGTCAATTCCAATGCCTAAGCCAATACCGCTCACATTCTGTAACCAAGAAAGTTGTGGCCTAAATTTGCCCAATAACATTAACCTAATATCCGTGTCCTTGTGTCTTATTCATCAGTGAGGGGGTGGTCTCAGGGTCTTGACATACAATGGCATTAACTCCAGTACTCTTGCTTTTTTGTTTGATTAATATGACTAGGCATTGGGGAAAATTTAAACAAAATGATCACAACCTTTCTCTTGTCTTTGTATGGGTAAAAGTGGCATTCTGGCATGTTCAGCATAGTCTTTCTAGAGAATCTTGATCTAAAATAATTAACCCATCTTAAAAACAACATCTAGTAAAATGCTTTAGACATGCTACTTCATACAAAATATTCACAACTGATGGGTTTCTTTTTCTTTTACAATTCAGAACAGATGTATCATTGGGAAGTACCTCTACACGTTCCCTAAAGGACAATGTCACGGTCACTCACTGCAATGCTGTAAAAAACCAAAAATACAAATGCCAGATAACTTCAGCAAAGTTCAAGCATATTTACATTATGTGGCTCAAGATCACAGATGGAATGACATTGCTTCAGTCACCGCTAATGTTAGTCAAGCCTACAGATATTGGTAAGTTTCAGTTTATTGGCCAAAGTGTTAAAATCAGAATAACAAAAAGAGTCTGAGGAAGCTTCCAAAATGATGATTCCAGAATATATACTGAGTATACACTATGGCAGAACTTTATTCTATGGAAAACACCCTCCCTCAAAGCAACACACAAATACATAAGCTAGTGTAGAATAAAATGTTGGTATTGCAAGGCATTTTTTGCTTTTCCCAACATACTTTAGTTATATAGCAAAATACAATAAGTAAAATCAGTGATGTAAGTCCTGAATGAATTCCCTAAGATACATGATATCTCATCCTATAGTAATTCCAGCAATGTTAAGCTTGTTCTTGAAGCTGCCATAATTCATAACAATAACGACATAATTCTTTCCCAACATGAAACTGATGGTGGAAACGGTTCAGGATCTTAGGGCTCATCCAGACTTCCATTTGTACGACTGCTTTTCCTTGGGAAAACTCGATTTTTATCGCTGAATCAGAGCAGACGTCAGTCAGGATTTTCATGGATTTATGTTTGCTACAACTCAAGAGCGGGTTTTCCAGGGGAATGTAGCGGAGCATACAGAAAACCACTTGGACCTTATGGCTAGAAAGCATGGGACAAGTGGGAAACTTTTTCTAGGCACGGGATAAATGTAAGCCTGGACGCGCCCTTGGTATTTTCAGTTTTATGCAGCATTTACTTTTTCTACAAGGTAAATGAAGAGCAATGCTTATTAGCTCATGGTGTCCTTAAGATTTAATCATACTCTCATTTCCGAAGTAAGAAAATTCTTGGCACAGTAACTTTGATCCCTTTGGTAGGCCGGTTCTGTTCATTGTATGGCTGGCATGGAAGCCTGAATGACAGGAGTTTCTAATGTATTGAAATGAATTATCCTGCACAGTTCTTAACCATGCCTGCAAAATCCTTTTCATTTTATTTTTAAAAATGTGGTTGTTGTGGCACAGCGCAGAACTACGCAAGATGGTGGCAAGTTCTGTGTGTATGAATATTGAACTGCCTCAGTCACACAGAAAAAGAGGGAAGTAAGGGTCCAAAAGCAAAAGTGTCATCTGGATAAATAGTGCAGAACTCTCCCTGCACTTCTCCCCCTGCAGCTCCTCTTATGCTGCTTCTGGTACTGGAGCTCATCTGAGGAGAAGAGTGTATGGGGGAAAGAATTCCCTAAGAGACATGTAGGGAATCTGCAGGCAGGAGGAGTGTCCTGCTTGCGTTCCTCCCAGGTGAGTGTGAGTGTTCAGAACTTAAATGGTTAAGGGTTCTGAGTGTGCGTCACATTCTGACGTCAGACGTAAGCCGGGAGGAGACAGAAGCTTTTAGAAGCTAAGGAGGAGGAGTTTTTCCCTGTACTTTCACTTCTCTCTGTGTATCTGTGAGAGAGAAAGACGTGCCTTTGGATATGGCTGAAAGAAGCCCCGGTCTTTGTAGCTGAAATGTTTCAATAAAGAGCTGTAAATAGACGGAGCTGTCTGTGTGTGCTTGCCAGAAGAAGGAAGTAAGTCTGCTTTACACCGCTGTGTGTTCTACTCTGCTAAGCCGTGACCTGAAGGGAGCAACAGTGGCGCAGCTTTGAAGAAGTGTGCCGGACCCGTTATAAACTGCTGATTGACGATCATAAAGTAATCAGGTGTCACGGCAGATCGATCTCCAAGAGGTTATGGAAGGTCAGCCAACGCTCGTAAAGCGGTCGGTGTGAGCTCCAGGAATGTCTTTGAAGTTAGCGTTCTGAGGCTGAGGGGCCGTCGGAGGCCAACGGGAGCTGACTGGATGCCGGAGAGCAAGAATGATTAATTGCCTGCTTCTAAGAGGCAATGAGAGCTGCTGATACAGAGAGCTGGCTGGAAGCTGAGAAGCAGCTGGAGCTAAAAGCAGCTGGAATCGTTACTCCAAGCAAGGGAGAGCCGTAGGAGCTGGTACTGAGCACTGAGTACGGAGTAAGTACAGCTTGGGGCACCTTGGGAGAACGGGAGAAGATGGCCAAAAGCCAGAATATACCTCTGGAAAAGCTCACTCTAAAGAGTTGGGCAATATGGAGCAGAAGAATAAGGGGATGGTTCCTAGTCGAGGGGCTTTGGGAAGCAAGCCAATGGGAGCCAAAATCACCCCTTAGCTGGCCAGCAGCTGGAACAGGCGTTGCAAGCTGTGGGGCTGCGTGGGCTGAAGATAGCCAGCAGAGAATGCAACTTGAGCTGGATATGCTCAGAGCATGCGTTGATGAATCGCTGAAGCCTCATCTTGAGGGCGTTGAATCGGCCCAGGCCGCCTGGCAGGCGCTGAGGAGTGTGTGTGAAAGCTCAGCGGGAGCCAGGCCAGGGGGGGCTGGAGGAAGCCCAGGAGAGGCTGAAGGATGCCCAGAAAGCCCAATGGGGGCTGGGACAGTGTTGGGGAGCTGTTGTAATGCTTCTACACGTCTGTGTGATGGACTGGGTCCTGGAGAGGCTGGACTGGCAGGCCCTGTTCCCGATGTCTTGGCCTCTAGGAGCGCTAGTGAGCAGATCGGGGGGGCGAAGAGTTCCAAAGGCAAGTTTAAAGGACTTTTCACTTGTGCTGAAGCAGAAAGGAGCTTCAGGGGGGGCCAGGCTGGTGGGAGGCGCCGTTCCAGAAGGAGGAAGGCCAGGCCAGCTGGCAGCAGCCCCGGGCAGTGTTTTTCCACTGGAGTTCAACGTCTGCGTGGCAGTAGCCCCCACCGGAGCAGAGAGCCGAGGCAGGATGTTGGCAAGGACACTTCTCATGGGAACCAGACGGGTTTCCGTGGCAACAGGCCTGGGAAGACAGGCAGGCGTGGAACTGAACCAGGTGGTCGTGGTAAACAGGAAGAGTCTTATCAAGTTTCTGCTAGCATGGCTGTGTTTGAGAACTGTTGTGTGGAAAATTCCGAGCTCTGCTTTGTTATTGACTCTGCAGCTAACCGCAACATGGTTCCTGAGACACCTGCAGTCACGTTGTGGAATTGCAAAGCAATTTCCACAGGACAAACTGTTTTATTTGCAAATGGACAGCGGAAAAATGTCACTAACTGTGGTACATTGTTCCTTTCTGTTTTGCAGGAGCAGGTCGAAGTGTGCACCATCCCAGAGATGCCTCACTGTTTGTTATCTGTGCCTTATTTGTTAAAAAAGGGTTTTCAGGTTTGTTTCCAGGGGGATTCCTGCACAATCTCCAGAGAAGGAAGACGACTTGTTGAAGTGAAACGGGGACAGAATGATCTTTTCGTTCTTAAAACGTCTCTTGGGGGTGAGGGGAAGGTTGAGAAAGCACAAGCGTCGCGTGCTACAGTTCCCAACCAGCGTACTACAGTTCCCACTCATGATGCCTCATGTGCATGCGTATGGCATCAGAGAACAATTCATGGGTCGGTAGAGGACTTGCAGACTCTGCCCGAGGTTGCCAAGGGGTGTAGGATTCAAAATTGTGGAAGTGCCATTAATTGTGACACTTGCAAGCAGGCAAAGGTGAGAGGGTGCAGTTACCCAAAGGTGGAACGGGTTACCACCAAACCTTTTGAGCTGGTACACATAGATCTGTCCAATTCTGTCCAGGAACAGAGTCTAGGGGGAGCCAGGTATCTGCTGACTTTTCTGGATGATTTTTCGCAGAATTCCTGGAGTCATGGTCTCAGATCCAAGGAGGATGCAGCACAGCTGATCAAGAGCTGGATTGAGGGGGTGGAACTAAGGTTCTCCACCAGAGTGCAAGCGATCATCAGTGACAGAAATGCTAGGTACACTGGTTCTGCTTTGCAGAAGTTCTTTCACGAGAAAGGGATACGTCACACAGTTCAGAGGGGGGTGGCAGAGCTGAGGAGTGGAGCTCTGGTTCAGGCAGCACAGGTGATGCTTACAGAGTCTGAGTTACCTCCACAGTTTTGGCTGGAGGCGGCTAGAGCTGCATGCTTCACCTGGAATAGGACCTACAATTCGCTGGTAGGTGACACTCCGTTTTCTCTGTTGAATGGCCGCAAACCCCAGGTTCACTTTCTGCGCAAGTTTGGGTCTCCTGCGATTGTCTCTGCGCCTGAGGCTTTGCGAGGGCCAGATGGAGCCAAATTCCAGAAAATGATCTTCTGTGGGTATGAGCCAGAAGCCCGTGCATGGCGGTTTGCTTACCCTTCAGGTGATCAGAGTAAGGTGCTGATCAGTAAACACGCTGAGTTCTGTGAGGAGGATGTAAAGTCAAAGTCTCCTGTCAGGCGTGATGTTCTATCAGAATGTCTCTCTGATCCAGAAGACAGTTCTGATGAGGCGGAAGAAGAGGCTGAGGCTGCTGATGACGACCAGGTCACTGACCAGGGTCAAGAGCAGAATGTGGCATCTCCACAAGTTGTAAAGAGAGTGCCCAAAAGTGAGCCTAGTTCTCCTGTGAGTGTGATGGAGAGGATCCGAAGACGCTTTAAGTCAGAGGGGGAATCCCATGATGCAGAGGACACACCTGCTGATCAAAGTGAGTCAGAGGGAACACCTGAGTTTGTGCCTAGGAGGTCCAGTCGCACAACAAAGGGTATTCCACCAGAGAGGTACCAGGCCACAGGTGCGTGGGTAAGTTTCGCACAGTGCGATTCTGAGAGTTGTGAGGTGGTTCCACAGTTGCCTAACAGGGACGCCAAGAGAGGGCGCAAGGCATTGGGGAAGGGATTGATCTCACAGAGTCTTGCTGAGGATGTTCCACAGGTGCAGTCGGAATCCAACGCAAGGGGGGGTGTGAGTGTTCAGAACTTAAATGGTTAAGGGTTCTGAGTGTGCGTCACATTCCGACGTCAGACGTAAGCCGGGAGGAGACAGAAGCTTTTAGAAGCTAAGGAGGAGGAGTTTTTCCCTGTACTTTCACTTCTCTCTGTGTATCTGTGAGAGAGAAAGACGTGCCTTTGGATATGGCTGAAAGAAGCCCCGGTCTTTGTAGCTGAAATGTTTCAATAAAGAGCTGTAAATAGACAGAGCTGTCTGTGTGTGCTTGCCAGAAGAAGGAAGTAAGTCTGCTTTACACCGCTGTGTGTTCTACTCTGCTAAGCCGTGACCTGAAGGGAGCAACAGTGGCGCAGCTTTGAAGAAGTGTGCCGGACCCGTTATAAACTGCTGATTGACGATCATAAAGTAATCAGGTGTCACGGCAGATCGATCTCCAAGATTTCCCCCTTCTTATAATTGGATGGATGCTCTCCCTCTTTCTGCATGGCTGGAGCAGTGTAAACATAGAACAGCCACTGTCAAATCTAATGTGGCAATAGTTAAGATCCTAGAGCCTGCTTCACAGAAACAAAAACCAGCTGAATGGTTGAAGGTGTACTGCCAGCACAAAGTTAAGAATGGGCTTTAAGTTTTGCATGGAGGAAATGTTCATCTGAAAGCAGGTAAAATTGCCAAAATTACTAGCTTGAAGAAAACAGCCATTTGACGTGTTTTCCATAAATAACCATTTTTGTACCCAGGACTCCTTCCTGAAATCCATGGAATTTTTAAATGCCTAACTCTGGCTGGATCGTGCATACTATGTGCAAATAAATATTCATTTATTGGAATCGTTAAACTGTTGCATCTTCACAGCACAATGTGGATTTGAAAAAATAAATATGTATACATTAACTCAAATGAACTGCCTGGATTCTTGAGGATGACATCACTATCAAAAATTATTGGAAAATCTCATTCCAACCCCTAGAATCTTCTTCATTCCAGCTCAATGAAAAAAGACAATTGAGAGAAAAAAAAGTTTTCTAGTACATTCAGAAGACTCTGAGACTCAATAAAGTTCTAAAGGGTTGCTTATTAATGGGTGTTTTAAAATCAAGGTACAGATTCTTTTAAAATTAGAATTTTAGCATTTAAAAAGGTGAAAGCTTTGCTTCTGCTTTTTAATCAAGTCATGGGAAATGGTACAATCAGATGGCGGAAGCTTTTAATGCTTTGTTGCTTTCTGGCTGAAGAAGCAGCTCCTTATGAACATTTGACCATTTATGAACTGTTTAGTGTTTTAACATTCTCACCATAATGAAAAGAACATTTCAGTAGCCTATTTTTCTTAGTATCTTTTTTGTAATTAATTGAAACCTTTTAGAATGACCATTTCATGTTGCTTACAAATTAGGTTAATGCTTTTGAAAGATGATGGGATTATAGGAATAATGCCACAGTGATTCTTTCAAATCATGTCACTGAGTGGCCTGCTACTTTAAAACTGTACTATCTAGCTTAATTATATCTAGAATTAAAAATGGCACTAGGTGGAGTTCATTTCACATCAAATCCTCTGTAAGGCCTTGAAGGAATATACTCTTGTGTGTACAATCAGTCCTCTGGACCACAGCCATTGACTATATCCAGTTAAGGTTGCAACCCTGCATCCATATATAGTACCTAGGAGTAACTCCCATTGAACTCAGGGGGACATAGTTTTAAATAAACATGTATAGGACTGTGCTTTCAGTAAATGCTTGAATTGTACTTTAAGTCCCAATAGCAACTTTTAATTGTTTTCTTAGATGTATTTATTCACTGTTTATCATTTCGTAATACCCAACCAATATACAAGGCTAGAACCATAAAAAGATAAAAATCACTGAACAGAAAATACCAGTATGTATGGCTGGAATCACTCATCTGAAAGAAAACATCTTGAAGTTTCAGAAGCCTAGCATTGCCAGCATTCCTCTAACATCAAAATGGAAATCCAGAAGGTTGGTGCTAGAACACTAAAGGTGACCATGCAAACAGATACAGGAGCATATGGTACCTCTACGAATGGCCCTCCTGAGGATTGTAGAGACTGCATTGGTCCATGGAGGAAGTTAGACAGTCTCTCAGAAAGCCAGGGCCCATGTTTACGGATTAGCCTGGCAGCACATTGGCAGTCAGTGCAGTGCAACATGCTGTTGGTAGGTCTCTTAGGTCAGCTGCTTAGTAGCTGTATCCTGCACCAACTGCATCTTCAAGACCAACCTTAAGGACAAAGCCCCACAGAGTGCATTGCAGCAAACCAATCCTGTCATCCACCAGTGGACAGACCACTGTCTCCAAGCTATCCCTAACCAGTATGGCCATAGCTGCTGTACCAGCCAAAGTTGATAAAAGGCATTCCTAGCCACTGAGGCCACCTGTACTTGAGTAACAAAGATGGAGCTAGGAGAATGCCCAGACTATGCACAGGTTTATTTCAAAGGGAGTGCAAGTCCATCCAGCAGAGGCTACTGATCTTTCCAGGACACAGTAAACACTTGGCCACAGCACCCACCCTAAGGGCCTCTGCTTATGGAATTTTGCATTCAATATAGGATTGACTAAGGACCAAATGCATGTTTGCATTTAACATATGTGGCTTGCATGTTTTTGTTTTTTAAAATTAACAACTGTTTGTGGATTGACAATTAAGTCCCCTACAACATCCCCTCTGGCTTTTGTACAATTAAGGGAATGCTGTTAGTCACCCTGAGAATTAGAAATCATTATGTCATCCTTTTGCACTGTCTTCTTCATCACTGAAAGAAGCGCCTCACTTTTATTGCTTCACCACTACAACTGTAGGCTGAGGTTCCATTTCATTGTTACATCCCAGCTATGAAGCCTCTCTTCCAAGCCTTCAAATGCTGAATGATAGAGGGATTTTGAATTAATTGTTTTTTCTTCTTTTGGAAACTGAACAAGCTGCCACCACAGCTCTTCCAGACCACAACCGCAACTCAGGAAAGCATTTATGAATATGTTGAAATACTTTCAGTGAACTGGGGCATGAGGCAGTAGGTTATCCTTCATAGCTTAAAGCCACGTAAGGTTAAAAAGCATGCTCCAGTTACTGTGTCACTTTGAAAGACGTTTTGCATCATTGTGTGTATGCATGTTAATGTATAATATGCATATATTATGAAAAATGAATATAAAATAAAAATGGGAATATAAGTGGCTATTCAGAGTAACCAGCATGCTTAAACTACCTTGTTGATTATAATGTTTTACAGTAAAGCCTGAACCTCCATCACATCTGCATATGGATATGACAGACGAAGGACAGTTAAAGATATCTTGGTCTCGCCCAGCATCAATATCACATCCACTTCAGTATGAAATAAAATGCTTTGCAAATTCAACTGAAAATGTTTGGCAGGTGATGCTTTTCTTGTTCCCAAATTCACTCTATGAAATAAGCAAGCCAAAGATGAAAGTTAAGTTCTGATCTAGAAAATCCTTGTCTTAATATTAACAGCCTTAACATTTCATTTGTGAGAATTTTGTTAAAAAAAATAAAATATCAATAATGCACTACAAAAGTTTCTGAACACAAATAGAACTATAGACTTTTTCATGTAACTAATACAAACAGTGATAGTTTCATATCATGGCATGGTCCAGTAAACATTGCTGCCAAAGTACTATTGAAATCAATTGAATTAAAGTGATCAAAGGGATTAAAACTCATTACTTGAGTTTTACTGGGTTGCACTAACATGGTTTGTGCTGTAGGGGCACTGATGCACAAGATTATTACTGGGGGTTGGTTTTTTTTTTAAAGTGAGATTAAGGCAAAATTCACCTTTAATGGGACCACATAACTTTGGCCTAGCTCAAGCTATTTGTAGAAACGCACTCTTTGAATACATTTTGAACTCTCATGCTAAGCAAGCACAGTTTGGGCCAGAAACCAAACAGATGTGTGAGCAAATAGAAACCACTTCTGTGTGAACACATTAGGATTGGCAATTCCACCTAATGATGTTCCCCATGTACATTAATCCAAAAACTACTTGGTGGGTGGTGACTTGAAATGGAGATCTGGAAGAACCTCTAGGTGTACATGGAACTCCTACATGCAGTTCTTTGCATTATGGCCATAATAAGCCCACATCATATCTGAATGTATGTCTTGGCTTCAAGTTAAAGTGTTGCAAGAGTGGCATTAATAGTGTTGTTCTGTTTGTTTTTGACATAATTTAATAGGTGGTTGAGAAGACCAGGGAAACGTCATTGATCATAAGCAATACACTATTTGATTCTTCATATGTAGTTCAAGTCCGATGCAAAAGCCTTTACGGACCAGGCCTTTGGAGCGACTGGAGCACACCTTATAACTTGAATTTACAAGGTTTGTCCCCGGTGGAAATCTGATTTGCTAGTACTGTGGAAGACAAAGAATGGACTATGTGACTCTTGGGGTCCTGTCCAAGCCTACAATCCTATGAATCTCAACATATGATCATTATCTGTTTTGAAAAACATATCCCTATTTGTAAGGCATGATGTATGAATACATGTTATAGGAATAATATATGTGTGTGGACTTTCTTCACCAGGCCAGGCTGGGTGGCATGGTTCTGCATCTGGAAACCACAGAACAAGTCGTACTTTCAAAGAGCAAAATGATTAAAGAGTTCCTGGACATTTCTTACTTAATCCAGTCACTATGCGAAACTGCTTTATGCACATACATTCCCCCCACCTCCAAACTCAGATTCTAGTTCTCTGAGGGCAGAGCCCAGTTATAGGCACTGAGTGACCACTGAGTAGGAGAATGATACAAGGGATCCTTTTTTTAATGGGATATTCCCCCATGAGTTCCTTATCCTACTGAGAAGATGGGAAACTCTCCCACAAGTCTGGATGCTTCCAGGGGATCTACAGTACTACTACTACTACTACTACTATTATTATTATTAATTATTAATATACTGCCCTATATCCACTGGTCTCAGAGCAGTCTACAGAATAAAATAAAAATACAAAACCACAAAATTCATAATTAAAATAAAAACAATAACAACCCAATAACCCCCCCCCCAAAGAAACCCCCCCCCATTTTAAAAGGGCATAGGAAAGAAGGAGGCCAATTTTACTTTTCCCTCTATGAGCAAATAGCTATCCATTATTATGGTGTGGGGAAAGCACTTGGAGAACACCTTTTTTATGGAAACAGAAAGTGCTTAACTTCTCCACCGGTGAGTGGGCCAACCCCACTGACAGGCATCAGTGTGCATAGTGTGTCTGAAAGACATGTCTCTCTCCCATTTTCTAAGGAAAGAAAAACTTTTAGGGTGACGGAAGGATGGGCTGTAATTTTTTCATGCTTTAGTTCTGGCATCATGTTCAGGTGTGAGGAAGGAGAAAACACAATTCCTGTGCTTGTGAATAGGAAAGCATTTTTCAGTTTCTTTACAAGATCTCAAGGGTATGTTCAGTTTGGATGTGCAGTCAAGGAAAAATAGTCCTGGACCCACTCCTTTGTTTGCCTCTAGCAATTGGCTTTCCGGACTCCATCCCATTTGCCAGTATATTGTAAGAAACTGTTTCTGGCAATGCACACAGAATGTATGGGAAACAATGTAGTAAAGGATTATAAGTCTCTAATGCATAAGATGAAATATTAATATTCAGCAAACATGTGCTTTACTGGTCACATACCATGTTGTGATGAGCATGACGAGAACCTTAGGAAGGGTAATATCTTCCCTGCAGGGAACTCAGATAGGGCTATTCTCTCAATGGCTAATTCTAGTGTTAAACCAATAGAAAAAGAATTAACCCATTAATGAAATTGTGGCAGCAAAGAAGCTGTTTTGTATTCACCTCAGTGCATTAACACCAGAAGTACAAAATGCTGGAACTAAACAATTATATATTTATGTATTTAATTAGAATTATGTTCAGACCTATATTTAACACTGAAGGCTGTACTTAGTGTAAATTGGTAATGCTGCATATTGCAGTGCCTGGTTTGTGGGAACTCCCTCTGAACTGAACTGCACTGGAAATTTATTCTTTCATTAAAGAGTTACTATGCAGGAGTCAGCAAGCTAACCCTTTATAGTGAAACACTTCATTGTAGTATTTTGCCAATTAGTGATCAAATTGGGTTACTCTGGCAGTGTTTTGTCACCCACCAAAGGATTAAGACCAGTGCTATTTTTCCACAAGAAGAGGTGCCAGAACTCACTATGAACACCTCCATCATTCACTTAGAATGGCAATGGCACCCACCTGGGAAGTGCCAGGACTAAGTTCCAAAAAATAAACCCTGATTAGGACACTAGGGACAACTGTGCCTCAATACAATTATTTAACTGTTTTTTCGTGTGACATGCACCCTAAGCTGGGAGTACTAGAATCTGAGCTTGGAGCATATGGACATTTGACCTAAATGTTTCCATACTATGATCACTTATAGTGATCGCTTGTATTATGATGTTCTGTATCTGCACTGTGTTTGTGTGTGTGTTTTGGAGTCCTCTTGAAGAATAGTATGTGCATAGCTGTGGGCACCAAAGCGGCACTGAGTTGCTAAAACCTTATCTATCTATCATCTATCTATATCTATCTATCTATCTATCTATCTATCTATCTATCTATCTATCTATCTATCTCTATCTATCTATCTATCTATCTATCTATCTATCTATCATCTATCTATCTATCTATCTATCTATCTATCTATCTGTCTGTCTGTCTATCATCTATCTATCTATCTATCATCTATCTATCTATCTATCTATCTATCATCTATCTATCTATCTATCTCTATCTATCATCTATCTATCTATCATCTATCTATCTATCTATCTATCTATCTATCTATCTATCTATCTATATCTATCTATCTATCTATCTATCTATCTATCTATCTATCTATCTATCTATCTATCTATCTATATCTATCTATCTATCATCTATCTATCTATCTATCTATCTATCATCTATCTATCATCTATCTACCTACCTATCTATCTATCTATTTCTATCTATCATCTATCTATCTATCATCTATCTATCTATCTATCTATCTATCTATCTATCTATCTATCTATCTATCTATCTATCTATCTACTATCTATCTATCATCTATCTATCTATCATCTATCTACCTATCTATCTATCTATCTATCTATCTATCTCTATCTATCTATCTATCTATCTATCTATCTATCTATCTATCATCTATCTCTATCTATCATCTACCTACCTATCTATCTATCTATCATCATCTATCTATCTATTTATCTGTATCTATATCTATCTATCTATCTATCTATCTATCATCAATCATCTATCTATCTATCATCTATCTATCTATCATCTATCATCTATCTATCATCTATCTATCTATCTATCTATCATCTATCTATCTATCTATCTATCTATCTATCTATCTATCATCTATCTATCATCTATCTATCTATCTATCATCTATCTATCTATCATCTATCTATCTATCTATCTATCTATCTATCTATCTATCTATCTATCTATCATCTATCTATCTATCTATCATCTATCTATCTATCTATCTATCTATCTATCTATCTATCTATCTATCTCTATCATCTATCTATCTATTTATCTATTTCATGTACACCCCAACTTTTCCCCAAGGATCTCAAAGTGGTGTAAATAGTTCTCTGCCTTCCCATTTTATAAAGACTCTCCTCCCTGCAGGAGAGGGGAGTGGTTGTGGGCGGGAGCCTGAGCTTCGCCCCTAGCAGGGGGCGTTAGCCCCCTGCCTTCACCTCACCTGGCTGGCGCCCACGCCCCTCAGCAGGCATCCAACCAGGTGCCTGAGGGGGGGCGTGTTCAGCAGCCTTTTGCTGCGGCGACAGCCTTCGCCCGGCCTCATTCTTCACGTGTCCTTGTGTATTCTTTCCACATTGCGGGGGTCGGGTCCTCGAACCACAACAACCCTGTGAGGTACATTAGGTTGAGAGTGAGTGAATAGCCTATGGTCACCCAGTGAGCTTCATGGCAGAGTGGGAATTTAAACCCAGGTTTCCTAGGTCCTAGTCTGACACCCTCGCCGCTACACCACACTGGTCCTCTTAAACTGACAAAATGGTTTCTCCTTCATAGAGTGGTATACAATGCAGAAAAACTCTGAGCCCTTTTTTCAATGTATGACTCCTTTTCCTATACATGTGCATGCCATTTCTTGTTTGCTGTTCTCTGTATCTTATGTATGCTTTCACTGAATACTTAAATTGACTGAACCTTCCACCTGTAGCTAAAAATTTTACACACACATACAGTGTTTTTTTCTATAAAAAATGTTGAGGAAGTACTCTCATTTTGACTCAAGAAAATCACCATTTTATAGTTCAAATCGGGAAAAGTAAATACAGTAAATGGACAAAAGTACAAAGAGTCACAAAATGTTTAGGGTATGCATCCCCCTGCATCCTCCCAGAAAAAAAATCACTGTATATATATATATATATATATATATGCAGGTTTTGGTGTCCTCGGGTGTCTTCCCGTGTAAAAGTTGGGGTGTCTAGGCGACGTTTCGACGAGGTCTCACTCGTCATCTTCAGGCTGGTGCTTTCGGCTTCTTGTTACTGGAACAGAGCAGGATCTCAGTGTTTGAGTTCCTATAAATACTGTTGAGGGGGTGTGGTGTATAGCCTCCAATGTTCTGGGCAGAGAGGAAGTTCCCAGGCTAGTGTGCCTTTTCTTCTTTTGTTCCTTAATTACTTGAGGGATATCTTGAGTGATTTCTTGAGTGATATCCTGAGTACCACTTAGGTGGGTCATTAGGTGTGGATTAGTTGCTAAAGTCTTTGTGTCTTGACCTCTTGAACTTTGTGAAGAGTTTTTCTGAGAAGATGGCTGTACTGCACTTAGTTGTGCTCTGGCTTGGCTTCGTGTATAGGGGCGAGCTGTGGTTTTGTGGCCTGTGTCAGCCAGATCTGTGTAGGGATTGCAGGGGGTGCAGCATCCGGAGGTGCCACCATGGTTTGGCTACTGGATGGTGTCTGTAATTTATCTGTGGAGAGGGTCTGGGTTTGGGTCTGGTGTGGTTGATTGGTGATGGCGTTCTGTGTGCCTCTGGATCTGGTGTCAGTTTTTGTGGGGAGGGCTAATTTCCAGATGTCTGGCAAGCGGGATGTGTCGTCACGCTTGTTCATGTTGTGAGGGTGTTTCTCTATCTCGATGGCTTCCATGATTATTCTCTTGTGGTGATGTTCCATGTTAAAGAGCAATTTGGAATCTGCAAAATTAATTTCGTGTCCTGTTTCTTTCATGTGTTGGAAAAGAGAGGAAGTTTTTTCTTCTTTTTTGACGGCGTTCTTGTGTTCTGCGATACGTGCATTTATTCGTCTGTTTGTTTGTCCAAACCATCCAGTAGCCAAACCATGGTGGCACCTCCGGATGCTGCACCCCCCTGCAATCCCTACACAGATCTGGCTGACACAGGCCACAAAACCACAGCTCGCCCCTATACACGAAGCCAAGCCAGAGCACAACTAAGTGCAGTACAGCCATCTTCTCAGAAAAACTCTTCACAAAGTTCAAGAGGTCAAGACACAAAGACTTTAGCAACTAATCCACACCTAATGACCCACCTAAGTGGTACTCAGGATATCACTCAAGAAATCGCTCAAGATATCCCTCAAGTAATTAAGGAACAAAAGAAGAAAAGGCACACTAGCCTGGGAACTTCCTCTCTGCCCAGAACATTGGAGGCTATACACCACACCCCCTCAACAGTATTTATAGGAACTCAAACACTGAGATCCTGCTCTGTTCCAGTAACAAGAAGCCGAAAGCACCAGCCTGAAGATGACGAGTGAGACCTCGTCGAAACGTCGCCTAGACACCCCAACTTTTACACGGGAAGACACCCGAGGACACCAAAACCTGCATATATATATATATATATATATATATATATTCATTTCTTTAACAAAATTTATATACGACTTGACTGTAATAAAACCTTGAAGTGGTCTACAAAATAAAACACTGAAATTATCAATAAAAGGCAGTTAAAGAAAGATGATTCGACAACAACAAATTTCATTTCAAAAACAAATGAAAATCAACAATAAGCTAAAAACAGACTAAAACACATGTGACAGGTTGGATAAGTAATCTTAAACACTACAATTAAGAAGAAAAGGGATATTCATTGTTTTCTATTGTAAATTATCATTAGCACTCATTATATATATATTGAAAGTTTACTGCACTGCATACATTTTGGTATGTGATTGTTTTCTTCCAATTTATAATGTTTGTCTCTATTGTCTTTTTCCACTTTGTTTCTTGTAACAGAAGTCATGTATTTCCCTTCAAAAATCCTGGCAAGTGTTGGAACAAATGTTTCCTTTTATTGTATTTACAAAACCAAAGATAAAGTAATCTCATCGGAGAAGATAGTCTGGTGGTTAAATTTAGCAAAAGAAATCCCTAGGCATCAGTACACACTTGTGAATGACTACATTGGCAAAGTAACACTTGTCAACTTAAATGCTATGAAGCCTGGAGGGAATTTCCTCTTTAATGCCTTATACTGTTGTAATGAAAACAAGGAATGTAATCACCGTTATGCTGAATTATATATAATAGGTAAGATCCCTGCTTATTTTTAAATTATTGTTGGTAAATCCATTTTTTCTTAGATTTTCTGTTGATTAAGTTTGTCTTTTAAATAGATGTTAATATCAGCATCACATG
Organism: Podarcis melisellensis; assembly: GCF_964234715.1. Classification (NCBI taxonomy): domain Eukaryota; kingdom Metazoa; phylum Chordata; class Lepidosauria; order Squamata; family Lacertidae; genus Podarcis; species Podarcis melisellensis. The sequence goes on from NC_138538.1 coordinate 61,315,202, forward strand.
TGAAACATATGGCAACTTGCAAAAAATGACTTGCAGATGGTCCACCAACACAGACCCACTGCTTTCGGAGAGCACTTTGCTGTTGAGATACTACAGGTACATGTTCATTTTAATCTGATGTTTTGTGAAAAGGTGCCACATTGGAAATGGTGGGGGATAAAAGCAGGAAGCAAATAAATGTAGTTGAGCCTAGGACAGTCAAGCATCAGGTCTGAGGCCCACTTTTGCTAGATCAAAGAGGAAATCCTGAGATAGAAAGTCTTATAATCAGGAAGATTAGTTTGGGAATTATTTTTTTTATACGTCTTTCCCCTGTTTCCAGTCTGCTGTGATCTTAATGGCAATGTTTAGGCTAAATGTTTATCTCATATACTGAGGTCCCAGGTTTGAGATTCACTAATAGGGTTGCCATATTTCAAAAAGTAAAAACCAGGACACCCCAAAAGTTGTTGAGCTTTTTTTTAGGAATTGACCAGTAATATCATAGAAAATCTAGATGTATGGCACTAGAGACTTCATTCCTGATAGTGCTGAGCACGCTTACTCATTGTGAATATATTATTGGCTCTATCACATCAGACTTTGCTTAGAGGAGGGGACTAAATCCAAGCATTCCCATCTCCATTATCACTTGCATCAAGTGATCAGCTCTCTGATAGGACATTGCTGACTCTGTGTTCAGAGGTCAGTAAAAGGATTTAATCCAGCTAAAATTATTGCTAAGTCCCAGTGGTGTAGCGTGGGTTGTCAGCACCCGGGGCAAGGCAAGTAATTTGTACCCCCTAACCCGTGGATTTGCGCCCCCTAACCCTTGGATTTGCACCCCCTAATCAGTGGATTTGCGCCCCCTAACCCTAACCCCCAGATGTTGCGCCCGGTGCGGCCGGCCCCCCTGCACCCCCCACGCTACGCCACTGCTAAGTCCTATTAAAATGAGACGTAAATTAGTTGCTACTCACTCCTTCCATTGCTTATAGTAGGACTTAAGCCATTGTCTTCTGAAAAGTGAGTAACTGACAATTTTCATTGTCAAGATTGCGTCAGCTAGACTCCTGAAAATGTCTGACAGAAGGTCTTGAATAATAGAAGCCTTAGAAGCTAAAGTGGTTACTGATATTGTTTTGGGGATCAGTTCAAAACAGATGGTGTCCAGTTTAAAAATCTAAAATGACCAGTGTTGAAGGAACACTTCCACCCATATACTCCCTATTGTGCCTTGAGGGGGCCTGGTTTATTATCTCCTTTTTTCAGGAAGCACAGTTACTGTATAAGTAACAAGTTGTTGGGCTTTCTCTAAGTAGCGTGTCACCTCTGGAATTCTCTACAGGAGATGTGTAAGTAGTTGTCTCTAAGTCATAGTTCTAGTGTTCTGTCAAATCTGGGCCACTGTTTTTATCTCATGCATCAATTTCACCAATGAGAACAACTTTAAACTATGCTTAGTTCAAACAAGCTAGAATCAAGCCATGGTGTATCATTCTGGCTTCTTCACTAACCATTGTATCAACTAACAACAGTCATCCAAGTCCAGACATAACATGGAGCTGTGGTTAGTTTAAGACAGATCTCACAGCCATGGCAGGATAGAAGGGGAGTAGAGCATATCTCTCTGGTAGCAATTAGGCTGGTGTAGACAATACTGAACTAGTTGCACCAATGGTACAATTTAGTATAAAGCAGCTTCATATGTTCCTATGTGCCTAAGATTAATCCATGCATGTTTAGGTAATGTGAAGCCATGCCAGAATTATGTCTGAACTGGCCCATAGTTTCTAAATCACCATAATCTTGTATCACTGCAACACTGCACATAGTTCAGATAGAGACAATGTGTAGCAAAAAAGCAAATCCCTTGATCTTTACACTGATTGAAATTTTGCAGGTGAAATTCTGCAATGCTTTTCCAACCGGAGGTCAGTCATGAGTTGATGTTTATTCTTCCCTTGATGCTGGTAGTTGAAATATACTTTTCATAAAAAAAATAAAAAAATCCTGTGCTAAATCTTCAGAGAGAATTGTACTGATTTAATCTGCATTTGTTTGTCTGACATTAAGAGGGAAAATACAGCTAAATATGCCACTGAGGGGCCAATTAAATAAGCAATTTCCTTTCTGGCTGCCTGCTTGAAAGGTTTATGTGCCACAGGTATGTCTGGCCATTCTAATAATATAGAATATACTTTCAGTACTTTAAAAAAACAACAACCAATCAGCCAATTTAAGACTCACCCATATATAGTGCTTCTGTCAAAGCAACTCCCTAGTTCCATTCCTCCGGGTTGAATACAATAACCACCATGCATATTTCTCCTTTTACTAACCACAGTGCTACTTATGCCTGTGTATACTTGGTTGGTAGTGTGTTAAAGGTTAAGAACCGGTGGCCCAGCTCACACATCACATTAAACCATAGTTTGTTTTTAACTATGGTTTAATGTGAATGAGCACCAGGATAGTACACTTGGTCAGACGGTCTCACTGCACTCCTCCCTCCTGCTGCTCCAGGAAACAAGCCAGAGTGCAGCTTATAATGAGAACTGAACCTGGGCTCATGGTTTGTTTCACCCAAGAAGAAATTTTGTTTATGTAGTTGTTGACGTTCATCTGTCTTGGAAGATAATGGAAAAGTACACCTTCAGGGGTAAAGTAGAATTGTTGGAGAGTTTCAGCGTTTGTGGCTGTGAAGACCAATACAGAAGAGACATGTTGTATTGTAGGTGTGTAGATGAAGATATCTAGTTTTGCTGCTACAGGTTCAACATGGCGTTTCTTCTCTCTGTGTTTCTTCCAAAAGTCATTCCGCCTCTGGTCACTGTTGTGAATATACAACCTGTCTGTCTCCAGACTGCAATAGTCTGCAAGGGATTCCCGTATGGCGAGGTTAATGTTGCCAGCCTTCATGTCATGTTTGCAGGCATCTTTGTTCTGCAGAGTTGGTCTGCTAACAGCCCTAATGTGGAAGCTATCTGCTCTCCCTTGGGGATCCTGCCATCTTCCATTCTGTGGACATGACCAAGCCACAGTAGATGTCGCTGAGAACATGTTGGAAATGAGGTCTTAGGAGAGCACACATTTGTTTAAGACTCCACCCTGCCATGTGATGCCTAAAATCTTCCTGACACAGAGATATGGAAGGCATTGAGGCATTGCTCCTGCTGGGTGTAAGTTGCCCACGACCCACTTCCATAAAGCAGCATGCTCAAAACGCAAGCCTGGTAGACCTTTGCCTTGCTATGTTTGGTTATGACCAACCAACCAACCAACCAACCAACCACAAGTTCAGGTTCAAAGGTCCCAGCAAGCCAAAGCTTGCATTGTTTCATGTCAGCAACAGGGCCGGATAACTTTTCAGTAATATGCACATTAAACCATAGTTTCTTTTTATCTATTTTTTAAATGTAACATTCAAAGCAGATGTTTGCAGAAGGATTCCAGAGACCCATATGAACTTACCTATTATGTTCCCAGTTGGACATTTTATATCACTGAGTGCCAACTCGCCTTTTACACTAGCTCAGTACTTGGTTATGTCTGCTGTGTGCCACTGAACATAGGTTTGCTATGAAGTCTTAGTTGGAATTGTGGCCACAGTCATTTGGATTCTTATTTGATCAGAAGTGGGTGAACCTGCTAGGTGGGTTGAAAACACTTGCAGGGCACAATGGACATATTTCTAACCAGAGGCAAGCAGTATGAAATAGACTAATGTTTATCAAAGCATGAGCTGGGTCATTCTAAGGGAGCACATATACTTGCTGCCAAAGTGGAGTGAGTAAACAGGAGCTCACAAGTGTTTTGTTTTGTTTTTGAATAAGCTATGACTATACTGAGAGGCAAAACAGAGCCATGTGAGTGTAAGACGAAGTGGGAGGTCTAGACAGCTACTCAGCTTCACTGGGTGTATGCTAAGGAACTGTGCTTTTATAATATCAAAGATCAATATGGAGCTTATTGTGGGACAGTCATATCCAGAGATGTCTATGTGCATGTGCAAAGCACTTCACCTTGCACTGGGGGTGGTGGGGAAGATTCCTCACCCCCACCCCACAACTCCATTCTCTCATGCCTTTTGGTGTGCTGCTCTGGAATAGCCTCTTACCTATTGAGAACAGCAAAGTAATGCCACTAGAAGACGCAGAAAACCATTTGAAGTGCTTTGGATGCCTGCTTATGAGTCAATATGTTTTTAACGGTGGTACATTTGGAGACAAAGCATGGCATTTAGCAGTGACAATCTATGGCATAGTGAGCTGGGAAGCTGCCAGGTAAACCTGCCTATCAAAATACAAACGTGGCAGTGTTTACATTCCTACTTCTAAGTGTACTGTCAAAATGCAGGCCAAATGTGTCTTTATAGTAGAACCTCTACTTATGACTGCCTCTACTTGGGCCTGATCCAAGTTGCGACTGTGGCAAACTCGGAAGTAAATACTTGGTTTGCCGCAATTTGCCCATGCACAGAAGTGTGCTGCCGCCAAATGCGCCTGTGCACAATGGCACTTCTACCACCAATTGGATTGACTTACGGATGGACCTCTGGAACTGATTACGTCCATAAGTAGAGGTTTCACTGTATATCCTAGTCATTCATTCACCGGGCGTTTCTCAAATTACAGTGGTGTTCCACCCCAAAAACACATACTGTACTTGGAAAGCATGTGAGAGGCAACAATGTTGGACTTGATTTAATGAAGCTATAACACCAGGTTGCTAACATTTCACAAAGATCCACTGCAATTAGCATACTGTTACCATTTGTTATGAGCTGAGAATTTGTCAAATGAACCAGTGTGGTGCAGTACTTAGAGTATTGGGCTCATATGTGAGAAAACCCGTTCAAATCCCTTCTTATGGGAAATCTGGGAAAGCCTCTCAGCCTAACTCACTCTCAAGTTTATTCTGCAGTTGCAGACCCAGATCTGAGCATCTCCTAGAATTGAAGGGATACATATGTCTGGCACTGACACAGATATCTGGCACTGACAGCCTTCTGGCGGTTCCCACGCTGCAAGAAGTGAAGCTACAGGGAACCAGGCAGAGGGCCTTCTCGGTGGTGGCACCCACCTCGTGGAATGCCCTCAGTAAATGAGTAATTATATAACATTTAGGAAACATCTGAAGGCCGCCCTGTATAGGGAAGCTTTTTAAGGTTTAATGTTTTACTGTGTTTTATATATGCTAGAAGCCGGCCAGAGTGGTTGGGGCAATCCAGCCAGATGGGCAGAGTACAAAATAGTATTAGCAGCAGCAGCAACAGCAGCAGCAGCAGCAGCAGCAGCAACATGTCAATTCTGAGGTTTCCTGCCAGGGAAAGGAGTATTAGATTTGGCTCAAAGCTGCTTGGCTGTGGGATCTCTGGGTAGGCTCTCTCAGAACCTTAGTTCCCCACCTTCAAAATGAAATTATTATTTACCTACTTCACAGTAATTGTGGAGAAGAATAAGACAAAGGATTGTGAAGTATTCTGTGTGCGAGAAATGCTTTATAAAAATAAATACAAGTTTTATTTAAAAATTGAGGGTAACATATAGCCTTGAATAATTTTTGTTCATGAGTGCACACACAAATGAAAATATGCTACCAATGAGCGAGAAGGAAATTAAGAAACTTGTCTCTTCACCAGTTTCCACAGCCTGCAAAATAGTGTACAAAGAGAATAGTATAGCTGATTCATGTTTTATAAAAATTACTCAAGAATCTGTATTTTGAGCTATCCATCTACCTTGAGAGATTCCAGATAGAATTGGTAGTTTTGATTCTTTATAGCAGGAATGGGGAATCTGGGATCCCCCAAGTATTCATGGGTTACAGCTCCCATCATTCCTGACCATTGACCATGCTGGCTCAGCTGATGGGAACTGAAGTCCAACAACATCTGGAAGGCCCCAGATTACCCACCCCTGCTTTCCAACACGCTCTTAGGCCAGTATTAGAATAATTCATTCATATTCCCAACAAGATGTACATTAGAGCCAGTTATTATTATTATTATTTTGTGTGGCAGGGTTCCCAGTGATTTAAACAAGCTGCAAGGTATGCTCTTTTTCTAGTGAAATTGCCAATACATTGCCCATTGCTGAATAACTAATGTGAAACTGAATAGGAGCTGGGCACATCTTAATTTCAGAAAGACTTCAAACTCTTGGCTTGGTCAAGTGGGGCAAATCACATCTGTGATGTAAAACATTAATGTAGGGAACGTTTGTACAGGTGTCTGCTTGCGAGATGGATATGGATCTGTCACAAGGTCTGTGCATTTATATTTATCTTGTAATAGGTACATTAAGAACCTTTTTTAATGATTGTTTGAGTAGCCATGACCTAAAATGGAAATGGAGAGCAGCCTTGCTTAGCCTAAAGTACAATGACCAAGGATGCAAACTGATGTGTTCCTGCAAAATTTGCCCTGCTCAGGTTGAATGTTTTGTTAGTTCCTTAGACTACAGCTCAATAGTGCTTAATTTCTAAAATTGAGGTACCGAGATCCAAATAGACTTACCAAAGGGATAATCAATGTGGTACCCACCAGATGTTGTTGGACTACAGTTCCCATAATCCCTATGAGGCAGTTCAAAGCAGTGGCGTAGCGTGGGTTGTCAGCACCCGGGGCAAGGCAAGTGATTTGCGCCCCCTAACCCGTGGATTTGCGCCCCCTAACCCTAACCCCCAGATGTTGCGCCCGGTGCGGCCGGCCCCCCCTGCACCCCCCACACTACGCCACTGGTTCAAAGTGAATTAATACACATTACCATCGGAAGAGGGGATCCCTGTAAGAGTATTAAACCTGGAGATTAAAATTACCTAAATGCACCACTGGCTTCAGGCAGTGTGGGACAAGGCAGTGATGCAGAGAACAGGTAAAAGAACATGGTGGGGATAGCAATGGCTTCAGTCTAGGCCCAAGCCTTGAAGCATGTTAATATGAGGGTGCCATTTCAATGCTAAGAATAACCCACAGCAATGTCAGTATAAGCTCATTACCTTTTTGAGGTTCCATTCACTGACCTGGAAGGCTGTAACACCCCCCTGCCCCCCGCCATGGAAAGTGGTTATAGGTAGCCAGTGGGGAGATATAAACCTTCACTTGCTTCATCTATTTTGCATTCAAAATATCACAAGAATTTCCCTTGGATAAGCCTGACTTCTGTTTTGCAAGGGAATTCAGTCCCGCTTGCAAATCTAGCACCATGATACCTTTCATAAGCAAAAATATGTTGGTGAAAAAGGTAATTTAACAGCAAAGAATAATTATATGTATGAGTTGTTATTCCCTTTTCAGTGTTCACAGGGATTGTTTTGGTTTTGGGAACCATTTTTAAATGACTGATTCTGAAAGAGATATTTAGTCCATTTCAGCTGAGTAGGCAGAGAGAAATTCTTAAAAACAAATTTTGTTAAATTGATGGGTAAAAAACATGGTGTTTGAGGGCTTTCTCATCTGTATTAGGTTTTTTTACAGCATATACAAATGACAGTTTTGCATTGTTAATCTCCAGATGCATATAATCTCATAGCTAAACTGAAAACAATGTTTTCATGTCTTTTTAAGGAGTGATGTGTATTGTACAGAGTCTCCAAGTATGCCTTCTGATTCGGAGGTAAAAGAATGCACTTCACAGAGGAATAATTCTTACGAGTGCATTTTTCAGCCTTTTTATCTCCTGTCTGGATACACAATGTGGATCGAGATTAAGCACTCACTGGGGACAGTGACATCACCACCAGTGTGTATCCTTCCAAAAGAAGTAGGTAAGTGAAAACATTTTCTGAGAGTGGATCATTGATAAGTTTGGGCCTCCCAAGGTCTCCTAGCCCAGGGCCTCCAGTTGCTTAAATTTGGGCCTGCCTGGGACCTTCTGCATGCAGGGTATATGACTCTACCTACCACTGAGCTATGGCCATTCCCCCTGGTGCTTTTGTACCCACAGGTTGCAGTATATTGCCTTTCTCAAGGGACTTGGGCATGCTATCCAATTCATTAGGAGTTTCTTTCAAATGATGTTGCCGAGGAAAAGTAGTTTGTAAAGTAGCTTTTCACTTTTGTAGAATACCAATAGCTTTTAAGAGGAGGGGGGATTCTGGACCCTAGCCACACTTTCAAGATGCATACAATATGGAAAATCCCAGCCACCCCACAGTAATTCAGACTTTAATTTGAAAACTGTAAATTACAGAACTATAATATGCTTCCTTCTCGCATAAGTGCCTTTGTGCCTGCCCCCTCCAGTTCCTTATCTCCCCCAGCCCATGCACACACACTATGGTCTCTTCTCTAAGCATTTGTTTTTCTTATGGTATTTAAATTATCCAGTCAATGATGGTGAGCTTGTGTGATGGCCAGTGACAGCTGGTTTTATTAAAACTGAAAGAAAATTAAGTGTATGAATTACCACAGCATGCAATAACTAGATATTTCCAACAATGGCTTTAATTTTCAATATTCCTCATCTCCTTTTCCATTTTCCATCACTTCCTTGTTACTTTCCCCCTGTTATAACTTGTCTCCAACTGAACATATACCATTCATAGGGAGTTTATCCCCAAACTACACCCAGTTCATATGGATTCTCAGCTTCTTGGTGATGATACGCTTAGTATCATACCCAACGTTTCAGATGGCATGTGGAATAGAACATAAGGAATTATGAACATTTTGAAAAGAAAAGCTGTTAATAACAACGAAATGTTCATGGCTTTAAACTGGGGTGGTACCACCCTAGTTATGGAATATGCCCTCCAAAGTGAGGCTCATCTGGTACCTATATGAAGACATTTTTATTCTCCCTGTGTTTTTCCATTTTATAGAGCATAGAGTTCTGCTTCAGTGGATTGTTTTATTGAGATTGAGATTGTTTTATTGAGAGGAGACCCACTGAAATTAATGGGCCTAACTTAGTTATGTCCATTAGTTTCAATGGATCTGTTCTGTGTAAAACTTAGTTGAATGCCACACAATATATTTTAGCCCTTGAAACCATAGTTTAGTCCAGTTGTATTTCTCTCTCTCTCTCTCTCTCTCTCTCTCTCTCTCTCTCTCTCTCTCTCTCACACACACACACACACACACACACCACGGCCATCCTTGTGCTTGCTTTTTTTAAACTGGTATTGAAAAACTTCAAAATTACTGAAGTACATACAAAACAGTTCTTGCATGAAGGAGTGCCTTAAGATCTTCAGAGGAGGCTCTTTTCTATGTTCCATTGCCGGTACAAGTTATTAATGTTGTGGTGAGGAAGACAGCCTCTCTTTTGTGATGGCACCACAGCTGCAGAATGTTCTCCTCATAGAAGCATAACTGGTGCCAGTGTTGCGCTGATTATGGCTCCTAGTTATCTATCTACCCAGGCATCTTAATGTCTTATACTTGTGATTGTTGAAGTACTCTGCTGATTTGGCTGTCCCTGTTTCTGTCTATGTTATTTGCTTTGCTGCATTATTTTGGCCTGTCCCATTTTATTCCATGCTTCTGTATAGCAAGCTGGCATCAGAATGAGCCAACATGGTGTCCTTCAGATGTTTATGGACCACACTGACACCATCCCTGATCACAGGCCTTGCCCCCTAAGGATGATGAGAGCTGGAGTCCAACAACACTTGTAGGGCACCATTTTGGGTACCAGTGTATAGATGATGGTCAAGCTATAAATATTTTTAACAAAATGTAATAAATGAATTGTTAAGAAGACAGGATACAGCTATAATGAATATATATAAAAAAATACATTGCTCTAATGCCAGTTTGGTAAGGAAGAACTGACACACAGCTTTATAGATTCTATTAGAGACCTCATAAACCAGTAAAATTTATTTTGTTTAACTTTCTAGTGAAGCCGTTTTCTCCCTCCAGTGTCAAAGCAGAAATTACAGGGGAAGCGGGACTGCTGAATGTGAGCTGGAAAAACCCAGAACTTCCAAAGAATGACCTCCAGTTTCAGATTCGGTATGCTGTCAACGGAACAGAAATTGCCTGGGAGGTATGGCCACACTTAATCTAAATTAGCCTGTGCATCATGAGATGCAAGGGTGCAATGGCGTTTTGCTGCTAGTTTGTAAAAATGTGTGGATTCCAGCATTTTGTTTGTCTAGCAAAATAAACATTTGTGACATGCCTATCTTCAGTAGATCAACTTTCACCCATTGTGTGTGAGGGAGGGGGAAACTGGGGTGTATTTTCCACGCCAATGAGATTTCCACTATATGATGGGTTATTTTCAATTATGAACAATTACAAACAAAAACTATATTTTAAAGTAAAATGTAATGAAAATATTGTAATCTTTCTTTAAGAAAAACCCACAACTTTATTACAACTGAGAACCAATGCTAATAGTTTTGTGGGGTGTTTTTCTAACTCCTGGTAGAAAATTGCCCTTGGTTGGACAAATATGGTTTGTGCCCATTTGCTGACACCCCATAAACTTCATGACCTTTCTTGACCTCCTTCTGCCTATTTGTCTATGAAAAAATGATGGGATGCTTTACTACACCAATCTGTTAACATTGGCTGGCTTAGTAAACACACACAAAGACAAAATTCATTGCATTTCTGGTGCAGTGTTTGTTTGTTTGTTTTCAGAAGGAAAATGGAAAGTGGTAACTGGCTGAAATTTGGGCATATTTTACAGGTGACAATTTGTGACAGTGTCCAGGGAGAACTGTTCTTCAGGTCAGCTTATGTGTGACTTGCACAATGAAAAATGCACTGGGGAGTGCTTTGGCCCCTACAAATTGGATGAAGATTAAGTAGCAGTTAGCCTATTGAAGATTTAAGATCTTGGCCTGTCACTCAGAAATGATTTTGTTTGATTTTTTGTTTGTTTAAACATCCTTTTTTGTTGCAGGTGCAGGAGGTTTCTGATCCATTAGTTAGCTCTGCCAGCACAAAGGTGCAGGATCCCTGCGCAGTATACGTCATCCAGGTGCGCTGCAGTGTGATTGATGGAGTGGGCTACTGGAGTGATTGGAGCAGACCCGCCTATACAGTTGTTAAGGATATCAAAGGTCAGTCAGTGTCTTACCTGTATGCTTTCAGTTTGTTGGGGTTGGTGTTTTTTGTTTTTTTACTAAATTTATAACCAGATAGGTTGTTGTTTGCTTCTTACTGTATTTTCACCCCCCCAGCTCCCTTGAGAGGACCTGAATTCTGGAGAACCATTAATGAAGATTCAGTAAGGAACCAGAAAAATGTTACTCTTTTTTGGAAGGTAAATCAATGGAGGAGGGTAAATGAGATATTTGAAATCTATTTCAGGTTTATTTTTTTGTGCGATGTTCATGATATATATTGTGGGTGTTGGCTGGCTTTGAAGGATACCAGACCTAAGACACTGGTAATTTCTGTTAGCAAAACCAGTGAAACATAGGTTTACAATAGAGCTCTGTGACAGATCAGAATATGATGTTTGGTGTGGGGCAGGTGGTAATGGCTTGGAGAAAATGGCCTTGCAAGCCAAATTAGGATTGTTGTCTGTCTAATTAGGCTTGTACGTCAGAGCTTACCATGAAGATCATCCCATGATGATGACCCGCCACTCTAGGCTGACAGAAAGTTTCCCATTAGGCACAGGAAAAAGATCTCTAACAAAGAAAAGAGCCTCTTGAATCTCCAAGTGCCACCTTTTTAATAAACAGAAACATTTTCTCATGAAGAATGAGAGAATCTGTTTTTGGACATGGTCCAATCCCTGTTGGCCAAAGCTAGCAGGGGCCTGGCAAGTAAGAACTATTCATAGATTATTATTCAAAAGGGGAAATTGAATTAAGTTAATAGCATTTCAAGCACCCTTACTGCGCAGCCTGCCAGGATGTCAGACATTCCCTTAACAATTCACAGGTCACTCATATTTGTTAACATCACTTATCAAATAGGAAGAAAGGATGATGATTTGGTAGGTGTCTGATTCTGAATGACAAGCATTAATTCACAAAGGAAAAGGCTGTTTGAAATCAGGTTTCGTATGTAAAATTTATTTCACCAATTAAAAACCCAAATACTTCTCTTTGTGCTACACTACACTTCATACTATAAAACCTAAGTTTGATTATTTTAAACCCAACATTGCTTGCCCAGCAAACTGTGTTAAATATTTCAATTTATATTTATTGGAATATAGAAGTAATCGAAGGTGGACTGTTATAGGCAGTTATGGACAGATGCATGGTAATTATTATAAACTGTAGCTTTTAGTCTTGCTAACATAAAAATGAAATACCAACCCTCAATTGCTCCTTAAAAAAACATACACCTCTGCCCAAACCAGCCTCAATCCACAATTGAACTGCCTAATGTATCTGAATTTTTCTTACAGCCACTGATGAAGAATCTTTCCTTATGCAGTGTGCTAGACTATGTGGTTGAGCATAATACTTCAGAAAACATTACTTGGTCTGACTATGTAGAAAATGATACTGCCTACACATTTTCATGGACGGAGGAGGTACATGCCATTAAGGTTCTAGCTGTCAACTCAATTGGAACTTCCTCAGTCAATTTCATTTTAACTCTATCACAACAAATCAGCACAGGTAAGAAAAACATTTTTTGATAGCTTCAAGTATTGTTAGCTCAGTAATCTAGTTTGTAATAAACTGTTCTCATTTTGTAATGTGTTCATGTTTAGACAAGTAGTTATTTGAGTGGTGAGGCCATGTTATTGCTCTTCTACCTAATTAATCATAGGAGTTTCCGCTGCCAGCAGAAAATTAGGAGGCAGGGAAAGCTAGGCCACATACGGTAGTTCCTGCCATCTGGGCAGGAATTTGGGTTGGGGGTGGGGAATGCAACTTTCATCAGGTACCTCCACATGCCTAAAAAAGAAGGATCTTCACTCTTCTCTGTAGCATCTGATGAGTTCTCTCCTAATTTGTAAGGAATAATGTACCTGATGACCAATATGCTGTTTTCCTGTTTTGTCAGTAAACATTGTGAAGTCTCTCAGTGCCTACCCAGTGAACAGCAGTTGTGTCATTGTGTCCTGGACACTTTCGCCTGTGGCTTATATAATTACATCTTTTGTAATTGAATGGACAAACTTAAACGAAGAAGAGCAGATTAAATGGATTATGATTCCCTCAAATGTTAGAAAGTACCACATTTTGGGTGAGTTTGTACTTAAAAATCTATTACAGCTTCTCTTGTGTTTCAATATCTTCCCACCAGTATTTGATTATAGATAAAGATTTACCGCAAAACTGTAGAGGCTAGCAACTATTGTACATTTAACATAAATTCCAAAAGGTCTCCACAATAGCCTTTTATTTAACATTGGCGTACAGTGCAATTTGCTCTGTTAGAAATGGTGTTTCCCAGCTCATCTTTGAAATTTATTGTGGATTATCCTTCTTAAGACAAGACTGATACAGTAACTGAATGGTCTCTGTGTGAGATGAACAGTTACAGAGGATTGTTATGTGTAGTGACTTTTTATTCTTTCCTAATTTCTAAAGGCTGTAAAGCAGGGATGGAGAACCCATGGCCCTGCAGATGTTGTTGCGTAACTGCTCCCACTATGCCTAAACAATGGACTTGCTGGATGGGATGAACATATGAAGGAACACATTAACCCTAATGATAGAAATCAAGAGAGATGCTCATTTTTCAGCGTTGCAAGGCCCACACTGTTTTACGGATTTTATAGATTAGGAAATGTTAAGAAGTTTTAGTATGTATGCCCAAATTAAAAATGTGCTATGTTGTCTTTGTTCCAGATAATTTCATTCTTATTGAGAAATACAAATTTAGTTTGTTCCCAATAATTCCTGAAGGAGTAACAAAGCCCACAGTGACATATGGATTCTCCAAAGGTGAGCAACTGGCATTTTTAGTACACTTTTCCTTCAGACCAAGATTTCTTGCTCTAACTTTTAATGAGAAAAAAAATCAGATAATACGTTGGCAATGGCATGGCACATCTTGAGTCTTGATTATGCCAGGAAAATTCAATAATTTTTAAATGAATAATCTTAATGATCTGTAAGCAATTCCAATCTCTCTACTTAAAGCATACATGAGCATTTCATTATTTTTACTTAATTGCATGGTTTCAAGAGAAGAGAAAGGGAAAGTCCCATTGCATGAGCAGAATGCCACTCACACAACATTGGATACAACTCTATATATCCAAGTCTCATTTAACTTTATGGAATAACAAATCAAGTTCAACCGTACGAGCTGATGCAAACAACCAAGTCTGCAATCTTATGGTCACTTAATTTGGAGTAAGGTTCATTCTGTAGGATTACATTGTAAATATTCTCTGTAGTGATAGCTGTTTTAAACTGCTGGGTCTTATTTTCAGCTGGAATTGAAAAACAGAATGATGTGAACTTCTATGTGATTCTACCCCTAGTTATTTCATGCTCCGTTTTGCTGCTTGGAGGTCTTTTGGTCTTGCACCAAAGGTAAACCTTTCCTGTATTGAATCTGTTTGCAAGTTTAGATTGAGATGAATAATTTGAAAGGTGTTATGGATTAATCCATGGAAAGGCAATTTCCAGTAGCAGACAGCAGGGACGGGGGACGACGACAACAGTGGCGCTTACTTGAGCTCCCGCAAGTGTGCTACTGCTGCTTACTGGGAAGGAGAGTGAAAGGAGCAAGGAAACAGGAACATCTGTGTTTTGCAAGAACATTGGCAGGTGTGCCGCAATGGCTATGCCATTAGGTAATTTTTGAAATTAGGTAATTTTTAAATTCAGTTGACATTTTTAAAGCATCTGTAGGTGCTATTGGTTTCAAGATGGCTTCTAAAAAGAATAAATCTTTATTTGTGAAATATGTATTCAGAGTGAAAAGTGATTATATCCTTCACTGTGCCAAATCAATATCTTATCGGCATATTTCAGAATGAAGAAATTATTCTGGGATGATGTTCCAAACCCCAAGAATTGCTCTTGGGCACAGGGAGTTAACTTCCAAAAGGTATGGATCCCCACTTAAATACATTTCAGTGATTTGTGAGCTTTATTTGATTTTAACTAATTTATTTACTCATCAAGTTTTTTAACAACCCTGTAAATAATGGCCATGAATAAAGAAATGAAACTTAATCATGTGCCTGCTACTCTCATGCAAACTTAAATACTAGAATGAACGGGGCTTTCTGGAAATGAAAGCCAATGCCTACTATTAAATTGATGAAATTGGGTTCTACATGGGTTCCACAGGTACACATCCAACAAAAAATGCCCTAATCCAGGGATCTTTTATGTGAATTGGAGACACTTCATCACAAGAAGCAACCTCTCATGCTCACAGAAATATGTGCATGGCTCTCCTCTCTCCTTTGAATATAATAAAGTAGCCCATGTGAAGAGAATATTCTGCATGCAATTGGTGCATAGGAAGCTCTTAGAATGAGTCAGACCATTTCACTTAGTATCTAACTTCCCCCAGCTTGGTTCCCTTTCAGATGTTGTTCAACTCAATATCCCATCAGCCCCAGCCAGCATAGGTAATGGTTGGGAATGATAGGAGTCCAACAACATCTAGAGGGCCCTAGGTTGGGGAAGGCTAGTTTACACTAACTGGTAGGAGCTAGGTTTTCACAGTAACCTTTCCAAATCCTACTGGGAAATGCCAAGATTCAACCTAGGACCTTCTGAATGCAAAGCAGGTGCATTGCCATAGTGAATGGGTACATTTCTATAGGATTTTGGTGCATTTATTGGTAAACCGGACTCTGCTAGTGCAGCTGTTGTAGCTTTAATGACAATGTTTACAATTAGATAATTTTACCTTGGAATCACAAATGTTATATTAAAAATTGAGATGGGCACTAGAAATATCCTAATGATCAAGGAGAATGCTTGCTTATTAGGTTTTCCCACCATTATAAGTTATTTCAGTTTTCATTCCCAGTGAAATATTTATTTTCTCATCTTTATTGTTAATTTTATTTCATTTCATTTAAACAGAGAATGGACATTCTTTGAAGTCTAATCATGATCACTGCCCGCTGAACCAATGTGACAGCTCCCAGACTTCCTATACAGAGTTGTTAGAAGAATTATCTATTTGAATTCAGAAGACAGAATTACTTACATATCATTTCATTATTCTGCTGATTTTGTTCATACATAATAGTGCTGGAAATGATTTTGTTCAAAAGTTGCACTACTGGTATACAATTTTGAGAACACTTTCTATATTTCAGACCAGGTAAAGGGTTTGCTGGGTTTAAAGGGAGCATACATATCAAGATAGAAGTTAGGAGGACATGCTACATTATGATTTAATAACATGGGAACAAGCCTACACTTGAGAGCAACCCTCATCCCTTTCTTTCTCTTGCTTGGCTGGGAGGAGGAGTTTGGACACCTTTAGCTCAGCTTGTAGTTTATTGCAGTTTGTCATGTCATCCAGACCAGCAACTTTGGTTAACATGGGCGAATTTTGGTTACAAACAAACTTACTTCAAACTGCAGTTTCTGAAACAGGCTTGTTTAAACTAACCATAGTTAACGTTGATGACAAGTCCATAACTGAATGATATGGCAAACTGTTGCTGTTTGCTGGCATCTGTCTGGTGTCTCACTTTACTCCCCAAGACTCCTGTTAACCAGCCTTAACTGACATGAATGCATAGAGAGACCATCAGTAGTATATGGCTGACTAAATGAGGGGTGGCATAATGGGAAGGGAACCGGATTTTGCATTTAAGCCTGATATTTCCCATCCTTGGTTTACAACAATAGCAATAGGAGTCCAGAATGCCATGGCCTTAGAAACATCAATCTTTCTGCCATATTTCCATTTATTTATAAATGGTCTTTTAAAATGCTTTGCTAGTTGAACCGACACTTCACAGTATGTGCTGCTGAGTGTGTTGACCACCTAGAACGTAATTATTCTGTGGCTTCAATAGAGCTCTACGTATGTACAGTGGTACCTCGAGTTACAAACGCCTCAGGTTACACATGCTTAAGGTTACAAACTCTGATAACCTGGAAGTTACTTCAAGTTGAGAACTTTGCCCCAGGATGAGAATGGAAATCATGTGCTGGCGGCGAAGCAGCAGCAAGAGGCCCCATTAGCGAAAGCACGCCTCTAGTTAAGAACAGTTTCAGGTTAAGAACGAACCTCCGGAACGAATTAAGTTTATAACTAGATGTACCACTGTAGCTGAGTAGCATAGTCAGTAGAGGCACAGCCCTGAACTCCTCCCAGTTACCTTACTCTAATATTGCCTATAAATTGAACAGGAAGCAAGAAGAGACTGTCATGAATAAGTAACCACATCTAAAACAGTTTTATTCAGGAAGAAACCCTCTCTACTTAGTTTGATTAGTAAGAAAAGTACCCAATTACTCTGACATTATGGCTTTTAAACTTTCGACTGACTTTGAGGTTATCAGTTGGAATATGAAATAGGAACTTCCTTAGAAACGGAACTTCCAGTTCAAAATCCTTCAAAATAGGGCACTCTGTGTTAATGAGAAGCTATTAGATTCTATGGGTCTGTGATCTTCTTTGTATGAAGAGACTTTTCTTAAAGACAAGAGATGCCTGACAACACTATTACGGAAGTACATGTGATTTCTGTTCATGTCCATCAGAGTACTGAATGTCACACAACAAGATATATGGAAAATCCCACTTGTTTGTTTAGCTATGCACATCTACTCCACTTTAATTTCATTTCATAGATGTATACATCTCCAAATTGCCTTTGAAATGAACATAATTCTGAAAACCTTCTTAATTCCCTGACTGGGTCCTCTGTGGTTATGCATATTACAGTTTCTAGTTAGTCTATTAAACTCATTTTTCTTTCTTTATTGTATTTACTTGACTATATCAATAGCGTATTAGCATTTTAAAAAGCAATGCCAATATATGTAACAGAGGATGAGTTCTGAAAGCAACAGGATTTTCCATGCCCTCCCTCCAATTTCTGTTTACGTCAGTGCACTTGGTGTAGAAGTTCAGTTTTAGAAGAAGCTCGTAAAAATATTGAACATGTTTGAACAAAAAGTTTATTATTGGAAACACTAAAGGGGCTATACTTCCTAGTATAAGTATAGCACTTGTGTACAGGGCATTGTACCTATGGCTCAATGGAGGCCTTTTTCTACTTTCACCTCTTGAAATGCATGCAGAGGTGAGAACACAGGCATCACACCAGGGTATTGCAGGGGACAGGAGGTATTTGAACACCTACCATCCAGCCATTCTTAATTACTTAGGCATGGGGAGCTGGGGATAGGGAGCAGGACGAGAGGGAAGACAGAGAAATAAGATTCTGCCCACACCAGAAAGGATGCCCTAAGGTAACATAGAAATACCAAAATGTAATTGAAATTTTCTACAAAAGAAAAATGCAACATAAACAAAGGTGCATGCAGTAAAAATTAAATTAGTCATCTTCATTAACCTTAGTTGGTCTACTCTTGAGTAGGAGTAATGTTTCAGACAACCTCATGTCTACAGAATATTGAAAAATCATTATTTTTTGCAGCCACACTCCAATCCTTCAAAACTACCAAGTTACAGTTTCCTCAGTGAAGTCAGTGGGATCACTTTTTCATATCGTGAATACAAATAAATTGCATGTAGGACTTTGAGTGACTGTATTTTGCACTCTCTCGTTACCTTGCAGTTGAATCCAAACTAAATTTTATATGACAGCTACTGAAGTTATGAATGCTACCTTCATGTTACTTTTCACAGGCTTAAATTGCTGTAAAAATGTTTTCCTGGCACTCCCATTTGATGCATATATTCAAGAGCAAATATTTAACAGCCAAATGCTTAAGCAATTTACTCTGCATTTAACTATTTTATCATTGTAGCATTGTGGGGTGTTTTTTGCCAGGAAACAGTACCTACAACATCTAACTCATATTAACTCATATTAATTCATATTCTAATTCATATTCATTCATGCTAACATATGGCTTATTTGATATATGCAATCTGTGTCCTTGATTTGACTCTGTAGGTCAAGTATCAGAGAGCTGCTTTAGAAAGCTGTAGTGGTAAACTCAAGCCCTATCACTGTGTGATCTGTGGGAGCCTCATATGTCTCTCTGTACAGAAAATCTCTATAGCACCCAAGGGAGCCCTGTGTTATATAAGCAGTCTCTCTTCTCCTATTTTAGCTACTGCAATTTTTTGTATTTTGATAGTCATATAGATTTATAAGCCACTTTTCTTTAGTTTCTTCTCTGTTGGGCTTATAAAAACTGCCTACCTGAGCAGGGTAAGAGGAGAAGCTATGCACCTGGAATGCATAGCCTTATCCCATGACTCTAGAACTAGCGCTGGGTAGCTAGTAGGTAGGAAGGAAGCAAAATGGCATTCCATTTTAATCAATATCTGATCGGAGTATGGGTTTAGTACCACTGGATACAAATTTGCAGGAAACAGTTTTGATTTTTCAAGAAGCCAGAATAATTCCCCATGCAGACTTAACAGATACCAGAAAACTTCTCGTCAGAGTAGGGAGCAACTTGACCAGATATCAGGATACAGTAGCCTGTTAGGTATGGCACTTGACTAAATTCTTGAAGTTGATAAGGGCTGGCTGCTCTTGATAAACACTTGTACCAATGACACGTATATCCATCATTATTTCTACCGGATTGGAGAAGTAAGGGGTGTAGATAGACCACATCATTTCTTCCATATACTATAGGCTATAAAACTTGTGAACCTTAATTACCCAAGCTGGATGGCTTTGGGTGGACTTTAATAATTTGCAGAGACTGTAATTGTTGACCACAGCCAATTTTACTTGTCAACTTGTGGGTTTTAAGTACTGCAAAACTTTGCCCTCCCCATTATTCTCATAATTCCTCCTAAATGACATGAATGAAAAACTGGCTCAGAGCAATTGCTTTAACAAATTTTGAGGCCCTTTCCCCTGAAGTGGGTGGGTGCTCATTGTGCTAGTTGTATGAACCAGTTTGCTGCCAAAGTGCACTATAGCCCAGCCCTCCGAAGTAGAAATGGGTAGGAACTTTTTCCTACCAGTCTACTCCAAAGGCATAAATAGGGAGCAAGACTCAGGGCTTCAGCACTGCCAATGTAATGCATGCATACTTTCTCTTCATTGACAAGAATGAAAATCTGGTTCAGAACAATTATGTTTCCCTTTGTTATATAAGCTCATCAGAGACTGACCTGAAATGGAACCTTCAGTATTATCCAAACTCCAATGGTATCATAAATGTAAATGTGTTACAAATTTCTGGCACTAATCTCTCTTTTGTTATAATGCTTATGCACACTACTTAAAATAAAGCATACAACTTCATGAAATGTGAATGCCATTACATTCATCAGGCTTTTAAAGTTGTGCCAAATTAAGAATAATAAAATTGAAGTGTTTAATGTATTTCCTTTCCCCCACCTTTCTTTTCTGTTCATTTCAAGTCATTAATTAATAAATGAGCATTAAAATGTATCTTGTCTTCTAGCCTGAAACCTTTGAACATCTCTTTCTCAAGCATCCTGAAGCACTGTCATTTGGTCCTCTTCTTCTGGAGTCAGAAATAGTGTTGGAAGATATCAGTATTGAGAAAGCAATGAAAGACGAAGACAAACAAGACTTACTAGCTATTGACTCTCTGTTTGCAACCACACAAGACTTGGAGCATGACTCAGCTTGCTCTAGTGGCCATTTCAATAGTGGTAGTGTCTCTGAGAATGTCCATGATGCTGAAACCCGTGGTGGAATGACAGGACAATCTAATATAAAATATGCAACTATTTTAACCAACTCCATGTCAAGTGGGCTTTATGAGCCATCAAAGGATCTAAGCAGTTCTTTTGTAAGAGGTTTTGTAGGCCATGATTCCTTAGTTCCAACATCTTTCTCTGGCAGTTCTTGGGCAATGGGAAATCAGTCACTTCTGCTATTGCCTGATTGCGATGAACACCTGTCCCCCCAAAAGCTCTCTCTTTCTGTTGTTTCTTCTGAGGGCTTCTCAGAACCTTCAGAGCAGGGTAGAACTTTCAGTGAGGAAGACAGTCCAAAGAGAAGCATGTTCTACTTAGGAATGAGCTCACTCAAAAGTGAAAATGACATCTGTTTAACAGAAAGTTCCAATGGGGTTTGTCACTTTCACACCAATGCTCTAGCTGAAGGCATGAAGTTTCCTCAAGATATAACCAGTGATCTAAATCCCTTTATCAACAAGTGTGAAACCCCTGTTCAAGCTTTCATACCATACATGCCACAGTTCCAGACCATGGCAATTAAATTGCATGAGACAGCCAGTGGTAAAGTCTAAGCTGCCACCTATTGAAGTGTACTACTCTTGATGTACTCTTGATTAAGGCCTCTTTTCTCTCCTCGTGATTCACATTTTTCCTCAATGAACAGGCCCATATTTATTTATTTTTTAACTCATAGCCCACATATTTTATTCAACGTTGCACTTCTGTTGCAAGAATATTGCATTTTCTCCAGGTACAACAACGAAACAGCATTAGGTTCCTGGCAAAATGTGTTTGCTGCCCTCCCCCTGGCTGATAATTCCATTGTAACTTTTATGTGAAATGTGGCTGAATCCAAATCTTTTGGATGCCATAGTGGCCTTACTAAATTCAAAAGGAACAAATCCTTTCCTCCCCTGTCCCCCATCTGCTCCATGACTGCATCATTCTGAGAACTTTCAAAACCAGAAAAGGACTCTCTTGCTGTATGGCGCTACTAAAAAAACAAACAAACAAAAAAACCTTAAAAAAACAACAACCTCGCTGAGCCTTGTATTATATCACCCCATATTCCCCCCACCATTTTATGAACATTTAAAAGACGTGTGCTTTTCCCTATTCACATTTTTAGAAACTTGGGAGAGAAGAGAAAGCCTATCTGTTATCGGAAAGGCAGATACATGCACTCGCACACAGCATGTGTTATGTGGGAGCATATAGTGAGCAACTGAAACTGGATGGGTGACTGGGAGCATGGGGAATAAAGTGAGGGCTGGATACTGCTTGATCTAGTGAAGAGACCCTTAAAATGTCCCCCTATATTAGATATATTGATTTATACTGAGTGTAGGGTGTTTTATGTTATTTTTAGTACCAAACTAAGTGCTTTGCTACACAGTAGACTCAGAACTTACCCACTCTTCTGCTTGTCCTGTGGCTAGAAAACAAGGTTCCGAACAGCTTTTTGGTTGTCCTGTGCTTTCTAAACATGGGTCTAAGTGGTTTTGCCTTTGCTCCACCACCTCCCCCTGGAAAACACACTCTTCAGCTATAAACTGGAACAAACAGCAATTTGTGGAAAACTCAATTGCCATTGGCTCCAAATCAGCACTAATCCATGGGCTTTTCTGGGGAAAAGCAGCCAGGCAAATGCCGGTTGTCCTGAAACACATTATCTGCAAAGCAACTAGTAACAGCTCTCCTCCAAAGAGCACTGTTGTCAAGGGTATTTTCATACAATTTTCTAGCCAGGACTTTAATAGAAGGTGGCAGGGGCAGCCCAGACTGTTTTGCCACCTGAAGCAAAAAGGGGAGGTGCCACCTCACCTGGCAGCTGCTGCCCCTGCTGCGTGTCCTCAAAGTCGGAGTCATGGGGCTTACGGTTTGGCTGCGTCAGCTTCCAGCAGTGAGGAGAGGTGGTAGTGGCTTCTCCTCACTTCTATGCTGGGAGGAGACTGCGGTGGCATCAGAGGAGACGCGGCAGCAGCAGCCAACCCCACTGCCACTGCTTCTCCAGAAGTGGGGGGGGGAGCACACAGGGTCAGGGGGTGCTGCCTAAGGCATCTGCCTCCGTTTGCCTCATGGGTGGGCCAGCCTGGAACATGTGAAAAAAATGTTGAATAGGTATGGGGGGGTTGTGTGTGTGTGCTGTCTTAAACAACTAGATGTGGCATTGTGCAAGCATATTCCTAATATCTAATCTCTCAACACTAAAGCTTGTCCTGTCATTTGGGATCAGTGCCAGTCTGTTAATATGGATATGCTTGAGCAACACCTGTAATCATGATGATTCGGACCACATTGCATGGAGGGGATGCCTGAAGAGTATATGAGTACCAACACCTGCATATGCCCAGTCTCTGATTAAAATCTTCAAAGATATTTTTCATCCATTTACCCAGTGTAACAGGGACAGGGCTATCAAGTTCTAACATTGTTTTGTTTTTTAAGTGGATTTGTCATTGAGTAAGATACTGTTGCCCTCAGCAATGGATCTTAAAACACCAGCATGCCTTCCTTCATAATTTGGATAGAAAATTGACAGTGCAAAGTTTGTGTGTGCTCAGAGGTTAAGTCTCAGTGTGCCCAATGAGACTCACTCACTAGTAATGAGTTTAGAATTGAAGCTGATACAAAGGTAGCATAGGCTGTGTTCCAATTCCAATGTTGCTCTTCAGCAGAGAATTGTAGAGAAGTGATGCATCTCTGTCCACAAAAAGCAGGGTGGGAACAAATGCTCTAGGTATTGTTCTAGGTGGGCAGATAACTCATTGGAATTGGCTTAGAAGAGCCATGCTTCTTCCATGGATTTTGGTGGACTGAATTGGTCTAACAAAAGTCCAGGTCTCCAATATCCCAGGTCAACAGGGGTTTTGAAAGCTTTTATGTGGTTGTGGCAAGTCACACTTTTGCCACAACCACAAAAGTGTTCCCACTATCCAAAACAGCTGAAAAACCCATTTTTGATAGCACTGTGACAACACTGTGAACAGGCATTCAAAGAGATAGCAAATTTATTGACTTTTACCATAGCTACCCCAACCACTCATCATTTGTTTGTGTGTTTTTAAATATATATTTAATTAATTGATGCTAGCAACCCTAGTCCATTTCAAAGAGTCTGGTAACAGGACCAAGCCACAGCTTTCCTAGTAAGAAAAGGCAATAATTTGTAACTATTTCACCATTCAGCTTAACTTTAGGTATCAAAAGCACTGCAGACTGAAATCTATTACATAATTTCTGAAGCTGAACCCACAGTTGCTACCTGTCTAATGAATGTACAGTACATGGAACAAAATCAGCCCTGGAGGAATTGTGTGTTTGGTTTTATCAGTGGCCTGCTGTTTTATCTGAATGTATGGGAAAACTCTTGTTGGTTTTGTAAGCAAGAAGCATTACCACAATGAGTTAGCAAGGCAAAACAAAAAAACACTCAGCTCTTTCACCATAGCTCTAATCTTGATTAGCACCTTAACTTTTCTATTTGCTGTGCCTCTGAACTCTGAATGCTGTGCCTTACTGTTTGTTCATACTGCTTAGCTAATTGTCGTACTTTGAAATTCAGGTTAGGAGGATGTAGTGACCCACTTCTAAAGTATACACACAATTCTAGGCAAAATCACGGGTAGTTGCTGCTCTTTAAGTAGTAATAAAAAAATAGCTTCGTGTTTTTAACTGTAACCAACGAAGAGAAATTTCCCAAGTTTTCAGGAGCTTTATTCTTTGTCTTAGTTTCAGTGACATAGACAAGCAGAGTGCATACATATACTATCTAGAATTGCTATTAAAATCTCAAAATGACATTCAGTCTTGCACTCCTATAAACTCCTATAAAAGAGGCAACATCTGCATATTCTGCATCTACCATCTGCTCTGTTCTATCTATGCCCCAGCCTAATCTTTAGTAATTACTGTAGCTAACGCTAATGATGCCTAGGAATAAGGCCTTCGACAGTGAAGATTAGAAGCCTGGGCAACTCTTATATAATGCTTCATTTTACGATTGCTTTTTGTGATTCTTCAATCTATGGTCTGTTTTCTCAGTATTTCCATTACTTTAGAGCACTGTAATGAGGCTTGTAAAATCTCAGTGTTCAAATTGCCTGGAGAGCGGTGGAGGTGAATAACAAAATACAGCCTCACCAGTCGGAATTGCCCTGGGACATTCAAGAGGACATGAAAATAAACAGTTCCAATAAATATGAATATTTTTACCTTCATGGACCAATATAAAAAGACAAGGAATTTGCATCATGCAAGTTTTTATCATCATCCCAGTCCACTTATTGTACAATATCTGGAAATTCTAAGAACTAGAATGTATGTAGGTCACCAGTAAAATGTTCCTCTAGGTCCCAAGAGGGAGATATGATTAGGTAGGCAGAACCAAATTTGCTTTGGCTGATGTACATGTATTGATGCTCACAGTAAATTTGGTCAAGATGCACAGCTTTTTGCCCAAATTCTTTCCTGTTATGTAAACACTGGATATATGATTAGAAGTGAACAGGTCCTCCCTTGATATTCCCCTGTTTATCCACACAAAGATGAAAAAGACACCGGAGGGGTGGGGTTGGGAAATTTTAAGCATTACACTGATGCTATTTCTACTTTACACTGTTCTGTCAAAATATAAGGGTCTATGTTTTATGTTCATGTCATTGATTCATTTAGCCCAGGGCCGCCTATACTGGCAGGCAGCACCTTTCATGGTTTTGAGCAAAAGCCTTTATTGATCTGTTACATGAAGCTGTTTTAGCCAGGCTATGCTAGGAATAGAAAATGAGGCCTTATACACAATCCCAGCACTGGTCCTTTCTCATTGTAAACAGAACATCACTGGTGGTTTCTCCATAGCACTATTCCCCCTCCCCGAAACTAAGTTTAGGAAAAATGTTTGGGTTCTAGATAATAGGAAGAATGCAAAGATATCCACGATAAAGTCATGTCCTGAAAAAGCAGAGGACATCCTGACCCAAAGACAATCACTTGCAGTCTTTGTATGCTACCTCCTCATCCCCCACCCCCAATGCTCTCATGTTTCTGGTTACTGCTCTTGCATGCACTACATGTTGCACTCTGATGTCATAAAGACAATTGCAGGTAGTCAGGCAGCCGAAATTGGCCTACTTCCCAACACAATGCTGATTTATTAAACTGCAATGGCCTTAGGGTGCTTTTGCATTTCCTAGGTACAGGACTAATCAAGCAGCAGCTCAGTGCTTTGGTTGACACGGTAGTATCTGCGATCTGGTAAGAGTCAGAGCATTACATGGATAGGTGAAGTGTAACCACCATAGGTGAACTACTTTGGTAACCACCATAGGTGAAGCATAGTTTCCACCCAGTCCTCAGTGGAAGTGAGCTGGGAGAAGGAGTGCCCTCACCCATAGCTAATAGCCATAGCTGGTTTGTTTTAGTCAATGACAGCTATTTCCTCATCAGGTACCTCTGCTCTGTGCATCACCCTTGCTTACTGCATACCATTGTGGATTGCTCTAGCAGCAGAGTTGGTAAGAGGACGTTTCGTACATTTTGCTGTCAAAATGCTCCCAGTTGCTGTCAAAATGATCCTAGCTCCTACAACCTGCTAAATGCCGCACTGTGAGCAAAGCCCATGCAGGTCTATCTATACAGGTATTTAGAAATGACCATTATTATCCTTTGATTCTTACTCTTGTCATTTAAATTGGTGGAACACTGGCCCTGGAGAGCAACATATGAATAGCTTCCCAGTACTTTCAACAACAGTGTGTGTGATGCGCACATTGTGTAGCAGATATTTATTAGAGGAGTGATATGTTTATATGAACGTGGAGCATAGCTTACAACACTTTTTCAGGTGAAAAAGTAGCAAGCTGTATTAATTAACTCTGATTATTGACATTACTTATAAAACCTGAAATAGAAGGCCTGTTCACTACCACATGGTGCTGTAGGAACAGAGGGATGTGAAGGGAAAGTCAGAAGGAATAACATACCTTCTGTTGACAAGGAGAACCCCATCAGAATTAGTGGGTCCTGCCCACAGACTCTATAGCATAGTGCATGCTGACACATGTTATTGGGTAGTACTGTGCCCAAATTGCACATAAACCTGCACTTATAGCTTTTGTTCAGGAAGAATCCAGGACAGGTGCTAATGGTAGTTTTTAACCAACACCTTCCTATCGATATACCTCAGCCACTGCTAAGTGCAAAACAGGGTTGATTCTTACAACTTTGGTAGTATAGTTGTAAGTTTTGCTGAGTGATAAATTATTTATCCAGGTTACGCTTGAATACACATCCAGGTGGAACATCCATACATCCATGAGTCATTTCTGTTAACCTTCAAGAAAATAACTCAGATTGAATTCACATATGCTATTCACTATTACGGGTCATTTGCAGCTAGATATGATTATATGATAGATAATCTAACTATATTTTTCAAATTGTGGCCTGTGAGTGGCATAAGTAACAAGTACCACGTTGCTTTTGTACGTCTGTAGAATTATGGTTTGTTAACCTCTCACGCCATTCTGTCTGACTATCCTTGGTATTTGAGTGTAAAAATGTTCTGGGTTTTTGTTCCTGCCGAAACTGTGGCTTGAATTGGGCATTGAACCACGATTTCTTAGTTGTGGGGTATCTCTTGAGCTCATGCTTTAAAATACTTGCCAGAGTACTTTTGTATTTATTTTTGTGAATAAAATGTTTACTGTTGAGGTTGTATTTTAATAACATCCTTGTACTCTTCTGTGTGTAGAATCTTTGTTTAACTTTTGGGACGCAAAGCGTCTGGAGAGTTGCAAAACGGAGCCCAGTGAAGAAATTCAGTGACCACAATATGGGGCAAGAGCAGTGATGCCCAAGCGTGCAGCAATTAGAAGGTTTCAAGTGGCTACATATTTACGATCTTATGTAGAACATATTTACATATTTTTGCCACATGTCACTTGCCTTTCAGTGAACCCCACATCCACCAACAGCACAATGGTGACATTCCCAATACACTTATAGTAGTTGATCAGACATTTCTAAGACAGGACGTTTGCTGCATAGTATCAGATTCTAATGCTTCTGTTACCCAGTGGCACCCAGTGGTAGCAGAGAGCAACAGCTATAGAATGCAACTGACTAAAGACATTGGGAGCAATCCAGAGAACATTTACCTTCTTAAATGCCACTGAAATCCTCAACTCTTTGAATTGATGGGGAACCTCAGATCTGGGTGCCAAGTTGGCCCTCTGATCCTCTCCATCTTACCTTCAGAACTTGTGCCAGGCTACATTCATTTTCATGCATCCTTTTTGGGTGTTTGTGTCTGGCTGGCATGTCGCCCATAATTCTGATAATGCTTTACAGAGGTGGGTATGTGAGTGTGTGTAGAAATTAGCATACTTTGCCAAGCTAAAATTCACATTACTTGCTCTATCCACTTTCTCTCTCTTGCCCTACTCACCATTGGCATGTGCCTGCCCCCCACCCCTGCCATATTGCCCAGAAATCAACAAAAATACTGGCTGGAAAATGCTTCCCTATCCCTCCACTAGAGCTGTTAATTGAGTGCATAAGGCCCCTTGATTTGAGATAAATTCATATGCACCTGTTTTTCATTAGCTCTAGCCTCTTTTCCAACACCATAAGGTAAATGCAAGCTCAGAATGCATTAGGGTTATATTCCAGCAATTATACGTGTTCTTTAATTAAAGGTGTGTTCCCAAAAGGAGAGGAACAGCTTCAGCCTCTTTTAGAGCTCGCAAAAGCCAGGCGATCAGGTGAAGTCTTTCCTCACTCAGGCAGAGTTGTGGCATGAGAAACTGCACACCTGAGAAATGTGAACCTCTTTTTAGTGCCCTAGTTTAAAAAAACAAAACACAAAAAACAGAAAGGCTACCTCTTTTCAAACAATGTCACTTAGCAACTTAGCTTTAAAGGTTAAAATATCATCCAAATATCTGCAGAAAGAGTGGGTGGTTCATCCTGCCTTGACAGCAAAACTCCCACCCATGGTTCCAGCTCTCAGTTGCGAGAAAGATGATGACAAATTTAACAATCTGAGTGCTTTTGTTTTATAGCAGCAAACCCATTCTCTGTATAACGAATTACAGGAAAACTTCAGCACTTTTCGAATGCATGGAAAAGCAAATAAAAAGCCAAACTGAAATGGTTAACAATGATTTGAAATGGATGTTCAGATTACCTTTTGAAGAAGGCAGAGTCTTCTTAATGCTTGAGTCCTGCAAATAATGACAAGTAGGCCTGTCAGTCAACAAAGGTACCTGTGGGATTTTCTGCCTCAGGTGCTAAAATAACATGGCTGTTGTTAGATACTGTGCCCACTGGCTTGCAGGGGAGGGATTTCCACTTGCTTTTCCTCCTTATATGTTTGGTGACTGCAGCGTTTAGTGGTGGGCTGCATATACAACACTACCAGCACAAATAAAACTCCACCAACAGCCCTTTGGGCGAACTCTCAGGCAGATCACTTTTCAGCAGAAGGTTCACACACATTTAGCTACTTAATGAGGAAGTGATGAGACATTTAGTGATGTACACATATCTATTAAGATCAATGTACCTGACAATATGCTAAGAGGTACTACTAAGCATTAAAATCAATATGTGTGCAACTTGTCCAGAGCCACTAATTGTTCCACTCAGTTGTGTGCAAGGAGAGCTGGATGAGACTCAGGGTCTCCAAATCCTGATTTCATAAACAACTGTTTTCACCCAAATCTATATGCATAAAAATAAAGGACAATCAATTTTCTTTCCAGACTGATTCTTTGCATCTAATCCCGCCCCCTCAAATAAGTTTCTATTTGTGTAAAAACTATGGTTATCAGGATGAAACCTGTGTGCTGCCGCCAACATGATCAACTTTTGCAGGTCGTGCTGCTATAGTTGTGCCACTAAGTAGTTCAGTGTCAGGACCTCCCTCACTGGCACACCATGTGTTCATGCATTTTGTCTTCCGCAGCTCAAAATAGCAGAGGCCAAAAGCATTAACAGAGCCATCAGTGTTATTTATCCAAGAAATGGCTTCAAAAAGAGTGGTCTAATGTTGATTGCTTTCTGTGAAGGACATTTCAGGATTTTTATTCTGATGCTTCATTTGCACCCTTTTGGTACCTTTTCTGCACCCACGGCTGGAAAGAGCTTATTGGGTAGAGAACATTTGTGCCCTCACCCTCAGGGCCATGCAAAGCTGGTAACAGGCCCAGGCCAGATGGGAAATAAAGGCCCCATTTCTGCTTTTACTTATCTATATTTTATCTTGTATTAATGTTTTATGTATCTTCTTTAAAATATTAATATGTTGTGTTAAAGGATCCCCCTTGACTCTCTTTACAATATCCTACCAGAGGGACTCAGAGTAGGCCTCCTGGAAATCATAGACCCATGCCAATTGGCTGCCCCACCCGCTGCCTCTGTTCGGGCCTGCTCACCCCCATGCCCTTTCAAAAGGCTTCATTGGGTTTTGTTTCAGGCACCATGCAAAACCTGATACTATATTTGGGGGGTCAGAAACAGTGAAATCTCACCATCTTAGTTAGATAGACTAGCTGGCATGGTTACTTCAACCACCCCCTGCTACAATATATGCTTTTAACTCTCTTTATGGTATCTTAATGCATAATTAGTAAAAATGACAGGTGACAGAACTCAGGTTTGCTTGGTCATTACACAGTCTGTCCTTTCTGGTCATTGACCGTATTAAAGATATTTGATTTTTGATTACACAGTCTGTCATGTACTCACAAGAAAGAAGGTTTTCCGGTTCATTCAATGGTGAGGAAAAACAATATGAACATGACTCTGTATTTTCCCCTCATATGTTTTGAAGCTAAGCCCTGGACATTGAAAACAATTTCTGAGAATTAGCCCCTTGGCTCAAGGCTAAGCCATGTTTTTTTTTCCTGGTAAGACACTGAAATGAATTTACACTTGAAGTGACTCATTACATTCAAAATTGAAATGCAGTTATGAAGTAGGGATGAAGTAAAAGATTAGCACCTTGATGGGAGATTCTGGTTTGGAAGTATCTTAATTTCCTGGAGCTTTGTTATGAATGCAAGGTTTTACATGAGCAGCAGGTTTAAGTCTTCTATTGTTTGTCCATGTGCAAATACAGCCAGGGGGACATTTATGTGTGTGTGTGCACCCTCCTCCCTAAACATGATGTAACATGACTACATCCCCAAAGGCGTACTCCTCCATTGTCTCACAAGACAGACAGATGTCACCAACAACCAGGGCAAATTTGTACATATATTATGGACAATTCCTGTGATTGTTTCATGCCTTTCTTGAACTGGAAGGATTTCAGCAATCTATGTACATGTCTCTCCCCCACCCACCATCACAATGCACACTTAGTGGTGGTGTGGCACATGGTATCTCTGTCCTTGCATACACACAGACCATGAACTGCCTTGAAGGCCTATTGACCCAGTTGGGTTGTCCTGGGATGCTAACCTCCAAGCTCATTAAAAACCTCTGGCTTCCTTACATATTTCAGGAGCAAATATATGTTTCAAAGGAGCCAAGTGGGAATTGTCAGTCCCTGCCAAGATCAGTGGTTCTTGACTCTTTATCAATTCTTGGCACAAAGAATAATAATAAAGATCTTTCAAACCATAACATAGTGGTTAGTTTTAGAGGGCAAAGTTCACAGAGACTTGCAAACGACCCGACATGGTGAAAAGGGGTGTGTGCCAAAGATAATTTTCAGACATTACAGAAGCAATGCCAGCTAGATGTGCAGTTTCTCATACACAAACCAGCAGTGCCTATTTGTAAGATCTGAAGTGAAACTTGCAGGAAGATACATGACTGCTGTAGATGTGCGTCTCCTGCCATGCTAAGAGACAAAATACCTGCACTTGAGCTTTATTGGGCTCATTTGCGCTGAATGAGATCATTTGAATGTTAGAGAAAAACACCACCCAGTTGTATTTTACATCTCCAGACACTCTTTCCAGTGATCCGCTTACATGTCAAGAGGCCACATGTGAAGACCTTACTGTGAAAGTCAGCCTCCTGCCAGATTCAGTACATTCTCTGAACCTTTTATTGAAAGATTCGGGACAGACAAATTCATGGCTTTGTTCTATCTCCATTCTCGAAGATACGCTTCTGAATACCAGTGGTTGGAAGCCTCAGGACAGTGCTGTTGAATTCAGGTCCTGCTTCCTGGATTCCCATAGGTGTCTGGTTGGCCACTGTGAGAACAGGATGCTGGACTAAGATGGGCCACTGGGCTGATCCAGCAGGCTCTTCTTATATTCTGAATGTCATCCAGATTTAGTGCACAGTTAAACCATAGAATTCACTGCCACAAGATGCAGTGAGAGCCACCAACTTAAATGGCTTTTAGAAGAGCTTAGATAAATTCATAGAGGATAAAGAAATCAGTGACTGCAATAATGTCTCTGAGGCAGTGGGCCTCTGAATACCAGTTGCAGGGAAATGCAAACAACAGAGGGCTTTTGCATTCATGCCCTGTTTGTGGGCTTCCCATAGCCTTTCCCACTTGGCCACAACGGAAACAGAATTCTGGACTAATTGGAACTTTGTTCTGATCCAATAGGGATCCTGTAGTCTTATGTTCAACTACATAGGCTACAAAAAGTACTTAGTTGATGGTGTGTATTTTAACTTTCTCTTCTGGCATGTATGCTGTTCCTTTGGCCATTCCTTGCTCCCACTCCCCCCCCCCCCAAAGTACTTTAAGGAAGTGGTGACATTTCTGTAATGGCATAGCTCATACTAACAGCAGATATTAGATACAGTGCTCAGGACAAAAAGCAAAATGTGCTTTATCTCTCAGCGGGAGCTTTACATTCTTTTTAAAAAGAATACCTTGGCCAAATGATAGAAGGCTTCCTTCCAATACAAAAGTCACTTAAGAATTTTTTTTTAATCTGAAGTAGCATTTATCTTGCCTCTGAATTTCAAACTAAAAAGCTTCTCTCCCCCTCCCTGCTCTGTTCAAAGGCTTATGCTGCAGTAGCCTGCCATCTTGTGGTCTCTAAAGCAAGTTTGAATTTCTACTTGCCTTCAGTTAGTAAGGAAACCCATTATATTTAGATGATAATGGAAACAACTTCAGTTTTTTAAATAATGCACAGGAAAAACAGAATTAATGTTTGTGTGAAACTACAGTATGTGCACTGGCTGATTAAGGCTGCAATCCTGTACCCACTTACCTGGATAAGCCCCATGAACTCCATGAACTTATTTCTGCATAGACATGTATTGGACTGCAGTGTTGGGCATCCCTATTAGTGAGTTGTAGACTACAGCAGGGAACTTGCATATCATAATGTTCCTTCAAACACACCAATGGTATATATTTTTAAATCCCTAAACGCGCGCGCACACACACACACACACACACACACACACACACACACAGATAAAGGTTTTAGCCCAGCTGGTTTTCTATTTAAAGGATTGTTTTTGTGGGGGGTGGGGGGGAATGTCCCACAGAACTGGTACAGTTGAGACACAGGTTTACAACTGGGAGAAAACAAGGCTTTAATTTTCTAAAGAACATAAATATCTTAAGGCACAACACTATGCATGTTTACTCAGAATTCAATGTGGCTTACTCCCAAAATATAGGATTATACCCTTAATAGTCTGTTTTCAAGAAAAAGTTACCTTCCATAGAGATTACAGTTGTCTTCCTCCCTTCGTGTTGTTTTTTGTTTGTTTGTTTGTTTTGTAGGCGGTATCCCTTAGGGCTATAGTGCTGAGAATTCATAGTTGGAAGTAAGTAGTTTTTAAAATCATGCAGTTTGCTTAAAGAGTATGCATTGTCAGAACAGGTCTACTAGCCTGCGACGTTTTATGGAACTATTCATATTTTCAGGTATGCTTTTGTAAGCAAATTGTAAGCAAAACCGGTATACTATTATTAGGTCACATACATATACAGTAAAGTATATGCCTAGCCAGCTAAAATCAGTAGGCTGGCAAGCTTGAGTCGGTACTAAATGTTCATATTTAAACTTTTATTTACTCCAGTGGAAAGTTGCATACATGCACAGGGTGGCCACATGCATATCCCTCAAACATCCAATTTTAAGTGAGACACCCCAGAATTACAGAAGCCATCCTGACTTGCGAGTCTATCCCAGAATGTCCTGCTTTTGGTCCAACGCTCTCGCTTGAGTGATCTGGCTCCTGCGAGAGCTCAGGGACAAAAAACAAGCATCCCTATTTTGATCAGTTGGAGGATATGTACATGTATCACAAAAAAGGGGAAAAGGAATGGAAAACACCACCCACAAAAGGTCAAAAGATGCATACATGAACAGCATAAAGGGGCACAAATAACGAGAGATTTCATCCCAGGCCTGCTTAAGCAATATGTAATATACTCTATCTGGCATTTCATATTTACGTGGTTAAGTAGAGCTCACATAAAATGTGTGCATGAATATAATACAGAGAAGGAGACTTCAGAGGGAGGAAGAGAGCAATTATTATAAAATGATACTTCATGTAGGTTCCCTTCATTAAAATAGTGTTAGGTTGAGATAGGAAGCATGTTGCAAGTAGTTGGAGTATCAAACTTCAAACTGGGTGAACCTGGACTACCTCATCTAAATAGAAGGCGAGCAGAGAACCCTCACATAATATTCATCCATCACCATCACCTCTGCTATTATTATTATTATAGCTCCCAAAGTTTATTAAGAACATAGAAAATTGCCTTATACTGAGTCAGATCTATCTCATTGTTGCTGACACTGATTGGCAGCAGCTCTCCAGGGTTTCAGTCAGGGGACATTTCCAGCCCACATACCAAGAACATGGCAGCATTTCTTGAACAACCAGCCCTGTGAAGTCTCAGCCTAGATTAGTAATTTGTTTTGTAACCCACTCATATACGCCTCAAAATGTAAGAAGGCTTAGTATCAACACTTACCCAGCCTCCTCCTCTGCGTCAACTGCTGAAAGCAGCTCCTCGGGAAACCTTGATCTGCCTGACTCATTAACCTGCTTTTAATTTCCATAGGAAGACACTTTTGCGAAAGACCAGCCCAGATCAAATACTCCACTATTCAGAAGGCATCAAAATGTCTTTGTGATGAGTGATACTTAGGAAGATGCTTTATGCTGAGTCACATCAGTGGTCCATCTACCTCAGTACTGTGCATGTTGACTAACAGGACTCTTGACTGGAACATACCTGGACATGATGGGGATTAAACGTAGGACTTTTTGCATGCAAAGTACATGCACTACTGCTTGAAGGCAGAAAGGCTGAAGGCTAGACGTTTTGCTAGATGTTCGTTCTTGATAGCAAGCCCAGTGGTGAAGAGCCTGGTTCATCTTTCAAGTATGAAATACAGAAGGGCTCTGTAAGAGAGAGGAGGAGGAGGCAGAACAAAATTACCGGTGAATGTCTTACGTACTTGTTGCGAGAGTCAGTGTGCCTTGATGTTATGATTCATCTCAAATTATAAAGTGACTATTGCTCAGTAACACAAGCCAAGGTTCTCAAAGTGAATGGCTCTATATGGCCAGCATAGGCCACTTCTTGATACCTGCCATGAATCCGAGTGCCCATGACTCACTATGTGGAGGCTTCTTAATAAATAACTTGATGTGTCTGCACAGTTCCTTGAGGGAAAGGGAGATTTATGCCCGAATTTTCCCACTGCATTGTGACAAGGGCAACTTCCACAGGGTTCAGTCTGCTCTGGCAATATTGGCAGTGGAAGTAACAAGATCAGCCACCCAACCCATGTGATTCACGGATGAGACCACATCATGTATTTGTTTGAACATAATGCTAAACCACAATTTAGTGTAGTGGTGCAGAACCTCTGGCCTAATCAGGCCTGCAAATCCATTTTTAGCAAGCCATACCCACATGATTTCAGACATGGGAAAGTTCAAGGCAGGGTGGCTGTAAAAAGGAAGAATCAGAAGTGTACTCTAAGGGCTCATGCAGACTTCCTTTTGCGACATGCTTTCCAGGAACAGGCCCGTGCTTTAAGGCTCCATGTCTGAGCAGTTTTTGTTTCTCGTCCTAGTGCTTTCCCTGGAAAAACCCACATTTTACCACTGAATCAGAGCAAATGGCAATCCTTGGAAAACCCGACTGCGCTTGGCTCCAATTCAATGGTGAAACACAGGCTTTCCTGGGGAAATTGTCATGACAAAAAACAAGAAAGAAAACTCTCAGACACGGAGCTTTAAAACGTGGACCTGTGCCTAGAAACACAGCACAAAAGGAAGTCTAGATGAGCCCATAATCTTCCTTTGCAGGCAAAATCCAAATGCGTCCGTTTTTGTATACCACCCTGAACAACTTGGAGAGAAACCTCGAGTCCTTCCTTCGCAGCCACAAAATGAAGTTACAACCAGATGATGCCGGATGAACTGGGAACCAAGGTATACCTTAAATCCAAATGATCCAATTCAAACCAGTTATCCAAATAGCATAATGACTTCCGATAACCATGCTGAATGTGGAACGTAATGCTATAATGGATTCAATTTGTTGCTCACCCTTCCCCTCGCCCCACTTAAAGAGCCATGGGTGCTTTGGAAGCAATTTCCTACCTTCTTTTTAATCTAAGCAGTTACATAATGGTTTAAATTGTCAACTGCTTCTTTAAAAATATGTGGGGGGCTATAAGCAATTGCTGAAGGAGAGATTTGTCCCTCTGCTAAATCCATCTTCCCATTCAGTGGTTGGCTCAGAGTTGGAGTTCCCCCACAACCTACAGGGCATCAAGAGACCACTTTTGTCCAAGTGCAAGAATTAAGGGTACGATACTCTTCTCAAATAAGAAAATATTTTAAAATAAAGGAGGAAATTCAACACTGTGCTATGTTAAACGTTCCATCAGTAAGACCTTTTCAGCTTGCCAGATTGAATAATTCCTTCTCTCCTGCCCCCATGTGCTGTTCTGGAGGTTCTCCTGAACCCCCTCAAACCAATTTGGGGGGGCCAGGGGATGGGAAAGGAGGTGAGGAAGTCTCACTGTGCAACAGGGAGTCCTTGCACAGGGCATCTACTGAAGTGAATCCCGCCCTCAGAGTTTTTTTTTAGTGCAGTACTAGCTTGGACTAGCTCAGTAGCAGCTCCTCAATGTGGCCAGCAAGTTTGGAATTAAAACAAGTACAGTGGTACCTCGGGTTACATACGCTTCAGGTTACAGACTCTGCTAACCCAGAAATAGTACCTTGGGTTAAGAACTTTGCTTCAGGATGAGAACAGAAATCGTGCTCCAGCGGCGCGGCGGCAGCAGGAGGCCCCATTAGCTAAAGTGGTGCTTCAGGTTAAGAACAGTTTCAGGTTAAGAACAGACCTGCGGAACGAATTAAGTACTTAACCCGAGGTACCACTGTATGGGAGAACGTGAAGTACTGTATATCCCTTCTTCTCCCTTGCTTTTCTGCTGTTGTTGCCCCAACCCAGGACAAAAGGGTATTCTGGTCAGAATTCCCATCCACTCTACCCTTCCAGTAATGCCAATAGCAGCAGAGTTCAAAAGACCCTTCCTCTCTCTATCTCCTCCATTTGTTTATGTGCCCAAGAAAGCAGAGAATGAAATCTGCACTCCACATTAAATGTGAAGAGTTAATAGGGGTTGGTGCTGCCAGGGAGGTGGGGAAATGGAGGGCTACGGATCACCACCACAACAGTTCGGAACAAAACGTAACACTTTTGAGGCACTTTTGAAGCTTCCTTAAGTAAAGAAGAGCAACACTGTCATCCCCTTTCTATTGTGCCCTACTCTTTGGTTCTGTTGAGTAATTTGTAGGCCCAGACTTTACAGCCGTCCCTGTGTTTTACTTCACTTCCATCAGAATGGGGGTTCAGTAGGCCCTGTTGCATTTGCTGTTGATTCTGCTGTGTGAGTCCCTTGACTTCTGCTCCAGAGTGCTGTCCTGACAGCACGATTGACTCAAATTACTAGCTCTTCACCGCTGAGCTTGAAATGGGAGCTTGCTGCTTTCTCTCTTTTTTCTGCCCAAATCCAAACAGCGGGCTTTCAGTCAGAACAGTTTCCTTCCCTGCAACATTGGGCCTACCATGTGGTCACTCCCCTCCACTGCTAGAACTCTTACATGTACCACCATGGCTACACACACTGCACATTTAAAGCACACAAACAGCCTACTGGAGTCCTGGGAACTGGAAATTATAGCTGGGTTATTATTATTTTTGAAAAAGGGTGAAGGATTTTGAGTGTGGATGGGGACCCTATGTGACCCTACAGATTCCCTCGGTTTTGCACCCTCAGCAACCACGCACACCCTCTGTAGGTTACAAATATATGTAATATATCCTGCTTTGCTAGCACAGCCTCTGACAACTAACATTTTTCAGACTTCATCAATGGCAGGAGCCTGTCTAAAAGAACATTATGAAAAACCCTTGAAGCTATCCTGGTCCAAACATCTGTTCTTGCAAGGTTGCATTAGCAGGGCCATAACTGCATTAGAGTGGAGCTACAAATTCAATACAGTTGGAGATAATGGTGGTATAAGTGTTTCTTCATAGATGATAGTCTAGTGGAGGCGAAATCCGGGAATCAACAGTTTTAAAAAACACAAAAAGCCAGGCTACTGTCAATGCCTTTAATGCACAAGGCATCAAAAGTACTGCGGAAACAATAAAAAGTCCTGTGGCACAGACCTGTTGTCCATTTGTGTTGCAGCAGAATAACATGGATACTCTTCTGGAATTCATTGCCATCAAAAGTATTTCAATATAGGAGTGAAATCCAAGCCAGAATTTGAAGCACTTCTCAGTTTCAAATATTTGCCTTAAAAATGAAATAATTCTAATTGTAATGAAAGATTGAACAATACCTTATTTACAAGCAAGTAGCATTAACAACAGGTTTAGTGCTGTCAGTTAGCGATGAAAGGATCTGTTGATTTTGGTTACCTCAGTTTCTCCAGTCTGAAATCTAATTCTCCACATTTCCCTCAGCAATTTGTGATTTATTTATTTATTAAAAAATCCTTATGAAAATTCATTGCATTTTAATGAGATCTCCCCCTCATAAAGACATTTTGCATGCAATTTTAATCAATGTAGAGTTTTGTGCAGGGAATTTCTCCAATATAATGTATTTTTGTATGTTATTTTGACTAATATATTTCTTTTTACACACACTTCCCCGATATGTGCATAATTCTAAACACTGTTTGTATGAGAACTGTATCGTGAAATTTGGAAATGTGAATTTTGAAGGATAGCTGTGCTTTGGTTCACATATTTCAGAAAGTGTGAATTTGATAGATTCACCTTTGAATGTGAACTGAATCAAATTTCTTCCGCATCCTTAGTTGCTTACTTATGGAGTTCAGTGGAACTTATTTTCAGGTAAATGTGTATAGGACTGAGATGTTGAAAATACCGACATTTTTCACAGGTACTTCCCATACTCCTGACTGGTTGCACTGTAACTACATCCCAGTAATATAAAATGGAGTCCTATAAATAAGAAACAAGTAGATTGCAGACAAATGTGATGTCCTTAGTATCATTACAGTATCATTGATAATTAACAGGTGATTGAATACGTATCAGTTTTTAAGAGGACAATCCAAAAATAAGCTAAATGTTTCTACATATTAATGGGAGCCCCTCAGAATGCAGTTGTATATAAGTTTGTAAAGAAATTTATCTAGAGGAACTAGACAGGGATGCCCTTTATACCCTCTGCTCTTTGCTACTGTCATTTATCCGTAAAGGTACCCCTGACCGTTAGGTCCAGTCACGGACGACTCTGGGGTTGTGCGCTCATCTCACTCTATAGGCCGAGGGAGCCGGTGTTTGTCCACGTACAGCTTCCGGGTCATGTGGCTAGCATGACTAAGCCGCTTCTGGCGAACCAGAGTAGCACACAGAAACGCTGTTTATTTTCCCGCTGGAGTGGTACCTATTTATCTACATGCACTTTGACGTGCTTTCGAATTGCTAGGTGGGCAGGAGCTGGAACCGAACAACGGGAGCTCACCCCGTTGCAGGGATTCGAACTGCAGACCTTCTGATCATTTAACCTTGGACTATAGCAATAACAGAAAACATACACATTCATAGGATCCAATATGGCTCTTTGGATACTAATATAATCCCTGTGTCTCATTCCCAGAAATCTTATAAATAAGTCATAAGGTTACAGCGAAATATCAGGCTATAAAATAAATTATAAGATAGCACAGTGGCTACGTTATAATGTTTTGAATGAAAATTTAAAAGATGTTCAAGGGATAACCAAAATACCATGGAGAAATGAACATAGAATTAAATATTTGGGAATATGAGTTACAAATAAATTGGAAGATAGAGTAAAGATTGATTGATTGATTGATTGATTGATTACTGAAAGCTATTTCATGAGTAGGAGAAAGAACTGGAATTTCGGAATTTCTTCTCTCTCTCATGGTATGGGAGAAAATCTATTGTAAAATAAATATCCTGCCCATAAGTTTGTTTATTATACTCCTAAACATTCCATTAGTTGCTCCATCTGAAATACTGTCAAAATGGCAGAGACTGAAAGTTTTATATGAAACCAAACACACACACACACACGAAGTAGCTGCCAACATTCTATTAAAAACCAAGCAGCAGAGGTATGGCAGTACCTAGTATAATAACATAATAACATAAAGTTATTAAAAAACAAAATTGGCAGGCAAGCCGCACCTACAATATACTGTCGGCCCTGGACATTGCCCAGACCTAGAGGATATATAACTGCCCAATCACAGCCATACTAAATTCCT
Organism: Podarcis melisellensis; assembly: GCF_964234715.1. Taxonomy (NCBI): domain Eukaryota; kingdom Metazoa; phylum Chordata; class Lepidosauria; order Squamata; family Lacertidae; genus Podarcis; species Podarcis melisellensis. Next base: position 61,355,637 of record NC_138538.1, read on the forward strand.
GGGTTTTTCTGCTGTTTTCTATAAGCAACAGCTCTAAGTCTTCTATCGCAGAGAGGAAAAAAGGTGTCTAAAATAACTAGATTTTGGACAGCTTGTGTGAGTCTATCAGTTAATGCTATGGTTGCAAGCAGGTGAGAAAGGAACAAAATGTTCTCTTCTCTGAGGAGTCACTCAACAATTCTTAGCACCCTCCATAAACTATAGTTATCAGGATTCTTTGGGATAAAGCATGACTGCTGAAGAGTGCTCTAGATCTATGGAGGAAGAGGGAAAAGAATGAATTGACCTCATGCCTCTTACAGTTTATAAGGGTATCCAGAAAGCGGATGGGAATTAGGGCTAGCAGAACAAATCCTATGATATTAAAAAAACTTGTCCTTACATTTCGGAAGTGGCAAATCTTTCATTTTCACTAGTTTATGCACTTTTAAGCAGTTATACCCTAGCACGGGGTGGTTCCATGTCAAACCACTCTTGAAGTCCACTTGGTATGAAAAGATGGACCACCCTACACTAGTATATGCAAGTTATACCCTGGCTGGAGAAGTACCTTGCAAAATTCAGAGAAGTGACAATTTAGAAAAATGGCTTCAATTGGCAGAGTTTCAGAAAATGGAAATTAAGTATTTTACCATATGTGGTGGGATTGTAGTAAAATAAAAAAATTATGGGAAATGATATACAATGAGTTGAAGAAAATGTTCCAATTAACATTTGTAGAAAAGCCTAAAGCGTTTTGGTTAGGGATTGTAGGAAAAGACCTGCCAAGGAAATTGAAAAACATCTTCATGTACGCGACAATGGCAGCAAGAGTCTTAATAGCATGAGGATGGAAGAACGAAGAAATCCCGACCAAAGAACTGTGGCAAGAGAAACTGATGGACTGTGCGGAATTGGCAAAATTGACACACAAACTACGTGATAAGGACAACTGTGACTTTAAAGAAGAATGGGAACCTTTTACAAAGTACTTAAAGAAACAACAAAATGAACTGGACTCCTTGGCAGGTTTTGAATAAACATACACAAACTTTTTATTGGTAACATATAGATAGATAAATTAAGGATCTTTACAATTTTATAATATGCAGAGAATAACATGTGCTGAAAAACCAGAGAGAGGAACTGAGGGAAGTCTGGACTGGGGTGGGAAAGTTGGGCTTTTTTTTTCTTGGGGAGGGGGGAGGGGAAAATGGGGGGGAAATGAAGATGATGTTTTTTTTTGATAAATTGCTATGTTGAAATTCTTAATAAAAAATATTCAAAAAAGAAAATTAAGTAGGTTTGCTTTTAAATGCATACAGAATTGAAAATTCTCCCCCATACCTACTTGCGGTAAAGCGGGATGTTTCAGGAGAGAAGAATGGAGAAGAGGAAGAACTCTTCCCATGCAAAGGGGCGGGGGGCAGCTGGCTATACTTGTCCCAGGCCTCGGAAGGCTAAGCTAATAGGGGGACCCTGCTAGGGACTGGCTGTTTTTTTGTTTTGAGTTTATAACTTCATTCTAACAAAACTCCCACCCTGGGCCTCAGACAAGCTCTGCATGGGCCTGCTTCCCATCATTCTCCAGAGATGTACCTTACCCCATTGTCATTCACAGGAAAACCTCTCTTCTGAAGAAGCCTGAACAGCAGGAAAGGCTCTTGCCTGAGGCCACCTGGACTCCTGAACAGGAACACCCTGTGCATGGATTAGAGATACACTGCAAAGATTCTGCTGTAGGACCCCACTTGTACTGAAAAACAGAGCCCGTCTTAATATGCTCCTTTCTGTCATTTACTTCTAAAGAAAAAATCCTTTTTATTTAGACATGCAGTTTGAATCACAACATCTGAGACAATCCAAGTTTTAGGTTTTTACAAACAGCATAACAAAGAAGTTCTGGGCTAGGTTTGTACTACAAAGGAATTACTATCAATAAAACTATAAATATTCAGGTCTGTTCACATTAAAGAAAATGCATTGGCAGTGAAGAAAGCACAGCCTGTGTTGCATGATTTTTTTTTCATGTTGCCAAAATAAATACCGTATTTTTTGCCTTATAGGACACAGTTTTTCCCCTCCAAAAATGAAGGGGAAATGTGTGTGCGTCCTATGGGGTAAATGCAGGCTTTCGCTGAAACCTGGGGAGCGAGAGGGGTCGGTGCGCACCGACCCATCTTGCTCTCCAGGCTTTGCGCACCTCTCCACAAGCAGCGGGAGCCAGTGCTGGGCTCCCACGGCTTGCAGAGAGCTGCCTGTTTGGGGGCTGGGGTCGGGGAAAGCTCGGGCTTCCCCCACCCCAGCCCCGCGCCTGGGGGGAAATAATTCCCCCCCTTTATTTCCCCCCCCAAAAAACTAGGTGCACCTTATGGGACGGTGCATCCTATAGGGCGAAAAATACGGTAATTAAAACTAGGCCTGAAATGCAACATTCAGCTTCCAGTTTTAATTTCCAGCTTCTGCAGTTGAACTTAATGTTGAATTGTGTGTGTCTATCAATTTGCAGAACAATACTTTTTTTTACCCCTAAATCCTCTTTTGATCAGATTTCCTTATTTTATTTTAAACTATTTATCTGATGTAGGGCACATAGCAAAGACAATGCAAAGCCCTTCGGTCACTGCATTTTCTGTCACTTGATATGAAATTGATTTCATGTCGATATTTTAAAAAGGGGGAAGGAGTAACAGTTCCAGAGCCCAGCACCAAGGACGAGGCCACATCCTCATAATACATTTTAAGCATGTGATGTCTCACAGTCCCACAAAGAATCTTAGTAACTGTAGTTTACTCCCCAAAGAACTCTAATTTCCAGAAACCTTAACAAACTACACAGTTCAGGATGCTTGAGGGGCCAGCCTAAAATGTATTGCATGGACATAGCCTGGGACTCAGACCTCTGCCAATGATACCTCTCTTCTTCTCCAAATTCAGAAGTCCTTTTTTTGTTTGTCTACCCCTCTGCAATTGGAGGGCCTTTTTTAGTAGTGAAGCAGCATGCCTCTTTGCAGAAGCAATTAAGATCCCTATTCTACAAGACTGGTTTTTTTTCACATGCTTAATCATTCCAGCTTTAATAACACTTCCTACCAACTCTTTGAGAATATCAGCACACGTGTGGGTGGCAGAAACACAGTGGATATTACCGTACATTGATTAAAGTCACATACAAAAAACTACTGAGCAATAGAAATTTTCTGAGCACCTATATACCAGGATCAGTGATATTCAATTTCCCCCCATAAATGATCCAGTAATAGGAAAGGGTAGTAAGATATCTCCAAGTTGTTCAGAGTCAAAAATTACTTAACTACATAGCTTGCTGTTTGTTCTTACATTCACTAAAAATACTGAATCCCACTCTAGATATGGAGACTTCACCTTAGCATTGCTCACAGACTTTAAGCTCTTCTTTGTGGTTAAGAACTTTTGTATAATTATGAACACTGGGATTGTCAGAATGGAGGATTTTGCCCTTGGTACCAAATTCTGTGGTGGAATATATATACAGTCCTCCAATTCTAATGGGTGCAGTCTACTTAGGGACACACACACATACACACACACACACACGGATAAAATCCTGTTTGCAAAACTGCTACAAAATACTACATCAACTGAAATTCTGAGATTAGAGAGCCCATTACTTAAACAAACAAAAAATCATCCCTAATGCCTATTTACCAATATATAAGCACATTTCCCCCATAAACAACACTAATTGACACTAACCCAAATGAGCACAAAATGCTCTCTGTAGCATGACTTCCTGGATTGTAATGATGATTCAAGCTTGTTTGTTTATTCACTAATGTGCATAATCTGAAAATCCACAGCAGGGTTCCTAATTAATATGGGAGAATTAGCAAGAGTCTGCTTTGTAGCTTCCAATTAAACTTCTGCAGAGGCAGAAGAGGTGTTTTGTGCCCTGATGACAAGTTGCTTCTGTGGCATTGCCATCACCCTACCTGCTTTGTGTTTTTTTAATCTACGACAGTTCACATCGACATAATTGCTTCAGTCTTCATCAGAATATTTCATGTCATATTAATTATGCATTTATTTATTTTTTAATGAATGCAGGACCTGCTACTTTAATTATTTTTCAAGCATCACTGTCCTGGCCTGCCCACCATCTTCATTCCCCAATACTGACCAGCACTTTATTGTTGAGCATGCCCAGCCACCCAACCATGGGTGTAAGTAAATATATATATATATATAGCTCTGTTCCAGTAACAAGAAGCCGAAAGCACCAGCCTGAAGATGACGAGTGAGACCTCGTCGAAACGTCGCCTAGACACCCCAACTTTTACACGGGAAGACACCCGAGGACACCAAAACCTGCATTCCTGTACCCGTGAAAATCTACGAAAGCATATATATATATATATATATATATATATATATATATATATGAAAGAGAGACCTCTTCCCACTGCCACCTGGTAAACAGAGTGGGAGCAAAGTCACCAGTGTTGCAGTGGGGAAAGTAGCAGCAGGAACACAGCAGTATGGGGCAGGGGGGCAGAGGACACTTGGACCAGGGCTCCTTCAGACTTGGTAGCATCATCTGTTCTTTTCAGAGTGGTGTAGCCTGAGCAAATGTAGGCTATGATGGATGTTCCATCAGTGTGCAAAAAGGATGGTAGCTTTTTGCTCTTGTTGGCAAGTGATTGCGCTGAGAGTATCCACAGAAGCAATGTTTTAAAATAATTTCCCAAAGAACATTTTATTCTCTTTATTCAAGATACTAGCAGCCTCAAACCCAGCATTACTCAGAATTCTAAGGTGGGAAAATCAGTGCATTTTTAAAAAATCAGTGGTTAAAGTCGGTGCAATTTTTAAGTTTCAGTCCACCACTTTGATTCAAAATGGTGTCCAATTGTATCAAAACATAGATGAAACCCTGCTTCTTGACTTTAGGAATCGTTATGCATGATTTCGTTATGATATCTTAAGAGATGCAGAAATGCAGAGCAAAAAAATGAACAGCTTTCAAAAATGAATAGGAAATTCTGAGATCCCTCTTCATTCTAGCAATTATGGACTTCTTTCTTATACAGGCGGCGACCATTTTGCACAGGGGTTCCATTCCTGCCCCGTGTGTTTCGGCGAAGTGTACATAAGCTTTCCCTGTTCAGCCCCACCCCTGTTTTCGGGCAACTTCCGGATCAGCAACAAGAAGTATGTGACTGTGCATCAATTTTGGACGCATGTAAAATGGTCGCTATCAGACTACTATAGGAAGTTAAATTTGACTTCTGTGGGGTGGGTTTGATGAGTATGAGAGGGTATATTAACTACAATTTTCCTCTTCGTGTGTGTAGGTTAAAGAGGGTTTTAAAATCTCATCCTTGGCAGCAAAATAGAAGCTTTGGGAATTAGGCTGCAAAACCTGACTTTTGAGCAAGTCCAACTAACGAAGTAAGCTGGCTTCCCCCTTCTTACCTCACTTAACAAAAAAAACAAAAACAAAAAACAATTTGTAAAGTAAGTTTAAAATATGATTTACTTACTTGATAGTCTTGCATTGGTTCACAGCAAAGGCAGCAGTAAAAACTATACAGGCAAAATACTTATATTTTGAGCCTGGAGCTGAAGCAAGCAGTGACATGTCTGCTTTAACTGTTGGTTGAAAAAGAGAGCAAAGAGAGAGAGGGCAAGAGGAAGGAGAAGGGTTTGTATCTCTTGTTTCTTCCTGCCATATAAATATGCTTAAAGTGGCTTACAGCAGAAATAAAAATCAATACATCATTACAGTATCAAATATAAGTAAATAAATAACTCAAGTTAAATAAATAACACTTAAAACCATCATAAAACAAACTGTCCTTCAGTTAAAACATAACAATTAATAACAAATATAATGATCATCCTAATGTAACCTCATGGCAACTATAATATTTCTAACAGCCACTGCATGGCAGTACTAAACCAAATTGTACAAAATTAACAAATTTTCATAGGGGCTAAAAGAACTGTGCTCATAGTTCCTAGAAGCTTGATCATATATTGTAAAATAAATAGCAATTAATACTACTATGCTATAAGGTGCATAAGAACTTAAAGTGGTAAAAAATTTCATAGCATGTTTCACAGCAGTTTGATTGCATAAACTGCTAAAAACAACAACACCTCTTCATCAGTCCTCGCTGGGAGGCACTCTTCTGTCAACAACAAACAGATGGCTTTGATCACCTTTGCTTAGGACTCTCACCACAGTTTCCCATTAAAGACATCAGATAATCCCCAATCCACCTCTCAGATGGAGAATTCTATATTTGTAATTATTCCTCTATATTCCATGGACAAGGCCTTTTAGGATTTTTTCCTGTGAATAGCACTTGAAAGTTGCAATCGTATTGTCTTTCAGTGAAGTAGGTCCTTGTAGAATCTCATGCCTTGCTTCACTGACATCATAGCATGCTCAGTCCACAGACCTCGCAACATCTTTTGCCACAGTGGTTTAACAATCAATCCCTCTTCCCAGGGAATCCTGGGAATTATAACTCTCTGAGGGGAATAGGGGTGTCCAAACAACCCTCAGCAACCCTAACAAACAACAGTTCCTAGGAAGCCATGACTATTTAAAGTGATATGGTACTGCTTTAAATGTATACTGTGGCTGGATTTTGAGACAATGGATGAGGAAGCTGACAAGCAGTTCCATCACCCAGATTTGTTGTAAGTCTGGAAGCTGGCTGAAGGTGGACTGAGGTTGGTGGGGCAGTACCCTGTTTCCCCCACTGAACCAGCCTTTATCAATGCTTACCCACCACTGTTGCTACCAGTGCCAACCAACTCTTGCTCCCACAGGCAGTGCTGCAGCCACAGAACTGCCAGTGATTCACCCACTCACCCTGAATGGGCTTACTTGATGGCACCAGAGCTTTTGCGATGAGTGCCAAGGGCTCACTCAGCTCCAGTCTGCACCAGCCAAGTTTTGGGTGATATAACATGGCATACCCTGGCCTCCACCCTCAAAACACTACAAGGTAATCCCGTCCAGGATAGGCTGAGTAACTGGCAACTGCAGCACTACTAAGGAGCAGAACTGGGGGTGGTAGTGCCTGATGGAGGCCCAGGTCAGCATGTGTGGTGGCCACCACTGGCCCTATGCAGAGGGCCTGCTCAAGCCTTGCCCAGTTGTAAAAACAGCCCCTCTTCCTCCCTTGCGGAAATGGTTTATAGAAGTAGCATTCTTGGAGGAGTGGAAGGAGATTGGACCTATCAGTTTTATGGTCAAATGCTGCTTTGCCTTACCTCTTTTATTGCTAGCTGGAATATATGTTCATTCAGTTTCTGTCTCATATCAGTATAAATCCTGGGAACTGTAGTCACATGAAGGGACAAAGAATATCCAGTTAAGAATTGTTGCATACTGTACAAAACTGTGGGGCTTCTAGGGCGAGATAAGGAAATCAATCTGGTTTCAAACCTTTAGTACATACCGCATGTGCATGTAAAACAATTTGTGTGTGGCAAGAAACAACTGTGCAAATGTGTGCTATGTAAAATACTGTACTATGTAAAGCAAATACAGGCTATTCAGGTTTGGGCAAACAGAGAAACCTCCTCTCTTTCACAAGACCACCTCCTTGTAGGAAATTGCAGGTGGAAATGGGTAATGTTCAAATAATGACGGTGTGCAAATTTTATGAGAAAAACACAGGAATGTCATGTGCAGTGAAGTATCAGTTTGGGCAAATATGGCCACAGACAAACACTTCTTATTTGAGAAACTTCTAAACAGCTTGTAAGGACGAGTACTGAAGTCTGACAAAGCGGTGCAGACTACATTGCGATATATAACATCCCGTGTAGGCCCCATTTTATGACTTCCCTTGCCTGACGGCTAGTACGCCCCTTGCTCATTGAAGAAGGGGTAGAAGATCATTTGTGCCCCCACGGATCTCTGAAGCTAATCTTTCAGCCTCCTGCCTGAGATTTAATATTTCTCTCCCCCACCCCTTCCTCCCAGAGCAACGCGAGCTCTCTGCCGTCCCCACTGACCAGGGCGCAACTGGTGTTTGCATGCTTGGAGAGGGTCTGTCAGCGCCTGGAGCTGCCTGGCTGAGCAGAGCAGCCTCGACAAGTGGTGTCCCGCCCTCTCCCCTCCTTCACACACACACACCAACTGTGTTACGCTGCCGTTCAGCGCGCTGCTTTGGGCAGCCTGGCAGAGCTCTAAGGCAGCCTTAGGTGCCGCTGTTGCCGCTGCTGCTCACGAAGAGGCGCCGCGGAGGAGAGACCGACGCGGCTGCTGCTGCCGCTGGGCGCTGCTGGGGGAGCATCAGGTGGAGGAGCAACAACGAGCGCTAGTCGGGAGGCGCAGAAAAGAAAGCGCCTTTTCGCCTCTCCGGCGGAAGCAGCGAGGGAGCCTCGTTTCGGGGCGCGCGGGGCGGGCAGGCGGAGAGGGAGCGCGCGCCGCCGCCGCCGCTGCCACTGCCGCCTCCGCTAGGAAGGATAGCGGCAAAGGTAAGATACTCCCGGGCGGGGGGGGGGGGGGAGGCGAGTAGCCAAGGGACGCCGAGGTGGTGCTGCAACGTTTTCGGCCCCCTTACCCAAAAAACCCGTGGGTACTGGCGTGGGTTGTTTACCTAGGCGGTGTGGGGAGGTGTGCAGCACACTCGCTTCCCCGTCAGAGGGGTACCAAAAGATGACCGGGGTGGCGGTGGGGAGACGGGCGGAGGAGGCATTTAGGGTTTTTTAAAAAAATATAAAAATAGTATTAAAATTAGTTTAAACCACCCAAAGGGAGACCAAAATGCCTCCCCGCCTGCTTGCCGACGGTGTTCTGGCTTCTGGAACGTGCAGCACATATGCAAGGCTCTCTGGCTCGCGCTGGCGAGGACAAACTCCTGGCGCCTTTTCGCCGCCAGAGCACCCACAGGAAGAACAGCGCCGGTGAACTTCGGGGTGCCAAGGTGCCTGTCGAGGAGACTTCTCGGGGGCGACAGGTTAAGACTAGCCTGCCTCTTCCCTGTGCTGACAGCTGAGGCGAAGCAGCCGGCGGTTGGAGGTTGGGGGGCGGGCGGGTGATCCTCTGAACTTGCACCAAACAATCTCTGGAACAAAAACTCTGCCCAAACCGTGCAGTGAGTGTGTGGTATCATAACTGAGGCTTAGCTGTTCAGTGGAAAGCAGGACAATTTGCACTGTTTTGCTTATAGCTGCGCTGTGATTATTTCCTTGCTTTTCTTTTTGACCTACTTTCTGGGGGGTGGCTGGGTGGGGGGATGGATAAATGGGTTGCAGAACTGTGGGAGATATTTGAACGGTTGTGACAACACTAGTTCATGCCTTCTACTTACGGTTGTATCCCTTAGTCTGCTTTTGATCTTTAATATGATGCATCAAGGAATATTGGTTTTACCTTAGCATACTCCTTCACCAGTGATATACATGCATGGTGGATGTGTTCAGGTTACACTCGCATCTCTTTGGCCATAATGTTTACACATTATACAGTAGATCTAATTAGGACTGCATCATTTCTGAATTTTACTGCTGCATTTATATAATATTGAGACATGTGAAAAAAATGGGTATCCTCACTAATAAGCAAAGTGTGCGCGCGCACGCTTCATCCATTTTTTTCCCTTTTGAAAAGTAATTTCGGTTATTAATCCTTAAGTTCTCAGCTCTTTCTAACCTGTTGCTATCACATTCATAAGATTTGTAATGGAATGGCAGGACACTGGCCCACACATTTTGGTATTTTTGCCTTTTATCATATATTAGAAAAACAAAATGAATCAGTCTAAGTTTTTCTCTGTTCAATGTTTTTTCTTGTAATAACAATAATTGTGTGGTCCATTTTCTTTCCTTTATTTTACATCTTCTTATATAAGTTAATGTTTTCTTTTATGTAGTGTGATGTGGAGGGATTTGTGGGTATAGGGAGACCTAGAGAACTGTCGCTCCATTTTTGATTTACATATTGTTTGGAGGACATATTTGTGTTTTTAGGAGGTTACTTCACAGTGAGGGTAACAGGTGGCATGGAATTGATGGAGCATTGTATGTATTTCCTGAACAAGAAAAAGAGAGCAATCAATTCGGTTGCTGTGCAGGGACACTCATGGAGGGTCCCATAAAGTAACTGCCTTGAAGATTAAGCATAAGATTTACAGAAAAAGCTAGTGAATGCTGAATTAGAAGGTTGTATTATTTCATGTTCATTGTCAGCAGCTGTATATATTTCAAGGTGTCATTATCTATATGGAAGAAGAAAATCCTTTTACTGGAACTATACTATTTAGGAGCCAATATACCTAATATGTTGGTTGGGTAACAGTGGGTTTTTAAACCATATGCACTATTAAGAAATCTTTTTAAAATCTTTTTTATTTTCCAATTTTTTTTAAAAAAATAACAACATTTTCCCATTCATCTTGTTTGACTTCCCGCCACCCCCCGGTTTCCAATTTTTTTTCATTTCTTCCCCTTGCATATAATTACTTTTCCAATTAATTTTCGCTTCTTCATATTTAACTAAAATATCAAATTAGTTCATAAATGCTACGCCAATCCTGCTAATGTTTTGACATATTTACAGTGTTGTTTAACATAGTCTATAATTTTCTTCCAATCTTTCTCGAATTTCTTCTTGTCTTGGTGTCATCTTAATTATCAATTCTTCCTTCGTTGGTACACCCTCCTCTTTCCACTTTTGGGCAAATAGCATTCTAGCAGCCATTGTAGCATACATAAATAGTCTATTTACATTCTTTGGTATTCCCCCGTTATTCCAAGCAAAAAAGTCTTAAGGTTTTTTTATGAAAAGTTTTCTTAAACATCTTTTTTAATTCATTATATATCATTTCCCAGAAGTCTTTTGCCTTTTTACAGGTCCACCACATATGCAAAAACATACCTTCATTATCTTCACATTTCCAACATATTTTAGAGGATCTTTTTACATTTTCGCAATCTTTGCCGGGGGTCACATATCTAAAGAAATCAATACTGTACTTCATATTTAAATAATGTTGTTAGTTTTGGCTTTAGTTATACATGCAATTGAAAACAAAAAACAAAAATTCTCTCCCTTCCTCTTTTATTTTGTTACCTGCAAGATTTGTGTTATGTATATTTAGTTTGAAAGGGTAGTTAAGTATGTAGAAGCAGAAAATTACCCATTACATCTTAAGGCCAAATGTATTTGTTATTACAAGAACATTAATAACAATACTTTGCTATTTACATCTAACTCCTGCAAACACACTCAAGAGTTGCGTCCAACAAAGGAAAGATAAACATAACCATCAGATAAAGTTAAAAATATTACAAATTAAAAGTTATTGCAGGCCAAAACTTTTTTATCTGATGCTATATACTAATATTTACTTGATCAACTTTGTGCATAATATATCTGCATAACAGACCAGATACTGGGGACCAAGGTAGTAATTCGAAGAATGCAAAGGAGAGAAAGAGTTCTTAGGGAGATCATGTTTTAGAAACAAAACAAAACAAAACACCATATACACTTGCCAATGTTGTTCTTTAAATTAAGGCTATAGAATGTTGGGATGCTCTGACTTAAGGAGTTATGTCTTGCTTCTAGTGTGACCAGTGGGGTGTCATGACTGGATGATCTCTCAGTTGGAAATATTTCTAAGTCTGAAAGGTAGTATCTACGTTTAAAATGCTTTTCTATCAGTTATTCAAGTTCTTTTGTTGTGATGGGTGACCTGCCATTTCTGAAATGGGTGCAAAATTATGTAGTCTTTCCAACGCATTGCGTGTGGCAGTGACATCTGCCTTCTACAACATACAACGTTCTCTTGAATTTCTTGCCAGTCATTCTGCTTTTGAAAGCAACAATTTCTTCAAGATGAGCACAGGTATTTCAATGACTTTATTCACAGTGATATGACCCTGGGTTGATGGCAGACATTTGGAGACTTGTGGAATGAAATAAGGCTTTCTGTTAGCTTTTTCAAGGTATTGTGAAGTGGCTGGCAAGGGGTTTACTTAGGAGATAGTAGATTAAAAGTATGCCACCCAAGTCTTAGGGTGCTCCTTCTTAGTATCTTCTTTATCTTTACAGTAGATGGATTGTTTGGATAGACAGATGCTTTGTGGCTTTTATGGATAATGGCATATTCAGAATACTTCTTTTTAATATTTGTGAGCACTTGATTTGTTTTCGGATGGCAGGAATCCCAGTTTCAGCAGATATGAATATCAGTGTATAGCTTGTTTTGTTTGGTGTGCATTTTTCAGTACAGTGGTACCTTGGTTTACAACCATAATCCGTTCCGGAGGTCTGGTTGTAAACCAAAACAGGTTGTAACCCAAGGTGCGCTTTCGCCAATGGGGCAAAACCAAAATTGGTTGTAATCCAAAAAAAGGAACACTTCTGGGTTTGACGTGGTTGTAATCCAAAACGGTTGTAATCCAAAGCGGTTGCAAACCAAGGTACCACTGTAGTGCTATTGCATAAAAAATTGATTCCTGGATAAACAGAACTGATACAGTTCCTGAATTGTCACACACTTTCCATGCCACTGGTCCATACTGCAAATATATACTTTGTGTATCATCTTCGTTGGCAAGTTCCTTAAAGATGGCTTGTTCCAGTTTGCCCATGGATAATATGGTGTTAAAAGGGAGCCACGTGGTTAGCATAGGTGGACCTTGTATGTCTAAGTGCTGTTTATCATTGAAAGTGAAGTTGTTGCTAAAGTGATGCACTCTTTAGGGGGTTAATTAGAAGGTCTTCTGTTTAGAAAATCTTAAATGATTTTAGTTCATCTCCATTTCATCAACCACTTTATAAAGATGTTATTGTTAGCTTCACTCTGCTTGGAAGCTATTCAGCATAGTTGTTTTTATGATAATCTACACGGCTAATAAAGTATACAAATATTATTTGTACACTTATGCCTATTTTCTTAAAATTTTAGCCAGATAATCTCAGGGTGAGCTCAGATACGTGTTTTTCATCTCTTGATTATTTGTATAATGTTAAACAGCCGTTTCAGGTCAAAGAACATGTGTTGAAGTTTCATATTTGCTGATGTTATCCTCCCCCGAAATTCTACGAAAATACCTTCTGGAAGACTCCTCAAGCTCAATATCATATGAGGTGGCCAAATTTTACACTTTAGTAATCAGGAAGCGTAAATCTCTTCTGTTGAATGGCACACTGCGAAGTTCCCTTGTGTAATCTTTTTTTTTTCTGTTGTTGTTGTTGATTTCTTTTTGTTTGATCTTGTGGTGTTTAATGTCACTGGCTTTTGCCGCAATAAAACTTGATGATGATGATGATGTTACCTCAAACACAATACAGTACTCTTTCAATGAGACCATTCACATATTCACCTAACACACACTGAGTGATGATGAGTGATATATATTAGTCCTCAGATTTTTTAGCATGGTGAGGAAAAAAAGCTATGATGGCTGTAGGTTGTCCTGTTCAAGAATATGTTGGGTAAAATAAAACTTGTGCATAAAAATGGTAGCAGTGTAGCACACTGCTGCAAGAACTGGTTATCTGGATGAAAATATTGTGGAAAAGTCGTTTTCACTTGAAGATTATCTGAATTCTCAGGGTATATTGATTAGTACATTTTGTTATTGTATATTTTGTTCTTAAGGATTATCCACTGTACTGTAATCTAAAAAGCCCTTTACTTTTATTACTAGGGCTTTGAAGCAAACTCATATATATGAGGTTTTGGTGGGGTTTTTTTTACAAAGGGGAAAAATTAATTCTGTTTTCCTCCTGATTTCTCCTTAGAAACTCCTTAGAAACTTGCGACTGAAAATCAAGCTGTTTTCTGATGTCAGGGGTACAAATTTTTGCAGGCAAATGGAGGCAAACATGGCACTGAAATGAAACAGGGTGCATTTATGCCCTTTTAAATTCCATCCTAAGATTACAACCCACTTTTACTTACCTGTCAATTACAGCCCAGTTAATGTAATGTTTATGAATGTGTATGCTTAGGGTTCAGGTAAAAGGCTGCATGGGAAGCTGCAATTAGCTGCAGTGTATAATGCAGTCAGAACACCTAATTCTAAATGTCTTTACCTGAAAGAAATCCTCAGTGGAACATAGTATTATGTGTGTGTCCTCAAGGCTTCAACTTAGGAATTAATTCAGTCCTTTGTATACCTTTTTACCTTTATTACACAGTCTTCTACCCAACTATCGCTCAGAATGCATATGTGGGAAGCACTCAATGATAGCATCCTCAAGTCACCATCTCCCTGCATGTGAAAAAGTTGTTGCTGGCGTCCGTGTGTCTTGAGAGACAATGGAATGTGCCTCTGGGGGTGAAGTCAAACCACTGTATTAGCAGCACTGAAATTGCCCCCCCCCCCAGGGTGTAAACCTGGGAAGTGTGTATGGAGATCCTGGGCTGCCCAGATGACAAGACCTCCCTCTTGGCCTTGCAGATATGGTCCAAAGGAAAGCAGAGCAATACTTTGGTACCAGCTGGGTTGCATGAGTTGCTGAAAGGAGGCGTACAAGGTGCCATCCAACCGTCTTAGGGACTCCACTCTGGATTTGTGTAGGGTTTACTCCTTAGCCTTTTCTTTTCCTGTAGATATCCCGCAAAGCAGCAGAGGTTTAGGATCAGAATTCTTTTCCTCCTAGATGGATGATCTTTCTAGGTTGATGAGCCCCATCTGCCCCTCACTTCCCTCTACAGCACCTGCAGAAACCATCTTTTTGACCATTGCACCCACTATTGGTCTCATCCTTCCATTCACCAGAGCCTGTCTTCACATTCAGGGAGAAGTCCCTAACAAACCAAGGGGTTGAGACCCAACCAGCTATCCTCACCTGGTCAGTTGAAGCTGTTTCCCAGGATGTGACCACTGTCACATGCTGACAGCTTCTAGGAGCCACAGGTGAGAGCTGAGTGCAGGGTGGGGACTGAAGGTGGGCAAACTACACCAGAAGGAGCATGGCGTGTCCCCCACCAGAGGTACTGCCCCTCACTTAACATCTGAGCAAAAAAAGCTCTGAGTTATGAAATCTTCTGTATATTTAGGAAAAGAACTATTAGTACCTATGCAACTGTTCTAAATCTGGCAATAGTCATGATGTGTAGGAGGGAGTGATATCATCCCACCATAGGCTGATTGTCACCATATTTAGCACATCTGCATAAGGCTGCTGCTTCCCCCCTGTCACTTCCTTTTTTTGCAGTTAGACTGTCAGCACTGTTGCCCATTGTCTATCTAATATTTGAAAAGTGTGCTTTGATTTTCATTCCAGCTTTTTCCATTAGTACCCTAACATTTATACATCCTGTAACGTTTTAGCGTTATAAATGTAGTTCTGAAGTGGAATCGGTTCAGATGGGGTACAAGGCCAGCCCAAGGCATTCGGGTGCTTCAGCCACATTTCCATGTTCATAAGCTGATCAGACTGGCAGCTGAATCTTACCTCTACAGTAGCAGTGGAACAGTGTTGAAGCTAGGGTTGAACACTAGCCATGAGACAACACTTGAGGACAGGAGGCTATTTTATTGGTCAAAAGGCAGGTTGTGCGGCATACACAGCTGTCTTCCAATCTCTCACTGCCACTCTCTGCCCCCTGCATCTGCTACCTGAGATCAGTGGCTAAGCCGCATGCTCCGCTACCGGGGTCGGAGAGCAGGTGGGGATGTGGCTGGCACCTCCACAGGGGTGTGACGCACATCCTGGGGGCGTGTAGACCACCCATAAGGGCGCTGCCCGCAGGGGCATGGTGCGTGTTCTGGGGGCATGATATGCCGACTGTGGGGGCATGGTGACCAGGTGTGTGTGTGGCGGCTGTCGGGGGGGCGCCGCAATGGCACCCTACCAGAATAGTGGTGCCAGGGGCGGTCCACTCCCTCTGCACCCCCATTCCTCCGCCAGTGCCTGAGATGGCTGCTTCACTCTGTCTAATGATAGGGACAGCCCTGGGTATTGTTGAACAGTTCGTTCGTTCCAAGTTCCACCACTACTGTGTCCCTGTACATGTCTGTAGTACAGCCTAAAGCTGCAGTGTTGGGCTGCTATAGATTAGTTCATATATTGTGTGCTATATTTGGTGTTCAGTTCTGCGTTGAAGGACCTCCCAAATGCTTTCTAGCTTCTGTTTTGCATTTAAAGCTTGAAATGAAATTGTTTCTTATTTGCACAAACAAAATTAATGAGGCACTTTTCTCTGATGCCATCAGATTTGTGTGTTTTCAGGAGACTGTGTGTTTCTTTGAAGACAAGACAATTTGACATGAGGTAAGCCACGCTACTTTTCTGGCTAGAATACTGCAAACATCCGAATTAATTGGATATATCTCACAATTTGGATCCTATAGGTTGATGTAAGAAAATGAGCAAAAAAATCACTTTTCATGCAGTATAGACATGGACTTTTACAGGCATAGAGCATTTTCCAGAAGCAATTCAGTTAACTTGATTCATATTGGGATGGATATTTTGATTTTGAAATTGGTCCTTTGCAGATAACGAACCAGGGGTAGCCAACATGCCTATTTTTGGACTCCAGCTTGTATCAGCTGCAGCCAATGTAGAGGATAAAAGGAGTTGTAGTCCAGCAACATCTGAAGGGCATCATGTTGACTATCTCTTTAATGAACAATACCGTCCATAGAAAGACTAAGAATTGTTAGAAAACACAGAAGAGAGATGGATTCACATATTTGTTTGCCTGTGTTGCAAATTATTACATGGTGATAAATACAGGCAGCTATGGCACCAAATGGGAGTGGATTTATAGTCTATCCAGATCTTTCACTGCTGTTAAGCAAATCTCTGATTCTGCTGCAATAGCTGAAGTGACTTCCTTTCATAAGCAAGTTACGAAAACTACACAAAACAATGAAAGTAAGTTTCAAATAATGCACACTGGGGCAAAATAATAATTAAAAAATCCTAATGTTACAAATT
The DNA here is from genome assembly GCF_964234715.1 of Podarcis melisellensis. Lineage (NCBI taxonomy): Eukaryota > Metazoa > Chordata > Lepidosauria > Squamata > Lacertidae > Podarcis > Podarcis melisellensis. The sequence continues at coordinate 61,372,531 of NC_138538.1, forward strand.
CACTGATGGGACCTGAACTGATGGTGACTTACCTGGAAAGAGATCTTGGGTCAGTGGTGGAAAACTCAATGAAAGTGTTGACCCAGCATACAACAGCTATGAAAAACTCAAATTCCATGCTGGGAATCATTAAGAAAGGCACAGAAAGGAAAAACTCACAATATTGTACTTCTCAATCCCTTTATCTGTGGTGCAGTCGCACGTGGGATATTGCACACCATTCTGGCCTTCTTATCTCAAAAATGTTATTGTTGAGATCAAGAAGATGCAGAAAAGAACAGCCAACGTGATCATTGGGCTGTAGCAACTCCCTTATGAGGAAACATCCCAACTTTGGGGACTTTATAGTTCGATGTCATGCCCCTGCTGGAGGAATCCTCTTTGCAGAGTGACCTGAAGCTCCTAAAGACAAACATCATAGAGAAGCTGCCCATATCAAGGGACTTCAGAGATCTGGCAGGATCTGTCGCTTTTAGGGAACATGGCAGCCGAATCTTCTCCTCATGGTACAGCCCCATCACAGTATTGGAGGTAGAAGCTGAGTGGACATGTGAGTCCTAGGGAGTGCAGGTTCCTGAAGGTGAAAGCTCAGTCAACCACTGGATGTTGGAGTGCCCACTTAAGAACAAGGACTCCTCAGAAGAAAATGAGATACTCATGAGTAAGGCAGTCCTCGTGAGCTGACCAAATCCTCAGGTGACTCCGATGTCCTGCAGCTGTGCTCTGGGTGGGACTCTGAAGGCTCAGGCTTAAGAGCCTTATGTTTCAAGCACAGAATGTGAGAATTACATGTGTGCAGCGCTGACAAGTCATTGGACTCCCTGTGTTTGGGCCCCCATTTCTTGTGCTGTCTCTGCGCTTTTGACTACCTTTGAATTTGGTTCTGGTACTGTTGACACTCAGCTGCTATTCCTGTGCAGCAGGGCATTTAAGAAAAAGTGAGTAACAGGGTCATGATAGATGTGCACAGAATTATTCATGGCAAACTGAACTTTGACAGGAGGAGGTATTTGTCTAGACTAGAAATTGTTCAATGAAGCTGAATGCTAGAAGATTCAGGGCTCACTTCTCCACACAGTACATACTTAAACTGTGGACTTTAAAGGGGATTGGATGATTTCATGAAGGATAAAACTATCAATGATTTTGTCACGATGGCTATGTATTGCCACCAGAATAAGAGGCCACATGCCTTTGAATACCAGAAGAACAGCAGCAGAGGACTATTGCTGTTCCCTGCCTATGGCATCTAGTTGGAAACTTCAGGAAATGGGAAGTTGGGATTAGATAGGCTTTTGGTCTAATTCAACAGGTCTCTTTTATGTTTCTTGTAACAAACCCTATAAACAAGGAGGCAACGTCCTATTTTTATACCACCATCCTTGAAAATGCATTCACACAGAAACAAGGCTGAGGAAAAGTTGGGTAAGTCAGTTGCTTTCGGTGTTTTCGCATGGCCCTTTACTATCTAAATGTTCACTGCGGAACACACACAAGCACGGAGGAAGATGGTGTATTACTGCATATACAGTTAATGTATCCCATGACAGCAGAAAAGAAAATTATCTCCCCCTCATGTCAATTGAAAAGTAGAGCAAGAAGGTGAAGATACATTTCTTGGTGTCTTAATAAGTGATTACATAGTAGTCCCTTTTCTCCAGACATGAAATACATGCCTGTTTGAGGTTTGACCTGTAGCAGGTTTGGGTCCCCCTCTGGGGGAAAAATCTGTGCATAAATTGTCTTCAGCCTTAATGAGCAGTAGAACCATGCTCTTTTTTTTGTATTGTAGTCTCATTTAGTAATGAGAAAAGTTGTGTGGAAACAGATCTTTTATTATATCAGCTGAATTGGTAATATACTTTGTAAGGTTAAAGTTTAAGTATTCAAAGGAGATGTCTCAAAAAGAACATCACAACATTTCCAAGTTTGTTTCCAAGCTGATTTAAAACAAATAAAAGTGATTAAATGAACTGTTAGGACTATATGGAGAAGGGAGAGGGAAAGGATCTGGTATAATAATGTACAGGAATTTGAAAAGAACTGTTATCATTTAATTTGAAAAGAACTGTTATCATTTTTAAAAAAGAAGAAACTACTAAAATCAGCTACTGAGAAAAATTCTGGAAGAAATAAAAAGTGAAATTGCAATATGGCATGTTTGTCTTTGATATGTGTGCATCTATAAGCAGTGTCCCACAAGAATGGGTTGGGTGGTGAAATGAATGGATTTAAAACAGGCCACAACATTGTTGAATAAACTACCAGAAGAGCCCTTATTGCCTATGTCCCTGAGGCTTGCCATGACTGCCCTGCCATTTGACCCCAGAGGCCATCTTACATCTGAGCTGTTCCAGATTAAGCTGTCTTGCTTTTTGGTCAAGGAAGGGGGACCAGCTCGCCCACCTGTCACAGTACTTGTGCACCTGCCAGAGACGGGGCTTCTTTTGCTTGGCTTCCACCCCCCATCTCCAAACCAGAGCTCAAAACACAGCAAGAACCCCAACATAGATCCCACAACAACTCAATATAAACAATGAAAGAGGACATGATATCAAATTATATTTGAGGAAAATGTCTCATCCCTAGTCAGAAAGATGGATTTGAAAGAAAGAAGGAAAGGTGAATTTCATCACACCAGTAAAGTGGTTGTACCTACGTAACTTCTTCTTGTTGTTTGGACACCCACCACCACTAAGAAACTGCATTGGCAATTTCAGTATTTGATTTAAGTGAAGCTCTCTTCTTGGCCATAGGATATCTTGCCCATAACCCTGGCGTACTTCCCATTGCCATGATCTTTGCCATGATCTCAAGACAAAGTCAAAGCTTCAGTATCTCAGTCATGCCCAATCACTTTTGAGAGGCAGTAAACCAGTTGAGACTGAACCCAAGTCATTATTTCCCAAATTAATTACCAGTTACATAAGCAGGGGCTCAGGACTTCAACATGCCCATCAACTCAGGAGACAAAGAAGCCATAGCATCTCTCAGGTTTTAAATCATTTGATATGAATCATTCTGCTAAGGTTCCAAGATGTCAATGTGCAGCAGTATGCCTCGCTATCCAGTACAAGAAGCAGCTATACTCAATGACCCACATCTTTTTGGGTGAAGAAAGCTGCGAAAAAAGAGAGAAAGAAAAACCCAGGCTTAGCAGCCAAAGCTACCTGCATTCCTAGCTTCCCAAGCCTCAGTCCAATATAGGACGAATATGTCCTTGAATGCCATCGCTACTAAATCCTATTGATGAGGCCATCATGACTGCCCTTACGCAAAAAGAACAGAAAACATTACCACCACCAGCAGCCTAGGAACATCCAAATAGCAATCACTATACAGTGGTACCTCGCAAGACGAATGCCTCGTAACACGAAAAACTTGCAAGACGAAAGAGTTTTTCATTTTCTGAGTTGCTTCACAAGACGAATTTCCCTATGGGCTTGCTTTGCAAGACGAAAACGTCTTGCAAGTTTGTTTCTTTTTTCTTAAAAATGCATTCCTATGGGAATCCATGCTTCGCAAGACGAAAAATTCGCAAGATGAAAAAACTCGCAGAACGAATTAATTTTGTCTTGCGAGGTACCACTGTAATTGCATAGAAAAGTCATAGAAAAAGTTAACTCTTCCGCACTTCTTTTACCACTGAACATCTGAACTTGCTAGTTTTCCTTAAGATGGTAAATAGCAGCTGGGAGTGGTGATTTTTTTTTTTTAAAGAATGTGACAATAAGGGGAAGGATTATAAATTTGTCTCCCAGTGCCATGGTGCCAATCCAGGCTGAACTTTTCAGAAGGCTATTTGCTAAAACTGAAAGAGACAATCTATTGTTGCATTTAATTTGACCCCGTACTGATGCGGGGGGGTGTCTTTCCAGTTGAAATATAGTTAATCGTTAGGCAGTTGATTAGTTTGGTCTGAATGCATTATGGATGTGCTTTATTGCTGTTGCGTCAGCATGGAAATCTCACATCTGAAAATGCATGGCATGTTACAAAAGAAACTGGAAGCAGCAGCATCCGTTCTCAACTGGATAACAATTTGCAAAGCACTTGTCAAGAATATGACAGACTGTACTGATAAAGAGCTATACGTGATGGCCATGTTTCTAAGGGTCCCTATAAATAGCAAAGAGCTGTGGGATATGAAAAGTATAAGTGGCGAAGCTATCCATTTCTGAACAAAATGTTTTAAGAGGCAATCTAACAAAGCAACTATGTAAAATGACACATAAACCAAGCACAGGGTGCACTGTAACAAAGACAGGTGAAGTAATTTTGCCAATTGAGGCAGAAAATTCCACAAGCCTCTCCCTGCTTCAATCCTTGGCAATAAAAATACAGCATTAAATTAAATACTATAACAGCTGACTGCTCTTTCTTGATACTCAAAATCAGCTGCATTACTCTGCCTTATTTATTTTTAAAGCATTTCTAAACTGCCTATATTTTTTTTAAAAAATCTCTTTTAAGTGGTATGCACTATGTACCATATAAAACAAAACAAAAATGCAATTTGAAACAATATTAGACATCTATAAAAAACAAGTAAAACAGAGATTTGGGGGATTCAGGGACATAGATTGGGGTCCAATCTTACAGCTCAGGGATAACTTGGACAAAAAGATCAGCTTTTAGAAGATGATTGCTGCTTCACATGGCAGAGGGAGGGACAATGGACAAATGCCTGGTTTGGAGTCATTGGCCTATGATATTCTGTAGGATGTGATGCCATGATCGAAATGATCTTACTGGCCTATAGAGAGGCTGGCGTTCTTTTAGTTCTGATAGTAGGGCCAGTCTTCTAAGATAATCCAAATCAGTAAAGTGTTTCTATAACGCTTACTGTTAGATAATCCTTTAATCCTTGGGATGTCAGCATGGCAAAAAGGCACAATTTGGGACACACATACCTCGGTGAAGCCTCTGAGCACCCCCCCCCCCATTTGTTGTATTGTTAGGTGAGATGTAGTGAGGGTGGTTAGCTACCCCCCCCCAATACTACAGAATTGAATGAAGAAGCTGGAAGAACAATGCTTTCTCTCACAACTTTATGTGCTTTTCAAGGCTCAGATGGGCAACCTGAGCTGTTGAACAGAAAGCAGTTGAAGGAAAGGGGAGCGATCTTGTGGGATGGGGAAGGGAAAAATAGGAAGAGAGAAAGTAAGGAGCTTCAGAGTCAGACGAGAGTGAGTGAAAGGAGACAGCCCGCCATCGGCCATCAAGGTACAGGTCACATCTGCCTCCAGTGACAGAAATAATGGCTCTTGTGCTTTTTCAGCACTGCCATTGTGCAAAAACATGGATCTAAGGTACAGATCCTTAGGGACCTTGGTTGTTGTTGTTGTTGTTGTTGTTAAAGAGATCCCTGCAAAACCACCATCAAATCATAGGCCACCTGGATATGCTCTGTGATTTGTTGGTGGTTTCACTGACATCCTATGTAAAAAAAACCCATGAGGATCTGTAAGGATCCATGCCTAGAAAAATGTGATTTTTTTACTGCACACTCTACCAATGTGAATATTAATTTGATAGCTCTTTTTTTTAAAGACTCTGTAAAATTGTGCAAATTAAAGAGAATCAGTTTAAATCCTACTGGATCCATCTTTGAGGCAGTGTCTATATGTGCACACTCAGATGGTTTCTGCCTGAGGGAGAAGTGATGGGGGGGTTTCCACAACACCCCCTCAAAATTCCAAATGTGCTGATTGACCCAAATAGGTTGGTGAACCCTGCAGTTTATCCTATAGCTATACGAACATAATTATTTGTGGTTTTTTTAATCATGTGAACTGCCTTGGGGACCACTCCTATTCAGTTTGCATAACCGGAATATTTAAATTGTACTCTGCACAGTCTATGCTGGATTTGTTATTGAAAGCATCACTCAAACTCTCTCTACATTTTCTCTCTCTTGTGGCTGTGAATGGCTCAATGGAAATGTCTTATGGCAGTTCTATATTTAAGGAAGTCTTTTAGATCATAGATGTATGCTCACTTCTTTATAGACAACAGCATTTTTTCGTAAAATAAAAAGAAGGCAACAACCAATTCACAATAAACAGCAATCTAAATTCAACAGAGTAAAAACAATGCTTTATGGCTCAGTGAATACTTAAGTTATATTCTTCCTGTTTATGTCTATAGGAAAACAAATGTGCAACTATGTAAATGCCTGATTTTTAAAGTACGGCAAAAAAAAAAGGCTTTTTAGATGCAGTGTAAGGATTTTATCCCCTTTATAGCAGGGATGGGGAACCCATGTCTTTATGGTGTTGGACCTTCCATAGCCTGAGATAGCACAGTCAATGGTCAGGGATGATAAGAGTTGTAGTCAGGAGGGTTTTCCCACCCCTGCTTTATCTTTTCCTTGAGTTATAACTGATCCAGTTGAAAACTTCGTATTGCAGTGCACACACTGAGAAGGGAAGACATCCTGCCAGGACTGAGAATCTGCCTCTTTATCTATGGCCTTGCTAATACTTCACGGATTGCATGGCTCTTTCCCCGCCGTCTGTCTCGCCATGTTACCTTTTGGTTTCCACAGCTATTGAGCTGCTGAGTGAGCATAGTGTTAGAACACTGTTAGCTCTGGCATTGCATGCGCTGGAACAGGGGCACTGTATGGTTAGGCTGAGTTGTCAAACAGCAGGAATATATTATCTAAGTTCATGGCAATTTATGTGAGTATCAGCTTGCAGCCATTAGAACTCTAATGTGTTTGAAAGACTGTGAGACTGTATTCCAAGAAAACAATATGTGAGTTTGAAATTGAATGACTTACTAAAGATGTCCCACAGACAAATAATGCATTATGTTGATAGAAACCTGGATGTTTCAACTTTAAACCAACCTAGTTTACTAACCTATTGGTTCCAAAGTATTAAAAACTTTGTTGGGTCAATCCCGCCTCCTTGGAGCTTCTGAATATTTGCCTGCCATCAGGGAGGCTAGGGCTAGTTCTTGAAGTAATTCTCAATGCCCTGAAATAATTGTTGTAGCAACCCCATCCCTACCTTCCCTGGACCTACTTAAAAAAGGCCTGTGTGCCCTGACAGAAGGCAAAAGTGAGACTGTGTCTGGCCAGGAACCTACTGCCATCCATTCCTGGTGGTTAAAATGCCATGTTCAAGTAGATGTTATCACCAGATCAACATGAAGCTGACAAGTAGAAGCAGGGTCCTGTACGCATCTGTCCCCGACGCTTGTCAACATTTTTATGAAAGCAGATAAGCTGATGTTTGCTTCATTAAATATATTAATATCATGCTAATAATCAGGCTACATTGGACAGAAGAAAAGTCTTCATAGATACAGATTCCAATTTTGTGAGAAGTATTATCCATATGAAAAGAGAATAAATACACAAGTTTAAATGGGGAAATAATCAGAACCAAGAGAAACTTAATTCATATAAGACGGAAGTACTGTAGGCTGATGGTCCATCTGCATTGGGATGAGATGTGCAGCCCATTTCTGAACGGGGCTACCCTTCAATTGAAAGGTCAGGCTTATAGTGTATGGGTGCCTTTTCATTTGTTGCTACTTTTTGGAAGATCAGCAGATGGTAGTGACTACCTTTTAACATTCTGTGCCCTTCCTGGAGAAGTCACACGTGTCATGCTCTAGTCATCTCAGTTGGTAGAGCATGAGACTCTTAATCTCAGGGTTGTCGGTTCTAGCCCCACGTTGGACAAATGCAGGGGGTTGGACTAGATGACCCTTGTGGTCCCTTCCAACTCTACAGGTCTATGAGTTTATGATTCTACCTCCAGGCTCAACTACTATAACACACTGTATGTGAGGCTGCCCATGAATATCTGGGTACTGGTACCATGCTACTGACATAATTAATTGGGGCATATCAGTACAATCGTATTCCATTTACCGTATTTTTTGCTCTATAAGACTCACTTTTTCCCTCCTAAAAAGTGAGGGGAAATGTGTGTGCGTCTTATGGAGCGAATGCAGGATGCACAGCTATCCCAGGAGCCAGAATAGCAAGAGGGATTGCTGCTTTCACTGCACAGTGATCCCTCTTGCTGTTCTGGCTTCAGAGATTCAGAATATTTTTTTTCTTGTTTTCCTCCTCCAAAAACTAGGTGCGTCTTCTGGTCTGGTACATCTTATAGAGCGAAAAATACGGTACTTGGGTCACCTGTTTGTCTCTAGTAATAACTGAAGGTGCTGGTTTTAATCTTAATATTGGAGGCCTTGTTCCAGGTGAGCAGCAGGGCATTTTCAGTTATGGTACCAACTTTGTGGAATACCCTCCTCAGAAAGGCCTATACCTACAGTATATGGTCACTAAACTGTTTCAGACATTGGGCCAAATCCCAACTGTTTCAAAACGTCTCTGAGTTAAATTTAAAACTGTTTGATTGTTGTTGTTTCAGTTCTGTTGGGTTGTTTGCTTGGATTATTATATATTGTTATATTTATGCTGTTTTTTAATTGCTGCTGTAGCTCTTGCTTTTCCTGTTTTCCCTCTATATATTGTTTCCCTGTTGATTTATGTCTTTCATTGTTCCAGTGATTCTATAGCGTTAGCCATTTTGGGTTGCCTTTTGACAAGATAAGGCCGGATATAATTTTTTGAAAAAAATAGTAAAGTGGCCAGGCTATTCAGAAGGACATGGATATTTTAATGAAGCACAAATTGATCACACGTCTTCAGCGACTTGCTGTTGTATTACGATAATTGTAACCTAACAAAAACATTTAATCCGGTACTTTAAAAACAATAATACAGATGTGCTTGTTTCTTTTGCAATAGGTTGTGGTTTTTAATATAATTCTTAAAATTACTGAAAATGCAAGACATTTTGGAGGATGCTTGGTCTGAAGAATAAAGTGTTAAGGCAGTGAGATTATGGGAGTTGAATAAGGAGGTAGAATACATGATATTTGCTACTGATGTTGAGATAAGAGGTGATGTGAAAGAGATACAAGCAAGGATAAAATTCCTAACTTTTCAGGAACAAATTCTCTGGCAAACTGCAGAATTGGCTTCATTAGATATCTTGAAATGGAAATGGTTAAGAAACCATCTGAAATTATTTGGTCTAGCAGATCCTACCTCCTTTCTAGTACATTTAGTTTTTTTCTGTCCATTTTTTATTAAGTGCAGTTTATTAAGTTCAAATCCAGACAAACCTGGATAAGCTTAAGTATGATTTCGGGAAATGAGTCAGGCTTGAAAACCACAATTTTACATTGTCTTGTTTCCTTAAACCAGGGATGAGAAACTTCCTTACCTTGACAGTTTTGTTGATCTCTAATTATCATCAGCGGTAGCCATCATGGCCAGTGATCATGGGAGTTATAGTCCAACACTCTCTGGAGGGTCACAGGCTTTCTCATCCCTGCCTTATACCAGAGTTGACCACAGTTAATTTAAAATGGAAGGAAAAGTCTCTGGTTTTCTCCTAGTGGCTGTTCCAGGGAGATGCTAAATGTTTAAAGGCACAAACTAAAGACCTATCTCTACTCGTCTGCACCTGGTACAAATATAGACCAGCTTGTTTTACATTCACTTTGGAATGCAAAACAGTTACTTTAAAATTCTTATGAAAGTGACGCGTCTGATTGCATAAGGCACAGTGTGGCTAAGGTTTTCATGAGCTATCTAGCCTTCCTCACAAAATTGTGCCTTAATCCTGCCTGCCTATGTTCCTCAACTGTGCTTTCCAGAGCAGGGAATGGTGATGGTTATGCGATATTATCACAGAGAATATGAAGAATGTTCATTATGAAAAATCTTACAATAGTTTATGACGGTGCATCATTTATGAGCCACTTTTCACATTTGAACCTTTATCAGTAGAGACTAGTATGCTAACATGTTACTCCTGGTAGAAAACAGACAGATTTATTGTAGTCACACACAGCAAAAATCCGCCTACAGGAATATGTGCATGAGTGTGCAACATGCGTTAAAGGCCACATAGAGATTTCATTGAACATCTATTACTCATGCAAAATGAAATTCTTTTTTGAATGTGACTAATCTGTACTGCGGATGACAAGCAAAATTGAGGGAGATGCTAAATGTCCAAAAATGAAAAGAGTGCTTTATTTTATTGCTGGTGAGAAAACATGGCTTTGGGGCATAAAGAGAAATTACTCACTTAAAAACAAAACCCAGCACCTCACTAAGTGGCCCGTTTGCACAACACCCCAGTTGCACACCTTTCTCTAATACATACAGTAGGTCCACAACTTATGTGGGGGTTACGTTCTGGGGATCATAAAAAGGTAAAACCAAAATTGTGTACAATCAAAATCCATTGTGTTCAATAGCGGATGGGATTCCCAAAGTCATTTCCCCTGGAACCCTGTCCCCTTTTTAATATTTTTGTCGCATGTGCAAAATCTAAATGTACGCAAATTGCAGGCTTACTGTACTAATAATCCAGACTTCCCTAACCTTCTGCCCTCCAGGTGTTTTGAATTACCATCATCCCCCAGGAAGTACAGCTGGTCCAATACATTTGGGAAGCACCAGGTTGGGTTGGGCTGTTATAATGTATTGGCTTACAAATCATGGTTATCTCATTTTCTCAATGGTAATTTAGATATAATTTAAAATGCTGTAAGCATATCATGGGCTCCTGCTGTGCAGAATATATATCTATTACACTTATAACATGTTCTTCCTCCAAAGAGTGGTTATATATGCTCCCTAGTCAATTGATCATCATCCATGCAGTTTTAAGGACCAGAGATGCTTCGTCTCATCCCTAGAAAAGTGTTGGCTGCCCTCAGACCATTTCTTAGAAACAACCTTTAATCAATTTGACATTTTCCAAGGATAAAAATTGATAATGTGTTTCATGAACTCACACTATATATGAAGAGCAGAAGTAGTCAATAGCATTTAAAAGAGTGTATCACTTTGAAGGTCAATATGCAGAACACTTAATTTGTGTGTTTCAGGTTTGTGTCTCTAAGTAAGCAGAACTGCTACTTTTCTTGGAATGCTTCCGGCAGGAATACCTGGGCCAGCTTCTTCTGATGTGTGATTCCTTAATGAGTCCTACTGTGACTTATGGATTATTTAGCTGACACTGTTGCCTCACTGTAGGGTGCTGTGCATCTAAAGGTTTTTAATTCACCATAACAGAAATAATACGGAGTTTTCAAGAAGCTAACCTTTAAAATCCAGCAGTTTAAAGAAAATTGTTGTTCTGTTTGAGAAACAAAAGGTCTTGAGTTGCTATGTTTGTATTGCAGCTATAATATAAGTGTACTTTTCTTGTTTAAAGGTATAACTGTGTTCTGCAATATTTTTTAACAATTGCCTTGAAAGACTTCCATAGGATATACAACCAAGGAATATCCCCAGTTCACACCAGTATCTCCAAACATTTAAACATTTAAAATTAAAAAGCGGCTTCTATATCTCAAAGCATTTTTTGTTTTGTTTTGTTCCTAAGGACAGCTTAGTATGGCTGTCATTCAGCTCTGATTAAATTCTAAGTATTTTCCATACCATCTGGTCCATTGCTGTGATGTGACTAATGCATCTGATTTAACACAGGCTCTTAACAAAAGCAGTTTAGGAATATCCTAAACTGTCTCCATTATATCCTCATTGTGCTGTTCGACAGAGTTTTTCGAGAGAGTGTGGATCCTTTTATAGTTTGGCCCCAAGACTTATAAAGCCTTAACAGCTCAGGACCTCAAGGACTGTATTTGCCCATATGAACCAACCCAGACCTTGCAATCATCACCTGAGGCCCTTCTTTGTGTGCCTCCTATGGGAGAGGTCCAGGGTGTGGTGAACAGGCCTTTTCTATGGTGGCTCCCCGTTTGTGGAACGCTCTCCCCAGGAAGACTCACCTGGTGCCTTTATTGCATATCTTTAGGATTCAGGCAAAACCATTTCTCTAAAACCAAGCCTTGGGCCATTTAAACATTCTAGGGCCTTTTAAATATGTTTTGTTTTATTATGTATTATGTATTCTCATTCTGTATTTTTATGTTGTGAACTGCCCTATAATCTTCGGACAAAGGGCATTATGCAAATTTAATAAACAGTAAAAATAATAAATATCCCTTGGCTCATTTTAATGAGGATTAGCAATAGGGAAAGTGATGCCAAACCTGAGTCGAGTGGAGCATAGCCATTTACGTAGGTGCAAGAGGGGGGAGGCATAAGAGGAAGCACATTTATACTCACGTCTGGTTTCACTTTTTCTAGCTTTACATTTTCACTGTGCTTTAGAGAATGGGATATAAATGCAGGTTTTTGATGGTACAATACCAACCGATGTGATTTATTGTCTGAAAGGATTTTAATAAAAGTCTTTCATGATGTTACATTGAAAGTTCCTAGAATCCCAGTAGGAGTAGCTTACCTGGTCTGAATTGTATAGCACATGTGACAGTCTTTATCCTGCCCTGCTATTCACATAACTTCATGGGGGGAGATCAGAGAATTCTTTATTTCTCCTCCCACTCCCAGAGCTTAAGAAGCAAATAGATTGGCAATGCAAGTTTGTCATATTTAATGCTGGTCGCTTTCTGAAGTATTTCGTGTGTTGGCTTGTGCACGATAGTTTCTGGATAACGTTTCTTTGCATCTGAAATATTAATTGAAGATTCTATACAGAGCTGCAAGAGCTAGCTTTCTTGAGCAGCGCTTCATTCCTTGCAATTTGAAAAACAAGATGTATACCAATTGGTAGCAGGGGTAGAATAAAATCTGAGGAGTGTATCCCCCCCCCCACCAAATAAGGAAACACCTTAGAACAGGATTGGGGAATTGCAGTCGTTAAGATCTATTCCTGTAAGACCTATTGCAGTCATTAAGAGTCGTCAACAGGCTCATCACAGCTATTTGCCAATCACTCATTCCTACCACCCTTCTGAGTAATACCCCTCCCCACCTTCTCACTATATAGAAGGGTCTGGTAACTTCTGTTTCAGTGTATCTGAAGAAGTGTGCATGCACACGAAAGCTCATACCAAGAACTAACATAGTTGGTCTTTAAGGTGCTACTGGAAGGAATTTTTTTTGTAATCCAAGTTGTTTCCCAAGTTTGGGAAACCCTGCTCTAGATATGTTGAACTCCAACTCTATCCTGTCCCAGCCATCATAGCTGGTAGCCTGGGATGATGGGAATTGCAGTACAGCAACATCTGGAGGACCAGATGTCCCCCCCATCACTGTTCTAGAGACCTCTAACATCCAGAGAACCCATACTCTCATAGTAATTTGAGCATGGCAAGCACACAGTTGGGGGCACAGGTGTCCTTATAACATTAAACTGCTTCTCAGGCCCTGCCTGCTACAAATGTAATTGCTGCTTCAAGTATTTACATAACAACTAAACATTTATAAAGTTTTTAATGGGTTTACAGATTATTATTTTTTGCATGTATGTTACTATATGCAGTTCCTCTCCTGTTGAAGTCAGCATCAAAAACTCCCGTTGCTCTTTCTAGATGTTCAATAATAAGATCACGAGGCTCTGAACAACAATTGCATGAATCTAGCTTTTGGGGACATGGTTTACTATTCAGTTGTTGCCAGACCATGCAGCAATTAAAGAGTTGGGGATTTTTTGCAGGCTGTCAAGATGGTTTAGGGCTTATCTGAGTTAAAAAGATGACTGAATTATAAGGCACAATAATATGCTATCTGGTACTACTTTTGGAGTGGCTACATAATTATATATGGGGAATAGTTTATTGAAGTAGGTGCATTCTATTGTACATGGAAGTGAAGGCAATTTGTTTGAAAAGGATTTTAGTAGAGAGTAAAATCCTCCACAACCTAAGTCTCAAAGTAATTCAAGGCTTGATCCTTGAGTAAGAGAAGATTATCTGCAAATACTAAAGAGTCTGTGATGGATTAATCTTGGACATAAACGAACTAACTTGTTGCCTGGAGTCCCTGTAAAATGTATTTGTTTATATATAGCACTTGTACACCATGCTATAACGCAAAGTTCTCTGGGAGACTTAAAATAAGTTTAAAAACCCAATAATTTAATACAAAGTAAGACATAAAATCAATACACATACAACAAAAACAAATCTCATGGCACCTCCTAAAGTCAAAACACAGATTTTGAAAAAGAAACTCAGACTACATGAGTTGTTTAAAAGACCTGATTGAACCGGGTGCCAAAACCCCATAAAGATGGCATCCGTCTACTCATTGCATCAGTTTCAGGCTGGTGTGGCAGTCTGCCTCATCACCATACACAACAGGCCTGTGTTGGTGGCTCCATTCAGCCTCACTGGGAGGGGATCAGGGTTCCCCCACGCAAGTTCAGGAAACAGCACTGTTAGAAATATTTTTTTTCTGTGGAGAGGCTTACTAGTCATGTACTCTTAGTTGAGGGTGGGGGAAAGATCCTTAATGGCAGAGCATGCTGGAGTGTCGATGGAGATATAATGTAAGCACTGGAAATGCAAAAGCCCTTGTTTTTATCTGATGCTTCTAGAATTATTTGCCCAGTTCATTGTGTGCATATTCATCGGTGCACCCATTGCTGTACTTCCCATTCTTTGCTGCAGTGTGACCTTAAGTGCTTTCCTGTACAGCCCCATTCATATGCAAAGGTGTTTTTTTATTATTATTTAAGAATATTGAATGGAAGAAATTGGAGCAGAGGTCTGCAAAAGCATATAAATAATACACCTACAAAAGAACAGTGTGAAGCAGCAAGACAAAACTGATAGTTTTGTAGACAAAGACAACTTTAGAAATGTCCTATATTTATATCACTTAAGGATGCTGCTGATTATAAGCTACCATCTGGCTTGTTTCACACGGAGTACAAGAATAAAAGAGATGTCATGTCCAGAGCTTTATTGCTATGAAGGAACATTTGTGAGAGATCGGGATGCTATTCCTGTGCTAAACCTTTTTGGTAGGAGAGGCGAAATGGTATCCTTTGCAGATCAAACACTATATATATTGTCTATGGATATGCATAGAATTTTTGAAAACCAGAGAACTTTCAGTTGCCCGCTCGTAGACTGATCAGGACTATTACACAAAATATTGCTTCCCTGGTGTTCTGAGGACGCATGCCATGGGGTGTTCTCAACATCTCCCTAATAAAATACATTTTTTAATAGTGTTCTCCCTTCTTTAAAAAACGAATATGAAGAAAACCAGCTCTTCTGAACATGGTTTTCATATCTTCCGGTGAATGTTGTGTATTCTAAGCAGATAGATAGACAGATAGATAGACAGATAGGTGGGTAGAGATAATTTCTGAATGCATTCTCATATTTGCATATTTCTGGTTGGCATTTTTATGTATTTACTGGTAATAGTCTAGTTATTTATTCTTTAATGAGCATTTCTAAAGCCGGTATTGGCAGTTTGATTTCTATATAGTGCTTCACTGGCACAGTCCCCATTGGGGTTGTTTATGTGTGACCTTGGGCAAGTTCCTTAATCTCTTTCTGCCCTAATTCCCCTTATCTGTAAAATGTAGATGATTTGTGCTATGAAATCCATTAGAAGCAATGTGAGTTGAGGGTGCTTTTTTTTTTATCTGCTTGTTAAAAGTAACCAATCGGCTTGTGTAACCAGTATTTTGACCTGAGAGATCACACTGTAGCTGTACAAGTAAAAGAAGCTGTTTTATATCGATTCAAACCACTCATCCATCTAGTTAAGTGCTGTTTGTGGCTTTACAGGATATTGGGTTAAGATCCTTCGTGGAGTCTACCTGAGTTACTGGTTTTAGTGGAAATGCAAAAGATTGAACCTAGAACCATCTGTTTCATGCAAAAAAGTGCCCTGTTGGTGAGGTACAGAGAGTGACAACATGAGAACAATGACAACAGTTCTCATGACAACATGGGAACAGTGGTCTCCTGCTTGGGAATGCTCTCCTCAAGGAGGCAACTTGATGCCATCTTTATCTAGTTTTAGGTCTGTCTCCCCTTCCGCCCCCTTTACATGCTTTTGGTCTTCAGGTGCTAGACGAAAATGTTCACTTCAACCAGGCCTTTGGCTGATTGGCATCCGGTCCTCTTTTAAATGTGCTTTGGGAAAGGGGATTGTTGGTTTGTTGTTGTTCTTATTTTTACTATGTATTTTGTGGTTTTTATATTGCAGTTTTATGTTCTGAACCACCCTGAGATCTATGGATTTAATAACTTAATAAACAGCAGCAGCAGCAACAACAACAACAATTAACAACAGTCAATACTTTCCCCTTCAGATTGCTACTGAGTGGGAAAAGAACCAACAACAATTGCAATAGGTATCTAGGGCTCCCAGTATCAGGGTAGGGTCTATGTTCAGCTTTGGAGTAGTAAATTCCTCTCAGCCACACTCTGTCACTGAGCTAGGTCGCTGCTTGAGAAATCTAGAGGTCCCAAAGGCTCCCAACTAAGTTCCGTGACTTAAAGCTGCTAATTGCTATACGTATTTGGGAGAAGTTATATTTTGTAAAGGTCACAGTTCATCTGCTGCCATCTTGTATAAGTTGCGAACAGAAAGATGCAGCATGAGGTAGGCCTACACAGTGAAGCTTTGCTGGAAAATGAGAGCTGTGTCCAGAGTGAGGCTTGAAGCTGTTCGCCAGGAAACAGCTCTCCCCACCCCTAGGAATACAGTGTCCTTTTCCGTTCAATTAACGGTGTCACACAGTCTGTAACTAGCCAGCCAAGACTCCCAGCAAGTCTATAGATCACTTGCAGAGAGGAATGGTGGTTTTTTTTTTGTATAAGATACATCTGCAGGTTTTTATAGTTTTGTCAGTCCCAGCCATAGATTGCCACATTTTCTTTCTTTCTTTTCAGAAATAGGTTTGTAATTTGTTCTCATGAGTCACTTCAGTGCAGGAATGTTTAGCGCTGAGGGCTATCTGTATAAAAGAATAATTGACTTCCTGTTGGTGAATAGAAATAGCAGGTAGGTGGTGTGATGAATGGTAGCTATTTGCCACTGATTTTTGGGGGGGGTGGGGTGGGGATATTGCTTTATCTCTGTGATTGGCTTTTTTTTTTTTAAAGAGCATCATCTTCATTCCTGTCCTTCATGAAACCTGAAAGTTGGCATATGGGAGTCTCTAATAACTCAATGCTATTTCAACAGTTTCCTTTACTTTGCCAATTAAGTTACTCCTGCATCACGAATTTAAAGATCCATGCCTCATGAAATTGCCAAGACACAGCTATAGACACTGCTATGCAGTTTTGCACTGAATTCCTGGTCGATAAAGAGCAAATAGGCTCTATTATAGGCACCCTTACACTTTCCAAGCTATCATTTGTGTCGTCTTTGGAACTGGGACAGAAAGAGAAAACCTGAGAGTACCGTTGTTTGAAAAGTAAGACAAAACGTTGGTTGAGGAGAGAGAGAGAGAGAAAACTAAGGGAACTTGCGTTGGCCAGGACTGCTAAGAAAAGTCATTGCAGCAAAGAGGGGGAGAGGAAACAGTAAATAGGCTTTATTTCCTCTCAGGAGAAGAGGGGATGTGACCTAACTGAGCCTACCGTAGCACTTAAAACTCTGTTGCCCTTAATCCTTTCATATACTAACAAGCAAACATGATTTGTTATGTTTTACTGTGGAAATCTCCCACAGCGACATCCTGTTTCCTCATGTGACGTCCAGTTAGTTACACGGGCAGCACCCACAGCTTGTGTGAGTGACCATGGCAGTGTACCACGAACCATCAGCTTGTTCTCAGCAAATTGCTTCTAGTCTTAGCATATTTGCTGCTGTCGTTGGTGGGGAAATTGATGTAGGGAAGTGCCCTAAATAAACGTTGGGAGGTGGGTGGGAGAAAAGCAACAAATCCTCCTAAAATAGATGCTATTTCATAATTTATCCTTCTTGGCACAAATTGCTTTGTCTGACATCATATCTGTAGCTACTAATAGGATTTGGTTACCAGAACATCTACATGCTCCTTTTGAAATTTATTAAATGGCACTCCAGTTACTCTTTACTCAACACCCTTCACTGTAACTTGCATGTTGGAATGAGGAAAGGATATTCTGGAAATCGAAGGTAGTTTTTCTTATTTCTGTGTGATAATTGTGCAGTGTCCTGAAATGGTGACTATTAATATGCATGCACTCATTGAGACTTACAGTCTTGGGGGAAAGTAATGGTTTAAAAGCTGTGGAGAGTAAGCTCCAAATGTTTTATACCCAGCTAGATAGAAATTGCCAGTGCACAATGTTGGAATTTGCAATTCTTATTATTATAACCAGCAACTTTCCATTTACACATTCAGGTCCAAATGCAACAATGCTGCATCCCCCATCCCATTCCAAAGCTATAGCAAAGCATTCTTCCTTCCTTCCTATATACATGAAAATGTAAGACTGTCATCATGTAGCCCCACTGGAGGAATTATAGTCCTGCATCGCAGCCCTGGATTTGCATGAAATCAGGGTGAGGAGAAAAAGAGAAAGCAGGTTGCACCGCAGTAGAGGAAAACAATGGTTCTAAACAACACAGAGGTTTGAATAAAGTAGAGATGGAGCAAAACGGAGGGGGAAAATGGGCATGAATTTAGCAAATGAGAGAAATGCAAGAAGCAGAGGCTGTGGGGAAGAGGAGGAGGGAGGGAGGAAAGTTTTGACTTGACTGCCCAACATAACAGCCTGCTGCACTGTGTCCAGCTTCAGAATGAGATATAATTTGGGGTTGGATTATTTTCCTAATCATCTCATGAAATGGCACATTAGAATTTACTGTTGAAAAGAAGTGAGGTGGGTGCTGATTGAGGTGAAGTCGTGTGGATCAAGGCACATACGAGGAGCTACTAATCTACAGTATCAATGGGTAAATGAGTCCTCAGTATCCCAACCTTCGAGTGGTTCTTTAAAGGCACATTTTAAAGTCTTTTCCCTGCAGAACGAAGGAGAAAACAATACTCCCCTCATGGCTCTCTGGGTTGAAGCCACTGACCTTTGGCATTCTTAGAATGGAGAGCATTTAAATCACTAATAATACACATTTCTAGTTCATAAATAACACAATATTCAAAATCTATAAAGTTTTTAAAAAATACCTTTTATCTCTTAGACATGCATTTTAACTCATTGACAAGTAAATGTTTTTTAAAAAATCTCGGTAGAGTTATGCTTTCATTGTCAGAATACTGAAAGAATTACTTGCACTTTCAGTTTAGCTCTGCACAAAAATTTAAACCTTGTGTCAAGAAGCAATGTAACACGTTTATATTAGTATAGATTTTCCCATCATGTTTGGAGAAAATGAAAACCAATGGCAGTATAATTGTACCTTCTCTGACAGATCGAAAGAGTTACTGGAATTTTTAAAGGAGACTAAATATGTTATACTCATTTTTAATGATTTGATTCTGGCGGCAGGGGGGACATGTATCTTTACAGTCCTCTAACCATTGTGACACCAAAGTAGGAGACTCCCTAATGGAAGCTGATTGTGTTTGTGTGTGAGAGAGAAGCCATAGATATGAAGTAGTAGTAGTAGTAGTAGTAGTAGTTGCTACCACTGTCCTTCATCCAAGGATCTCAGGGTGGTTTACAATCTAAAAGCACAAAAATGCATAACATAGTAACAAACAAAAGCAATATCTCCCCAGTTTAAAATACCATTGTTGTTGTTATTTAGTTGTTTAGTTGCGTCCGACTCTTCGTGACCCCATGGACCAGAGTACGCCAGACCCTCCACTGCCTCCCGCAGTTTGGTCAAACTCATGTTGCTGGCTTCGAGAACACTGTCCAACCATTAAAAGGCCATAGATGGTTTAATTAGCTAAAGGCCTACAAGAAGAGGAACATTTTCACCTGGCACTGAAATAAGACCATTGCTTCCTGCAATAGCGATGCATCACATGACTTGCCTGGCTATTGCCAGAAATGAAACAGGCCTGTCGTACTATGTAGGCTTGTCAAAGGTGTAAGATCTTTGTTTCCAAATGTGTTGACCTGCCCTCTTAACAATTGGGTCAGACTGAGGAAAATAAGCAAATCTGGGAGCTTTGTACCAACACCATGTTGGTCGTCTAGCATAATGAAATGAGGATTATGTGCTGTTTTGAGACTGTGTCTGCCTGCTGTTGCCCCTCCCCAGTGAACAGCTACTATCCTGCAGGGAACCTATGTCTAATTCACAACTTTCCTTATTTGAGCTATTGAGCAAATTTATAATTGTTCAGACCTTTAAAACTATGAATAGGATTAAAGAAACAGGTGTTTGTTTATATATAAAAAAGTTTGAAATAACTTTGGATGTACTTTAGTTTTAAAAAATTCAGCAATTTTACATGAAGGCACAGTTTCTGAGAACCATGATCACTGCAGAACCTGCTTCTTCCATGTGTGCAAAGCAGGTGATTTTAGATGTTCAGTCAAAGTGAAACCTGGACTATACTACCCGCTTTCTTTGTTAAAAGTTACTAGCAGATCCTAAGGTGCTGCTGATCGCTAAGGAAATTGGATGGTTTCAGTGTGATCCCAGCTGACAAGTGATATAATTACATCTGTGTGACGGATAATCTCTTTCATCCATTTGTTGCTTCCTAAAAGCTTTTCCTCTTAATTCACTCTCAGGGCTCTGCTTTTTATCCCTAAATCATCTGTTTTGGTTTGTCTGTAAGAGTTTGTTGCAGTGATCAGTATCATTTCCTTCTAAAAGCATATTTGTTTTTTCTCACCATTATTTATTTTTTAAAGTTGAATGCCCTCCAAAACCCCACAGAACTCTCTTCTTTAACCTGTTGAATAGGCAGTAGTCTCCCCCCCCACGCCCAAAATATAGGAATCTTTATAGGATCAGAAATACAGTTTGGTCTCTGTAATTACAAACCTGTCATCGTGTATCTGCTTCAGACAAAATCCAAACAAAACAATTATGACTGCAGTAAATTGGTCCTTCAGAACATGCTGTCCATAATTTAGAGGTGATAATAATCTTACTTTAAAACTAGGTGTGGATAATAGTTTCTCTCTGTTGGAATTAATGAAATTTGACATGTTGAAAAGGAGGTAGGTAACGAACATTGAGTCATCTTGTTCTGAGTACTGACCTCTAGCAACAGAAAACTATGATTATTTTTTTTAACAAACACTAAAAAGACAGTGTTGCACTCTTGTTTTCATCAGCTGGTTATATTGCTGTTTTCTAAAATCAAATTGAGTTAAGAAATTACCATACTTTCTGTTTTTAAGTGTAGACTGATCAGGTTTTTTTTTAAAAGAGTGCTGAAAGTAACTAATATGAACTGTAATATGAGTGCTGAAAGTAACTAATATTTTGGAGTTTCTAGAGAGCATACAAGGACCCTTGTTTTATCTGAATGGCTGAAATACATTTTCTTCAATACCTGAGATTTGGGGATTTATATCCCCAAGTACACAAGATATGGAGCATAAATTTGATGGTGATGTCACACACCAAAGAGTGCTGCTCTCTATAAGTTGCTAGTAAATAAGCCATGAAGAAATTATTTGGCATTAGATGTAGCTACCAGACCTAAAAATAGGTCAGTCTTGCAATGTGAGAAATGAAAAGGTTACTCTGGATCACATGATCAGGCAGCACAATAGGAATGGTCACTGCCCATGTGGGCCCAGTAATAGAATTTGAATAATGTGAGCAATTAAGTCAAATTATTACAGTTATTACAGTTAAAATATCAGATAATGATCTCAAGCTTAATATGGCAGATTGGGAGAACTACTCATGCCATTTGAATATCTGGGCTTCATTGGTTCCTGGTGAAAACATAATGGTATAAACACAATCTCTTATGGTGACCCAGATCCCTGACTTGATGTTCCAGGTTGCTACAGCAGAAATAGAGACAGTACATGAGTTGCCCATCTCTCAAATGCTCAAATGTGCTAACTTCCAGCTAATGGAGAAAAATGCCAAATTGCCGAAGGTCAGTGTGTCCATTTGCCATTGATGAAGCTCAGATCTTCATCAAGATTTCTAAGTTGTGATCTTAGATGTACCCAGGAATTTCAGTGCTTCAAGCACAATCTTTGAGAAACTGGTGTGTAATGCAACTGGGGTTTTCTTTTGAAATTTATAGTTCATAATCAAAGGCAAACTTGACCAGCCTCTAATCAACAAAAAGAGCACTCTTTACTCAGCTAGATCTCAAGGCTCCAAACATTGGGTTGTAGCCAACACTGTAGCTCCTCTGCTGTAAGGGAATTCTGAACTTCCTCTCCCCCTCCCCCTCCAGCCCCCACATGCCCCCAGAGTCAGCTTCAGAGAGTTGGAACCCCACTAGTACAGCACTGGGTGCAACCCATAAATTCTAGTTCTCATCCACAGGAAAATGGCTGGACTATGAAAGAGACTGAAAATACAGGAAGTCACTTTCTTCAGTTAGTTAAAAGAACGGTCTCTTCTGGATATGAAGTTTACTTGCATTTAATTGGATTGCTTCTGTTTTTATACATTGTTTAAAGTCAGGGTTTCATATGTGAGGGAAGAGCACGCATGGCATTCTGCAGTGTGCTGAGAAGTGACCATTGCTTATTCTCTGACAAGAGGACTTGATATAAGGCTGTTGGTTGGTTGGTTGGTGTTCAGAATCTGATTAGTTACTGTGGTTTGTTGTTTAAAAATTGTCTTGTAGCTTGGTTTTCCTCTTATTGTCTCTGGAGATTCTGAGTGTCAGTGTGTTTATTTGTTTTTGTTTTTGTTTACTGAACTCTGTGTTAGAGGTGTGTATGGGGGAATCCAGAGGATGTATATTCATATCTTGAAGGAATTATGTAAGCATTGAGATACTGCATTGATTTGTTAGCTCAAAGGGCCTCTGTGGAATGTTGCTGTTGGGCACTCATAGCCCACGTTTGCCTCAGCACAGATATCCAATAATTGGATTCATATTCATTTCTTCAATCAGTTTTATATGTTATGTGTAGAAAGTCAAGAGGGACCACACTGTTGTTTCACTGCACATTGCTTCTAGAACAAAGAGATGTTCTGCAGGGTATTTATGGAGAAATGTATGTTCCTGCTGCACCAGTTCTCATGAGCACACCACCACAATCTTCAAGTGGTATGATAGTCTAGGAGTTCCAGCACTTGCCCAGCGTTCATGTTTTCTTTTGGGAATGAGGCACAGCGGGGACTGTGGTGTCTTTATGATATATGGTTTGGTTTTTTTTACACATACATACAACCTGAGCCTATGATGGAGGGGTTCATAGAAGAGAAGAAGAAGAGTTTGGATTTGATATCCCACTTTATCACTACCCGAAGGAGTCTCAAAGCAGCTAACATTCTCCTTTCCCTTCCTCCCCCACAACAAACACTCTGTGAGGTAAGTGGGGCTGAGAGACTTCAAAGAAGTGTGACTGGCCCAAGGTCACCCAGCAGCTGCATGTGGAGGAACAGGGACGCAAACCCGGTTCACCAGATTATGAGACTACAGCTCTTAACCACTACACCACAAGTGGCTCCCATAGCATTAACACCCAATAGGGTATTGCTTCTTCCACAGCCACAGTCTTGGATTCAAACAGAAATCGAACATTGCTCTCACATATTGCTCTGATTCTCTCTCCAGCTTGCTGCTTTACTTCTAGATCACATCACTGCCACTCAACTCTGATTCTGGCTTCGTCCTTTTAAATAAACATGAGCTGGGGCAGGGGACCCACCCATTTGCTGTCTCCCACAGAGCCCCTTTGATTTCCATAATGGCCCATCACCCAGACAATCACTTCAACAGGAAGCTAGCCCAGCTTATATTTCAACACTTGCTGGATGCAGGGGATGAAGGGTTTCTGCCTACAGCCTACTTCCTCCCCGTCAAACTCATAACACTAGAAGGACCTTGAGGTCTACAGATTTTCTATCTTTTAGAAAACTTTTTGATTTTCTGTTTCTTTGTACAGTTGTGAAACCCAGGATCTCTCAAAAGAGTCAACATTATCAGTTACCAGTTTCCAAGTTCACCCCATTGTGGGGATTAAAACCAACAATCTTCCGATCAGCAAGCCCAAGAGGCTCGGTGGTTTAGACCACAGTGCCACCTGTGTCCCAGCTCTGTCCCAGCTCCTGCCAACGTAGCAGTTCGAAAGCATGCCAGTGCAAGCAGATAAATAGGTACCGCTGCGGTGGGAAGGTAAACAGTGTTTCTGTGCGCTCTGGTACTCGTCATGGTCCTCCATGCGCCAGTAGCGGTTTAGTCATGCTGGCCACATGACCCAGGAAACTGTCTGTGGACAAACGCCGGCTCCCTTGCCTAAAAGTGAGATGAGCACCGCAACCCCATAGTCGCCTTTGACTGGACTTAACCATCCAGGGGTCCTTTATCTTTTACCTTTTTACCTGTTTTATAGTGCTTGTACAAATTGAAGGCACTATTCAGTTCCTATCCTGCAAAGAGCTGGAACTTTCAGGTGGTTCATCGATAATGAAGCTGAGTTATGCTGTGTCACGCTATTGGTCTTTCTTACCCAGTACTGCTTGCTCTGTCAACAGGTTTCCAAGGACTCAGCAGATCTTTCCCACCACAGCTAGCTTTTAACTAGAATTGCCAGGGATTGAAACCTAGAGCCATTTGTGTGCAAGGCATGTGCTTTATGGTGGTGCTATAAGTTCTTCCTATTGTGTGAATTAATCTTTCTGTGATTGTCTTAAAATGACATGGCTTGGCATGGCTTCAGGAAATGATTAAAATGAGAAATGGATTGTTTCTAAGCACCATCCTTCTATACAGGGAAAATCATGGTGATTGACCTGTAAAGATTATTTGGGCCCTTAGTATTTTTACAGTCACTCCTCTAGAGTGATAAATACACACATGGTTTCCTTACTTTAGCTGAATAAATATAGATTAATGATGTAATGATCAATTAAGAACTTATAATCCATCTGCTTCTTTTTAATCTAAAATGTGACAATGCATTCTGGAGCTGGGATTGTTTATGAGTACTTTTGCTATGTTGTAGTTATGTATTCCTTTTCATTTTGTAAGCTGTCTTGAGTATGGCTTGAACTGTGGAAAGGTGGCATACACATAAAAGTATGTATGTATGAATGAATGAATGAATGAATGAATGTATCTTCCCAAAACTGAACTCAATTATTATTTTGCAAAATAATTATATTTATGGAGTTCTACTGTGTCCAAGTATTTTCATGACAAATCCACATATGAAGGCCGAGTCAATTGTGGAAAAAATGTGTGATTGATCCTTCAGCTCGGACCGAGAATATGATTATCTTCTCTTTTGCTAGGTTTATTGGTCTGGCGGAAAACACCACTGAGAAGAGTGCTTGACATAACTGGGACAATTTTCGATCGCTATCATGAAGAAAAGCAGGAGTGTGATGACAGTCACCACAGATGGTGTAAGTGTGTTCTTTATATATGTACAGGGGGCTACCTTCACCTACTTAATTTGCATTCTAGTTGACACAGTTGTTTGTATATGTATTACTTTGCCTCCTTTTTAAAATACTTCTTATTCACAACAGATACAGGCGCTTACATTAAGGCATTTCTTTGAGAACATCAGCCAGTCACACACTTCCTGCTGCTTTAAATGTATATCAGCAAGAAGTGCCAGTGCCCTTTGTGACACATGATTTATGATTTCGCAGAAAAACAGTATATTGGGCTGCATAGAGAAAGTTGGCTTGCTCATAGCTGAGATAAAGCTAGATCCATTGGGTGCAGAATTTGCTCCCGCTTAAGAGGAAAATGGCATTGGTACAAAGGTAGGCCCAGTAGCATCATGCAGCATCTTTGGCCTCCATGCCCATTGCTGTGTTGGCACCTTCCCTGAGTCTCCTGTGCCAGCAGGCTTGTACCTACTGTTTTAATTTCCCCCAAAGCCTCTAAGGCAGGCATAGGCAAAGTCGGCCTTCCAGATGATTTGGGACTACAACTCCCATCATCCCTGACCACTGGTCCTGTTAGCTAGGGATGATGGGAGTTGTAGTCCCCAAAACATCTGGAGGGCCGAGTTTGCCTATGCCTGCTTTAAGGCTATCAATGGCTACTAGCCACGATAACTATATACAGTGGTACCTCGGGTTAAGAACTTAATTCGTTCTGGAGGTCTGTTTTTAACCTGAGATACCACTTTAGCTAATGGGGCCCCCCACTGCCACTGCGCCACCACCGCACAATTTCTGTTCTCATCCTGAAGCAAAGTTCTTAACCTGAGGTACTATTTCTGGGTTAGCTGCACCTGTAACCTGAAGCATCTGTAACCTGAGGTACCACTGTATTATATTTAGTATCACAGCCAGGATGCCTATGAATACCAGCTTATGGGGGACATGAGTGGAAGAGTACTATTGCCCTCATGTCCGCTTTGTGGGTGTTGATCTGTTTCAGAAGAGAGTTCTTCTTATGTTCTTAGTGTTGCTCCAGAGAAGTGTGGGAACTTAAAACCATGTCTCAAAGCTTTCTGGTGCTGATCGCAGTGCTGCTGCCACCACCACCAGGCTGGCAAAGCTGGAGGGCCCCACCCAGGACTCTTTGCTGAGTTCTGTCTCAAACCTCAAACATTGAGCATATTTATTTCCTTATGAAAATAAGTTCTTCCCTGGGAGGAAATGCGGGTCACTGGAAGGTGAGATACCTCACCCTGCAAAAATCCTGTTTGAATCCCCCGCCCCCAACATTCTTAATGTTCAAAAGGTCCACATGAATTTCTCATGCTCTGGTGTGCTCTTTTTTCCACATTTGTTATGGACTAGTTTTAAAGTATGAGAGGTTGGAGAGAAAAATTATTTAACTAGGCTGCTAAATTCCCCTCTCCCCCACTTTACTTTTGTGTGGATTGCAACCCTTTAAAAAAGGGAAGTAGCAAAGCTATATAAGTTTATTAGCTACAAGAATGTGCCATGTTAATGACAAGAAAGAAGTTACTACTCAATATTTTTAGTCAACTATTGACATTTTCCTATTGTGATGGAACTAAGATTGCTTTCAGAAGCTCTTGTATTACCAAATTGGCCTGAATGTAAGCCACAGTCTCCCCCCCAAATTCTGCCAGGGAAAAGTGTGGCTTATAATTGTGACCTTATGCCACCAGCAAAGGTCCCCCCCACCCCAGGAAGCAGCCCAGGACAGCGGGGCAATGGCACGCAGCCTGCCCACTGCTCCCAAGCCTCCCCCGAGCCGTCGGGGTGGGAGGCCGTTGGCAAAGCGGCACGGCTCCCCCCCCCGAGAACCGCCAGGAGTGCAGGGCAATGGCGCACAGCCTGCCCGCTGCTCCCATGCCTCCCCTGAGCCTCTGGAAAGAAGGGGGAAGGGGAGGGAGACCACCGGCAGGAAGATTTTCTTTTTTTTCTCCTCCCCCTTCAATTTTAAAGGTGCGCCATATTTGTGGGTACCGGTTATATTTGGGCCGATATGGTATTCTGGTCTGTTGTTTGGCTTCACAAATTGTGCAGTTGGTCAAGCCTTTTCTTCACTAAGCATGACCTGTAACAAGGTTTTTTTCTTGGTTACACCCCATGGTTAATTTGGAAAGAGCTTACGAACAAGCCTGGGTTTGGATGACACACCAAGTCAAGAGTGGGGAACTTTTCTGGCTCCATGGGCCTAGATCATTATCAGGATCAGTCTCACAGGCCATATTTAACAGGTAGATAGCCACTGACCTGTCAATTACCCGGTGGCACAATGATGTCAGGTGCTGCTGAAACGAAGGGGTTTGTTGTTTTTTAAGCAGGCTCTGTTTTGTCCTTGGATGAGCAGGGGTTAAATCCTGCTGCATTGGTTGTGCACCCCGTTCCCTTCTGGGAACAGGAGCTTGCAGTTATCACAGAATTCTACCTTGCCCACCTGATAACCTCATAATTCATATCAGTTAGTGGACAGGTA
Organism: Podarcis melisellensis; assembly: GCF_964234715.1. Lineage (NCBI taxonomy): Eukaryota > Metazoa > Chordata > Lepidosauria > Squamata > Lacertidae > Podarcis > Podarcis melisellensis. Next base: position 61,400,334 of record NC_138538.1, read on the forward strand.
GGTATGGTTTGGGGAAAACGGACTTATGGGCCAGCTTGGACCTTCTGACATGCCCAAACTGGCCCATGGGCCAAAGGTTCCTCACCTTTGTACTAAGCAATACCTTGGCTTGGTTCATGGCAACAAAGCAGCAAATAGGATCAGAGGTGTGTGGCATTCTGCTCTCTGGAAGCCTGCATATCCGTGTGAAGTTGGCTTGGCATGACACATGAATCAGGCCATTATGCCCCTTTGATTTCAGTAGGAAAAAGTTTAGCATGTGCTTAAGTTAACTGTTTAGGCTGGTGGGTGAATTGCACACAACACCATTTTGAACTGACTTTTTACTCATTTACAGCTATTTTGTAATTTCACTGTTGTAGTCACAGGCTGGAAGCCAATCACACAGCTTGCCAAAATATATTAGTGCAGAATTGAATATGCTTATTTATCTGTATACACACACACACACACACACACACACACACACACACACTATATGTTAAGAAACTATTTTATATGTTTTTCATGTGAATGAACAGTGTACATTTCCATTTTGTATTTGTAAGCATTATTGATATTCTAATTCATGAAATGGAATCCCTGTATAAATCAAAATCTCTATTTTTTTTATTTTTTTACAGAATGTGAAAGATTACTTAGAATGCGGCCTGAGCAAGTCTTATAGCGCATCTAGTAACACCCTTGGCATAGATCTCTGGAGAGGAAGAAGATGCTGCTCTGGTAATTTGCAGTTGCCACCACTGTCCCAAAGGCAGAGTGAAAGAGCAAGAACACCAGATAACATTTCTAGACCCACGACTTTGCCCCTACTGAACCTTCCCAGCATTGCCATTACCACTTACCAGGATAGGTAAGTTTCTCGAAGAGAGATTACATCTGGGAAGTTTGTTACGTATTATCTTAAGGCCTTTCTTTTGTTAGAAAGACTGTTTCATAACAAGAAATGCTCGTGTTTCAAAACCGACCGGATTTCCATGGCATGTCCATTTTATAAAAACCATTCAGAGGTGAAACGGTTTACCACACACTCTTCTAGAATTTTAAACAAAGTTGCTATTTTAGGAAACTTTATTCCTTGATCCTTTGACCATGTTAAGTGTACACCTAGAGCCATGGAATGCTGAAAAGATGAGGGTAAAAGAGAATTGAGGAGTAGTGAGGGTGAATTGGCTTTCTAGAGCTTCTAACAGTTTACCTGTTAGACAGGAGCACTCCTGGGGGCGGATATACTGCAGTATTTTGTTGCAGGTCCTACTTGCTCAATTTAATTTGTAAAATATTTTTCCAGTATAAAGATGCAATATATATGCTTGAAATCTTAATGCTGATTTAATTACTGTATTACTGTATTTTGCCTTTATAATATCTTCAAAAGGTTTTAAGAATAGCAGTCCATATTCTCAAGGAAACTTTATCTGAAAACTTTCCAGAGACTATTAGAATATATTTGAGGGCATGAGCAGAATGTGTATCTTTCAGCAAGATCTACTTAATGAATTCTGTTGGATGTTAGTGATGCCTTGTTCAACAAAAATTCATGGGGGGCGTGAAGCCGTTTCTTTTCACAAATCCCAAATGAATAGCAAAGAAAAGGCATGTGTCTTTTCTTAGGATACCTAATGCATTATGTTTGAACAGCTTGTCTCCTTTTGCCTTTAATCTGTATAGCTTTCTATTACTTTAGAAAGATGAAACATTCTTTGATCTTATTACCTTTGCATACATTTATTTTAAAAACTTAAAAGTTTTCCAACCTGGATATGTTGCAAAATCCCAACACTATTAATGAACACGTTCAGTCTAAAGTATGTTACTTAAAGTCTTAAATGGCTCAGGACTGCAATACCGTAAGGACAGCCTCTCCCCTTATGAACCAACCCAGACCCTGCAACAATCATCTGAGGCCCTTATTTGTGTGCCTCCTTTATGAGAAGTTTTGAGGGTGGCAACATAAGAACAGGCTTTTTCTGCCTTGGCTCTATGCTTGTGGGATATTCTTCTCAGGGAGGTTTGGCTGGCACCTTGAGATGCCAGGCAAAAAACACCTATCTTCTCCCAGGCCTTTGACTAGTTAAACCATTTATGGCCTCACTTCATTCATGGGAGTAAGAAGCATCCATCAGTTATCCTGTCACCCTGAACGATGATGTTATTCCTCTTCCTCTGAAAAAAAGAGAGAGGCCTGGAGCTGTGTTTCCCCCATCAGCTATATGGTTCGCCAACAGACTATGATCATTTCAACAGTTTTATAGTTCAGTCTACTCTCTTCCCAGCTGAAAAACCTTTCCGCAGCCTCATATGTGCTAACAGACTCACACCCTGCCCACAAAAAAACCCCTCTCACTTTTGAACAGTTGGTCATAAATATTCCATACAAACTGAGGAGCTGAGCCAAGGGTGTTTACTTCAGGTTTTTCCTTTGGTTGCATTTATTTGATTTGAAGGGAAAGTGTAGATTGGCAAGACCAATGTTGATCTGAATATCTAGCTGATCTTTGCTTATATTTGATTTCTCATTCATCTCCTTACAATGATAGTAAATGATTATCCAAGGCTGGCTTTGGCAGCCTGAATAAGTGTATAGATTGCCATGAATATGCGGTATGTGGGATTGGGTGAAAGATAAAACGCAGGTGTTCCGCTCTTACCAAATTTGTTATATGTTCTACTTAACTATTTCCATCCTTAAAATATACTATTTCCAGAAAGAGCAAGCCCCATATGGTTGTCCCTCTATGCACTTATGATTATAGATTTGGCACAGTTTTAACACTTTCTCCTTTAAAATATGTAATAAACAAAGTTCATGTGCATGTTTCTTAAAAACAGGTTCTCGTTTAGTTTTAGCTAAATCCAACCAGAAATTACTGGTTCGTGATTAGTTCTTTACAACACAAGAGGGCATTGCTGCACCTCTTTTCTGATACAGTATGCATTTAATAAAATATCTTCAAACTGGTTACAGCCATCATGGATGAAATATCTCCTAATTTGTGTTTTAAAAGTACTATTGAATTAGCACTGGCTTGTTTTTTTGGGGGGGGGGATTTTAAGTTTCTGATATACGGCAGTATAGGTCATGTCTGATTTAATAGGCATTGTGCAGCAGAATCCTAAACCTAAGTGTCATTACAGAATGTCTGCTGTAGTGTCACAAATACCTTTTCCGGTAAAATACTGCACAGTTACCTTGGAGCAGTGAGCCAAACCCTCTCCACTCTTCTCATTCCCAAGCGTCGGCACCTGTTTACATGATGGGTGTTGGAGATGCAATGCTTACCCCTTCATTTGTCTGTGATTACATAAGTGCACACCCCCAAGTGTTTTTTTAAGTTGTTTGTGCACTGGTTGTAATGACAAGCACCTGCAGAGGATGGATGTAGTGAAGGGAAACTGTGCACCTGAGGAAGAGCTTGGACATTTCGAGATACGTGTGAGATAACTTACACAATTTCTTTTCAACTCCCCACGCAGATTCATAAACTCTTATTTCTTGATGCCACTGCATTTTGAAAGGGAAGGCTCTTCTTTTTATCTATGCTTCAATTCTGCTAAACAATGTGAAATGAAATAAAATTGGAATAGAGGCAGGTGGGTACAGCTATAGACACCTCTTCATACTGTGATGCAGTCCACTTACTCCATAGCCAAAGTGAAAAATAAGATAGGACTACCTATGCATATCAAGACTCAAGTTGTTGTTGGCATCCGTCTGTCTCAAGGGACAGTGGAGTGTACTTCTGAGGGTGAAGCCAAACCGCTGGGGAATCACAGCACCTGCCGTGGCTGCAGAGACTGGTAACTTGTAGCTGCTGCCACTTCTTACATTGTTTTTTGCTGCATTAGCAGCACCAAAGTGACCTCTTCAGGGTGCAAGGCTGGGCAGTGTGCATGGAAGTCCTGGGCTGCCCAGATTAGAAGCCCCCTCTCTTGGCATGACTGATGTGGTCCAAAGGAAAGCAGAGCAATACATTCGGCACCGGCTAAGCTGCAGGAGTTGCTAGAAGGAGGCAACTGTTTTAGGATTTGTGTAAGGTTTACACCGTAGCCTTTTCTTCTTCTGAAGATGTCCCTCAAGGCATTGGGTACAGATTTTTCCTCAAGGCTTACTCCCAAAACCTATAGCATGAAATGGGTATTGCCTCAAGGCAGCGAATGTTTAGGATCAGAGCTTTTCTTCTCCTAGATGGGCTACCATCCCAGGTTGAAGAGCCCCATCTGCCCATCTTTCCCTGTAACTATCATCTTGACTATTGGACCCATTGTTGGTCTTGTCCACTCAATCTGCCAGATGAGGGTTTGAGACCCATCGGCTACACTCACCTGGTTTAACAGGCTGGTAGAAGCCATTTCCCACCTGTGGCTGCTGTCACTTGCTGACAGCTTCTAGGGGCCATAGGTGAGAGCTGAGTGTAGGGTAAGGGCCAGTGTTGAACCAACTACTCCAGAAGGAGCATGGCGTGTCCCCCACAAGAGGTGCTACCCCTCCCTTAAACCCCCTCCCCAAATACTCAAGTATGTTGAAGGAAAGAGTGTGTGGGAAAGCTTTCTTGTGCATATTGTCTGCAACATTAGCATTTCTTGGAACCGGCATTCACATTTTATATTGACTGGGTTTTTCAAAAGTTACATCAAAGTGACTCATTAATCATTGGCATCTTCAGAAAATCTCTTGGCAATTAGTCATGTTTTTAATCATTCTGGCAAGCTTTCTGGCATGTGACTTCTGATACTGCAGGTCAATTTTTATCCTGTTATGTGTTGATCTTAAAACACCTTCTAGGCACCAGTACACCTGCATGAATTTATGTATTATCATTATCAAAACATATATTTTTACAAATTGTGCAAAACATATATACTGTACTTATTTCTCTCACGTAGATAAATTGGAGCTAACAAAATATATTTCCCTATGCTTGAATTGGTAGTCTATGTACATTCTATGCATTGGCTATGAAAGAAAACAGTGTGAAAGGATCAACATCTCATTCTAGATGGTTTTGCAGTTACTTTAAATAGGAATGCATGTGCTGCTAGGTAACTCACTTTAGTGGTATATCAAACATAACACAGGGTCCCTGCCTCTTTAAGAAGATGCTGAAGTGAGCTTCGGAGTTTCTCATCTTAACAAAAGATAAGTCTATTACACTATGAGGCTCCTACCTCACTTTCACTCCCCCAGTTATCACTCATTAACTAGGCACCGTGGACCATACTTGCATTGCTCAGTCACATCCACAACCTCTTCCTTGTGGAGTCTGCCAGGCTTCTGTCAGAACCTTGGCTGCAGTTTCCCTCTACACTGATTTAGCAACGAAGGTTGCTTCAAAAGCTATCGTGCTGAGACTTAACTACAACTCTCTTATCAACCATCAGATAGTCTCCAGTTGATCTACTGTATCTTCCCTCAAAACCTGTAAAGTCTTAAAAGGGCTTGGGGCCCAATACCTGAAGGAGTACCTCTTCCTATACCAGCCTGCCAAGGTCTTAAGATCACCAGCAGATGTAGATTGTTTTTCCTTAATGGAGAGGGTTGTTTAACCCCCCCCCCCCCCCCGTGTTGGAGTCATGACTTTGGGATTCCCTTTCCAAGGAGCACATCTGGCAATGGCATTACAGGCTTTTAAACACAAGGTGCTTAAAACAGGTGCTTCCTGTTTGGGAAGCTTAGATAAATTTTGGAATTCTGTCTTACTCTGCTGTCTGCTTGTTTCTTTCTGTTTTTCCTCTTCTCTTACTGTATTTGTTAAGTTTATTTGCTGGTTTTAAATTGTCTTTCTATGTTGTGTGAATTAGTTTGATTCATAGTTTTGTACATCACCCTGGAACATTTTGATGAATAGCAGTAGGGTATTTATTTATTTTAAAATATTTCTTACATTATTAAAGATTGAGATTATCTTCTATTGGGAAGTATGCAAATCTCTGCTAAAGGGAGTTTATAAGGGCCTAATCTGGCATTCTGGGTCAATCCAAAATTGGATGAAGTTTGGTATTTGCAATAATTTTTTTTTAGTGTTGCTAAACATAAAATATTTCATTTTTAAAAATGGCATTTGCATTTTTTGTGGGTTCATTTATTGACATACATTGTTGTTAGGCAATGAACTGTGTATGTCAAAATAAATAATAACAAAGGACTAGGAGATAATTAATCCTGACTTTCAATAAAACAAGGAATCTGGTTTGGGTATATGAGGTTGCTTCAGAGAAAGGTCCAACAGGAATGAGTCCATGTGTAGGAGCTTCACCCATGCTGTTCAGTGGCCATACCTATCCTGTCTTCAGGACATCCAGACATGAATGATAGCATTTGGAAAGATGCTATGTAGCAGAACTCAAAATGTTTGCTCCCAGTTTGTGTGCTCATTTTTCATATTTTCAAGGGCCATTTTCAAGGTATCGGACCCAACAAGTATCAGGTTTCATATACCCGCTGCTATGCAAAACTAACATCTAACACATGGTTGCCTGACACTGGCAGAGTGAACTGGGCCACACTTATTTCTTGCACAGCAGTTACCTGTATCCAGCATTATCTGAAGGAATCCCCAAGTTTCAAGGTCATTTTGTGTACTGTTTAGAATTGAAACGGATATGATTCCAGTAAAGAATTCACATATTTGGTTTTTTAAATTAATAGAAGTGCAGAAGGGACCAAACGTATTGTGGTAGTAACCAAATAATTTAGTCACCCAGGGTGTAAAGGGTTAGGAGCCTCTCAAAGAGCCAGACAAAGGTTGCTTTGGCTTTCTAGAATTGGATTGCAAGAAAGGTTACCTGTTGCTGCTGCCTCCTGCCAGCAAGGTTCCTCGGTGGGTATTTTTTGTTAGGATTGAGCTTGTTATGATCCTCTCACTTCAAGAATCTCTGTTAGAGGTGCAGCAGTTGCCCATATAAAATCGAGGACTTCATGGGGCAGAAGTTGTTGTTTCTATCCTTGCTTTTTCTGGTTAGCCTATGGAACATGAGGGATGAGCAGCAGCAAGCTTTGGTTAATTATTACATGTGCAAGAATTGTTGTAAGGAAACACAAGAGGTCTGGATTTAAACAGTAGTTAAAGCTTCCTTCCTTACCCCAGTTCTTTGTAGAAATCGAAGAAGTTGGAACAGAATTCAGTGATGAAAAAATGTTAGGGGTGGGTTAAAATGAGCAAAATGCTGGAGTATAAAGAACAAAGTGTAGAGAGTACAGTGGTACCTCAGTATGCGAACGGGATCCGTTCCGGAGCCCCGTTCGCATCCTGAATAGAACATAAGATGCGACAGTGCATCTGCGCATCATGTTTTGCGGCTTCCGCACATGCGCATGATGTCATTTTTAGCGTCTGCGCATGTGCGAGCGGTGAAACCCAGAAGTAATGCTATCCGTTACTTCTGGGTTGCTGCGGAGCGCAACCCAAAGTGCTCAACCTGAAGCACATTCAACCTGAGGTATGACTGTATGTCAGCTGCTTACCAACATTTGAACTCCTAAGAAGGCAAAGCGTGTTCTCCTTCATGGAGAGCACGTGTTGCGGTGGGGTCTGCTGAGCCACCCCTCTGTTACGAGGCAGGGTCTCTAAAGATGGCGTGGGGCAGTGATTGGTTCACTGGGTTGCTGGGGTAAAAGTTATGTTGCAGTTTGGGTGGGAGGGGTAAAATGTTTAAATACTCTGCACACAGCCTGGAGCTTTCTCTTTGCTGTGTGCAACGGATCACCCGCCCACCCGCCCTTGAGTAAGGGGTTGTTGCATTGACCTTGCTATGCCTGTCATGGGGTCGTCTGCCATTGGGGCAGGGGCCTGGTAGGAATTTTGTCCATCGGGCTGATTGGCTGGGCCATTTGGTTTTTGCCTACTGCGTAGCAAATCGTCACAACTTGTAAGGTTGCGGTTAGGCTTTGGTTATAAATTGGTGGAGGAGGGGTTGGGATAGGCTGGGCCTGCCCCTCCATGGTTGCTGCGGAAAGGGAATTCTGTTAAAGGAATCCTGGGGCTTGCCATCTTTTCATCCAATCCCTGGAATGGGACTAGGGCCGGCAAGCCTTCGGGGAGCATGTGGATGAGAATTGAGGGTCTGTGACTCAGCTCCATTTCTCCCCGACTTGCTTTCCCCGGCACTGTCTTTCGGTGGTGCCCGGAAGTCAGTTCTGTCCCCAGGCGGGGGGACAGATAGTCTTAACCAATGCCTAAACAACCACTCACGGTTTTGTATTTAAATAAAGTTGTGGCCAAAATTATGCCAAAAACCTTAAACAAAAATTAAGTGTGCGTTGTGAGTTATTTGGGGGGTGGCTTGGGGACCTCGACACGCAATTAGCATTATGTTATATAAGCCAGGAGTGTGTGGAACTCATTTATATGCTGCCACATAAATATAGCATAGGTTTTTAAATACTGAAAAATATTTTTCTAATACCAGTTCAGTGATATTGTCCATACAGATTAGTTAATGTTTTAGTCTTGATCTATGCTTGTTTGATAAGGTTTGGAGAAGCCTTCCTCAACCTGGTTCCCTCCAGATGTTTGGGGCATGTGGGGTGGGGAGAGTGCTGTTGTTCTCAGGTCCTGCATTTGGGCTTCCTGTAGGCATCTGGTTTTGCTGCTGTGGGAAGAGAATGCTGGATTAGATGAGCCGCTCATCTGATCCAGCAAGCCCTTCTCATGGACATGCTAACAAGGGCTGATGGAAGTTGTAGTTCAAAGTATCTGGAGGGAACTAGGTTGGAAAAGGCTGGCTTTGGATGACAGGGAAGCTTATTTTTCATTTTGCACATATCTGCACACACAGACACCATTTTGTCCTTCAATGCCTGCCATGTTTTTCTTTAGAACAAGGTGACATTTCTTAAAAAGAAAAAAAAATAGATCATGTGCTGTTTGTAACATCTAATGTACTCCATAGGAAAATGGTTTTTAATTACAATCTACTGTTTCTGGACAATATAAATGATAGCTTAGTTTGGAAAAGAGAATTACTATGATTATCGCAAGTTTCCTTGACAACCAAGGAGATATCGTGAATGTTGAATTGTTTTAGAGCTGGATATAGACTTGAAGACTTCATCTAGGAAAAAATATTTCGGTGTGCTTTGGGGGCTTCTTTTCTTAAAATGGAGATTACCCTGAAGCCTTGCCCCAAATGGTTAGGAATCTTATTGGTTTCAGCATAGACCTTGATATGTGTTGAACACAATTACTCTCTCTTGTCATTTATGCCTTCTTTTAAAAAAAAATTCTGAAAGGCATGTCCACTGAACTATGGAAATATGCCAACAAAATGGGAAAGTATTCCTTGCATATTGAAGTGAAAGGTTATATGCCTTTTGGTCATGTTTACTGCTATTTAGCTTGGCATAGCTCACCGCAATAACATATTTCTATTCTATGAAAGTGTTCAGAATAAATATTTGTGATAAATTTCTTGCCATGACTGTGCTTTTTGTAAAGCCAACAGACCAAAACAGGAATTATTTTCTTGGACGAGAGAGAACTTGAATTTAATAATGCCAGGCAGGAAATAAATGAGTTAGATCTAGCATCTGTGGCTCAGCCAAATATTAGGACAGGGTATTGGACATACTGCTTTGTGCTTGCTTGCAATATAAGTTTTGTTCACATTATCCATGTTGTTTTCCCACAACTGTTGGTCTTTAACTGTGAGTACCCGTACAAGGTATGATCAAGAAAATTCAAAACCTTAAGCCACCATTTGAGCCAAGGTAAGTTAAAACAAAGGTGGGAAGGTGGTAAATAAAGATGAAAGGATGTAAAAGTCCTGCCCACAGGTGAGAGCCATTATAGTCAGTTTTCATCTGCACATTTTTGATCACATTGCAGTTTGAAGTGGAAAAATCTGCCTGTCCACTCAGACTAGCGTCTTATTGTGATTGAAAACAATAGAGAAGCTTTTATTATATCTATGATACATTTCATAAAATACATCTTAAACTGAATTTTGGATAGCCCATTTCTAAATTGTAAGGTTCAATAAAGAAATGAGAAATTCGGTTCAGTTTACACTTCAATGCAAAAATTTCTGACTTGCACTCCTGAATGAATATGTGAACCAAAGTGCAGTTATCTTTTAAAATTATCATATTTTAAAATTTCCAGTGCAGTTCTCCAGCCACATATGTAGCAAGATGTGTATATTAGGGGAAGGTGTTCATAAAAATGCATATACTAGTGAAAATAACATACAAAACTCATTATATTAGGGAAATTTGCTTGCAAAGATACGTATATCGAAAGCAATTCGCAAAATGCTGATGAATTTTTGTGAAAATGTTTTTTTTAAGTGCCGACAGATGTAGAATTGTGGAGAACTAAGAATGGAAAAATGAGAAATTGAGAGAAACCAAAATATCACAGGAGTATCAAAGGGCAAGTAGATAAATAGGTCTGGCGGGAAGGTAAATGGCGTTTCCGTGTGCTGCTCTGGTTCACCAGAAGCGGCTTAGTCATGCTGGCCACATGACCCAGAAGTTGTATGCCGGCTCCTTCGGCCAATAAAGTGAAATGAGCGCCGCAACCCCAGAGTCAGCCACGACTGGACCTAATGGTCATGGGTACCTTTACCTTTACCTATTTTAATGGAAATCAAAAACAACTAAAGATCCTGGGAAGGCTGTCCTTTAGAAATTGACTTAAGTCCTGGTTTTCAGCCATTTTCTTTTCAGAATTTCTTAGCTGTGCTTAAATCTAGTGCATGTTGCAGGTACGGTAGCATATAGAATCATATCAAGAAACTAATTGCCAAAGAGTTAATTTGTGCTGTCTGTGGTTTATCAGTAAAGTCATTTTAACTGAAAATATACAGAGAAGTGTTTTGGCTGTCTATATTTAGCTTTCATCTGTTGCTGTCACAGATGAATATCTTGGATCTTTCAGCTCAGCAGGAATATTCTCTGTTTAGGGTAGCTGCATGAGTATGGTATGATTATTATCGTTTAGCGTGACGATAACTCCCTTATATAATCACATGAAACACTTGTGGGATTATTTACTACAGGTTGTGGTTTAAAATGTGAATAGATGATTCTGCTTGTTTGGACAAAGGCAGCTATGTCTTCGTTGGGAATGAAATTTATTGTTTGGGTACGCAATAGGCTCGTTATTGCTGCGGAAAATCATTCCAAGATGCAGTGCAGGTATCTGAAAATACAGAAAGCTCTGGATACAGGTAGCTGCACAAGCAGAGGAAGAGAATATGTTTTAATGATTCTCTTACAGTAATGTACTCCCAGCAAAAGTAAAGTGGGACAGCTCGAAGTGTATCTAAAACTGGGAGAGCTGTTTCAGCAGGACCAATTAGCAAAAGAATTGAGCTGCTGAAAAAAATCAGTGCTTAGATGCAGCCCACAAAATCCTAAAATAGTAATAACCATATTTAAGGGGAAATGCTTTAAAAAGAGAGGGAAAAAGAATGTGATCGAAATGAAATTTCTTGAGCTGAAATGAGGACAGTGGAAACATTTTATAACATTGCAAGTTTGAATCATGGGATAGTTTTCTAGGGAATGAACTGTTGTGAGCCTAAAACATCTGGTGCATATAACAATTTATAGAGAAGTCACTAACATGTATTTATTAACTTGTATCCTCATCCAAAAACTGGTTGAAGTAGAACATATAAATTAAGCCATTATAGTCAAATGCAAGAAAATAGAGTTATATCTGTGTGAACCAACATACTGTGGCTTGTTTGGGTTGGGATTGTGTATTAGCCACTTTCATTGGCATATATACCATCAATTTGCAATGTGTCCATGAGAAATGATCTTCTGCATATTCATACCAAAGTGTATGTGGGAAATTATCTTCTATCTTGTCATAGCTACATGACAATCTTATGTTAATGATGAGAAACAACATCAGTTCCCACTATTTTAGAATTGGATGCTAAATTGTATGAATATGCAGTAATGGTCAAGTTAGCAAAATTACTATAAGCTTTATCACAATTGGAAATCTTTTTGTTTTGTTTTGTTTTGTTTTTTGCAGAATAAGGCTAACACTCCTGAAATGTAAATAATTTATTTTAGTTGCTGTGACTCGAAATATGTTTACATAGATATGAGATATGCACACTTTGTACCTTTTCTAATTTTAAGTTCTTAAAACAAAATTACACAGATACAAAATACACATCATTAGTTTTCTACACTTGAGATGTTCTGTTCTGTGAGTCCAAGTACAGTACAGACTGGGGAGAAGGATTGACTGATGCCCCAAAGAACCTAGTTGCAGGGATTCCGAAGAAAGATGCACAAAATTCTAGAGTGTTTAGTTCTAGAGCTGTATTTATAGAGATCTGTCAAGAGACTTATGCATAGCAATGCAATGCAGGGTTCCTGGCCACTGCCGCAGGATGGACACTGAAGCACCAAGCATTATGACTTTGTCTGTGAAGGGCTAGTCATGTATGGGTTACTTAAAAGAAAAGCTTCAACAATAGCCCAATCAACCACTCCGGGTTTAGAGGCTCGTTCCCCACTGCCATTCCCTCTCCCAGCTTACTAAACCAAAAACTAAGGCTCAAGCAAGCAGATAAGCATATAGGATCTCCTTTTACAGCTTGCACCGATGATTCCCCTATCAAGATGGTGTTTATAGGCCTTCCAGGACATTTGAACCATTTGGTTCTATTCACGAGGTTGCAAACATGTGGACAGTCCTAGCATTCTGGGAGAAGTCAATTAATACTAAAAAAAACCAAAAAAAACTTTTACACCTCATTTAAGATGTAATTATCTTGGCCTGAAGAAAAAGTCCATGAGCCCATATGCTCCCTTCTCCTTCTCTTCTTACCCCTCTTCCTAGCCTGGCTTGTTAAAACTACAGCTTCCCATGATCACATAATTGTAGAGTTGGAAGGGACTCTGTGGATCATCTAGTCCAACCCCCTGCATGCAGGAATATGAAGCTGTCCCATATGGGGTTCGAGCCTATGACCTTGGTGTTATCAGCACCACACCCTAACCAATTGAGTTGTCTGCCGGCAGTGTAGTTTAAGCACTGCTTACAAACCAGGATATGAAACATGGATCAGACATACCACAGTTTATCAGCCCAAGATTGTTGTGTCTGAACCATGTCTTAGTCACTCACAATTGCCCTCTGCATATCAACAAATAGCATAAAGTCCTGGAGAGGCCCTAGATGCACATTTGGTCAGATAAATACAGGCTAATGACATTAATGATGGGTATTTCAACTTCTTTTGGAACTCCAGCCCTGCCTACCCCCCAGCCATAACTTGTGTCTAGCCTGGGTTTAGTTTTTTGTATTCCTAATCTAGCAGGCAGCCACCCTCAAACACTAGTTAATTATCGAGACGACTTGTCCTGTGTCTCCCCCCCAAATTGCTATGGTCAGAACCTTCAGCCACCATCATATGAACATCGTCAAATGCCACTGCCTTGACTGATATTTTGTTCCCACATTCTCATTTCAAAATATACTTTCAAATCTAAACACTTAAAAGAGCTTATTTTCAGTTGCAATTCATTTTATGGTCCAGCTCTCCCTTCCTTACATTGCTTTTTATTTTTAAGGCCTATGGCCCTACATGCCCTATCCATATTCCTGTTTTCAGCTTCCATCTGGATTCTGTCGTTACAAGCGTGTAATTCTAGTTTGAATCTTTATTTGAACCTTCTTACTGCAAACAGTCTCCAAGTGGTCCCTTTCAGCAAGTGTGTTCATGGTTCTAACAGAATTTAAGGCTTGCAGAATTTAGGAATGTAAGGCTGCGGAGGAGATGGTGATGCCTAAAAGCATTGCTGCATTGCACTACTTATGCATTTGAACTATATATAGCAGAATTTAAACAGAAAAATGAAGGAATCCTGATGTGCTTCTCTTTCCAGTACATTAGGAATAGAATACTTTTGAAAAATAATGAATCAGACAGATTTTCTAGCAGCCGTATTTGACACAAACATTAGCCTTTCTTTCTACTTTTTAGCCCATTCCCCCAAATGAATCTGTAGGGTGCTTCTATGCCTTTTATGTACCGGTAATAGATGCCTGGAGGTACATAGTAGTTCTGTACTTCATCTGCTCTTCCTATAATCTGGAATTGTACATCTGAAGATAATGCTAGACAACACTCTGTTCTACATGAAGAAGAGTTCTGAATAACTTAAGCTGCTATACCAGAAGTATTTGGTCATATATATATATATAATCTACGAAAGCAAATATATATATATATATATATATATATATATATATATATTGCAGTAGGTGCCCTTTCCTCATCTGTCTGCCTAACCTGAGATGTCGGTAAAAACCCAATTAACATTTCTAAAAGCCCACGGCTGAACATCTATCCCAAAAAACTCAACTACATTACAATAGACTGTATTGGGTATTTGTGGTTCAGCTTCTTCTAGGATGTTAGTTGAAACACACATGTGGTCAGAAGCCACTAACACTTGAGAGCTGTTTAGTGGCAGGAACTATTTCACTTTAGATACGTAATGGATATGTATCTGTCAAAGTTGCTGTTTCATTTGTATCTCATTATTGGATGACAGTCACAGGAGAGTTGCTTGGAATGGTCAAGTTAAGGGATGGAAACAGCAGTCAAAATTGACACATCAATGTATGCAAACCGCTTTCTGCTTGCTCCCCGGTGCTGTATCAGAATCTCCAATTACTGAAGTGTGTCTGCATGTATATATTTTTCTCTGTGGAAAGCTTGCTTGGATTTTGAATTCATTAGTAAAAAATACATCTGTGCACTTCAGAAGAGAATCCCCAAAGCAGCCCACATCACATCCTGCCAACTGTGATTACCCATTATGAATAATAGAGCAGACGGTTAAATATTCTTTGATAAATATTCGAAACCAACTAGATTCAAACTTGCTGAGGAAGTTCTCATTGAGAGAACACCAGCTACAATTACATTAGCTCCTGCCTGCTTTATACTTCAAATAGTAATTTACATACACACACACACCACCACCACATGCATATGTTTTTGCCATACAGAAGAATATTCTTGGTGCAATAATAGCATTTAGTATTAGTTTCTGTTCCATGGTCTGAGGTTGCTTGTTGGGAAGTGGTGTGCATGTGTACATTATGGCACACCATGTCAGCATGCCAGACATATTTAAGCCCATTATCTTCTCCATCTTCTGTTTTTTTTAAGGAAGTAAAATGAGAGGAAGCCAGGGAGAAGCCTGGATTTGATATCGCTAAGGAACCCCTCTAAGTGCAAGTGATGGGTAAGATCTACAGTGGATCCCTTTGGGTAGCTACCCTGAATTTATATGTCACTTGATGTGATGTGGCTTATGACAATGGCTGGCATACACAACCATAGAAGCAAAGCTAGCTATCTGAGATAACTGAGCAAGGAATATGAAACCATGTAGGAAGACTGACTGCAGGAACTAGGCCAGAGGAGGAAGGATCCAGAGTTCTTTGCTCAAGGTTTCCTGCAAGAGTTGCAGACCCCTCCTCCATTCTAAGGTTGCAAAGGGGAGCACCGAGGAAAGAAAAGGATACCATCCTGGGTGCACTGATTTACTTCAGATCCTTCCACAAACAGGAATCCACACATGAATAATTTTTATGTGAATACCATATTAAATTGAACATGATGAGCGCAATTCACTGCAAACTTCTTCTACCCTTCCCTGTTTCAACCAATGGAAATTACAGTACATGATCAACTTCCATTCAGGTCAGAATGGGAGAAGTTCTGGTGGAAATTCAGACGAACTTTCTCCAGTTGTCCAGTTGGGGCCAAGAAACATGTGTGAGTGACATGGACCCTTTAGCGCAGTTGAGGTATTACTATTCTGCGACCATTTGGAAGTGCAGTTATAACATGGTTCCATACAGCACATAATATACTGTCATTTTTACCATTACACTCAATAAATTACATTCATATTTGCTGTTTACCTATTTATTATTTGTACTTATAACCATGGGTTGGTTTTTTAAAAATTAAAACCCCCAAACAACTAATGCAAAATAACAAAACAGAAGCTCAGATCCATGCTTGTCAACAACGGGAATGATTGAAGCCATTTTTTACTGAGAAGTAACTCCGTACTTTCTAGAAAGTATATTTGGAACTATTTCCTTTAATCACCAATTGTCTCCCTGGTGGTTGGAGTTTAATATTCCTTCTATAGCTAAAATTGCCTTTCCTTTCCTTTTTCTGAACTAGCTTACTTTAAGCCCCTGCTCTCAGTTGTTTAAGGACTGTCAATCCCAACCATTTTTTCATCCTCATTTATTTGCATACTTTTGTAAAAACAAGGAATAAAAATTATTGCTAGCCATTGTGCACCTGCTGTTCCCTTCCTCAGTAGCAGCAAATTGTAGCGGTTAAGGGGAGATGGTGCCAACACTATTTATGCTTCTGGGTAGCATGGTTCAGTCCCTAAGGATTCCCAGTTTTCCTCATGTGGAACCTTGTGTATAAATGAAACTGAACATTTTGGTTTCCTTCAGCAGCTAACTGCACAGTCCCTTTCTCTTCTACCCCTTCTTGCACTGCTCCAAGCAATGGTATGCATGTCTGTCATTTTACCTGCCCACAGTGTACAGGCTGGTTTTGCAGTTGTGTTGTAGATTCTAAAAAGTCACCACAAATCAGCTCTGAAAAGACATGCAAGTATTTGACAGTGGCGTGGCCTGGATATTCTGTAGAAAGGGAATCAATAAAGGATGGCAATTCTACACAAAACAAAAGGGTAAATTAAATCCAGGATTAGGGGTCAGATGGATTCTTGAGATGTTTTTATGTCTTGGTCATTTTGTTCCCCCTGGCCTGGAAGGACTATCAAGCTTTCCAGGTCAAGCTGAATCTTTACCACTCAGCTGTATCTGACTTGCTTCAAAACTTAATTTTTGACTTCAGTTTCCTGACTCTTCATACAGCAGCTGCCTAAGGGGCAAAGCATTGATCATTCTCATGATTCATGAAATCTAAAAGACTCATGCTTTAATTAAAAGTAACTTCAGTTTGTCATAAGAAGGGAGTTGATAGAACAAATGGATTTTCTGTTCAACTACCTGATTTTGGCATGCATCTTTTCTGCAACAGCCTGTTCTTAGAAGATGTCCACTAAAAGAGTGATGCATCTTCATGGTTGTTAAAATAAACATGAAGTTTTGTCCAGCCATCGGAGACACTTCAAAGACTTGAGTGGGATTAGTTATGTGGGATGTGTACTTTAATCAACTTGAAACCCCAGTTCTGTGGTGGGCTAATGTTTGCTGTGGGGAATAATAATTTGCATTCTTATGGATTGATAATTTCTCCCTTTTGAGCAATCAAACCTTGTTTTCACTGAATCATACAGTTTATAACTATTCATGTACTGCAGTTTTTGGTTAGCCCACCATCTTGGAAATGTCAAGCAAAAGATGAGGAAGGTCCTCAAAATATGTTGCCTGTTTTTAAAAGAGCTTTTCAGAGGCTGGCTTCTGGAAGCATTCAGCTGTGAAGTAGCAGATGTTGCAAACAAGCTGTGGGATGAGGAGAGTGGGAGAATTCTTTCTCACAAAATACAAGAAAATGGGTTCCGCTTGTTCTACAAATAGTCCTCCTTCACCCAAAATCTATTTGCATCAGGATAATATTGCTCATAGTTACACCCCCCCCTGTTCTCAGCACCAACCCCTTTTTCTTACTCTGAATTAAACATTCTACAGGAAATATTCCAAGTACACCAAAAAGATTTTGTTGTACAACTTTTTGTCTAATTAACAAGGCTCTCCTAGTTATTTCTATCTTCTGTGGACCCATAGCATTGTAGCAGAGTATGGTTGACATCCTGCACATTTTAGAAAAAGGTCGATCATCATGTTTATGTGAGGTACTCATATATGACAGCACAGACACTTGCAAAGCTTTGTGAAATAATGCAGGATGATTTACCACACTCTGCTGATTACAAAGAAATGAACGGGCTGCCAGCCAACTATACATGCTTCTGTGAAGGTTGTCTCCAAAGTGTGCAGTAAGTCTTTATAACTGCAGAAGCATTTGTAGCTGCCTTACTCCTTCTTCTCCTCCTGGAATAAGTACTGTTTCACTTCTGTAGTGTCAGCACCCACAGTTCTGAAATTTAACTACGGCATATTTCTTTTCCTCTTGATTGCACATAATGACGCTCCAAGCTGAGAAAACCGTGCTTTTCTTCATTCACTTGGTAAATATTTTTGATATGTCCTCAATGCCAAGCAAGCCATACATGCACAGTTCTGGATTGGTAATTTCCATCTACTAATACTCCCTCTGATTTACTATACTGGCATCCTTTAAGGAATAATATTGTAGCTGATGGATACAGAGATTTCTTTGCATTTTCTTTGTTTCAAGTTTGCATTATCAGGTTTTCCCCCAACTGCTAGATTGTCACAGGTAACTGCTTATCTTCCTTTTCATCAGAAATAATAAAAAGCCTTCTATATATAATTGTCTACCATGGTACCCAAGACACTCTAGTTGTCATCCCAGTGTTTGAACAAGAAACTGATTGAAGTGCAGGGCAATTTTTTATGCTGCCTTAGAAGGGACAGAATCTGATTCACTTAACCTTAATTGCAGTGGCTCTGCTGGGCTAGTGAAAGTAAACAGCAGCTAAATGTAATTTTGGCTATCGCCGCAGGCAGATATTATTCCACATACTGTATACCCAGAAGAAATCTACTGATCAGAGAGATGCTATCAGTGGGTTCCTCCTGCCCACACAGCTAGGTAGGTTCTCCACCTATAAACATAATTATAGGTAGCACCTATTCAGGACAGATAGTGTATAAGATGGCAGTAATGATAATCATAACTCTGCAAACTGCCTCGCAGTCTTTCTCATCTTCACCATAGACCTTTGAGAAGTGTAACAGCACTGGGTGTGATCTGACTTGCTGAAGACTGCCCAGATACTGGACCCAATCCGTGCAGGTTGAATTCCAGCCATATTTTCTCTCAGCGTTCATTGCAAGCCATTGCTTGTACTAAAAGCTGGCATTGCTTTGCAAAATAGAAACATCATTTGCATGGAATTTTCCAAAGCTTCCTTTCTGGGTTCGGGTGATGTGGGGGAGCTAGTGTTATCTTATCTATAATTTGTTTGAAACCACCCCTTTTTTTTAGTTGACAGGGTTAGCATTATCTTTTGGCTTTTAGAGAACATTGTGCTAAGAAGGTTCCTAGCAGCTGTTATATGAAGTTTTCCTTTCTTTTAGTTTGACTCATTGTTGCTAATCCCTTTTAGATGGTACAATGACCTAAGTGACAGAAAGAGGAGCCTTGTAACTAATTTTATCCAAATAATGTGCTTTCATGGAATGTACCTTCTGGGAGAAGCACCCAATTACTCTGCCATCAGTATTGTAAAGAGTCAATGAAACCTCCCATCTTTCCCTAGCAAGGCATACAAAATGCTTCAATGTTGTGCTCTGCCACACCAATATAGCATGATACTTTAGACTTATAACTATGCAGAGAGAGAGCTTTTAATGTTGAGAATCTTAAGTAGAATTGTTGATAATTCTATGGAGATAATAACCAAAATATGAAAATCTAATTGGATCAAATTTTATTGTGAAATTTGCTGGTTGCTTTTGAAGATGCGAAACCTGTGAAATATCAGAAGGATAACTGCAGTGGTTTCTCCCACAAGGATAGCTTGTTATAGTTTTAGGATGGATGAAAATGGATTTATTCTAGGCTATGTATACACTAATTAATTGTGAGCACAAAAAAGGTAGTTTTCTTTAATTTGGCATCGTTCATGCTTGTCCTCAACATTCAGTCTAGATTTATTTTCTCATCCACAAGGGTTGAAGTGGATACCCGAAAACCCTCCCATTGATTAGGTTATGCAGACTTTTTCCTTCTTCACATGCCCTCGGTTAATGAAGAATGAGGTGGCATTGCGGACTTGGTGTATGGCCACCCACAATGTAATTAGGAAGGTGTAGATACACACACATTTGCCATCATCAAGACTGCTTACATCCGTTTTCATCTGTTTCACAATAAGATTTTGTTTTTTGGGAGTGAAACCAGTTTCTCAAGAAGCAGTTGGGGAGGGGAGAGAAATGTGCAATAGATCTAGATTATGTGCAGACTAGGGACAAGAAAAAAACAAGTCCTCCTTATCCATTGGTTCTAGGATTAAATGTTGTGTTTACACAGCTGAAGTGTTTTGCAGGCAATCGGCTTGAAAATTGCAGAAACGAGAGAGAGGTACCACTGGGCAATAGACCTGCTAAATTGTAAATAAGTAGGTCCTGAGGCTTTTGTGTGGGACACCTTTAAAGTAGTTAGGGTGTGTGTAGGATGGGAATTTGCCTAATAATTCCCTTTGATTATAAGTTAGAGCTGTCATGTACAAAGGAGATCCTCCCTCCTTGCCACTCCTGGGATGGGGAGCGTCTTGGCATAAGCTTAGAACAGACGTTTCACTCTTGCAGAACTCCCCCCTCTTCCCAAAGCACTGGGATTGGGGAGTACTAGTAGAAACATTCCACCTGGGCTCTTCCTCTGCACCCCCTCTCTATTCTGATGTTTGCTCTCTCTTCCACCATCATCTCAGCCTGGCATCAGGGTAAGCTTACAGATGCTATTTTCCTTGCAGAAGATACTTCTCTGCAGTATTGTTTTTCTTTTTGGATTCCAGAGGAGCTACAAACTGCTTCTACTTGTTTCTGTTTCTACTTGTGCTTCCTTGTAGAGATCCCACGTCACCACTGACAAACCCAAAATACTGAGGAGGGATCTCACTTCACCTTGTGATTCAGGATGTGTCCAAATCTGATTTGCATTCCTACTTTTGCCTATAATTCCATTCCACATGAATCTGCAAAATTAAATCTTCTCAAAAAAATTTCTTGGGCTGCATGTTTCCTCACAAAATATGCGTGTGTATTTTGATGGTTTTAAATTGCTGATACCTGCGTTGCACCATTTGGAGAAGTGAATAAGTGATCCACCCTTTAATTTCGATCTATGTGGTCCATGCTATTTATAAAGGAATTTGAGAATATCGTATTCCTGAAACATCTCCAAAGAGGGTACCATTTTCCTGCCTCCATTATCTGAGTACTATTTTAAAACAGATTCCAGTTTCTGAGCAAGAAGAAACTATTCTGCTTTCATTGTGAAAAAAATGTCTTATGAGCTAGTTACTTGTTTTCTTTTCCTTATGGATTCTTTCATCAGTAAAATTAGGAGGTGGCATTATTAAGGCCTTACCATGGAGCCTTTCTGCTGAGTAGCATTAACAGTTGTAAACCTAATTAATTTGTTCCTTTTCAAGGCATGGCAATGCTTTCCTTATCTGCAAAACAGATAAGCCACCAACTCACATATTATGACATAGGTGTTTGTTTTTTCTCTCGATACAAGCTTTAATGCCCATTTCTGAAAAAGCAACAAGCTGGGAATATAATAGCTTTTTCAACATGATCTGAACGACTGAGGGAACTAAAAACCGTGACAGTCACCACTATATAGAGAAGCGCCAGAAAGATATGCGAAATTAGGTGTTTGCTTCTAAATTGAAACACAGCCCTGAAATGAGATTACACTGATTATAAGAGTTAAATGGATAGATCAGAAGCCTGGTGGGAATGGTATCCTAGTTCTGCTATGTCTGAGATGTAGCTCATATGTGGGAATGAATGTCTTGTGTGTATTATAGCCTCAGCACTCTAAACACAATTAATCCCTCTCTCCTCCCCACCCCACACTTTAAGGTAGGACTGGTGAACTGCTGGCCCTCCCAACCAAAGCTTTTGAAAAGGGCTACCCTTCTTCCTATTTTGCCAGCAGTGGTGAGTAACATTGGAGAGGGCATGGTTTTCTTCAGCTGATTCTCTTACACCCTCTGAGCTTCCCAGTTGTGTTCTTCTACTTCTTCCCCTGACTTCTGAGACCCTGTGACATGGTGCTTACTGCAGATCTTCCAAATTCTCCCAAAGCAATTCCCCCCCCCCCCAACGCTGCTCTCATGTGTGGTTTGGGAAGAAGAGGTGAAATGTAAGGGGAGGTTGGTTGAGATAAGTATTTCCTCCCTTCCCCTGCCACATGTTTAACCCCTTATTTGGAAATCACAAATGAAAGAGGAAGCATTGCTTCCTGCTTGGTCTGGCTCAAATATATGGGAGAAAGTCAGTGTGTGTGGAATGCAGATTGGCTGGGGTGGGTGAATGAGAGTGAGGGGCAGCTTCCTGCTCAGCCCTTTAAGCTGCGCTGCCTGGAGACGAGTCCAAGAAAGGACCTCCCTTCCTATCCTAGGACTCACCGCATGATCAATCTTCAGCCTTGGGGAATGATTTTTTAAAAAAAAAATGTTTAAGTAAGGGCTGGAAGGGGAGCGATGAGCATCTCCTGTGACTCATGGATGGCTTCATTGTAGTGGCCAAAGAAGGTCTTGTCGTCACTTTATCTGATTTCAAATACCACTAATAGTGATTAGTGGTGGCATCTTTGCAAAATCCCCCATTGGAAGGTAGTAGTGAGGAATTTGGGACACTGTTCCTTTGTGTCTAGACTGAATGTAGGGCAGTCATGCACAATTTGGCCATGCCTTAAGAATGTGGGTTAAACCACAGAGCCTAGGGCTTGCCAATCAGAAGGTTTGCGGTTCAAATCCCCGCGATGGGGTGAGCTCCTGTTGCTCGGTCCCAGCTCCTGCCAACCTAGCAGTTCGAAAGCACGTCAAAGTGCAAGTAGGTACCACTCCGGCAGGAAGGTAAACGACGTTTCCGTGCGCTGCTCTGGTTCGCCAGAAGTGGCTTAGTCATGCTGGCCACATGACCTGGAAGCTGTACGCCGGCTCCCTCGGCCAATAAAGCGAGATGAGTGCCGCAACCCCAGAGTTGGCCATGACTGGACCTAATGGTCAGGGGTCCCTTTACCTTTACCTAAGGTTTTGCCTTGGTTTGAAAATGCTATTCTTTTGTCAGATGTGTATTATGTGTAAAACGTTAGTATTACTCTTTCTAAGTGTAATATTGCACAATACATTAAATAACTACCCCCCCAGCTTTATTCAAATTTAGCGCATTTGTCCTTCATTGGCTATCAGTGGAGGCAGAAAGAAGAGAATAATGTAAATGTTTGTCTATTGATCCACATATTGCATTTTCAACAAGTTAAAAAGCTACTCATTTTCCATTGGTGTAAAAAATGCATTGATAATGCAAAAAATACCCCCTGTGAGAAACCTTTTGCTGGTGAAAAGATACAACAATAGTGGCAGCTCAGGAAAGCACACTTATTTCTCTTCTGCATGTTTCCTGCTGCCTCCATATTTTTTATTTTCTTCATTGAACTCAAATTTAAATAATCGTCTGAAAAAAGTTGATTTTTATTTTACAATTTTTATGGTTACTAATGTGCACTCCCTGACATGTAGCATTATTATAATATAGGCTGAGAAGTATGGATCTCTCATTACAAAGTATGTCATTCCTTTTTTTCTACACAGTGTAATGTTTGGGGAGGGGAATGGAATTAGATACAGATACAGAAAAAGATGGTGCTACTCATCTTTGTCTTGGGTTTTCCTTGTGGGAGGTACAGTCATACCTCAGGTTAAAGACGCTTTGGGTTAAATCTTTTCAGGTTGCGTCCCGCGGTGACCTGGAAGTAACAGAACAGGTTACTTCCGGGTTTCGCCGTATGTGCATACGCTCAAAATGATGTCACACACATGTGCAGAAGCTGCAAATCACGAATTGTGACCCACGCAGACGCGGGTTGCGTTCTGCCCAGGTTGTGAGCAGAGGTACCATTGTATTTGGGAACAGAGGAGCGGAGAACTTGTAGCCATCCATCTGCACTTAGACTCCAACTCCCATCAGCCCCAGCCAACATGGCCAATGGGCAGGGTTGATGGGAATTGTAGTGTGGGAGGCCATTCCCGTCATAGAGTCCAACAGCAAGAGGAAAAGTTGCTGACACCATCGAACCGACATCTAAGACACTCCCCCGCAGTGATTGATTATGAGAGCTGCTCTATATTCTGTCAGGCTCTAACTGTTGGAGCATCATTTGCAGCACTGCCTAGTTTGTTTTTGATGGGCTGTGCTTCAGGAATGAGTGAAGTCCGTATAACGCTATGTGAAGTTTGAGCAAAAACTGCATACAGTTTTTGCTTTGTTGTTGTTTAGTCGTTTAGTCATGTCTGAATCTTCGTGAGGCCATGGACCAGAGCACGCCAGGCACTCCTGTCTTCCACTGCCTCCCGCAGTTTGGTCAAACTCATGTTAGTAGCTTCGAGAACACTATCCAACCATCTCGTCCTCTGTTGTCTCCTTTTGCATCTGCCCTCGATCTTTCCCAACATCAGGGTCTTTTCCAGGGAGTCTTCTCTTCTCATGAGGTGGCCAAGTATTGGAGCCTCAGCTTCAGGATCTGTCCTTCCAGTGAGCACTCAGGGCTGATTTCCTTCAGAATGGATAGCTTAGATCTTCTTGCGCTAGTAGCTGGCAACTACCAACAGCCGGATGGCGTGTTTGAAAGATAGGGTGTGACACACACACACACACACACACACACACACACACACACACACCAGGTCTTTACGGATATGGTAATATTCAGTAATGTGTCTTTCACAGTGTAGGGGGAGGGGAAACTTCCTGCAGTGTGATTAGAACACTGATTGTAATGTTGTTTTAATTAAAAAGTGCACATCAGCCAAGGAAAGCATTTGATGGCAAGAACAACACAAACTGCATAGAATGTACAAAACAATGAAATAACCTGTGGGAACAGCAAGCATCCCGCCCAATATTGTCTGCGCCCTATGGTGCTTCTTTTGCAAGAAAACATTGTGCTCGCTAATAGAATCAAAGGTACAATAGAATGGGTATAGATAAGGGTCTAAACTCTAAAAGGGTCTAAAGAAGAGAATGAGGTTGACCAGGACCTATTGCAATAGAAATACCAGATTTAAGAAGCTGCAGAATCAGCCGGACACTCACCTTTCCTTTCACCTGTCTGAAGTTCTCCTTTAATAATTTTTAAAGCTATGTAGCCTTTTCAACTTACCTCTGCCAGATTTTATTTCGTTCTGTATTTCTGTATGCTGCCCCAATGTTTTATGAGAGAGTAGTATTTAAATACTTCTATAAATAGATAATTTAAGAAGCAGTGGCATTAACGCCTTCTTCCTAAACAGTTCATTGTGACTATTTAACTCTCGTTTTTGTTTAGGGCTCAGGTGCGATTTCACTATAAAGCAACAGTGAGCGTGATCTTACCTTGCTGCTCTTGCTTTTCACAATAGCAGTGATTGCCACTTCCCAGGAGGCTCTTAAACTTTTATAGAAAATAAGATTGAGCAAAACTCTACCTATTTATTTGCTTTTGCTTCCCCCCCATCCCTTGCGGGTTTAAAAAATGTTTTAATTTGCTGTCTATTGACTGTAGAGCCTTTGGATGAAGATCTTTATTTTTACATTCTGCTAATAATATGGTCAATTCTAGCCTTGCTTTTGTTTAGAGATCATGAGCTGGAGGCTCTTGGTGTGTGTGCACAAGATCTCTTCTGAAGCAGTCCGACTGATAAAGTGCCCTTTATGTATAGAATAAGGAAGGGCAAACTTGCATCCACTTGTCAAAATAAGTTGAACCAATAAGCATGTTGTAGGTGGAGCAACTGCCGTGTGGGCTGTGAGCAAATAATTCTGAATGAAAACCCTTTAAAATAAAACATGCTGGATTTCAAACAGCCATCCTGTAACAAGCAGGAAAATAAAGGGTGTCATTTTTCAGAAATGGGGGGAGGGAAGCAAAGTTTGTGTTGATCAGGTATTTTAAACCTAACATAATGTGGGAAAGGACTGATGGGGAGTCCTTATGCATTTTTCATGAGCTGGTATATGCAGCTGAATGAATTCAGCGAGTGTCACACCATGTAGCTTGCAGACAAACCACATCCACAAGGAGGCTACTGACACAGAAAGCACTCTGGCGCATTTTCAGAGGGAAAGCCAGGACTGATCAAGCTCTTTTCTGAAGGGATTGACTTATCTGTTCTTCGATTATGCTGCTGTTGCTTTAGGCAGCCTTTTCATTCAGACCTCAGCTGGCTGAATGACTGGCACGGAGGTTCTCGATTTATCAGCATTTGAATCTGCAGCAATGTCTCTGGGCTGTGCTATTGTTGTGTTTTCTGAATGGTGAAAGCTAACACAACATCCAAGCTATGACAGCAAAAGATTCTTCTAAGGAACTTGCTGCTCCAGAGACGGAGATTTACATAAAGACTTTCAAAGAACAAATGCATTTGGAACTGGAGCTTCCCAGAGTGCCGGGGAACAGACCCACCTCTCCAAAAATCTCCCCCCGCAGCTCTCCAAGGAACTCTCCATGCTTTTTCAGAAAGTTGCTGGTGAATAAAAGCATCCGTCAACGGCGACGTTTTACAGTGGCACATACGTGGTAAGGCTACCTTGATATTCATATTTATTTAAAAGGGTGTTTGTGGCTTTGCTTTCTACACTTTTTTTTTAGAAAAAAGAAAGCCTGTTATCTGTTTACAGTACCTGCTGCAATAGTCAAATTATGTATATTTACATTATTTCTGCAACTGTCCTTCACGTCATGTTTTTCAAAGCAAACAATATGTTGCTCATGAGGATTCTAGTTAAGCTTTGCTAAATGTGACTTTCAGAATATATCTTTTCCAAGCAGTCTGCCCCAGTGTTGAGAATCTTATCCTGCAATGGATTGTTTTTGGAACCTTACGCTCCAATGTAAAAGACTGTGATGTGCTAGAATTTTGACATGACTGTCATTTGACTGTAGGGCAAATATCTCCCTCTCACAAAGCATCTTCAAGAAAGGTCTAGCTGGCAGCCAGTTTTCTTAAACTGACAGTTTTTGGTTTTTCAGCCCTTTGTGTGGTGATGTAGCTGACGCTCTGATCTGGAATTTGTTATCACAGAAAATAAGTAGGAAATTGTTCTATTGATCATGGTAGAGAAAATAATAAAGGATTAGGAACCTGATTAGATTTGATTAATCTGTGCTGTGGCTTTTCTCTTCCCAACATGAACTCTGGATATGTTTCATGGATATGCACCTAGTTCCCGCATTTTTAGGTATATGTTTGATTAACATTCCCAAGTATGTTGTAACTTGATTGTGTGGGTTTTTTAAGATAAAAAAACCCTTTCTCATGTCTATAAACATATTTGTTGATACCTAATTTATAAACTAAGGCAGGATGAGGGCTAGGTGGTGACAAAAAATTGTATGTGCTATATAAGTATGTATACATATATGAAATATACCTATTCCCTTTGATAATTTCATCTACTTACAGTGCAGGGGGGGAATAATTTAAAATATTTTAGTTTATATTTGTGTTAGGAAAATGCTTACTGATGCATTAAAAAAATAACTTGCTAAAAAGGAGCTTTCCTTCTCTTTTTGGCATTTGTTTATAGCAAATGAACAGCTGTAGCAGCTGTTTTGAATATTGACCAATACAAGTACATTGGGAAAAGGAAGCCTGATGCCACATGACCACAGATTGAAGCCAATATATTCATAATAGAATATACCATAGAGAAAAGCAATGGGAGTACATTTCAGGCAGCATGTTATTATAAATCAAATTATCTTGGAATGTATCCTTCTTTGGGGCTTACCATACCAAAAAGAAATGTCACAGAATTCAATTTTCTCATGGTTCGAAATTAACTGCACGAGTCAGTTCTGTGTAGTTCACTGTCCTAATATCTTAGCTATCCCTTTGCCAGTGCTGCAGTTGGAGTATGGTTTGTTTCACTTGGTCTGAAGACACTATCCGGCTTAGAGACAGTACAAATGGGTTATTGGAAGGATGATGAGAAAGAGGTCAGTCAAATACGTCAGCAGATATATGGGCAGCTGGTCATTTAATAGCACTGTAGATAGATTCTGGGAAAAGATTTCCACTTGTTTTCTCTTCAGATTGTTAAACAGTGACAGAGAGATAAAAATGAAGATGGTACACTCTTCATCTCTCTGTATCTGGCAGAAGCAGCAGAGCACTTGGTAGTGTTCCTTATTTTTATTACATCTGATATATGTTGGCCACAAAGAAGGCCAATGGGAAACAACGCTGCTTGACCAGTATTATTGAAATCCCCGGTGACAGCTGTGCCAAGAGCACTTTTGATTGGTTCCAGCTGATTCACTGGCTATGCCTGGTGCTGGAAAATAGAGACCAGGCTGCTGCCATTAAAGTTTTGGTGGTTTCTAGGTGAGATGGTGGCAACGCACTTCATGTGAAACCGCCCTTGAAGACAGTTCAGAAACCTTAGCTAGAGCAAAATGAGCTGACCCAGCTGCTTATCCAGTATAGACCAAGGCTCTCACAGTGCATAATTCATAGTGCTAGTTCTTAACTTTGAAGCCCTAAAGGCTCTAAAGTTCTGATTACCTAAAGGCTCTAAAGTTCTGATGTCCCCTTCCATATGAGCCCATGCAACAGTTACTCTCTGACATGACTCTTCTGAGGATTTCATCTCATGGGGAATCGAAATGGCCTTCCTTCAGGGAGTGTGAGCTGTTCTGCGGTAAGCAGCCCTACAGAACTCTATGCAGCCCTATGGCAGTTGTGGACCTCTCTCGTCTGAAGGATGTTTGTAAAGCCCCTGTCCTGCTGGCTTTGTACGAACAAATGCAAAGTGGGTTGCATTTTCCATTTTCCATTGGCCTTTTGCATTACTTATACTCGTTCCCTACCTATGAACCAATCTTCATTCGATATGGGAGGTTGTCATGATTAGATTGTTGGGTACTGGCACCCTTGGTCCTTCAACTACTGTGTTGTTGCAAGACCTGTGAAGCCATTTCAGGTTCCTCTCCAGTTTCTGTGGTGCAGCCTCCTAAGCAGAAGAATCTCAATAAAGGTGAAATACTTGCCTCTCTGCTGTTGCTGTTTCTTTTTCTGTCCATATCCTTTGTGGGGTCCAAGCAGAGCAGCTTATGTATGCAGGCTAACAGAGGGCCAAACATCTGGACGCTTTCTGGGTGTGGCAAGCCTTCTATGGAAGCACCATATCTGGTATAGAGTTCTGTGACTGGGACAGCCATGGTATAGTTCAAGAGACTTGGTGCAGGTACTGGTTGTGTGCAGTGAGGCTTATGTGCACTGCCCTTTACACATGGGCCAGGGTAGGAAGCTGTGTTGAACCTAATATTTAATGAGTTACTTTTCTTGTTCTTAAAATGTGGTCCTAAACTACTGGATAAATAGATTTGTTAATAAACTTATTTCTTATTCTGGACTGCCCAACTGTTTCCTGCTGCTTCTTTTGGCTACTTAAAGGATTTTGGTTATAGTTGATGGCATATTTTAATGTTGCATAAGCTGTAGCACTGCAATAGCTTTCACAGAAACATTTCCATTAACCTCCTGATAATTACTCAGGAGTGTGCTTATGCAGGTTTGCAGCTGCTTTATAAAGAGATGGCAGTAACTTTAAACACTTAAATGTCTTTTTTGTTTTACATGTGTTTATATTGTGAGAGGAGAATGTAAACATGTGTAAATCGTGTACTTGCAAATTACATTATCCTTGTCCCTGCTTTCAGAGGCAGACATTTGGAACATAACATAATATCTTTTAAAATGGACAAATGCTGTGCTTTTGTCTTTCATTTTGGATGGGTCTGAGTGTCTTGCTTGATGGTTAATTAGTACGGTTGTTGTATTTTGATAGTATTAGCATTTGTTGCAAGCCTAGTGAACGCTGAATTTGTATGTACACAAATGATGACATTTATTAATCTGCCAAACAATCTGTAGTACTACTTGTATTTGCAAATAAGAGAATTCTACCTACTCACCCACTAGAACAAATGGTTTGGAAGTTGTTTTGTGAAGCTTGTAGAATCACAAGAATCCAGATTTTTACATTAAATTTCAGCCTCATGGCTGCATCAGCCTCTAGCATGGCTTTCAGTGTTTTATTTTTGCGATGTCTTTCAGCTCTAATGATCCAAGGACAGCTAACAAAGTACCGTATAAGAGCAGAAAAGTTTTAATATAAAGTATTAAAACAATAAATTCAAGTAATCACAACAATAGTGGAAGAAACAGTGGAAGCAAAACATTAAAAATTATAGCAGTAAAATAAAATAAATTCAAGATTCAAGTCCCCGAAGTTTTAAAAGCTCTGGCAAAATAAGGTTTTAAAATACACAAGGGGAGCTTCCCTGGGGAAGACATCCAACAGATGTCACAGTCAAGAAGAACCTCTGCTTGATGATAGCCATTGTAAGCTTAAAGTATCTCCTTTGAAGAGAACCTTAAAATACAGCAGGTTCATTTGGGAGAAAGTGATCCACTAAGCAGCACATACTGATGTTGCCAAAGTTCGTCATTCCCTGGCTCAGACTGCAGATTTGCTCAGCCCATAATGCTTGAACGTATTGCAAAACAAATCCACTTTCCTGAGAAGTTTTTCTTTGCACAGAACCAGGATCTCCACACTAACTAAAGGGAAGCCAAGTGAAGGTGTGAACTCTTGTGAGCCAGGTTCCACTTGCACTCTCAGAAATGGCCCATCCTGCCAATAGTACATCCAACTAAAAAGCAATAGATAATACTGAGTCATCTCAGGCTTTGTCATGTAACACCGCAACAGACAGAAGAACATCAGATGAAATGATCTGCCTACAGTCTCTTGTCATTCATTGGAATGTTGGTTGCCTTTAACAGAATAACCGCCATGTTGCTGGTTGTGTAAGATTTTCCCCCTCCAAGGTTCCCCCATGTGCCATTTTTTATTAACAATGTAAACAATTACTTATATTGATATGCAGTGGACTCATGGCGATGCATTTATTATTTGAACCCCCTTTTTCTTTTTCTCTCTTTTTGAAATCTGGAGGAATATATGCCAGAGCGTTAGTAGTTATGAGGTATGGTTGATGTGCCAATTATATATGTGCATATACCCATTAAAATATAACAATATATCATTGTTTGGGCAGCTGTGAGAATACGGTGCGAGGAGGATGAATACCTTTGTAGATCTGTACACTTATTCCACAAAGCATCAAAATCCTTTAAGTTAGGCTGTGTTCCTTCTGCTGCCGAAATTTATATCCAGGTGTGCTGCAACAATAATTGCTTTGCTTTACTTTATTGCTTGCTGTTGTGATTTTTATGGCAAGACAAAGTGGTCATTTTGTGTGGGTCAAAAAACCCCAAAAAAACAAACTACTGGTGCTGCTAGAACAGTGTTTCTACAGCTTTTTTCTCTGGACAACACTTTCAGAATAAACATTTGCTCACACCACAACTATTTTTTTTTATTGATAAGAAATTCATTGGAAAACAAAAAGAAGCAACTCTTGGCAGTGCTTGATTTATAACACAGAACACAAGTACTTTATAATACGATCGTGGGTCACAATGCAGCTACATAAGAGCTGGAATCATTCCCAAAATATAGTAGTAAATGACTCTTCCATATATGTACCTTAAATATGTATACAAGCTCAATGAGTGTTGTGAGCTTGCTTTTGCCAGGTAATCTCATATATATTAGGTCTAATTTGAGACAAACAAACTCTCATCTCTTCTCATCTACACAAATAAGCCTTTCTGTTTTCTGAACTTTCATATTTGTAAGAGTTGACAGAGTTGCTTGGGCCTGTTGCTGGTCTCAAATTGAATGAGTGTTCTCCAGTGTTCTGTTCTAACAGCATTTTCTGGATCGCAACTAGGACTGTCCTCAGTATCACATGAAGCTCTTGCTCTCATCTTGAAAATTTATCTATCCAAATTCTGCAAATAATAACAATAATAAATTGATACTACACTACACCACACCACTACACTACACTGAGATGTTTAAATGTTTCTTTGATTGTCCTTGAATATTCCCACCACACATGCCATCCTCTCCTGTCACACCAGTGTGGCACATCACACCCTTTGGAAACCACTGCTAGAAGCTAGTTTGAACATTTCACTAGTAGAGCTTAAATCATTTGTGGACCTGGTTTGACCAGGGACCATGAATGCATTCAGAGTGGGCAATGACAATTCCACTTCTCTGAAAACTGATCATCTATGCAAAGCTGCTGAGAAAAGATACTTCCAGACGGGTTGTTTTATCTTTCTTCCCTACCCACCACAGTAAAGTACAGTCTTCATTCAGAACTTCATGCTGCTTAGTTCTGAAGAGCAATAGTCTAAGTCAAATTACAAAGAGCCTATACGCTCTCATTAGTTGCTTATGCTCAAAGTATTTAAGAAATTAGTAGGTTTAATGAAATATGGTTAGTCTTACGTTTTTCATTAGTTTTTCATTCAGCATATGACTCCCAATCAAATCCACTTGTACCTTCATTCTAATTATTCTTTTTCATGCCTGATCTCTCTTGAGACTTAAATATGTGTTTACTAGGTCAGCTCTCTTTAACTCGGTGGGACTTATTGCTTGGTATAGATATGCTTAGGATTGCAGCCTAAGGCAGAATTAAGTTGGATCTCCTGCTCAGATACCAGATCCTGTTGACACGAAGCCTATAAGGATAGTTTCTTTGCAAAGGGACATGTACAAGGATAGTAGTATCCTGTTGGTTTTGGAAGCTGTGCTATACGATTTGTTTGCCTGCCTATGACAGTTATTCCAGTTAAAACGTCTAAAGAGTTTTCTCCACTATTCTTCTGCTGTCACTGAGCATGACTGGAGCTGAACACAGAAAATATGAGCATTTTTCTGAACGTTATGCCTTCCTGCTTAAAAGTGTTGCCCAAAAAGCGAAGCACAAAAATCAAAGCTAGCTTTCATTTAAGAACTTAGGAGCAATCTCATGTTGTCAAAGCAAGGTCTGAAGGTGCCCCAGTTGTGGAAGTCCATTCCCAAACAACCTCACCTTCCCTTGCTCTGTTACCCTTTAGGTATCTGTCAGGTTAAGACGTTTTCGTTCTCTCGGGCATTTTAATGGTTTTGTATTTTAAGTATTGGAAGTATGCTGTGTTTTAAACACCAGAAATGAAGTTTCCACTCTGCTGCTTTAATGGACATTTAATTGTTGTTGTACATTTTAATTATTTTGTTTCATGTACCTTGCTGTTTGCTGCTGTTCTGCACTATGAAGGGTCCTGGGAGAAATATTAGCAAAGGGTTGTCTATAAATACCTTAAATAAAAATAAATAAATGCCTAAAATAAATAAACAATTCCAGCACCCTGCACTGTTTCCAACAGCTGAAAGGCATAAGGGGCAGGGAAGTATCCAAACAGGGAGTGGAGGCAATAGACCTGTTTGTATTGTTTGTATTCAGTGTTTGACATTCAGAGGCTCATGCCTCCAAACATGGGTGCTCATAAACATGGATGCTTCCAATTTTCCTATTGCAGCTGAATTTTGCATAGCTGCTTATTTATATAACTTGTCTACTGAAATCTGTTGTATCACAGCGTAATTGTAGATGCAATTAAAGGTAAGCTTAGGGCTTCAGTAAAAAGAAATCAGTTTGAAAAGTAGGTGAAGGATGTTCAGGAATAAATAGAATGTGATAGTGCTTGTCTTGAAGAGGTCTTCAAGGCCTTTTCATTCAAGTATCCTTAGAGTGCTGTTATAATATTCATTTCCTAAATTTCAAAATAAATGCTGCTAAAGTGCTGCTGATACAAAATCCATTTAATTCATCTGCAAATTACTCGCTATTTATAAATAAAATTCTTTGAAATTTAATGCTTGGACCACTACTGTCTACAAAATGTGCATTTATAGACCACTGAGACAAGTCTCAAGCCTCCTTGACACTAGCCCTGTCCAGGCATTGTTCAGGCATGGAGAAGGAGACCGAAGAACCATGCTGCCAATCCTGCCTTCAGCCTCTTGTGTGTGCCCTGCAAGAAGTCGGAAGAAAAACAACTGGCACAGTCCCACTGCTTCCTTTTGCAGTAGAAATGTTCTGTCTATGTTCTATGTATGGAAAATGCCTGAACAGGATTACTGCTATAAGATTCATTTTCAAACTGTGTATCTTTATCCAACCAAAATGGAACCATTTAAGCACACATACTAGGGAGATATCAGCAGTCTTGGAGTCCCAAGAAATACATTAAAAAAAAAACAAACCCAAAAATTACACTAAACTCCAAACATCTGGTTTGGTGGGCCCAAGATGCTAACTGTTTATTCGAGTGGGAGAAAAATATGGAAATGGTCAGTGAATGGAGTAGCTTGAAAAGGGGCATGCCTTCCTGGAACCCTTAACAGGAGTGATCCACACTGCAATATTTTATTGCATGCCCCACTTGTACTCAGCTTTATATCAACTGTGCACAATTGACAGCGAACAGACAGATGAATCAGAAAACCATTCTGATTTCAAAGCAAGACAATAAAGTGATAAAATAGGACATACCACCCCTGATCTCAGGATTCCAAAACTTACAACTGTCAGTTCTGAGGGAAGGCAGGCAAGCACCCATAGCCCAGATGGGGCTCGTTAGCTTGGGGTGGATATGTGTGATTCCTCAGCTGGAGAAAGCTCAGGACAGGTGTAGCTCACATGCCTGGTCAACCCCAGCAGCTATAACAGGCCTGCATCCTGGCCAGGCCATAGCTCTCCTGATAGATTATTTGGTGTGCAGCCACAGTGTGGAAATCAGTGATCAGATACCAAGCAATCTAATGTTCAAATTAGGCCACAATGTTTTCATTACTCGATAATGGAGTAGTACAGAGTTCAGTTTGCTGTCACAGGAGCTAGCATGGAATCAGGAAGCCTTGATGGCTATTTACCATGCAGGGCTGAGTGAAACCCTGCTGGATGAGTTGGCAAGAATGGACTAACCCAGTTCCCTGGAGGCATTGATGCAACACCATTATCCAAGAGGCTGGGTTTTATTGGAATAAAAAAGGACGGTAAGAAACTTTTCCTTGTCTTTATACTTTCATTGGCAACCAGGCGGGAGCTGCTGACAGCATCCTGACAAAGATCTATGCTGGGAACCAAAAGACTGTGTGCAGTCTATCATGGTTGCCTGAATGCATTTCACTTCCTGCTTTCTACTGCCGTCTCCCCGATGTCCCTGAAAAG
Organism: Podarcis melisellensis; assembly: GCF_964234715.1. Classification (NCBI taxonomy): domain Eukaryota; kingdom Metazoa; phylum Chordata; class Lepidosauria; order Squamata; family Lacertidae; genus Podarcis; species Podarcis melisellensis. The sequence goes on from NC_138538.1 coordinate 61,435,395, forward strand.
CTACTCACTAATGTTGAGGGACTCTTTAGACTGGCATTCTACGTACGAGGCCATGAAAATGCCATTGGAAGGGGAAACAATTAAATCCCAATGCATGCACAAAACCACAAATCATAGCATACAATTTTTAAACACATTTAAAACAAACGTAATATTTGAAAATGTGTTCCTAATAACCCTTGCATATTGCCACCCATTAACTCCTTGAAATGAACTTTACATTGCCTTAGAAGATGGATAGGGAACATTTTTAAGCCTAAGGGCCATATTCCTTTTTTGGGCAGCCTTTTGGGGGCCAGTGATGGGTGGGATCAGAGGCAAAAGTGGGCAGGGAAATGAATGTAAATTTGTCCTTTGTACTGTAAAGTAGCTCCTACACAAACCCTTCCCTTCCCCTCATCCAGACAAGCAAGAGCCATTATTAAGAGTTCAAGAGGCACATTCCACCCAGGCAAAAAGAAACAGACAAAAAACAAACAAAAAAACACCACAAAGGAGGTTGTGAAGCAAGGCCAGGGAAGGTTGTGGGTGAGTCCCATGGGACAGAGAGGTTGTATTTGTCTCCAGGCCTGAGGTTCCCAACCTCTGTTTTAGATGATGTATAATTTCTGATTTTGGAAAATTATGAGAGGAAGACTGTTCAGGGGCATAGGCTTTTCCTTTAAATGCCCTTGTTCTCAAAACTGTTATACAGATTGTGTGCTTAAAGAATAGAATGTATTTGTTCAGTAAGTAGTTCAGTAAGCTAATAAATTCTGAGGAAGGTATGTCATTGTGCTTAGGTTCAAAACCCTCCCATTGGTAATTTGTTGGTAGTACTGAAGCTTCACAGAGTGCAGATAAAATGAGCAAATTGTGACCTCTTAAAATTGAGTACAAGGTAAGTGTCAGATCCTTATTTAGGCATGTGGATAAATGGGTCAGACTTCCATGCTGAGTACTAGACAGCACCTAGGGATACTTTGCTGGATAATAGTCAAAGCATCTTTATCAAACCATGCCTTGCATTCAGCTTTTCACTACAGCGTCTAAGCTCTGATGCTCATTAGTGCAGAATACATATTTAATTGCCGTAGGTGGCTCTAAAGTTGAGAATTTTTCTTGATATATTTTCAAAATCCAATCTTACAATTGCTACATGACGGAAACCAATATTGCAAGTCTAACCCCATAGAAGTAATTAATTTATAAACTCTGTTTCTGGAGAATGAATGCAGATTTTTGTGTGTGTTAACTCTAAGTCTTCTGTGATGTAAACTGATTTCCTTGTAATTGTGATCCATAAACAAGTGGTGGTGGTTAATCCTTATGAACAAATTAAAATCTAGCTTTAGTAATCTTCATGGACTTTGCTGATAGTGATGCAAAGTTAAAATGGCATTTCTGGCAGCAAATAATACACTGCATATATTATTTTTTATTTTGCAGAGATAATAAGCTTAGATATGTTCAGGATTTCAATAATGCTGTTCCTTCACATAGGCATTCAATTTGAAATCCTCTGGAAGCTTACTGGAAACAGAAAAAACCTGTATACACACATAAGTTACACACATTTAACTTACGTGTAAAAACAAAAAAAAAATTCCTTCCAGTAGCACCTTAAAGACCAACTAAGTTAGTTCTTGGTATGAGCTTTCGTGTGCATGCACACTTCTTCATACCCTTCAACATTTCTCCAATGAAAATTAGGACATCCTACCACACCCTCCAACATTTCTCCAATGAAAATAGGGACATTCGAAGGAAAACTGGGACATTCCAGGATCAAATCAGAAACCAGGACAGCTTCTCTAAATCAGGGACGTTCCTGGAAAATAGGGACACTTGGAGGGTCTACACAGGGAGAGGAGAGGGAGGGGAAGTTCTGTTTCACAAATGGGAATCTTCGCTCTAACAGAACTTCTTTGGAGACTGTTATTCTTAGGTGCCAGCATTGCATTGTCTTGAGTCTCTTCGGTTGGTAAAACTGTGGCATTTAGGCTAAAGCGGAGCTATGATCACATGAACCCAGCAAGAAGTACTAGACTTCTCTGTAGACATTTTTCGGGAGCAAATGCTGTGCAGTTCACACACAGACTTTATGTTCAGGAATATATTCCCATAAGAACTGTGCATAAACCTGATTCAGAGGAAGATCAAACACTGTTTTGATATGCTGTTCCTACACACTGTGGGGAAATTATGCAATGAGATAAGGCCAGTGTTTGTTTTTTCAAAAAATTCAAACCTGAGATCTCTTAAAAGATTCTGAATTGTGTCTTATTATGAATCTCTGAATTTGTTAGGACTAGGAACACTAAGTTTAGCAAAATGCTCCCAAGATGTATCACTGGAGAATTGCACATTGCAGTTCAGCTAAGTTTATTTTTATTTATTTTATTTAAAACATGAAGAACCCACTTAATCTTTTTTTAAAAACCTTTTATGCTGTTTTCGATAAGTAGTATATTTTCACTGCAGTATTTCCTCTGTCGTTTGTTTAAGCTGAAAAGACTAATGAATTGCAAATCTACTCTTACTACACATTTTTATTAACACAGAACTGTATAAAATATTGAATGAAGTGCTTGCTCCTTACACAGTTGCATCATGATTGTACCATAATTAAAACCATTCCACTGCTATGCTGGCATACAAAAGAGACCCATCAAAATTCCCTAAAGGTCAGTCACCACACTTAATCATGCAAGAAGATAATAAATGAGAATAGGAGTGACTAAGCTGAAAGAGAGTAACTGAGAATAAAACCACAGTCGTTTAGTAACTGAGCATGATAAAATACATTTGATGTATGCTGGATGAGGGAGGGTTGTGATGTGGCACAGAGCAGCCTCCCCCAACCTGGTGCCCTCCTCCAACTGGTGTTTTTGACTACAACTCCCATCAGCCTCTGCCAGTGGAAGTGGTAGTCCAAAAGATCAAGGGGCAGCAGGCTGGAGAAGGCTGGAGGGTGAAGGAAAAAGGGGATAGTACTGTCTTCCCTGGTTCTATCCCCCAGCCCAGCCTGTCACACTATGGCTGATTGGTTATCTCTGCCATGGCCCAACTATCAATGTTTCTAAGATCAGGCCTAGATAACAGTGACAGATGGAAGAATCTGTCCATTTACGTTTTCTCCATTTTTCATTGTTCCGATCTTGGATTCAGTTACACACATTTTGCAGCAATTTGCAGTATATTTATTTATTTTCAAAAGTCCTGGCGAGGAAACACATTTTAATATGCAGCTTTGGCTAATGTGCACATTTCTGCAAGAAAAAATTTCCCTGGTAGAATGCATCTTTGTATGTTATTTGCACTACTATCAGTCAAGCTTGCAAAAATTTATCATTTGCCCAATAATAAATGCTGGAAATGTAATGAGGCTGAAGGTACCTTTTACCACCTTTGGTGGACCTGCCCGAAGATTAAAGCCTACTGGGAAATGATCTATAATGAAATTAAGAAAGTCCTTAAGTGGACTTTTCCTAAGAAACCTGAGGCTTTTCTCTTGGGCATGGTTGGCCAATTGGTGTCAAAGAGGGACAGGACCTTTTTTATGTACGCTACCACAGCAGCAAGAATTCTTCTGGCAAAGTATTGGAAGATGCAAGAACTACCTACTCTGGAAGAATGGCAGACGAAGGTGATGGACTTTATGGGACTGGCAGAGATGAGCGGCAGAATCCGCGACCAGGGGAAAGAGACAGTGGAAGAAGATTGGAAGAAATTTAAAATATATCTGAAAAATTGTTGTAAAATTGAGGAGTGTTAAGATGTCAAGGGGTAAGAAGTAGAGAATTACAGTTGTAACTAATAAATTTAAGGAAATTTAATGAAAGGGAAATAATAGACAAATTGACTAAAGGGTTGCTAAAGAATTGTAAAATAAGGATGCAGCGAAAGGGAGGTATGGGGAAGTCGGAGGAAAGAAGGTGCATGAAAGTAAGATTATGAAATTATACGTGTTTAAATGTTTTGTATGTTTTTGTTTTGTGTTTTGTTTGTTTTTTATTGTGTGTTTGAAAATGAATAAAAATTATTTTAAAAAAAATTATTTGCACTACTATCCTCTATTTTCTTTTTGTATACTTCCTCCTAATATATGCATTTTTGTAAACACTGTTTGGTTGGAGAACTATGTTGCAAAATTTGGATATGTGTGAATTTTGAAGGATGGTTGCATCTTGGTTCACATATTGTTCTGAAAAGTTTGAATTTGATAGAGTCAGCTTTAAATGCGTCTCTCACCCCTCTCCCCTTTTTAGAAATGAATCTCTCTCCCCTCCCCCCCCATCCAACTCTAATAACAACTAGATTTTGTCCTTGGTGGTTCTTTTTTATGGTTCTTGGGTTTTTTAGTCCAAGAGTTGTTGTGGTTTTTTCTGCTCCCCTCTCCTCTTTGGATTTTGATCTGGTCCTTGGACCAACTTTCTTCCTTTGGATTTACTCTTCTGTGATAGGTTCGGGTAGTCTCACTTCTGAAATTCTGCCTAGGTGTCTTTGGGATCTGCCTCAGCATGCCATGGTTCTCAGGTCCCAATCCATGCATCCAACTGCTTACAAGGAGCACTAACATATAACGTAAACTGCATGTTTTTGTTAAAATATTGCAAATTGCTAATCTTGTTTTCAGCTGTACATTATGTACATTTTTATTGCTTGTTGACTTTGCCTGAAACCTCAGTTCTGCATGATTTAAAGCTGGTTTTTGTCTTTTTACAATATAAGCACAGTCGGTAGAGCATGAGACTCTTAATCTCAGGGTCGTAGGCGTTGGACTACTAGATGACCCTTGTGGTCCCTTCCAACTCTGCAGCTCTACGATTCTATGCATGTATAAGTTTCCCATACCTCCCAAGATTTTTCATCTTGTTTTTCTTTATTGTTGGCACATGTTTCCCTCCCTCCCTCCTTGAAAATCTCTAATTAACCTTTTTGTATTTCTTGCAAGCTTGATTTTTTTAAAAAAATCCATTATTTCAGGTAACCCTTTGCTAAACTGCTAGAATTGAGCTGGGCAGATGGATTTGCCATGTTTGGGCTCTGTGCTGCTATTCTCAGAATCACTTGTATATACAGAGAGAGATAATCCCCTGGACATCATTGACTTAACTCCTCTGAGGTTATACTAATGCAAGTTTTCTTGGCTGAATTTTGACTCTTTCCCACTATGCACCTTAACAAATACAGAGAAATAGTATCTCTAAACACATTATCCAAGTAGATGGCTTTGGATTCCCTATTCTATTTTTTATTATTATTTCACAGTAGCCTTTTGTGAGACTGCGCAAGAAAGAGGGTATCAAAAGTTGAATAAAATATTTCTCCTTGTCTGTCCAGGCTGCCATAGGTCCCCCTTCAACTTGACAGGTTTCTTACTTACAGCCCAAGGTTATTGTTATGATGTTTGTGTCAGCCTTCTGCTTCAAGAAACCAGCACTGCAGGTAATTCTACATGCTAGCCTTTGCTAAGCAAGCAGCATCATTCGCAGGAAACTCACACATGGGCTGTGCCTTAACTTGTATATATGAGCCCCATTCTATGCTCAGCTCCCATGAAGGAATGGTAAAACAGGCGAGGGGTGTGGTGCGAGCATGGAATGGAATGAAAAGACGTGGCTGGCTGGAACCCTGGGCAGAACCCATTCCTACGTTGCAATACAGTGGTACCTCGGGTTACATACGCTTCAGGTTACAGACTGCGCTAACCCAGAAATACTGCTTCAGGTTAAGAACTTTGCTTCAGGATGAGAACAGAAATTGTGCTCCGAAGGCGCAGCAGCAGCGGGAGGCCCCATTAGCTAAAGTGGTGCTTCAGGTTAAGAACAGTTTCAGGTTAAGTATGGACCTTCGGAATGAATTACTTAACCCGAGGTACCACTGTATTTTGTTCCAGGCCTCACTTTCTCAAAATCCCTGGCAAGTTTCAATTGTATATTCTAAATGTAGATGCTGTTTATGCCAATATTCACTGTGAATTCCGCTATTTATTTTGTTCTGAGTTGAGGGGAACAGATGTTCTTCATGACTTGAGAACCACCAGGCTGCTGGTTTGGGTTGGCTTTAGCTCTGGATTTCCCAAGTTTCCTAAGTTTTATTGGGTGGGTGGGGCACACCAAAGCATAATTATAACAATATCATACCAGTATATATGATGATAATATATAGGTAGCATATAATACCTATATACTACTAGTTTTAGTAGTAAAACTAAATATTACTTCTTGATAGAGTAAAAAGAAAGAGGGGGAAGGAAGAGATAAATAATACTACTTTAAATAATTATATAATTATAAACCATCTGTTAACTGATAGAGTTAACTGATAGAGTTAACTGATAGAGTTAACTGGTGGGGTTTGGGTGAGTGACCGTCCAATGCCGGCTTGTGCTCGCCTGAGTAGGGTGGAGAAAACAATATTGTTCTTTTTTTTGTCAGGTAGCTTTCCTTTTTTCTAAAATCCCCCCCCCCCTTGATACTAGTAGGTTGGAATTAACTAACTCAGGTACAAGCTTGCCATAGTTGGAAACTTGCTTTTGGGATCCCTGAGAAGAATGGAAGAGCTTTGGATTAAAGCTGAGCAGATTGCTATCAGACAGCTTTTACACACGCGCGCGCACACACACACACACACACACAACAAGGGCATGATTTCCTTCTGGTGGCAACCTCACACACCACATGAGATTCTACTGCAATGGAGGACCACTTCAAAGCATTTGAGGGTATAGGGAAGGCTGCTATTGGGCAGACTGTTTATTAAAAAAAAATCCATGTAGAAACAGAATACCATGCTTGATAACTCAAAATTCAGCCATTATATCTTTAAGCCTTTTCCCACACTAAACATTTCTCAGTTTTCCTGTCCTTCACACACTGATTTGCTGTGAGACAAACTGAGATAGAATCCTACTGCATATTATTCACCTTTTATCATCAGTGCAATGCAAGCTATATTTTTGTTAGATTCCACTCTTTTAGTGAAAGGCATTGAGGCATTATTTTTCCCCTTCTTAATAGAAAAAGAAACAAATGCTAAATGTGTTAAGTGTAAGATTTCTAATGCTTCTGAATGTGCCAGAGGTGGGGAAACAAAAGCCACAGGTATCATCAGTTAATCCCATGTGCGTTTTGAGCTGGGACTCTTATCAGAGGCAGAATAAAATCTGAGAAAAGCTTTCATTCATAAATAAATGCAGTCTTTTCTATTCTAGCCAAAGAAGTGCCTACTAACAGATCATAGACTAAAGATCTGGATAGATTTGGAAATTAATTATGTAGCATCTGGTTCTAATAAAATAAAGGATGTGGCTATGATAATTAGGGATAATTGTTACTTAGTTATAGAGGGGGAAACTGATAGAGAAGGGAGATTAATTTTTAACTGAGCATATGCTATGAAGCCAGAAGAGTGTACATAAAGGAAAAAATGTTCTATTGAACAAAGAAATGCCAGAGGTCCATTTCAGACACAATTATTTTCAATTCCTCTCCTAAACATAACTAATATGTTTGGATGTGAGAATTACATCTGCCAGGTAGGATTGAGACAGGATAGATATAGAAAACCTTCCAAAGGTCAGGTGTTTCATGGAAAGCTGTTGTCACCTGAAGAAAATCTATACAACATTTGCAGAATCCTGACATTCTCAGTATGCTAATAAAACTTAGTTTTGGCCATCTTCTGATTAACCTTTTAACATGCTTGACAATGTAAATACTTGCATAGTCCTAGCAGCCATTGGTGTTTGAGGCTCTATGGATCTAGGTCATGCTACATGATGAGGCCACAGCTATACTGGCAACAAACAAGAGGACTATACAATTTTCACAATTTAGCACCTATATCATATTCCAAAGTAGAGGTGAGTTGATTATCTACTTGCGAATAAAGCTTTTAAAGAGTACAAACAAAATGGATCTGCATACCTGCTTTTGCACTTTCCTATTAAATAGAAATCTCAGTTAAGATTTGCCTAGGTATTGTAAAGTAGAAGTTTTATTAAATGTCCAGGTTCTTTTGATACTGCCACTTCATACTCAGAACTTGAACTGTTAGCTGTGTCTGTACGTTACGAAGTCAGTGCAGCCTCCCAACATTGGCCTCCAGATCTACATGTTCAAACCAGGTAAAGCATGTCAGAGTACTAGGCTAGGCCAGGCCTAGCAAAGCCTTTGATCATTCCTCCAGCACTCACCTTCTGAAGAGCGGAGTGGGCATAGCTTCTTTGCGTGATTGTTGTCCTGAGATCTGGGACCAGGAAAACAAATAGGAACTCCTCCATAGAGGCCGGGTATTCATGATCCACTTGTGCAAATGGCATTGTCGCCTCCACATCCTTGAAGATAGAAGTGGAGTAAACATAGCCATCTCACAATTGGTTTTCTGTACAGGTGTCTCCACTGAGGGGGGGGGGGTCTTCACTGATAGGTATCCATTTGGCCATTGTAAGAACAGGATGCTTAACTAGATGGGTCATTGGCCTGTACCAGCAAGCTCTTCTTATGTTCTTACAGGCCAAGAGAGGAAGGAGATAAAATTTCTCACGGAATGTAACCCCCTAGCTTCTTAATTAATTTGAGATTGGGTGAGTAGGCTTGCTGCTGGTCCTCAGTTTTACTGCTGGTGGGAGGTTCTTGACCAGATTATGCCAAAACATACATGGCATTTCACCTTGGCTCTGGTATTTAAGTTTGGAATTAACTGTGTCAGGGAGCAGCTGCCTGCTTGAGGTGAAGATTTCTCTTTGCTCCCACTTTCTCCAATGCTTCCTCAGCCCACCACAATAGCCCTCTATACTACTCTTAAAGTAAAATCAAAAACTGCAGATCAAGGTATGTGAAGAGTCCCAGCTGAACCAAGTTTCTTAGTATACAATAGGTTGTCAACAAATTCTGGAGTTTGGGCAAGGCAGAACTCACACTGAATATCTGAAGTGATTTACTAGAATTCACTATGACCTTTTTTCTCTCTCACACCCCTATCAAAGTCTGAAAGAGATTAATAAGTGTCCACAAATTATCCCACAATGTGTCTGTCTAATGAGGTGGGTGAGACTTCTTATCTTCAATAATTCATACTGTTTTGTTTCTAGCATCAAAGAATGCATGCCCAAAGCAAGCCAGTAAACAATGGTTATTTTTTATAACCATTGTCTTGAATTCTTCTTCTTTTGCAATCACTCGTAGCTGAGTAAGATTGTCTTCCATAAACACGGTTTTAACAATGAGTCCGTGACTGTGGAGGCCAATTCTGCATCCACACGTCTTTCCACAGTGGGGACATTGGTCTCAGGGTGGGAGTTGATCACAGCGTGGATTTGCCAAGCATGCCTTCCTCTTAGCATGTTTCTCCCTTGCGTCCTGAATTCAAGTGTCTTCAAAGCCCATGACACCTTTGGTAAAGGCTGTTTTCCAACTGGAGTGCTCACAGGCCAGTGTTTCCCAGTTGTCAGTGTTTATACTACGTTTTTTAAGATTTGCCTTGAGACAGTCTTTAAACCTCTTTTGTTGACCACCAGAATTACGCTTTCCATTTTAAAGTTCGGAATAGAATAGTTTCTTTGGAAGATGATATTCAGGCATCCGCACAACATGACCAGTCCAACGAAGTTTATGTTGAAGAATCATTGCTTCAACACTGGTGATCTTTCCTTCTTTCAGTACACTGGTATTAGTTTGCCTGTCTTCCCAAGTGATGTGTAAAAATTTTCAGAGACACCCTTGATGGAATCTTTCGAGGAGTTGGAGATGGAGTTTGTAAGTGGTCCATGTTTCACAAACATACAGTATGGTTGGTCATACAATAGCTTTGTAAACAAGCATTTTGGTTTCCCTGCGAATGTCCCAGTCCTCAAACACTCTGCACTTCAATCGGGAGAAAGCCGCACTTGCAGAGTTCAAGCGGTGCTGGATTTCAGCATCAGTGTTAGCCCTTGTGGAAAGATAACTGCCCAGGTAAGAGAAATGATTGACATTTTCCCACGTTACACCACTGAGTTGGATTTGTGGTGCTGCAGAGGGATTATTTTGTACTTGTTTGTGCAACACTTTGTTTTTTTTGATGTTGAGCGATAGGCCAAACTTTTCATAAGCTTCTTCGAAGATATTTAGGATGGAGGTCATCCTCTGAGCGTGCACACACTACGTTGTCATCAGCATACTGAAGCTCTATGACAGAAGTTACGGTAACCTTACTCTTTGCTTTCAGCCTGCTCAGATTGAAGAGCTGTTCAATATATGATTTCTACTCCGGTGGGGAGTTTCCCTTTGACAAAGTGTAGCATCATGGCAATGAAAATAATGAATAGAGTTGGGGCAATAACACAAAGTCTTGAATTATGAAATGCTTCTTCATATATCATACAAAGTAAACAAGTTTTCCAGGGTCGTGGTAAAATATTTATATCATATCTGCCCTATTCAGTGACAACATCATCAAATAAGCAGAAATTGGGGAGGAAGTGACTATAATGAGGTGAGCTTTCTATATGCAATTACTTGTAGGTCTGCTGTGTTCAAACATCGTTGTACCTTTGCCCATTTCGCTAATCAACAGCCAGGAAAAGTGATAACCCATCTTTTTGTGTGTGTGCTAATGGGGTAATAAGTCAGTATGAAGTCTGGCTCCCTCTGCTTAAAATGGACTTATCAGTTGGCTGGTAATGGGCCTATGTTTTTGTTGGCTTATTAGAGGGTCTTTTTGCAATGTTCACAGTGAAAGATGGCTGCTGTTGTCGTTATACTCTAACAGGTTGTATAATGTACAGGATGCTGTTTTATGGGATGTATCTTCCTTTCTTTTTCTTGGCCACTAACGAGGAATATATAAACATTAACAGATGTAGTCTTCATTGCAACATAGACTAGAAGTTCCACAAGCCAAGTCGCATAATTGACTTATTACTCAATTAAAGTTCTTAGAGATATTGCTTTCTTTTGAAGAGCCCAGCTGCTCAAACGATTCACTTTTGCTTTCAGTGTTAGCTGTGATAGTACTGAATGGGTGATTGCAGTAACATGCATTAATTCTGAAACTTGTTTATATGAAACAATCACGCATAATACGAAATGTAATTAATCAATAGACTTTTACTCCCTCTCAAAATTCAGTGAAACTCTAAACCATTAACCAACCTCATTGGAATCTTCTACATCTCAGTTTTGTGTATTGATATTAGCGTTTAGAGACAGAGCACTTCAGTAAAGAACAGATTTTGATGCAAGAGTTAGTTGCTTTAGTATTGAATTATTGATGTCCAACAGAATAGAGTGGATGCTTTTTGCCTGCAGCCCTGCTGGCATTTTTGTGTGTATGTTTACGCATCATTGTCCCCTCTCTCTCTTTAGGAGAATAGTTGATTGGCAGTCTTGTTCCCAGAAGCAGGTAGATTCTTGGTCAGCAGTTAGATCCACTATGAGGAATTGGTGGCCATTGTGGCCCAGGTGATGTGGGTCTTGTATAGGCTCTCTTTTATCCTTCCTATTCCTTCTTCTAGGAGGGTGGGGCCTGGGGGAGTAAATACATTGCCTAGCAATTTTTAATCCGTGGGCAGAGCTTTGCCCCATAAAGGAGCCTAGAGCAAAAAGGAGCAGGTTGATAGCCATAGTAGAAAATGTACACATTAGTGGCTGGAAATGCAGCAAGGTTGCACCCACCCCCACCCTGTGTTTCAAGTTGTGTTTATATGTTTCTGTTCACACCAGGAGTGGGCAGTGGTGTCTTCACCCAGTGTCCATTACCTGCTTTGGTTCCCTGCACTGAACTCTAGTGCATTGACGCGTACACACCTGATTGCAGCTTCTGTTTTCAAATGGAATGGAAGCTGTTTTGAGGGAAGGACAATTAAACAGGAGTATTACTCAAGAAGCAACAGGATACCTATTGCAACTGGAGACTTCAAACTTGTCTCTCTGTGTGTTCTGGTATCGTCATTTAAGGCAATGTTTCCCAACCTTGGGCCTCCAGCTGTTTTTGGACTACAACTCGCATCATCCCTATCAAGACCAGCGGTCAGGGATGATTGGAATTGTAGTTCAAAAACAGCTGGAGGCCCAAGGTTGGAAAACACTGGTTTAAGGTACCTGTCCCTTCCTTAGAACGAGCTGTTTCTGCCACAGATCACATTCCCACGGGCTGTGTCCCAAATCCCTCCCAGTAACAAAGGGAGCCCTAGCAGACAAGTGGCTGCCAGTCATTCCTGAGGTGGTTCACTTGCCCGAACCTCCCTAGCACTTCTTTTTCCCCACATTGGCATTCCAGCTCTTCTCTTGTCTTCCTTACCAGCCTTCCTCACCTTTTAGAGGCTGTGACATGCAAGTGTGATAAGCTATTCTGGCCTTTCCAGCAGCAATATCTTTGCATGACAGCTTGCATCCTGCCAAGTTCCCTGAACTGATATTCCTATTCCCTTATTCTTCTTCACCTCCATCCCAACCCACCACAACTGTCACTTAGCTCCCATCTACTGAGATAAGAGCTCCATAGCTTTCATTCCACTCCTTTTATGGGAACATTGACAGAGTTGCACTTCCAGGCCTAAGGGAGATTATGTGAAAGCATAATCATATTTTTTTTCAGATTGCAAAGGAATCAGATATGATTCATTGCATCATATTTGCTGATTCTGATCGCTTTAATTAAATCTGTACTGGATGATGATCCTTGCTTCAGAGCATCCAATTGAAGGTTGCATTTAGAAGAAGCCCTATAAGAACCTCAACCTCAACCTGAACCCTAACCCAATCAAATCTTGGGTTTGTCTGTAGTTCCTGACTCAGTGCAGCTACACTTCTATGCTGCTAGCTGGCGCTCAGTGCTTGAGTTGATATTCTTTGCCCTAATTCATTTGTGTATCTTACTCATGCACTCCAGCTACTCCTTTGAAATGGAAAGACAGTATAGGAAACTAAAGGTTGTCATCTCGTGTGAATTTCCTATCAAGTTACAATTTTCTGCCCTAATAACATCAAGATGAATCCCATTATTATCATTACAGATGGCTAGAAATCTTTCAGACTTACAAATTGTGTTAGAACGATTTTGTTTGCAGCATGGCTTTGTTGAATTTTTGGTTCCACTGAGTTCATAATCAAGCACCAGTTTATGGAAGTATGTCAACAACCTTCTCACTTACATGTATATTTTTTTATCCGTCTATATCTTTGTAAAGGTATTGAATGGAATTCGTATGAAGAAATATTAAGGCTAAACTATGCTTAAATAGTCACTGACTCATTCCTAAGCATGCTGGGATGTCCAATTCTGTATGTTATACAGTCTTTGTTGTAATGATTATTCCATTACAGCAAATGTAATTACCTAGTCAGGCTTTTAAGTCCCTGTGATGAGCCACTGGGACTTGGAAGTCCTTTGCTGGCACCTTGCCCTTAAGTAGGCTCCAATCCCTATCACCAAACAACAACCAGGTAATGACTTCTGAGGAGACCATACCTGGCCATTGCCTGGAGGGTCCGCATGTGTGGAGTGGGGTGCTCCTCATCTAACTGATGGAATGGAAGGAATACAGATGCAGGGCATCAGCCAGATGGGGTGGGGAAACTTGGAGGCAGTAAAAAGTCCCACAGAAGGGGAAGCAGAGTAGTTAAAGTCCAGAGAATAGGCTGGATGAGAGTTCCCCACACAAAGTTGAGAGGCTTGGCCCTTACTCCTCCAGCAGGGTCCATTATTTAGGCACCTTCCCTTACCTCCATTGGGTGGAGCTGAAGAGGAAATAGCTGTATTCCAGATCTGCCTAGTCCCCTTCCTGCACAGGAAGCCATATGAATTCTTAAGCTCTGCCTGCCAAGTTCAGCCACCTCAAGAGAAGAGGCCTACGGAAAGGCATCTTGAGAGTAACTTTGGACATGGTAGAAGCTGGCCTGTGAAGCAACAGTCCTGAAATAAAGCCATCCTTTGCAGATAAGCAGTTATCATACTGGACTGTCTAAAGTGTTTCAAAGAAGCTGGGAGGTGGGGAAGGTTTAGGAGAAGTAAGCAATGTATCATGCAGTTGTTGTTTAGTCATGTCTGACTCTTCGTGACCCCATGGACCAGAGCACGCCAGGCACTCCTGTCTTCCACTGTCTCCCGCAGTTTGGTCAAACTCATGTTAGTAGCTTCGAGAATACTATCCAACCATCTTGTCCTCTGTCGTCCCCTTCTGCTTCTGCCCTCAATCTTTCCCAACATCAGGGTCTTTTCCAGGGAGTCTTCTCCTCTCATGAGCTGGCCAAAGTATTGGAGCCTCAGCTTCAGGATCTGTCCTTCCAGTGAGCACTCAGGGCTGATTTCCTTAAGAATGGAGAGGTTTGATCTTCTTGCAGTCCATGGGACTCTCAAGAGTCTCCTCCAGCACCATGATTCAAAAGCATCAATTCTTCAGGGGATCAGCCTTCTTTATGGTCCAGCTCTCACTTCCATACATCACTACTGGGAAAACCACAGCTTTAACTTTACGGACCTTTGTTGGCAAGGTGATGTCTCTGTTTTTTAAGATGCTGTCTAGGTTTGTCATTGCTTTTCTCCCAAAAAGCAGGCGTCTTTTAATTTCATCACTGCTGTCACCCTCTGTAGTGATCATGGAACCCAATAAAGTAAAATCTCTTGCTGTCTCCATTTCTTCCCCTTCTATTTGCCAGGAGGTGGTGGGACCATAGCTGTCTACGTTTCCCTTTTTTAAAGGGAAATTCCCTTATTCTGAATAGGATTCCTCACAAGAAAAGGGAAAAGTTGACAGCTATGGATGGGACCAGTGGCCATGATTTTAGTTTTTTTTTTATGTTGAGCTTCAGACCATATTTTGCGCTCTTCTCTTTCACCCTCATTAAAAGGTTCTATTAATTCCTCCTCGCTTTCTGCCATCAAGGTTGTGTCATCTGCAGTAGGCCCCTTCATGTACCTCAGTTGATGTGAGGAATTGTAGTCTTAAAGCCCATGAGGTTTTGTGTTTGAACCTTGAGACATTAGTTGGGCTATGAACTTACTGGATGGCCCTAGGAAAGTCGCTGTCTTCCTGTCTCAGTTCCCAACTTAAATTTTCCAGCTTTACAGGAATATTGGCAAAATTAAACTTACCCCCTGCTAAACTGGCCTATCACATTCCCATTAAATTATTTTACTATTGCTTTAGCAGAATGTGGGCTGCAAGCACTTCAGCTCCTTGCTGCTGCATGCATCACATGAGACACCTGGGTCCAGTCAGGACAGGGATGAGGCCACGCTGCAGCCCTTCCTAAATTAAACAAATTTTCAAGAGTGATAGCGGTATAGGAAAGAGACACAACGTGGCTCCTCATGCATGGTATGAGATTTCTGATGATACACCAATGGTGTGAGGAGTAGCATTGCAATGGCTTTTTATTTTAAAACTGAGGCCCAGGAAAGTTGCTTAAAACTACAATGGTATATCAGTGTTGCTTTAAAGTGGTCCATTGTGGCTGTTGAAATATGTTTTTAGTACAATATACCAAGGTCTGGAAAATAAAGATAATCTCAAAACAGCTGGAATTGTGGAGAGATGTTGTGATTTGACAACAACTAGCCTGAATGGACCTTATAAAGGCAACTTGTTTTCTTTTTGTGGCGATGTTTTCATGCATCCGTAGATTGTGTGGAATTCCTAGTGCTTGATAAATTAATTTTGTGGTTTCAAATGTTTATCAAAATAGAAGGAGTTTTGTTAAGTTCCTTTTGTAAGTAGTGCAGGCTTGGAGAACCTACCAGTTTCAGAAAAGAGATTTCTGAAGCTTTCAGGAGCTCTCCATTATACTGACTTGTATTAAAAGAATGAATTCTGTATTTATTATGTATGTGAATTCCTCTTTTTAAAAAGCATGTGTCCACCTGCTGTCTGCAAGTGTATTCATTTATTTTGCTTTTCTTATGTTTCAAATTGCTAATTGTGGCTACAAGACTGTTACCATCAGGCTACATGAAATTTGCAAAAAAAACAAAAAACCATATTCTCTTCATTATGTTTGGCAGTGGATATTGCCTAAAAATGAGTCAGGCTTTGGAAAAAGTAACTTTGCTAAGCAGATACAGATAATATTCACAGGTGCATTGATTTAGACTGAATCCCTATTTATGTAGAACATTAACAATAAGGCAAAAACTGGAACATGTTTTCTTAGCCTTCTTCACGGGAGAATATCAAATCCTGTATTCCTGCAAGGGAGGAATTAGCCTTATTTTACAGATTTGGAGAGGGAATCTGCGAACAGCTCTGCTCTTCGAAATGATCCATTATATCAGTGGCAAGAAGCATGACCAATGCTTTATGCAGCAATGTTGTAACCATGACACTAATGACGTCATTCAAACCATTTGTGAAACAAAGCTAGAGCTGCTCTATTCTCTGTGCAAGGGCCCGTTGCTAAATGGCTGCTGCAGGGAAACGTATACTTTTTAGATTTAAATCGACTGCAAGCAGTCTTCTTGCCTTCGTAGCTGTTTTGAATGAACTGGACGTCTTTTAGACTGCACTTTAGAATGCTTCCAAAATCCCAATGGTTGTTTTATTTTGGGAGAAAGGGTTCCTTTTTAGAGAAAGAGGGTGAGATTTGGCACAATGGGCATGGGCAGGTGTGTTTTTTAATCGCTGCCATCTGCTTGTACAGTTGTCTTCAGCTAAGGCTCAAGTGCAGGAGGTTGGAAATACAGAATCTTTCTTTTTAGCAGGTTTTCCTGAGAGGCAACTCTGCTGACTCATTCAGTTTTATTTATTCCTGACTCTTAACTGCAGGTGGGGGGGGGGGGAGAGACCTAATGAAAAAATGGAGCTGACTGTGGTATAACATAACAGTAGTTAATGCATTAGAGAAGCCATTAAAGTTGTTTCCATTGTCACTGTAGCAGAGAGATGGAGAAGTTCTATATAAACATAGAGGGAGGAGGAAGTGACAGCCACCATAATGCAGACAAAAGGATGAAGTGTTGGGTAAAAGTATATGCATTTAAAAGTAGGTAAAGACACATACTGTATATGATGGAAAGGGTTGAAGCAGGGAACTCTGAAAAATAACTGGAGTCTTGAAGTCTGCAAGGCCCGTGTCGTTGATTTGTTCCACTATTCTTTACCTTCATGTTTCTAATCTTGCCCTTTTTAGATTGGATTCTCTCGTGTTCTGCAGATCTTCCCTTAGACCAGAAAATAAAAGTTTGACATCCCAGTGTAGACAAAGTAATTTCAGCCAGCTTGCTGGGTGAGGTGTCCATTGTTGGTTTAAAGATGAGGAAGGGATCAGTGATAAACCTGCTTTGATCCAATTCTCATTACTCATCAGCCTCATGCAGACCTCAAAATCTGGAGCTCTGTTACATGCATTTCTATGAACCTCTGTTGTTTGGGGCTTATCATGCTTGCATGGGAACCATGTTAGCCATCTGATCCACGTGTTTCCTATAGATGAATATATATCTGTCGCCATCTGTGTTCATGGTGCTTTACAAAGCAGAGGTATGACAGGTCCCTACCTCATTCCATATGCATATAAAATAGACAGCAGGGAAGGAGGAAAATTGATTGTGGATAGGCTGGCAACAACACACTATTTCAATTACACATACTTTGACTTAGTTACAATAAGGTAAAGGGATTAGGGGAGATGGTGTAAAGCAGGGGTAGGCAACCTAAGGCCCGGGGGCCGGATGCGGCCCAATCACCTTCTCAATCTTGCCCAGGAATCAGCATGTTTTTACATGGGTAGAATGTGTCCTTTGATTTAAAATGCACCTCTGGGTTATTTGTTGGGCATAGGAATTTGTGATGGGATGATGAGCTGCTTGTGCGTAAAAGCTTAGTCCCTCAGAGTTTGGCCAAGTCAGCAAACCTCTGTCTATAACGGAGCCCCTTAAGCATGGCTCCGTCAGTCGCTGGCAGAATCCGACAGTGGGCGTTTACGGAATCTCTTCCAACATAAAAGCTCCTTAACGGAAACGCGTCTTCTGGACTCTCGGCGCGACAGTTTCCGGCGAGGAGTGGGTGTCCCTATAGGAGGTCCTGAAACCTCCCCACTGTTTTCACTGGAAGTGTCTCTGAGCCATCCCTCCGACTCACTTTCCCTCGGAGCTCCTTCTCTCCCCCTGCTGGTTCCCTCTTCTGCTGCTAAGTCTCTCCTAACCTCTGTGAGCCCTTCCACCTCCTGTCCTTCCGATGGCAGTTCCCTGACAGAATTCGTTCATCCCCCCCCCAAAAAAAAATAGTCTGGCCCCCCACAAGGTCTGAGGGACAGTGGACTAGTCCCTGCTGACCTCTGATGTAAAGGCTTCTTGGAAAATGTGAGTTTTGAGGAGGGAATGTAAGGAAATAAGAGAACAATCCTGCCCCTACCTTGTAATGATTTGAAGGAGGTGGGGCATTAGGTTTGTTCCATAAAGTGCTGCCAGTTGGGGGTTCTCACCATATTGGAGGCTCCAGTTTTCCCCAGATCGATGGAAGCTACTGCTAGCAGTTCTCACATTAGCAGCGACAAACAAAATGCCCTGACACAGGCCAACTCTGGAGGGGGGACCACAGGCCACTCAAAACCATATCTAGCCCAAGGTACATGCATTAGTCACCTTTGTTCTAGCAAGAACCTCCTGTGTAGCCATCTGTAGAGTACTGGAAAGCTAATAGAAAGGTCATAGAATTGGAGAGTTGGAAGGGATCCCACGGGTTATCTAGTCCAACCGCCTGCAATCTCAACTGAAGCATGCAGAGCAGGTCCATGTGATCTGTCTAGCCATGTGGTTGTGTTCTTTCTCATGCAGCTAGCAGAAGTTGTGGGGGGGAGGGGTGGCAGTGTGGCATCCCTGGCTTCCCAATACTGAGGTTGCTGCTGATAATTGGCTCTGCTGCTACTGCTGCTGCTGCTGCTGCTGCATCTTACCTTACAGAAAAATAGTTTGCTGTGTTTGCATGAATCTGAGCAGCTTTTTGGAGTAAAATTTAAGGTGCTTCAGCTGACTCAGAGTGGTCAATCACAAGACTGATTGGCAGTGAGCGCTAAGATTTGTTCAAGCCCCCAGCTGAGTAGTCAGCAATGTTGTGTTTTCTCTCTAGTCAACAACTATTTGCTATTCAAAAGAAAGGGAAATGTCCTACTCATTTCCTGCTTTAACTTCAGGAGATTGGCTGATATGGTGCTGTGTTTAGAAAGGGGTTCCAGAGACAGTAATTCCAGCTGTCATCTGAGTCAAATGGTGCTGCAACTTGGCACAGAAAGCCCATTCCTTCCTTTCGAATTTGTTTGCTGTTTTTATTTAAAATGACAATGTTAACCCTGCAATTTGCTTCAAAATAGTATAATAAAGTAAGGATTAAAGCAGAATGCTGATAATACTTGCTATGCAAGCAAAATAAACATTTCTTTATTTGCAATAAAGTTTGGGATAGGAGGTCATGGGCATCAGAGCATGAAAATAGTAATGTAAATAGTATGCAATAAGTAAGGCTTTTGTATACTCTAACTTGACATGATGTCTCTTGGGATTTGCAAAAGGCTGTGTAACTCTCCTCTGCTGGGTATATATATATTTTCCTAGAGGATATACAAATGCTAGAGATAATTATGAAATGGATGAACAGGGAGATTAATTGCTACTTTGGACTTTTGAACTCCTGTTTAGAGTAACAGTTTAAATTCATGGAAAAATATTCATAGAAATGTTTCCTGTCTTTAATAAGGATTTCAAATAGTGAAACTGATGTTAAGCATCTTTATGTTTCTGATCTGTGTAAAATGAGACACAAATCTGGCTTCTGGAATACCATTCAGAAGGTGTTGGGGGGCAGAGAATGTTGTTCCATGTACATCTTACAGATAAATGTGTACTGTATATGTGGATTTTTAATTTATTTATATCTTGCCCCTCATACATGTTCTCAAAGTGGATCACAACCATTTAAAGAACAATGAAAACTGTGATTTAGTGTGTAATCTGATTGTAATAAAGATCGGATTACTTTAAAATGCAACCATCAGAAACAAACCATATTTTACAATAAAATTAGAAGATCTAAGGCATTTTTAAAAGGTGTTGAGCTTAAGGGACAATTTGGTGGTGGTTGGTTTTTTTAAAAAAATAATATGAAAAGTATTGTAGCTGGGGAGAAATTAAGTATGGTGCAGTTAATATTTTTCAGTTTTGACAGCAAGCAGTAGGAAGATGACGCAGAACCTGGAAGTTGCATTACGAACCTGGAAGTTGAGGACATAAAGCATGGAGTATTGACTCAAATACACTTGGAGCACTGAAATGCATGGGCTTATTGAAGTTATGCCTCTTGTTCAGCAGAAATAGGTTCCTATATGGCAGCATCTAGAAAAAAGTAGATATTCTAATTGATATCTATTTTTTATGTCACATGGCTAGTTTTGTTGAGGGGTGAAGATCCATGAAGGAAGGAAGAACAAGAGGAGAAACAGATCCATTTATGTACAGTATCATAACTATTACCTGTTATACAATGCTGCTATAATGTATTCATAACAGTAAAATCACAATGCATTTAATATTGCAGCACAGTTTCCCCTTTAGCAAAGCATGAGTCATGAACCTCTCCCTTCCCTTAAATCAACTTGTGCATTCTGTTTATTCATTCATGAAATCTGCTTGGCTGCTTTTCTGAAATGTTGTATTGTAAAGAATTTTTTTTTTGTTTTTTTTTTATATAATTTTTATTAGGTTTATAATATACAAAATTCAAATTCCAAATACATGTTTCCATAAATCTAGTGGACTCCCCCCATCTTCCGGACACTGCATTCTCTGTGAAACCAAAACCTCAGCAATTTGTTGACTTGTTTTAAACATAATAATATATCTTCCATTTTATCGTGATATCTGGTCTCTAAACTTTTCAATCCGAATCCATTAATTTTCAGTTTCAACACAATAAAATTATTACATTACACCACTTCTGTCTTGTTGTGCCTTATTTACCAATTCAAAGATTTACCGATACTGAAGCTATAATTTCCCAGAGAGAAGCATTTTTTAACATTCATACAACTTATAATGCTTTTTCAAATAGTCCTTAAATTTTTCCCAAACTTCCTCCGTTTCTTCTTCTCCCGAGTCTCGAATTCTGCCAGTCATTTCAGCCAGTTCCATATAACCCATCAGCTGCGTCTGCCATTCTTCCAGTGTGGGTAGATTTTGTGTCTTCCAGTGCTTTGCCATCAAGATCCTTGCTGCTGTAGTAGCGTACATAAAGAAAGTTCTATCTTTCTTAGCCACCCTCTGGTCTACCATGCCCAGGAGGAAGGCCTCCGGTTTCTTGGGTAAGGTAAGTCTAAGCACCTTTTTTAGTTCATTATGTATCATCTCCCAGAAGGCCTTCACCTTCGGGCAGGTCCACCAGAGGTGTAGAAATGTCCCTTCCTCCTCTTTACATTTCCAACATTTATTATCAGACAGGTGATATATCTTTGCAAGCTTGACTGGGGTCATGTACCACCGGTATGTCATTTTCATAATATTTTCCTTCAAGGCACTACATGCCGTGAATTTCATTCCGGTGTTCCATAACCTTTCCCAGTCTTCAAACATAATGTTGTGCCCCAAGTCCTGCGCCCACTTTATCATGGAGGATTTAACAATCTCATCCTGTGTATTCCATTTAAGCAGCAAGTTGTACATTCTCGAAATTAACTTAGATTTTGGCTCAAGCAACTCTGTCTCTAGTTTCGATTTTTCCTCCTGGAAACCCACTTTTTTGTCCGCTTTAAAAACTTCCTGGATTTGAGCATAATGCAACCAATCTCGCACCTTGTTTTTTAACTTTTCCATACTCTGCAACCTCCATTTATCTCCAATTTTTTCAATTATTTCCCAATATTTAGGCCAGTGGGCCTCCATATTGAGTCTTTTACGTGCTTTGGCCTCCATCGGTGAGAGCCACCTCGGAGTTTTACTCTCCAATAAGTCTTTATATTTTGACCAGACCATAAAAATTGCCCTTCTGACAATATGGTTTTTGAACGATTTATGAACTTTAACCTTGTCGTACCACAAATATGCATGCCACCCAAAAGCATTATCAAATCCCTCCAGGTCGAGGACATCGGTGTTCTCCAACAAAATCCAATCCTTCAACCAGCAGAGGGCTGCAGCTTCATAATATAACTTCAAGTCCGGCAGGGCAAACCCCCCTCTTTCTTTCGCATCTGTTAGTATTTTAAACTTTATTCGGGGCTTTTTGCCCTGCCAGACAAATTTAGATATATCCCTCTGCCATTTTCCAAAACATTCCACCTTATCCACGATCTGGAGGGCCTGAAACAAAAATAGCATTTTCGGCAATACATTCATCTTTATAGCAGCTATTCTGCCCAACAAGGAAAGTTTCAGTCTTGACCATGTTTCCAAGTCTCTTTTGATCTCTGACCAACATTTCTCATAATTGTCCTTAAACAAATTCAAATTTTTGGAGGTCAGGTACACCCCTAAGTACTTTACTTTTTTAACCACATTTAGTTCTGTTTCTTTTCTGAACTCCTCTATTTCAGTAGTTGTCAAGTTTTTTGCTAAAACTTTAGTTTTTTGTTTATTCAGCTTGAATCCCGCCACCCGACCAAAGTCAGAAATTAATTCTAACGCTCTTTTAGTACTAGAGGCTGGCTCCTGTAATGTTAATACCAAGTCATCTGCAAATGCTTTCAATTTATATTGTTTCTCTCCGACCACAATTCCCTGTGCCAACCGGTCATTTCTAATCATGTTCAATAGCACCTCCAGGACTGAAATAAACAACAGAGGAGATAGAGGGCACCCCTGTCGTGTCCCTTTTTCAATTTTGAACTCCTCTGTCACCACGTTGTTTACTATCAATTTAGCTTTTTGTTCTGAATAAATTGCTTCTATTCCATTTTCAAACCCCCGCCCTACTCCCATCCTTTCCAAATTTTTCTTCATAAACATCCAAGAAATGTTGTCAAAGGCTTTCTCCGCATCAATAAAGATCAACACCGCTCTTGTATTTGAGTTAATCTGTAAAAATTCCAAAATGTCAATGATGTTTCTTGTGTTGTCAAATAAATGTCTGCCAGGGAGAAAGCCTGCTTGGTCCTTATGAATCACTTCATTTAATACTTTCTTAAACCTGCTTGCCAAAATGTCTGCAAAGATTTTGTAATCCACATTTAGGAGTGAGATAGGACGGTAGTTTTTAAGTTGAGTTTTTTCAGTTTCTGATTTTGGTATCAACCTGATGAAAGCTTCTTTCCACGTTTCCGGTGCCTTCCTCCCCTCCATAATCTGGTTACAAACTTCCAACAATGGTTGTATCAATGAATCCTTCAATGCCTTGTAATATTTGGAAGTAAGTCCATCAGGTCCCGGAGACTTGCCCAGTTGGAGGTTCTGAATGGCGCATTCAATTTCTTGGATTGTAATATTACAGTTCAGGGTTGCTCTCATTTCCTGGGGTATTTTTTGTAATCCATTAGTTGTGACGAATTGGTCCACCTCCGAGCCTTTTTGTGGCCTTTGTGAATAAAGTTCTTTGAAATATCTCTGGAAACACTTTCTAATTTCCTCGGGTTTCTGAACCATTCTCCCTTCAATCTCTAGATTTGTAACTGTGTTAAGCTTTTGTCTCTTTTTCAACTGCCAAGCCAACAACTTCCCGCACTTATTAGCAGATTCAAAGGATCTTTGTTTCATTTGTTTAATTTTCCATTCCACCTCTTGATTTATCGGTTTCGAATATTGTGCCTGGAAAAACTTCACTTCTCTCAATACTTCCTTTGATTTAGGCCTGGATCTCAGTTTTTTCTCTCCTTCTCTTATTTTCTCCAAAATCTTCTCCTTCTTTTCATTCCAGAGCCTTTTTTTAATCGTGTTCTGCTGAATTAGAAACCCTCTCATAACTGCTTTACTTGCGTCCCAGATTGTTCTTTTTTCCACATTTGTCTTTAAGTTTATTTCAAAATAATCCTTTAAAACTTTTTGGGCCTTCTTAACAATCTCCTGATCTCTTAACAAAGCGTCATTCATTCTCCATCTGAAAGATCCGGTTGTATTTAATCTCAATTCCATTCTCAAAGCGTTGTGGTCGGAGCAGGTTTTTGGGCAGATTTCCACTTTTCTGGTCTTAGGTGCCAGCCCTCTAGTTATCCATATTTGGTCGATTCGCGTCCATGTCATGTGGGCCTCAGAAAAGAAAGTTCCTTCCTTCCCTAGAGGGTTCTTGATCCTCCATATGTCACTCAAATCCAAATTGTCAGTCATTTCGAAAAAGGTTTTTGGTAGTCTGCCGTCTTTCGTTATATTAGCACTTTGCGACTTATCCATATTCACTGAGGCGACTCCGTTCATATCTCCCAACATGATAATGTTGTTGTAATCCAAATAGTCCAGCATAGTCTCATGCAGCTTCTTGAAAAATTCCGATTTTCCATCATTTGGGGCGTATATTCCTAGAATTAAGAACTTTTCTCCTTGTGTCTGAATTTCAATTGCCAAAATTCTACCCTGTTCATCTTTAAATACGAATTTTGGTGACAAGTTCTCCTTTGCATATATCACCACTCCTCTTTTCTTAACTTTGTCCGATGAGATAAATTCTTGGCCTAGCCTTTTGTTAATTAACACTTTTCTGTGGAGTCTTGTCACATGTGTTTCTTGCAGGCAAATAATGTCCAATTGTTCTTTTTTCAAAATATGAAATACTTTTCTCCGTTTTTCTGGAGAATTCCCGCCATTTATGTTCCAACTAAGAAGCTGTAGAGACATCCTGGTCTACTTCTTAAATATCACAGTTGGGTATCTAATTTGTCCTCCGTTCCCGAAGGCTGTGGTGCCGGTCCGCCTCCAGATGGTACGGGTCTTGGTGGTGATCCCGGTGGTGGAGGCCAAGAATCTACAGCTCTCTTTTGGAGGTCCTCCTCGTTGTCGTGTAGGAACTTCTGGTGGTCCTCTGGTGTTTTAATTCTTACCTTCTTTCCTTTATAGGTGAATGATAGACCTTGAGGAAATTCCCACCTGTAAGGGATTGCGTTGTACCTTAACAATTTAGCCAAGTCTGTATATGAGGCTCTAAGATCCAACAGATATTTAGGAATGTCTCTATAAATTTCTGCCCTTTTGCCTTCAACTTCCAGAGATTTTTTAAAATGTTGGCCTAGTATCTTGTCTCTTTCCTCTCTTGTTCTCAAACAAACCAAACAGTCTCTGGACTTGTCTTTCTTAACCGATCTTCCCAATCTGAAGGCCGTCACAATTTTGAAGTCTTTATCTTCCTCAACCCCCCAAAATTTAGAAAACAACTGCGTCAAAAATTCCTCTAGGTTGCCCTGCTCCAGCTCTGGGACAGCCCTCAGCCTAAGATTACATTCCTTACTTTTCAGTTCCACCATTGACAGGTAGGCTTGCTGTTCTCCTACCTGTCTTTTCAGAGGTCTTACTTCCCCTTTGATCTCCTCCACCTTTTTGCACGCTTGCTCAGCTTTTTGATTGGCTTCCGCAGCTAATTTGTAGTTCTCCGCCGTAGCTCCTTGCAATTTCTCAATAGCCTGAGTATGCTGGGAAACCTGATCTGTTAACTTGCTGATAGTAGATGTAGCTCTGTCAATTTTAGATGACTGATCGTCCACCTTCTTATTCAAAAGTGCCAGTTGTTCCAAAATTTGTTTCAAGACTGGATCAGTTCCTCCAGTTGCCATATCTTCTGTTGCAAGCGTTTCAACTTCTTCCTCCTGCGCCGTCAGCACAGTTGGTACCGAGGATCTGCGTTGATGAGTCAACGTTGTTTGAACAAGCTGCCCAGCTCTCTTATCTTTTTTCTTTTCTTTAGCTTCCTCAGCTAAAGCTTCCTTAGCTTTAGATGCTCTTGTTTTCCCTGGGCCACTCATTCCCCAGCTGCCTCTGTTCAAGGTCAAATAGTCTTTCAATCCATGAGAAAGGCAAGTCCAGAATGTAAACAATTAAACCACAAAAAATCCCAATAAGGTACAGTTCCCAGACCTCTATGCCTCCGCAAATCCACTAGGGGGGGTTTTCATAAGAAAGAAAGTTTCTTTTCCACCATCAAAGTTCCTATTTCAACTTTTATAGTCCCCAAGTTCGAAAAGGAGGCTTTCAGATAGTTCTGTTTCAAAATAGTGCCACAAGGTAGCAGAGAGGTTCCAATATCAGTATTAAAGCGATAGTGTATCCATCAATGCAACAATTTATACTTAAGAAAAAGTTTCAGCAGCCTGACAGTACTCCTTTGCAACACTGGCAGTCCGATAGCTCGGTTATCCCCTTCAATTCCACGTCACTTCACAATAGGGGGAAGATTCCTTAGCGCAATAAACCAAAAAAAATTTTAATCCTTCAATCTTTTTAATTTCTAGAAGAACACAGTCTGTTAATGCCCCTTCATACTAATTTCAAAGTCTCTTTTGAGCGCTTCAGCCCACATCGGGTTCTTTGCTTTGCTCTGATTAGCAGGACCGGGAGACGGACTTCCTGTTACTCGCCTCCCGTTTTCAGCCGAATTAAATGAATTTGAGTCAATCTTTAGTCAATCTTTAGTACCCCTTACTCACGGGTAAATTGCAGCCAATTCCGATGATTTTCAAGAAGAAAGGTCGACGCTCATCAGCAACAGCAGCGTGGCTTCACTTCCGCGAAAAGAGCGATGAACTCACAGCGCCGCTCCCCCTTTCACGTTCCGGAGCCTCTTACGAGGTCCCTTCCTCGTTTCTGGGGGGGCTTCTGGCACCCGCCGAGTCCCACGGCCGCAGGCTCGCTCTGCCTACGGTTTGTCTTAATGGGTCTCCGCTTTGCCGCAGCGGACGACCCTTTTTCGCGGAGCCCCTCTTCACACGGTAAAGAGGACCGCCATTGCCGTTTTGCGCCGCCTCCGGAAGTCCCTGTATTGTAAAGAATTTAAACCCATGATCCAGGTGTATTTTTACCTTTGACTGTTGTGATTTCGTATTGATTTAATATTTGAACTAGCTGACGTTGCAGTTTAAATGAAAACACAGATACCAAACTTGGGATTTAGAGGCAACACCTTGATTGAGGAACATGGGAACTCAAACTCAGCTTTTGCAGGCAAGTTCTTTTGACACAGATCTTGCAGGTCAACATGGAAGTTTTTAAGTTGAAACATTACAGGGTGTAACGATAACAATAAATATTGTATTTTTGGGTCTGCTGAGGTGCCCTCTCTGTTTCACCCTACTTGTACAAAGACTTTCTTCCTGGGGTTATTTTATTTTCTCTATACTCATTTACCCATGGGTCTGCACTGGACATTTGTGTAGAAAGTTGGGACAATGAAACAATGCCCAACTCAAGCACCACAATGCTGATAATATAACATCAAAACAGCCACATTAAGCCGAATAAACAACCTTGTTGACCCTGGGCCACTGTAGGGAAAGTGACCTGGCCTAAGCAATTAATATGTCAAAAATTCTTTCTGTATCTTGTGATGCGCAGTCAGCAGTGTGTTGTGTAATATATGAAGATCAGTCTCACTTGCCCAGCCAAAGCAGAGCCAGTCCTACCATTAGCCTAATTGATTCTGTACATTATGTGATTCTGTTTTCACATACCATTTAAAATCACCCTTACTTGAGTGTTGTACAGTTGTACCTCGGCTCCCGAATGCCTTGGAAGTCAAATGTTCCAGCTCCTGAACGATCGAAAACCAGAAGTGATTGTTCCAGTTTTTGAACGTTCTTTTGGAAGCCGAATGTCCGACGGTGGTTCCAATTGGCTGCAGGAGCTTCCAGTATATCTGAAGGAGCGTCTCCTCCCCCATCGTTCTGCCCGGACACTGAGGTCCAGCTCTGAGGGCCTTCTGGCGGTTCCCTCACTGCGAGAGGCCAAGTTACAGGGAACCAGGCAGAGGGCCTTCTCGGTAGTGGCGCCCGCCCTGTGGAATGCCCTCCCATCAGATGTCAAAGTGATAAACACCTACCTGACATTCAGAAGACATCTGAAGGCAGCCCTGTTCAGGGAAGTTTTTAATATGTGACATTTTAGTGTATCTTTCATCTTTGTTGGAAGCCGCCCAGAATGGCTGGGGAAACCCAGCCAGATGGGCGGGGTACAAATAATAAATTATTATTATTATTATTATTAGTAGTAGTAGTAGTAGTAGTAGTATAGTTTTCTTGAACCCACAATTGATAAGCTCATGCCATTCAAGTGCACATTCTTCAGACATGGGAAGCCCTTACTTCTGATACCAACTTTTCTACTTGTCTGGATGAGGAATGGAGGGGCACAAATTGTTTTAGCAATTGAGTTACTGTGTGTAGTGTGACACCAGGGCTTTTTTTTCAGCCGGAACTTGCCAGAACTCAGTTCCGGCATCTCTCAGGTGGGCGCCATTGCATTTCTAAGAGAACAAGGGAGGCGTTCATGGTGAGTTCCGGCACCTCTTTTTCTAGAATAATAGCACTGGGTGACACACTTCTTAGACATGCAACATTTTGTGACACAGTAATTCAGCTTTACTAGCAAACCGGAGGTTAAACTAGCCCCTTTCCAGCCCCGAGAGGAGTGCAGGGAGTGTTTGTGTGACACACCTACACACTGCAGCCAACACACTGCAGTGACACACAGTTTGGAAAGTTCTGATTTAGAGGATACTCCTAACAGATGTACGCGGGTGGCGCTGTGGGTAAAACCTCAGTGCCTAGGACTTGCCGATCGTATGGTCGGCGGTTCGAATCCCCGCGGCGGGGTGAGCTCCCGTCTTTCGGTCCTAGCTCCTGCCCACCTAGCAGTTCGAAAGCACCCCTAAGTGCAAGTACCGCTTTATAGCGGGAAGGTAAACGGTGTTTCAGTGTGCTGCGCTGGTGCAGGATCGCCAGAGCAGCTTCGTCACGCTGGCCACGTGACCCAGAAGTGTCTCCGGACAGTGCTGGCTCCCGGCCTCTTAAGTGAGATGAGCGCACAACCCTAGAGTCGGACACGACTGGCCCGTACGGGCAGGGGTACCTTTACTTTTACCTAACAGATGGAGTAATCCCATTCATCAAGTCTCCTCTTAGCAAATTTTCAAGCAGGTTTGTATTTTTTCTTTTCTTAACTGGAAAGGGACAGGTTATTTTCTGTTTTTCCTACCTTTATCTTTCATAGAACTGATTGCTTTTGTCTTCCTCTTACTGCTCAGCTTTTGATTTGAGATTTACCATTTTGCAGCATGAACCCTATAAGGCTCCATTTTTCATTTGACACAACCTTTTAAGCTGTGCCAAAGCAGTACATTAAACGTATGTTCAATCAAACTTCGTAATTAACAGTAATTAAGTTTAGCATGATTTATTACAAAATTCAAAATAAGAGCATAATAATTAATTTCCTTTTAATTTTGTAGAAGTACGTTGCTTGAAGAATCTAAACGTTGTCTAGCATCAAGTTAATCAGTAACATCCCCCCACATTAGTTCTTTCTTTTATTACAATCATTTTTAATGGATTATTATTATGATAATGTGAGTTTGGAAGAAATTCTGAGAATTCTACATTCAAAGTAGTTAATGGGAGAAGTAAATTAAATTAAATGTTTAACATAACAACAAAAGAAGTATGTCATATATGGAAGAGAATGACACTAGGCCTCAAAAGCTGCACTTATTAGGTGTGTAATATTCCACCACCGACCTTCAGAAATGTTCAGTAATTGTAGTGGCGTAGCGTGGGGGGTGCAGGGGGGGCCGGCCGCACCGGGCACAACATCTGGGGGTTAGGGAAATCCACGGGTTAGGGGGCGCAAATCCAAGGGTTAAAAGGTAAAGGCAAAGGTACCCCTGCCCGTATGGGCCAGTCTTGACAGACTCTGGGGTTGTGCGCCCATCTCACTTAAGAGGCCAGGGGCCAGCGCTGTCCGGAGACACTTCCGGGTCACGTGGCCAGCGTGACATCGCTGCTCTGGCGAGCCAGAGCCGCACACGGAAACGCCGTTTACCTTCCCGCTGGTAAGCGGTCCCTATTTATCTACTTGCACCCGGAGGTGCTTTCGAACTGCTAGGTTGGCAGGTGCTGGGACCGAGCAGCGGGAGCGCACCCCGCCGCAGGGATTCGAACCGCCGACCTTTCGATCGGCAAGTCCTAGGCGCTGAGGCTTTAACCCACAGCACCACCTGCGTCCCCCAAATCCAAGGGTTAGGGGGCGCAAATTACTTGCCTTGCCCCGGGTGCTGATAACCCACGCTACGCCACTGAGTAATTGAGAATAAATGGGTCTGCACAGATTAACCTGGACGTTAAGAACACAGGAAGCTACATTACAGTGAGTAAGGCCATTGGTCTGTGGTCTAACTCAATATTTTTTTACAGCACTAGGCAGCAGCTCTCCAGGGATTCAAACTGGTGACATTCTTATCTCTACCTGAAGATGTGAAAGATAGAGATCAGACTGGCTTCTATGCCTATATATTTAGTGATGACTGGTTTTGTCACTCAAGCTTAGATTGTACTGGTTCACATTTCATAGTATTTGTATGGCCTGGGCCCAGTATGGCGAGTTGCGCAATTCTGATTGATTCCAACTCTCCTGTCCCAAATCTGCCTACTCAGAAGTAAGCTCCATTTAATTCAACACAGTTTACCCTTCAAGCAAGTGGTGCATTTGTTAAAACAAACAGGTCTATTACTTTTACCATAGAGCTATCCAGAACCTTTAAAGCAGGCAGCTGATTGGGAAGGAGGGAAAGGTGATATTTTAAGAAAGATTTATTTTCATTTTGGGGAACAAAAAAACATGCTCTGGATTCAAAAGCAGTCAGGGGGGAATTATGTGTGAAAGATGTTTTTAAAAATCTGTACCAATCATGAGCTTACACAGGAGAAATGGCAGGTTGCATTCACAACCCAGTGAGCTGCAGCTCTTGCTCATTTTCTTATCAGCTTCGTTCCCACCCGTAGTCAAGAATTGAACTGATGCATTCTGCATACAAAGCCCATGCTCTACCTCTGAACTGCAACCCAGCTTAACCTTGCTTCAGAATATTCCTGCCTGTTACCTGCTTCTCCTCCATTTCCCTTCTGTTTCTGCACCATTAGAAGTTATAGCTTGGTTTTCATTCCTGATATTGTTTACATATTTTTGACCTTGGCATATATTTATCATCATCCAACTATTGGATTTTCTGAGTCTTTCCCTTGAAACCACTGGCTTGCTTCTGATTCTATCACAGCTAGTACATACTTCAGTGCTGCCAAGTCTTGCAAAATCTGATCCACGTTGGTTATTACACAGATGTCTTCTAGCATACAGGACTACTGCTTAGCGGCGAAGTTCCCATTGACCTCTGTGTGTTAAATTTTCACTCACCATATTTGATCCTTTGTTATTATATTTGACTTATGAAATCGTTACATCATTTGTTGCAATTTGTAATATTTTTTACAAGTTCATAAAATGAAATTATAGTTGCAGAGAGCTGGTATTTTGCTGGATGCCACGAGACGGACTTTTTCCAAAAAGATAACCCTCTGTTTTGATTGTCCCATGTTTCTGTTTGCCTTTCTTTGGGCCTATCTATCAAAAATTTGAATGGGGATGTCTGGAAACAGATATCACAGATATGTGCCAACTCAAGTCTTCCATATTTAGTAAACATTTGCACCATTAGTTGTTGTTTATGTATATAGCCCCATTGATGTGCATGGTGCTTTACGGAATAATGGCAAACACCCAGAGTCTCTGGCTGAGGAGCTTACTATCTGAAATTCACCACAGCAGACACAGAAAATAGAGGGCGGGGAGATAAATGGAGGCAAAGTAAACAGTAGATGAATATGCTCACATACATTTTACAGGTACTTAGACGTGATTTTTGAGGAAGAATGGAGAATTAAGAGGTGACATCATGCAGATGTTATGGTACAGCACAATTCAACGATAAGGATTTGAGGTGGGGTGTCATGCATGGTTGAAAGTGGCACAGCTGGAGGAGTGAAGGCCACAGGCAAGGTTATATTGGGATGTAAGGGAAAAGTGGGGAATGCCATGCTCTGAATATTTGTGCTAGGCCTATAGTTGGACAGGAAAGCACTGTAAGGATTTGTGGAGGGATATCATATCATCTAAGTATGGATGATTTGGTTAGTTTGGAGGTTTTGTTTATATATATGCACACTGTACAATAATGCCCAATGAAGGCAGGGCAGGGACATTGTACAGACTTTCTAAATTGATACAAAGTCAGAACTAAGAGACATATGAAATATGAAATATTCACAAACCCCTAAGGGAGCTGTGTTTCACACTGTGGTAAAACTGTAGGTTCCTGGAGGTTATTTACCTCTAACCAACATTCCTGTACAGGTGGGCACTCCCAACATAAATGGAGGAATATTTGAGTGCCCCATAGCCTCTTCAACAATTCTGATGGCAGAATTATTGATAAAGGTGAGGGAGCTAAGATGTGTGAATGGAAAGCCAGAGAGGAGGAAGTTACAGATAATTAAAGTGTGAATCATTTTGTCAAAAGGATTATGGAAGAAGGGTCTTATTTATTGCAACATAAGACAAGGCGAAGTGCTATGATCAGGAGTACCAATGTGAGGAAGGATAAAGTTTTCGTGATTAACTGGTGGTGTTGGTAGGTACAGAGAGTATACAAGGAGAGAGAGAGATGGAAAGTCAAGTGACCCTTGAAGAATGTTATCTGACCAGAGGAATGCAGATGAAGAACTTTCTTGTTTGGAAACAGTAAGACAAGTAAGATGAATTAGCTGAGGATATTCATGGAAGCCCTAGTGCATGAAGGGGATTTGCACTGGAGAGGTTAAGGAGATTAGGACAGAGTCGACACCTGCTGATTTGGCAGTGGAGAGATCCATGGTTTGGTGATAAATAGTTTGCAAAAGTCTGACGTATTGCAGAAATTTCCCAAGAGGATCAAGCATTGAGCTAAGGAATATTGATTTTGCAGGTTCAATCTAATAATGCATCTCATAGTCAAGGTTATTAGTTTCATAGCTAACATAATTTTACATTTATAATATAATGTTACATTTCTAACTTGCTTTCAAAGGTTTGTTGTTTATTAATGCACAGACACTGCTTTTAGAAATTATATTTTGCCAGTGTGCATTCTTATAAAATAGAGTAGACATTTTCCCTGGAAACAATTACCATAAAGTATTGATTGAGCAGAATAGATTAGTAAACACAGAAGGATAGAGCTTGTTGCCATGGAAACATAGATATTTAGAGAAATGCAGTATAAGAGAATGTCTGTTGTTTCTTTTCCTCTAGTTACACAACTCAAAATAACTTCATTCCTTTCACTTGTCTGAGGATGTGTGTGTGTGTTTTACACTACAGAGAATTAGCTAATGCAATTCTTACTGTTTTCAGAAAATATGGTTATCTTCAAAATTAATATGGAAATTATTTCAAAGTAACAATTTTGGTAGCAAAAGGGAAAAAATGTGCCCATTTTTCAAATGGGTTTGCCTCAGAAATAGTGCTGCTTTGTAAATAATATGAAGATTTGCTATAGGTACCATACCAGAGTCCCAGGTGTGCTGTGACATGCACAGGGAGTTCTTTCAAGCTCCCTCATTCATTTCAATGGTGGGCCTGGGGAGTTTATGTATGTAAAATTATGTGTGCTCTGGCCTACTCCCTCCATGGAGATTACTGGGCATACTTTTGTGGGTGGGCAAAATTCAATGAACCCACCAGGCAAGGAACTAATTTAGTCACACCCAGAAGTAGGTTTGCCTTCTCTTCTGTCCTCCATCTTTGAACATGAAATCCCCATGTTATGTCACAATATATCAGTTTTATCATGTGGCATCAGAGTTGCTGTGTATACCACAGGTCCATCATACTACTTGAACACACCTGCTGTGCCTTCAGGTGCACTGTAGGATTCTATTCCATTGCCAGATTAAGATTCATCTCCCAGTTCAGTCAGCTTTTGTTGGCTGGAATGGCACCATCTTGTCTTTTGCCCAGGTAGAAAAATGAGGTGGTCCTGTGTGGCATTAGAGGACGTGCTTTTTCAGAAAAACAAGTCCAACGCTCCTTTTAGTGGATGAAACTCTCTGTGCAGCTCTTTGGGTCCAGATGGTAATCATGCCTCTGGATCATACAGGATAGGGAAGCCATTAAGTGATCATGAGCAGAAAATTTGCTGACAATAGAAGGTTTCAGAACCTCTCAAAACTCCACTCAAAACTGCCCGCTCTTTAAATTGTCCCCCTCTTTCTTTCTTTCTTTCCTTCCTTCCTTCCTTCCTTCCTTCCTTCCTTCCTTCCTTCCTTCCTTCCTTCCTTCTTTCTTAAAAAGGCTGCTGGACCTTTGTTATAATCATTTAGATGTAGCATGTAGTCTGCTTCTAAGAAAAAGCTAAATGAAGGGGAAAGGGAGGGAGACCTAGTGCTCACCACATAAATATTAAAAAGCTGTTTACTTCATAACTTTCCCAGCATTACATATTAGGAGTATTCCATGTTTCTGTCAAACTGTCTCTATCTTGAAATGAGAGATGTGCAAAACTACTCTGAGAAACGTTGCTAAGCTGGCTCAAATTCTTTTTATTTTCCTCAGCGGATATAAAGAAATTTTGCCTCAGTCCTTCTCTTCACAACATGCACTCATCCTTCACTCGCATTCACTTCAAATTGTTTTAGGTGACATTTGGAGGCAAGCCTAAAGTTGGTGAACATCCCATTTCCTCCCATGAATCTAGCCAGAACTGGAAAGAAAGAAAAAATTAATAGCATGAGAGGAAAGGGAAAAACTTTCTTAAGGAAAATTGACTGTTCCATAGATCTAGTTTATTTCCCTGCTCCATTAAATGCTACTCAACTTCCTTCTAAAATTGTCTCTAAATGTATTTTAAAACCTGTCGTGTTATGTAATCCCAATTTTCTCAATGTAAATTTCTCTTGTCATTTGAAATAATGTTTATATGTTATACAAAGATGAAAGCATATCAGAGCATGATTGACAAGATAAATAATCTATTATTTAATTGCAAATTGCCAAATTAATCTTGAAATAAATTCTCTTGAGGTAGCCATATGTGGGCCATTTGCGGGCCCAAGCACAGCAGGTCAGTGACCCCGGTGGGGTGAGATGCAATAGCAGAAATGATGACAAGACAATAAGCAGGAATAAAAATTGACCACAACTTTATTGAATACAGGTGTAGTAGGTTTTGGTCTAGAAACTGGATATGTCCTAAACCAACCAACCAACCAACCCATCTGCTGATTGATTACTCCTTCAGGGTCAATTCTGGGTTTAGGGATCTGCCCATGAAAAAGATCAAAATGCGGTGATCCTGCCAGGATGCCATTAGGTTTTCTATGGCCCAATGGCTCCTGTCTGGACCGTCGGACAGAGTCTTCCCTCTGGACCCCTTTACTGCCCTGAATTTTGATCCTGATAAGAGGGGTATGGGTGACACCACTCCAGAACATAGGCTATGGATCCAACTCAATTCATTTTTCTGCTGGGTAGTCTGGTTGCCGACTGCACTGCCTGCTCAAACACAGCTGGCATTTAAACTGGCTTTTTCCCTACCCACCCCACCCCCTGCCATGATTGGCCATTTTGAGCAGAGCATCCTGTGAGCCCCCTATGGCCAGCTGGGGCCACTGGTGGCTGCGTGGATGATGGGCCCCCTTACTCTGCCCTCTCCCTGAGGCTGTGCTGAGCACGAACGTAAGCTGCATTTATATTTCCCAAGGTTGTATTGTAAGGACTGTTTCACTTTTAGGTAACTGTGATCTTGGGTTGCTGGATTTCAAGGATACAGCATTTTCCCATACCGCTCTGCAAAGACAGTGTTATGAGTTTCTGGGCACTGATTCTAAATTTATGGAATGTAAGTGTTAGAATTTAATCAAGGCTCAGGGTGTTAAAACTCTGGGTGCAAGGTTCATGTGTATTACGTTGTGTGTATTAAGTTCCTTGAAGAGGAAATGTATATTTAACCCCACAGGACTTGCAAATGTTATTTCTTAATTTTCATTTGTGTTAATTTCTCCTGTCTTAATGCACAAGCATAAGTCAGTTATTCATTATCTGAGCCACAAAATATCTCTGTATGCTTGTAATTATTCTGTAATTAGTATTCTTAGTTTATTTTACTGCATTTGACCCTCATGGGTACTTAAGCATATGTCTGAAAAAGTTTTCTATAGAAGCGTAAGAATAATAAAATTGAGAAACAATATCAAGGTTCCCTGGAGCATAGAGTAGGGAGCCAAAATTCAAACAGTTCATCCCAACGTGGGATTTATATTATTAACTCATAAAACAGTATGACACCCTTGCTATTGTTCTACATAAAAATATGTCTTAAAATGCTGTTTCACATAAGGTCTTGGAATATAAAGAGCGAGGAAGAGGGATGCAGAAAGTGGGATAAAGCAGCCGTACCGTGGAATAAAATTTAAGACAGAAAAGGGCTTGAAGCTGAGACCTGAAAGTGAAAGTATCTACTTTTGAATACCTACACCATTTTTGTGATTGGGGTTTGGGCTGGTAATTATTTTTCTTTCTTCCTGGTTAATGTCTATCTTTTCTCCCAGGTCTCAATACTATGATGATTCTTTGTGGTTGGATCTCTGTCCACCCCTTGAATGGTTAGGAAATAGTTATGCAAATGTCGTTATTATGCTGGTTGGAGATTTAACGCTTGAACAGAGATGAGGACCAGTTAATTGCTTCTATTCTGGGCCTTCACATGAATGACTACATTTTCCTCTTTAAAACATCCTAAGGATGTTTCGGCAGGAAAACAGCTGAAAACAGCTTTTACATAACTTCATTAAATTGTAAAAGGTAGGGGCCACCTGGATTAGAAAATAGGATTTTACCTGATTTTCAACTCATTGTTCCAGTGTAGGTCTGATAGTTACATGCAGTCATAGATGAAGATGTTGAAGGCCTTTCATACAAATCATGGCCAAGTTTAATACTTATATGGTGAACACTAAGCTTCCAAATGATATTCAACCTATTCACTACTTAATTATAATTATTATATTTATAATTGGGAATTGATAATACTGTAATAATAATTATTATGATTGCATTACAGTCAGAACCTTTAGTAAGCAAAATATTTTTAAAAAAATAATATAATATCCCCTCATACTGTATTGTTTGATTAGTTAATTGACAGAGTTTAATTAACTCTTATAGTGATGACTACGTTACCTACAATTAAACCTAAAATGGCATCCTGTTTTGAACACAAATGTTATGAAGCCAGAAATTGTCGATCAAGTTGTTAGAAAAATCAAAATGGAAGATTCCCATTTGGCTATTAAATCTGGAGAGAGTTGATGGATGGATGGCGGCTAACAGATTGAGGTTAAATCCTCTCAAGACAGAAGTACAATTCTCTGGGGACAGGGGGCGGGTGGGTGTGGGGGACTCCCTGCTCCTGAATGGGGTAACCATGCCCCTGAAAGACCAGGTCCATAGCATGGGAGTCATTTTGTACTCACAGCTGTCCATGGAGGCACAGGTCAATTCTGTGTCCAGGGCAGCTGTTTACCAGCTCCATCTGGTACGCAGGCTGAGACCCTACCTGCCTGCAGACTGTCTCACCAGAGTGGTGCATGCTCTGGTTATCTCCTGCTTGGAGTACTATGATGCACTCTAC
The DNA here is from genome assembly GCF_964234715.1 of Podarcis melisellensis. Lineage (NCBI taxonomy): Eukaryota > Metazoa > Chordata > Lepidosauria > Squamata > Lacertidae > Podarcis > Podarcis melisellensis. The sequence continues at coordinate 61,472,965 of NC_138538.1, forward strand.
GTGGGGCTACCTTTGAAGGTGACTCGGAAACTACAATTAATCCAGAATGTGGCAGCTAGACTGGTGACTGGGAGTGGCCACCAGGACCATACAACACAGGTCCTAAAGGATCTTCACTGGCTCCCAGTACATTTTTGACCTTTAAAGCCCTAAACGACCTTGGCCCAGAATACCTGAAGGAGTACCACCACCCCCATCACTCAGCCCAGACACTGATATTCTGCTCCGAGGGTCTTCTGCTGGTTCCCTCACTGCGAGAGGTGAAGTAACAGGGAACAGGGCAGAGGGCCTTCTCAGTAGTAGCACTCTTCCTGTGGAATGCCCTCCCTTCAGATGTCAAGGAAATAAACATCTGACTTTTAGAGGACATATGAAGGCAGCCCTGTTTAGGGGAAGTTTTTAAGGATTGATATATTTATTATGTTTTTAGATACCGGTACATTGTAAGCTGCCCAGAGTGGTGGGAAACCCAGCCAGATGGGTGGGGTATAAATGAGAAAAATATTCTTATTCTTAAAAGAAAAGGGATTCTAGAACACAAATAAAGGCAAAAAAGCAATATACACAAATACCATTTTGGTCCTGTTCAAACATTTCTGTTCAATACATCCCTTTCTTGTAGATGTTGGCAACAATTGCTAGGATTGGAGCTGTTTGTTTCATGTTAATATCTCAAATATGGCTTAGAAACAACATTTGTTTGCTTGTTTTGCTGCTATATTAAAGTTGCCCAAGGTTTAGAAATTCGCTGGACCAGTACTGATTATTTGTAAGTTTGATAGCTGTTTTAGATGCAGATAAATTAATTGCTCATCTTTCCAGCCATGAGGTATCAAACGAAAACAAGATTCCCAATGAGATCTTCAAAAAAGTAACACTGGCCCTGTGGGTTGATGTCATTTGTAAGCTCTTTGATTTCATGAATTAATTTCATTACTTCATTTGGGCTGGAATGTGAGCTTGGTAGTGAGCTTTTTATTTTAAAAAAAAGGAGATAGATTGCTTCCCACCAATCACTTCCCTTTACATTTAGTTGACATGGTTTACAAATTACATACTATTATTCCCTTCTTAAAGAAAGTAATGGGCTGCTGTGGGCAGGTTTTAGCACTGGATACTGAACCACTGACAATAAGTTTTGTCTTCTTCCTTGTTGTTTTCAAATATGTGACTGTTTATAAGGAATCTCTGTTTGCTGTCATGCTGTCACCATCAACCTAGATGCCTCTGTAGCCCAGTGCAACTTCTTTTCAGTGATGTCAACCATTGAGAAAGGTCTGCTTTGAACTAATTACTGAACACCAGTTTGATTGCCATCTGTTGTTTTTACTAAAAAGTCTATTACAGATTTAGATCTTCCTCCAAATAACCTTTTAACAAAGAACTTCAGCACAAAACAGGGTTGTATCCTGGTCCCATTTTTATTCAATTATTTGAAAACCCAGAGCTATGATAGGGCAAGAGCTTATTTAGAAACAGAGGGGCAATAACATTTTTCAACACAGAGATATTTGTTCACACAGGTATAGGTTTGCACACATGAAATGTTTGACAAAATAATTTTCAATCAATTATTTTTTCCTTTCGCTAATTTTAAGCTTTTCCATTATTTGTAAAAATAAATATAGATTGATAGTAGAAATGGAGAATAATTTTGATTAAGATTTTGATTGCAGAAACTAACTTTTGAGAGGAGGGAAGATATATTGTCCCTTTGGGAAATATAAAACAGTTGGAAAGAACAGAGGTGCTTCGTAATTAATTTATGTTCTTATTGTTACAGTCTTGGGCCTTTGCAGAGGTAATGGAAAATAAATAAATGGGAAAATAAGGAAGAGGATAAAAGCGAAATGAGAGGTGGGAAGGAAGAGATGGGGTACTTTTTGTGTGTCAGCTGGGCAGGAAGAACAGTTGCTCTTTTGGTAAACTTGTAATCAAAGCACTCAAAAGAAAGGCATGAATTATGGTGAGGTGTAAGGAGAACAAAGAAAAGGGCTTTGTGGGAGGTGGCAAATAGATGGGGGCCCTCCCTCAGTTTGTAGATCGTGAGAACGACAAAAGCCAGAGTTGAGAGCAGAGAGTTTAGCGGTGATATGACTGAGAAGCAGAGCAGCAAGCAGAGAGAGAGTGAGTGTGATGCTGCATCTCTGCTTGAATCCAAGGCTGCAGCTGTGGGAAAAACAAAATCCTTTGGGTGAGTTAGTTCTGTGAACACCTCCATAGAACACTCAGGTTTTATATATGTGTAAAGAAGCCATATATCTTAAAGACACCACAGTCTCTGCTGTGCCTCATTCCCAAAAGAAAACATGAACCCTGGGTAAGGACCTGGAAAGTCTGGAATCTCGCACCACTTGAAGATTAGAGTGGCATGCAACAATGCCATGTGGAAAGAAGGATTTTCAAACCTGTAAAACCGACCACTTAGATTCAACATGCTGCCTTAGTTGCTATGTATTAATAAAGATAAAACCAGAGTGGATATGCCCATAAACCAACTTTTTAGTCTTGAGAATCCTACAAGTGGCACGGTTTCTGTAGCGACATGTTTCAGGATGGAGGAGGAGCAAATGAAAAAAATGTTCCATGACACCTCTCTGGAGCCTTCTTCCACTGTTTTGTATAGCATTTGAGGGCAGTGGTGCATGACTGGATGTTAGACCCAAACCTGAACATTGTTTAGCTATATAACGCTGGGAAAGGGTGTCTAGAGAGTGGAACCTTCTTGTAGAGTTCAGGGAGGACCTCACAATTCAAGCTCCCTCAAGCCTAATTTATCCTTCCAGGATATTTTTGTATGAAATGCATTGACTTTTTTATTTTCTGTTTACATAGACAGTATACATTGTATATCTGTGGCAATACAGTAAGGTTAAAAGAAACAATAAAGATAAAATCGGTTAAAATGAACCATAAAATTGGACAACTTTCTTAAAATGCCTCCTGAAATAAAGAGGTTTTTACTAGTCATTGGAAGTTTGACAGTAGTAAGTGTGTGGCTTCCCAAATACCTCAGTGGCTAGGAAGCATTTAAAGGAATCAGGTGGTACTTAAGGTACCCTGAGCCAAAGTTGTTAAGGCCTTGTAAAGCAAACATGTAGGCACAGTGTTCTCGCTTGGGGTGAACACTATGTGAATGGGAGAGGGGTGTACCATGTGTTGGGATGACATCCTAGTGCTGAATGTTAGAATAAAATATCTGAGGGATAAGAGAAGGAATAAGAAGTTGGTAAAGAATCGCTGAACACGGTATTTTCACACAGGTAATGGAGGCAGAACAACAATTTTAAAACTACTTAACTGATCTGGATTACTTTAGCAGCAGATTTTGTTTGTACACTTTTCATGTTGGACAGTAGTTGTACATCAGCATGTGAAAGCCAAACATATTGCAACATTACAGTAAACCTCACCAAATGCTTTTTAAAGGGGACGTTTGATTGTGGTGAAATGAATGGCAACAGAACGTCCTGGTTTTCTAATTAATTTCACGCAGAAAAGATGTAGTCATGTTTTTAATCAAGTATGAGACAATACTGAGAGACATTGATGAAATAAGGAAAGAAGGTCAAAAAATACCTTTCTTCAGATAGATTAGCTAATAGTCGGGAGCATGTTTTAGTCCTGGGGTTAGAAAGCAATATAAATCCTACAGATAGTTTGTCATGTAGCTGTAATTACCTCAGCCCCCATGTCTGCTTCCTAGTTTATTTAGTTGTCTTCTCAGCATAAAAGATGCCGGTACCAGAAGAAAGAGCAGAAGAGCAGTCAGAGAATTGCAATTCACCATAAAAGGAAACCTCTGTATGTAACCTATAACTGAGTGCCCTCTAAAATAGTCCCTCTCCACTTAGGACACTTGAAGTTCAGCCGTCTCTGTGCCATGAGTGACTTAAATGTCATTTCACCTATTCTGACACATGGCTCCAGTGGCTTACTTTCAAAGAGTATAGGATCATCTTTGTGACATGCTCAGTCCCGAAAGTGAAAGCGCAAATGGAAGAATTTCATGAGAACTAACTTGCTTCTGTAGCTAATGACTATGCTGGTCTTTTTGCATGCCGAGGCCCCGAGCACCAGCCCATTTCTTAGATAATGAAACACATGGACACCAATATTTTGGGTTAATGGGATAAATAAGGCCATAACTTTATTGGTTACAGATGTAAGTGGTATTGGCTGAGGCATTGCAACTGAACCGGCTATATCTGACACTTGCCTGCCATGCAGGTAGTCCCATAAGGGTCAACCACCAGTATGGGGAGCTCTGTTGATGTACATCAACTGTGAGCTCCCCCAGGGTCCCCAATGGGATCGTGGCATGGCCCTATCCCATACCTGGGCTTTGGACAAGATCCACATCCCTGGATCCCTTTAACGGAATACCCTTAAAGAGGAGAGGCAGGTGAAGTTCAAAACCTCCCCTCCCATAAACTAGGTTTACCAATGCCTAACCACAAAACTTTACAAAGTTGTGACGATTGCTACAAGGCAGGAGAAAACCACATGGCTGCTGCCAATTTGCCAAGTAGGAAAATTCCTACCTGGCCCCCTCAACAGGTGACCAACCGTAGTCCATAGCAAGGCCAAGATGACAAACGCATGAAAATAGGGCAGGAGATCTGATGCAGGAGGAGAAAAAGGAGAATGGGCACCGGCCGTGTGGAAGTTTAAATCCGGTAAGCCACGCCCCACAGTTGACCTGATTTGTTGGCTGTGGGGGCGTGATTTGGCAGGGACTCCCAATGACGTGAGCGGCATCACCATGCCCCCCTCCCCCGCTGTGCATGGGGAGTGCTCATGGCCAGCCCACAACTCTGCCCTCCTGGGAAGGTGAGCGGTTTTGTGACATATTCAATAACCTCCAGATACTCTTAACTATGTCAAGTTTAAGAAAGCCTGTAGCACTAACCAACAAAAAAATGCATTATTCTAACAGAAATGATAAAAAATATAAATAATAATGTTTTACATTTTCATATATACTGGTACATAGGCGACAAGGCAACTAAAAATTAACTTTTTAAATCTGTTATTCAGTTCTACAGTTTTCTTATTCTATGTAAAACTTGAGATTAGACATTTATCTGTATTTAGATGCTTCTCATAATCTGAGACCCAAAACCCATCCTTTGTGCATAAGATACTGAGAACATCAGGTTTCTTTCATGCATTCCTGACCTTTTGTTCTCCCTCCTTCTGCTTCCTTCTTTTGTGCCTAGGGCTACACAACCTGTCCCCCTGCTCACCAATTCATGCAGCTGTTCCTTCCTAGCTACTTGCTAGACTTGATATTGTTCCCATTCACAAATTAGTGACCATAATTGCTGTCCCTGAAGATGGCTTGCATATGATTGGGTCAGCTTTGTCTTATAATAAATAGAGTGCCTTTTCTTTTCCTTACAGCACTTTGTAAAAATCACCCTTAAATCGTAACTATGGTTTCTACATCTATAGAGTTTTCTGTTCAGTTTGGTAAGTCTTTTAAGAACAGAGAGTGTCCACTGTTTCAAGGCAAGGTCAAGCCCCACTTTCCTATAGTCAGCCATGGATATCAAGTGTGACGGTGGGGTTGGGAGAGGAAAAGCATGTAGACAGTTCCAGGTTCAGTCGCTGTCATCTCCTGTTAGGGCTGAAACCCTGGAAAGCCACTGCCATTCAATGTAGGCCATACTGATCTAAATGGACCAGTACCTGGGACTCAGCATAAGGCAGCTTCTTATTTTCCTATGACTTATCATCCAGGCAAACGACCATTATAATTTAGTTTTTCCCTTCACAGGAAATGTTGAATATGTCTGTCCTTTGCAACTGCAAGCCTCTACAGAGAGCAATTCACAGGTGCCTGGAGTTCCGACTTGATTTGTGCTATGCTCCCCATGGTCAGGATCCTGACTTAGGATGTGTGCTATTTGTTTATGCTAATTTAATTCCACTATTTCTGTACACAGAACCATCAAGTTTTAGGTTTTTGTAATTTTATTGAAACAAAAGTATTGGCCATAACCTGCATATGTCTGCAACAAACAAGGAATCAAATGCACAAATGAAATGTTTCAATCAGGTAGAAGAGATTGTTTAATTCTTTCTCTGCCTACCACGTGTCTGCTTCTGATCATGCTCTCAAAGTGGCTCTTCCATTAGCTGCCTATTTGCAAGGGCAAACGTGTATTTGAAATTATGGGGGATAAAAACAGCTGAAGGGGTGCAATTTGGAGTCATTAAATCGCAGAAGAGGATTCAGTGCCCCCCCAAAGTAGATTTTCAGTGGGGTGAGGACTGTTGAGTTTCCATTACATAGGTTAGTATATAACTGCAGTGTTGCTCTCAGTAGGTCAAAAACAAATTCTGCTTCCATGGTGTAAAGTTTCTGATTAACAATTTCTGATTCCTGTTGCAGACTAAACTGTATTTTGCAAAACGATATGCAACTTTCTTAAAATTCCAGAGGAGTGCAAACCTTCTGCCACTTTTGGGGGGATTTGAGCAGGAAGCACCCACTCACATTTGTTGCCTTATTCACACATATACAAATGCATGTACAATGAACACAAGATTAGCCAGGAAGTGAACAACCTGCCTCACTTCCAGACATTCAGACATTGAACAGATATGGGCACTTATTCTAGGGGGGAAGGTCACTTCCGCCAATCTCTCACCCGCCTGCCTGCCACTGCCAATCACTTGCCACAGCCACTGCCGATCGCACACCTCTTCGCAGTCGCCAATTGTCTGCCCGCTTGCCGCCACCAGCAGCCCACCCACCCACTTGCCAATTGCCTGCCTGCCTCGTCACAGCCGCCAATCGCCTGCCCAATTGCTGCAGTCAGTCACCAGCAGGCCTTGCCACAGCCACCATCACCCGCCCAGTTGCCGCTGCCATTCTTATGCTTGCTGCTGCCATTAATCGCACATCCCCCCTCTGCATTTACTATCCGTGTATAAGACAACACCCAATTTTTGCCTTTTTTTTTAGCAAAAAGCATTGTCTTATACACGGAAAAATATGGTATATATCACATTTATGTAGAATTTCACAAAGTGGAGGTGAGAGATACCTGAAGCATGGATAATTTAGCACAATCAGCAGAACATATACTGCATAGGAGAGGCTATCACATACCAAAGGATTATCAGTAAGAGGCTAACTAGCTTGCAATACACTGTGTGCTGGTCCAGCAACAGCAGGAAGAGACAGTTAAGGGTATTTAACTCAACTTGGAACAGCTCTTAGCAGGTGGCTGCTTTAATTCTTTAAGTCAGGTAGCTGTGTGGAGGTTATGACCTTCTATTAACAATTCAGAAAACATTTTCTACTTCATATTTTGTGGCTTTTCTGACAGTCTTGGAACTCTCAGCAGCTATTTGCCTCTCTAAACACACTCTGGAATTCAGCTCTTTTAAACTCAGTTGAGACTTACCTTTTAATCTCCATGTTTGTTGAAATAACTGGAACTGGATTGATTATTTATTTCTCTTCCATTGTGTGGCGTTGAGCAAGTCATGCTGAGCCATTATTCTAGAAAAATAGACCTCCATTGCTTATGAATAGGCTTCTCCTAAAGAGCTGACTCATTACATTACTAGCACAAACCGTGAATAGATGTGAGAATCATTCATGATTCTGGTTTCCCATCAGCAATAAAATCTGAGATGATTTGACTTACAGTTGGATCTGTACACCGAAAAGCACTCTGGAGGATATGGGTCCTTCCCAAACTGCCATGCTTAGGGTACGCTTAGTCTCCCAAACCCATGTATTGAAATGAAGTGACTCTTCTCCCACTTCCAATATTTGCAGTGTACTTGGTGAAGACTGGTCCATTAGGGCAAACACAGCAGTGTCCCACCAACCTCAGTCTACCCTCAGCCTGCCCACACCTGCCTGTCTTCTTATGTCCTATCCAGGGGGTGAAGACACTGCATCTTGGCCTCCTCATCTTAACTCTGTGTTGCCATTGTACAAGTCAGTGGGGGGGGGGAGGATAGAACTAGTGGACTCCACCTGCCATTGGCTTTGCCTACTCTTGTGTTCCCTATCTTCTGCCATACCTGTCCCATCAGCAACAGCTACTGGCACAAGCCAAATAGTTGCCTAAGCCTTCTATAAATATTAGAACGCAATCCAAAGTAATCTAATCTTGATGACGGCATTCATTTTAATGGATTTATTATTGTTCTGTTGGTTTCTTACGGGATACCGTAAGTCTGCAGCATTTACACTTGTAGTTGAGCAAACTCAAAAAAAATGAGCAAGTATTTCACATCGCATTTTCCTAAGTTTTCAAGAATCCTATTTAGTTCAGTTTCATCGTAGTTGCCAAAAGTATACTTTCCAACTTTAATGGGTGGCATTATCTGAATGGGGAAAAATATATGCAGGTGGTTTTATCTGAGAAATGTTTTTAATACAAATCTGGAAGTCACTTCTGTGGAGTCTATTTCTGTCTCTTAGATCCATAACTCTTGAAGGCAATAGGGTGCAATTCAAATGTCGTTTTGAAAATGGAGTCCCACAGAACTTCTCATATCTCTGCCTGCCAAAAACTTCGTACCTCAGCGGTGTGTCTTTTATCTGTTTAAAGAACTCTTTAGGAAACTTTTTATTTATCCATTATGATCCAAGGATAGAAGCCATTCTAATCCAAAGGGATAGCTGATTCTGTCTTTTATAGCAAAATCAACAGGGTTCCATGTTGTCAGATGTATGGATTTGTGTCCTAAGTTGACAGTGAAGGGGAAATGGTATAAGCAGTGGCCCTGTGTAATGCAAACAGCAGCAGTAGACCCACAACATTTCGATGTAGCTCCAACTATATACAAAAATGTATTTATCACTGCACCACGGTTTTCAAACTTGTTTCTCTTCATCCCAATGAGTAAACATGTCTGCCAAGTGACAAAATGAGCTCTAGTCCACAAAAGGTTATGGCGAAATGAACATGTTAGGCTTCACTGCGCCATGGGAATTTTTGTTGTTTAAGCCGTTCTTTGTTACCTGGTGAATACTGCACACATTTGTACTTCTTATATTGGCATATTATTTGCTCCATGGGTTGCAATGACCCAATTGCAGCCACTTGTCTCTTTTTAGAAAATATGTGATTAATTTTAAGTCACACTGGTAGTAAGTGAAAGAGAGGCTTGCTGTGCAATATTGCATTTAATGTTACATTACTATTTATCATGGTTTTAATAACAGTAATGCTTAAACTAAAATATAGCCTTTGCATTTCTGCTTTAGTTTTCACATGTCAGGCTCTGAGCCTTCAAAAAAAAAAAAGCTGCATAAAATAATTCTCTGGTTCACTGGTTTGCATGGTTTCTATTTTCTATGTAATACAACAAAACCAAAACACCAAACCAGCTTGCAAATATAAAGGGCAATTTTACTTAGTTCAGCAAATTAAAGTGCAACGTGCATATCAAAGCCTGGAGATACTTATAGACATACAGTCAACTAGTGGCACAACTCTGCTAATAATGTATATAATAATAGTGTCATAGCACAGTTGAAACAAGCAAATCGTTCTACAGTTAGTTATCTACTGGAAGCACAAAGTCATGTACGTGGGAACGGTTGCAAGAAAGGGTTCTTCACATGGCCATATGTAGAGGCAGGGGTCATACGTAAGTAGTAGTTGCAGACGAGCACCTCCTTACCATCCCACGGCAAAAGTAGTACAATTGATCAGAAGACCTGTACTCCGGATGTTAAGCAGGTTTCTTAACAGCTTCATCAGTCCATAATACTATACACTCAGCACAATACACCAAGAATATAAGATAATCACAGGCACAGCAAGTGTAGGTCTTTTATGCTGAAGTAATGATCCCTGACTTAAGTGGCAAGAGCAGATCCCCAATAGGACAAATAGCACATGGCCTGAGTGTCAATACTGAGAAGGAATTTAGCAGCTATCTGCTGGCTTCCCTGGCCAGTTACAGATTGGTATTTATTGCAGTCCTTTCCCCTTTCTTGGCAAGCTCTGTTGCCTTCCCTAAAATTCCTGCTGAATTGTTTTCCTGAGGATAGAGGAGAGGACAACAAAATAATTGCAAGGGACAACACAAAACTATAGGGTTTAACTACAGAGCTGCTATTCTTCCGGTGGGACAATTTGGATACTTCGAGAGGGCAAATATATTTGAAATCCTGTGGCATTGGGACAACAGGAGTCTGGGTGATTAGGAATTGGGAAATAGTGAGAAAAGAAGAAGATGAATGTTACATCTCTTCTGCGCCTTACAAAGTGGCTGTGTCACATACAGTTTGACCTAAGGAGTTAAAAGGCTTTTTGTGGTGTCTTCCTGTAGTAGATTAATACAGCTACTCTCTTGTTAGTTATATTATTTGCTTAACATTGTTGTTCTGTTCTTAAACCAAAAAGATTCCCAGGGCAGGTTACAAAATCAATACTAGGCCAGCTCTTAAAGTTAACATTCATACCACCAACCACCTGGGATGGGAATATTTCAAGCAGCTTTATACAGTGGCTGCTTTTAGGTGACAGTTGAGGGATGACTAAAGACAACTGGTCGCTCGGAAGAGGCAATGAAATTCTATAGTTCACTGTAGAGTTAGTAACACAATGCAAAATAATATTTGAAATATGCCTTTCCTGACTATGACCTGCAAATGGGAATAAATGAAGGGGTGGATACAGGAAATTCTGTCAGCTAGAGGTTGCTTCCCATGTGACTGAGCCGATGTTCATAACAAATGCACATCGTGCTGGGGTATTTATCGTTGCTTTTACATTGTAGTTGGTATTGGAGTGTGTGTTTTCATCTAAAAAGACATTTAAAAATAAAATAAAAATACGATGCAATTCTGATTTTGTCTGAGAGATCGACTTAGTCAGTGCTAACATCCCCATTTCAGCCTTTTCTTGGGGTGCAGTATCTGGACTTACCAGGCTGCTGAAGCAATTGTAAATTGTGGATGAACTCCAGGTTGTGGAAAAAAGGGAAGGAGAACAATAAAAAAGAAAGTGGATAGCTAGGAAATAGGTTTTAACCATTTTATTTTCATTCAAAAATCGATTGCTTGTTGTTTACTGAAGGTCGTAGCGCTGCCAGGAAATATTTCAAGCCCCTCTCTTGCATTTCTCTTTGGCTATGACTGAGGCTGAACAGCAGCAGTGCAAAGGTGATTTCAAGATAGGCTTGTTCGCTTCTTGATCCTGTGCCATCTCGCTTGATGCACACACAAATGTAGCCAGAGGCTGCATACCAGCTTTGTTCTCCTGTTACTTTATTTAGCAAGATTACAAGAGGTGGAAAGTGTGTGAGTCATTGTTTTTCTTTTTTCTCCTTGAAAACCCACTGTCTCTCTAAAATTGTTTGAAGCATTTTTTTTTTACACTTGGTATAGAAAAGTGGCATATTTAACTAAAAAAACAACAAATAGCCTTGTGGCACCTTAAAGATTTACACATGTATTATGGATGTAGTCCACTTCATCAGATATATGAAGTGTTATCCTGAATTTTAGGTGTGTACACACACACACTTTTCTTTTTGGGCTGTGTGTGCAAAATGAGTTTGTAAATAATAGAAATGCAGAAAAGGACAGGCTGTGATAATAATTTTATTAACAGTAAACATCCTGGCATTGCTGAGCCAATTGACATGTGATTCAGTCCACAAGTGACAGCACTGTATTCTCTGGATGGTTTCATCAGCATCGTTTTGCAGACACCCTTTGAAGTTCTTTGTTCCAGTGTAGCCACCTTAAGGTCAGTTGCAGAGTGTGCTGGGAGGCTGAAATGTTTCCCTACTGTGTTTTTGATACTGCCATTTCTGATGGAAGATTTGTGTCCCTTCTTTTGTATATACAGAATGGCCTGCTTGCACTGTGTAGAATGCACAAGGGCATTGCTGGCAGATGATGGCTTGTCACATTAGGGGGTGAGCAGGTGAATGGACCCCTAATGTTGTGGATGGCCTTATTAAGTCCTATAATTGCACTTACAAAGTAAGCTTGGGGACAGAATTGGCACCTGTGTCTGCCACAGGTCCCTGTGCTTATATCTCTTTTGTATGACCTCTTGTTGCTGGTGAGTAGTTAATGAAAGAGCCTCTTCAGAACCTTACCAGCATTGTACCACTGAATGTTCAAGTTAAGTGCACTGTCCCCCCCCCCCCGTTTTTTTCAAATGTGGCATCAACTATAGTCAAGAAAAACAGGAATGACAGCAGGAAAATCAGGTCTGAATATTCCCCATGTTAGCATACATGCATAGATTCCCCTGAATCTTCCCCATGTTAGCATACGGCTCTATCCTGATATGCAGCAAGGTGGGGGCGGGACACATCATAGAAGTTTGCTTACACTGTCAAGAAGTCATGAATATTCTATTCATTTCCAGTGACACAGTCAAGATGGCATGAGATGCTGCCAGATTTTTCCATGAATTATTTTAAACTAAGAAGCACTGTTTCTTAGCCACTAGTTTTGTGTTTGAATTTCCCCAGTGCATTTATCATAACTTGATTTTCTAGCTCTGATAGCAGAAGGTGAATGTTTTTCTTACGGCGCATAATCTAAAGCTGCACTGACTTTCTTTTGGTCGTTTTATTTACTCCCAGAAACTAATTCAAACTGGAAAATTATGAAATAATAAGTTTAGTGGTTATTTCCTCAGCAATACCCTTATTGTTTTATGTTTTCAGCAATTTTAATTCTGTTCTGCCCCTAGATTCTGTAAGTCATGGGTGCATAACAAATGTTCATTAGCTATAGGCAGTGTGACTTCCAAGAGAGCATCTGTATCAATAAATATCACTTTGGGAATGGCTATACCAAACTAATAGTTGGGACCTTAATCTTTTTGGAAGCTGCAACTCTCTGGAGTCCCTGTTTGTAAGCAAAATGGCTCATAACAGCAGCAGCACAGCATGTGTCAGAATGTCGTTCGTTCTTAGACTAAATAGCCCCAGGGCTGCAGCTTTAGATACAAATCCTCAAAACACTTTATTGGTGGAGGGTTGGAAGGATAAGCTCTATTTATTTCAGTGGTGGTTGTACCAAAGAAGCAGTATAGAAGCCTGAGCAGCTTCTCTATGAGGAGTAGAGGTTAGTAACACAGAAGCAGTAACAACAAATATTAATATTATTATTATTCCCAATCAAGGAAAGCTTCCAGACTGTGACTATTTTGCAGGCATGATTCTATCCTAAACCATCAAATTTAGGTTGTTCAGTTGAAGTGGATTAGGTGTTCTTATGCAACAAACCCAATTCCGAAACGAGCAAACAAAAAGCCAGACAAACAAATCAGGGTGAATGCTCAATGTGCAAGTCATCTGGAAGAGTGGAATCAGACTGAACTTATGACTTGATCTGGAAAATTAGCTCACAGGGTGCACAATGAGTGGTGTCGCCTGCACCTAAAATTTCCAGCCTAAGGACTCTTTTGACTTCAGAATTTATCTCAAACATGCAGGGTGGTGTGTGTTTTTTTAAACTTAATGTGACAAAAAATATCCATATTAAGCTTTACAGAACCCGAGGAGGTCCATTGTTAGTGACTGATATAGGTAAGGCTGCAGCTATCTGGTCTCAAGTTCAAAACCTCAGACTGTGAAGGGCCACTGGTAACAGGGTTGGGCCAGACCTCCAGCCACACAACCCAGGCAGCACAATGTCAGGCAGAAGAAAGGAGAGAAATCAACTCCAGGTCAGGGGTGTGGAACTTAAGGCCCAGGTGCTGAATGTGGTCCTCCAGGCCTCACTATCTTGCTCATGGGACTTTCCCTTGGCAACACCCACCTCCTCAGCCCTGTTCTACATGTTCTCCAAGTGTTTCTGCCTCGTTGGAATGTGTCTTTGCATTCTGATAATGCCTCTTGCTTGCCTGGATAGAGAACAAAGAGGGGAGCATGAATGTGCATAGAAACTAGCCTATCATTTTGTTGTTGTTGTTTAGTTGTTTAGTCGTTTAGTTGTGTCTGACTCTTCGTGACCCCATGGACCAGAGCATGCCAGGCACTCCTGTCTTCCACTGCCTCCCGCAGTTTGGTCAAACTCATGCTGGTAGCTTCGAGAACACTATCATAGAATCATAGAATAGAATAATAGAATCATAGAGTTGGAAGAAACCACAAGGGCCATCGAGTCCAACCCCCTGCCAAGCAGGAAACACCATCAGAGCACTCCTGACATATGGTTGTCAAGCCTCTGCTTAAAGACCTTCAAAGAAGGAGACTCCACCACACTCCTTGGCAGCAAATTCCACTGTCGAACAGCTCTTACTGTCAGGAAGTTCTTCCTAATGTTTAGGTGGAATCTTCTTTCTTGTATCCAACCATCTCGTCCTCTGTCGTCCCCTTCTCCTTGTGCCCTCCATCTTTCCCAACATCAGGGTCTTTTCCAGGGAGTCTTCTCTTCTCATGAGCTGGCCAAAGTATTGGAGCCTCAGCTTCACGAACTGTCCTTCCAGTGAGCACTCAGGGCTGATTTCCTTCAGAATGGATAGGTTTGATCTTCTTGCAGTCCATGAGACTCTCAAGAGTCTCCTCCAGCACCATCAAAAGCATCAATTCTTCAGCGATCAGCCTTCTTTATGGTCCAGCTCTCACTTCCATACATCACTACTGGAAAAACCATAGTTTTTACTATACGGACCTTTGTTGGCAAAGTGATGTCTCTACTTTTTAAGCCTATCATACCAAGGTAAAATTTGCATTAATGGTTCCACCCACTTTTGCCTCTGCCCCACCCACCACTGGGAGGGTGGAAGCTTGCCCAGAAGGGAGTGCGGGCCCTCAGTCAGGAAAGAATCCTCATCTCTGCTTCAGGTGCTACAAAACAGTATCCTCGAACCTGAAGAGTCTTCCTCTTTTTCCTGTGAGAGACCTCAGTCTGATGCTCTCGACTCAAGTCTCACCCTGTTTTGACGAATAATGTGGTTGATGGTCCACTGGGACCCCATATCTCATATCTGATTGTCCCATTCACTGCTTCTACCTACAGTCACACATACTTGAATTAGAAGACAAAAGTTACTGCCATGATTGTGTTTTCATTATACAGTGGTAAGGTAAAGGTAAAGGTACCCCTGCCCGTACGGGCCAGTCTTGACAGACTCTGGGGTTGTGCGCCCATCTCACTTAAGAGGCCAGGGGCCAGCGCTGTCCGGAGACACTTCCGGGTCACGTGGCCAGCGTGACATCGCTGCTCTGGCGAGCCAGAGCCGCACATGGAAACGCCGTTTACCGTCCCGCTGGTAAGTGGTCCCTATTTATCTACTTGCACCCGGAGGTGCTTTCGAACTGCTAGGTTGGCAGGCGCTGGGACCGAGCAGCGGGAGCGCACCCCGCCGCAGGGATTCGAACCGCCGACCTTTCGATCGGCAAGTCCTAGGCGCTGAGGCTTTAACCCACAGCGCCACCTGCGTCCCATACAGTGGTACCTTGGGTTAAGAACTTAATGCGTTCTGGAGGTCCGTTCTTAACCTGAAACTGTTCTTAACCTGAGGTACTGCTTTAGCTAATGGGGCTTCCCGCTGCTGCTGCGCAATTTCTGTTCTCATCCTGAAGCAAAGTTCTTAACCTGAGGTACTATATCTGGGTTAGCGGAGTCTGTAACCTGAAGCGTATGTAACCTGAAGCGTCTGTAACCCGAGGTACCACTGTACAGAGGTATGCATAACTCCTCTCTGCCAGTAATTGTCTGCACCACCCTTCGTCCCCTAATTATTTTGTCTGTTTAAATCTGTGGGCAGCAGTAGATACTTAATGCTTCCATGTAGCCTGTTGCAGCTAATTTAAAATGCAAGGCAACAAATTGTTCATTTTGTCACTTACTTGAAGGTAAACAGCATTGTTTTGCAGCAGTGGAAAACTAACGGTTACAAAAATAGATTCTAAACAAGGAAGGCTGCATGTTTTTTTTTTAAATTTCTCTTCTGTGATATTTCATATTTGTGTGTTGTGGGAATATTGAGAAATTGGAAACAAAAATTGCCATAGCAAATGTAAACAGTGCGAAGTACAGTAGACACTTTCTTAAAATACAGCCTTCTGCTCAGCTAATAAGGTTCGGCTGAGCTCTGCTTTAAATTGACGTGCAATTGTATGTTAATTGTGAAACACTTTATAAGCTCTTTAGTCTTCGAAGAAGTTTCTAAGTGATCAGTGATTGCTTATAGGAAAGTTTCCTAGGTAGTTTATGTCAGTTTACTAGGTAGTTTATTTCTGTTATTTTTTCTTCCTTCCAGTCTCTTTCTCTATTAATTCTTCCCTCTTCCATGTTTATTTGGGGTTACAAGAAGTTTGGGGGTGGGCAATGTGCTTGGCTGCTTGTGCAGCAGGGCAGGGGGAGTTTAGAATATAGCTTGTCCTGAACAGTGAGCTTCTAGTTTTCCTGCAATTGGGATCCCGTTTAAATAATTTATGCATTGGCCTGGCTTGAGTTCGCCATTCCCTTAAAAACACTTCAAAGGTGCATGAAGAACTGGGGACCAGAGAATAAAAGGAAGGAACTTGCTGACTGGGGAGAAAAAAGCAAAGTCAGCCATTATGGAGCTTCAAGTGGAATTGTCAAGGATTGGGAACAGAGGGCTTGGCTTGAAGAGACTGCTTAGCAATTCTGAGCTGGTTTCTTTGCAAAGTCTCAGCTCTCTATTTCTGGAAACTGACTATCTTGGGAAACCACCCACAGGTTGCTTTCCTCTATTGATTATGGTGCTGGCTGGGTGGTCTCCATCTCTGCAGTGGTTGCAAGCATCTTGTAGAGAGCCTGTCAGATTATTATAAATTGAAAAGGTAGAAACAATGAAGCTCATCGCAGGATAATGCTTAGCAGGTAGGCAGCCAGCTAGTTTGCAATGTTTGCAAAGTGATTTAAGAGGGGCCTAATTCCAAGTAATTGGGCTTACTTTTGGAGCATTGCAATGCAATCCTATTCAAAGTTAAACATGCCAGAATCCTTGCTAATTAAAATGATTAGGCTCTGAATAGAATTGGGCTGAAATAGTTAAAATGAAAACAGACAAACCCTGTAAGGTATTTCTCCCAAATTCTCAGCTACAAAGGTTGTTGCTCAGATCTATTTCCTTTTGCTCTCCATGATATCCCACGTTCTGGAACTTTCAATGCCTCAGCCATTGGTATATTTTGAAAATATGTTGTGTGCACACAGTTAAATTACCTTGCTATAAAAAGACAGACTCCTGCAGGTTTGAAGCACCATTGGGGAAAGGAGGACTCCCAGGGTCCCAGATCATATAGTTCACTCATCTGCAGGTTGCAAATGAAAATGAGAGCACGCAAGGGTAACTCACTTGCATTAAGTAATCTGGGATATCAACCTTATGGGTGAAGAGGGATTATAACAAGCAGGATTGATTTGAAGACTATGGACACTGGAGGTGTTTGGATTATTTAATGCGGGATACTAGGGTGTGTTCTTGACTGTGTTATTACACTGTCTAATTTGCTGCTGTCTTAAGTGCAGCTGTATTGAGTTAATTTTTTCTAAAGGCTTATACAGTTGTACCTTGGAAGTCAAATGGAATCCGTTCGACTTCCAAAATGTTCAGAAACCAAAGCGCGGCTTCTGATTGTCTGCAGGAAGCTCCTGCAGCCAATCAGAAGCTGCGGAAGCCCCGTTGGACATTCAACTTCCAAAAATAGTTTGCAAACCAGAACAGTCACTTCCAGGTTTGCGGCGTTCGGCAGCCAAAACTTTCAAGAACTAAGCTGTTTGAAAACCAAGGTACAACTGTACACCACTTTTTTAGTCATACCATCAGCATGGTAACAGTGAGCTTTGATAGCTTGTGAAGTTTTAGTTTGCTTGATCTAATCCGATTTTAGAGCTAGTATCTTCCCTTTACTCCCCATATCATTCTCACTAGCCAGTTAAAGGATGCCTGTGTGATAGATACCATGTAAGGTTTTAACAAATGTATAAATCAAGCTTCTACTTTTTTGCTGAATGAAGGTCATATATTTAAAGCACACGTCTTTCCCCTTAAGAATCCTGGGAAATGTAGCTTACCCCCTCCCACAGAGCTACAGTTCCCAGCACCCTTAACAAACTAAACTTTCCATAATTTGTATGCAGCCTTTAGTGTGAAACCGTTTGCAGTTAATAGTATTGGATTTCTCCCACCAACAGTGATCCCATTTCTATATTATTATTTATTGCAAACATTGAATAAGTTATTTATTTATTTATTTATTTTTAGGGTTATGTTTGTAACTATAACCCTAGTAAGAATTTTCAGCCCTTGTAAAATGTTGTTATCTGAGGTGCATTATATTTTTGTAGTTTGTTACTTATACTTGCATGCAAAATTCTAAGCACGAAGTGGTACTGTAAAGGCTAAGTCTGTAGCTGTTTCATTTTATCTGCAATTTTACAGCTCAGCTAAGGAGTGAATATGTAGTGGATAGCTGCACAGAATGTCTCTGGACACTGTATTTAGTAGGTAATAGTCTGATACAGAAAAGTATTCATCTGGAATGAAGCTGCTTTTTGAAGTGCATATATATCTGCCCTAGCTATTACTGTAATGATCACTTTAGGAAATATATTATTCCACACTATTACCAAATTGGTATTTCCTTAAGTTTGGCAGTCTACTAGCTTTTTAAAGACGAACTATATATTTGGCCTCCTTGTAGCTGGCATTGCTTATTGAAGAGTGCAAGATAGAGGGAGTTAAAGGTGCCCGTGACATTTAAGTTAAAAGACTATTATTAATCTTTAAGTCGAAGTTAAAAGTTGGCACAGGCATCAGGAACTGCTACTGAAAGCCAGAAGAAATCATTTGGAGCCAGTAGCACAGGAATGGCAGAACAAAACAAGGCTATCGAGACCAGAAGTTCCTTTTGTTTTAGAAGGGTTTATTGTCCCAGAAAACAATATCTTCATGTAGAGTGTTCTGCGTTTCTCTCCCTGTTTTTTACCCTGGTTACATGCTTTCTTTTCCTTAGCCAAGTAACTACAGTGGTACCTCAGGTTACATATGCTTCAGGTTACAGACTCCACTAACCCAGAAATAGTGTTTCAGGTTAAGAACTTTGCTTCAGGATGAGAATGACCACTATCCGCTTAAAACGGGGGGCGCCCTTTGCGTGGACGTGTGCAGCCCCTAGATCTGGAGCGGCTCCAACAGCATAGGCTAGGCTTTGCCTTCCCTCAGGTGGGATACCTGGAGGTCTCCGCCTACCTCAGTCAGTTGTCCAATCCCACCTGGGGGAAGAGTTGCCAAGGAGACCAGGCCAGGTAGGGGAGGGATTACCTGCCCACACAAAGGAGGGAGGATCTTACCTGGGAATTCTCACTTGGCTCCAGAGCTTCTCCCACCCTACCCACCCTCAGTCAATGTCTTATGTTGCAGGTTAATTTTCCTCACAGGTTTTGCAGGTTAACTTTTCTTCACAGGTATGCGGGCGCTGCTACGTTAAGGTCGCTGTTAAAGGGCCGGAAAGGAATTTCCCTGCATTGGCAGGTTTCGCCTTTCCCGTAGCAAAATGTCACAACTTTGGCGGTATCAGGCCTTGGGCGGAATCCTTTTGTCCATCTTCCTCTTTGCGGCGGCGATACCCGGGTTCCCCGTTAAAGGGGTTTTCTGAAGGGAGGCTTTGACCGTACGCCGGAAGGTCATCATTGCTCTCCCCTGCGGCGGCGGCGTTACGGGGGCGGCTATCTCTGCTTGAACATATGTTCTCCAGAGCCGGCCCATCCCCCCCCCACACACTTGATAACCCTGATGCTCCCTAGGTCCCCGGCTGGGGACTGGGGAGGGAGAACGCCCAATGCCTGAGCCAAGGTCTACCCACATTTGAAATTTAATAAAGTTGTGGCCAATTTAATCCCATAGCACGTTGTCTTGAGTCGTTATTCTACATGACGGGGGGACCGCGCAGGATCTGGGGACTCCGCCTGTCCACGCAACAGAAATCGTGCTCCAGCGGTGCGGTGGCAGCAGGAGGCTCCATTAGCTAAAGTGGTGCTTCAAGTTAAGAACAGTTTCAGGTTAAGTACGGACCTCCGGAACGAATTAAGTACTTAACCTGAGGAACCACTGTATGTGTTTTGAAGACACTAGTAAAATCTAGCATGCTTATCTGCCCCTCTTCCTATCCTGGAGCTTCAGCATGTACCTGTATTTGTGGCCAAGGGAGTGTTTGACTCATGTGCCTCACTCATGATGAGCATCAGCATCAGGGATCTAATGAATCCTTTACTAACGATTTATCCCTTTAACAGGTTCAAACTCTTAAAACTATCTTAAGCCTAGGTTTGGAAGTCCTTTCACAGCAACTTCAAAAGAATGTAATTTAATTATAGAGTTTATGTGCAGGCAGTGTTTTGAATACTCCAAACGTTGTTTTTTTTCTGATTACCTGTCACATCAGGACATCTTGACGTCTGTGGTTCGCTTGTCACCTCCAACAGTGAAGGTTGTCTCTCTGGTGTACTGTACTGCCTTAGGCACTTCATTAGCATTCATCAACAGACCTAGTTCAGTTCTGAAGGTACAACTAAACAGCATGGTTGCCCGAAATTTAAAATAAATTGATGCACTTCACATGACAGGCAGCTCTCCTTCATTCATTCGTCTGAGAGCAAGCGAGGCATTGGTATATTCCCTTCTATTTGAAATTATTTCATTTGTTAAACATTGCCGTAACATGGTGCATTAATACACATAAATATTTACATGCAGATTCCCCAAAATATATTTTTATGGAAAATATTGACAGTAAACTACTGAAAGAGTTAAAGTAAAGAAAAAAAGCATTTTTTTTATCTGCAAATTTAACAGGGAAAATAAAAAAGAAAAGGGGAAAATAAAATTAAAGTGGAGAAAACAAAAGAGAAAAAATATACAGATAATATCAGTAAGCCACAATAAGTTTACATCTCAAATGCATAGGTACATAGTGTACAGAAATAGAATATCAATCATAAAGTAGTATTAAAACATAAAAACCAACAAGAATTAAAAACTTCATAAATAAAATAGACTAATGTGGGATGGCTTGAGAGAGAAGAAAAGTTTTCCGCAAACTTAAAAAGCACTGCAAAATTGAGGCTGTGTTATTTTTAAAAATGTATTATTTTTTTAATTGCATACAATTTGCAAATTCTACTTTATATGTATGGTTGCAGATTTAGACTTTAAATGTCCCAGGGGGCAAACCAACTAATTTCCCATCCAAACCATCCCAGATAATTGCCTCAATTAATTGGTACTCCACTCCAGATCATCCCAAATTAGTTCCTATTTAACTCAGTTTTCCAACAAATCTTGCTCCAAATCAGTTATACAGTGGTACCTCAGGTTATTTTTTCTGGAAGTCCTGAGGTACCACTTTAGCTAATGGGGCCTCCCACTGCCGCTGCGCGATTTCTGTTCTCATCCTGAAGCAAAGTTCTTAACCCGAGGTACTATTTCTGGGTTAGCGGAGTCTGTAACCTGAAGCATCTGTAACCCGAGGTACCACTGTATTCTCTTTAATTACCCCTGATTAAATTGCCCTCAATAATATCTACATAGTTATCTTAAATTAATTGATTTTCTCAGATTAATATTCTACAAAATAAACAATATCGCCTCCCTTCAGTTCAATTTTCCCTGAATTCATTACCCACTCAGAAAAACTCAAGACCTGCAGAGAAGGTCCCTAGCAACACACATGGGAACTGAAAGTCTTGGAAGCAGGGCAAACTACAAACCTGCCTGTTTCTGCTAAGCTCTTCTGTGCATAGATTTGAGTGACACATTGGCAGTACTAGAGTTAAAGGCACAGCAGATGAAAGGCAAGGCTAAGCAGGATCTGAGATATTGATCCAACAAGCTGCATTCTCTGTGCCTTCTCGGTTTGAAGAGTGGGCAGGTGCAAGCCTGAATGTGGCAAATGCTCTGGAAAAGCAAATGAGCACTTTTGTGAGTGGCATGGAATGTGTGAGTTTTATTCATGCTGGTGCTGGAATCTCCATGCCCTTGGCAGTGGACCCAGTATCCAATTTCCTCTCATACAACTCCCCTGTGAGAGGCTCCTTACAGACAGACTGGATGGGCTGGGGATGGCCTGACTAAAGGTGTCTGAAATCACAGGGGTGGAACAGCTCTCTGACAACCCACTTGATCCCACTTTCCTGGGATCCAGCTCCTGCTCTCTGCTCCATCCACCAGCACTGGCATTTCCTGAGGCACCAATGCCACCTCCCTCATCCTATGCAGGCTCTCCTCCAGGTCATTTAGCTCCAATTAATTATCTTTGCCTCCACCTCTTCAGGATCCTCACTCTCTGATGATAGCTCCACAGGGTTCATAGAATAATTCACTTTTTTCCAGCTAAATATGACCCCTGTTATTAGTGAAGATTAGAAAAAAAACAAGGTGTTTAATCATGATTGAATGTGTATCCCACTGCTCTATCATTTCACCATGTGTGTTTCAACAGAACACTAAAATGCAAATAAACTATAGTCATTCAGACAAATAATATATTTGTGCTTAATTCAATGGTTTAATTGCTTTAGATTATGTGAAGATATTGTTCATTCAATCAGCTGGGTTAAGTGGCCTTTTTGAAGTTCCAATGATAAAAATATAGCTTTGTGTTATCATTTTTTCTGGCTTAAAATAACTAAACCTTGGCCCTCATTAACGAGTTCTCTTTGGGTTAAGGTTCTGTGAAGGAAGGTGAAAGGCTTTGTTTCCAAGGAAACAAATATGCTTCAGTTTTCATTGCGGAAAATGCTGTAACAGTGTTCTATAGCCAGGCTTGAAAAAAGTTAATGAGATTTTTCAAACATTTCCTAAGTATAATTAATTTTGTATTTTCCTAAAATAACGAGTGTTTCTTAAAAAGAGCTACTTGAACATTTTAAAGCATATTTCATCATACAAAATATAGTCCTTGTTGAAATACAGAGCAGTTTTTTTTGTATGAAAACATGCTGTTCAATAGTCTTTAGCTCTGTTAAAATTTGTCTTCGTTAATCCATTAAAAAAACCAAACCCTCTATGAAAATCATTTTGTATATTGCAAAAAAGAGAAAAGAAGTGGCACTATATTATTGACCAAAATACCAAGTATTTCCTAAGACTTGCCGGGCTAGATATAGAGCTCTATGGGACACCTGAGGGGCACATGGAACTAAC
Organism: Podarcis melisellensis; assembly: GCF_964234715.1. Taxonomy (NCBI): domain Eukaryota; kingdom Metazoa; phylum Chordata; class Lepidosauria; order Squamata; family Lacertidae; genus Podarcis; species Podarcis melisellensis. The sequence goes on from NC_138538.1 coordinate 61,496,103, forward strand.
AGGTAAAGCTCTTCCGTTTGCTTAACTGTTAAACACACAGAGGTCTTCCTGACAGTAAAGTAAATCTCTTGAAGACTTGTCCAAGTGTTTGTCGGAAACTATGGATGTGCAGTTATATGGATGATTGGGATGAGAGGTGTTGGACTCTCCTTCCTTGGAGGTTTTTAAGCAGAGATTGGATGGCCACCCGTCATGTATGATCCAGTTGAGATTCCTGCATAGCTGGGGGTTGGATTTGATGACCCTCAGGATCCCCTTTCAGTTTTATGAGTCTATGAAATCAGGCTTTTGAAACTGGGAATTAAGTGTTTGAGAACAAGCTAAGTTTATTCTTGAAGGGTCCTAGCACTTAGATGGATAGGATAGTGTAGTTGTATTTTCCCTACCCCCATAAATTTTGTTTCTAATCGGCCTGTTTTTCCCCTTACTTCTCATGCAATTCTTCCTCTACTTGCTTTTTGTTTTCCTCTTTCATTTTTATCTTCTGTGTATCCTAATAATAGCCTGTATCTCCATAGGGAGGCCCACTCACACTTGGAGAGCCCATGACTCTAGGATGCTAGGATGTAGGCAATACACAGCCAAAGCTCTGACTGAAAGTAATTCAAAGAAACCCAGTGGAAGCAGCGGTATAATTGAAGTTGAACACTATCTTCAAAGCTGTTTTCCTTGCTGAATGTTGTCAGGGACCAAAATTACCTGGGCTGTAATGATTATGCCATAGATTGATTTACCATTCTGCTTCCTATATTACATATAACATGTTACTCCGGCTGATAATTTATATCCCTTTATGCGGCATGCAATACAGATTTAAGTCGGGTATATTCCTATTGGGGCAAATTAAGCAAGATACACGACATCTAGCAAACTAGGCATGCCAATCTGTACAGCAAATTGTGTTGTTTTGACTGATACGTTTTCAGATAGGATGCCACAATTATTAATATGCCACAACACTGCTTTAAAAGTCACAATTTATGAGTATAAGCAGTTTTAACAAGAATCCTGGACAGTTTTATTTTTCTCATGGCCTCCTGGTTTCAGTTAATGTGACTGAAAAGAGGAAAAGAAGGAAGGGGCAAAAAGTTCTGATTTTGTATGTGTAGATATGTCTGAAGTCAACATAAATTAAAAGTCAAATGGGATTGAGAAAAGAAGCAATGTGGTACCCATATGTGTTTACTTTCCCTTCTGGCTTCTCAGTAAATTGCTTCTTAAATAAGCATTCAGAATAACTGCCTTCTCTTGCTGTTAGTTCAAACAGCTAGTACTGTGGTCAGATAGATGTAAAGCTGATGCTCCTAGGGACGTTAAATCCAAAATGTGCATGGCTACGCTGTTCATGAATGACTGGATTCCTCTACTTCGTTCTCCATCATTTTAGCATTAGAAGACCCATCACTCCATCTAACAGCAAACTCAGCTGGTGAACAGTGGCGTAGCGTGGGTTGTCAGCAAGGCAAGTAATTTGTGCCCCCTAACCCATGGCTCACTGGAAGGACAGAATGTGAAGCTGAGGCTCCAGTACTTTGGCCACCTCATGAGAAGAGAAGACTCCCTGGAGAAGACCCTGATGTTGGGAAAGATGGAGGGCACAAGGAGAAGGGGACGGCAGAGGACGAGATGGTTGGATAGTGTTTTCGAGGTTACCAGCATGAGTTTGACCAAACTGCGGGAGGCAGTGGAGAACAGAGGTGCCTGGCGTTCTCTGGTCCATGGGGTCACGAAGAGTCGGACACGACTAAACGACTAAACAACAACAACAACCCATGGATTTGTGCCCCCTAACCCTAACCCCCAGATGTTGCGCCCGGTGTGGCCGGCTAAAATGGGAGAACTGAGAAATGGCAGGGGTGACCTGCTTGCTAAGCAGAAACTCGAGATTTGCAAAGCACCAATGCACTTGTATCTTTAAAAAACCCCAAAAACAAACAACCCAAGGGAGCAAAGCACAATCCAGCATGGACCAAGTAGCAATGGAGTGTTGTGTGTCAGAAAATAAAAATGCAAGACAAGGGTGGGGATGGAATAGTCTCCTGGAGGGAGGGCATGGCTGGCTGGAATCTTGGAGTATGCAGTGCAATGTTTTTTACGGGTCCCACTTGTAAAATAAGACGTTAAGCTTCCAGAATTCACCCAAACCTTGCCTGTTTTAACAGTGCTGTTTTCTAAGTGATTCTTTTAAAAAGTCGTAGATGAGATGAACTGGTTATTCTTGCGTGCATTTCAATTCTCAGAAATGCAAGATCGCTGATGTTATTGTCCACACTAGAGACTTGTCCTTCCTTCCTTCCTTCCTTCCTTCCTTCCTTCCTTCCTTCCTTCCTTCCTTCCTTCCTTCCTTCCTTCCTTCCTTCCTTTCTTCCTTCCTTTCTTCCTTCCTTCCTGGAATCTTGCTCACCACTTGGCCCATCAGCTTTTCCAGGGAGGGGCACTGGTGAGCCTCACAACACTTAGCAGGTACAAACACGTAATGTTGCCATGGGGGAGCACCTCTTACTGGACTGTTTTAAGCCCCTCTGCCCCCTCTCTGGCATCTTCAGACTTCTTTGGCATCTACTCACCCTTCCTAAGCACATTGCAGGAATATCTGGTAGTATTTGGAGCTGAGTGGGACCTGTAACAAATTCCTTGCAGGATTTTTTTGGCTAATTGACTCAGTCAACAAGGAGTCCCCCTACTCTGCACTATCTACTGTCTCTCTCTCTGTCGCTCCCCCAGCCCTGCTCCTTTGGGTTGGATGCCTGTAAAAATAGGTTGATTTGGTCACATTTTGCTGGGTATGTGCGGGAATTCAACAGGTAGGATAGGTTTTGGTGAGCATCCTAAGGCACCTTTTTGGAATGGGCCAATGGAATGGACAGTGTCTCCTTTTTCACATTGCAGGTTGGGTTTGCCTGATTGGTTATCACTTAGCACCCTGAAGATCTTTTTGTAGGTTCGTTCCATAAATGTGCTCCATGTTTAACCAATTTCACCCTGAATCATGCCTCCTTATTTCCTGGCTGCAGTTGCAAACAATTGAACCTGTAGTTCTGTTACGGAGCTTTAGAGGATTCTGTAGGGAGAACCCAGGGGGTTTTGAGTTCTGTGAGTTCTTATGTTCCAATAAGCTCTTGCTTGCTATTTTGAGAGACAAACGATGGCTCTGCTGCTGCTGCTGTTTTGTTTGTTTTTTGTCCATTGTTACTTACAAGCCACTTTTCAGCAAAAGTCTCCGGAGAGATATCTACTTGCCAGCGTTCGAAACTCCCGTTGCTCTAGGTGCGTTTTGCGACAAGGAATTTCATGAGTGCAAGCAGTTTCTGGGCTCTGGGCACAGTTCTGTGCCTTAAGATTTCAGGTTAAAACTGCAGAGTGGAAGGAAAGGAGGACCTTTTTCTGCCTTCCCACTTCCAGCCACTCTCTGAAGACTGGAGAAGAGACCCCCTTGAGAATATTAGGGGGGCAGGCAGGGGGAAGCATGGCTTTGTTTTTTACAATCTTCAGATGAGGACTAGACCATGTAAAAATGAATGTAAGATTTTAGCTGCAGTTCATTCATTTTCAGCTTTGTATTCTTGTTATTTGCGTCCATGACCCAGGTTTAAGGTGCCATTCAGCTCCTAGCTTTCATCTTTCTGTTTCTAACACTGCTTCTTGTTGCCTGTTGTGGGATGAAGGGGGTAAGTACAGTACAGCGTGCTTGGAATAACATTGCTAGGCAGTATCCATAGGTCAGAAAAATAGTGGCAATGTTTTGCAACCAGGAAAGGCTGTTATAGTTTGGCACTGACGTATTCTGAAATAGGATGTATAATGTATGCAGGGGAAAGTTCACTACTGGATATTATTTGCAGTATATCATAATAATTGTTTTCCATTAATAACTAATACATCTTCCCAAACTAATCTTACTTATTAATCCAAATAGCCCTGAAATGGAAGTATACAAATGGTAGATTTCTTTTAAATTAGAATTGGAAGAAAATCATATGCCATCATTTCTTGGTAAATGTTAAAGGCAACCATACAGACATGTATGCAGGGTTGATAAATGTCATTTCATGTAGAAGGCGGATGTGTAGTGTGTGTGTGTGTGTGTGTGTGTGTGTGTGTTTTCCTTTTGATTACATTTACTCATAATTTTAGTCTCTTTAAGGTATATCTCTTGAGTTACAGATCTCCGGTGGAACATCTTATATATAAACCGTTGTGAAATATTTTAAAAGCTTCAGATGTATACAAAGGGAAATGAGTAATGAACTCTCCCTTAAGGTATTTTTTAAATACAAAATGTAATCCAGATGGGGATGTGTTTTAATGTGCATTTATCAGAACACATTCTTGCATTCGGTTTAAAATTGTTTGTAAATTTTTTTTTGACATATAGCTATATCTATCTATCTGTCTATTTATCATCTATCTAGCTATCATCCATCTATCTATCTATCATCTATCTATCTATCATCTATTTAACATCTATAATGGAGATGTGTAAAAGCTAGATGTCGTTTTGTAATGTATCTGCCATTCAGTGATTATTTGTGATACATTATTTAGGGTTTTTTATTATTAAAAACCGCTCAGTATTATTTAGTTAGAGAATACAGCTTCAGCTAGAACGTTCCCATGATGTTTTAATACAGCACCAAGTGTCGTTTGGTGTTTTACTCTTTGCCTCTTTCCAATACTTTAGAAACAGGCGTGGCTAGTTGCCATGGGGACTTTTGGGGCGGGAGGCAGGAAAGCCAACAGGAGAGGGAGCCAGAACCAGAAACAACTATTTCTACCTTCGTAGTCCTCCTTCACCCTGCTGAGTTCTGCAAGGTGAAAGCTATGACCGAGGTTGAAGGTACACCATACAATGAATCTTGGGAGAATGGTTTGTTAAGGTGCTGGGAATTGTGAAGGGTAAACTACAATTTCCCGGATTTATTTGCCGGGGGAGGGGCTCTTTTAAAAGTATGGTTTTTAAGCAGCCAGAGGAGGAGGAGGAAGCAGACAGTGAGGGCCACCCCTGCACTTGATATAAGTAAAAAGGTGGGCAGGTTGGCTTGGAGGAATGAAGATTGTGGTGGGGGAGGCCTGCCCCATTTGCCCCAACCTCCACCGTTTAACAGTGTTGTTCCAATATGCCACATTAAATGCATCCCACTTGTTCAGACATGTAGCATTGGGGATTTCCCTAGAGAAATTTTGCTTCTGATTTCTATTTCATCTTGCTTTTTCTGGTTAGGTGAGAGAATAAATGACTTTCTGACACATTAATTGGCATTATGACATCTGTAACAGCAACCCAACAACTTCTTACAACTGGATTATTTCTCAGCGTTTTTAGAAATTAGTGCGGAAAAAATGGCTGTGATCAACGATCTACTTTACATTTATTTTTCCAACCAGGGACTTTCCAGATGCTTGCCGAGGATCATGGAGTTTGTAGTCCAAAACATATGGAGAGCACCAGGTTGGGGAAAGGTGCCCTACAGTACCTGCATGCCATTTCTAACTCCTCCCATCCTTTGACATGATATTCTTTATAAAACAATGCTCTTAGTTTCAGAAGTAGTTTCTTATGTGGCATTTGAGGGGCAGGGGATAGGAAGACTGCATGAGAAACCAAAGCCCAAAGCAACCTTGGGTGGCACACAGAACTACTTGAGACTAATATATTCTGTTCCAAGTACAGGCTTTTTATAAAAAAATAAAATAAAATGCAGCAATCTCTTAACACCGGTTCTTTGTGATAGGGATGTGATGAGCATTTGGGCAGGCCCTCGTGTAATTGAGCACCCCGATCAAACACTTGCAAGGAGAATTAAGGCAAGCACAGTTGTACTTGCCACACTATGCTGGCCTTGATCTGCGATACTTTTCTACATGTTCCCCATGTTCCAAGGAGCAGAAACTCACCTACAGGCAGGGAAAGACAGAGGTAGAAGCAGCGGCAGTAGATACTTCGAGGGAGCTGAGCATTTATTTTCCCCATCTAGAACAAGGACTTCAAGCCCCAGAACCCCCAGTGTGAAACAGCTATTGCACATATTATTATTAGCATAGAATCATAGAGTTGGAAGAGAGCACAAGGGCCATCGAGTCCAACCCCCTGCCAAGCAGGAAACACCATCAGAGCACTCCTGACATATGGTTGTCAAGCCTCTGCTTAAAGACCTCCAAAGAAGGAGACTCCACCACACTCCTTGGCAGCAAATTCCACTGTCGAACAGCTCTTACTGTCAGGAAGTTCTTCCTAATGTTTAGGTGGAATCTTCTTTCTTGTAGTTTGGATCCATTGCTCCGTGTCCGCTTCTCTGGAGCAGCAGAAAACAACCTTTTCCCCTCCTCTATGTGACATCCTTTTATATATTTGAACATGGCTATCATATCACCCCTTAACCTCCTCTTCTCCAGGCTAAACATGCCCAGCTCCCTTAGCCGTTCCTCGTAAGGCATCGTTTCCAGGCCTTTGACCATTTTGGTTGCCCTCCTCTGGACACGTTCCAGTTTGTCAGTGTCCTTCTTTAACTGTGGGGCCCAGAACTGGACACAGTACTCCAGGTGAGGACTGACCAGAGCACAATACAGTGGCACTATTACTTCCCTTGATCTAGATGCTATACTCCTATTGATGCAGCCCAGAATTGCATTGGCTTTTTTAGCTGCCGCGTCACACTGTTGGCTCATGTCAAGTTTGTGGTCAACCAAGACTCCTAGATCCTTTTCACATGTACTGCTCTCAAGCCAGGTGTCACCCATCTTGTATTTGTGCCTCTCATTTTTTTTGCCCAAGTGCAATACTTTACATTTCTCCCTGTTAAAATTCATCTTGTTTGTTTTGGCCCAGTTCTCTAATCTGTCAAGGTCGTTTTGAAGTGTGATCCTATCCTCTGGGGTGTTAGCCACCCCTCCCAGTTTGATGTCATCTGCAAATTTGATCAGGATGCCCTTGAGTCCATCATCCAAATCGTTGATAAAGATGTTGAATAAGACCGGGCCCAAGACAGAACCCTGTAATCCAGGACCTGTAATCACAGGCCCTGGTGGAAAAAGAAGCTTCATCTGGGACCTTCGTAGAAGCCACACACGCCACCACTGTAATTTTCTGCCATGCGGCAGGTTGGGTCTTGGCACTGAAGAAATGGAAGGTGGAAGATGTAGATGCGCAAGTCTTTGTATTCTGCATTGAAAACTCTTAAAGCCCTTAATTATGTCCCCCTCCCCCGCCAGCACACAACAACATTTGATTCGAATGCTTGCAAAAGCAGTGGGGTGATTCTGCATCCCTGATCAGCATGTTTAGACCGTGTGTAGCAGTTCTGACACTGACAACATATCACATTATAATGAAATGTAGAACAATATACTTATAGAACTAGCACTAGCCATAAACATTTGGCTCTTTGAGTTCGTTTTCTCCAGTAAATTTTATTTTTCTTTACTTCTTCTTGCACGAGGATTTGCTTAACTGGCAGCGTGTGATCCCTGTTTACCACTTTACAGGGTGCAGATCACACTTACAGACATGCTATCTGTTGAAGACATAGAAATTTGAATTGCAAATCAGAGTTTCTGCAGTATTAAGCAGTATAGTCAGTAATAATGACTGAGTTGAATGGATTTGGTCTAGCTGAGTAATTTGTTGGAAGCCACAAGCAATTTCATCCTTTTAAAAATCAATCAGCGCTATTGTGCTGCATAAATTAGCCTCCGAGGGTTTGTAAATAAATAAAAAAAGTTAAAATGAAACTCTTGAAGAGGGGGAGATATTTTTTCCAAGGCTGAATTCTCCCCTCCCCCCCAAGCATAGGCATAACATTGTGTAAACCTCCTTACCATACAGCTGGTGACAGGGAAAAGGACTGAGGCTGAGAAAAGAGTAGAGCTTGCCTAAAACCACGTGGCAATTTCATGCCAGGTGTGAGATCCAAACTGCGTACTTTCTGATTCCTTTCTCAGCTCTGCCTCTGAGCCACTATGCTAAGTCAGGTTACTTTTTGGCATACATGAACAACTCTAGAGTGTGTACACACCTAATGATAATGTGCATTCACTGCCTGATGCAGATGTGTTTTGGGGGCACTGTACACACAGCACTGTACACACAGCACCATCCCCGTCCCATCTAAAGCATGTGCTGCTTTAGATGTACTTCTCAAGTGCTTGCAGCTGCCATGCATACACAGAGAAGATTTTCGTAAGTCACCTCCTATTGGGGTGGACCTAGAAAAGCTGTGCTACTGATTCTGCCTTTCTTCTTTTGCTGTCCAACTTGAATTCAAACCAAAATGGCATATCTAAGCCAATCCTTGTGAGCCGCAGTTAAACCAGGACACTTAGGTGTTGGGAGCTATGTGTTATAGACTACAGACTGCTTTGGTTTTGGGAAATTGTGAATTTCTGCATTCTTTGGCATTCCTGCATATCTTTGGGCAGCAGACAAACTTGGTTGCCAAACTGAATTTGCGTGGTAAAGGTTTTATCACAGGAGGTGCCAGCCAGCCAGCCATGCATTGCTTCCAAAGCTGTTCTTTCCAATTCCAGTTTGGTTATGATGATCATGCCAGGAAATTGGTGCCTGCAGCATCTCAGAATGAAACAAAGAAGTGGACATGTTTTTAAAATACCTGCGAGAAGTCCCTTTTTTGTGGGGAAGGATACTAGAACTATTTTCAGTGAATTAAACGTGCCCCCGAAACTTCCTGTTCCCGTGGAACAGCTGTCAGTCTATTCTCATTAACAAGAACATACCTGGGGGAAGGGGAGACATATGTTATGTCACCCAAGGCATAACAGTTACCCGATTCAACATACAAATTCTACCACACATATTGCCTGGATATATTTCCATAAAAACTTCTCTGGCTGTCAGAGACTAGACCTAGGACTTAGTGTCCTTGGAAAGCATTCCTAATCCTCCCTCTCCAAGGACCCAGCATGCGTTGAGTGTACAGTCATACCTTGGAAGTTGAACAGAATCCGTTCCAGAAGTCCATTTGACTTCCAAAACATTTAGAAACCAAAGCGCGGCTTCTGATTGGCTGCAGGAAGCTCTTGCAGCCAATCGGAAGCCACGGAAGCCCCATCGGACATTCGGCTTCCAAAAATAGTTCGCAAACCGGAATAGTCACTGGTGGCGTTCGGGAGCCAAAACGTTCGAGAACTAAGCTTTTCAAAAACCAAGGTATGACTCTAGTAGAACAGAAAGCTCAGAGGCAGAAAGCACAGATCAGCCAGCGCAGGGATGAAGTAGAATAGGAGAGACGGAGGGGGTGGGACTTTACTCGGAGCAATGCCATTGTTTGAGAGTCAGCATCATCCCTCTCTCTCTGTGAATAGTGAATAAAATACCATGGTAAGAACTTCTTGTTTTCCCATTTCTGGCTGCCAGCCGTGAGGGAAGGGGACCGGATCCCCTGAAGCCTGACACCGGCTCACAGTGTAAAATGAAGTTCTGCACATTAGCTTCTAGGTGGGCATCTGTGCTAAGTGTTCTTCAGTAAGCTTACTCTCAGTGAAACTCTCATCACTTTCTGTGAACTAGCTGACCAGACCATTCAGTCAAGCAAGTTTCTGTTTGGTGTGCCCTCTCTCTTCAGGTCAATTATCATGATTTTGTAAACATTTTAAGCAGTGATGTTCCCATCTAGCTCTAAAACATTTCCTAGTTTTTAGGTTGTGTTTGTTTTCACAGGGTTATGCGCATTTAAGTTCCACACTTCTTTTTTTTACCTTTTCCAGAGTCAATACAATAGGCACATGCACAGAAGAGCATCAGCAATCATTACAAGCCAGGAGAGAACTTGCCAACAGAGATGAGCTGTTTTTGGAATGCTTTCAGAGATAGCTCATAAATATTGAGCTGATTTTGAATGAAGCCAAGTATGTTTACTGAACATTGTGTGCAAGAGGAAGTTAATTTAATGGGCAGAACCATTCGGTGGCCTGCCTTTCTATTAACAGGTTCTCTCGCCTAAAGGACTTGCCAGTTTTATAGTTTAGCGTTTCAATATTTGTTATTAAATTAGTTTGTAATGTTTTGTTTATAGTCCTACAGCTATCACTGACTGGGGGCAGCCAGCCTTTCAAAATTTGGGCTCCCATACCTTTCACAGTTAATTAGAAGGGACCACGAGGGTCATCTAGTCCAACCCCCTGCAATTCAGGAATCTTTTGCCCAATGTGGGGCTCAAACACACAGCCCTGAGATTAAGAGTCTTGTGCTCTAATGACTGAGCTATCAGAGGCAGTAGACTTGTCAGTGCATATTACATAGCAGGGATGGGGAACATGCGGTCCTACAGGTTTCATGGCACTTCAGCCCCCAACAGTTCCAGCCAGCATGGCCAATGGTCAATGATGACAGGAGGGTAGTTCAGCAACATCTGGGCTACAGGTTCCCCAATCCTTTTATATATAAAGAGAATTGTTTTGCTGGATGCTTAACTGTTTCATAAGGGACGCAAGTGGCGCTGTGGGTTAAACCACAGAGCCTAGGACTTGCCGATCAGAAGGTCGGCAGTTTGAATCCCCGCGATGGGGTGAGCTCCCGTTGCTCGGTCCTTGCTCCTGTCAACCTAGCAGTTCAAAAGCACCTCAGAATGCAAGTAGATAAATAGGTACCGCTCCAGCGGGAAGGTAAACGGCGTTTCCATGCGCTGCTCTGGTTCGCCAGAAGCGGCTTAGTCATGCTGGCCACATGACCCAGAAGCTGTACGCCAGCTCCCTCGGCCAATAAAGCGAGATGAGCGCCGCAACCCCAGAGTCCGTCACAACTGGACCTAATGGTCAGGGGTCCCTTTACTTTTACCTTTAACTTTAACTGTTTCATAATTTACATCTTCCTGTGAAGAAGCTAGGCTTCCAAAAATGTTCCAATTTACTCTGCTTCATCCAGATGATATTCCTGGAATAAAAGAGGCTCCATGGAGAAAATTCTGTCTTTTGCTAAAGTTGTACAAGTCTGTGTTCATCTAATTTAGAGCCCCTGCTCTCTTCCTCCCTGCCCTCTTACTTTACCTCTTACAAGTCTATGGCTTGCTTAGAGCCACTCAGCATCTAGATGCTAAAGAAGCTTTCCCAGACAATCATTAAGTGATCCTTGATGTTGACTCAGATGTGTCCCAGGTCACTTCAGGCAAGTCAAATATCCATTACACCTGTAATTCAGATTCATTTGGAAATTAATAAAGCTTTGTTTAATGTAGGGCTCATTTTTAAAAATTGGAACTATTCTTAGTTTTGTGTAGTTTAACAGAAACGCTAAGGGCTAATTTTGGTTGTGCTGTCCGGATGATTTGCCCAGTTGATTAGTTGCATCATCGAAAAATCTCAGGTGTGAGATCTTTTGTTCTCTGTGACTTACTATAATTTAGGTGATATGGATAGGGGGTGAATGGTGGCTGAATTTCATGCACGCAGAGAGTGGGGCGATATTATACATGAGTTCCTTTCAGTCCTGTGATTCTACAGTTATCCTTATTGTCAGTATTTTATTGGATTAATAAATTAGCTGCCATGTCCATAAATATGTATTATGTATCAGGAGGAAATAGCAAAAAAATATAATAATGTACCCAGTATCTAGCTGGGGTGTGTGGGAGTTTCTTTCTCATGCATCTTTTTCAGACTTCCTCTTATCTGACAGATTGCTTGAGCATAAAATATACATGCCATTTCTGGACCACAGTTATGTGTCAATACAAAGCATGTTAATATCGTCCTTTTAATGATGTGGGCTAACAGACTCTGCAATTTCTAGAGCATGAAAATGGGCCAAAACTCCATTTCACTTCTAGGAGCAAAAGTAATTGAATTTTGAAAGTGATAAATTGCATCCAGAATTCTGCTGCTGTTGCATGTGTGTGAGTGCATAGATTGTATCCAACATTGTTCATCATTCACTTCCACTATGCATCCTCAAAAAACTTCTCAAGGAAGTCAGGGGGCTACTGAACACCAAGGACTCTGTCTTATGATGCTGCACTCTGGGGGACATCACGTAAAAGTGGGAACCTTGCATGAGCGATGCACAATTCATATTTTATGACCATCATAACAAAAAAGCACGGTGAATAGCCATAGAACCTGCAGACAGCTAATACAGCCCCCGGTAAGCTGCCTGTCACCACATGCATTGAGGAGATATCAGAAAACAAAAGAAATCCTGGGATAGGGCTCCAAGCTCTTTGTCCATAGGTAGAGAGATCTCTATAGCTCTCCAAATATGTCCTCTGCCCATGAACAGAAACATCTCAGCTGAAGTAAGCAGGAACTGAAGACTAAAGGTCACAACAAAACGTGGATTTAAGTCCACTAGCATCCTCTTCATTGAAACAGCTGCACCTATAAGTCAACAGCCATTTGAGGAGTGGATCAAATGAGCACATTGTGGGGAAGGGATGAGAAGAGTATATGGGCTGGAGGACAAGAGAAGGAAACAAGCACACCAGATAGATGGTCCTACTGAGAGGCTGCATGCACAGGGACTATCCATTCCAACTGAAACCAGCAGAAGTCACCATTAACATGCTCTGTTTCTATCTTTCCAAGCAGGCATCCATGCAAAGTTCCAGGATGCACTTTAGCCCATCTTCCTGGAGCCAAGTAGACAGCTTAGGTTTGCTGTAGAAACACTGGACTGAGAATCAAAGAGCGTCAGAAGATCCCGTGTGATGCTGAACAACAACTTAGTCTTTTTTATAACTTTTGATAAAAGCTTTCGCTGATGCTGTTGGTGCTATCCACAGTGCTTGGAAATTCAAGAACCACCCATTCATCCACGCTGCTGTATTTACAGAGTTCTCTTTTGATCCGTTCACAACTCATTGGTATAAGCTGATCACAATGCTCTGTAGCTTAAGCTCCTAGTCCTGTAGCATTGACATAGGCAAACCCACTGAGGCAGGTCAAGTAGGCCTCAATAGCCATGTTGGTGGAAAGCTATACAGTGTGCAAGAAAATGGGGTATATGAAAAGGGAATGGGTACACAGAAGATATAGGAAATACAAAGCGCAGCCACAACTTTCTACGAGTCCTCTTATATGAGCACTAATTATACCATCAGTACTGTCACATGGGTAAAGTGGTTAATTTTAAATGTCAGTCAGGGCAATGAAATAAAGCTTTCTACTTCTTCCTAGGGTGGGAAATCCCTGTAAAGGGCACGTGATGTTTCTGGCCAGCATTTTATTTTTCTTTAATCCATTGAAACTTGTTTTAGTGTTTCATATGCAGCAGTGTTTCCTTTTTAAAACAAGGTTTAAACTTTCTCGCTGAAAACCACAATTAATAAAATGGCGTAAGTGCTTATTTTTCTTTTCTTTATGCCCATCACTTGAATGCACAGGCATTATTGTCCAACACTGGTTTCAAAAGTCAGGCCAATAATGATATTCTTCCAGCAGCAATGTGTGACTCATTGTTAAATGCTGCTGGCAGCTAGCGGCTAGCTGTTCAGCTGATAGCTGAGGTTGTTTCAGTGGCATTCATGCTGTTAGCCTGCTGCTAGGCTGCCTACGTTTCTTTTGTACGGTGTGATAACACATCTTTTAGAATTACCTTTGAATCTGATGAAAGCCTCCTTGTAATCAGGGGCTCCCTGCAAAAATTGTGCTTCTATGTAATGCCTCCCCCCCCTACTATTTTTAAAAACAATTAAGAACATGGAAATCCTGTGCCCATTTGTATGGGGCTTCCCCTGAAAACAGCCTTTAAAAAAATACTATATATATATATATATAGTATATATATATATTCAGTAATTAGCAAAGCTGTCAGTGGTGTATGACTCCTTTCACACCTTTTATGTGTGCTTTTTCCCACCTAGTTTGTTAACGTGCACTGACACACTCCACTTATCCACATGTGCCCCTAGCCTGGCGCTTACTGTTTAGCACTTTAAAAGGACCTGGATATTCCCTGCATGAACCTGGCAACTAGCTGTGGACATCAGGACATGCCCTGTTATATGCCACTCACATGTGGTTTGGAGAACAAGGACAGAAGATTCAGCCACCTTTTCAATGCGGGTGGCACTGTGGTCTAAACCACTGAGCCTCTTGGCCTTGCCAGTCAGAAGGCCAGCGATTTGAATCCCCACAATGGAGTGAGCTCCTGTTGCTCTGTGCCATCTCCTGCCAACCTAGCAGTTTGAAAGCACACCAGTGCAAGTAGATAAATAGGTACCGCTGTGGTGGGAAGGTAAATGGCATCTCCAAGCACTCTGGCTTACATCACAGTGTTCTGTTGTGCCAGAAGTGGTTTAGTCAGGCTGGCCACATAACCTGGAAAGCTGTCTGGACAAACGCCGGCTCCCTCGACCTGAATGGGTGTACTGAGACATCAAGTCAAAACATGCACTTTATGGCACTATCTGCTGTTTTTGATGTATTTTCCTGCTGGTTTTGTGCTGATGTGGGATTGTTTGTTAATTTACCTTTTGAAACTGTATTTTTATTTTATTTGTACTGTTTTATGCCATGAGGCATCCTGTTTGGATGGAAGATACAAGATACAAATGTTATCTATAAATAATTAAAAATAACACCCTAAAGTATTGACTAACTTGGCCCGCAGGACTCAATTTAATTATACTCTTCTAGTAATTCCAGAACATAATTTACATTCTCAGAAGCCCTGGGAACCAGCACATCCCCACCCCATCTTAAATTGCAACAGCTTCCCAATGTGAGACATGGGATTGTTGTCCACATAACTGCATTTTTTTTAGGCTTGCAACTATAACAAAAAGTGAACCATGGCAGGAAAACTGCTTGCTACATGGAGGCAGCTACCATGGAAAGCTGTTAAAAGTAGACCCTTCATGCTTGGCTATCACTGATTGGGCTGTTGATTTGAAAGTTAACAAGTTGATAGACAAAATTCCTTGTGCCTCTATTTGCACATGTGCGCCGCGCACACATGCTCAAAGGCTACAGACTTTAAATCTTGTAAAATGTTCACTTGGTATCTTTAGCTGTAAGTGCTGATGCTATAAGTAGCACTCTATTTCTTTTTACTTTCAATGGCTAAGGATGAGAAGTAATAATAATAATAATAATAATAATAATAATAATAATAATAATAATAAAATAGCTGGGCTCAGGGCAGCTAACAACAATCAATATATTTTCTAAACACTTTTCACCCTGTGCTGCTTTACCAGTGTATTATGCCACTGACGAAATTCAATTTTCTGTGTTAGGACTGCTTCCAGCTCACTCAGAAATGCTAAGCAGTGTTGAGCTAGTCAAATGAGAGGTACTGCAGCTGCAGGAGTAATGTGAAGTTCAAGAACTTGATGACGAGTAAGTGAAGTTTAAAAACATATCCACAAATGTTGGATTTCACTGTGGACTTCACTTTGAAGCTGATGGCTGGACAGTGAATAAACTTCCTGCTTATCCTTCTCATTTTTGGATTTCATTATCGTTGGGGGAGGATTATATAAATGAAAACAGGAAACTGCAGTCAAGATATTTTTTGCCAAGAATAGATGTTTCTCTCTGATATAAGCAGGGAACTATGGAAGGCCACGGAAGATGTTCTGAATGCACCCTTGAATTTTGAATAGCAAATTATTTGCATTCATACTGTCAGGGAACTGACATCTAAAGCGCCGCAGGTGCAAAGGCTCCCTGAGGTTGAGAGAGCAGTAGCAGCGGAAGAGGGAACCAGTAGAGGGCGAGCAAGAACTCCAAGGGAAAGTGAGTCGGAGGGATGGCTCAGAGACGCTTCAAGCGAAACCAGTGGGGAGGTCTCAGGACCTCCTATAGGGACACCCACACCTCGACGGAAACTGTCACGCCGAGAGGCCAGACGACGTGTTTCCGTTAAGGAGCTTTTATGTTGGAAACGTTTCCGAAAGCAGCCACTTTCGGATTCTACTAGTGATTGACGCAGCCATGCTGGAGGGGCTCCGTCACAGGCAGAGGTTTGAAAACCTGATCAAACTCTGAGGGACTTGCATTTTACGCACAAGCAGCTCATCGTCCCATCACAGCAATCCGAAAGTCACCGAAAGCCAGCTTGTGCAGAGAGAAGCATCATGAGCAACCCAGCCGGAACCGGGGGTGCAGGAGCAGCTGGAGGGGGTCCAAGCCTGGAAGAAAGGTACAGAGCGTTGGAGATCCAGTTGGCGCTGCAAACGGCGAGGCTTGAGGAGAGGAGGGCTCAGGATGCAGAAAAGGGAAAGGAGAAAACCACCCCGCTCGCCAGAAAGGTACCAGGATTGGTGCAGAAATTCGGGGGGGATCCCAGGAACTATCATGCCTTTAGAACAGAGATGCAATACGCTCTAAACTTGCAGTTTGATGACTTCCCCGACGAGGAATCGCGAGTGGCGTATGTGATTGGCCATCTCGAATCCGGGGCGAAAGATTGGGTTAGACCCCTGATGGCAGCGAATAATGAGATCTTAAAGGACACGAGGAAGTTTTTTCGTGCCATGGACCTGATGTTTTCCAGCGATATTGAGCAGGGGGTGGTGCGAAGGCAGTTAATGGCTTGCCAGCAAGGAAGCAGATCTGTCCGTGAGTACTGGACTGAATTTACTATGCTGATTCATAAATTGGGGTGGGACCTATCGGCGGAGCCCATCCAAATGCTTTTCGAAGAGGGGCTTTCTTCAACCGTCAAAGATGAGCTTTCCCGGGGGCCCAGGGCGGAGTCTATGGACCAATTAACCAAATCTGCGCTGGCCATAGGAGCGCGCCAGGAGGCGAGGGCTTTGGAAAGGCGGGAAGGGAAAGGAGACCGTTGGAGGGAGTTCCGCATTCCAGACATTCCAGAGCCATCTTTCCCGCCGGCAGAGCCGATGGAAGTTGGAACAGCGCGGGCGCGCGCAGTTTCAAATCCCAGTGAAGGGCGGAAGAAGGAGGGAAAGAGCGCCAAGAGATGTTATCTCTGCCAACAGCCAGGGCACTTTGCCAGAGTCTGCCCACAAAGAAAGGAATGGCAAGGGATGGCAGGAGCTGTTGGGGGAAAGGAAGAGGAAAGCAAGGAGCAAGTAAAAGCCAACGCCTGGCTGCCACCGTCGGGGCACAGCAGCCAGGCCAAAGAGCAATGAAAGTGCCCATGCCAGAACCTCCCAGACCTGCTTTAGTGATAGAGGTGTTACTAGAACTGCCAAACGGACACCCACTAAAGGTCAAGGCGCTTTTGGATTCAGGCAGCTCCTGTAATTTCATGAGTAAGGAGTTTGCAGCTGAGCACCAGATACAGACCATCCCTTTAAGTAACCCCTTGCAGGTGACTACGATTGACGGCAGAGAGCTGTTGGGGGGAGAAGTTAGCCAACAGACTGTCCCGATGATAATGAGAGTGGCAAGGCACACCGAACAGATAGCGTTTAATGTGGCCATCCTGGGAGGAGCGCCCATCATTTTGGGGATGAGCTGGCTGGCGCTACCCGATCCGCTAGTGGGCTGGCATCAGAGGGTGGTCTCCTTTGGGTCAGCGCATTGCCTAGAACACTGCAAGGAGGGGAAGGTCTCGGGAGGAGACAGAGTCACCCTAGCGGGGATGGAAGTGATGGGCAAAGGGAAGGTGCCCCCGCAATACGCAGATCTGAGCAACGTATTCAGCGAAAGGGAAGCAGACAAACTGCCACCGCATAGACCCTTTGACTGTCAAATCAACCTACTCCCAGAGGCCCAACTCCCAGTAGGCAAGCTGTACGCCATGTCAGACAGGGAGATGCAGGAGCTGAGGGAGTTCATTGACAAAAATTTGAAGCGAGGTTTCATCAGAGAGTCCCGAGCGGTGGGGGGCAGCCCAGTGTTTTTTGTGGACAAAAAGAACACAGACAAACCGAGACTGGTGTGTGACTTCAGGGCCCTCAATGCAGTGTCGGAGCCCCTGGCTTTCCCTATGCCCCGAATTGACGACATTTTGACCAGAGTAAGGAAGGGAAAGATTTTTACAAAACTGGACCTGCGGGGGGCGTACAATCTGATACGCATAAGGAAGGGAGATGAATGGAAGACCACCATGTTTACCCCTTTGGGAGCCTTTGAATACCTCGTTATGCCCTTCGGTCTACAAGGGGGCTCCGCCTGTTTTCAAGCTTTTATAAACCACGTTCTGGGACCTTTGCTCTACAAGAACTGTGTGGCCTTTTTAGACGACGTGTTGGTGTATTCGGAAGATGAGGAACAGCATGTGAGGGACGTTCGAGAAGTGTTGGGCAGGCTGCAAGCCAACCAGCTGTGGGTGAAACTGGAGAAGTGCCAGTTTCATACCAAGGAGGTGGAATTCCTGGGGTACCGCTTGTCAGACAAGGGATTGGCCATGGATCCAGGCAAGGTTCAAGCGGTACTGGAATGGAAGACACCGAAGACCAAGAAGGACGTGCAAAGATTCTTGGGGTTTGGGAACTTTTATCGGAAGTTCATCAAGAACTTTGCCCACTTGACGGCGCCCATCACCGACTGCCTCAGCAGCAAGAAGAAATTTGTTTGGACGGTGGAGGCGGATCGAGCCTTTGAAGAACTGAAAAGGGCTTTCGCCTCGGAAGAACAACTTCTGCATGTGGATTTACAAAAACCCATGAGAGTGGAAACAGATGCATCCGACCGGGCTATAGGGGCGGTCCTTCTTCAACCGGGGAGGAGTGCGTCGGAGTGGAGACCGTGTGCCTTCTTCTCGCGGAAGCTGAATAAGTCCGAGAGGAATTACACGGTGTATGACAGGGAACTACTTGCCATTCACGAAGCATTCCGGAGGTGGAGACATTTATTAATTGGGGCACAACACAAGGTGCAAGTGTGCACCGACCACAAAAATTTAGAGTATTGGAGAACAGCTCGAGTGCTCAACCAACGACAAGTGAGATGGGCACAGGAATTCTCCAAATTTAACTTTGAGATTTGTTATGTGCCAGGCCCAGAAAACGTCAGGGCGGATGCGCTCTCACGCAAACCAGAATATTGGGAAGGGGAGGAGGTGATCGAAGAGAGACATGTCATCCCGGAGGACCGCTGGGTGTGTGGGGCGGCGCTGGTGGGGCAACGGGAACTGGTGGAGGAAACGGAAAATGATGAATATGCCCAGGATAAGCTCAGAGGTCTCAGGGGGGAGGGCGAGAGCCCCGGAGGTTTTGAGGAAAGAAATGGGGCATTGTATTACAAAGGGGCACTGTATATACCCGAAGGTGAATTGAGGGGGAGAGTACTCAAGCAGTTGCATGATAGCCCCACGGCGGGACATTTTGGGCAACACAAAACCATGTGGTTGGTTACCAGGGAATTTTGGTGGCCTAAGGTGAGGGAAGATGTAAGGGAGTATGTAAGAGGGTGTGACCAATGTCAGCGAGCCAAAGGGGAAAGAAGGGCGCCGGCAGGGTTATTAGAACCTTTACCCACACCAGAACGGCCTTGGGAAGCGATATCAATAGATTTTATGACGGATCTGCCAAGGTCCAAGGGGAAAACAGCCATCATGGTAGTAGTAGACCTGTTAACTAAGATGTGCCATTTTGTAGCATGCTCACATGCAGTCACAGCGGAAGAAACGGCGAAGTTGTTTGTGGAACATATCTTTAGGTTGCACGGGGCTCCCTCGAGGGTGATCTCAGATCGAGGCAAACAATTTACTTCCAGGTTCTGGAGGAAGCTCATGAGCTTGCTACACGTGGAAGTTAATTTTTCAACTGCCCGGCACCCTGAAACCAACGGGCAGGCGGAAAGGGCAAATGGCATTCTTCAACAATATCTTAGGTGTTATGTCAATGACAGAGAGAACGATTGGGTCGAAAAGTTGGCGTTGGCAGAATTTGCCTACAATAATGCGGAGAATGTGTCCACAGGGATGAGTCCCTTTTTGGCTAATTACGGGTGTCACCCCAGGGCATTTCCAGGGGAAGGAGGGGAGAGATGGAGCGTTCCAGCGGCTGAACATTTTGTAGAAGAGATGGAAGCCATCCATCAGCAGCTCCAGCTCAACTTAGAAAGGGCCAAGGCACAATATAAGAAGCAGGCAGACAAGAACAGAAGGGAAGGTGAAACCATAAGGGTGGGGGATCAAGTGTGGTTGTCAACCCAAGGGTTGCCGTTCAAAGGGGGTTGTAAGAAACTGAGGCCCAGAAGATTGGGACCCTTTGAGGTGATTCAGCAGGTCAACCCGGTAGCTTTCAAACTCCGATTACCCAACCACATGAAATTGCACCCAGTGTTCCACAGGTCGTTACTGTCACCATACAGGGGGGGACGTGAAGGGGAGCACGTCAGGGGACCAGCCTTGGAAGAGAGGGAACGCCGCAACCATGTAGCGGAAATCCTCGATTCCAGGTGGAAGGGTAATCAGGTGGAGTATTTGGTGGCGTGGGAAGGGGAACCGGAGTCAGAAAACACCTGGGTAAGTGCAGAGGAAGTCAATGACGAGGTTTTAACAGAAACGTTCCACCAAAGGTTCCCGAGGAAACCTCAGCCTATAGCAAGGTTTAGGAGGGAGTATTTCGGCACCACCGATGAGGAAGAGGAAATGGAAGGGTTCGCGGAGTCGGAGTTGGAAGATGGAGTGGACTCTGATGACGAAGAGTACCTAGAGAGTAGGAACAGCAACAAGTGGAAGGAAGTGTTCGCGACGTCGGAAGATGAGGGAGGTTCTTTCAGGGGTTTTACCTCCTCACCGCCAGTAGGAGAGGAGACGGGAGGGGGTGAAGGGGGCCCTGGAGGGGAGGTGGATGTCAGGGAACTGACATCTAAAGCGCCGCAGGTGCAAAGGCTCCCTGAGGTTGAGAGAGCAGTAGCAGCGGAAGAGGGAACCAGTAGAGGGCGAGCAAGAACTCCAAGGGAAAGTGAGTCGGAGGGATGGCTCAGAGACGCTTCAAGCGAAACCAGTGGGGAGGTCTCAGGACCTCCTATAGGGACACCCACACCTCGACGGAAACTGTCACGCCGAGAGGCCAGACGACGTGTTTCCGTTAAGGAGCTTTTATGTTGGAAACGTTTCCGAAAGCAGCCACTTTCGGATTCTACTAGTGATTGACGCAGCCATGCTGGAGGGGCTCCGTCACAGGCAGAGGTTTGAAAACCTGATCAAACTCTGAGGGACTTGCATTTTACGCACAAGCAGCTCATCGTCCCATCACACATACATATATATATTTGTATATGTATGACATCCAAACTGAAATGCAAGCTGATACTCAATTACAGAGTATAAAAACCTTTTGGAGCGCTCTGTGTGCAAGTTAAGCAAATTATGGAGAAATTAGAAAACCAGCTTCTGATTAAATTTAAGAACACAACAAAAAATTGGAAGATGTTAAATATTAATAATTTCTGTAGTCGCCGTCATTCATGGATATGGTAAGTTTGTTTTACCAATGAATTTACTTATGTTTGTGAAAGATAGCTATAAATATACTGAACCCACAATTGTGTTATATAAACATGCATTAGAATATACAGCAAGGCAGGAAGAAAGATAAATGTTTCATAAATGTTACTGGTGTTTTGTGGTTCATTGCATCAGCACTCCTCAATTTTGGTACAATACTCTCTTTGTGGTGTGATAGCAAAATTTGCCTTAAATGTTGTTGACAGGATTGCGGGAAATGGCTGTAAATAGACATGAACTACCGATCCTATGGATAAAGTTCTAGTTAAGTCGACGTGTCTTGTTTACAAGGACTGCACAACAAATGAAACAACTTGAATTGATGATATAGACTGTGAATATGTAGCTTTTAATTTCAGTTTAACATTTTCAGTGTTGCATTTTCGACATAATTTTATCAATACAGTTTCCTTTGCCAATGTTAAAATACAAACTGCTTTTTTTGGGGGGATGCAGATGTTTATTAATGTTGTTTGAATTCAGCCATTGCAATGCAATTGGAGGTAGAATGGTATTTCCAAAAATACATCCTCTTAGATATAATACATTTGTGAATTCTTGAATTAAAGGGTGGGGTTCTTTATGTTGATATACAGATAGTAGTCTTACATTAGTATACAACTGCAATTTGGGGCAGTTCCTCCTAGTAGTGGGACTAAAAGACAGTGGCTAGCTTAAGACCACATAATTCATTCATGTCTGATGTGAAATTTGAACTGGACACTTTCAGGTTTACCTCGTTTGACCATACCACCACACATATTCTTACCAGTTCTAAGAACCTCTGCCTCCGAAGCTTCTAATCCCTTAAAATATATCTGACATTGACACTGGATCTGCAAAAAAGTGTGGCACAATGACATGGTCTCACTGTGATGAAAGTTTAGTTAACAGGGCCCCCGTGTTTTTGTTTTTGCTACTTTAATCTTTCCCTGTGGCATAAATAATAAGTTTTTGACAATAATTCTTCTCATCCATTCAGAGTTCTGCAGAGGTACATCCTAATTTTGTTTATTGGGCTGTTCTGTAGGTTGTATCTATCGCTAGTCCTACTCAGAATAGACCCAGTGAAATCAGTGGACCTAATTTTGTTATATCCATTAATTTGAATGGGTCTACTCTGACAAAGATTAGCATTGGATACAGACCTGTACTTTCCTAAAATAGGATATTGGGGAATTGAGAGACATGGCTAACATACGCATGAGAGGATTACAGAAGATGTTGTAGAGTCCTTTGACTTTCCACACAGTGCAAACACATTGGGGGTGAGTTAAAAGGTTTGCTTTAGATTGCTCAGAATGAATCCTCTTGAGCCACAAGAAGCTTAAAGGTTCAGGAAATACTCCAGCCTGCTCTAGCATAAAGGAGGCACTGGGCAGTGGGAGCATTTGCACATAGTAGTGTTGATCTAATTCTGTACTACAGAGTACCCTGGTAATATTTACAACAGTTTATAAGCCAGTGTGGTGTGATTATTACATATCACACAAAATATTATCTCCTGACTCACAAGTGCTGTTTCCAGATTATGCAAAGACTAAATCTACAATAGCAGAGAAACATTCTGCATAGAGTAACATATATCACACACAACAGAGGCTGCTAAGTTGCAAATTTCACCTAATTCTGTCAAATAAAAAAAAAGTCATATTTATTTCTTGATTTCCCCATAATAGTGACTGGGTAGATACAAAGCTTCAGACTTTCAGATTTTGACCCAAATCAGGCAGTCTCTTGTAGTCAGTACTCACCCCAATAGTTTTAACTTTGTGTCCAGCATTATTATCAGTCTACTAGGAGTGTAACTGGAAGATCAGCAGGTTTCGGACCCTGAAAATGTAATATATAATCATGTATTATAGTTTATGTTGTGTTTGAGCAGAAGGAATGCCACTACATAAAGTCCTATGCTTTTTTATCTGCTTGAGACATGTGCAATTTTTAAATTAGGCTCAAAATATTTCAATCAACAGTTTCTGAAGTGATTGGACATTTTAAATATTACCAAAAGCTGTAATTTCTCATGAAAGCTTATTAAGCTCTTCTTCTTGTTGTTGTTTAAATAACTGAAGCACTGTCATTTGGATTTATGAACTTTTAAATAGAAATTTTGCTTTAAGTGTTAATGTTTTGTCTTGTCAGATTCTGCAAATTATATGAATAATGGGGCCCTGAACTAAATCTAGGTTTAGATAGCCAAAATTGAATCTGAATTGAAATAAGTAATGGGGTGAACCCTCCGCTTGCCCCCAGGATAAACTGTATTTGGGCTTCGAAAACCAAACAGAAAATACATCTCACGCAGCACAATTCTTACCATTTATATTCAGAAGGCTGATATAGTGAATTTTGGCAGCATCACAAGTTCAAATTCCATTCATCAGCTATCCACTCATCAAGTGGCCTTGAGTAAACTGATGGTTCTTTGTTCAGTTCCCAATGTGCAATATGGAAATAATGCAGACTTACCTCCAGGCATTGTTTTGAGGATTAATTAAATGTGGATATGCTGTTGTCAGTTGCATTGAACTTTCAAGACAGTGTAGGTGTAAAGGTAATAAATAATATTAATGGAATACCTATGCAGGCAAAGTTTGAAGGCTTAATCTATTTCCTCCACCACCCTAAATCATAGCTAGTTCTTAAAACTTCAGGCTGTGTTACTGATGCCGGGAAGCAGGCATATTAATTGCTTTGAATAACTTCCAATCTGTTAAGTATTACAGCAAGGCTGTTGGCCAGAATGCAGGTCCAAGTAGCAATGCTCCCCCGCCCCTTTTTTAGCAATTAGTCAAGAACTGTGCCTTCATGGAACCAAGTGCAAAGAACCTCATAGAGTGACATTTTATACTGTCCAAGAAGAGGTGAAGGGTGGTCCAAATGTTTGTGTACTTGAAAAAATTAGGCAGGAACCTCCTCTACCTAGTTATTTCAGCTAGTCTGACTACTAATGTGGCTTTACAGAGGAAAGTCCTGTATTTGAAAAGCTGTCAGAGGGCAGTTCTCTATTTGAACATGGCCTGTATTTCAAGGGCTGACCAGTCCAAGTGTGGTTTCAAGATAAAGAACCAGAAGAAGTTAGAAATAAGGGCCTTGAAGTTCCCCACCAGCAGTTAGCACCTAATCAGGAGGCTGCACACATACCACCCAGTGGCGTAGCGTGGGGGGTGCAGGGGGGGCCGGCCGCACCAGGGTTAGGGTTAGGGGGCGCAAATCCACGGGTTAGGGGGCGCAAATTACTTGCCTTGCCCCGGGTGCTGACAACCCACGCTACGCCACTGATGCCACCTGGTCAGTATTCTCCCCTGTGGTGAGACTGACTATTTCTATTTAAATTATAATAACTATTTCTGTATTTGCATTTATACATCTAAATGAACATGCTAAGCTGTGCCCTCTTTAGGCGATGCATTCATTAGGTGATGCGTCTTCATTAATGGTATGCTACTTAGTACAGCCATCCAGAGCAAGATGGTAACATGGCCCCCATCCACATACACAGTAGAAGGCAACCAGACCAGCATTTGAATCTTAATTTAACATTGGTGATGGGACTTGTTCTCTGCTACACTAGCACCTGGAAGCAGGAAGCTACCTTAAGGAGCATAGGGCAGGTAAGGTTGCCACCTTTGGCTGGGCAAATAAAAGACAGGTCAGGGGAGAATTGGGGGGCTGAAAATTACTTTACCTGGTGCAGAAATGACTTCAAAGTTCTCCACCAAACAGGAGGGAACCGGAACCCCCTCTCTCTGACTGACCTGCCTCCGCCTGTGCAAAAACTCTAACTTCCCAGTTCCTGCCCCCCATTCTCCACCAGGCCTATGTAAACCCTTATTCTCTGACTCCAAGTCTCTGTCTCTGAGCCACCCACCTCTGCCCACACAAAAACTCCCCCCCCAGTCTCCACCAGGGCCCTCTTCCCCTCAATTCTATTTCTAAACCTCTGTCTTCCTAACAGATATAGGCAACCAGTACTTTTTGCACAACCTTCAAGCTCCCATCACTGTTGACTCATAGCTATAATTACATGAGGGGAGAAGGAGGAGGAGAAATGAAGGTAATGATGGAACTGAGTCTAACCAGAGCCGTGCTGCGGACGTCCTAAAACCCGGTAGCTCTCCGTTGCATTATCTCACTATAAATTTCTGATCTGAGCAAACACCATCACTTTGCCCTGCCTGCCCAAAAGCTTTGTTTATGTGATTTGTTTGTAGAGGAGCTTTTGTGTGTTCATATATTCTGATATGGTTTCTGTGACCCTGGCTGGCAACTAATTTTTTAAAGGAAGCATATTTTGAACTGCACTGAGAGGCTAGGTAAAGACAAATGCAGTATGCAGAACATTTCCAAAAATAATGTTAAACGAATTGCCCTGTATCAGCAATACATAATGCAACTCTGTTTATTTTGCTTTCTGTTGTTGTGTTTTGGAAATAATACTTTAAAAAATCCAAACACAGATTGAAGGGGCTGTAGTACTGGCATGACCCACTACCTCACAGGCAAATAGCCCCTTCCTCATCAGTAAAATGCAACACAGCCTCTCTAATAATTCATCTCTCATCCTTTTAAGTATTTTTCTCTAGTCTTGGCTTGGTAAGGAGGAGGGTATGAGCATAGCTGTTCAGGTTCATAAAGGAGAACTCCATCAAGCCTATGTTTTTCGCACTGGAGGAGTGTGGATTAAAGAGCCATTTGCCTGTATCTCGGGGTGAGTGGCTGAGGAGTGTACAGTAATATATGTGGATGTAATAAATAGAAGGGATGCGGGTGGCACTGTGTGTTAAACCACAGAACCATCAGAAGGTCGGCGGTTCAAATCCCCGTGACGGGGTGAGCTCCCGTTTCTCGGTCCCTGCTCTTGCCAACCTAACAGTTTGAAAGCACATCAAAGTGCAAGTAGATAAATAGGTACCACTCCAGCGGGAAGGTAAATGGCGTTTCCATGCGCTGCTCTGGTTCACCAGAAGTGGCTTAGTCATGCTGGCCACATCACCTGGAAGTTGTACGCCGGCTCCCTCGGCCAATAAAGCGAGATGAGCGCCGCAACCCCAGAGTCGGCCACGACTGGACCCTAATAGTCAGGGGTCCCTTTACCCTTTACCTAATAAATAGAAGGTTGTGCCAACAACCTGCCACTGTTCGCACTGGATGGTTAGATTGCTTTGCCTGTGTCTTCGATTACACAGGAGTAAGGTCTGCAGTGAAGACTGAGCCTCTGTGGTGCTAGAAGCCTGTCTCTAGCATATTCAGTGGATGGGATGTTTTAGCAGGCTTAAAAGGAATTTCAGTAACTCCAATCTCTTTCCCATTAATGAACATTACAAATCCAAAGGATACTACAGGCAAAAGTGGATGGGCACATTAGCTTTATTGTATATATTAGGCAGTGAAGTGGGGGTGTTTGGCAATGGAAGGTGTGGTTTAATAGGAAATTTGTGACAGACCAGGAGCAGGAGATCTCAGGGTCCCTAATGCAGACTTCCACATTGCAGTCATTCTGACTTCTCATGAATAAAATTCAGCTATTGATGCCGGAGTTAAATCAGATTTTTTTAAAGCATAATACTCCATCTCTGAATGTGCTGGAACTAGCACATTATTAATTCTTAAATTTAGGCATTAAAGGAAGCTATAATTGGTCTCCTACTCTCTCAAATTTCCTATTTAGGAGAGAGATAGCAGGAGACTGTAAGCACAATGGAAAACAGGAAAGACAAATATTTTCACATACTCAAGAAACTACAGTCAAATAAAGACAAAGAATGCATTGTTTAACCATAGTTTTGATTAAGAAAATTCCATCAGATGAAGCAATGGGGGGGGGGCGTGTTTGTGGTAATAAAGTATTGTGCTTCAGTGCTTCTTCTTCTTGCTCACTGAGCTTTTTTAATATAGGGATTGTGTGTGTTTTTACCATCCTAATAAGATGTTGGTTACATTACCCTTTCTATTGTCTTCATAGAATTGTGAACTTGGAAGGGACCCTCAGGGTCATCTAGCTCAACCCCCTGCACTGCAGGAATCTCAACTGAAGCATCCATGGCAGATGGTGAAATATAGTATAAAGGATATTGGTTTGCTTTAAAAGTAGTCACTTTGGGAATGCAGTGTACGCGAAGCGTTGGGTCATGAGGTTTATCCTATATATACAACTATTGCTTCCCATTTTGATTAATTCTACAGATTTCATTAACATGCTGCCAATCGCATGGTCGGCGGTTCGAATCCCCACGGCGGGGTGAGCTCCCGTCCTTCGGTCCCAGCTCCTGCCCACCTAGCAGTTCGAAAGCACACTTAACTGCAAGTAGATAAATAAGTACCGCTTTATAGCGGGAAGGTAAACGGCGTTCCATGTGCTGCTCTGGTGCAGGCTCGCCAGAGTAGCTTCATCACGCTGGCCACGTGACCCGGAAGTGTCTGCGGACAGCGCTGGCTCCCGGCCTCTAGAGTGAGATGAGCGCACAACCCTAGAGTCTGTCAAGACTGGCCCGTACGGGCAGGGGTACCTTTACCTTTACCTTACCTATTTTTATCCCACTCATCACTGCTAAAAAAAAAAAATCTGACATTGAGACATCCCCCCTATCTTGTATGTTTTCCTTTTTTATGTAATACATTTTAAATTTCTGGTCCATCTCATGGTATATTCATGGATGTCACATTTTCTAGTTAAATAACGTCTTATATGGGACTATATTAAATATGGACCTTGTTTGCAAATGTGTGAGATTTAGAACATAAATACAGGCATGTTTATATTCACATAATTGGGAATGTGTGTGTAGTCTATATATAATCAATTCAGGAAGCTGTTTGTGTAGTCTATATATAATCAATTCAGGAAGCTGTTTACAAAAAAAGGTTATTTGGCAAACTTCACTATCCTAGTGATTACATGTCTCTTCCTCTTTTGTATCCCAGTATTCCTTCAGCAGAAATTCCAATTGATTTCTACTGAGTGCTGGGTTTAATGAGTTAAGAATGGGACTTGCGATGCCTGGCTTTGTGCTATAATGATTGTGAAGCCTATTTCTCTGTGACTGAACTGGAAAACACATCAGATCATCACAGCTTTGCTAGCACAGTAACCTTCAGCAGTCTTTCCCTATGGCCATCAATAGCTTATATGCAATTACTCACTGTGAACTGTAGGATCAGCTTCCAGCTGCAAGCTTAACAGAACATAGCCCACAAGCAGCAGATGAAATATGGATTTATAATCTAATACATAAAGAAAATCTGAGTATGTGTGCACATGCTTGAATCTAAAAGCATACTTCACGGGGCGTTCCTGATGTGATGTCCCAGGTGCCAGATTCCTGAAAGTTTGTATAAAACTGCATCTGTGATGTTAGCAACTGTACCCTCTAATTACTAGGAAGAGGCAACTGAAGGCAATGCTATCAGCACTTTAAAATTTCTTAAAACTATAAGCCACCTCAGGGCCGGATTTAGGTTTGATTAGACCCTAAGCTATAATGGGGCCCTGTATATGTCCTTTGTCAACAACAAATTGCTGCTGTTTTTTGTGTGCAATATATGATATATGGGGATTTATGGATCTAATGGGTATCTAAAGCCATTTGCACAGGTTGCCATGCAACCAGTCCATGCAGAATGTAGGCACCCTATATATAGAAATGAGCAAACCAGTGATATTTTAGGGAGCAGGCAGGGCCCATTATTTACATCATAGGCACCTACACAGCACAAAACACTGTTGCTGTATGTAGGTTTTATTTCATTTGTTTTTTATCTTATATTTTGGAAATGTACATCCAGGTTTTTTTCCTTTAAATTTTTTTAGGACCTCCAAGAGAGTGGGGCCCGAAGCTATAGCTTGTTTAGCTTATACATAAATCTGGCACTGAGCCACTGGCAAATGCCATGTCTGCCCATAGCCCTGTTGGAAGCTTTGTTCAATAGTTCCACTTCCTGAGGGCCGTACGTCTGTATTTCTAGCTCTGGTGATTATAAAAACTGAGCACAGTTCCCTGGCATGCATAATGCTCTGTCTGCAAAACTCTCCTTTCTGCCCTGCCTTTCTGCAACTGGCACACAAAGCACAATGCAGATTAAATGAAAAGTGCCTGACCCAAAACTGATTAACTTGACTCTTTATCAGCCGTCTCCACACTCATTTCCTTAGTTTAGGAAAGTAGTAGAATTAGGAACGTGGGTGAGCATTCTCATCATAGTTGCTCCTCACAAATTATCTTCTTTGTAACTCATCACATGCGGCCACAATTGTAAGATGCGCATGAGAGAGCATATATTTTCCCCTAGTACCAAATCCAATCTGCAGTTGAAAGGTTTTGGAGTAGAAAATGAACCTGGGGTGAGGTTCAGGGACAAACAACATGTTACACTTACCTATATGTACCTTTTATCTTAGCTTTTTTCTTTTTGTCACCACACTTTGAAGCAGGCAATTTCTGCAAACAAACTCGGGAGGGGAGAGGAGAAAAAAAATGCAACTTAACACTTTGCCGGCTGATCAGTTTTTCTTTCAACTGAAAAGAGATACAGATAGCCATATTTTTCCCTCCATGCAAAAAGCCTGGTTGGGAAGAATTATGGTATGAACTGGCCAACAGGAAAGAGGTTTAAACATACTCTTCCATGCCAGTTTGCCTTGAAATTTAAAGCTGTGGGTGGCTCTGCGCCACAAGTTTGGGGGCGCTTAAGCCGGTGAGATGCTGAGGTGGGCAGCCGGCTCTGCTCTCCTGTGCACCTGGGACTGGGCAACCGGGGGGGGGGGCGCCGGGCGGATCTTTGCACCCCGGCGCCGTATATGCTTAAGACAGCCCTGAGGCTCACAAGGGAGCTCACTCCCCTCCAGAGGGACCCCCCTACCCCCCAGACCAGGGGCAATCCAAGGCAGGGGGTGGGAGGCTTGGCACTCTCACAGCACTCCAAAGAGGGACAACCCAAAGGAATAATCCCATTTCTCTTTGGAGGTGGCCTACCACTGTGGGGTACCTTGGGGGGTTAAATTCCTTCTACCCTGTCAATTGCTGTAGACAGGTGTCAGTTTCTTCACTGAAACATGAGGTTTTCCTCACCAAGGCAGCGACGGTCTCCACGCCTCCATTGCTGACTCTTTTTAGGCAGCGCAGCATTTGTTGGAAAGAAATCTGTACTAAAGCTGAGAATATTGTAAAATCAATATAAGTTAGAGTAGGCCATAAAGAAATAACCAAAGCGTTCTGGAGGGGAAAATATTTGTCTCTATATATAGGTCTATTGGTTATATTTAATAGTCAAGGGAGACTAGAATAATTGCTATGTATTACTGAACGAGAGAGAGAGAGAGAGAGAGAGAGAGAGAGAGAGAGAGAGAGAGAGAGAGAGAGAGAGAAATCAGGTTACTTTAGATTATGAAAGAGGTGTTACTGCTTCATCTGCTGTGCTGGTTTTATAATTCCTCACTGCAGAAAAGAAAGAAAACTTTTAAGGGAAGTAAATTAAAACCTTTTAATGTGATTTCCCAGTTTTTACTACTGGGATTTCCCCCCTTAAAGGATGTTACAGATCAGTAAGCAGATTTCATACTTAATGGCTCTGCAGTTATATATGAAACCTTATGTTTTATTTGGATTATTAATAATCATGCTGGGCAATAATATTTCTAAGATGCTCTGTGCTATTCTAATTGCTGCAATTGCAAGGTTCAGAATGCTGAAACACTGCTGCTTTGGTGTTGAGCCAGGAGCGCCTGATTGATAATATCTGTCTCGGGTGTCACCATGAGAGAAAAGAATAAAGTCTCAGTAGATTCAGTGCAGTGCAGCTGTCTAGCTTAGCTCTAATTTCTCTGGCCCATTGACGTCATTGGGAGGTTTCAAACCAGTCCAAGACGCCTAGTAAACTTGCACATAAATGGAACAAAAATGCACTGATTCTATAATCCACTGCTCAGGAAAAGTTAGGGATTGTCTCTTCTCATTCTAGCTTGTTTC
Organism: Podarcis melisellensis; assembly: GCF_964234715.1. Lineage (NCBI taxonomy): Eukaryota > Metazoa > Chordata > Lepidosauria > Squamata > Lacertidae > Podarcis > Podarcis melisellensis. Next base: position 61,527,393 of record NC_138538.1, read on the forward strand.
ATTTCCCACATTAATTCTTTTCACTTTTAAAAACAAAACATTTCGTTAGCTAGGATGTGGAGAGATGCCTTTTTAAAAGGCAAGTGCAGAATGCAGATGTAGAAAGATGTAAAATGACAGAGCTTTGCTTATCTGCATCTTTCAGCCTTGAAAGATGATGAATTTGTAAATGTGTATAAGGATTTAAACAAGATGCTTCAATTGTAGGAGGATTTTTTAAAAAACGAAAATGCCACCTCTGCCTCCCAACAACCCATTGTGTTCAGTATTAATCTGCTTATGTCATATTTATAGGTTTTTTGGCGTGGGGAGAGGGGGTAAAAACAAGAAAGAATTATCTAGTTTAACTGCAATTAATTCATTTAAAGCTGTGGAAGGTTTTTTTAAAAGAATGAGTAAAATAAGCAGCTGAAATAGATGCTTTTGCTTGCTAATATACATACTAGGGAATTTTCTCTACGTGAAAAGGATTTTGTTGTTGTTGTTGTTAGCATTATTTGCACTACACTAATATCTTTACAGATTAGATGTAGCTTTTTACTGATTTAAAGTACTGAAATTACCTGCATTAATTAGTAATGATACAAAAGGCATTAGTGTGTTAGGAGTGTGCATTATTAAAAAGGAGCAACGTTCCCCAAATAAACCATTTAGAGCTTTGCAGGCAGCTGAATGTCTGCATTGAAGGGGGGGAAAGTAATGCAAACGTTAATTCATCTTATATTTCTTAAAGTTTGTAGTTTGTACAGCCGACCTTCGAAGTGTTCCTATTTTTCAGGGACAGTCCCAGACTACAGTTTCTGTTTAGATCCCAGAATGTACCACTTTTCCTGAGGACATCCCAATTTTCATTGAATAAATATTGGAGGGTATGGTAAAGGGCAAAGGTACCCCTGCCCGTACGGGCCAGTCTTGACAGACTCTAGGGTTGTGCGCTCATCTCACTCTAGAGGCCGGGAGCCAGCGCTGTCCGCAGACACTTCCGGGTCACGTGGCCAACATGAAAAGCTGCATCTGGCGAGCCAGCGCAGCACATGGAAATGCCGGAGGGTATGGTAGGATGTCCCTATTTTCATCAGCCACATGTTGGAAGGTATGGAGTTATCCGACCTCCAAGCCAACTGAAGGCAGCCCTAGGGAAGTTTTTTTTAATGTTTAACGTTTTCTTGTGTTTTTATATATGTCAGAAGCCACCCAGAGTGGCTGGGGCAACCCAGTCAGAAGGGCGGGGTATAAATAGTAAAATTATTATTATTATTATTATTATTATTATTATTATTATTATTATTAGGAACAGGACATCCTTTTTTCATCAGAGAAATGTTGGAGGGCATGTGTACAGTATGATGAACAACAACAACATAGTACTGGTTATAGCATAATTTGATTCTGTGAGATAGACAACATCACAGTCTGCACGGATATGGTATTATGCCTTAAGGTATTGGATTCTTCCCCTGTACATTTTCGCCTCATGCCCTTCTTCCCGTTTTGTGAAGGTTAAGAGAGGCGCTGTAACACCAAGTAAAATTCCTGTGTTGCGCTTCAGAAGATGTGGACCATCCTCAACTCCTCACTTTTGAGTTACAGATAATGTCTGAACAAAGACATTGGATTCAATGGACTTATGTCTGAACAAAGACATTGGATTCTTATCTCATTATACATGACAAAGCCATTTTTCACCTTCTCACCCCTTGCTTTTTCCTGTAAGACCTATTGCAGTCGTTAAGAGTTGTCAACAGGCTCATCACAGCTATCTGCCAATCACCCATTCCCACCACCCTTCTGAGTAATACCCCTCCCCACCTTCTCACTATATAGAAGGGTCTGGTGACTTCTCTTTCAGTGTATCTGAAGAAGTGTGCATGCACACGAAAGCTCATACCAAGAACTAACTTAGTTGGTCTTTAAGGTGCTACTGGAAGGAATTTTTTTATTTTGTCCTCACTTTTGAGTCACTGGAGTACTTTCCCTGGTACCAACACATACTCATGTCATGCAAATGCCTGTGGCTCTTCTGTTCCCTCACACTGCAGTGCCCTTCAGAGGCTTTCTGTTTCTTTCCCATCATTCATGCTCCCAGAATACAGAAACAGAGGCAGGACAAACAGCCACTATGGTGCTGCACTGTGTCTCCACAAAGGTGCCCATTCTGTTAGGATTGCCATATTTCAAAAAGTAAAAACCAGGACACCCCAAAATTTGTTGAGCTTTTTTTGGGGGGGGTAGACCACAAAATGGATCTTCTTTTGAGGAGACCACCAAAACTGAGCTTTTTAAAAAATATATGCCAAAAACCATGATTTTTAAATTCACTTGCCTAAGATCCAGGACAAAACTCTGCCTTTCAGAATTTCCCCTGGGACATAAATACTGCATTTAAAATCCCAGACATTACTGGGAAAATTAAATAGACTTATATGCTGGAGGACCCTGTAAAGGGGCTTTCTCTATCAAGTTCTTAACCTTAGTTTTCAAACATGAAATAGGCCAGTCTTACAGCATTTTGTATGAGGCTTGCCCAATCTTGAGGCTTCATTTGGCCTGCCAATTGCATGAGCTGATGTTGCATATCCTTATCTTGATTCATTGCAATTTTTCTACAAAAATAGGTGTCAGAACTCACCATGAATGCCTCCCTCTTTCTCTTAGAATGGCAGTCGCACCCGCCTGAGAAGTGCCGGAACTCAACTGAGGGGTTCCAGAACCCATCTGAGAGGTGCTGGAACTGAGTCAGGTCCCCTGGAAAAAACAACCCTGCCTGTTTTGCTCATGCAAATCCTGTAGTCTATGTTGGCAGCTCACTGGGCTAAGTTCCACTCTCTGACCCTAAGATTCCCGTAATAGCTGCATACAACATTTTCTGTTGAAAAGTGGATATCTCACATGATACTAATAATATGTAGTTCTCATCCCATTTTCTATGTAAATCCCTGTCTCTTACATAAAGCTGGGTCACAGTGTTGTATCCATACAGAATACCTGGTACAAAGCCTTAATGTTCCTCTTGTGATTATATATCACAGGAAGTTGCCAGGACTGCTGCAGCACAGCGGGAAAATCACTGGAGTTTGGATTGTGGTTTGCGCAGGTGCAAAGGAAATAAGTGCTCTTATTCTGCTGATAGGACTCTGGTAGATGTCTGGGTTGGTGCAGAAATCCTGTGGGATCAAGAGGTTTATTGGCTTCCAGAGCCAATAAGTCTCACATGGATTACTACTCTACACAAGAAACCTTTAATTTTTCACTGAGCAAATATACTTGCGAATACAGCTAAAAGCACTCTCTGAAGAAAGCTGAACCATTTTGCAACAAGCCTGATAGATAATCAAGCAGAGAATGTGAGATGGCCTTCCAGAAGAAATGAAGATGTCTGTGTACCCTAAACTGGAATTTCTGCAGAAATACTTTGTGCATGTTAATTTCACATCTCTCCTTTAAAAATATGATGTAGTTGACATCGGCCACAGAAAGTAGCTCTTTAGGAGAACTGGGCAAAGGAAATAAGCCTGGGGCCCAATGTCAGTTTGATTGTGCTGTCTGGTGGCTCTCTGAGCAAAGGTCTGTGGCAGCAGGGAAGCTCAGTTTTTTCCAGCAGTTCAAAGGCAATTATCTTCACCTTCAAGGCTACCAACAGTGCATTTTTAGATACCGTTTGGTAACTTAATTGTATGTAGATTATTTTATTTATTTTCAAACATTTCTATCCTACCTTTCTAATAACAGTAACAATAGTACTCAAGTTGGCCCAAAAATACATTTGGAACACCAAAAAACCCATTATAAAATGCAGTATTATTTATGATTTACTTCGTCACATTGTAAAATTTAAAATGATGGTTTAAAAGATTCACAAGCAATACATTTAAAAGCCTGCTTAATAAGAAAAGGCTGGGCTGCTTGCCATCAGTGGCTGGGCAAACATCCTTTGGCTACATGTGCCAGTCTCTTGGCACCCGTAGAGGAAAGGACCCTGCCTCTCATGGGTGAAACGTAGAGTAGAAGCAAAGCAATTGGGATTAGGCAGACAGGTAAAGTCAGCTCTTGAAACATTCTGGGCTCTTTCCAACTATACTGTTCCACAAGCACCTTTGGCTGTAGAACAGAACTTCATTTCCTCTTGTGCACTCCCTAAATCTGCTATAGGTTTCCTCCCACCCTTTGGAGCAGGTTTATAGAGGCTCACGAGAGGAGGGGGGGGGGCATTTTGGTTGTGTAGCCATAAGTGCTTGCACAACTGTTCAGTTGGATACTGCCAAGAAGTATTCTGATAGTTGTGTTACGGACCAATTAGTGTTTCCAAATTCTCTTCAAAGGTAACTCTGCACACTGTAAATCACAATGAATCCAGCTCAAAGGCTTCTATCAAATTTTAGTCCTACTCAAAGTAAGCCCATTTAAAACAATGAACTCTGGTCCATTAATTTAAGTTGGTTTACTCTAAGTTGAATAAAATTTGCATGTGGTGCATCTTATAAGTCAAATGTGTGGGAACTCGGGGATATTCCTGAATGCCTTTCAGCAGAAGGCTGGAATCAGGCTTGTTCAAAGCTCACTAAAGCTCATCGTGAAGGATCTACTGTCATATCAGGCTTATTGTCAATCTTATACTCATGCCATGGTCTACAGAGATGGACCGTATCGTAAGTTCAGATTCATACACACCTCTTCACACTCTGGGCTTCCAATACCTCAAGCAATCTCCTAACCACTGGTTTTCTGCTGCCACGATATAGACCTAATATTTCTGGCTGACTTTGTCACAGCCTTGATAGCTTGGCCAAATATGAGACGTAGTTTGAATGAACGAGTCTTTATTATTGTAGCAACAGCTGAATATAGCATGTGCTCATACGGTTTGTTTTCAATACAGTGCTTGGATACAGTGTTCATACATCATAACTAACATGCGCTTAGAACTCTATTCCTAATGTAAGTCCTAACCCTGCCCTATTCCCCTACTCTTCAGCAGCAACACCAGCCACCCTTCCCCTTCTCGCTTCCCTCATGTGTACGGCCTTACCATCAGCCAATCAGCACAGCACACCCCAACATTCTATCCCTCCCTCCTCGCGCTCGCTCCTTACCTCTGTAAGACACATAACATTTTACCGAATATCTCTTAATATACAAACTTGTACAAGTCAGCTACAATGACAGGCACCACTGGAGCACCCTAAATTGGGAACCTGACTTTTAAAGGATGTGCAGGCCTATCCAAAAGGGCCGAATATTTCCTGGAATGGAACAACTCTCAATTAATAGTACCTCTGTCTCGTCTAGAGCAAGGCTTCCAGCGGTTCATATTCCAAAAGTGGCTCCAGGCACCACTTCAAAACTTCCACCGCTTCTCTGAGTGAGATCGTTAGTGTCTGAGCCTCAGACAATTCTTTGTTGGCAAATTTGCTATAATTGCTCTCCACTGACTGTAGCTTTCCAATCAAGAGGAAAATTTGTTTGGGTAGAATTTTCCTTCCAAGTTTTACTTAGCTTGCATATAAAAATTGTGCAGGAAGAAACAAACGGAAATATATCGGATATTCTACTGAAATTCTGAAGATGTGTGGGTTGATTAAAGTAGTTTTCCTGTTTGCTTTAATTTAGCTTGTTTATTAATGATGTGAACGATGAGGAGAAACAGCCTGTTAATTAATACAAGAGATGATGCTAATTTGGGAAGTGTTGAAAAAGGCAATGAGGATGGAGAATTAACATGTGGGCAGCTCCTCTCCAAAGACCGCAAATAGATTATTTGGGGTGGGAGAAGAAAGAACAGGAATATATTCCTTTTCCAAAGCTGCCTCGTGACAGGCAGTAATGTTGAAAAACAATAGAGTAAAAAGTGATAGATTTAATTTCACTTATTTTAGAATGATAAGGTCCATTTTTATCTGTAAATACAGACCTTCTAAGTATACATTATGTTGTAATTAGTCTTTGGAAAACATCAATTTCCCATTGGTTGCAATTGCCCGCTATAAAGATTCATAAATTTGTTCTTGAGTAGGAAGGTGGCAAGTAAAGCAGCCAGATTTTATGGTTGTTTGTGTATGAAGTGTAGAGGGACTATGTTGTATTTAAGAGCCAGGGACAGGCAAGGCAGAAACATGGGGAAATAAGAGGGCCTTCTCAGTAGTGGCGCCCACCCTGTGGAATGCCCTCCCATCAGATGTCAAGGAAACAAACAGCTCTCAGACTTTTAGAAGACATCTGAAGGCAGCCTTGTTTAGGGAAGTTTTTAATGTTTGGTGTTTTAATATTCTGTTGGGAGCCACCCAGAGTGTGCCACCCAGGGGTCAGCAACCTTTTCCAGCCGTGGGCCAGTCCACCATCCCTCAGACCATGTGGTGGGCCGGACTATATTTGGGGGGGGGGGAATGAACGAATTCCTATGCCCCACAAATAACCCAGAGATGCATTTTAAATAAAAGGACACATTCTACTCATGTAAAAACATGCTGATTCCCGGACCATCTGCAGGCCAGATTGAGAAGGTGATTGGGCCGTATCCGGCCCCCGGGCTTTAGGTTGCCTACTATCTATCTATCTATCTATCTATCTATCTATCTATCTATCTATCTATCATCTATCTATCTATCTATCTGATTATGTCCGTTCCTGTTCTCTGTTTAAATATTGAGCATTGCTTGCTTCCAGATGTTTGGTTTTTTATAACTTTATTAGTACTTTATTAGTACAAATATTGTTGTTGGTATCCATCTGCCTTGGCAGACAATGGAGTATCCCTCCAGTGGCTGAGCTGGAGCACAGAGGTGTGCATCCATAGCCAAGATGTTGAAGCTGTTGATCAGTGAAAAAGGTGAATGTCGTGCCAGAGATCACAGGGAAAGAGACTGACAGTTTTATTTTCAATGTCATAATGCCACTGTACAAATCTATATTGCCTTGCCTCAAAAGGGTTATCATAGATCTGGAAAAGGCTCAAAAAGGGCAGTCAAAAATGATCAAGGGAGTGGAGCAGCCCCACTGTGAAGAAAGATTGCAACATATATGTATTCTATTGTTCTGTAAGATGCTTTGAGACATGCAATGAAAAGAAACTACTTAAATTAAAAAAACACTATGCAGATACTAGCTACAAACATGAGTTTGACAAACTGCGGGAGGCAGTGGAAGACAGGAGGGCCTGGTGTGCTCTGGTCCATGGGGTCATGAAGAGTTAGACACGACTAAATGACTAAACAACAACAATGCAGATACTAATGTTTTGAAACAATTAACGAGTGACTTAATTCAATCCTTTAAACCATGTTATGTGCTTAATAGAAACATTCAAAAAATAGCCCCTCTGTCTTTTAAAACAGGGTCCTTACTGTCAATTCACAAAAAAATGAGTTTGCTGAAAAGTCCAGCATAGTTAATTTCTTATTTGGTGCAAAAAGAAGCATGACTATTCTGGGATATAATGCCAGTACAGTGTTGAGTCATCGACTGCAGCAGAGGTAATGATAAGAGAATCTATTTATTACTCTTCTCTTCCAAGCACCGTGTGGTTAGCTCATCAAGAAATTGTTATTATTCCTTCTGGATGATTTTTATTTATTAGTTTGTAATTATGAAAATATTATCAGAGCATGGTTATATCTAGAAATTAAGTCTTCACAGTTAAATGGAGAACTGCAAGATTAAATCTTACTGCTTTTTTTTAAAAAAAGTAATAATGTCGCTTCCTTGATATTGATACACAATTCCTCATTTCTGCAGACTCTCCAGCATGTGATACTCTATTTAAATTCTCTTCATTGGAGTGTATAAACCACTACCTGGGTTAAGACTCACGGGAGAAATAGCTCCCCCAGGAAAAACAACAACACCCTGCAGTATATTGCAAGAAGTCAGTATTGTGAATCCACTATCTGAAAACTAATAAAAGAAACATATCATTTTCAGTTCCAGTTCTCCCAATATATTTTTCCCCCCTACTAGGTTTTGAAGCAAGTCAGTGGTATGACCCTTTCTGCTTTCTTTCTTCCACATGGTAGAAAACAGGAGAATAACCTCCCTAACTGGAGCTACAGAACTGATTGCATTCTGCCCCCTCCCCCTGCAGCTGAGGACATAAGAGTCCTTCTGGATCAGACCAAAGGCCTGTCCCATCCAGCATCCTGCTCCCTCGGTGACCCTCCAGGGCCTCATTCAGCAGCTTTCAGGAGTAAGCTGCCTTGGAACCAAACTAAACTAAACTAAACCAAGTGGTACAGTCCCCTTGGGAAAACAGGGTTTCTTCTTTTGTGAGAATGGCCATGATGGTATGGAGACCCCATTTAGGATGTCATACCTGGGTTCCCCTCAGACCTGGCAGTGCTCCTGACATTCAGTTTGGGCATAATGTTAAACCCACTGGATTAGGTGAATGAGCTTTGGTGTCAGGGACTGGGCAGAGGAGGAATGGTGGAGACCGCCTCCCCATCTTGACCCTTCCAGGGAGGAGGAAGAGGAAGACAGTATAGATTTACAACAAGTGTGTGAGGGAGGTCACAGCTCAGAGGCAGATGAGGGGAAAAGCTGGGAAATCATGGGAGATCCAGAGCAACACCTGGCTGACACGTTGTCATTTGAAAGGATTCCAGGCCCTCCATCTCCCAGAACCCAGTGAGCCTTAAAAGTAGGAGAACAAGGAGCTCAAAGACAGAGGGCACTTAGCAGTACCCATAGAGGAGGTCATGAGGATGACAAATGAGGAAGTGGGAGAGACGGGGGGGTGGAGATTCACTCAGGCCAATGCCACTATCCAATAGGCTGGGTTCTATAGCCTATCTCTTTAAAGATTGAAATCAAAAAGGACTGTAAGAAACTTTTCATTGTCTTTATACTTTCCTGGGCAACCAGCCAGGAGCCACTCGTAGCACCTTGACACTTGGGCTCATGCTGTCCTCCTTTCCCTTTCCTCCAGCAAGGCTGCAAGGAGGAGATCGGAAGCACCTGCTTCATATTTTTTAGTGAACTAGAGTTTGTCGCTAGATCTGAGAAGGACAAACTCCACTTAGTTGGAATCTAATAGTTTATACTTCTGCTCTCCTCTCATCCAGGCCAGACAGGACTGGCACCTGGTTTGATGGGGCCCAGGGCAAAGTGGGTTACCCAAATACATGTGGCTCAGTGGTAGAACACCAGCTTCCTGGCCTCTCCAGGTAGCGTTGGGAATTTCCCCTGTCTGAAACTCTGAAGAACCACTGCTATTTTGTGTAGAAAATATCGAGCTGGTGTGACTTAATGTAAAGCAGCCACCTACATTTCTTCCCTAACGTTAACACATACCCGCATGTTGCATGCTTACAAGGGAGTGAAGGTGACAGACAGCAGTGGGCAGCAGAATGGACAGCTCCAGCTGAAAGCTACACGGCTCCAGCCTGCTTGGCACTACTTCAGCCTGAATCTGTGAAGAGAAGCACTGATCAAAGCAGCTGAAGCCACTGCTGCCGTCCTCATTGCGTCCGGTGTCTGTGGGCTCTTCCCCCAACATAGTACATGTTAGTACTTCTAGTCATAGTGCCAGGCCATAATTATGTTTGCGTTTTTCTTTTATTAAAAGGAGGCCAGCATCAGCTGCAGTGAGCTCTCTGGGCTCATGGGCTCCTCCAGAATTCACCTCGCCATGCCAGGTGTTGACACCAGGCCTGGCACCAAACATCAGGGGATGAGAGGGAAGGGAGTGCTCACTCCTGCTTAACCACAGCTTAATGTTGCCTCTGAACTGAGCCATCATCATTATAATCTGTATAGTAAGAAGTAGGATCAATATCCAAATAAGGGAATGATATTTATATGTGGAGGGCATATAGTTTATTTCCTAGTTTCACAGCTGCATTTTTTCAACACTGCACAGAGAAGCTGCTGTGCTGCTTTAAATGTGGTTTAAAACTCTCTTCTGCCATGGGAAGTGCTGTAGTAGAGACACAACGCTCTAGATACATACGCACATTTTGTTCCTTACGTTTACACCCCATCTTTGGATCCCTATTTAAGCCTTTCTGCCTTGGCTTGCCATATTTAGATTATAACTTGCTCCGAAGCCCAGATTTTGCTGGAGTAGAGAAACTTTGAGGCCCAAATTTGTCTTCAGTAGTTAAGTGCAGTAGTAGCCCCTAAGCTCTCCATAGAAGTTAAACGTGATTAAGCTCTGCAAGCGCACAGCCTGTCTAGTCCATGTTGCTTTCTTCCCCGAAAGGCTGAACTTCAGCGGGTAACTTTGAATTCCTGTTTTTAATATATATATATAATTCCCAAGGGGAGACGTTTTTGAAAGGCCAGTCTGGCACATGCTGTAGTTACACAAAGTAGCACTCAGCTGGTTGGGGCTAATGCTTCTCTATCACAATGCACCACCAGCAGATAATGGCATGCAGTTATCCTTTCTTGGAGTTGTCATTTTGAAGTATTATTCGGAGCTACCTAGAGTGCTCCGCTCTAGCCTTTCGCACTTCATTATTTATAAAAATTCACCCTTTTGTTACATATAATGCAGAAAATGAATAAAAAAATTATTGGGAGAGCAACTTTTATGAGTGTGTGAAATAGTTTTGTGCGCAAAAGGCTATGCCTTTATATGCTTGTCATAAATTTTTGAAAGATTAACTGGATTTTGGTGTATTTAGACAGTACATTTTTCCTGGGAAGGAAGTGGCTGTTTCTTTTATTGCTTGCTCCATCACTGTTGTTATCTCAGTTGAGCAATCTTTTGCTGCAATCTTGCAGCCTACTTCAGTGAGACTGAAGTGCCTAACAGTGGGTGTGTGGGTGTGTGGTTCCGGCCTTTGCAGTACTGTATTCTCATATAAACAGTAAAGTTGGATTGATCTAGAACAGAAGTCAATAGCCTCAGCGTGAGTTTGCTTATTGGTTTATAATTAGATGTACAGTGATACCGCAGGGTTAAGTACTTAATTCGTTCCAGAGGTCCGTTCTTAACCTGAAACTGTTCTTAACCTGAGGTTCCACTTTAGCTGATGGGGCCTCCATCTGCTGCCGTGCTGCCGGAGCACAATTTCTGTTCTCATCCTGAAGCAAAGTTCTTAACCCAAGGTACTATTTCTGAGTTAGCGGAGTTACAGATAGGTAGCGGAGTTACAGATGAGTTAGCGGAGTTTGTAACCTGAAGCGTATGTAACCCAAGGTACCACTGTATAGGCTGTTTTTCTGCCCAAAAGGGCAACAGAAGCAGCATAAAATATACTAGCAGACAGATTCCCGTGAGGGAAGATGCTGGTTCTGTACCTGTTCAAAAGTTAGGTTTCTGCTGACTTATGAACCATACATTTAAAGAGCATTAGTTCCCCCTACCAAAGGATCCTGGGAACTGTAGCGTGTTAAGGGTGCTGGGAATAGTGGCTCTGTGGTGGGTAAGCTACAGTTCACAGGATTCTTTGTGGGGAGTAGTGGGGTTTAAATGTATGGTGTACGTACCTTAAATAACAATCTGTCCTTAAAATAAATGTTTTTAAAATAGTTGAAAGCATAGGAAATATTGCAGACACATTCAGAAAGAAGAATATGAATTAATATAGCTTGGAACATACAGCTATAAATATAATGTTCTCAAGTAAGTAACAGAAAACCTGGGTTATAAATAATGCTCAAATGTGACAGAAGTTTGGTTTTTCTAATTACATATTGTGCATTGCTCTGTGGATGATGTTCTATCAAGAAGAGGAGGTGTTTCACATGTCCACCAAAGTTAAGTTCTATTTTGAGCTGTGTTGCGAGCAAGTTAAAAGCCTAGTCAGAACAGCCTGGAGCTTTGATAAAGGGAGTAGCTATTGGTAAATCCAGTTTGTCGACAATGTTTTGGTCAGATTTAGACATTTCTCCTGGGCAAATAGCAATCCTGGGGTGCTCCACTACTAACAATTGCAGCTTGGGTTCTTTATCTTCATGGAGAATAGATTGGCACAGATTCTTTTAGATAGTGTAGAAGAGGAGTTTCTCTCCCTCCCTCCTTACAATTCACTTTATCCTTCAAAGCTGGACAGTATGTCCAAGCTGAAGCTGGCACAATTTATTGCACAAGATCGGCTTTACCAAAGAACCCACTGGTCTGACAGGAAGAAAATAAGTGGCTATGAATATCTCTGAAGATGATCTAAGGAGCCTAGGGCATTGCAGTATACAGTAGTACCTCGGGTTACATACACTTCAGGTTACATACGCTTCAGGTTACAGACTCCGCTAACTCAGAAATAGTACCTCAGGTTAAGAACTTTGCTTTAGGATAAGAACAGAAATCACGTGGCGGTGGCGCAGCAACAGCAGCGGGAGGCCCCATTAGCTAAAGTGGTGCTTCAGGTTAAGAACAGTTTCAGGTTAAAAACGGACCTCCAGAACGAATTAAGTACGTAACCAGAGGTACCACTGTAGTCCCCCCCTCCCTCATCAACTCACCCATGTCCAATTCTACTCCACTTTTCAGTTATTAAGTTGTATTAAAATAGTGTTGCCTCATAACATGTGGAACTCCGTAGTAAGATTTCAGAGCAATGGCTTTCTGCAGGCTCACATAACAGGGTGAACGTAAGGACACAGGATGAACTGTGTGAAATGATAATCTGCTTGCCAGCATAAATTTGTCAAAAAATGAATTAAACTTGCAAATATTTTACACAGTTTAATATCCTTCTGATTTCTCTCTCCAGGTACTTACAAGCTCAAAGGTGCTCTTTAGAGAACGAATAGCTGTGTCAATGCTGTTTTTCCCTATCTTTTGAACATATATTTAATTAATGTTTGCAATAACTAACATTGATTGTACAATTTTAGAAAAGTTTGGGTTAAGGGAAGAATTAAGGCTCTCCTAAATTCTCTCATGGGACGCGGGTGGTGCTGTGGGTTAAACTACAGAGCCCAGGACTTGCCGATCGGAAGGTCGGCAGTTCAAATCCCTGTGACGGGGTGAGCTCCCTTTGCTCGGTCCCTGCTCCTGCCACCTAGCAGTTCGAAAGCACGCCAAAGTGCAAGTGGATAAATAGGTACCACTCCGGCGGGAAGGTAAACGGCATTTCCGTGCGCTGCTCTGGTTCGCCAGAAGCGGCTTAGTCATGCTGGTCATATGACCCGGAAGCTGTACGCTGTACACCATCCCACCCCAAAGACTCCTATGTTTTGCCAGGAATTCACTTTATCCAAAAGTGGATGGGGAGTTACAAAACGGCGAAAAACAAATATCTGAGCAGAGCAGTACAAGGAAAAGCTTAAAGAGCTTCTTGACTTGAGAAATGCCAGGTGTTCCTTTGAAAGGAGAAGGCAGGGGGTGCTGGTATGGTGCTGCTGCTGCTGCTGCTGCTGCGATCAGCCAAACAGTTTGATGGAGATCTCAACTCTTTCATACAGGCAGCCAGTGGAGAGGGGTCTGGTAATGCCAGGTTAGGGCACTGCAAAATTACTTAGGATATTGGCAGGCAGTGAAGAGTAGGCAGGGAGAAAGCAAGCCAAGCCTTCAGTAAACAGGCCATGGTTTGTTGAATATCACACAGCTTAAACAAACCATAGCTTTGCATGAAATGTGAACGAGGCTAGGCATTGCTGGAGGAATAGGAGAGAATGTGTAAACATCAAATGACATATAACACACACACATCGGTTCCTTGCACATGAATCTGTGTAATTCTGATCACTCAATAAACCATATTCAGAGAACAGAAGTAAATAAAGTGAAGCAAATAGAGAGAGAAAGCTCCAGAACAGTCAGATTACTGTGAAATACCCAAGTTAGCTGTATTTAGATGACAGTATCTGAAAAATAAAACATTGTCTTGTGGAATAGTATATTTTTTCAATAAATTTGCAGAATGCAGCCTTACTATAATCATGTGTGAAATTTAAACATATTTCATGTCCAACTTGAGCTGACCATCCTTTATGTTCGGTTCAGCTGTGTAAATAGCGACTCTCTAATATTGGCCATTTTTGTTTTGTTTACCTTGCTCAAATAGTCTTTTTGGTTGATGTGGCTGATTAATAGAGTATGTCGCATGTGACCTTCATGGTGTTGCATAAAGGCAATGCCCACTAGATTTCTCTTGCTTTTTTGATCTTGCTCTTTACCAGACTTTCCCTGGGGCTGGTAGACAGATAATTCTCTTAGTCTCACGATTGATTGGTGTTTTGGACATCATCCAGCCTTAAGTGCTAAAGCACGTTTCAGAAAGGTCTTTCAGGACTGGAAATTGCTCTGTGGAGCACATGTGTGAATACCTTTATGCATACATGTAAAAATGTGCAGATGCACAGTCCTCAGTTTTGGACCAATTTTACATTCGATGAGAAGCTGGTATTTAAATACATGTTAGAATGGTTGGTGATCCATGCGGGTTGTTTGTAAAGTATATTAGAATATGTGGCATAGTCCAACTGTGTGAGCAACTGGCTGCAACTGTCTAGTACCTGGCAGGGTGTACCTTGCTTCCTCTGTTAGTGGTGTGCTAATATCTGGATGATATAGGAACGTGGGTGGTGCTGTGGTCTAAACCATGGAGCCTCTTGGGCTTGCTGATCAGAAGGTCGGTGGTTTGATTCCCCAGGACACTGTTAGCTCCCGTTGCTGTGTCCCAGCTCTTGCCAACCTAGCAGTTCAGAAGCATGCCAGTGCAAGTAAATAAATAGGTACCACTTCGGCGGGAAGGTAAACAGCGTTTCCGTGCATTCTGGTTTCCATCATGGTGTTCCGTTGCACCAGAAGAGGTTTAGTCATGCTGGCCACATAACCCAGAAAGTTGTCTGTGGATAAACGCCGGTTCCCTCGGCCTGAAAGCAAGATTAGCACCGCAACCCCACAGTTGCCTTTGACTAAACTTAACCCTCTAGGGGTCCTTTACCTTGACCTTTTTACCTAATATCTGGATGGACTGTGGAGTATGAAAATCTAAGGATTGTGTATCTGGGCTTGTGGCTTTCACGCTATCTTCTGGGGAGCACTGGATTCCTTAGAAACCTTAGCAGACGTTATTCAGTTAAAAGAGTGCCAATGCCGGATAACTTTCCCTGAAGGACAGTTTTCCCAGCACTATTGGCCTTGCAGAATATAGCTACAAGAGAGCCTTGTATATAGTTTTGCGTGAACATTCCGTTCATGTGGGAAATAGTGAAGCCCAGGAGACCTCATTAGAGGACTACATGGGTCCTTTTTAGCCCTGTGATTATGTTTCTCTCTCCCCCATAACAGGTGCTTGCAGGGAGGGAAGTTAAATATAGATGTATGTGTGTGTTTTAAATCCACTTCAGGTGAGTGTTGTGTAAAATGTATCAGCAGCAACAAGAATTTCTTCCTTTTGTGAGTTTGTCACCTTGGACACTCTCTAACATCTCTGCATGTGCTTTGTTTTGTCCAATAAAGACAACATCCAAACAGGATGTCTGCATCAGGGCATACTACTGAATCAGGTTCTTGAGCTTGATACAACTTGACCATCAGTTTATCTTGATCATTGTTGGCTTTATAGCATTGTTACATGGTTGTGGTTGGGTTGGATGACTTCTCAAGATCCCTCCCTGCCACATTCTCCTGCATCACTGGACCTAGGCAGCTGCCTCATTCTGCCAAATGGCAGGGCCATTGCTGTTGTTGACATGCTGCCCGCTCTGGCTCCGTATTGGCTCAATAAACTTGGAAATTTGAAAGGCATGGAGTCATGTCATTACTAGTTGCACCAAGGCCAGCAACTGAAGGAGGAGCATGCGCGCAAAGGAAAGTGGCTGCACATGATACATTTCTGAACTAATGTAGAACTAGGCCATGAGGGAGGACAGTAGCATATTGTTTTAACACCCATTTGATAATCCCTTGAGATCCAGAGAAAACCAGGCTGTTGACCAAAATATTATTCTGATAATTTCCCCCTTCATCTGTGAAACTAATTTGCAGAGCCTGGGACCTATTTTCAACCATTTCTGCTTCCCTGAGGCCTTATGCCGTGATTTACTTTAATTTTAAATGAAACCTGAGGTTTTAAATCTTGTGGCTATCTCAGATTTGGGATTTAGAAAAGAGGCCAACTGCAATGATATTTATTGAAATGAAGAACTAACGCCGCTAAGGGGATGGGGATGGAAACATATTTGCATTCCTTTCTTTCTTTTTAAATAATGTATTTTTTATTTATATATATGTGTGTGTGTGTATGTATGTGTACACACACACACACACAACAAACAACAATTCAAAATCCAAATACTGAGATTACTCTGAATCTCCTGACTCCCCCCCCCCCATGGGTCCTAATAAAAATAATGACAACTACATTTCAATATTTGCATTTCTGAACCGATATTTGGTCAAACGGCCCCAGTTCCTAGTTATCTGAACTCCTTGCTGGATCAAAATGTTTGTGACTAAAAAGTATGTGTGAAGAGCCTGGCAATCATAATTTATACCTGCTCAGCAGTCTTCCTTAGAGGAAACAGTCAGAGCTACTTACTTCCTACTGGTAAGTTGTAAGAAAATGTCCAAAAATCTCTTGATTTTTGCTGTAATTAGGAATTGCACAGCTCGTTCATGGTGGGGCGTATTGTAACTCAAGGTTTTATGAATATAGCCATATTTTATTTACCATACTTTTCCGTCTATAAGACGCCCCCTTGTATAAGACCCGTCCCATTTTGGGGGACTCAAATTTAAGAAAATGGGGAGATGGCTCAGAGTTGTTTAGCTTGGGGGGGGATTGACCTGAGTTTTACAGATTTAGGGGGAGAAATTGCCAAAAATTGCTCACACACAGCATCAACGCTGACAATCGCCCACTTGCCACAGCAATAGCCAATCACAAACAGACCCTTCCCCAGCAAAAAATCTCTTACCTGACTGAGAAAAGCTGTCTGCTGGCAATCGCGTGCGTCCCAGAACAGCAGCTGCCAATCGCGGCAGCGACAGCCAATCCACAGCAGTGTTTGCTGCAGAAACCAATCGCCAACCCAATTAGAGAAGCAGCAGCCAATCCAAAGCAGCCCTTCTAGCAGCCAACAATCGTCGCTGACCACAACTGCAGCCAATCACCTGTCCTCCCCATTCACTATCCATGTATAAGATGAGGCACATTTTTGAACATAATTTTAGAGGGGGAAAGCTTTGTCTTATACATGGAAAAGTACGGTATATACCATATTTTCCACAGGTTTCTGCTCAAAATATTTCTAAAGCTGCTGACAGTAATAGTCACAAGCAATACGTCCCCACACCAACTTTTCTACCCATACTCAAAAGACCAGAAAGCCCCTTATAGTTTTCCTTTCAGCTCTCAGGGCAAGGAGGGTGGTTTATGGCAGGCAGAAGCAGCCTTCACTAATGACAAACTTAGTCCACCTCTCGCCACTCACTTTCAATTAATATCAAATTGGTCTTCCTTTAGAAAAATAACGCTTGAAGTTTTCTTTTAGCATCTCTATAGTTAAAGCTCTGCACTTTTAGCTGAGGCAAAAAAATAATGTCTAGGTCTTATGTAACAGTCTAGAAAATGTGGTTTCGGGATGGGTGGGTGTGTTTAACCCACAGTATTTTTCACAGAATCGCACATCGGAGTTCTTTTGCACTTAATCCTGGAGCAAATCAATGTGTATTTTCATCGTGCGCAATCGTGCTTTGGTATCTCCTAAAATGCATATTTCAGTGAATTAATACAGTAACACAGATCTGTAATATTTTGCTTACATGCCTCCCTCCTACTTAGAATACTTGGTGCTGACAAGTAATGCTACAGAGCCACCTACTGCCCTGCCTTCGGTTAACATCTAGAAGGCAGTAGGAGGTGGGGAGGGAAACTTTCCTTTATTTTTTATCTTGCTTTTGCTGGTTTTATAACTTCTGCTTTAGCCATAAGGAATGCAATTTGTTCTTCTTGGATTGTTTTCTACTCCTTATTCTGCTAGCAGTGCCTCAAATACATATGCTAGCTTTCTGAATAGTTCCATTACACGTTATGCAGTTGGATCCCCTCCTCAACAGTTCCCAGAAGATTAGCAAATTAAGGTGCAGGGCAAGGGGGGAAGGAAGGGAATTAACTATTTTCACTGTGCCATTTTGCTGATTAAGTCACTTCCCTCATTTAAAAACAACCCAAACCCACCTTGTTTTTGTTTTTGTTTTTACTCAACATGGCAAAGCATTCAAGTACAATATGGGTCAAATGGCAAGTATGGGGCAGGGTTTTATTTGGGGAAATGGCAAGGTCCTGTCAGACACCACCTCTATTCTCCAGCCACTCTAAAAATATAATAAAAATGTAATAAAAACATTTTTATATATGCAATAGTATGTATGTATGGTTATCATTGTAAGCGGTCTTTGGACTTTTTGAATGGTGTTTTATAAATAATATTCCACAGTAGTAATTTGTTGTACCTGAGATCTGAACTATCTTTCCATTCTGTCTGATAAAGATTAATATGGATCTCCAGAGACTATAGAAAGATTATTATCTTACTTTCTTTCAAGAATGTATTCTTGTATTTCAAGTTAAATAAGGTGGTTAAAGATAGGATTTTCACTAAATCTCCTAATCTGGCTAAAATGCAAGTTACTATGGTATAACAGTTACAATGCTGTACTGGTGTGATTTATAGAATGATCTACGTTAATTCCAATTCTAAATTAATTAAAGGTAATGTGATAAAGAGCTCAAAGACCAAATGGTGATGTGTTGGAAATGGCATTTCCTAGTGGGCATCATGAACGGAAAATCTGACAAGTTGGTGCTTAGACCTTGTGGCAGCTGATAGCCAGCAATATTTAAAAAGGCAAGAGTCACAATCTAGTCTGATCCGTACATCTCTTTCTCTATTATTTAAACATGTTTTCTCTAGATAGTTCTACATAGTATTGCCAACTTCATCCAGTTGCCCACCTCTGCCTTCAGATGGGGTGGGTTTTTTGAGTAATTATGATGGCAATGACTAGAACTACAGCTGGGATGCAGTATTCCAGTAGATGGCACTCACTGAATAGCAGCTGCTTGCTATGATTCCTAATATGGGACTCATTAATAGTATTCACTATTGACACCTCTACAGTATTTAGAGTTTAAATCATGATGGCATGAGTTGATTTCAGGGACTGGCTGGATGTTGAAGAATGGTGGAAAGCTCTAGCCAGAAAACTCCCTAGGGAAGCCCTAGAGAAGGAAGGCTCAGAGCCAGGGAAGTGGTGGTGGGACCCTGAGGACAGGTCTGAGGATGAAGGGGGACAGAATGGTTGGATGCTGAAGAAGCAACAGGCTTGATTGAGAGAGAAGAGCCAGATGCTGGAAGCCATGCAGACTCAGGACATGAAGCAGAGAGGGAGAGGCCTGAGGTTGCAGAAGCATCCATCGAGCTTGTGATAATCTCATCTTTGAGTGGTTAACTTTGAGGTCAGTTGTTACCCAAAACTGCTCCATCTTGAGAGCCTACTGCAGTGTTACATTTTGCCTCCTTAAAATAACAAGCAACAATTGTCCGTGTTACCCATGGGTAGGCAAACTAAGGCCCGGGGGCCGGATCTGGCTCAATCGTCTTCTAAATCCGGCCTGCGGAGGGTCAGGGAATCAGCATGTTTTTACATGAGTAGAATGTGTGCTTTTATTTAAAATGCATCTCTGGGTTATTTGTGGGGCATGGGAATTCGTTCATTCCCCCCCAAAAAAATAGCCTGGCCCCCCACAAGGTCTGAGGGACAGTGGACTAGCGCCCTGCTGAAAACGTTTGCTGACCCCTGGTGTTACCTTTGGGGTGTTCTTTAAAAATGTAGTGATCTAAAGGACCCTACAGTTGTAGAAACCAACCATTGCTTTCCTTTATCAGTGAGAAAGACAAATACAGTGGTACCTTGGTTCTTGAACGAAATCCGTTCCGGAAGCCTGTTCGGCTTCCAAAACGTTCAAAAACTGAGGTGCAGCTTCCCATTGGTTGCAAGAGCTTCTTTGCACTCAGCGGAAGCTGCATCACACGTTCAGGCTCTGAAAAATGTTTGAAAACAGAAGCATTTACTTTCAGGTTTTTGGCATTCGAGAACCAAAACGTACGACAACGGAGGCGTTCGGGAACCGAGGTTCCACTGTACAGCCATTTATATGTTTACAGAAATGTAAGCAAAAAGGCATTAAGGAGTGGCCACACTAGGCTATCATTCAATATTCCGCCCAACACTTTAATACTCTCTATGAAAGGCATGAGAATGGGCAGGGGCAGGAGCCAAATGCAGCCCACCAACCATCTCCATCTGACCCTTAAAATTATCCACAGGTTCCCTCCCTCCTCAGCCACAGCCCCTCTTCCCAGGCCTCCTTGAGTGTGCTTCCCCAGCTGGAATATGTCCTTGAACTCCAATAATTTGCTTGTCTGGACAGAGGGTAGAGAGAGATGCATGTAGAAACTAACCTACTGTACAAATACAACATGGGCATTCCTTGTTCCACCCACTTTTCCTCTAACCCTTTCCAGCACAGGCATGTGGCCCCTGGAAGCCTGCCCAAGAGGGAGTTTGGCCCTCTAATGCAGAAAGTTTCCCCACTCCAGGTCTAGGAAATGGGAGGATAATACTTTCAAAGACACAATCATTATTATATTACAGTAATCGCTTGATTTTGATTTTTTTTAAAGAAGGTTTTATATTTGCCTCTTTGTATACAGTGGTACCTCGGGTTAAGTACTTAATTCGTTCCAGAGGTCCGTTCTTAACCTGAAACTGTTCTTAACCTGAAGCACCACTTTAGCTAATGGGGCCTCCTGCTGCTGCCGCGCCGCTGGAGCACAATTTCTATTCTCATCCTGAAGCAAAGTTCTTAACCCGAGGTACTATTTCTGGGTTAGCGGAGTCTGTAACCTGAAGCGTATGTAACCCAAGGTACCACTGTATTCAGAATTAACAAGAAAGAAAATAGTGTTGAATCCAGTTACGTCCTATTCAGAGGTGACTTACTGAAATATAGCTTACTTGGATTCAACTCATTATTTACTTTTCATCAAGCTATGGATCATATTAAATATTGCTGGCACCATTCAATCCTCTTCCTGATTACACTGAGATTTAGTTTTAATTCAAGTACGAAAAAGTGTGAATAAGAATGTGGCTGTTAACCAGAAGTTAAGGGAGAAATCATTGTGATGTCACATCCATTTACCTTTTATCTGTACGAAGCGGATGAGTTTCTACATGTGAAACACATTTAAAAGTGTATCGAAACAGGAGAAATGACAGTTGAGTAACACTGACCTTTCAGATGGCCTAAATAAAGCTGCGAATGCACATGAACCATGCTATTGCCCTCATGTTGTGTGCTATACGTTGCTGAGGAGACAGAGGAATGTATTTGCATGCATGGATTGATCTGGTATCTGAATCAAATGACTATGAAACAGATAACGTTTTAATGGAATATCTAGAGACATTCTGTATGTGATTTTGTTTCTTAGTTTTGTGAATGGATGGTGAGCATAATTTATAAACTTAATCACTCAGCGTCAACTGAGTACGCAGCTGAAAAGTTAACACTCTACCTGAAAAGCTAACATTCTGGGTGTGACTGTTTTGGCTCGCACGGACTGTGTAAGAAAAGGAGAATAAATTGTGAATCAAGCAGCAGGTTAGAAACAAATACACATGAAATAAGTTATAACTGAAGCTTCTAAGATACCTTCATTTTTCCCACAAAGGAAAGAGATATCATTATGAAGTTCTCCCAAATTGTCCTTGTACTCTCATAATATCATAAATTGCAATGGAGTAACTTTCCTGCCATGATACGATTACAAAATAAGATCTTTTGTAGATAATTAATGGTATTTGCGATTGTAAATAGGGACAATAAATGAGATATATAAGATGAAAATATTTTAAACATTGCTGACCTTCTAAAGACTGGGAATATGAATTCTAAGAGAACTTGGGAGACATTTGAATTGGAATTCTGAGTTCCATGGAAAGAATTTCTTAAATGACAGAGGTGTTGTCTACATGCCATGGGCTTCTAAATGCCACCTTATTAATCTGGTGCAAATTAGGTGAATGGTTCCTGATCATTATAGTGTATTCGCCAGAGACAGCCACAATCTTGCTGGCATGATACATGATAATGGCATGTATACTAGCTTTCTTTGCTTAGTGTATGTTGATTTTGAAAGTCTAAAAATTGCAATATTTGGAAGCTAGAATTTGTGCCACAGAGGGTGCCTGTCTTTGTTTTCTGTCGGCAGTTAATGGCGGTTTGGAAGGGGGAATGTATTGCAGCAGAGAATTGAAACGAGGAGAAAAGATTAGGTTCCCCACTGCTCTATTTTGCAGCCCCCATCCAAATCAGGCCTCCCACAGCTGCTTTTTGGAAAATAAAATTATGTGAGAAGATCCAGTTATGGATATACAAGTTCTTTGTTCTGAGTCACAAGAGTGCTAGTGCAGTCCTGCTAAACTGTTTATATATCTCTAGCTATCTAAAAAGACACACACACACAGAGCTCCACAAAGTTTTGCTTGGCGTACTACCAGCGCTAATTGGCAGTCAACACTGATCCCCCTCCCTGAGGTTCTCTGCATGTGCCAGAGAACTTGTGGGAGGAAAGTTTCTCATGTATTGCTGAATGGGGAGGAGGCCTGAAAATGTTCCTGCAGTGTAGGAAGCCACTTCCGTGAAAGGCAAAATAAATGGGCCTGAAAAAATATCAACTTCAGAGTAAATGTAAAGCAAATGAGATAGCTGTAGCTAGAAGTTCTGCAGAATTTATTAGGAAACTATAGTGGCTACACTAACTCATTTTATTATTTCATTTTATTATATTATTTATTAGACTTATTTATTAGACCTGTATCATAAGATATCAGGGCGGTTCACAAAATTTTAAAAAAGTACAGTGGTACCTCGGGTTAAGAACTTAATTCGTTCTGGAGGTCTGTTCTTAACCTGAAACTATTCTTAACCTGAAGCACCACTTTAGCTAATGGGGCCTGCTGCTGCGCTGTGCCGCCGCTGCACGATTTCTGTTCTCATCCTGAAGCAAAGTTCTTAACCCGAGGTAATATTTCTGGGTTAGCGAAGTGTGTAACCTGAAGCGTATGTAACCTGAAGTGTATGTAACCCGAGGTACCACTGTATTACACAAACTTTCAGAAAGTGAAGTTGGAAGTGCAGTGTCTTGCATTCAGCAAGTTTGCCAGGAGATTTTTAGACCAATTTTGAGTTTGTCCATGCATGTTTAATATCTCAGTATAGTAAACTCATCTCCCACCCTTTCCCTTAAGAGATAATAAAGAGAAAGTCTTAGTGGATGAGTTATGAGTTCTTCTGGGTTCAAAGATTTTGCAGCTGTGAAAACATTCTCTGCTGGGCTCACATCGGAGATTCAGATCTCATCCCACATGCTCTTTGAGCAAATTAGACCCAGATGCTTGTTGTTGGTCTGTCAGGTTAGCAGTGGAATTTCTGGGGATTGATATGAAACATAGCTGAAGTTCTAAAAACATTAGAATTATAGTAATTAAACATGAGTGATTGTTTGGGATTGGTCAATTTTGTAAACATTGCGCACTATCAAAGCTGCAGTGTGATTTGATGTTATAAAGGGAAAGCAAAGGGTAGCAAACAGTTCAGTCTGGGGCAGGAAAAGCACATAATGTGGACATACATGATGATAATAATAATAATAATAATAATAATAATAATAATAATAATAATAATAATATTTATATCCCGCCCTCCCCAGCCGAAGCCGGGCTCAGGGCGGCTAACAACAATCAAATAATCCAACATTCTAAAAACATTTCATTCTAAAAATTAATTAAAATCAAATTGATGGCAACCGTTAAGCAAAATTCTGTACAGATTGCCAGAGGAGGGAGTCAGGCTGCACCCTGACAAAAGCCTGGTGGAACAGCTCTGTCTTGCAGGCCCTGCGGAAAGATGTCAGGTCCCGCAGGGCCCTAGTCTCTTGTGACAGAGCGTTCCACCAGATTGGAGCCGCAGTCGAGAAAGCCCTGGCTCAAGTTGAGGCCAGCCTAACCTCTCTGAGGCCTGGGACCTTCAGGATGCTGATTAATATCAGATTTTTTATTTTATTTTTTACAATGGCAGTGTAATCCTATGGAATTAATTCAGGAATAAATATTTTGTTTGAGAAGGAGATATTTTTTAAAGCATAATATTTTCATGTGCTGCTAGCATTTTCTGCCAATCATATTCAACTACTGGGGGGACAGAATGAATTACAGTCACCAGAAATTCTGTGCGCAATGATTTGCATAGTAGGAACAAATTTCAAGTGCATTTGTCATTTCCTCTCTCTCAACAGCAAGCATAATCTCAGATGAATACATGGTGCAACTGCATCTGGAACACAGAACACAGTTCTGGTTATCCAATCTCAAAGAGAATCTGGGTGAACACATACAGGCAGTTCTTCTCTGGCGATCACTTGTAGCCGAGTGAGATTGTCTTCCATAAGCACGGTTTTAACAATAAGTCTGTAAGTGACTGTGGAGGCCAATTCTGGATCCACACATCCTTCCACAGTGGGGACATTGGTTTCTGGGCGGGAGTTAATCACGGTCTGGATTTGCCAAGCGTGCCTTGTGCAACATGTGTTGGCCATGTGAGCAAGTCTACTTGCTTCTTAAATGCGTGCTGAAGGCAGCAATTGAGACAAAAATGGCAGTTTTGGGGTTTTTTTTAAAAAAAAATATTTATTAACAGTTTTATTTTGATTACAATATCAATAAACAAAACAATATAACACGTCTCTTGGCTTAATTTTCTTAACTTCTTTGGACTCCCTCACATCTCCCGCTCCTGCGTTCTTGTCTATAAAGTTTTGTCCAGCAAATTTATCCCCTTGTTTCTATTCTTATTATCTAATTTTCCAATGTTATATCTCTAATTTTAAGTGTCTTTTTATTCAGATCTTAAAACATTGAATATAACCTAAAACTTCCAAATATTAATCTTTTCTTAAGTTTAGCTTATCTTCATAATTCACTTCCTCTAGCTTAATGGTGCCAAGTTGTTTATACTCTAGCATCCTTCTTAACATTCATACAGTTTACAATATTTTTGTAGATAAATCTTGAATTTCTTCCAATCTTCTTCTATCGTCTCTTCTCCCAGGTCTCGGATTCTGCCGGTCATCTCAGCCAATTCCATATAGTCTATCAGTTGCGTCTGCCATTCTTCCAATGTGGGTAGATCTTGGGTTTTCCAATGCTTAGCTACAAGTATCCTTGCTGCTGTTGTTGCATACATAAAAAAAGTTTGATCCTTCTTTAACACCTTCTGGTCGACAATGCCCAGCAGGAAGGCCTCTGGTTTCTTAGAGAAGGTATACTTAAATACCTTTTTCAGCTCATTATATATCATTTCCCAGAAAGCCTTCACTCTAGGACAGGTCCACCAGAGGTGGAAGAATGTTCCTTCACTTTCTTTACATTTCCAACATTTGTTATCGGACAAGTGGCACATTTTTGCAAGTTTGACTGGAGTCATATACCATCTATAAATCATTTTCATAACATTTTCTTTCAAGGCATTACATGCAGTAAAATTCAGCCCAGTGGTCCACAACCTCTCCCAGTCCTCAAACATGATGTTATATCCAATATCCTGTGCCCACTTTACCATAGCCGATTTAACCGTTTCATCTTGTGTATTCCACTTTAACAGCAAGTTATACATCAAAAATGGCAGTTTTTGAAGTTTTCCATGGTTACCAGTGTTGGCTGGTATCCAATGGTGGAAGGCAGGGAGCAACTAACAGTAGACAGAGCCAGAATTAATTAAAGCCACTCTGCTAGACTTAAGTTGTAAGAAAGGAAGTTGGGGGCTGGCAGAAGTTGGTGGAGCAGTGCCCCATTTGACCTTATTGACTAGCCTCCACTGATGGCTGCTGTTGCTCCATCCCTAACTATTGACAAGTTTTATGGTGTTAAGATGTTCGTTCTACCTGTACTTTCATAGATTGCTAAAGTGCTTTACCACTACAGTGGTACCTTGGGTTACAGACGCTTTAGGTTACAGACTCTGCTAACCCAGAAATAGTAGCTTGGGTTAAGAACTTTGCTTCAGGATGAGAACAGAAATTGTGCTCCGGTGGCATGGCAGCAGCAGGAGGCCCCATTAGCTAAAGTGGTGCTTCAGGTTAAGAATAGTTTCAGGTTAAGAACTGACCTCCAGAACGAATTAAGTTCTTAACCTGAGGTACCACTGTACTTTCTGAGTTTTTTCTAAACAAAAAGTTGATGATTTTGTTTTAGAAATTGTAAAGTTCGTACTAAATATGGTAATCTCTGCACTGGTTTCCCTCTATATATACAAGTGTGTGTGTGTGTGTGTGTGTGTGTGTATATATATATATATATATATATATATATATATATATATATATATATGTGTGTGTGTGTGTGTGTGTGTGTGTGTGTGTGTGTGCTCTCTTTCACATGAAAAACCGCAAGGCTATTGCGGTGCACTTTCTCAATAGAGCATAAATCCTCACACACCAAAACATGCATAATTAAAAGGGGGGAGAAATCCTTCGCCACCACTTCATGGAAAGTGCAAAGGAATGTTTCATGCTGCATAAACGTACCTGGAACTGTATAACCTAAAACGGTGCAGAAAAAGAAGGTACTAGTCAGGAAACTGTATGGTACAGGAGAATACTTTCCCCATTCAATATCACCATCCACTAATATGGCACCTGTAAGTGCATCTTTTCCTACAGAGATGTTCTTAATGCTGACATCTCCTCATTGAAGTTCGGCATGAAAGAAGCCTTCTTTAGCTGAAAGAACACTCTTCTCAAGATTAATCATGGTGCGAGGGCAGTTTCAGGGGGTTACAGCTGGGGAGGGGAGAGTTCTGCAACATGTGGTACCCACAGCAGTTTCTCTGGTTTGCAAAGGTGCCCATGGCAAACAACCAACTACATGACTAAGCAAGGAAAATTAGATGTTTTCCAACTTTCTCGTGTTCAGCTTGCTTGATTTTAGCCATCACAAGACACAGTTCAAGTGCAGAACATGTAAACAGTTTAAGGCACTAATTGCATCTCATACTGCATGACTTTTATCTGTTCAACAGTAATTAGGGTAGGAGTATCTTGATATTGAGAAGAAAATAGGAGGATGCAGTCCTTATCAGTTCCAAAATAAGGACTTCAGAACAGCAATGTTAGACACAGTGTTTTGAAAACAAAAAATATTAACTCCCCCTCCTCACACAAATGAATCAACTGAGTTATATAGTCAACTAAGTTACTATAGTTCAAGCCGTTTATCTCCCCTATTGAGTAATGAGCCAAAATAAGTTTCACGGCCTATGAAAAAGACATCGCAAGAGTTCCACAGTATAAATTCAAAGTATAATATCAGGCATCTCAAATGGCAGCATTGTGTGTGTGTGTATCTCCTCATGGTGGATTCATGAGACTATTTTCTCCAGCATGAATGAACATTTTTAGCATTCCCTTGCAAATGATTCAGTATATTCAATTTTTAATCAGCTCACATCTGGAAACATTCAAGACTAGTAGGCTGGCTCATATTCTAAACAATAAACCATGAACACAAGGGCTTGCTGCTCAGATCAGCCTGAGTTTGTCCTCTTTCAGTTTCACTGGAAATGTATCACAGGTCAGTTCTATTTTGTTTTGTGTGTAAAAAGAACTTTTTTAAAGAACACATGAAAGGCCAGCATTTAAATTCTACACATTTTAGTACGCATTTCTCCTAAAATATCCCCCTTCAATATTTCCAGTACATCTGCGAGGAGGAAACATGAATAGTGTTATGTCTGTGTAAGTCTTTGCAGGAACCTCCGCTGGCAATAAACCAGATCAGGCTGATCAGCGCAGCGCTCCTCCCATCATGCAGTGATAAAGCAGAAATGCTTTGTGGGAGGCATGGGCTTAATGAAGAAGTAGGAAGAGGAAAAGCTGAGAGAAGGAGAGGATTGTTGGGATCCATTCTATCCTGCTTGCAGTTTAGGGGAACAAAGTTAAGAGGTTGGTATCCTCCAAAGAGAGGTTAGAGGAGAAAGGGGATTTGGGTGAGGGAGCCCTTACACTTTTGTCTCCGAGGGAACAATAATTAAAGACATTGGTGTCAGGCCTATAAAAAGAGATTGGTGGAATTGATGGATAGGCTATCTGAGCTCTTGTAGCAATGGCTCCATCCATTATACTCTGGAGTAAGGGTTGGAGCTCTGAGGATTCTGTATATAGTAGCATTCTTCAGTAAATGCATGTTTTGTCCAGGTGTTCAGAGAAGACAAAAGAGAATACTTTTTCACATTGGCCACAAACAGCTTAAAGCCACATGATGTGATTATGCCTACTGTTCCTGACGAACCGCTGTATAAGGAAGCATTGTACAGTGGTACCTTGGTTCTCGAACAGCTTGGCTCCTAAACAAATCAGCTCCTGAATGCCACAAACCCGGAAGTGAGTGTTCCGGTTTGCGAATGTTTTTTGGATGCCGAATGTCCGATGTGGCTTCCGAAGCTCCTGCAGCCAATCAGAAGCCGTGCCTTGGTTTTTGAATGGTTCCGGGAGTTGAACAGACTCCTGGAATAGATTAACTTTGACAACCAAGGTACCACTCTACCATTGAATGTCTGGTGCCAAGAATAACCAATTCTTACAGACAAATCTGAAATCACCTTTGTTTGGTTGATTTTGCCTTTGTTGTTGTTATTTATCTCACCTGGGAGATAAATTTACAGAATTGCTGTTTTACTGCAAATCTTGTGTGTTCTGCATTTTGACATCTCATTTGCTTTTCTTTGTGTCCACAGTGAGTGCTCTCAAAGGTTATTCAAAGGTGGCTTTAAGCTCACATAAAGGATGTATAGATTTCTCAGAGAGCTTTAAGGGAGATGATGCATGAAGAGAACGTTTGGGAAAGGCAGATGATGGTGTGCAGTACATGGTGGGACGATTTTAACAAGAAACGCTGTTAACAAAATGAAAACTAAATGGTAGTAAAAAGACAAAGAGAAGCACAATGGCAGCCACCCATGGAAAATATTGTTCTGATGGCTTTGCATTTCTGCATCTCCGTTTCCCTGTTGCAACATGGAGGAGTGAATGATATTGTTTGTATTTGAACACATTGAATAAAGTAATGATCTAAGGTGAAGAATATGCTATCCTGTAACAGCCATGCTTGCTTTATTCACAGCTTTGATGTGGAAAATGGCCCCTCACCCGGTCGCAGCCCACTGGACCCTCAGGCTGGCTCTTCTTCAGGACTTGTGCTCCATACCACTTTTCCAGGGCACAGCCAGCGCAGAGAGTCATTTCTTTATAGATCAGACAGTGACTATGACCTCTCACCAAAGACTATGTCCAGGAATTCCTCTCTACCAAGTGAACAGTAAGTACACATATCACAATATACTCTAGTAGGACCATGTGCCGTACCAACGCATATAAACAATTTGATGGCCTAGGTTAAGCAGTAAATTCTGATTGCCCTTGGCTACTAGTTTTTATTGAGCATGTCTTACATTAGCTATATGTGGTTGTACAGTCCTGCAGCAATGTTATTAAAACTACTTGGTGTTGTAGATTTAAGGGTTTATAGGTGAAGATAAGTTTGGCTTTAGTTGGCTTTCAACAAAAACTTACCTCATTATTCTGGAATTATCAAATGGTTCTCCTCTTCTACCTTTTCCATCCTCTTTCCTTATGCATTTAAGGTTGCAATCCTATACATACTTACTTGGGAGTAAAACTCAAAGAATTCAGTGTCATTTACTTTTGAGTATAGAATTTCATTTTAAGTCTTTAAAAACATAAACCAGATGGTAGGGCATTATGTCTTTAGTGTGATTTATTTATAATGCTAAGTTATGATAGGGACTGTTGAAAAAATGTTTTTTTTTGTTTGAGATGCAAGTAAAACAACTAATGCACAAAAAGTAAAGGCTATAATCTCTAATTGTATACAGTATATATAAATAAAATATCCAGAGCAATATAAACACATCAGCACAATTGTAACATGCCATTTCTAAGTCAAAAGGATACAGTTTTTTTTTAATTAATAAAATGTTTAGCGTGTATATGGTTGATTATAAATGAGAATATATATTTAATGAAAACCCCAAAGATTTTAATGCCCTTTCTACCATGCATTGTAACTACCATGCTGAAAATTCACTGAAAATCCCTGCAAATAGCATTAAAACCAATGAAAGCCAGAAAATTTAAAGTTGACCTTTACTCAGATGGCTTTGCTCTTTTTCCAGCTGAGAGGGAGTGTACAGCCCTAACTTTGAATTTCCTGGCTCTTATTGCCGTGTATTGCAAGAACCGAGTGGTAGTTCCTGCTCAGATTATTTTCTTCTTATGAATATACACTATAATTGGAGAACATTAGAAGCAGCCTTGTATGGATACATAAAACAGAGGTATAGTAGGTATAGTATAGGTGGTAAAGAGTTTCTTATTGAATATATGTTATCATAAGCAGATAATCCTTTCATAGTATCTTTCCAGCTTATAAATAAGTTGAGGTTGGCATAAATATATAGATATATATAAGCAATGGTATAGATACAGTAAGCCCACAATGTATGTGCATTTAACTTGCGTGCATTCAGCTTTATGTGTTTGGCAATTATTTAAAAAATAGGATCAGACCCTAGGAAAAAAGAACCCAATGTCTTTGGACCCCAGTGTCCTTTGGCTATATGTGATTGGGCTTTAGCTGCGATCCCTGAAACGTAATCCCTGCGTAAATTGCAGATTTACTGTATATATGTTAATAGGAATGTAAGTTGAGTGATTAGGTTAATGTGCATAGTAACTGGCCATTGTGCAAATTCATCAGGCCTCATGGAGAAAGTACATTTATTCCTTCCATGAAGAGGGATTTGTGCACATTTTCAGTTCAGTATACACAATCTTCAACAGGCCCTGGAGAATGTGCAAATCTTGGCTGAATTTTGTACAGTTTCCAGCTATTATGCATACAATGTTATGCAATATTATACAATATTATGCAACAAGAAAGGGAACTTTTACAGCTTCTCTCCCCTTCCCACATTTCTCATGGAAGTTCCCCTCCTTTGGTGCTGCTATTAAGCTAATGGGTTTCTTTATAGTAGCTAGGGCCAATCCTAATAGGAATCACAGGGGAAAGAAGATGTAACCACCTGAAGAAGGGTTACCCAGCAGGTAAAAGAAAGCTGGGAGAGAAAGTGTAAAGTACATCTGATCTTACATGCCACCACCCTACACACTGGAAGGAGGGTGGAAGGTGCTACTCAGCTGTCTGGGAAACAGCTGATAGTGGTTAAAAGGGGTGCTGGATTGCAGGAAAAAGGGCTCCTTTAGAGGAAAGGTGGGATGAAAATGCAATCAATCAATCAATCAATCAATCAATTAATTAATAAGCTTTCAAGCCCCCCATTCCTGATTCTTGGTCAATCAGTGTGAGGGTATCTTGTGGACCACGTAACATTACACAGTGGGTCAGAAACAGCCTAGCCTGGGGAGTACAGATTGCAGACTTCTGAACAAGAAATAAAGAAGAGGATTTGTTTCTTGGAGACTGCACATACTAATTTGATAATGTGCATATGTCCGAAGAACATACAAAATACATTCAAGAAATGGACCTACCCCAAAGCCTGTTGGAGATTATGCAATGTACTATATGCCCATTCCCCCCAATGCACATTGGGTATTATGTATTTTGGCTGGGAAATGTGCACAGTTCCCTCCTCATGGACGGATTCCGTGCACATTCTTCATGAGGCCTGGTGAATATGCACAATGGCTAGCTATGCACATTAACCATTCAAGTTACATTCCCCTTAACATATACATGCACATCTGGCACTGTTTGCATGTACCACTAAGCCAAACCATGCAAATCGAAGCTTAATGCAAAAGAACAAAATTCAGGTTCCCATACAGAATTACACTGTTTCTTTGCTCTTTGCTCTTCCTCTGGTCCTTCCGTGAATAAAGCCATGGTTTGGTTTGGCTTAGCATTGCATCTGAAGCCAGATAAACCATGAGCAGTAACTTGCCTACAGTTTGTGCTTTCTCTGCAGCAACATAAGCTATAAGAAAGGGCTCAGATGTAAAGCTTAGTCCAGCCATAGCTTATCCCTGGGTAGCAGCAGGATCAGAAGAGGACCAAAGTGACCACCATCTTCTCTCCAGGAACCCACAGATTGGCTGACTAGTTCTTAACAGGTTTGGCTTTGTGATGAGTGCAGATAGTGTCAAAATATACTTTACAGCCTAAACCTAGTCTGCAACCAACCCAAAAGGTATCTGCAGCCCGCCCACTCTTTCATAATCACTTACCTCATTTAGTGAGGTACACTAAGGAGGTAGGAAAGAGACGTGGAAAACGTCATACGTGACCAAGTGATGCAAGATGAATGTGCGTCACAGAGACAGGGGTTAGAAGGCAAGGGAGCGAGGGCCAAATCAGATGCAACACTAGGAAGGTTGTGTGTAGCAGTGAAGAAACAGAATTTCCATAGTGATTCAAAGTTGCTACATGTGTGTTTCAGTGCACATCTTAATCTGTATGTACAGCATGAGTATGCAACTGTAACACGAGATGTTGCCCAAAGATTTCAAACAATATGAGAATGCATCATGTTTCTTGACTATGTGGTTGTTTATTAAAATACTGTATGGGATTCTTTTTCTTTTCATTTCTTGCTAGACATGGAGATGACCTGATAGTTACACCTTTTGCTCAGGTATGTTTCAAATATTGTGACACTGATTCTAGTGCAGATGGTGGCCTATCTGAGGCATTTGAGAGCCTAGAGTGAAGTTATGAGTATTGCACTTTTGCTTCATAAGGATCCTGGCCCATGTGATTCCTCCTCCTTCATCACTGCATCTGGCCTCCTGATTTGTCACAGGTCTTACTGTATAGTCAGCCATAATGTCTTGATCACAGCCCCCCATTCCGGCCCCACCCTGACCCAGGCATCCTGTTCCAAATATCATGGCATTACTAGATTGTGTATAGTTGCATTATAGTTATCACTTCTTTTGCATCAGCTTCATGTGCTAATTGTTTCCTACAAATAACTGTCCTGATTAAGGGTGTATGAGGTCAGCTGTGTATATTGTATAATGATGTTGAATATTTAGCGGCTTTTTTGCTTGTTAGGCACGATCCAGTCAAATTCAATACTGTGAAATCCCATTGTTTTAATGGGAAAGTGTCAATCATGTGTTTAGTTCTCTCCCACTACTTAAATCAATGAAGCTTTAGAGTATTTAACTGTCTAAATGTTTATATGTACATTCTGAATGCTTGCACTTGTTTTAATATTTAGTGTGGCCTTCTTTTTTTGTAGGTCTTGGCTAGTTTGAGAAGTGTAAGGAATAACTTCACGTTATTGACAAATCTGCAAGGAGCATCAAACAAGTAAGTTGTCTCCTTTTAAAAAAAAGGTGCTACAAAATTCACTGAGCTCCCATTCTATGGATGCTTACTAAAGAGAAAGACCACTGAAATCTAGGTTTGACAAAATATGCACAGAATTGTACCATAAGGCATATCTTCAATCTCAGACTGATTTTTACCAATGCTGGCACTTTGTTCAGTGAGGGAGCTATAGTGAAAAAGCATGAGGCCCAATGTAATGCATGCAGCCTGACTCATATTGAACTCATGTCAAAATCAAACTGATTTTAATGAAACTGGATTTTAGTCACTAATAGTTTAAAATGTGTCGAGGAATTTTACCTAGACTGTTGAACTATTTGTGAGTGCAAAGCAGTATGCTATAAATCGGGCACTCCTAAGCATGGCCAATGGCACAACTGCTTAAAACATTGTATTCTATTGAGGTTTGTATGACAACAGTAATAAGGCAGATACGATGTTGCTGGACTCCAGCTCCCATCAGCCCCAATCAGTATGGCCCATTATTAGACAGTAGTGTCATTACACTAATGTTGGGACGAGGACACGGCTGAGAAAAATAGTGGCTTGTGTCAAGCCACCTAATGGGTTCATGCCAAGGTGAAAGTTAAACTAAGAATTTCCAACTTCTAGTCTACTTTCTTAGCCCTCTAGATTGCAGGGGAAAGGCTGCAAACCTAACCACTGTCACTTGGGTGTAAGCCTGACTGAATTCGGTAAGAGTGACTTCTGAGCAGACATTGTTAGGATTGTGCTGTTAGCCAAGAAGTGTTGAATTCAATAAAGATTGAAGTCAGACATTACATGCCCCTTCTGCATTGTACAATGTGAAACAGTGTCACATCAGATAGCTATTTCTCATGGCTATGCCTGAAGAAAATGAAGCATTCCTTCTATAACTTCAAAACCTCTATCATCTCTTTACTATCGTGGAGGCACTTGTAACAGAATTCATTATAATTTATTCTCATTTGAAACCAGTTTAAACTGATGGTTATTTGAGAGAATTGGCTTTTTCACAGGATGTCTATTTTTGTTGGTCTTGGAAAGGCTTTAAGTGGTATTAAAGCAACCTAGAATGTCACATAAAACTAGTACACACTCTCTCTCTCTCTCTCTCTCTCTCTCTCTCTCGCTCTCGCTCTCGCTCTCGCTCTCGCTCTCTCTCTTTCTCTAGACTTGTAAAGGCATCCCAATGCAATAAGTATGCATGTGTTGCTCTATTCATATCAAAAGCACTGCTCCTTCCAGCTCATGATTTCATAGAGTGCAACCTCACTTTTCCTAAACTTGCCCTCATGTGGAAGTTGCTTGCAAATGAATGAATGTGGCAGTTGCGCCACGTGGCAAGTGCCACATGGATCAGGCAATATACTGTATCCTCTATGCAAAACATTCCAGTTTGCTGCTTATGGATACATGGAGAGAAGAAAAAACATTGCTAAAAGCTGATCCATATGAAAATATTCTACATTCACACAATTCACATAACCATCAATTGTTCATGTGAAATGCAGAAGAAGAAAAAACCCCTTCTGACTGTATTAACAGGTACCTACCAGCCCTGGCAATATGAATCTCACGATGCATTATTTATACCTATACAGGAGGTCACCGGCAGCAAATCAACCACCAGTCTCCAGGGTTAACATTCAGGGTATGTATTCTGTTGAACGAACAGTGTTTAAGTGGCAATAATTTTTTATTTTAATAAACAGTTAACAGTACTATTGATTCCATTAAAACCCATTAGAGATATAATGTTTCAATCATCAGGGCTAGGTACAGTTACAGCATAGAGCAAATCTGTGTCATAATTGTACAGAATATAATCAGAACTGCAGTGCTTCCCCCTTGTTTCTTTGTATTTGTTCTGATCATTCATGAGAGGTGGATAGAAAACTATTTGACAATTCTGTCACTGTAACCTGAGTGGGTAATCCAGGAGAAGCACTTTTTAAAAAATGTGCGATGGTTTGTGACTAAGAAGATTGTTATTGTGGAAAGATTAGCGACTGTCCATTGAGAAAACTGGATACAGAGAATCCAGCAGATGGCAAGATATGCATGCAACACATTAGCTGGAAGAAGGGGGAAACAGTAATAGAAAAGAAGAGATATAGGAAAAGATTCAGTGATGTAATGTGTGGTGGCTTTACACTTGATTTGTGACCAACCTGGTTATACAACTTTACATAGAGACTTCTGTAGCAGAGTGATGCATTTCACTGTCTCTTTGTGCAGATACAGCAGGGGTCACAAACTTTTGGGAGCACTTTTGCAAACAGAAGAAACTCACGGGCAGCACACACATCCTGCAACTAAACATGCAGAGCAACCCATTCCATTGGCTCCAATGCTTCTTTGAAGCCTAATTTCAGCAGGGAAAAGGGGGTCATGTGGACAACAGGGAAGACTTTTGCAGCCATAGGTGCACCAAAAGGCAACAAGTTGGTGACCCCATGTTGGCTGTACCTAACTGTTGGCAGTGTGTTCTTAAGCTGAAATACTGTATTGCATTTCATTAATCATTCATAAGTCATCTTGGACTATGAAAAAGCCTTTTCAAAGTTCATGCAGCAGGCCTACTCATAACTGTATATGCCTTCTTGGGCCATGTAAGAGCCCTAAGCATAAGCCTTCATTCAAGAAACCCTTAGTGAGTTAGGGACTTTCCCTACATGCAAAGACAGGCTCTGGCGGATTGAGTGGACAAGATCATTAGTGGGTCCCAACAGTCAAGAAGGCAGTTTTCTGCACGTGCTGTAGGGGGAAGTGAAGGGCAGATGGGTCTCGTCAATCTGAGAAGGTAGCCAATCTAGGAGAAGGAAAATTCTGATCCTAACCCTTTGCTGCCTTGTGGGATATCTTTGGGAGTGGAGTCCCTAAGATGATTGGATGGCCCTTGTATGCCTCCTTCCAGCAACTCCTGCAGCCAAGCTGGTGTCAAATGTATTGCTCTGCTTTCCTTTGAACCACATCAGTGAGGCCGGGGGGAGGGGTCTTGTCATCTGGGCAGCCCAGGACCTCCATACACACTGCCCAGGCTTGTGCCCTGGAGAAGTCACTTAGCTGCTGCTAGCGCAGCAGTTTGACTTCAGCCCTGGAGGCATTCTCCATTGTCTCTTGAGATAGATGGCTGCCAACAAGAACAACAAAAACCCTTTACTGATGATCAGTGCTGGGATACTGGTGCAAGTGCTATGCCTTGTTGTCTTCTTGTGCAAGAGGCATCAGCTGGAACCAAGGATATTGCTACGAAGCTCAAAGCAGCTTCTCTTAACAATTCTAGAAATTACTCATGGTTTTTGTCACTCATCCTTTTGTTCCTTCCAACTTCCTTCATAGGACACATTGTCATTGGCATAGGTCACCATCATCTCAGCTCTTTATACATGCCAGTACTCACTTCATGCTTCCAGGACACAAGACTGCCAGTCCTGGCCCCAGTTCTGTTGGCTGTACAACTTTACCACTATGCTTCTAAAGCCAACACTTTGCTCAGCAATTCCTCTGCGTGATTGGGCTCCCATCAATACCATGCCTTGATATTTGGATAATGCATCTAATAACAACATATGTTCTTATCTTCCAATGGTACATAAGCAAATCCATACATTTTTAAATGTTTAGTTTACTCTAAAAGGCGGGGAGAGGAAATGATGCCCGAATTTAGGAAGTGTGATTAATTTGGAAACAGATGGCCATTTAGAATCCCAGACAGCAACCATTAAACTTAATAAGAGAGTTTCTGTTCGTTTGGATAAATGTGACATATTTCTTGCCAGCTTTCAGAAAAAAGAAAGACTAGAGATCAAGAAGTTAAATACTTTTTTCAGTAGGGTCAGCAATATATATATACATATCTATATTTGTTTATTTCTTCTGGCTTCTGTTTCATGCTATGGCAGAGTAAATTATTTTACCCAACAAAAGACTATCGTCTCTGTGGGGGTTCTGTTGACACTTTCAGGTTGTTTGAGAAACAAGGAGCAGTGTTGTTTCCCATTTTTTGTTGTGATTCTCGTGCAGGGGGGCGGGGTCTTGAATCATCCTCAAACTGAAACAGCAATCTTTTCTCATTGAAAAATGCAGTTCAATCCTCATCATTCGTGCCTTAGCAATGGTTGTATGGCATTTGACTGCTCAGGTATAACAATACTGAATATTGCTTGTGTAATCATGAGTGAAGAAGCTCCCAGTTCTTCCATGCACCCCAAATGCCAACACAATGTTACTTTTTATCATTTCACAAGTATTCCTTTGAAAGACAATAATTTCACATATGGTCTTTTTTGTTTCTGCTTTCTTTTAAAATGGAAATATCAATCAAAGGATCCCCTTAAAGATCCCTGCTACACATATCTGGTCAAAATGTTGATATTTAGTCACAGGGAGAAGAAAAAAATACAAATAATAGAAACAGTTCTATGCCTAGTGAAAACAATACACACCAAGTTATAATTCCCTGGTGTGTCAACCCATGTGGCTTGTGACTATAAAAATTCAGGCTGTGATAATCATGAAAACATTCTTGGACTCTTCAAAATATTTTCCCAATTATAAGTCCTAAGATTTAATCCTAGTCAGTAGTTTAAAGAGATAATATTGATCTTTGCATACCTTTTCCCCCCTGAAGGCTGCCCACTGTGTTCATAGCAATTTCAGAATTTCACGTGTCCTTAACCACTAGTTCAATATATGCATTCATCTACTGTGGGGTTGTTTCCAAGAAGGTCACCCCATTTGTGCAAGGACACTCTTCCCCCTTTGTGCCTCCATAATCTGTTCTGGGGGTTCTTCTGGAATGGGTATGGAGCATGAACAGAAGAGGGAGAGGAATTTGCATTGTGCAAGCAAAAAGGACATCTTGGTTGGATACGACCATGTCTCTTTATATTAATTGCACTAATTTGGTTCTCTCTTTTTTTAAGTGTAAACTACACTATAGATTACGGTACTTTGCTTTTAAGTTTTATTTTAGTGGAGATACATGTTTACCTTGCCCATTATTTGAAACAATATACTTATAGAGTAGGGATGAGGAACTCCCATCAGCCCCAGAACATGGCCAGTGGTCAGGAATCATGTAGTCCAGCAACATCTGCAGGGTCGGTTTCCTCATGCCTGTAACAAACTAGGTGCAAATTTATTTTTATTTTGTCCAAGTGTCTAAGAAAGATGCACAGATATTTAAAGTATACGAGTGGTGTTTCCTAGCAGATCAATATTATTTTCCATCACAGGTTGCTTCTCTTGTTAACATCATCATAGAAGACACACAATCAACTAACATCAGTTGAATCAGAGGAGATTGTTCTCTTTGCTTTAGAAGTGTGAATTGTATCCTGTTATGAGAAGCACAAAATGCTTAAAGCCAGCTGACAAGTGTAATGTTCTTTGGTGAAGGAGGCAGACCTCATTCAGCATTTGCACTGGAAATGAACACAACACATTTCTTGGCACTAAATAGAATTTCCAGAACTTGGCAAGCAAACGGCAATTCTTCACTCATTATGTTTTCTTTAAAGATTATACAAGGAGTTTCTTTGCCCCACAGCAGAGCATAGAATCGTAGAATTGTGGAATTGTAGAGTTTGAATGGACCACAAAGATAAATCTAGCCCAACACCCTGCAATGCAGGAATCTTTTGCCCAATGTGAGGTTTGAACCCACAACCCGAGAGGAAGAGTCACACGCTCTACCGACGGAGCCATCTCTCGGACAGGACAGAGTAATATTCAACACAGATATAATGTTTAGTGCATTTTTAATATTGAAAATGCTTCATGCACAACATGGCAGAAAACTTTATGGCAACCCTGTAAGGTAGGCCTTTGCTGATATCTCCATTTTGCCAGTGGGGAGCTGAGGCAGAAAAAATACTGGCTTGCCTATGCCTACTCAGTGAGCTTGTGGCTCGGGCAGGATTTGAACTGGAGTTTTCCCAGCTCACATTCTGTTACTACACTATACTACTAATTTAATGTTCTTTTAAACAGCTGTCCAGTCTTGTCATGAGATGTTTTCCTTAGTCTTAAAGCCACAGAGAGGATGAATAACATGCATTAGGAATACACCCTGTGCTTTGTCCTAAAATCCAGCCAGATTCCCCCCTCCTTTAATTTTGTTGTAATTACAGACCACAGGAACACACAGAACTGTTTTCACAAATTAAAAAGACTCTTAAGGGGTCAAAAAGGCAAGTATTTGACAAATAAATAAATCTAGTTTGTGGGAACATCTGTTCTGCAACTGTGTGAAAAACTTTTAGTTCAAGGCAACAGTAATATAATAGATATTGTTACTGATCCAAGTTGCTGTACCACAACCCTTGGCAGCAAAAATATATATGCAAAAATGTACCACTGCATTCATACAGTTACATGCTGCTTCCATGCTGTTAATGCTTCTGAGAAGTTGCAGTTCCACTATCAGCTGGAAGCAGTCTCATGCTATGTCAGCCTCGGATGCATATGGGAATACAGTGGTACCTCGGGTTACAGATGCTTCAGGTTACAGACACTTCAGGTTACAGACTCCGCTAACCCAGAAATAGTACCTCGGGTTAAGAACTTTTCTTCAGGATGAGAACAGAAATCGCACGGCGGCAGTGGGAGGCCCCATTAGTTAAAGTTAAGAACAGTTTCAGGTTAAGAACAGACCTCCGGAACGAATTAAGTTCTTAACCCGAGGTACCACTGTAGATGCATAGGGCATATTCATTATAGCTGAGTGGTAGTAACATGATGTAGCATTTCTTCTATATGTTTTTTTCAGCCATTCTCCAGCAGCTAGTGAGAAAAGAAATTGTATTCAAAAAATAATCAAAGGCAAAAGAAACTTTCAATGAAATTATCATGGATGAGTTGTGGGTTTTTGTCACGCTTGCCTTACTTTTGCGGTGGCCAAGAAGGAATTGTGAGTGACCTTTCATTCTTCAAATCATCTCTCCAGTGGTATGACTTTGCTGCCTCCTGGGTGCCTGCACTTAATCAAAGCCCAGGAGAAGACTTCCTTCCAGAGGGCTTTTTCAGCTCAGGAAGTACAGCAGCCAGAGACACGCTGCAGAGTGCTGGAGAAATGTTTACTGGAAAGGCAAACAGATATACTATCCTTGGCCACCTTGCAGGAATAAGGTAAGCTCAAAACCCACAGAAATTCTAAGCTGCCTGGACAATGAGGTAGAAAAAATGGAAGCCTCTTTTGCATATGAAGAACGATTTCGAGAAATTGAACAGGACAGATTTCAGCACAGTACTGCTGAGCATTTTGGAATCTCTCCTTGCCTTGAAATGACCTGTTCTACACATCCTTGCCTGCCAAGAACGCTGGAACTTATAGTCAAGCTCCTTGCGCTATTTGCTGCTATGGTGCCTTTAGCTCTTCTACCCTCCACCAGGTAAATACGTATTTTCCCCCTCAAGTGTGGGGGCTGGCAAAGAAGCATGGGGAAGAACCATAGGTCAGTGGTTGAGCAAATGCTTTGCATGCAAAAGATTGCAGGTTTCATCCATGACACCATATTGAATGACTAGGAAAGACCTGTATCTCAAATATGGGGAGATGCTGGACGTCACTGTAGACAATAATGAATTAGGTAAACCAAAGTATAAGGCAATTTCCTATGTTATAGTTGAACAGTTTGTGAATTTAAGTCACTCACACACACACACACACAAAATCCATCAAGGTATTCCAAATGTTTGAAACTTAAACCATGCCATGAGTCCGAAGGTATGGTGGAGTTCAGGTGA
Organism: Podarcis melisellensis; assembly: GCF_964234715.1. Taxonomy (NCBI): domain Eukaryota; kingdom Metazoa; phylum Chordata; class Lepidosauria; order Squamata; family Lacertidae; genus Podarcis; species Podarcis melisellensis. The sequence goes on from NC_138538.1 coordinate 61,568,524, forward strand.
AACGGACAAGGAGTGGGGAAAAGACTTACCATCCGTTCTTTTTTAAAAGGAGTATGTTTACCTGTGAAAATACTATAGAAAATAAAATCAATTTTGACCTTCCATACAAATGGACAAGCAAACTCTTTAATCATCAACATTGCTGTTGAAAGAAAAATGAAAGTTTAGGATACTTCTAAATCCTCAATCACTGTCTTGTGAATATTGGAGTGATCATTCTGTGATATTTTGGCAGTAGACAAAGCTGTAATGTAACTTTTGTATAAATGTTTATTTAAAGAAGGGAATAGTTCTAAATAAACAAATTAGGTATAAATGTTTTACTTGAACTGAAAGCTAAATTATGTTATAGACCACCCTGAGATGAATTATTTTACAGATTAAATCGGCATCTCCAGTATGAGTTCCTGTCAGTGAGCCTCACTGAACACAGTGGAGTTCTTACTTCTGAGTAGACATAGATAATATTGGACTGTGCAGGTATTACTTGAGTCTGTTGGGGCTGTAGCATAATTTTTAAAGGATGGAATCATTTTATTATGACAGTGAATTGTTACAGAAACAGATTGAGGGTGGGGAGGGAGAGAGAGAAAAAGAGAAAGCTCCTCAAGTGTTTTCAAAAGAAAATAAATGCAGCATGGTAATGAATTACATGCCCAACAGTACAAAATCTGGCTTTTATGCTTTGCAACATTAGCTTGTCGGTGTGTGCAACAAATTGCATAGTTTCCCAAGGCTCATGGGTTTTAAGTATAGTAAAAGCTCTGCTGTTATGAGCAGGTGTGAAATGGTGTTTTCCCTTTATTACTGCATCAGCTGGCCTTTTCTTAAACTCCTTACATGCCTTTACATGAACAATCAAATGTACTTTGTGTCTTATTGTGCATGAAAGTCCAAAGAAAAAGATAAATGGCTAGGTTGTAAATTATCTAAAATATCATCGTAACCAAATTGTATAACTATTTTGAGAACTTTTTATTTTAATCCATATAGATTATGGATGTGCATATAGTAAATGAGCTGCAGGAATTTGCCATCATAGCCCCAAATCTCATGACAATCTCTGAGGATTTTCTCACCTAGCTCAGGGTATGCATGCTGATGCTTTGGGATATAGACGCAAATTCATGCACCTACTCAGTTATGCAGGATAAAATACTATAACTGTTTGTCATATATCACTTGCAGAGTACTTCATAGTCTTCATTGTGGTTTTCTTGCTCAAATAACCTTATGAGGTAGGCACAAAGGAATCACGGTAGAGCAGTGATTTCCCTAAGGCCACAGAATGAGTCTGTGTAGGATTTGAACCCAAATCTCTCAGACCCATATACTATTCACTGTATCCAGGTAGGTCTAAACTGAAGCCATTTAAGTTGACCTCTAGTAATAGGACAGCTCTATACTAGGAATACAGGGATATAAAATTACTGCCTTTGTGACAAAAAGACTTTAAAGATCAGAAGTTACGTTACTTCTATGAAAACCAGTTCAGATGCAAAAAATAAAAATGTTAATATAGAATTTATAGTAGGGTGGTTTCATGCTAAATATCTAAATTTAACACATACTTGAAAATGGCTAGTATCACCATCACATAAGTAAGGAGGGATAGAAGCAAGCCAAGATTAATCATGCAAGTAACACAGACTTCAATAGGAAAGTTTTTTTGGTTGTGTTTTTTTTTTTACCAACAACCAAAACACAAACAGTGAAAACAAACAGTGAAAACCCCCAGGTGGCTGATACATTGGGTATACATAATCAATAATAACATATTCAAATCAACCATATGTACAATTCTATATACCTTAACACTCCTCCCTCCACAAGGTTTATTTAACTTTTAACATTTTAATTGCCCCAAATTGTTCAAACCTGCCCAAATAAGTCAATATTTTCTCAAACCAATCCTCCTCCTTCTCACTGACCTTAAACCCTTTCATTTTACGTATCTTCACAGTTAGATACTCTAAGATTATAATATTTTTCTATTTTTCCCTCCATTGGTTCACCCCTAGCTCTTCTGCGTTTTTCCAATTACTCGCTATAACCTGTCTGGCTGCAATTACCATCAATTTTACCCATTTACATTCCTCTTTTGTTTCTAACTCAGTGCTACTCAGGCTAACAAGAACCATTAATTTAGATATTTCCACCTTCCTACCCACAATTCCCGATTCAACAGGAAAGCTAACCGTGTGTCACTGAAATGTCTGGGCTTGCACAACAATCCTAAACATGACTACTCAGAGATGAGTCTGTCTGATAAAGTTCAGAGGGGGTCACTTTCCAATAAATGGGTAGTAATGATAGGAAACTGCCTTATACCAACTTAAACCATTAGTCCATTTTGCTCACTATTGTATATATACTTACTGGCATCAGCTGTTCAGGGTTCCAGACAAGTCTCTGCTATTTCTTTGTGAAAATGCCAGGTTTTGAACCCAGGATCTTTTGCATGAAAAGCATGGCCTCTTCCACTGAACTATGGTCCTTCCTCTGGCTTTAAAAGAATTTAGACTGGCTAGATTATACTGTGTGTTTTTGAAAACATAACACAGTAGATTCCTACTGGTAGAAATCTAAATTAGGAAACTCAACGGTGCCTCTCAATTGTTTTGTTTTTAATGTGAAAGCTTTTTAAAAAATTAAAAAGTAAATTTCTAATGAAGCTTGATGTTGTTGCAAATAGTTGGGAACAGCCAACAAGATAAGCTGTCGTTTTGCATTGTAAATGAAAATATTGCGATCTTTAAAATATACACGAAGTCTGCTGGAGAAAATGAAGAATAGTTCTTTTGTCAGATAAACTCCCCCCAGCCCACCCCAAATTAACTGACTAGTGTCCAATGATCCTGGCTACAATAGTGGCTTCATTTCCTGCACTGCAAGGCTAGTTCATTCCCACAGAGAATCCACTTCTCATTTTCCCATTGCTTAGAAATACACACCCCCTGAAAGTTGGAATCATGCATCTTACTAAGTATTTCAGTTATGCTATTGACGTCAATGCAGTCATTAAATAGATTGCTGGCCCTCCCAGCAGTAAGCTTGTGCCAAAGACCTAGAGGCAGACACGTTTTAAAAGAAGAACATCAGGTTTTCTTTTTAGAAGTTCAGAAAAATAAGAGGCAGCGTTTCTCCCTTCACGTCTCTCTGCTTCACAATCCCTCTTCCGTCTTTTAGAAAATTTCGTTGCTTTTCATTGTTGGTAGATTCGCTCAGGGGTTGCCATTCTGTTACTATGTACATAAACAACCTTAAATGAGAGACTTAAAGAGTAGTTTCTTGTGATCAGCTCCGACTGAAAAGCAACGCTAATTTTACATTCTTGTAGATGGACTTGCTTACATATATCATGTAACATTAAGTCAGCCAAACCTTTTTAGCCTTTGACTCCAGACGTTCTTCAAGGATTGATTTCATGGAGTCTATTAAAAAATCGCTGCCATTTCTCCTCAGCGAGCCTCCTGTGGGCTCTGAAGATGTGTAAGCCAATCACGGTTCCATAGCAACCGATGTAAACTGTTCCCTGTCACCCACACCTGTGGACTCTCATGTTAGGCATTCCACACGTGCTACACCCATCATGCCCTCAGCCATTCCACCCAGTCCAACTGCCATCTATGGCAGCTGAGCAAGCAACAGTGATGTCAGTGGGACTCCCCGAGCGTAGCCAAGGAACCCTTCTGAGGTTCCAGAGGGGAGGAGGGGAGGCAAGCGCTCTTCCAAGACGAGAGTGACTGACAGATTCATTCATTATGTTAACCAGGGCAATACATACATCCTAGAGCTGCCTGCCCCATCCTCTTTAGATACACAGTGCAGGATATGCAGCTGTCCCAGACAGAATGGATCTGACAGGCAAGAGTTTTCTTTAAAAGGCCTTTTAGAGCTCCACAACGGAGGATTATATGGCACCCTTAAACATGTGGTGGACGACCTTACCTTTTGATGGAACAATCAGGTATGTTTTACAACGAAAGCACTAGAATTGTTTTCTAGCGATTTGTAGGTAATCGAGCCTCTGTTTTATTGCCATTTGCCCTTCCTTATTGCTCCCTGCTTTTTTCAGTCTGTTAGGAAGATTCCTCCATCTAGCAAAGCCAAGTTCCTTTCATAATGTGCTCCAATGTAAACAGGGGGGCTCCAGCATCACTTCATACTACATTTCTTTAAAAAACCCACCGAGCTGAATTCTGAGTTTTGTATACCATATGCAGACAGACTCAATCTTGAAGAAAAGAGTCTGTCTGAAAGTGAAGGCCCGGGTTAATTAAATGTGCTTTATTGAGAGTGGTGATAGCTTTTCTACAGTGATGTGTTTTCCCCCAAAGCTGACATTGCTTTTCTCGAGGTGATTTCAGGCCTCCAATTTACTTACTTACTTACTAACTTGCATCTATACATTTCCATGTCCAAATGAGAACTTCATTGGACTCTTGTCACCTGGGGCTGATTCAGAGCAGTGATCCTTTGAGCCATCCAGTGGCGTAGCGTGGGGGGTGCAGGGGGGGGCCGGCCGCACCAGGCACAACATCTGGGGGTTAGGGTTAGGGGGCGCAAATCCACGGGTTAGGGGGTGCAAATTACTTGCCCCGGGTGCTGACAACCCACGCTACGCCACTGGAGCCATCCCAGCAACCTATCATCCTGGTCTCACAGATTGCCAGCTAGGAATGGGAAGGGTGAAATTTAGGCGCCTCAAAATAAAAGAAGGGGTGCATATCAACAGTGTGTCTGCAAGGAAGGATTTGCACGTGCCAAATTTTTAATAAAGCAAACTTTTAAGTTGTGTGAAATCAAATTCAAAATACTATGTGTATATAAACTTCTGAAGCTGAGTTTTAGAAAATGAGAACTACTCCTGATGACTCATTCAAGCACTGAGAAAGTAGGTGGCAATGATTAGTCAAAGTTGTTTCTTTAACTCTTGCTGTTATGGGCCATATCCCATGCCTTCAGTTTTCCTAGCTCCTTCTGATGTCAGCACCAGTTTGGAAAATCTGGGACACGGCTAGAATCCATTATTGCATGATATGATTATGAGAGCATGAAAAGTTTACTTCTGATGCTACCATTCGCTACCGAAGAAGACTAAAAGTAGTGCCTACATGTACTACTTGAGTTGAATTTTTATTTTTATTTCATTTGTTTTCAATTTTATATTTAAATTTAAATTCCATAAACCACTTTACGCAGTTAGTTACATTAAAACCATATCTAACAATAAAAAGCAACAATAAAGACAGCATAAGCAAAATCAAATAAGCGGGTATAGCATTAGGAACAACTATATAAATGCACCAGATACTTTGCTAACACCCAGAAACTATAGATTAGGATTTTTAAGTGTCTCTTGGATGACAATTCACCTTATTTTTTCAAACTTAATTAGAAAGGCAGACTTGCTGTTTTTGCTTTACCCTGTGGAAAATATGTCCATGCCATTATCTATGCGGTTATTAATCCCTGTGAACTAAGCAAATAATACAGTGGTTTAGCTAGGTAATTTGAGATGAGGGGGCTTTAGTTGGTAATGTAATTTTTTTCTTTCTCCCACTGCTATTCCATATTTTAAAAACATCTAGATTCTTCATTATCTGTGTGGGTGGCTATTTGAGAAAGAGAGAGAGAGAGAGAGAGAAATTTCCAATCTTTTTAAAAAATAATAATAGCAACTTTGAACATGTACAATTTAGCATTTTAAACTCACTTAAGTGTCATTGTATAATCATGGCTGCTTTGTTGATTCCAAACACATTTACTTTGGAAGAAGGACAATTTTGTTGTAGAAACAGATAATAGATTCCAAAAGTAAAAATAATAAAATGAGCATCTTTAACCATATATATATATATAAGAAAAAAGAAGGGCGCCTCTAGATTGGTGTTTTCTTGTGGGCATCTTCTGCTACATGTTCTTGACATAATAATAGTAGTGAATTGATTCTGCTTTAGAAGTTGTTCTGTGATGCTCCTCCAATGTTACCACATTATTGATGTCTGGCGGAGCTATTGCACAAGGAAAGCAGGACAAAAATAAAGTAAAATGACTGTGGTATGAAAAACTAGCAGGATATGCAGTGGCTGAAAGTGAAGCAGTGTGGCCATCTCAGAACTTACGTAGCTGCTAAACGTATCAAAAGCGGGATTGCCCCGACCTTCCCAGTAGCATCATGAGCACAAGTCATCATGGATGCACAACACAAAGGATGTTTGTGAAACAATAAACATACAATAAGACAACTCCAGCATGGCCATGCTGGCCCAGGTGTTGATGTGGCGTGCTTTGCTAGTGCCCTCATCACCTGCCATTCTCAGAATTGTCAAGATGGAACTGTGAGGCCCCAGACCTCAACCTCTTGTTTGAGCCCTAACTGCACCATTGACGTAATGTATGGAATACTGCACCAAGTTCATTCCCCACTGGTTAGCAAATCTTAGAAGGGTCTGTGCTTAAGAATGAGTCACTCAGGCTCCCGTAGTTAACAGTGCCCTTCACAGTCTTGGGCAGATTTACTCAGGAGCAACTTCTGCTGTATCTTGTGGGGTTTATTCTAAAGCACGTTTAGAATTGCAGCCTTACAGAGCAATCCTAGCAGTTGGGTGTTTGTTTTTTTAATTGATCTTTAAATTGCATTATATGGCTGACATGTTGTGACTCTTAAGTAGCAAATTGTCACCTAGGGCCAAGATTCCAGGGTGGGTATAAAGTTCTCATGGTCTGTTTGCTATGCGAAGAAAGTAAAGAAGTCTTAGGTAACTGGAAATGTTAAAATAACTTTAAATAAGCAATGAGAAACAAGATCCAGTATTTTTGTCTAGGTTTTTTAGACCCCACCATTATATTACAGCATATTATTAACATTTATATGAAACTACTAGATGAAGTTGCCTATTTCTCCACTATGTGAAGGTGATTGTTGGATGGGTTGAATGTATGTACCAGCCTTAACCTGTAGAGTTTTCTGGGTTGCCTCTAAGCCCAATAAGAAAGAAAGAAAAGTTAAATAACCCAGTTAAACTAATTAAAAATTAAATAACTAAAGGAGGGTTCTTCTAGTTCATCCCTCTTCCTCTCTGTGATTTACTTAGCAATAGATTATTTTTAAAACTGATTTCACCACAAGAGAAAATGAATTTCATTAAAAATTCATCAAAACCACAGGCATTAAACCACAGTTTTGTTAGTCAAGGATGGTTAAATTGCTAAAAAGTGATTTTAGAAACACTCTTAGGTCTATTAGCAGACTTTTATTTTTAAGGATTTTTTTTCTGAGCTGCTGATTATGGATTATTCCATTGTGTACAGAATTACAGTGTTTCAGCAAGCTTTCGTGCATGTAACAAACAATAATGATGAGAGAAAACTCTGAGAACATTGTCATTATTTTATCACGTGTGCGCCAGAAAATGCAGGTGTTTAACATGCAAGAAATAGATTTATCATATGCACTCAGAAGCTTATTTTGATGCATAAAATAAATGCTTCAGGTTTCATTCTTCAGTTAATCCGCGTACAACCTATGAGTGGACTTAAATAAAGATGTGGATTATCAAGACATATTTTCATAGAAATAGAGGTCAGTGGATAAGTAGCAAGTTATTGACAACATCTCATGAACATTCATATTTGCTAATTGCCTCCAGCCTGGGACAGGGACTCAAAGTGGCTTACAGCTAAAAAAGAAACAGCTAAAAACATAGGGGAAAAGCAGTCATTAAAGAAAATAAAAATAAGCGTTAAAACATACACATTATTACAATAAAAACATCATAGTACCAGCCCTTTCCTTAAAAACGGTCAATTCCCAAAGCCTGTTGGAACAAGAAAGTCCACTCCTACTAGTGGAAGGGCAACAAGGAGGGAACCAGTCTAATTTTGGCTGAGAGCCCAGGAAGACCTGTTCCCTGCCTTGCTGGCCTTCTCCTACCTGGCCTGGGAGGAAAGGAGACCGCCTGCCTGCCTTCAGCTACGAAAGCTGCTGAACAGGCTCTTTGGCTGTGATATTGTTTAGAGCTTTTGGTTGGGGTTTGTTGTTGCTGTTATTAATATTGATATTATTTTTTGTACCTTTTTTTTTTAAGATCCGTCATATGATTTATGTGGATATTGTTTCCATTTGGTTGTGTACTTTTTGGTGTGTTTTATTTATTTTTGTTATGTTTGTAAAGATGTTAATCTTGTTGCAAGCCACTTGAGCATGGTTATAGCTATGGAAAGGCGACATACAAATAAATTGATGATGATGATGATTGATAGTAATTTCTCTAGGAAACGAGTTCCAAAATCTGGGAGCACCTACCAAGAAGGCCTTCTCCTGCATCCCTATCAAGTGTGCCTGTAAGGGGGTCAGGACTAAGAGATTCATAAAAATGAAATCAGATTCATAAAAATCAGTAGACATTTGTGGACTTTTTAACATAATTAAAATATATTTCCCCCTATTTGCTTTGTTGCATATACTGCCTTAGTCAGGGAGTGTTATTTCATCTTTCCATAAGCATTTCTAAATGGATTGACAAAGGGACTTGAAACATTGTGATAAGAAAGAAAGGACGTTTTGAATTTTGCCCACAAAGTATTAATGCCTCAGCCTAGTTCTTTATCCTGGCAATGAGTTCTGCCAAGAGCCAAATGCAGGAAACAATGTACTGAGGCTGCCACAAATCAGAAAGAAAAGTGACAGCACTTGTATGGTGCCAAATGGAAGTAGCAAAATGCAGGAAACATTTTGTCAAATGTCACTTAGCAATGATATCATAAGGGGAATCAAGGAATGGGATTTGCCTGCATACTAGAAATACCACAGTCAATGGATATGTAGAAGCAGAAATAGCCAAGAGTACAGAGAGACTTATCTTCGGACATTGAATGAAAACGAAAGATTACACAGATCTCTCTCCCAGAGCAAATGGATGATTCATCACATTATCATTTTACTGCCTAGGCTTAGTTCTTCAGCGCCCAGCTGAATTCTTGTGTATGTTCATGAATCATGGAGGAAATGATGAATTGCTTGTCTGTCAATTCTAACAAAAAGTTAGAACATTGAGGAATAACTCTGCAGGTTAACAAGTGCATCTTTTGGGATAACATTTCAAAATGGAGTAAATTGCTTTAAAATATATAAAGAGAACAGAATTAGTGGAGGAGAGAGTAAATGGTTATTAAAGTAAAACAATATATTCGAACCAGGCTAAGTATTAATTTATTGGAACTCAAAGATAACAGCATGGATGTTACAACATCAGACAACTAAAATAGTTGATTCCCAAGACCTCAGAGCTCTGCTGGCTCCTATTGATTCTATAAGGCTTTTGTCCCTCCTCCACCTGTAGGTGTAGTTCTTACATCAAATTGTGATGGCTGATAGTATAACTTCTTTTTGCTTGGTGGTGTCAGATCGTTTTGCAAAGACATTGCTCTGCAGTTGGACTTTGTCATAGACTTCCACTGAAGTGCCGTGTACATCAACTGAGTTATTATGGTCTTCCTAGATTTTCAGAGTTGTGTCAACTACTTTTGAAAAAGCTCAGAAGCATTTGTAATCCCAAGTGGCAAGATTTCCAAGAATATTTGGTTTATCCAAGGTATTTGTCAAAAAACCACTTGGAGCACTGAGGCACATCCTGGCCTGTCTCAGATATAATAGAAAAATAGAGCTGGGTGTTGTCAACATACTGATGACAATGCGCCCCAGACTTCCTGGTGATGGTTCCTAGTGATTTTGTATAGATGGTAAATGGGGATAAAATACTGCCCGGCATGATGAACACAAGCTGCTCCTCATTCTAACTTGTTTGTATGGAAAAGCATAAAAGATTTAATAGGCAACCCACTAGGCTGTGTAAAAAACAGTTTTAGCTTACGCTGGTTGAGGAGTTTTGGAATCCCTCGTAAACCTCCTCATAAATAACTATTACATCAGCTTCTGCATCTATTTTGAAATTAAGGATTGTCCCACAAATAGCTAAGTTTACTCTCCAGGGTGGGATAGTGTCTTTACAAAATATGGAGCCTAAGAAGAACTAGCTGCCCACTACCATTAGATATGCTATACATTTTGGCGACTAATTAGGCGTGAACTTTCATACGTATCAATTACACATACTCATTACTGCAGGTAAATTCCCCTGCAAGGCAATTACTATGCGGAAGGTATTTGGCAGGAACTGCAGGGACTTCCTCTATTGGGAGTATCCTTAGCTTGGACCACTGTAGCTTCCTCTATTATTTCCTTGCAGTGTCACCATGCTTGTTGTTCAGAACAAAACCAAAATGAAATACACGATCCCAGGATTCATGCAGAGTTCCAGTTGAACCAAGCTCCTTGGTACCTTTGGGCAAATCCCTTGTAATGTTGAACTGATGGTAGCATCTTGAGAAATGGTAGCTTCCCCACCCCCACCCTTTCCCCCCTTTTTGGTGCAGAGTGCTTTTTTTAAAGTAGCTGGATTGATTTTGGGGACTTTCACTTCACCTGATTTTGCAGACACGAGCGAGTTTACCCTTTTTAGAATGGCTGCTGTAACTACCCCATAGTGTTTGTGAAGCAGAGCTTACTTTTTCAAAGTCATTCCCAATTTTTCTTTGCTCCTTATTCCGAGGTTTGCACAGCTGGTTACTTTGCCATCTTTATGGCTTTGTGAAAGGTTGAGCCCCCTATTAGCTCCGTCCTTTCAGGAAGCCCTTTGCTTCGAATTCCAAGTGCCAATCACTCTCTAAGGTGCTCTTCCTTTTTATTAGCAAACTCAGCCTGTTCATACAAGGCACTGACAAATGACTGCACTGGTTCTCAAGGCTTCCGCACTCTTCGATAGAACTGGAGCCTTCTCAAAACTCCTATTGGAAATGAAATGGGCATCCAACCTGGCTAGAACACTCTCCACAAAAGTAAATGATTTATATATATTGCTGGCTTCTTCCCCTATAGCATAATGATTTGCCTTTCTCCGTGGAACTTTATAGCAAGGCAAAGCAAGCATCCTGCAGGATAGTTGCAGTCGAAAGCTTCTGGTGCCCTGGGATGTTTTACAGATGAAGAGCGGTATTTTTTAAAAAATGGGTGACTAAATAAAACAAGCAGATGTTCCCATTGGAACCTGCAAATCACAAGTACTTTATCACTAAATATATTCTGTTGGTTAAATAAATGTGGTCATAAATAGAATTTACCATATTTTATTCTCACAAGCTCCTCTCACCTCAGTTCATGATGCCATCTGAATACGAGAAGATTCAGTAACATAAACCAGAGTAAGACAACTTTGGGATTTCTTAGCTCATAGACTCTAGTTACCAAGTGTCATCACTCTCCTTAGTCTTGTGAAAGTGTTAGGACCATTGTTTGTCTCAAAAGCAAGAGTCTGAAATGTGCAGGCATATAGCTGTCATAGCTATGGTGTGTTCTGCATGAACTGTTCTACGTATAAAAGTTTTTATGTGTTGCCTGTGCTCTTTTGCCAGGAATGGTCTCTTCCCTAATTTTTTTTTTTTAATAAATATTTATTAAGGTTTTTTTTAAAAAAAGAATACAATAATAATAAACATTATTGCTTTGTTTTAACAGAGTTTCATAATATTCTTGAGCTTCCTCACGTCTCCCGCTCCCATTTACATCTTTAATAATTTTTGTCAAGCAAATTATCATCTTATTTCCAAATCTATAACCACATGCTTAAATATCAATTCTTAATCTATTTTAATGATAGCCAATTATTTATAACCAAGCATCCTTCTTAGCATTCCACTAAATCGCAATATTTCTGCAGGTAGGTCTTGAATTTCTTCCAATCTTCTTCAATCCTTTCTTCTCCCAGGTCTCGGATTCTGCCGGTCATCTCCGCTAGTTGCATATAGTCCATCAGTTGCATCTGCCATTCTTCCAGTGTGGGTAGATCTTGAGTCTCTTCCCTAATTTTGGTGGTGAAGTTGATTTTCACACACAGTTCCTTTGTGCACATAATCAGCTCCATGCATTGAAATAAATGTCAGGGTGTGTGCATGTTTGTGTTTACCAAAATATCTGGATTGTGTTGCCTATTTACAACCTTTGCTGCATGCTAAAGCGTCATGCAGATTGCAATACCTCTTTTCTGGAATAAGAATTGCCCATGCACTTGGCCCCATCCACATGATTTTGCTATTAATAAGCAGCCTCATATCTTGTCACAGGGAAGCTTCTCCCTCCCACAACTTTATAGACTTGTCTGGGTGGAGCAGAGTGTTTGGAACGCTGAACACACAAATCAGTGTTTATTCGGAATCAAGCCACAAAATAAAATATTCAGCAAAGTATTTGTTAAATCAGTTTGAAAAATATCCAAGTAAAAGAAGCAATGGCATCCTAATTAGGCATTCCAGGCAAGGACTAAGCTAGGATCCTCAGCACTTGGATTCATTCCCAACAATGTGCATTTTAGAGCTGCGGTTTATGAAGCTTTATTTCCCCCCAAATAAGAATTATTAAATCAGTGCTATCTAATATAAATGTGCATGCGTAAAGACACAGCCTCACATACGTATAAACTGTGGAAGACCACAATTTTTTGCTTGGCTATCTACTTTCTGTTATGTTTGGACATGCCTGAATGAAATGCTACTCTTTTAACTTTGAAAGTTAAATAAAGGGTGTTCCTCGCGTTCATGTTTAATTTGGGATTAATTAACAATCAGATGAACCCTGCCCAGATGTGTGTGCAGTCAGTTGCTGTAGGTCACTATTTCTCTTTCTCAACCACATTTCTAATCTCCAACGTGACTTTCAAGCACATGGTGGTTGCTTAGTCAAATCATGCTCGGAAGTAAATAACACTTTTTTTCTTCCACTGTAGAATGTTCTCTTCTGTGATCTCCTGGTAGGATTTTTGTGAAACTGAATATTTTGCTACAAGTCAATGCCTCTGGGTCCTGAACCACTACAGAAATATAAACTCGATTGTTTTAATAGCTGCCTGTTAGTTTTTATTTAAAAGTATTAACTTTAGCAACTAATTAGAAGTAGTGACATTAACAAAGTTTGCAAACAATGGGTTCATAATATGAATTTTTGCTGTTTTTAATGCTAAGACATCCTATTTGTGTTGGATATTCTCATCCTTGAGCTTTTACTCCAGTTGTAGTTAATAACAAAACATATTTCAAGTTAATGTCCCATTTCTGCCTATTTGCTAACAGCATTTAGCAGATCAGACTGGCAAATCCTATAGCAGCTGTTGGTTCATGTCCAGAACTCGATTACTTTAACTCTTTACTCATTCAATATTATGTGAAGCCATCCTTTCTATTTGATCACTGCATTATAGTCCAGTCTTAGTTGTGAGTATATGTTGGGGGTGATCTCCCACTACAAACCCTGCCTCCTTCCCCTATGATTACCTACTATCATTCGGTCTACTTCAACATGGGGAGGAGTTCTGGGGGGACAATGGGGGTGATATGCAATGCACAACTGAAATGTGTGCCAGTTCCCTACTGCCAATGCTGCTACTGCTAAAACTGTGGATGTATCTTCCTCCTCCACATTCCCTCCTGCTTTCATCCCACACTACAGTTTCCAAGTGACAGAACAAAAACTCACACGTGCCAAACCATTGTGATCCCTTTTAGCACTTTCCCCCATTGTTCATAGAAAAAGCTGATAGGGGCCCAGGTATTATTCGAGGTAAATGGTGTTTCTGCATCACTACTTAACATTTGGTATAGGGAAGACCCAAATCAAAGTGTTACTAGAGTGCATGGATGCAAAGCTGTTTACAAAATAGGCACAGTTATTGAGATCCCCTTTCACTGTTGCCTGGTATTTGTGCCTTAAATGTGTTGCCATTACTGGAACTACTACCATAAAGAAGCGTGTGGAGGCTCCTCAGATAAGCAGCTATTTTGCAATAACAGGTTCTCAGCCACAGACAAGCCAACTCCACTTCCTCTTGCTCAGTGAATTATAAGAAATTGTGACACTGATGTGAAAGATAATACTTCCAAGGAACTTCCTCTCTTTCAAGTAACATCTTAACATGAAATGCGGCCTTCCTTAAATTATTGGCCCTCTTGTAAAGCTGTATATGTACATCATTTCTCCCCTTACACAGTTGTCCTTTTTCGGGAAGACTTGAGAAAACTGCTTATGCCAAACAGTATATTTCCCCCTCTGCAGACAACTGCGGGGGGGGGGGGGAGGAATGCTCCATAGTGGGGGATAGTGGTTTGAATCCCCACTGCTTTCTCCAAAGGAGGAAAGCAAACCACCTTGGCTGCAATGTCACATATGGTGCAGGAGGTCGTGTTTTACATGGCATGAACTTGCAGCACAGATTATTTAAATCCATTGGTTTCAGTGGGTCTACTCTGAGTATGACTATTATTGGAGAGAAAATAACTCTCCTGCTGTAGCCCTTTTAAGCACTCGGAATAGAACTTTATGTGAAAGCACGTGGTTCCTTTTAATTGCCCTGAGTTGGAAGGGAGGGTGAGTACTCTCTACTGCTTAGAGATTTAAAGCTGCACAGATATCTATATCTATATCTATATCTATATCTATATCTATATCATCTATATCTATACAGTAGTACCTCTGGACGTGAACAGGATCCGTTCTGGAGCTCCATTCGCATCCTGAAGTGAATGCAACCCATGTCTGCACATGCGCAGGTTGCGATTTGCAGCTTCCGTGCATGTGCGTGACGTCATTTTGAGCGTCTGCTCATGCACGAGCGGTGAAACCCGGAAGTAACTTGTTCCGTTACTTCCAGGTCGCCGCGGAGCGCAACCCGAAAACTCTCAACCCGAAGCTACTTCAACCCGAGGTATAACTGTATCTATATCTATATCTGTGCATGTATCCTCCAACGATATGGTGCCCACCATATTGGACAACAGCTCCTTTCCTGGCTGTGACTGATAGGAGTTGTAGTCCAAACCATTTGGAAGGCATCATGTTGATGGCTGGTATATGAATGGAATAGAATAGAATAGAATAGAAGAATAGAATAGAATTCCCAGTTGTGTTCCTTATTTATTTCTGCGTTTGCACTATTTTGGAAGACAAGAGAAATAGTTGTACCTGGAGGAGGAGGAGGAGGAGTGGTATTACTAGTAGTAGTGGGGTATAAATAATAAATTTATCATTATTATTATTACTGGGACACAGGTGGCGCTGTGGGTTAAAGCCTCAGTGCCTAGGACTTGCTGATCGAAAGGTCGGCAGTTCGAATCCCTGCTGCGGGGTGCGCTCCCGCTGCTCGGTCCCAGCGCCTGCCAACCTAGCAGTTCGAAAGCACCTCCGGATGCAAGTAGATAAATAGGGACCGCTTACCAGCGGGAAGGTAAACGGCGTTTCCGTGTGCAGCTCTGGCTCGCCAGAGCAGCAATGTCACACTGGCCACGTGACCCGGAAGTGTCTCCGGACAGCGCTGGCCCCTGGCCTCTTAAGTGAGATGGGCGCACAACCCCAGAGTCTGTCAAGACTGGCCCGTACGGGCAGGGGTACCTTTACCTTTACCTAATCTCAGTGTTTTATATATATACTGGTGTGTGTGTGTGTGTGTGTGTGTGTGTGTGTGTGTGTGTGTAACAGTTCCTGCAGTGACACCCTGAATGAAGATAGATATAAATTTATTGAACAGGTGCTGAGCAGTCATGGCAGCTGCTCTTTTTCTTTTCTTTTTTTCCATCTTCAGACTAATGATGCATTGTTTTGCTTCGGACTTCCTATGCCATTTCCAGCAACAATATCATGGCATTTTTGGCAGCCAGCAGCCATCATTCTACTCTCTCTCTCTCTCTCTCTCTCTCTCTCTCTCTCTCTCTCTCTCTCTCTCTCCTGGAATTATGCTACGTGTCAAAGCATTATACCAAGGGCATTCAAGGGAAGGGCAGAATGGTAGCCACAAGTGGCAGCCACTGAGAAAGATTCCACTGGGGCCACAGGCAGTGGCAGAAATATACATCACTTACATTGCTTAAAGTGAAAAAGAGAAAAGCACCACTTGCCATCATAGGCATGCCACATGAACCAAAAGGATTTGACCCAAAATCAATAAAATAGCCCCTCCCTAAATTTGCAACCTGCAAATGAGGTAGGGGGCTGTCTTTCAACCCTAAATATAATTTGAGCTCCCACAATCCTTGCACCAGCAAACAGGTTTATGCTGGTGCATAACTTTTGAGTCAACGACTATCATGGGTTTTTAGAAGTAATTTTTATCACCAAATCTGAGGTGCTTGCTACCTGTAGTCCAGACAGTTACTAAGTACTTAAAGGTCACAAGCCTGTGTTCAAATTTACATAAACTTGCATTTACTAATGTGCTTGTATTGGTGTTTCTTGGCAAATTAAGATGGCAGGTCACTGGAGTCCCAACCTCTTATAAGGAAACTATTTTTTTCCTTAAGTTTGTTTGTTTTATCATTTTGCGAAAGGGAGAGGAGACCCATGCCCTCCCTGGGCCACACCTGCCTGTGATTCTTTGTGGGTCTCTTCAGCAGAATCCTTTATTTGTTTAGTAAAGGTAAAGGTACCCCTGCCCGTACGGGCCAGTCTTGACAGACTCTGGGGTTGTGCGCCCATCTCACTTAAGAGGCCAGGGGCCAGCGCTGTCCGGAGACACTTCCGGGTCACATGGCCAGTGTGACATCGCTGCTCTGGCGAGCCAGAGCTGCACACGGAAACGCCGTTTACCTTCCCGCTGGTAAGCGGTCCCTATTTATCTACTTGCACCCGCAGGTGCTTTCGAACTGCTAGGTTGGCAGGCGCTGGGACCGAGCAGCGGGAGCGCACCCCGCCGCAGGGATTCGAACCACCGACCTTTCGATCGGCAAGTCCTAGGCGCTGAGGCTTTAACCCACAGCGCCACCTAAGCTCCACGTTTATTTGTTTACTCAGAAGTAAATCTTAGTAAGTTCAACAGGACAAATTTAGCCTCATAAGTCCATTTAAGATTGCAGCTTTAGAAAAGATTTTAGATAAATGCTTGTTCCCCAGATCAAATGTGCAAAGGCAGGAAAATAATGGTAGTGTACTACAGTCAAAGGGGGACACGGGTAGTGCTATGGTGTAAACCACATAGCCTAGGGCTTGCCGATCAGAAGGTCGGCAGTTTGAATCCCCGTGACGGGGTGAGCTCCCGTTGCTCGATCCCTGCACCTGCCAACCTAGCAGTTCAAAAGCACGTCAAGTGCAAGTAGATAAATAGGTATCGCTCCGGCGGGAAGGTAAACAGCGTTTCCGTGCGCTGCTCTGGTTTCGCCAGAAGCGGCTTAGTCATGCTGGCCACATGACCCGGAAAAACTGTCTGCGGACAAACATTGGCTCCCTCAGCCAGCAAAGTGAGAGTCGTTTGCGACTGGATTTAACTGTCAGGGGTCCTTTACCTTTACCTTTACCTTACTACAGTCAAATTTTAAATCCCTCTGGAAATCCAGTTCAGAATTTCCTTGTGACTTTGGCATGAACTAAAGGGGAGTTTAAAGTTGGTTAAAAGAAGCAGGATTTCCATTTTGCCAGTTTAAATAAAAATCCAGTATTTCTGTGGTTTCCTGTTAAGAGACATTTCATTGAACACCTAATTGAATAGATACGGATTTAACAACAAGAAAAATCCCTCCTCTTTTAATGCAAACGATCTTTCTGTGGAGAGGATTATCACAGCTGCAGAAGTTCAGGGAGTTTACTTCCAGTTATTTTTTCCTGCTCATTTGTTTTTTATCTGAAGTTAGTTTTTTTAAGGGAAAACTGAGAGATGCAGATTGATTGCCTAATCTCACTCGGTGACACTTTAAAAGTCTTATAAAAAATCTCAACGCATGATTAATGCTTGAGAGGAGACGGAAAAAAACCCCTTTGCTTACGAAGAACTCGCTTTTCCTCATCTGTTCTGTGAGTGCATAATGTACAATGCAGATGAGCCTGTCAGAGGTCCCTCCCCTTACATCCCCTACGAGAGGAAGTTTGTTGATGTAGTACTGACATTGCTTCTTCAAAGCCAGCAAGAACAAAAAGAAAAGAGAAGAAAGCCCATGAAACCACAACAGCCACTCCAAGGCGAGACGTGCATTGATTTGTTCTGCTGGAGAGTGGAACAGGAGCTCGCAGAACTCATGATGAAAGAGCACAGCAGCAGCAGCAGCACCTACAGCAGCCTCGGTCCGAGCCGTGTCAGCGATTCCACCATGGAAAGCCTGCAATCACTCAAGCCTAACTACATGCCTGTGTGTTTATTTGCAGAGGAATCTTATCAAAAATTAGCAATGGAAACTTTGGAGGAATTGGACTGGTGTTTAGACCAACTTGAAACCATTCAGACCTACCGATCTGTTAGCGAAATGGCATCGAATAAGGTAAGAGGAAAATATTTATTTCTCCCCCCCCCCCACCAAATGGTTTTGAAAAATGGAATTTAGTTGCATAGGGATTTAAACTTTTTTTCCCCACATATACAGCTGTATCTGCAATCAGACCTGCTACTGATTTTACCAAAAACAAAGTTAAAGAAAATGGGTGAACTCTTACACACCACCTCTGCTTCTTATTAAAGCTGCTAAATATTGGTAGTTCCTATCATTACACTATGGAGGTGGAGCAGTAGACATGTGTGGTGTCAAACTTTGCAAGCTCTCACGCAGAACACAGTTGTATCCAGAAATCAAGTTTTGCTCTTTGATTTTGTTAAATAGGTGTTGGGTACCTAGGTGATCTGTAAATCGGGGTGGGGGTGGATTATTGTATATATTTACATACTCAGAACAATTCCTGATTTTGTATTAATTATCCCTTAGATACAAAGGAATAGCAACAATTAGGCAGCGATATCAAGTTAAAGGAGTGTTTGTAGGAATGGAACTTAAAATCCTGATGGGATTATAATTGGGACAATCAATAACTTTGGAAATAATTGTTTTTAGTAAATTGTCTGTGGTGCTGATAATTACAGTACAGTTATCTTCGCAGTTGTCATGCAGCAAATATAGTATGTATTGCTTTGATTTCAGTTACTGCATTGTACATTGTAAAAGAAAGGTGTTCTGGTTTTGTATACAGTGGTACCTCCGGTTAAGTACTTAATTCGTTCCAGAAGTCCGTTCTTAACCTGAAACTGTTCTTAACCTGAAGCACCACTTTAGCTAATGGGGCCTCCTGCTGCTGCTGCGCTGCCGGAGCCCGATTTCTGTCTTTATTCTGAAGCAAAGTTATTAACCTGAAGCACTATTTCTAGGTTAGCAGAGTGTGTAACCTGAAGTGTATGTAACCTGAGGTACCACTGTATTAGTAGTTGCATATGTAATGACAAGTCATATAAAGTGTTGCTATGTTAAGAGGCACATTTCTAAAAGGGGTAAAAATGTGTTGATATGCTTGTGTGTCGTATGTATGCCTTCAACCAAACCACTTGGAGAGCCATGCTGATTGTATGTAGTAATTAATTAGTAATTAATTGTAAAATCTCCCCATTATATCTCTAACACCTTATCGCTTGGACTGTATTTACACCAGAGTCGCTCTTTCATTGGCTATTAGCCTGAATATTGATGGATTAAACAAAAGGCACATCTACTTCCCTGAGGCCATGGGCACCTTATCTGCTGTGATCCAGGCACTGTTCAACAGAACAGTCTTTTGCACTGTTAATGCAGTCAGTTGAGCTACAACATACCGTACATGATTCCAGAATCAGCATACAGTGGTACCTCGGGTTACATACGCTTCAGGTTACATACACTTCAGGTTACAGATCAGAAATATTACCTCAGGTTAAGAACTTTGCTTCAGGATGAGAACAGAAATCATGCTCTAGCAGCAGCAGGAGGCCCCATTAGCTAAAGTGGTGCTTCAGGTTAAGAACAGTTTCAGGTTAAGAACAGACCTCCAGAACGAATTAAGTACTTAACCTATATAACCACTCTATATAACTTTCTCCAGGTGCTCTTATTAACACTAGTACAGTGGTACCTATGGTTACATACGCTTCATGTTACAGACGCTTCTGGTTACAGACTCCGCTAACCCAGAAATATTACCACGGGTTAAGAATTTTGCTTCAGGATGAGAACAGAAATTGCGCAGCAGCGGCAGTGGGAGGCCCCGTTAGCTAAAGTGGTACCTCAGGTTAAAAACAGTTTCAGGTTAAGAACAGACCTCCGGAACGAATTAAGTTCTTAACCCAAGGTACCACTGTACGTGGCCTTTTATGATAAGCAAGCTATGGGGCCTAATATCTTACTCTGCTTCCTTCTGCAAAGGTATCAGTTTTCACACGCTGTTTTCAACATTTTCTTTAACAAAACCCTCTTTTTAATATCCAGCCTTCATAGACCCAGCCACAAACTACCTACTTAACCTTGCTCAAGTCGCCATCATGCACTATGCTGCTTAATAATAATAATTTATTTGTACCCTGCCCAGCTGACTGGGTTGCCCTAATTTGTATTTAAATTAGGGATTAATAACCAACTTCACAACCCTGTTGTGAGCAATAATGAGATATGGACATTTTACACAAAAAAAGGGCTACGTGGCAATTAAATAGGAGGCAATAAAGATAGAATAAGGTTTCAGGCAAAGGACTCCCAACACTCCTCTCATCTTTAATTTGCAGTTTTTTTACTAGATTGTGTAAAATAGGTTAGAGCATGGTGCTGATAACGCCAAGGTTGCAGGTTCGATCCCCATATGGGACAGCTGCATATTTCTGCATTGCAGGGGGTTGGACTAGATGATCCTCAGGGTCCCTTCCAACTCTACAATTCTTACTATTTCACCTAAATGTATCCTTATGTGCTTTTAAAGGATTTGGATATTGGACATGTGTCGTGCAGCTGGAACTACAGCGTGATTGCAGCTTTTCAAAAGCTCTTAAGAAGCCTCTTAAAATATGTCAATTAATTAATTAATTGTCAAGTTTTCCACATCCGTGAAGTATCAGAATGATCTGCCTCTCTTCCGCCGTCTGCGCAGAGATATGGCAGTAGCAAAACAGTCTGATGCTTTGAAAACAGGATGCTTCTACCTCCCCCTGAGTAAAGAATAACGGAAAGAGCAACAGTAGAGAAAGGAAGAAAGCATATAGAGCCAGCATGATCCCAAGTGCAAGAGCTGTATAAACAGTGACCTATCTTCCTGACCTCTGCTATTGCTAAGTTCCTGGCCCTTTGCCACTGAAGCCAAACTACGTCATTTGAGAATGATAGTGGGCATGGCACAGCTGTTGTAAGTGTGACTCGAATTTCCTGTCTCCTTCCTGACAGACGTAGTTTTGAAGTACAGCGTTGCAAAAACAGTAGACAAAGAGGGGGGTGACTGGTTTCTAGTGTAGTTCACTTATTCAAAAATGTTACCAGAATACGTTTCTTGATCATTTTGGTGATGGGAAAAAGAACCTTGGATGAATGTATCCTGTTTGTAAAAATACTTGTAGTAAAAAAGAAGACGCAAATGTCGCTGAAATGAATAATTACATTACTCAGGAATATGAGGAACTTAATCTCTGGTGTTCAACAGCGTGTGGTTCTGACATTCAGATGAAGAAGCGTAGAAAACAGTTCAGAAGGTCCCTGGAGGAGCAAACAGCAAAAAGTAGCAAAGCATTCACTGTGGCTGGGCATGTTCCCATTTCATTAAAATGATACACAAATGTTGTGTTAATCCCATTCAGCTATAAAATACAAATTAGCATACTTCCTGCTGCTGTTGGCTCCTGGTTCATGATGTGTTTCTTTTGCAACTCTTTGTTTTGATGAAGTTTCCAATCCTGTTTTTATTGGCATTCCTTATTTGCATTTTAGAATCCTTTCCACACAAAGATCTTAGTGGCTGATTATTATTAGGTGGAGCATATATGGAAGTGGTGGTTTTTAGAAATCTCATAAGGTAGCATGACATATATTGCAGGTATACAAGTGTACTTTATCGTTTTAACTAAAGTCACTCAGTGTGTAAAACTAGTGCTTCTGACAAATATGAATAATAATTTGAGATCTGAACGCTTCTGGATGGAACCTAAAACATTGCCTCCTAAAAGGAGGAACCAAATAATGACCTGCCCAATACACTCAACCTGCTTTTCGTTATTAGAACAGACATCACTTTGTGTTTTTCCATGGCCTGTATAAAGCTGAGATAGAAATAAGTTGCACAGTATATTTAAAAAATCATAAATACTGCACTCAGTCAGGTCTTCAGGTATCCTGGGCATGCTTATAGCCAATTTGCATAGCTTGTTGAAGAAATTTAGCCTTTACCTAGATGATAATTTTGTATATCGTGTTTTGCTCATAGGCCTGGAGAACATGCATGTCTTCTTTCTACATTTATAGAATCATAATGTTTAAAGGTACTTCAGTAACAGTATAAATCAGGAGTGGGGACCTCCAGCCTGGGGTCTAGATGTGGCCCTTCAGGCTCCCAGAACTCACCCCAGACCACACCTCTCACTGGTTCTGCTTTGCAACCTGAGTGCTTTTATGTCGTTGGAATGTGTCCTTCAATTATGATAGCGCCTCTTGGTTCTCCGGATGGAGAATGGAGGTGTCTGTATGAGTGTGTGCAGAAACTAACCTTCTGTACAAAAGTAAAAAAAAAATGTTTTTGTTCCTCCACCATGTGTGGAGGTTGCCTAGAGGGTTTGTAGCCCTTGGACTGCAAAAGGTTCCCCATGGCAGACCTGATCTAATCCAAACCCCTTCTGATACAGGAACCATCCCTGATAGGAAGCCATAGCTATCACTGGAAAAAGAACTTTTAAGGAAGGAGAGTCGGCTCCCTTCTAAAACCACTGTCAAACTTGTCAGCTTCCCCAGAAAAACTGGGACATCCCTCCCCCCCCCCCCTTTGAGAGCATGGTGGTCATTATGTGCTTGTGATTTCAGGTCAAGATCTCACCCTGAAAAAGCTTTATTTTCCAAGTTCGTGATCTTACAGGCACCCCAAAATACACATCTTTGGGCACCTTGCCTCTAAAATGCTGTTCCCTGATCCATGATTATCTAAACAGCTCATACCATCAAGAAGCTACTCCTAATTTTTGACAGAAATCCCCATGCTTGTAATTTGAACCCACTGGTTCAGGTTCTAACTTCAGGAACAGCAGAGACAAGAGTCATCTATGTGACACTCTTTCAAATGGTTAGAGATGGTAACCATGTTACTCCTAACAGTAGCTTTTCAAGGCTAAACATACCCAACTCCTTCGACCTTTCCTAATAGGACTTGGGTCTCCAGCCCCCCAGCCCCACCTTATGACTTCATTGCCTTTATTTATGGGCATGTGACTTGACTGAAGCGAGCCATGACCTTCACAAAGCACACCAGGATATGATCTTTCAGAATTACCTAAATGACCCCAAGGGGTATGTGTCCCTACATCACGTAGGCGCTTGCTGAAATGTTCCATTATGGCTCTATTCTGTCTTTTGTTAGCAATTTACATACTAGACTATTGTCTGTTATCTGTAAATGAAAATCTATTGGTGTAAACAAAACATTCACTGCACTATTTCAAAAGGGGTTTCAGTCACATAAGACACGCAGGGTCACGCCTCAGTTTTAGGAGGCTAAATAAACTAAACACGAGGACACTAATGTAAACTCTGGAGGTAACTGCTGGCTGCCTTCCAGCTGTCTATGTGCCTCATTGCACAATGTCCATATTGGGAAAGAAGGGGGTGTCTTATTATAAGTTTGCAAGCTCTAGATCTTGCTCACTTGGTACGTGATGGTTCCCTAAAGGTGTGTCAAACTGTTCCTGCTTTTCAGTTTACTGTAACTTCCTTTGTTTAATATACATTGCAAAATAGCCATAAACCTCCCAAAGACTGTCTAGATTAGCTGTTGGGCAGTCAGCTATAAAACCTACTCCTTTCATTCCCTTTGCTTTTTTAAAGTGGAGTTTAATAGCTGTAAATCAGGGAATTTTGCCTAGATTTATGACCTTTGATTTGGCATTGCTTTCTCCTGATAGGCTACAGCTATTTGTCCTTGCCTAAGCAAATGAGGAAAGTTGCTACAGGAAAGAATGTTTAGACTAATCAGTCATTAGAGGTGCTCCATTATTATCAATAGATTTCTTAAATGAATCATAACCTTATAATAAATCTCACATAAAAGGTAAAGGTAAAGGTACCCCTGCCCGTACGGGCCAGTCTTGCCAGACTCTGGGGTTGTGCGCCCATCTCACTCAAGAGGCCAGGGGCCAGCGCTGTCCGGAGACACTTCCGGGTCACGTGGCCAGCGTGACATCGCTGCTCTGGCGAGCCAGAGCTGCACACGGAAACGCCGTTTACCTTCCCGCTAGAAAGTGGTCCCTATTTATCTACTTGCACCCGAGGGTGCTTTCGAACTGCTAGGTTGGCAGGCGCTGGGACCGAGCAGCGGGAGTGCACCCCGCCGCGGGGATTCGAACCGCCGAC
The DNA here is from genome assembly GCF_964234715.1 of Podarcis melisellensis. Taxonomy (NCBI): domain Eukaryota; kingdom Metazoa; phylum Chordata; class Lepidosauria; order Squamata; family Lacertidae; genus Podarcis; species Podarcis melisellensis. Next base: position 61,592,932 of record NC_138538.1, read on the forward strand.
CTTTCGATCGGCAAGCCCTAGGCGCTGAGGCTTTAACCCACAGCGCCACCCGCGTCCCGCTAAATCTCACATACCCTGGAGCAATTTAGTGACTATAAGCGTTAAATAGCTAATTCTTTCTCTAGTAGCTTAAGTTATTATTACTAAACTCTTTGTGAGAGTTTATGGAGGTACTGAGGAACATTCCACCAGATAATAACTGGATTGGCTAACTTTGTTTTCAGTCAGGTTCTTCTAGCACAGAGGAAAGCAAACAGATTATTTTCTATAGCAAGGAGTGAGTTGTGCAAATATTAGTTTTTTGGGCCTATTTAGGATGCACTGCCAAATTAGGGAGTTGCTGTTACCATTGCTAAACATTTGTATAGCGCTAAAATAGACTAAATACTTTTAAAACTTATGTAAAATAAATAAATATAAATAATAGGACATAATAAGCTTTGTGTCCAAAACTAGCCCTATTCAGCGTAGACCCATTGGAATTAATAAACAGAAGTTAGCCATGACCATTAGCCCTCGTGGGCAAACTTCGAGAACTCACTGGGGTTTATTTACCTTTAATATCCTACCTAGAACTTTAGAGTTTGCAGAATACCCAACTCTGATTTAGGAAGATGATGGTTGCCTTAACAGAATACAGATGCAGCTTATGGCGTGCTACCTGGTTTTTTGGGCTTAGTTAGCACCGAGGAACAGAGTTTTGGCTATTTTCCCTTGCAAATTTGGAAACTGAGCAGTTCCATTTCATATCCTTAACACTGGGTGACATTGATTAATTGAAATCAACAATTAATAAAGGATTTTAATGTGCCATAACATTGTCTCAGGAATGCCAATGATCTTGCAAATGATCTTGCAAAACTGGCTCAATAAGCAATTGATTTGAGACCAAAATTTGTATAAGAAAAGATGGAGAGGAGTTAATGTGTTTATTTTGGACTGTCCTTCCTCTTTGTCCCCCACCCTTTTTTAAAAAAAGAAAATGTAACACCGCTGTGAGATAAATGAAAATTGATAATGAGGTTGATCATGAGGGAAATGTACATTTATTTATTTTTTATATTTTTGTTCTTCAGCCAAGATTCAAAACTAAATCTCTCTGTGATGTGCAGACATGTATCCTCTCACCTTTTCTAAATTGATGTTGATATCCTGTTTGGAACTGAATACAACTCACGTCCTTTGTTTGAGTTTGAGCATGGTGCCAAATAAAGAATTTAGTGGGATTAGCAAGAGTCTCTTTCCCCAAACATGGCACCAGACAATGCCAACTTCTCCCATGTTATCATTGATTGTGTTTCTTCCTCACGTGGAACTTCTGCACCAGATTTGTTTTTTAAAAGCAAGACTGATTTCGTCTGAATACCTTACAACTTGAATTAATCTAAAAATCCTATGCAGTTCTTTCCCATTCAAGCCCTTCCATGCTTTCCCATGGAAAGAAGTATGAAGAAAAGTAAAAAAGGTTGTAATTTATCATGAAATTGACCGATCATTCCATGTGTCCAGCATGCTGAAAGTCCTCATTCTTGGCGCTGGCACTTATTTTAGAAAATTACAGGACTAGAAAGCATGAGGGAAAATCATCAAGTCCATCTACTGCCTTGAGACAGGTGGATTATGCCCAGTGTACTTTATATTAAATAGACCAAGAACTAGTTGCTGAGGTTAATTATGTGGGATGTGAGCTCAGTAGCAAGAACTTTGTCAGTTCTAATAGTAAGTTCATGCAGTTGATGTGACAGACATTGATAAACAAATTTACCCAGGATCATTAATAATATTTATTCATTTATTTATTTATTTATTTATACCCCGCCCATCTAGCTGGGTTTCCCCAGCCGCTCTGGGTGGCTTCCAACAGAATTAAAAGCACAACAGAACATCAAACATTAAAGACTTCCCTAAACAGGGTTGCCTTCAGATCTCTTCTAAAAGTCAGAGAGTTGTTTATTTCCTTGACATCTGGTGGGAGGGCATTCCACAGGGCAGGTGCCACCACCAAGAAGGCCCTCTGCCTGGTTCCCTACAGCTTCACTTCTCGCAGGGAGGCCCTCGGAGCTGGACCTCAGTCTTTCAAGGGATAGTCAGTGGATATAGTTGGCTCACTGGTCAAATTGCCATCTGTCTTTTGAGTAAAGAGAGGGAGGTGACTAATTTATTATTGTAAATGTAAAACATCAACATTAATGCAAATCTGAAGTAGTACTTCCCAAAGCCTTTTAAAGAATTGTAAGTGCAGTGTTTTTAAAAACAAGAAGAAAAGCAGGGACACCATCATACTTAGCAATTCTTACAATAGGCAAACCTATTAACTGAAGAATGACTCAATGTCTGGCACAGTTAATTAGCTCATAATTGTTTTTACAGTAGCCTGAAAACATGCATAACAGGAAAACTTCACAATTGGGATCTATTTTTCACAGCTTTACATTTGCATTGACCATTGTTAAAAGATAATGATAGAATGGGTTTTAAGCTTAATCATCTATTCAGATGTTCACAAAGTGTGATCTTGTAACTGATTATGTGTATGCAGTATCTTTATTTCACTGTCTTAATTAAAATAATACAATTTAATCTCACTCTACATGCGGGGAAAAATTATGAATGCAAATTAAGTTGTGAAAGCTCACTGAAATATACAAACTGCAGCATTCATTCAACTTACCTAACCTAAAATAGTTATAATTTTCTCTTGTTTATATGCAATAGTTATTTTACATGTCACTTTTAGTAATTTAGATTTTTTTAAAAAAATATTTACAGAGGGCTACACTAGTATTCATGGATTTATTCGGGGAAATCAGTATTTGCTTACCCTGCAGGCACAATTGTGTTTCTATGCAGCATCTGACATCAGTCAGTGCTCCATATGAATGTTATAAAGGCTTGTTTGTATGGTGCAAACTCAGTGTCAATAAGACTCCATCTGAAGTTGCTGACCAAGCAAGCAATTTATCTATATACCAGTTGCTTCAAAATGTCACTGGATTACATTTTGTTAAGCAGAGTCATAACCTATCAATGCCCTGTACGTTCCTCCCCGCCTTTATCACGGAAATTCCACTGAGTGGCATGGCAAAAACCAAGAGAAAGTTAAGCAGCATATCTGAATGCAACTGACATCAATGGACCCCTGTTCTGAATTCAGCTCTTGCTCAATTCATCCAAATTAGATTTGGGCATGCCTAACTTCCAGTAGCATCCAATTAAACTGGTGCTTCTTCAGATTGCCATTTAGGCTTGTGGGCTTTCTATAGGCATTTGGTTGGTCATTCTGAGGGCTTTTCCACACTTACCTTTTGCCTCACTCTTCCCAGGCAGAGGACTGTGCTTTAATGTTCCATGTCTGAGCAGTTGTTGGTGAGGTATTTTTTTGTCCCCCTGAGCTTTAAAGAGCAAAAACCCACTCTTTAAAGCTAAATCAGAGCAGACGTCAATTTGGGTTTGCTGCAAAGGAATGTTTGCTCCAATTGAACTTTAAATCGCAGGTCATGCCTGAAGAAAGCAGAGGAAAGTTAAGTGAGCATTAACCCTGAAAACAGAATGCTGGGCTATGTTCTTGTCATGTTCATGATGACGGTTCTTGTCATGTTGTATGAACACACACTTACCTCCCATTGAACCTAACAGAGCTTACCTTTGAATAGACATGCAAAGTATTTCACTGTTAATTGTACACATCCATCTGAAAGGAAGTGTATTGTGAGCAAAGGAAGTGTGGACAATGAGTATGAGAGGAACTCTTTCTTAGACCCATGCAGTCTTCAGCCTGCTCTCATGTAGGCCCTATTTAATTTATAGGTGACTGGGCTCTTCAAATGTCAGCAGAAAGGCAATTCTCCCCTGTAGACTGCTGGTCAGATTATATATATATTATTTCCCCAACTGTAAGCAAATTTAAGAAAACTACTTCCTATCCAAACTCCTTTATTAATATTACAGAGCCATAGCTTTGTGTTCAGTATAAAATTAAATGTCTTAGATTATATTGATTTGGTTCTCAGAATAAAATCTTCCTTAATTGAAAGCCTGACGTTCTTTCGCTTTTGACTAAGTTGTTGGCGCACCAGTCCATTGATCTGAGTCCTAAATGAGATTCATGAGCTTGAAAGTCATTCCCCTGCGCCTACGTGGCTGAGATTCCTGACCTTCACAGGGAGCATCATTCACACCTTCTCTTGCCCATATCTTATGACATATTCCTGAGCAAACCCATCATGAGCCGGTCGGAGAGTGACGCACACCAGAAGCTGCCTCTGTCCATGTGACGCTTCTCCCAGAGCACCCACTTGGAAGCACACAATGCTGGCAGGCAATTTAAAAGACTTCTTTTCGCAGTCTGTAAAGGAAACGGTTCAGATACGTTGTAGCTTATATTTAATTTCAGAGTTTTATAACTCTTTGTTGTTTGCACATAAACACCAGGATTGTGTGTTTTCTCTTCCAAAATCCAAAGTATTCAATCACATATTTCCCATTCAAACCCAAACTGTAGAAAGTGAGAACAAAAAAAAATTCATTCCAGTAGCACCTTAAAGACCAACTAAGTCAGTTCTTAGTTGGTCTTTAAGGTGCTACTGGAAGGAATTTTTTTTAATTTTTTGTTTGTTTTGACTATGGCAGACCAACACGGCTACCTATCTGTGTAGAAAGTGAGGGCAGCTGAGTACTGTAGGAGTAGTAATAAGCCAGAGTAGCTAAAAGCTCTGAACATTCTTTGACGGCCGATTCTCAGATTTGTTTTTTTACTTGGACAAAGCATGTATAGGTAGTATTGGCTGTGTGCTCTTCCTGCAATCTAAAAGACACAACATAGGCTGCTGTTAGCAAGGTTCGTGTTGCCATTGAACTGGTTATACAACCTGTTCAGTTTTCCTGTTACTGCGTATATAGCCCACTTGGGAAAATGAACTAAGCAGTCACACAGAGGACTGAAGGGTATGTGTCTAACAGATGTTGTTCTGCTGCTGCTAGTTTTCAGTCTTGGCTATTTTGTTCTGGGGTCAAAATTATTCGTGGCTTCTGAACGAATCCCTTAGTGCTTTCCATCACAACTTGGAGCTATTTCATTTTCACAGCAATCACTTCAGATCTGTGAACATCATAGAGTATTCTGGTGTGTGGAGGAATGGGGGAATTTTGTTATAGTTATGGTTTATCGATCAGCTGGTGTGTGGTGAGTTCAAACCTGTAGGACCAGCTGTGCAACTGGTTTCCCATGGGAAAGCCGATAGCATAGCTGATCCTTGCAGAAATCCACTTTGCTGTCCCAATGCTTGGGAAGCACTGAAAACAGGGCTGTGAAGAAAGGACATTGTGCAGTGCTTCCAAAATGCCCCAAAGCCAGCTGGCTCTCAGGCTTTTGGGAAGCACTGCACAATGTATTTTGCAAGCCCTGTGCTTAGCACTTCCAAAGCATCAGCCATAGGGCTGACAAAGCCCCTTGTGCTGCGGTTCCCAAGCACCTAACAACCAGCTGGCTGTGTAAAGCATTTTGGGAAGTGGTGCGTGAAGCAGTTAGCAAGCCCACAATGATGTCAAATGATTGACATGCGGGATGTCTCATCTACCAGTCTAAGGTGGCCCTCAGGGTGGGGGCAGATAAGAATAAGGTTCATAAATGGTTTATTGGAAACCAATCTTGTTTCTACCTGTTAGGATGGAGAAAATCCCGTGCAACTTCTGTTTAGCGGTGGTGATTGGTCAGTCAATTCCAATGGAACCTCTTCAGGTCAAACTTTTTTAGCCCTGCGGAGTAGAGTTAGCAGAGGTCTCTACTTCTTAACTTCTTAATTTATGTAGTTTGAATTCCAACACTTAGCTTACCTTGTTGCAAGCAAACAAGGAGTTCTGTGAAATTATTTACATATTATCTGGGCATGGGGTACAATTTAAATTTCTGGGCAGGCTGGTTCTTCATATGTGGTAAAGACCAAACAAGCAATTTATCTAAACAATAGCTAATCACACCTGTATACTATTTTAAGCATTTGATTAAAAAAAAATCAAAACATGATCTATTGCCTGAAAGGAGAGTAAATAATATGTTTCTCTACCCAATGAGCTCCTTTCCAAGCCATTATTAGGATAAAAGGTTGACCCTAGGATCAGCATGGGGAGAAGCTATTAAAATGTTTGGATTGCCAAGACTTCATATTTCAAAAGGATATCACTTATTCCAAGCCATAAGAGATGCGGGAAATTGAATGGAATATCAATAGAACAGTCAACTTGGAACCAATTCTGAAACTGTAATATGGCACTTATTGCTAAGCTACGCTGCAATTTGCCAGTACATTTGTACCTTGGAAGTTGAACGGAATCTGTTCTGGAAGTCCGTTTGTTTGACTTCCAAAACATTTGAAAACCAAATCGCAGCTTCTGATTGGCTGCAAAAAGCTCCTGCAGCCAATTGGAGCCCCATCGGACGTTTGGGTTCCAAAAGAACGTTCACAAACTGGAACAATCACTTGCGGATTTGCAGCGTTCGGGAACCACAACATTCAAGTTTCAGGGCGTTCAGGATCCAAGATATGGCTGTACAGAGAATGGGATCGTAAATCTCTTGCCTTTCCACAAGGAGTTAAAATAAGCAAGGAAAAGGAATAGACCTAGCTCTGCCCCACAGTTGCAAAATATGTATTGGTTGCTTCCAGGCCTTCATCCTGATTTGTTTGCAGGGAAGTTATACGACATTGCATCAATCACAGCACTTTATGGTGGAGGTGTGGGGAGCGATTTATTGTGCAAGGGCTCAAAACCCACTTTAATTTTGCAACCTGAATTTGCCAGTGTGCCATTGAATGCCACCCACAAAACTGCAACAATCTGGAAGCACCCACTGTTACTATATAATCACTCAACCTCTCTTACGCATTAACTCCACTAACATGGGAATAAATAAAGGGGAAGAGCTTGAAGTGAGAAGCAGCACTGATTGTGGGAACGGGGGCTTATCTGTGGCTACACTTAAAAACCAGTTTAAATAAGTATTTATGTGAATTTGTGGAGCAGTGCCAACCTAGCAGTTAAAAAGCACGTCAACGTGCAAGTAGATAAATAGGTACCGCCCCTGCGGGAAGGTAAATGGCATTTCCGTGCGCTGCTCTGGCTCGCCAGAAGTGGCTTAGTCATGCTGGCCACATGACCCGCAAGCTGTACGCCGGCTCCCTTGGTCAATAAAGAGAGATGAGCGCCGCAACCCCAGACTCGGCCACAACTGGACCTAATGGTCAGGGGTCCCTTTACCTTTAAAAGAAACAAATGTTACTGTTTTCTGTTGCTAAAGGTCGTATTGAATAAATCACTTTGTGACTGAAGAAAGAATAATACTTCTAATGCAACTTCCATATAACAGACTATTCTTTATAGTTCATATGTATTCTATCATGATATAGATCATGACGTCATGATTCTGGTACCAAAAATGCTTAACAGCTTTTAAGAAGTAGATAAAAATATTTTTCTGGTCGAAGCTTTTGTAGCTTAGGTTTGAACCAACAAATAGCAGGATTTCTTTTGTCCAAAGAGACGGAGATTCTATATTACTAGACTGGCTTTACACACACACAAACACACACACACACTTTAGATCTCAGGAATTAGCTTCCAATTTGCTTAAAGCACTCTTGGAATTCCTGTAGCAGGCCATTAGGGCTGCATGACAGTAATCTGAAGGGAAGCCTGTCTGTAAAGGAGGGTGCTGTCATGTGGTGCTGTTGCCATAGTACCATGGTATTCTTTTGACCAGCTGTATATGAACTCTTGAAGAAGGGAATGAGATATGTGGGGTGGGGGTGGGGAAGAAAGCAGCTTTACATTATGAACCTACGCTGGCTGCTAATTAAAAACAGAAATAATATGAAGCTCACCTTTATTTTTAGAATATCCCTGACTCCTAAAGTGGTCGGGGGGAAGAGACAAAAGCGGTGCAAATGTGCTTGAAATGACAACAATCATTCAGTCTGATTTATTTCACTTTACTGAGTGCTTTTAGTGTGGATTCATAAACTGACATAAGAAGAGGCAGCGTTTGCATGCCGTGGTTCCTTTGCAGCCTGGGCTTGTAAATGACAACATGCCGCATCCTGCATCACATTGGGCTTCTGAATAACTTCTTTTAGGGAACAGGCTATGGAAATCATCTTACATTTTGCTCTGCAGATATCACATCGCTTTCTATGTTTGCTAAGAATTTCAGAAGTGAAAGCTGTCTGGTTTTCTTTGCACTGAAACATTAAAATACTTCTTAGCCAGATGTGAGCATATGTATCTTCTCTGTATATGTAAAGAAATACAAAATCATATTGGAAATGGTAGGGAGAAAACAATTATAATTTTAAATCAGTGTCCTAAAGCTGTGTTTAAAAATCTCTGTGAGTGAAAGGGGATTTCCCCTAATGGCAATGCAGTGATCTGGAGGAGGAGGAAGAAGAGGAGGAGGGGGGCTGCTCGCCTTATTTTGCCTTGTTTAGATATGCACAGGGCTTCCTCCATTTTAATCTTTCTTTTGAAAAGATGGCTGTATATCTAAATCGAGCAATGCCTACAAAAGCAGCCGTCAGTTCTTTTTCGCTCAGTTCAGCAAAGGAACACTAATTTGGAAACCCCCCTTCAGACAACTAAGCAGCCAGGACTATTCATAATTCATAAGTGCTTTAAGGCAGCTTGCTGGAAACAGTTGGATTAGCTCTCACTCCTCTACGCAGCCCTTTTACATCATTTTTGTGTGTGTCTTTTGCCGACAAAGCCTCCAACAATACATTCTTTTCTTCAAACCTGGAATACAAACCTTGGTGTTGTCTTGGGGTAGCAAGTAGCCATTATTACAGAAATTGTTGAGTTTTACCCATATTAATCTCACTGACCGGGAAATCCTTCTTCCTGAGGAGTTCCTCTCTCTGATCTGCGAATTCTTCATAAGAGATTTCTCACTTTTGGCGTGCAAAGTCTTCCAAAAATGCCTGAGGCAAACTATTTGTTATCTGTATCTTGGGGTTATATCAAGGTGGGTTTAAAATAAAGAAAAGCAAATAATAATGTCCAGTTGTGTTATTTATATGTAAAGTATATATCAGGATCATATTTATTGCTATATAGGCTTAAACATGTTAGATTCTTGTACAGTAAGGTGTAATATTGACATACAAATAGAATGTCATGAAAAATGGGAGCATCATTTTATGATCATTTACACAAAGTATATTTAAGTTGTATGCAACTTGATAGTCCAGGCAAATGCCATATTAACATTTCATTTTTTCCTGGCAAAAAAAAATATAAATTGATGCTGCTTTTGTGTTGTATGTGGGAAATAGCTAAATCGCTCGTGATCAAGATTTAGAACAGGTTTATAACTTGTGAGACCAAAAACTGCTCTAAAATCGACATAGTTTTCCAGAATTAGGTAAAATGTATCTTCTTTTTTAAAATGATATTTTAAAAAACTGACAGCACCATAACCTTAAATCGCACCATGTCGTCTAAAAATATTTATTATATGTTTATAGTTTATCGATAAAGGCATTGCTGAATGATGTCATCTTTAGGTTAGTTAATAATGTCCCATTTTATTTACTGTGCACGTATCATTCAAAAAAACTGATGGTTTGGGTTTTCTTTTCTTCTAATTACCAATAGTTCAAGAGAATGTTGAACCGAGAACTGACACACCTTTCGGAAATGAGCCGATCGGGGAACCAAGTGTCTGAATATATTTCAAACACTTTCCTGGGTAAGTTATTTAGCACCAAACCCATTCCATTCTGTGTGTAAGTTAGGTTTTAACAAGCATGGCCAGGCTCTGATGTGCATGCGGAGCTGTTCTTACAGGTGCAATGATGCTTCAGTGATGTAGCTGCACTTAGTTAAACTATGGAACGCACTCCCATAGGAGGCAGTGATGGTTACCAGTTGAATTGGCTTTGAAAGAGGATTAGACAAATTCACAGAGGAGAGGACTATGGAGACAGTAATGCTTCTGAACACCAGTTTCTGGAAACTACAGGATGAGAGAGTCCTCTTGCCCTCGAATCTTGCTTGCAAGTTTCCCACAGGCATCTGGTTGGACACTGAGAGAACAGGGTGCTGGACTAGGTGGGCCAGTGGCCTCATCCAGCAGGCTCTTTTTATGTTTACAACCCCAACCCCTTCCTTTCCAATCCCAAACCCACTGCGCCGCCCAACAACCCATTTTAAGAACCTAGTGGACTTCTGCTTTGAGTGTAGTCATTTGTTTCTCTCATTGAAAGTCTTTTTTAGTGGACTTTAGGAATCAGTCTCCAATGCAATGAAAGGAGCTGTGGTCAGGCAGGGTGACCGCAGAAGCCCCAGTGCTGTGTAGGGATGAGCTTGAGCAAAGAAACTGGAAAAAATGCTGTGGGGTGCGCATTTCATCATGGCATGTCTTGGGCAGCAGATGAAACCGTGGCGTATGAAGGGAGCGTGATTTATTCCTTTACGCCACCTTTAAACAGAAGAAAAACCTAATTAGTAAAATCTAGAAGTATAAGAGCATACAGGTGCTATCGAGGGCAGAAGTTAATGTTGCAGGACGTTGCTTAGCAACCATCCATATTCCATACTCCCCAGGCTTGAAGTAGTGGGGTTGAGAATGGTGTTTGCTTGCCTGGGGCTATTCATCATGGTGCATTATAAAGCTGAAAAGTTAGAGCAGCCATGTCAGATAACTCTGTGGTTGGGCCTGAAGTGGCTTGCCCATTTCACCAGGACAGCCCTACTTGCCTGCTTTTATAAAAAAAAAAATAAGTAAAAATAACTCGTTTGTCTTCAGTGGATATTCTTAGGTGTTGACAGTTGAACACTTTGGCCCACAAAGTGAACACTTCGATCCACAATCTTTATCCAAGCACTGATCAAGTGCACAAAATATCTATTGAACAAATAATGATGATATCACTGTGTTAAAATTGTCAGTGATATTGGTCCCTTTTTAAGGGCCTCTGCCATTAATGGCTCCCGTTGACTTCATCCATCATATAGCTCCACCTTTGGTTATTAATCATTAAAAATAATCTTGGCAATAGTAGTAGTTTTTGTCTTTATTTGTAACAGTATCCAAGCATTAGATTTATAAATCCATTAAACTGTTTAAACTATTTTGAATAAGCAAGTAGTATAATATAAACATTGTACACAAGTGATATTAAAACAGATGATACTTTGCTTCATAAACTTTGTAATTCATTTCTCTATATGTTCTTCACAGACAAACAGAATGATGTAGAGATTCCCTCTCCCACACAGAAGGATAGAGAGAAGAAGAAAAAGCAGCTCATGACACAGATCAGTGGTGTGAAAAAGCTAATGCATAGTTCAAGCTTGAATAATACTAGCATTTCAAGATTTGGTGTGAAAACAGAAAAGGAAGACCATCTAGCCAAGGTGAGTGCAGTTAACTTATCGTTATTTTAGTCTTTTGGTGTAAGATACCACTTGCTACCAATGGAGAGAGAGAGATTTTGATCAGCTGCTTAATATAGTATATAACACCAGTATTCAAACGTGTATTCTGATTATATCAGAAAAGTATTCTGTTATGTAGCTTAAGAATTCACCATTACAGGGTGTAGTTTTGACTCACTACTCCCTAGCACATAATTAGCATGGTAGCAAAAAATAGTTAAATACAGACATACCTTGGAAGTCAGACAGAATCCGTTCCAAAACGTTTGGAAACCAAAGCAGGGTTTCTGATTGGAAGCCACAGAAGCCCCATCGGATGTTCGGCTTCCAAAACTAGTTCGCAAACTGGAACAATCACTTCCGGGTTTGTGGCGTTCGGGAGCCGAAACGTTTGAGAACTAAGCTGTTTGAAAATCAAGGTTCAACTTTATGTTCAAATATGTAGCTTCAATTTAGGAAGAGATGTTCTTCCTTGTTCCTTTTACATGATATATAATGTTCTTTCGATAACTGTCTTATGAGAGAGAGAGAGAGAGAGAGTTTTGAGTTTATAAATATAGCTATAGACTACTTATGGGCTTGCCTTCATTGCATTAGTGTTGTAAATCCCTTATTTTTTGTTTAATATTGAGTGTTTTCTCCCCCTCTAGGAGCTGGAGGATCTGAATAAATGGGGTCTGAACATATTTAACGTTGCAAGATATTCACACAGTAGACCTCTCACCTGCATTATGTATGCTATTTTTCAGGTTCGTAATTTCACTGGTTATATATTGCTTCAGATGGTTGCATTTAAAGGCAGCAACAACAAAAAGTCCCATCCCATCCACCCCTATGATGAAGCCTTCAGGTTTGCATCACCTTATAACCTTCTGCAATTTAAATTATCTTGAAACAGGAGAGAGATCTGCTAAAGACATTCAAGATTTCATCAGATACCTTCATAGCTTACATGATGACTTTGGAAGACCACTACCATTCCGATGTGGCCTACCACAACAGTCTCCATGCAGCTGATGTAGCCCAGTCAACACATGTCCTCCTGTCCACCCCAGCCTTGGATGTGAGTAGCTCCCCACCTGCAGTGAGAAATACTCATGTTGCAATAGTGAATTTGTTTCGAAGGTTAATTATTTATTTACAGCAGTTCTTTGTTTTATTTTAATTCCTGTTCCTTTGTAGTTGCTTTCACCCTTCTGGGATTCTACAGCTGTTCCGATATGCTCTTGCATTCTTGGTAGTTGCACAATTAAGCTGATTTCCACACCACTAATGGAGAACCTGTGGCACTCCAGATGTTGGGCTTCACCTTCCATCACCCCAGTCAGCATGACCACTGGGCAGTGAGGGTTGGGAATTGTAGTCCAGCAACATCTGGAGGGTTTGGGTATATAGTTAGTAAGATTAATTTAGACCAGGCTTCCTCAACCTTGGCCCTCCAGGTGTTTTTGGCCTACAACTCCTATGATCCCTAGCTAGCAGGACCAGTAGTCAGGGATGATGGGAATTGTAGTCTCAAAACATCTGGAGGGCCGAGGTTGGGGAAGCCTGATTTAGACCTTGATTTCTAAGATGGAACTTCTCAGCAATACTCTGATATCAAAATTTTAATTTTTACATGGAGAAACTTAATATTGAATGCAGTAGATTTATATATGTGCAGTTACATTACCTGTAGTAGGTATACAGGGTCTATTGAGCCCAGAAGAATGTGTCAGAATGAAGGGAAAGTAGCAAATGGTCCTGAAAGTTTTAAACTGTTTGTGTCATTTTAATAATGTGTGACTAAAACAGTCTAGTCCTACTTTAAGAAATGCCTATGATTTGGTTCCTGTTGATGTCTGTGTGCGTGGTTAATGAGTTCAAAATTATGATCTATCTATTGCTCATTTTTGCCTTAGGCTGTCTTCACTGATCTGGAAATTCTTGCAGCCATTTTTGCAGCAGCAATTCATGATGTGGATCACCCTGGTGTCTCCAACCAGTTTCTTATTAATACAAGTGAGTCCTATGTTTATTACAAACACACACGCACACACACACACACATACCACCAATTTGGGCAGTTATACTTCGTGAAACTTATTTACTAATTAGAACTTTTTTAAAAAATCACGTAATAAATATAATACATTCATTTTAAATCATGAAGCCTTGAATATACTGAAGATGAATTTCCTTAGGAATTAATGAGTTACATTATCTGTTTTTTTGTGGGTTTTTTGGTCAGATTCTGAGCTTGCTCTGATGTACAATGATGAGTCAGTCTTGGAAAATCACCACCTTGCTGTGGGTTTTAAGCTGCTACAAGAAGAGCATTGTGACATCTTCCAGAACTTGACCAAGAAGCAACGTCAAACTCTCAGGAAAATGGTGATAGACATGGTAAGGATTGGGTATCCCACCCCCTGAAAACTTCTTACTGCTCATTTTTCTAATGTATGCAACCGAAATTCAGGTTTCTACTTCCTTGCATTTACAACAATTACTTTTCTTTTCGTATAGGTCTTGGCCACAGATATGTCCAAACACATGTCCCTACTGGCAGACCTAAAGACTATGGTGGAAACTAAAAAAGTGACAAGTTCCGGAGTTCTGCTTCTAGATAACTACACAGACAGAATACAGGTGTGTACGGGAGCTTCTGTTTTTGTGATGCTACTTCTCTTTTAAAAAGGCATACTGCTTACTGTGACTTCCTTTAGGGATCAAAACAGAAAACATAACAAGTTATATTCTTGATTTACTGTGGAGAAGGTGTGTCCAGAACCTGATAGTTTGTTCTGCTGTGCGTCAAAGAACTTCTAGCACAAGGCATTGCACTGTTGTTCTGGTGGAAAAAGCCAGCCTATTTTCTGGTAGTTGGGAGCGGGGGGCGGGGGGCGGGCTGGGACAACTTTCTAAGGTGAGGATACAAGGCCACCTGCAGCTTTAGCATGGCATAGTAATGGCTGTGGAAGTGACTTGCACCAAAGGGGGTAGTAAGAGGAAACCAGCTGGGACAAACGTTGACTATATGCTACTGTAGATGTTGCAACGCAAAATTTCCCCTGTGCTTGCAACGGCAGTTGCAAACGTGACTGAGCTGATAAGCACACTGACATTTGCGCACGTAAACTATATAATCATATAAACCTCTCCACAAGATAGGAATCTGGTGGTTTGTGGTTTCCTACATTCTTCAAACCCACTTGGAGAAGACAGGATCCCACAGTCATAAGGAGTATAATCAGTTCAGTGATCATTTGGATTTGTAGTACAGCCAAGTGTTGTGCAATCTGAAAGTTTCTTCTTCACATGCTTATGGCTTCCAAGGATTAAGACTTGTCATGGGTGGCTAAAGAAGAAGTTTATTTCTTAAAGACAGGGACTCCATTCCAATAGTTTACCTGCTTTTTCCACTTTGATGATGATACACCTAGAAACATCCATTTTAGAATATTCCTAGAAATTTCTGTGACTTGAAAAAAATATTTTTATTTGAGGCTACTTATTTAACCCTTATCTTGATGAAATATTTGTCCTACAGTTCCTCAGTGCTTCAGACACAACAGATATTCCAGAAGAGTAACTAGCTTTGTGGCAATGCACAGTGCCCCATGACAAGCCCATTGTTCTTCAGTTCTAAATTTCTCCCAGTTGGCACAGAATTCCCATTTCTAAATAAGCATTACATAAATATGAAAGGAAAATATCCCTTCACAGAATCTCCTACATTAAACCTTTGGCCCTCCTGTAGCAACCGAGAGCTACAACAGTTATATAACATATTCCAGCTTCTAGGAAGTAAGTAGGGTGGAAAGAAACACGACTAGACAGACATTCGGATATCTATAATGCATGGAAAAACAAAGGGCCAGCTAGATGCCAGTCTTGGCAGGCACTGTCTGTGAACCTGCATAAATCAGGGTCACAAATTCTGAATCAGACTCACGAGTTTGACAGCTCAGGTGCTACAAAACCACTTTTCATTTGATTTATTTCCTCCAAGGAGCTCAAGCTGGTAAATGTAGTTTTGTCTTCCATTTTATCCTCACAGCAACTATGTGAGGTAGATTATATGGCATTCCATATTACGTCTTCTATAAAGGTCAGGGGGGGGGAATAAAGTGACACTTTTTAGACTAACTGAGGGAGGTTAGGCTGAGAGATAGTTCATCCCATGGCTGAGACAGAATTTGAAATTGGGTACCTCAGTCTCACTACGATACTAACACTCTGTAGGATTTGCTGACACCCAGATGAACCAGGGACCTTTAGATCTTCAGTCTAACTCTCTCCCAACTGATCTTGAATCAGATTCAAGACACGAGAGTCTGGACACATTTCTTTCTTCCACACTTGTATCTTTAAGGCACAAGCAGCGTAAAGTAATGTGGAATGCAACTCTAAGCTAAAGGGTAGGATGGAAGTTTCCTGTGAAGTAACAAATAAGAATAAGAATAAGAATAAGAATAAGAATAAGAATAAGAATAATAGATAATAATAACTTTTATTTGTATCCCACCCTCCCCTGCCGGAGCTGGGCTCAAAGCAGCTAACATCATATAAAACACAATATGCATAAAAACAAACAAACAATGGATTAAAATGCATCCCAAAATTAATTCAAATAAATTAAAATTAAAATTAGACTGGACAAATGGCTATCCTCAAGTTAAAATTGAAAGTGGTTAATACTCACCTGGACCAACTATTTCCAATAATATTATAAGGACCTGTGAGCGGGCTGGTAAACCTCCTTCGTACTTGTTCATACAAAGAGAAAATGAGTCGGACTGAACCTGGCCAAAGGCCTGGCGGAACAGTTCTGTCTTGCAGGCCCTGCGAAAAGATGTCAAATCTCGCAGGGCCCTGGTCTCTTCTGAGAAAGTGTTCCACCAGGCTGGGGCCACGACCAAAAAGGCCCTGGCTCTGGTCGAGGTCCATCTAATCTCCCTGGGGCTCGGGATCTTCAGGGTGTTGTTATTTGTACTGTAAGGTCCTCCATGGGGCTTACCAGAAGAGGCAGTCCCGTAGGTACGAGGGTCCTAGGTGGTATTGGGCTTTAAAGGTTAAACCCAGCACCTTAAACCTGATCCTGTACTCCACCAGGAGCAAGTGCAGCTGGTATAAGCAGATGTTTGTCCTGCTCTGTGGTGTGGTGAGCCAAGGCCCAACCAGGATCTAAGAAAAGGAGAGGTTCAGGCAAGACACAAGGCAGAGCTCTGAAGTCACTCCAGCAAGGAATAAACTGAGCCCTTATATAGCAGCAGCAACTAAAGCCTTTTGGTAGCCCTGCCTGCACTGCAAGGGGCTGCTTTACTTAAAAGAACCAAGCCTTCCCCAATACTGCAGTGGAGCAGAGGAGCCTCAGGACATCTGCTGTAAAGTCCTCCAAGTCCAAGAATGGCAGTGCCGCATCCTTGGGTTGGAGAGGCAATGGTCCCACAGCCCTTTTGGGGCTGGTCCTGCATCCCCCATCCCTTCAGGTTTGGAATCCTTTCCTCCATGACCCATGAAACAGGACTCCTAGTCCCTGATTTAGTCCCACTTCTGGGGTTTAGGTTTAGTTTAGTTTTGCACTTGAGTATTCAGGAGAGTGTTAGTGCAGCTTGCACAAACCGAAATTATTGCTCATCGTGCATATCCACAGTTAATTAGGGTGACATAACATGACCTCTCACCAAATAATCCACATCTTGACTTAGTAAAAATGTATTTTAATGTTCTTTTTATAAAATACTCCAAAATAAGGGTATTTTTTGTGATCGAAATGTTCTTCTTTTAATGTGAAATTGTACAGGATGTGCCAGCAAGTAGAGAATGAAATGTTTTTCTATTCTCCCTGAGTATGTGAGCCTTCATATTAATGCAGGTTATGCAATTACAGGTTCTCCGAAATATGGTCCATTGTGCTGATTTAAGTAATCCCACAAAATCCCTTGAACTCTATCGACAGTGGACAGACAGAATCATGGAGGAATTTTTCCAGCAGGGGGACAAAGAACGGGAGAGAGGAATGGAAATCAGCCCAATGTGTGACAAGCACACAGCTTCTGTAGAGAAGTCACAGGTATTTGACTTTACTTTACTCCCCCCCACCGCCACATATTCAGTTGGGGTTTTGCCATGAGTGTGAGCTTTTTCTAAGGTGGGGTGGATGTCCTCCCCACCCCCAATTCTGTGTTATTTGCATTTACTGGTAATTCCAGAAGGTTTATTTTTGTATCTGATGCTGAACACAGATTGATTCCAAATATCTAGATGTCTCTGAAACCTTTGTGGACTTTAGCAAAAAAATCCTCTTCTGTCAGCTATGAACGTCTCCATTGTGTGAGGGATATAATCATTATTATTTTTTATATTCCCAATTCTAGTTGCAAATGCTTGAGAACCATTTTGGGGTAATGACTATATCAAGGGTAGCCAATACAGTGTTCTCTGTATTCCCATCAGCCCCAGCCAGCATGGCTAATGGTTAGAAATGATGGGAGCAGTAATTAAACAACATCTGAAGGGCACCACATTGGCTGTGCCTAGGCTTGAGTAGTGGAACTTAAACTGTAGGGACTGAGCGCTCACTAGGTTATCTTTGGCTGGTCTATCTCACTGTCACTGGCTAACCTACCTCACAGGATAAAAATAGCAGAAATTGTGAGGATAAAATGGATGGGAAGTTGTATGCTGCCCTTAATTCCTTGGGAGAAAATCAAGTTGAAAAAAACTACTACTACTAATAATAATAATTAATAATAATGGAAAAGATAGCACAAAAAGATTAAACAATGTCCTTTACAATCCCAAAACAGGTAAAACAAAGTCTATGCATTTTCCTGGTTCAAGTTGTCTGCTAAGAGAATAAACTTTCTACTTAGTGTTAAAAAAGTTGAAACATTTCTAGTGGCGTTTCTTTATGGCTATATAATGTTGAAGAACCCCACCTTCTAATAACCAGGCAAAGCTACTGTATTTAACTTAAAGGTCTCTCCTGAGCATACTCTGCAGGAAGTTTTCGTCACCTTTTGGCTTAAGCTGTCTCAATGGTTACAATGGAATTATAACGGCTCATTTAACATCCTGTTGTGTCTGAAGAAGGCAAATGTGATTTCCAAACCAAACATCCTAGGACTGCGATGGGCTCCTTGGAGAGCTGTTTTCCTGCTCTGTAAAGTTGCCGTCCAGCAGCTTTTGGAATTAAGTGACAAACTTTGGCCAGGCGGAAGACGATAGCTTTTATGGCCATTCAGTTTTCTCTCTTCTGCGCTTCCTGTTGTCAAGCAACTTAGAACTAACTCAGTTCAGAGCTTACTCATCAGACAAAACGTGAAGGCATCATTCTTTCCCCACAATGACACACCATTTCCACAGAACATTACTGTATCCCCACACTGAGTGCAAGGGGCTGGGTGTAAGAGCAGTTGCCTCCCTTCTCTTTCCTGGTGGAGGAGAATATAAATATTAAAGGGAAACATCATCCACCCCTCTGCTTCTGTCCAAAGATAGAGTGCGTTGTGCAAAGTATGTTTACAGTTATAAACTGTTAGAAAACTTCACATCAGAGGTAGGGATGGAAGGACGTGTCAATTTCAGCTCTCAGTTTCTCTCCCCACCCCCCAAGCTTAAATGCAGTTCACCACATTGTGCACCCATTATAGCGGCAGCTTTTCATGTTGTGTATTTTCTTACAGTTCTTTCTTTTGTTCTTAACAAATTTAGACCCGTGGTAACTTCTTTCTGTTGCTTTGCAGGTTGGCTTCATTGATTACATTGTCCACCCGCTTTGGGAGACGTGGGCAGACCTAGTACAGCCGGACGCCCAAGATATCCTGGATACTCTAGAAGATAACAGGAATTGGTACCAGAGCATGATCCCTCAGAGCCCTTCTCCTCCCCTTGATGAACGCAACAGAGACTGTCAGGGCCTGATGGAGAAGTTCCAGTTTGAGCTTACGCTTGAAGAAGAGGACTCTGATGGGCCTGAGAAAGAGAGTGATGGTATCAGCTACTTCAGCAGTACAAAGACACTTTGTGTGATTGACCCAGGAAGAAGGGGTTCCCAAAGTGAAGCTAATATAGAAATTGTGACAGAAGATACATCACCTATCGATACCTAATATATTGTTATCTGTAAGGGTGAATTTAAATACTTCATGCACATGCAGGTTGTCTTGCTAACTAGCCTGAAATCGAGGTCTTAGGTCAGCACCTACCATTGGCTAAAAGACCTTTCCAGCTACTTGAGATTGGAGTCAGGGTTAAAGAGCGTGTAGTGATTGCTCAGGAAATTAACAGGTGATTTATATTGCAGCTTAAGCTTTGTCAGCCAAAAAAATCAAAATCTGGAACCAGTGTGAGTTGCAACTGAACAAGCCTGATCGTGAACAACACTCGGCTGAAATATTTTCTATTCTTAAGAGATTTTGAAATCTAGACAGGTCTGGCATGTAGAACTACTGATTTGTAACTCTGCATTTAAAACTTGTCCACCTGTCTGCAGACCCGTGTGCCTTTTTTATAAAAAAAAAGAACTTCCACGTCTTTTCAAGAAACCTACTAAGTACACAACAAAACATGTTTGATATTGATGTATAATTTTTTAAAAAAATATTCCTGTTTTAACGAAATAGGTCTTCCTTTGTAGGGGCAATACTTGTTTCTTTATTGCAGTTTAATCACGTTGACTTGCTAAATAAAGCAGGGTGCCCTCCTCTTTGCATTACTGCACCATTGGTCACTTTATCAACCCTGCAAAACCTGTGTTGTTAGCTACTGAAAAATGTCCCCCCCCCACCCGCCCCTGGTTAATTGTTTTTGACCTTTCTTTTGCACACGATAAAGTGTAGCTTTCTGTTCCATAGCACAATACAGCACATGTAAAAGTCAACATACTGAGGTAATGTGATGTACATGCTCCTCCCCTTATTTTTTTAAAAAAAAACACTCGGTGGAAGTTGCACGCTTGGTCCTTTGTGTTTTCTCCTCCCCACTGTTCATGTCCCCTTTTCTCTCTTGCACTTGCCTTGAGCTCTAACATGTCCAGTACTGTTTATAACAGTGTATTTATTACTTAATGTATATAATGTAATGTTTTGTAAGTATTAATTTATATAAATTAACATTGCCTGTCAGTGGTGATGTTACTTGTGTAGAATACTCTGCATAAGAGTTGCCTTTCTTGTAACCTTTTGTATTGCATAAAGTAGAAAAACCTGAACATAGCTTAAAAGAGACATATTGAACCCAGAGAGGGCATTCAGGTAGCATTGGCTCACGGGGGTTTCATTTCCACTGGCATTTGGGAAATCATCACAGTTGGTGGGTGATGGAGAAATATTTAGAATCATCTGTTCAGATGATGTGAAACTACTGAAACTTTGAAAGAGGAAACCTACAGTAAAATGCCACAAAATGTTAAGTGTCAGTTTCCAATTAATGAACAACCCAATGTGAATTTCTATGACAAAATGTGAACTGGTGTGATAATTGTGCTGTGAAACTTCTTCCAACAAAGCTTGTTAGGCATGTATACAGTGCCAATCTCAGTTTGTAAAACTATGTTCCAAGCTTTCAGTCCAACTTGTGACTAACTAGTTGATGAAATAGCACAGTTGTGCATGATCAATGGGTTTGTATGTCTGTTGAACACTGCATTGTTCCAGGTGGTTATTTTGTTTCAAAGTTTCACACAATGTATGTTGTTATAGTATTATATATTGTGTTCAGATGCATTCTTAAGAGATTTTTATATGAAGTGAATAAATTAAAGCATGACTTAGGTTGGGCTTTCCTAGATGTTCTTTTTAGTTATCTACTGTGCTTCAGTTGCATGTTTAATGCAAAATTTTTAAATTGGTGGTAGTGAACAAGGTATGAATCGCTCAACACAAACACACATACTAGTCACTGGTAGAGACATGATACTGAATTAGGTAAATCTCTTACTGATTAATAAATACATAAGAACACAGAGGGTGAAACAGATTTCCTACCTTAAGAGTCTCATACCCTGCAGCAAGTTATGGCAGTGTTGTGCCCCATTAATTTCTGTAAGAAGGTTTTTAAAAACTTATAAGCTGCCCCATGGAAAATATTTCTGAAACACGGGGTATAAACGTAATAAATCGGGAACTAAACACATAAATTTATTTCATGGGCTTAATAATTTTCCTTAGCCTCCCTCTCAACACCAATTGGTATGAAATGACAAACGAACATACACCAGTATCTTAAACCAGTTCCCCACAAATGAAATGCCCATTTTATCAGCATTGCAGAGAGCAGTAAAATGTAAGGAAAACTGTCTGGGTACCTGAAAATTAATATAGAAGAGCCATCTGCCTCCTGGTGGTGGCTGGAAATCAGAAACTACTGAAGTAAAATGTCTATGCAGTAGTGGTCTTAATTCTATATTTTAACTAATAAACACATAGCTTTTCATGCGTTGGAGAACTTCCCAAGAGTGGCTGGACAAATCACTAAAAACAAAATGTGATGTGACTGAAGCCATTCACTACAAGTAAGTCATTCTCAGTTCCTAATCCCAAGTCGTCTTTGTGCCGGTGATAAAGGAACAAACATCATAGGTAAATATGGTCTCAGGTTATCTTGGATAACCTCTTAAATAACCTTTTTGTCTGCTAATCTATGAATAGGTCAGGTGGAGCACATTCAGATGCCACTTCCCCTGGTTTGTCACCTAGATTGCTACGGGTATGATGTGAAAGTACCTGCAGTTCTAAATTTTGGATTGCCAAGGAAATATGATTAAATTATATCATTCTTTACTGCAGAATATTTGCATGAAGTGGTTAAACAGATGAAGACAGATCTCTTGCTGTCAACCAGCCCCTCCCCCCCCGCACACACTATGACACTCTTTAGGGGAGCGGGTGGCGCTGTGACCATGCCTCTTGGGCTTGCTGATTAGAAGGTCAGTGGTTCAAATCCCCGCAACAGGGTGAGCTCCTGTTGTTCTGTCCCAGCTCCTGCCAACCTAGCAGCTCGAAAGCATGCCAGTGCGAGCAGATAAATAGGTACCATTGCAGGAAGGATTAAAGCTAGTTGTTCTGGACAACTTGCCACACTGCACAGTCCTAAGAGGGAATGAACTCAACGAAATACTGAACAATCTCTAAGAACTGTTGCAAACCCTTTTTATAATCCAGTGAAGGCATTTTATTAATGGCATCTACTTTGCTGTCACCTGGCTTCAGTCCACGACTTGAGAATAATTAATAATAATAATATATTATTATTATTATTATTATTATTATTATTATTATTATTATTATTATTATTTACTTACACCCCACCCATCTGGCTGGGTCTCCTACCCATTGCCAGTAGTCATATTTTTCATTGAGGATGGCAAAGGGTTTCTTCCTTGCCAAGTTTCTCTGGACATCAACATCTGTGTGAATGTAAAATTGTCTCCTGACAGCCTTCTTGAAGTTCTAGGGTCAGGACACAGCCTAAGCGACCCATTCTTCTTTTGTATAATACTTCAGCTATAGGCTGTCATGAACTGGCAGGATGATGGGGAGGAGGAAGAGGGTCCCAGCGAGGGGTGTAGCCAGGACTGGGACACACTGGGGCAAGCAGGGGAGGGGGAAGGAAGTACTCAGAGGGTGACAGGGGTTGGATGCACAGGAACCAGAGCGGCAGGACCCATCACCAGAGCCAGAGGGGCTCTTGTCCCCATGAACACAGTGGGCTTTGAGATGTAGGGAGCAGAGGGAGGGGTGTTCTAGGAGGCTGGGGCAGACAATACCCCACAGCCCAGCTCCCTAGCTGGCCAGGTGGGGCTCATTAGCTCTGGGAGAAGGCGTGTGATTCCTCAGTTGGAGTAGGCTCAGAACAGGTGAGGGTCACAAGCCTCATCAAGCCCAGATGCTGCAATCAGCATACAAAGAGGGAAGCAGAGCTGAGGTGCTGTGTTTGCTCTGCTGCCCCTGTTGATAGACTTTTGCTTGAATGCTCCTGGAGTCGGCTTTCGGTTTGACTCTGGACTGCATTCTGACTGCTGCACTTCAAATTTGGCTACTTGGATTGACTCTGGACTGTGTTTCCTGACCTTTGGACTTTGGTCGTGTGGCTTGACCCTGGACTTCGGATTTGCTGCCAGGTAAGCCTGGGGTTCAGGACATAGACTTAGTCACTTTAGAGACGACCCAATAAACTTGAGGTACTGTGGGGCTGGTTGCAATTGGTCCTCTATGGTGTTGGAGATATCCCTGCATCCATAAACAACTAGGGGCACAACTTAGTCTACATAAATGTAATGAACTCCTGGAAAGTGTCTCAGACCAGCAAAAACATAGGAGTGTGCTGTAAGGAGCTACATCTTTAGCAGTGGCCAAGTGGCATGATCTTCGTTCACACACCTGATGAGTTGCATAGTCTCACATGCTGCATGGTCCACCTCAAAACACCTTTCTTGCAAAAGGCTACGAGTGTCCCTCCAAATGCAGTCAGGGTGACACTTGCTGGGATTGGTTTCACCTTCTTGTGCAATAATTTGGCCACATTCTCTGCACCAGTGTCCAGTTAGAAATAAATAGGCTTGCCAGCAACAGTAACTGGAACACCAGGGAGCAGGGGATACCTTTTGCACAGCGTACACAAAGGATTATGGTCCTTGTCCAGGAGTTGATTAACAAATGTCTACAGCACAAGTTAGGATTTAAATAAAGGTTTCTTAGCAACCTAGCCCTCAGCCTGCCTGAGCATGCTCTACAAACAGCATGGTTATTTAATGAGGAAGACAAGCAATTCTCCAAACTCACAAGTTTGTGCAAGCATCTTTAAATCAGTGACATAGCGATTAGTGCTTTCCCCTTCCATCTGAATTCATGTGAAGAACTTGTTTCTGTCAAGTCATTATTTTTAGGAGTGTGGTAGGCCTCAGATTTGCTGGTAACAAATGATATATTTTACTTATCTGACTATTTGGTGAACTGAAAGATATTGAAAACCTTCCTAGCCTCTTCCCCAGGCACATGCAGAAATAGGACAGTTTTTGATTCACCATCCTTTAAAACTGCATCGCAAACAATGCTGTATACTTCAAATTCCTGCTTCCACTTTCTCCAGTTGCTGGCCACATTGCCCTGAAGTACCAGCTTCCCTGGAAACTCATATTTGTGCCATAACCACTGTGCTGAGATGTCTATGGGGAACAGGCCCAGCTCTGACACCATGCAATATGGTTCGGTGGATCCTTTGTGTATCTACTCACATGGTTGCACACCTTCCTGTTAACCCTACACCACAGCATTCACCAAAAAAAGCAGTTGCTGAACTACAGAGGAAAAACAAATAGCTCTGAGGCTGGCTTGCACCAAACTGAGTTGGTAGAGGACTGGCACACAAGCACACTATAAATCCCACCCACTAAGGAGCAATTGTGTAACAGTCAATCTCATTTTAACCCTTTACATGCCATATATCACAGGGCTCATCTTTTCCACAGATTTTTGCATTTATTGTTATATGCCGTTACCTCATTTTTGATTTTGAGTTATATCTTCCTATACAGATAACAAGTTTTTTAAATGGCAGTTTTAAATAACAGAAGAGGTTTGACTAAAGCAGGGCACAGAGGAGTTGTGAGGATATGATGGGGTTTTATTCATCTATTTATTTATTAAATTTATATACCACCCTTCATCAAACCATCTCAAGGCAGTTTGCAAAATAAGGGGTTTAAAGAGCTATGAGGATATGGGAGTGGCTTGAAAAAGCTAGAGAATATGCACCTCCTTAGCTGTCAATGTTTCCCTGTTTTTAAGGGAAATTCCCTTATTCAGAATAGGATTCCTTGCAAGAAAAGGGAAAAGTTGACAGCTATGCTCCTTCCCAAAGCCTACTTAGCACTTTCCCAGCTTTCAGAAGAAGGCTGGGGGGCTCCTGGCCCTGGACAGAGCCTTGGGCCTCCTTCCCATAGCCCAGCACCTCGCTTAGCCAGCTTTGTGAAGGGAATGAAAGGGCTGGGGGAGGGGGGGTCGTCCAATTTTGGCCTTGCTTCCACCGTCTTGCGTGACAAGGTTATGTGTGGCCCATGGGTTCTGCATCAAAGCACTCTTGCAACCCACTTGATATAATTTGGGTTGCCCTGAGCTAAGAGGTTATTGTGAGGGTGGCAGGGGAGATGGCAATAGGAATGATCAGGGGCACAGCCCCATGTGCTTTCAAGCGTGCAATACATTATTCTGTCATAATCCTCACAGCATCCTGGTAAGCACACAGAATTACCCACATGGGGAAGGGAACAAAACGAGGGGTGGGGCTTAACTGAAGTTATCTAGTTGAGTTCATGATAGTGCTGACTCATAGCTAATTGTGAGACTCATTGTGTGAAACTACAGCAGATCTCAAGTTATTTGGCCACTGATAATTCTTGTGTTATATTCTGAATTTCGTATCAGTGATGTTGCTCAAGCATGGTGATTTTCTAAACAGGACCAACCTTTGCTCATCCTTCCCTAACATGAACTGGAAAAGACTAACTTCTGATATTTGTGCATTCAATCATAAATCAACAGCACCATCTGGTGGAGAAAGGGATAATAATCAAGTCGTCATGCACCAAATCATTCTACCTACCTGTCTGGTCTTCTTCCTCCTTCCCTGACCCCTGGTCCTCCTCCTCCTGTTCCTGTTCCTGTTCCTGCTCCTTCCTGACTCCACCAACCACTCAAACTCTCAATTAGCCCTCTTCCCACCAGCACCTGGCTATATATGCACTTCTTCTGGAACGTCTAGTCCTGCCCCAGCCAATCACACAGTCCAACTGAAAATTCAAAACTCGAACGCACCAATCAAAACAAGCATATTCTTATGCATAACAAGAATTCTAACACCAAGCAATATTTCACTGGGCCAGATAAAAAAACTCCCCACAGCGAATCCATTACAATGAAATGTCAGAGCACATTACGCAATGCCTGTTAACACTTCATTCGAATAAACAAGATTCCTTCACAGAAGCACAGCCAGGTTCGCCTGGCACCTTCATTATACACCAGGGGTCAGCAACCTTTTTCAGCCGTGGGCCGGTCCACTGTCTCTCAGACCATGTGGGGGGCCGGACTATATGGGGGGGATGAATGAATTCCTATGCCCCACAAATAACCCAGAGATGCATTTTAAATACAAGTACACATTCTACTCATGTAAAAACACACTGATTCCTGAACCGTCTGTGGGCTGGATTGAGAAGGCGATTGGGCCACATCTGGCCCCTGGGCCTTAGGTTGCCTACCCCTGTTATATACCTTTAGGTGCTAGGCAAAAACATTTCTCTTCAGCCAGGCTTTTGGCTAACACCCTATATCCCTTTAAATGTGTCTGTGGGAGGGGGTGGAGGAAGCAGGTTTATTGTTTTGCTTTGTTCCTGTATGTATTTTGTGTTCTTATTTTGTATTTTCATGCTCTGAGATGTACAGATGAAGGGTAGTATACAAATTTAATAACGAATAAATAAAAAGCTTCCTTATGCTCAGTGCTATTTTTTCTAGAAAAAGAGGTGCCGGAACTGAGTTCCGGATGAAAAGAAAGCCCTGCTTTTACAGAGTCAGACCATTGGTCCACCTAGTTTACTAGCTGGCAGTGGCAGCTCTTCAGGGTTTCAGTTAGGGATTTTTTCTCTGGGACCTTTGGCATGCAAAACAGGTGCTCTACCACATGCTCCACCCCATTCCCAGTTGTAAGGTGGAGGGTGAGTCACCATACACCCCATCAAAATTTCCCTGCCCCTCTGCAATTTGTGTCTGTGGGAGGGGGAATGATATACTTTAGCAATGGAAGGGTTAAAGTAATAGAATTGATTCCTAGAGAAGAGAGACAGACTGCACTGAAGAAAATGGCTGAACAATGTATACAGGCCTTAACCCAACCATAAGAGCAACACACTGAATTATCTACATCTAGGGAAACTGAGCAACTATTACAGTATGTAAAAAAAAAAAAAAAAAAAATTTAGGCTTTTCTGAGCTACAGAAACAAAAATAATCTTGACAGGGAAGACTTGGGAGGGAGAGATGTTCATGACGCTCTGCAGAAACACAGTAAAAAGTAAACAAGAAGTGGCTATTCCACAGTAATTACCCTCATGCACACCCCACAACCTGTGATAGGGAGGGGTGTGTGTCCCCCCCCCCCAGAAAACTCAAAGGAACTCAGTTCCAGCACTCTCAGGTGAGTTCCAGCACCTCTCTGGTGGGCACCATTAAACAACAACAACAGAACAGGGAAGGTGTTCATGGTGAGTTTCAGCACCTAGAAAAATAGCACTGGGTATGGGGATAACTTGGCATGCCAATGGCTTGATAGCAGGTGAGAATGTACAAGCACTATAATAATCAGAGATACTGAGATGTCAGGAAGTTATATGAGGATAAGAACCAATAAACCTAAGGGGGGGCTTATTTCTAATATGATTTGGGCCTCTGGTAGACTGCATATAACAACTGGCCCTGGATCCCAAAACATGAAAAAGAATCTAAGCATTTGTCCCTTGTGAATAATTACTGTATATACCTGCTATATTGCTTTGTCTGGCTATAAACATGCATCTCATGGACAGAAACAGAAGCTTAAAGAACTGAACTGGAACAATTGTTTTAGATTTAAGCTATGTTGCAATATCTGTATATGGTTCAGAGAAGTATATATGAAAATATTGTGGATGGGAAAACCACACAATTATACATATTGTGGGTTTTTGTTTTGTTTTAATGGTGCATTCAAGGCGTAGTTTATAAGACAAAATTTATACAACTACTATTAAAAAATGTGGGGTGGCGGAAGAGGAGGAGTAAGGTTACAATCCGATACCCACCTAGCTGGAAATAAGCTTCACTTAAGTCAGTGGGTCCTACTTCTGAATTTACATGTATAGGTTTGTACTGTAAATTGTTTTGCAAGTTCTTCACACAAACTAGATAAATGCAGATTTATAGCAGCATAAGGACAAGTAGGTAGAATAGACAGAAATAAGTATATAGAGCATTATGCATCAGTTAAGTATGGTGTGTTTTGTAATGGACCATATCCTTTTAGTGTTTGTTTTTGATTTGCTAGAGGCAGCTTTTGCTTGGTGTCTATAAACTGTATTCCTCAGAAACCACAGCAATATCAGCTGTAGGGGGAAATTTCACTTTCCTTTTTAAAAAGAAGCTGTCATGTGACAACTGTTTCCTTCAGCAAAATAAAGCTTTGAAGTAACCAAAAGCAACTAACATTCCATTTTCATTGGAAACTAAAATGCTTTTCTCCCTGAAACAATTTTAGATGCTATAAAATTGAACATGATGAACTAGGACAGAGAATAAGAATAATTGAAGTGCTCAGACGATTGATGCCCACAAAGCTGTCCTTAACATTTAAAGTATGTGGCAGGGGAGGAATCAGCCTCCCAAATCATATACAGAGACTTGGGTACAACATAACTCTTAACCAGACTTGTAAAGAAACCTTGCACATTTTGTGTTGGTCTGCTATGGAAATGCTGGCTTTTAGCTTCTTAGCAATGTACTAAATAACTGCATTGTACCAAGAGGACAGGTGGAAGCAGAATGGAGTGATTTGTTCATCCTCTGCCAGCTCTCTGTGTTTCCATGCTGGTTGTGCAGGAATAAACTGTGCTTCCTTTGTAGCTGGTGCAGAAATCTAGTAGGCTGGATGGAGTGATCCACCACCCCTCTGCCAACTGGAATTGATGGCTGGTCCACTTAAGAATTCAACCTAACAGTGCTGGGCAATTTTTCATTCACCAGAACACAGGCCAGTGGCACTCAAGGGCCTTTAAGGGTTACTTCTGCTCATCATAGCAGCTACCACTGGTAATTTTTGAATATGTTGTAGGATGGAAGTGTGTATGGATCCTCAGGCACAGCATTGTGCACTGGGAAGGAAAACATGTGAGGTTGACACAGTGGTCAAGTCAACTACATCCATGGGTGCATGTTTCCTGGATCTCCAGGTAGGGATAAAGTGGTTGTGTTCTCTGGTGGAGAAGAAGCAAATCCAGCACCAAGGCCCTCCCAATCTGTTGGTTATTTGCCTGGGTGAGAATTATCTGTGCTCACGCAGGTACATAGACTTTGTATGTCCATTGCCTAGGCCTCACGGCTGCAGTGCTGAGCTCCTAGGCCGGCTTAAACCCCTCCCTGGATGCCCAGTGGGATCCTGGGTGCTTGGCTTGTGCCACACCAGGATCCAGCATGTGGGAGATTGAAGTCAAATACAGCTAACAATCATAGG
Source organism: Podarcis melisellensis (assembly GCF_964234715.1). Classification (NCBI taxonomy): domain Eukaryota; kingdom Metazoa; phylum Chordata; class Lepidosauria; order Squamata; family Lacertidae; genus Podarcis; species Podarcis melisellensis. The sequence goes on from NC_138538.1 coordinate 61,622,608, forward strand.
GCTAGTTAATGCATGAAGTACCACAGAGTTGTATTGCTAGATAGACTCAGCTAGGACACGCCCCTTCTCCTCTGGAGAGGGAGAAAGTGAAGATTTCCTTCCTTCCTTCCTCTCTCTCTCTCCCTCTCTCCCTGCAACATGTAAGGAGATGGAGGTGTGTAAACTTGCTTCAGAGCTTACAGCATGTGTTTGGAACTATATTCTGTACTTTCTACCCAATAGAATTTTGCCTGTATTATCTTTGCTGCTGCATGGAACAATGCATGACTGAGACCTTGAATCTGTAAGTAAAGTATTTTAAACTTATTTAACAGTGTGTGGTCTGCTCCAGGGGCAGAAAGAGGTCAACTGTTATGCACCACTGAATGGGATAAAAAATGGTTTAACAACCTGTATCTCCAAGACTACATTGCTGCTTATTTTTGTGAGTTTAATATTCTGCTTCTGGAGCTCACTGTGTGCTAGCCCCATGTTTTGAATCTAGACACCCATCCATTTTCTTTTTGTTGTTCACCTACACATGTGGGTCCTTATACAGCAGTAGTCAACTCACAAGGTTGCAATGGGTTCATCACAGCCATAGTGCTGAATACTATTCCAGTAGCAAGGACTGCTTGGAATGATGACCTGATCCTTTCCCTACTTCTCTGACAACCCCACTCAGCTGCTGTATAATCAAAGCTGTGGCCTGATGGGAATTGTAGTCCAGCAGCACCTGGAAACAGGAGGTTCCACACTCCCAGTTTAAAGAACTAAGGGTTTAAATTAGAGTATTGAGAGCTTAAATTAGTATGCAGATGATGGGTGGCCTCTCCTCTTTCAAAGGTGTATAGCACCTTGAAGATGTGCACAGATGGCAGCTGATGCAAGACTTGATGCGTGGTGCTTTATTTATTTAATTTATTTTTTAAAAAAAATCTGCCCTTCAGCAAAATGATCAGCCATCTGTAGATGAAAAAAACACAGTTAAAATAGATTAAGTCTGCAGTTTTAAGCACACTAACTAGGAAGTAAGCCCCATTGAATCCAGGGGGATTTACCTTTGAGTAAAGATGCATAAGATTGCACTTGAAATTTGAGCTGCAGTGCATATGTTCAAACATTGCATCTTCTACCATGGTTCTAATCAAATCAGCCAGTTTTAGAAGATGTTCAACTGTATTTTGAAAGATGGTGCATGGAAAAAGCCACAAAGAAGGACATTGGCTTCCCTCTAAATTAAAACAAATCCTTTAAAATAAACAGTATTTGCATCTTTCATGTAACTATTGTAGCAAAAAACATCTATAATTATGATATGTACTGTCAAAAGCAAAAATAAATAACCAAAACAAAATCTAGATTTGTATTTTGCATCAGATGAAATATTAGCTCAGGCTGACATATGTATTTACATGCAGCAGCAAGCCTAACCATTAGATGTCAGTAGTGTGCACAGTACAAGACTGATACTTAGCTGCCAAATCACCAGCTCAGATAGTCACCATGATAAACACTTCATTTCCAGTTCCAAGAGGCAGTCATTAACCCTTTAATGATGTAAAATGTTCAAGGGCATGGGGTTTTTGAGCTCTTAAACTTTCAGCAGTAGGTTACTGTAATGTTAAGGGAATCTGGTCTTTTTGTTTTATATGTTCCAGTTCACCAGAGTCTGGAGTAGTTCCAGTCCAGGTAAGGTTACCCCTTTCTACCTGACAAACTACTTCTGAAAGTCCTCTCCATTTCAAAAGGGCTGTGCTGCATTTTGAATGGGAAGCTGGTTCAAGAGACATGGCCTAAAAAGCCCTCCAGCTACATGGAGCATGTTGTACAATTATTTGGATTCTAGCCAGTGTCTGAATCAATTCAAGGAGAGAGATAAAGGAATTTACTACACTGTAAATTCACTCTTTTGTCTAGAGTGTAGCCTTTATATCTGAAATAGCACCACCTCTTGGTCCTCTAAATCAGGAGAGGTTATGAAAGCTCTGGATCGGTGTTTGAATGCAGTGGTGGCCAGTAAACTGAGTTCTGGGAAGAAAGGAGGCTCTTTGCGTCATTCCCATGTTTGGGAAATTAGCAAGTTGCCAACTACAGTCATACCTCGGGTTACAGCTGCTTCAGGTTGCAGTTTTTGGGTTGCGGACCGCCAAAACTCGGAAGTACTGGAATGGGTTACTTCCGGATTTTGGTGGTTGTGCATGCGCAGAAGCGCCGAATCACAACCCGTGCATGCACAGACATGGGTTGCAAATGATGCAGGTTGTGAACGTGCATCCCGCACGGATCACGTTCGCAACCCGAGCGTCCGCTGTATGGCTATTCCTAGATAGGGATGGCCTGATCACTGTAGTCCATGCGTTGGTAACCTTGAGGCTGGATTACTGTAATGTGCTCTACGTGGGGCTGCCCTTGGTCTGGTTTGGAAACTCCTGCTGGTGGGGGCATCTGGTCAAGAACATGTGATGCAAAGGTTAAAACAGCTGCATTGGCTGACCATCTACAGACGTGCCAGGTTCAAGGTTCTTGCATTAATTTACAAACTCCTGAACAACCTAGGTCCAGGGTACCTCAGGGATCACCTGAACCCTTATATTCCAACTAGATCACTGAGGTCATCTACTGGAGTGTCACTGGCCATTCTATGAGTTGGTGAGGGTCATTTGACAACCACTTTAGTATCTTTGGCCCAGTCCTTATGGAATACTCTGTGAATAGAGATTCGGCAGGTAGCTTGTGTCAACTTTTAAATGCCTGCTGAAACCTTTTCTATTCCACCAGGCCTGAGCAGGCAATTAAAAATACATCTTTCCTCAATGGTTAATTGATGTCTGTTTTTAACCATTTTATATGTTTTTAATTGCATGCTTTATGTTCCATTGGTGTAATCTCTTTTGATATTTTTTATGATATAGTGGCTTATAAATACTTTTATAAATGAATAAATAAAAGGCAAAGTCAATCTGCTAACTTTATAAAGGGTAAGGGCTTTCTACTTTCCCAGACTAAAACTGAAAGTGGTGGAAAACTCTTGCCCTGCTTGCTCAGCCTTAATTAACACGAGTAAATAACTGAAGGGCAACTGTCAGTTAGTTCAAATTTCATTGTGGAAACTACTGTGCCTTTAACATTTGATAGAGCTTGTGTGCATTTAATGGTTGCATTGCCAACATAAATTAAGCAGGGAAAGCTTTCCATAACCAGAAGATGCATTGATGGGGAAAGCTATTACCTGCTGTATTTTTGCTTGTCATAATCAGATTTTAAAAATAATAATAATGCAGGATCACTGCCAGGAAAACTCTATAATGCATGAGCAGGAAAACACCAGTTTTAATATTTGCATTAAAATAGTATATCTGAACGCTGTGGATCTTAGTCTCACTTGTGCTTGAGCTGGATAGCTGTCTTCTCTAAACTAAATGGAAATGATAAACTAATCTATTGAGCATAGCTATGCAAAGGTTGTGGACTGTGTGTAATAAGCTACTGTACTTCAATTCCTTGTGTAGTCCTGACACTAACATACCTTCCTCTCACCAGCCAAGTAGCTCTGAATAGATTTTGGAGTGTCCCCGTTTGGTTAAATCAATATTACTAGATTAAGCATTTTAAAGAGAGCAACCACATTTTATGTTTACTACATATTCAGAGTTCTGTTGTGTGTGTTTTTTTAGCTAACCATCTGTGTTTCTGTCAGTCAATGGCTGAGAAAAATTGGATGGGGTCCCAGTCCTTCTGGGTCATAGTCTTTTGCACTGGCATAGTTTCCTAGACCACATGGGGAACCTGATGCCCTTCAGATGTTACTGGATTTCAGCTCCCATCAGCCATATCCCAAATGGCTGATGGCCAAGGATGATGGGTGTTGTAGTCCAACATCTGAAGGACATCAGGTTGGGGAAAGCTGTATTAAAATGTGCCTTATAATGTATAGCACAGTACTTTAAATGTCATAGTGAATGAATGAAGACATGTTTTCAATGCCTCTTTTGAGGGTATTTTGCATTTTTGTAATCAAATTTAGATGGGACAGGGCAATTCATAAAGGTTTCAGATACATTATTTGAAGGAAGTGTTGTTTTTAAGCATGCCAAGCAACGCCTAACTATTAAAAGAAAATCTAAATACAGTTTCCAATGTGTCCTTAAGAGTATTTGCTGACTTATTTAATACAGCAAAATATGAGTGTGCCTAAGAAGACCTGCTGCAGGCAAGAACAGAGCTCACATGCCTTTAATTTGTGCAACCAGGGAATCCCACCAGGTGCAGCTGGTTATTAAATAGAGTGGTAAGGCAGAGAAAAGCTGCACCTTCAGCTACACAACTGTTCAAAGATTCAGGGAGCCATGTCATTGTGTCTAGTGGTATGTCTGAATTTTAAAGGAGTTCCTTCAAACAGTGTAAAGAAACCATCATTACAGATAATGCCTGCCCTTCATAAAAACAGCCATGTCCCATCTCAATTGGTGTGCTTTAGTTGAATGATCTTTGATAATGTGAAATACATTTCAGAAGGTTTTGCGATGGCGCTATCTATATTAGTCATCCTGCTACTTTTTTTTTGGTACATATCAGTTAATTAAATCTGCATGCCTGAGAATCACAGATAGTGATACTGTATTTAGTGGAAAGAAACTAGTTCTCATGATTTCAGTTGCATTCGCTGATTCCTGTCCTTGTTTATTCAGGAGTAAATGGATTACCGTGGAATGGACTTGCTCCCAAAGAAGTACCAAGGATTGCAGCCTGATATTCAGGTAAGCTTTATTAGTAGGGCTTGCTTATAAGAAAATTTGGTGACAGTAGCATTGGAAGTATTTATGCAACTTTGGCGAAATATGTAGGGAATGATTTGTGTGTAAGTTCTTTCAATATATAGAGATGTGAAATTCCCTTACATTGAAGCTAGGCTTACAAATATCCCTGGTTTGGGCTTTAAACCAGCCCAAGCAGCTGGCCTCTAACTTACTATTATCCTTGTAATTAGACTTAATTTTATTATTATTATTTATTTACTGATACAGTGCAAAAGTTGGGAAGTGCAGAAGATATTGGTGAGCTTTGGTTTCTTACATTGAAAAATCGAGGCGCTATGTACTAAGGAGGTGATACTGCCTCTCTTATCAGACTGTAGCAGACTGTTCTGTCAAAAAAGATCTGCCTCTTGACAGTTGCCCATTTTAAAAAGCTCTGGATAAGGGGAAATATTAGCTGTCAGGTGAATCCTAAAGAATCTTGGAGAGTGCTGCTAGACAGTAATTCCTGCATGTGACTGGGAGAGAAGATGCTTCCCCACCTGTGTGTTTAACTATATTAAGATGGCTTTGCAGACTGAATAAGCTTTGCAAGGCAGGATAGTGGAAAATGACGTAACAGAGGGACAGAGATGTTATCCTCTGTGTTTTGTTGTTGTTGTTTTTTTAGTGAAGCTCTGTAGCTTTGAGTGGGGTTTTATTTCCTGTTTTGCCTTTGTTCTATCTCCATGGAATTATAGAAGTGTCTTTTCCCTGAGTTAAATAAAATGTTTGTAGAAGTGCTTCCTTCCATGGTGGGGGAAAAGGCTGAATGGACATTGTATGTCACTTTAGTATGTCCAAAGATGGGAAGTCTTTCTGTAGAGCTGAAATGGCTGTGGAAAGGAGTAATTTTGGTAAATCTACCCGTGGCTGACTTATGAAAAGCAAAGCAAAAGGGCTTGAATTTGGGGTTTTGTTTTGCCAGCCATATAGTTAGACCACTAGGGGTACCCTAAATGATGTAATGAAACACTTACCTCCTAAATTTATTTAAAGTAAATCAATTGTTTTAAGTATAAACTTGTTTTACAGGAATTGAGCAGGAGTTGCTGGTTAAAGTATGTAAAATAAAACAGTTATTGCTAAAGCCTGCTTCTTACTGAAATGGTAAACCTATGTTTGGCTGCCCACACAGCTCCGATGTATGTGAGGAGTGTGTCACATCCGAAAGTTCCTAAATAATGAAAGCTAAGTATTTGGGAGAAGAGTTATAACTTTACTACTCTCCCTGACATCCTAGATTTCTGTGTGAAGGAGTTTTGTACTATATGGCTTTTGTACAGAGAGGAACTTTCGGTTCCACCTGCAATTTATAGTGGCACAGTTCAGGCATGTTTTCCATCTCTCCCAGAACTAGGCCCATAAGAGACCATCTTAACAAATGCCATGGCTTTCGTTGTTTATGGTTTTTTATTGGTTTATGGGGTTATATTTCTGTAAAAGTGGAAATACTGTATTGAGCTGTGTGTTTAAAAAGGAGACCAGGGAAGTAAAATGCTGCCTTTGAATCCCTGTGTATGACCTGAACTGCTCTCTGTACCCAAAGGCGTAGGTTAATTGTCTCTACTTACACGGCAGGGCGGGGGGTATTAAGTGAGGCAAGTTGTGCTGTAGCTGATTAAATTTCTCCTGTACACTGTACACCACTCTTACAAAACCTATAAATTTTGTATTGACAGACTGACTGTGAATTTATCTGTAGATCTCTAGTTTCTGGGCAACAAATGAAGAGGCAGCCAAAAGTTTCCTAGTTATTTATAGATGCACCAAACTCAAAGTGAGTCACCAGCTAGGTACAAATTGGATTGAGATCCTGTACTTCTGGTTATGTAGAGTTTTTTGGCAGGATTCTTTTGAATAGGAATGAAAATATCCACCTTCTGAAATTTCCCCTTCTACAACACTATTCAAGGTACCAGAATCATGTCCTTCCATTATCTGCTACTGTATTACCTTTTGCTCATCTGAGTTTTGGGTAGGAGTCTCATGTAAAAGACTGGGTTTAAAGTTTCATAGTGTAGCCAATGACTTCGGAATGTGTTCTTAAATAAATGCTCTCTTTTCCTTACCAGATTATAAAGAGTGGCATGTACAGTGCCTAAAAGAATAAAGCTCTCTATTGCACAGGAGTAAACTTTGCATAAGGGATGAGGGTGGCGCTGTGGTCTAAACCACACAGCCTAGGGATTGCTGATCAAAAGGTCGGCTGTTCAAATCCCCTCGACAGGGTGAGCTCCCGTTGCTCAGTCCCAGCTGCTGCCAACCTAGCAGTTTGAAAGCATGTCAAAGTGCAAGTAGATAAATAGGTACCGCTCCGGCCGGGAAGGTAAACGGGGTTTCTGTGCGCTGCTCTGGTTCCCCACCAATAAAGCGAGATGAGCGCCGCAACCCCAGAGTCATCCGAGACTGGACTTAACAGTCAGGCATCCCTTTATCTTTACCTTTAAACTTTGCATGTTTAGATCAGACTGGCTAGACTCAGCAATGAGATTATCACCGAAGGAGAAAGAAGGGAGGATGACAGCACAAGTGGTAATAAGATTATGTAATTACACAGTCCACTAATAACTGCCAAAAGAGTAGCCTGGGTTTTTAAAGGTTTTTTTCCAGTTTGCAGCATCTATTCTTTGTAACCTTTCACAATATTTTCAGTAGAAAAAGAATCTCTTGCATTCAGGCTGCAATCTTATACTCTTACGTGTGAGTAAGACTCATTGCAGTCAATGGGACTACTTCTGAGAATCTACTGAACAGGAAGCAATAAAACGGGTTGCCAATCTTTTTCGGATCAATGGACACCTTGAATTTTCAGAGTGCTGTAGGTACCAGCAACAACATGGTTGTTAAGGGGGCAGGACATAGCACAAGATCAGACAGTACAGTTATGGTGAAGATAAGTTCCATTGAATTCAAGAGAACCAACTCCTAGGTTAGTACATATAGGACTGCAGCCTAAGGATCACATAGAGGCCAAGGCAGATGGATCAAACCTAGAGCACACAATTCACTCAGAATTGTCCCTGCACAAGGCCCACTGAAATGAATAAGAGCTGTGCTAAGCCATATTTCCTACTCATTCTGCTTAGGCTTCTAAAAATAATTTCCTGGTGGATTGTGCCACTGGATTTTCCATGTAGGGAGCCAAAAATATCTTGCACAACCCTAATTTGGTAGCAGATTTTGGCTGCAATTTAGATCCAAAGTGTCTTACTGTGATTGAGTCAAAATATTGTAGAAAACCTCAGATGAGCTGCAGGGGAGTTTGTTTTTTAAAAAACCCCAAAATATAGAGAGCCTTGTGATCGTATATCCCTCCACTTTATAAAATCAGGAGTGGTTTTAGCCTTCAATCAGTTCTGTAGGTGTTAATGCTCAGTGTGTGAGTTGGTACATTTTTTTTCACTTCACAATTGATTTTAAAGCAGCTTGCCTCTTCAGAAGAAAAATATGGCATGTAACTTAAATTAGAATCTAATATCCATGTGGTCTGTGTGGAAGTCAATTAGTCTGCACTAATTGCTATACAGGGATGAACTACAGGCGTTGTCAACTGGTATCTGTCAGATTTGATTTTCATAGGCTCTTAAAAGAAATCCCAGCATCCAACTTCCATGTTCATATATGAGAGCAATTAAAACGTACACACAGTGAAATACGAACTCTGTTTCAGACCCAGAATGCTTGAAAAGGTCAAACCCATCAAATACAAACACAAGTTAAATGGGCTTGCTCAGATAACTAGATTCAAGTTTTATTACCTTTCTTGTGTTCTATTGAAACACGTTTTAAATGGGCTGTACATATTTTATTGCAAAGAAAAATGATGTGTTTCGTTCTTTGACTAATCAACTGCTGTTGAGCTGTCAAGTCTGAATATTCATATATGCTGATAGTTTTATAAAGTACAATAGTAAAGTTATCACCTTTAGAGACTTGCTATTGCCCCTTCTGCCATTCATTTAGCTGACACAAGCTAGGGACTGAAAGTCTCACCCATCTTCGCCACCACCCTTGTCTGGGATCAGCTGAAAGTATGGAGTTCAAGGATGAGAGGAAACTGATTAGTACATAACTCCTCTCTTATCTCAGCACAACATGTGGAGCAGTGTTGTCCACTTGGTAATGCTCTAACACTGATCCCTTTATTGTGGCAAATTCCAAACTACTTTGCAAACAAGGATGCAGCCTCAAAGTCAACCAAGACAAGTTATTCAGCTCTCCCTATTTATTTTTAAAAAGTGAAATACAGTCATGGGGGAGTAGTAGATTTGGTTGGAGCAGCTGTGTGTAAGAGTGCCTAATCCTTTCCTCTTGGACCATTTTTCTGATCACACTTCCCAGCCACTTTCCTGTCCATGGTGTGGGAGTTATGGGGGAGCAAGGGCTAAGGCTGAGGAAGTGATTTGCCCAAGACCAGCCAATGAGATCTGCCCTGTCCTCGCCGGAGTTCTCAGTGGCGCTCTGCATGTACTAATACAGCTTTCTATTATTTGCTCTTTTGAGATGGCAGTTTTTTACAGAGGAAGAAAGGTTGACATTTGTTATGGATCAGTTAAGTGGCCATAAACCCATGCAGGCCAATATGCGAAACAAAAAATGTGTGGCTACCGTGTATTATTTCGATTTATGCTTTGTTATTTACTGTCACGGTATTCCATCTAGGGATGAAGCTGGCGGATTTAAGCTTTATTTAGCAAATCCCTTGCCATCAGAACCTAAAGCTCCTTGCGCTCGGCATGCACTGTCCAGAAGGCACCTTGTCTAGCAAGGCATATGGGGCATGCTACTTGGAGCTAATAGCTAGGAACCAAGGAATACAGCTGCTCCAGCAGGACCTTCTCTCGTGTAATAAAGCATGACTTCACTTTTGGCTATGACTAAGTCATCTTATTTTTAATGTTTCTGCATGGAAACTGAGGCTGTTCTTAATTTCTGAATGTAGGTTGCAAAAACAAAAACCTTCCTTAAAGGTTCAGATTAAAATCCAAGGGATTTCACTAAGCTGCCTCTTCACATGTCAGGACTGTTTAAATTGCTGTGAAAATCCTGATTTGTTCATGGCAGTTGATAGCCGTAAGAATTGCCGTTGCTCAGTGGTTGAGCACATCCAAGATTTTTGTCCTGCTTTTCTCTAGATAGAGTTGTAATCAGTGTGTTTCACCGAAGTCCCAAAAGGGAACAACAGATAAAAATGGGAGCTGAAATATTCTAAAGTAAATGAATCAGTATGTAAAAGCAGCAGTTCTCAGTAAAAGCCATTTATGGAGCACAATACCGTGGAAATCCATGCAAGAATAGTTTTCACTGCCCATTTGAAAGTGAGCAGTGTTAGTGGGGTCACCAGTTACATATTGCCAAAAAAAAAAGAAGAGATGCATTACTGAAAGGTAACACAGATCTGCATAAAAATTCCATGTGCTAATATATATTTACGTATAATATGCTATAGATACACATTTAGAAATGATTAGTATAATTTAAATAGAAATGCAATAAACAGAAATACAATTCCTTTTTTGTTTATTTATGTTGTGAGTAGATTCATAACATGCCCATCATTGCAGTGTATCTCAACATGGGGTACAACACATGACTGTGACCAGGTGAACTGTTTGCCTGCTATCTATGTGCTGTTTCAACTCACATAATAAGTGCCAAATACTTTCCAGCCATCCCACCATGGCACCAGAAATGCACACACACTTACTAATTTTTATGAAACAGTTTAATCAATGGAACAGTGCCCATATGTTTTTCAGACATTATTGAAAGATAAAGAGAGCATGTCATGGGGTGGGGAAACCTTTCTTTAAAAGTTGCTGAAGTCTGAAGACAGTAATGGTGCAAAACTGAAATGGGCTACTATGAGACCTTGGATCTTCTCTGACTAATGGTCAAACTATACAAGACACTATTCACACAGGAAACAATTGTGTGAATGGTGTCTAGAGATAGGTATGAGGTAGAATGCAGATAAGGATTTTGGAATGAGATGGGTCTAAGGGTGTGGTCAGCTTTGCTCCTGGTCTATTCCTCATCCAGATCTACACCTCCCACACCAACTCTTTACCTTTTAAGAGCTATTCATGCAATGTCTGAGCAATGTCTTGCCACATTTGTCCTTAGAGAATCTTGGAGAAACTCTCTGGCTACCTGGAGCTTCTATTAGGCATTTAAAAAAAATGTTTCTGATTTATTTCTATGACATGTTACCAGCAAGTCATTGAATGGCCTTAAGCAAGTTCCAGTCAATTCCAAGTCTTTATGTCCAGTCCAGTAGTAACAATATTGTATGTGTAGGACTGTCTGTCTCCCTGTGTGTCTCCAAAGCAAGAATAAATTAGCTGGTACCAAGACCCTAGCCTACTGTGAGTTTAGGCAAGGGTGTTCTTTTGGCTTTAAATCTCTGGGAAGTGTAATCTAACTCTGGTCTCCAATTTTCAAAATTAAAGCATAAGAGAGTTTCTAGCCCACCCTTTATAATATGATTCCAGGGTGGGTTCAAGTAGAATAAAGCAATGCAGCCCAATGTTATAGAAGCAGGCACAAATACAGAATCTTTTTGAGAAACGGTCAGGGAGTCATGATCTCAGCTCCTCATTTGCAGTGGGAATGGTGGAATTTCCAACCCCCTCCCCTGAAAAACCCTGGACAGACAAATTTCACCTGGTGCCAAAAGAAGAACAGTACTGGCACTAGCTGTGCCCCTAGGACAGCCTACACCAAGCTGGTACCGTACCCTTCAGACGTTGTGGGTAACAACTACCACCAGCCCCAGCCAACTTGGTGAAAGCTCCCTTAGAGGGAGGGCATTCTGCAGGCTGTTCATTTGACAAATGAGCAAGTGATCCAGCTAAAGCAGGAGCCAAAGGCTGCAAAAGTTGGCACGAGTGGCCTCCTTCATCTGTAAGAAGGGATACCCTGCAGCTCTGCTGGAGAGAGGTGGCTATCAATTCTGCTTAGAAGTCAATCCATTATGATGCTTTCTTTTCCCTTCGTTGGAGACAGGAAGTCCAAAAGTGGGATACCGCTGAGGCGAACTTTGTTTTAAAATTCTAATACCGTTCTGTGAGGTGGCTTATTTTGCTTAAAATGGCAGATAATTATCTCAGGAATTGCTGAGGCTGTTAAGGTGAGCTGAGGACCCACTGAGATTCTTGACTGTTTCTTTCATTTTGAGAATCTGCTGTTGATGGCCCCTTCCAAACTCTGGGTAGTGCGTCTTAAATAAACTACTGCTCTCTCTTTTTAAAGCTAAAGTTGGTATAATAAAACACCACAGTGTTCATGGGCATTGCTATAACTTTCAGAAATGATAGCTTCTAACTAATGTTCTTTGTTCTTGCTATGCTAAAGAGAATTTATTGCACTATTACCCAGCAAGGGAGACAAGTTGGTGGGTTTTATATATTGCAAGGAATATAAATTTTTCTAGATGACACAGTGGAATTTTATTTATTTACAGATTATTAGGTAATACTTGATCCATTGAAAACAATTTAGTAACGTAATCCTATTGATTTCAGTATGTCTACTCTGAGTATGACTTAATTGGTTTTCACCTACTGTGTGTATTTCAGAAGTGCATTATATTGTTTGAAAATATTAATGTTGATGTGTAAGCTACCCACCCCAATACTTGTTGCTTTTCCCTTATCTCCCTCTGTATCTGCGTAGAATATTCTTCCATTGCTTACTAATTTTCAGGAACCTTCCAATATCTTTCCTATTATTTAATAGAAAAGGCCTCAGCCCTTCATGCAGAATTTTGTGAGGCTTACATGTAGTTGCCATTATATGACAAATTTAACGGCTTTTATAAGTGGAAATGGATTTTGGACATATATGAAAGCATCCAGGATTTTGAAGAATTATTGTTCAGCCCATTTTTGTCTCTCAGAATATAGTTAGGTGTGTAAGGAAAGAAGAAATACAATCAATCAGCACATTGCACTAGAATTTTCTTTGTATTGTTTAATACCAACTCCCTTCTCTTGCGGGGGCCCAATTTGTGCCAGTACCTTCCCTTAAGGGTTTAGGTGTAATCCTTGGTGCCTCCCTTTCCATGGAGGCGCAGGTTACAGCAACAGCCAAGGCTACATTTTCCAATCTTCGCCGCATTAAGCAGTTGGTCCCTTATCTTTCCCACCCCGATCTGGCCACAGTGATCCATGCAATGGTCACCTCCAGGCTTGACTACTGTAATTCGCTCTATGCGGGGCTGCCCTTGAAGGTGTCCCAGAAACTCCAGCTGGTGCAGAATGCTGCAGCGAGGCTCCTCACAGGGTCCCTGCCATGGGAGCATATTCACCCAGTGCTTTACCAGTTGCACTGGCTCCCGGTGGAGTATCGGGTCAAGGTGCTGGTTTTGACCTTTAAAGCCCTTTGTGGCTTAGGGCCCTCGTATTTACGGGACCGCCTCTCCTGGTATGCTTTGCAGAGGACCTTAAGGTCCATGAATAATCACAGTTTAGAGGTCCTGGGCCCTAAGGAAGTCAGATTATTCTCCACCAGGGCCAGGGCCTCCGCAGTGATGGCTCCAACCTGGTGGAATGCTCTGTCCCATGAGACCAGGGCCCTGCAGGATTTAACTTCCTTCTGCAGGGCCTGTAAGACAGACCTATTCCGCCTGCCTTTCAATTTGAACTTAGCCTGATCTTTTATTCCTCTTCCTTCCCTCCCCCTCCCCTTTTTATGAAGATTACCCGTCTGGGATCCCACAGCTAATTCTCCCCTGGTCTCCTCACTGGCCCAAATAGGATTAATTTAGCCAGCTAGCCCTGGTGATCATCTAATGTTTATTGGATGGATTTCCCCCTAAATTGATTTTTGAATTCTGAATTTATTGTTATTCACATTTTATACTGTATTTTATGCTGTTTTTTTTTTTGTTGTTGTTGCGTCAATTAAGTGTTTTAAATTTGTTGTTAGCCACCCTGAGCCTGGTTTTCTGAACCGGGAAGGGCAGGGTATAAATAAAATTTTATTATTATTATTATTAGGCAATGGAATGTAGATTGCAGGACATTATAGTGGGGTAGTATTGTGCCTGGGTTGCTCATTCCTTCATATTTAATTGTTTTATAAATATTGTTCCTCAAATATCCCTACATAATTTAGTAGATATATTATGTTCTAAGAAAGTTAGAACAAAGTTTCATTACACCTGCTGAAGAAATAATGTAAATTTGTAAAGCAACTATTACAAAGTCAACTTAAATTAAAACATAAGGAGACAAATGGTTGTGACTCCTCTAAAATTTTCTCCATCCACCCACAACTGCTATTACTGCTATTATCAAGTGTGCCCCCCATAGGGTGCAGTATAAGCAAAGCACATTGTTCACATGGAAAATTTCCAGTGTTTTCCTTTTATAAGTCAAGGAGCAGCAGTGAAGTTTGGCAGTGCATAGGACAGTACCATTCACAGTTTCTCAGAGCTACTTTGCTTTTGCTGTCTGTCTAGACTTCATCATGTGTGTCTCTTACCCCACACTAAAGTGCTTTCTTATTCAATAATTCATTTGAATGAAGAGCCTTAAGTTAACCTCTCCACCCCCCACCCGATTTCTATAACAGGCTATCTTGGGAGCCTTTAGTAAATCAAAGGGCTGAAGTAAAATGGGTGTGTAATTACAGTGGTACCTCAAGTTACAAACTCCTCAGGTTACAAACGCTTTAGGTTACAAACTCCGCTAACCTGGAAGAGTTACCTCGAGTTGAAAACTTTGCCCCAGGATGAGAACGGCAATTGTTCCAGCAGCGCAGTGGCAGCAAGAGGCCCCATTAGTGAAAGCTCGCCTCTAGTTAAGAACAGTTTCAGGTTAAGAATGGACCTCCGGAACAAATCAAGTTTGTAACTAGAGGTACCACTGTATAATTATGCACTAAAAATGTTAACACATATGATGCCATGCTACAGTTGGTACACATGTGGTCTTTATTCTGTGTCTGATTCTGAAACAGTGTCCGTCAAGATGACCGGTTGTGTGTGTATGCAATAGTTCTCTGCACTTGTATGCACACCTTGCATAGGAGCCAACTCCTAGGGGCCGTGGAGGCTTCAGCCCCCACAATAAAATATTTGAGGTGGTCAGGCCCCCACAAAGTTCATGGACATTCCCATTCAAATGGTGTGTGCACTGTGTCATGTGACTGATGATGTGGGATGGGGCTTACCTAGGCCCCCCACAATATTTTATTCAGATTGGCACCACTGACATCTTGTATTCCTTCCAGGCCTGTACAGAGGAGGATGGGAACTGGGTACACTTGCTCCGAATTTGTAGAGGTAAGGTGGTCAGGGCCCCCGCCAGGGATCGGCTGCTTTTTTGTTGGAGTTTATTTCTTTATTCTAACAAGACTCCTGCCCTGGGCTTCAGACAAGCTCTGCACCAGCATGATTCCTTCTCAACTCAACTGAGAAGCATTGAAGAGATGGCCATATGTAGTTATTGAGGCCCAGTACTGCCCAGTGTAAACAGTTTGCATTGGAATGGCCCAGTCTTCCAGCTGTTTTGTGGGGTATGAGAAACTGGCTGTGCAGGGGTGGGCTGTCACCACAACATTATCTGCTTTTTAGTCCCGGTCACGTCTCAACTTGGGACGCAGGTGGCGCTGTGGGTTAAAGCCTCAGTGCCTAGGACTTGCCGATCGAAAGGTCGGCGGTTCGAATCCCTGCGGCGGGGTGCGCTCCCGCTGCTCGGTCCCAGCGCCTGCCAACCTAGCAGTTCGAAAGCACCTCCAGGTGCAAGTAGATAAATAGGGACCGCTTACCAGCGGGAAGGTAAACGGCGTTTCCGTGTGCGGCTCTGGCTCGCCAGATGCAGCTTTGTCACGCTGGCCACATGACCCGGAAGTGTCTCCGGACAGCGCTGGCCCCTGGCCTCTTAAGTGAGATGGGCGCACAACCCCAGAGTCTGTCAAGACTGGCCCGTACGGGCAGGGGTACCTTTACCTTTACCTTTACCACGTCTCAATTTGGAAAGAAATAGTATCTCTTTATGCACTTTGAAGTTAGAGTTTTTGTCTTGTTTTCAAGAGGAAGCCGTTATGTCTTTTTAAAGTGTCTTTGATATTCTGTAACAAACCACAATATTAAGAAACATCCACATTCATACCAGTGGTTGGTTCACACTACCTCTAAACTGGAATTTGTATATATAGGGTGATATTAAATTCTAGTTCTACTCAGAATAGACCCATTGATGATTTTCGGAGGGTGGAAACATGAGAACAGGCCTCTTCTGCGGTGACTCCCTTCTCTTCCCCAGGGAGACTTGCCTGGCACCTTTGTTGCATATCATTAGGCACCAGGCAAAAGCATTTCTCTTCTCCCAGGCCTTTGTTTAATTGTTTAAACCCAGTCTATGGCCTTTTAAACCATTGGGAGGGGTATTGTTTTTGTTATTATGGTATTTTTCTGTTTTTATATTATAAACCACCCTGTGATCTTCGCATGATTGGCAGTATATAAATTAAATAAATCAATAAATGATAAAATTACTTAGTTTCATTAATTTCAGTGGGTCTATTCTGATTGGGTTATAACTGAATACGACTACAGGAGGTACTCTGTACATGTACGATGTAAAATTGGATCCATGGTGCACATGAGCATCAGACACCATCACTCTTTCCAATGGGAAAGCTCTAACTGCAGGCATATATGTACAATGGGCTTGTGTAGCACATTGCCTTGTATGTTCATAGGCATACATTCAGGCTTATGGTGCTGTTGCACATATGAACTTTCCAAATTACAGATTATCTGAGAATTAACTTCTAGTTAGGATTAAAACAGCAACTATGAAGGAGATGGTCATCTGGGCAGCCATACACACTGCCCAGGCTTGTGTCCCGGGCAGGTCACTTCGCTGCTGCTAACGCAGTGGCTTGACTTCACCCCCAGAGGTGCACTCCATTGTCTCTTGAGACAGATGGATGCCAACAAGTCTCAAAGCAGCGGAATGTATGTACTGATTGGAAGAGAGCAAAGAAACAATAAGAGCAGTTGGCAGTCCTGCGGGCTCCATTATTATGACTCAACCTTCATACCAAGATCATGTGAATTTCCAGTTGGGCAGTCAAGACTGTGCAAACTCCTTCCTCTCTAATCCCCCAAAGCCATTATTTCACTGACCAGGACTGCGCACTAGTGCTGCTGCATCTAAGTTGTATTTCTGCAAAGAAGACAAATTTTGAGCTGAGGTGTCTAAAAGACTGGGACTGGTGGGTCCATTGGGCAATATTCCATTATAGTCTCCATGTCATATGGCTTCAAGGGCATATTCCTATATCAAGGTTCAAACCAAGGCTAGTGTTCTAGAAAGTTTGCCAAGAACATTGAATTATTAGATTTAGAGGACTTTGTCCTTACTTGAAAATCTTAAAGCAAAAATCATACTAAGAAATCAAATCATGCCCCTTGTAAGTCAGCTGTTAACCATGTGTACCTGTTTGAACTCTTGTACCATAAATGAGGCGGAGGAGACCTTTGGCCCTCCAGAAGTTGATGGACTACAATTCCTATCAGCCCCAGCCAACATCACCAATTGTCAGACATGATGGGAGTTGTAGTTCAGCAGCATCTATAGAGCCAAAGGTTCCTCACAGATGGATAAATCTGTTACTTAAGAATTCTCCAGCCTGTATAGCACAGGTCACTGGAAAATCCTGTAGCAGGGATTTGAGAGAGCCGATCCTTTGAGAAAACACAGCATGTTTAAATGGAAAAAATGTTAACTTCAAGTTCCCTTAATCCTGGTACTATGTGAAAGAGTAAATAATTATTTTTCCAGAACTTTAAAGAATACCTTAAGACTGTTGCAGAGATCTATCTGTTATCTATCTCTTATCTAAGTCTCCTTTAGCAGTCACTGAGACAAATTTTATTTGCTTCCACTGTGAGTATTGGCTGTGGCAAAAATGCTCTCTTCCTTTACCCACTTCACATATTTACTTCAGTAGTAAATATGTTTAGCAATACCAATGGCTACAGAAGAACTACTAGGATATGATTAAATACGCCTGCTGTGGAAGGAGAAGACAGACGAATTACAGGGGGGGTAGTCAGCAACACTCTAGGTTTTCTCACCCCACCGTTTAGCCTTGTATATACAATTTGTTACTGCATTGCAAGGTAACAAGTGAGAGATGCCAATGTTGGTTCGTGTCTGTTTTACCGTTGTGTTTCCTGAAAACCTGCAGCCTGGTCCCACAGCTTTTTATTTCTTCTCTCCTGACGTTCTTGCGCATTTCCGAGCCTGCTGGTTTTGAAAGTCCCTCGTGTCTGTATCCCTTTTGTTTCCTCTGGTTTTCTAATGGCAGTTCCCTGCCCCTTGATGCGGATGCTCTCCAAGCGAAATTAATTCCAGTGCACTCTTGGAAGGTGGTCTGGGTGAAATTCCTTCTGCATCCTCCTCCTGAGGATAATTGTTTATGATGTGACGTCAGGCCAATTGATTTTTCTCTTGAATGGTTGGTGGGGGGCAGGGAAGGAGGGACTGGCAGGGAGGAGAGGGGAATGGGGGGGGGGGAGGAATCAGCCGACACAAATGTGAAGCCAGGCTTACAGTTTCTCTGTGTTATGAGATCTATAGAAGCTGACATCCTGGATATATGGGCATTATCAGAAGGCAGCTGCGCAGTTCCATTTATACAGTACCGTGCCAGCAGAATTTATTTTTAATTTTTTTAAAAAATAAAATAAAAAAGAATATAATTAAATCAATTTTGCCCCAACCCTGTTTACATGCAGATTTCACAGCAAACCTCTCTGCTAATCTGACAGTGCTTGATAATTAATCTTGTTCACCCAGATGCTGCCACAAGATTATTGAAGGGGGAAGTACATCACAAGGCACAGAAGCTGAGGGCGTGTGTGTGTGTGTTGTGAAACCGAGGGGGAGAAAGGGGGGAAAATAGGTTCCTGTGTTCTCCAGGGGTATTGTGTCAGGAGATGCAAGCAAGCTACCATGTGACGAGATAGAAAGCTAGAGGGATTGGCTGAGATACTAGCAGGCGTGTGAGCTAAGCCAGCTCCCTCCACCCCTCCCTTTCTCTCTCTCTCTCTCTCTCTCTCTCAGCATCCTTCTGTGAGCCTGTAGGTGATACAGCTACAGCAGCATCCATGGCCTATCTTTTGCCTTAGCACACTCTCATTCTGTTTTTTCCTCCGCATTTTATTTTCTTCTGGCTGCTGCACCAATCATGTATCTAAGACACTGGTTTTAAGAGCTTACATTAAGCATCTGATAACTGGAATCGTAATTTCCTGTATTTTTTCAGGCTCTGTGGAAACTAAGGAATGCAATTCTGCCACCATGATGGAAGGTAGGTTCTGCTCTGATTATGCCTTAACATTTTTAGCGCTGTGTGTTACAGCAGTGCTTGGAGGGCAAAACTGTTGATGCCTTAGATGGGTATCATCTATAGAACATTCTGGGTGCAGGATTAAAAATATTAAAAGCCGAACTTCCGTGGTACAAATAACTGACTTGCCAGATACCATCTCTAGTGATCAAATTCTCGGTTCTGTTGATGCAGTTGTGGTTGTGGACATTTTTTTTATTCATGCAGATCTTCTCAGGGTAGAAGAAAATCCAGCAGTTAGTGACACATTGAAATATTCTGTGCAAATAAAGAGAAGGGGAGAAACATTTGCATAGCAAATATGGAAGATGGGAGTATTTTATTTTATTGCATTAAGAATGGTGCGTTGAATACTCTGTAGAAAAATCACTGACACTTTTTTGTGCATGTTTGGGGGGTGGGGGGAGAAAAGGGTTGCATAAAACATTTTCAGGTTAGATTCACTTAATCTTTTATTGGAGAAGGAATCTATTTTGTTCTGTAGTTATTACTTCTTTAGACATACACCTGAAAATAATTAGAAGGATGCAGATATATTCAAACATAAGAAAAGAAGGATACTTTTGGGTTTTCCCATTAGTGTAGTATTTTTGTTTGGAGGCCATAACATAGCAATCCTCCAGCCCTTTAATTTGCAGCAGTTGTGGCAGAATGTTAGGCTCTTTTAGCTTAGAGCTTTGCTATAGGGAAATGTATGTGACTTTATGTAAAACAACATGGCCCACTAAGTATTATAGGTCTCATGCTGGTATAGTGAATCATGTACATATAAGCATGTATGGTTGAAATTTGGAACATAATTCAGTTTGACAGGTCTCTTGCAAGAGGGCTTTATCTTTCTGAGGTGGAAATATTGCAAACCTCTAGAATCCTATTTTTTGTTTCACCAATTCTGAGCTCTTGAGGGAAAGGAATCCACCCTGGGATGTTGAACTAAGATAAAATTCTTAATTGTTCTACGGTTCCTGAGATGATGACAAAATTAGTAATGAGGTTAAAGGCATTCTGGTATACTGAGACTGCATTTTTGTGGCTTTCATACCACAACATGCTGCAGAGATACTAGCTTTTGTAAAAATGACCCATACAGTTTTGTGTCCAGTACAAATATAATAGTCCGAAGAAGTAGGCAGCTCAAAGGGGAAAACTGCATTTATCCTGCATATTCAGTAAAGATTGATGATTTCACAGCTAAACGTTTATTTGCCTGCCATTTCCCCTACCATCACTGTAAGGTGTCTAACTGTGGATGTCATCCCATATCACAGCCTTTTCTTGACTATGACAAATTTCATAAAGCCATTTCTGTAACAAGAAATGCAGTCTATATAGCTGAAGAACCAGTATAAATTTAAATGAATTGCAGTTTGTGGCCTATGTGTTTCTTTAATAATAATAATAAATTACTGTATCTAAATTGCAATATGAATTAATACAGTCAAATAGAACCAAACTCAGTTTTTAGTCTGTTGAGATTTTTAACAATTTAAGCATGCTGTTTGAAGATCATATCACAGTAAGACACAGCTTTGATTCCCTGCCCTCCCCCCTTTCCTGCTATATATTGTACTGTCATGTGTTGAGTTCAGTGCATATTATTAAGCTTTATGAAAGTTCTGTTTAATTTAAATATGAAATAAACAAACACACGCACAGTGAGTTTATTGCCTGTAATATCATAAATTTGTAGGTACCCATGAGACACATTGCAGGCATTTCTTGGAGATGACAAAATATCATTTTAGGTTTTTTGTAATGAGAGGAAGCTACACATAGAGAGAGATAGCATACTTGTTGGAGTGGCCTAAGTCAACTAGTTACTAGCCTTTTTAATTAGCATTATGCTTTCAGGAGCCATAAGCAAATGAGAACTGAAAGGTAAAATCATTCTTATTAGCATAATTATGAAATTCCTGAATTTTCAAATGCTGTTAAGCTGATATTTGGACTGGAGAATAGTGAACTCCAGTCGAAGCAAATCAAAACAATTTAAATCTTTCCCAAAGTTTCTTTTTCAGATAAGCATCCAAATCATGTGAACAGACATGAGGGTCTCTTTTTAATGTCTGTTATATTTGAAAGAATGAAAAAAATACCATTTGTTATTTAATCTGTTCCACAAATTGTGTTTAAAATGTGCAAGACAATGTGTGCTGTTTCAAAGTAACACACAAACACACACACACACATATAGAGGAACATACATGTGGAACCAATGGTATTGAGACCAAGAAATGCTCATTCTTTAATCTCTTTCACGGAGGAATATATTAGATCATAAGGGAGGGGCGGGGTCAAAGGAGAGAAAGATGCTGATGGAACCAACTTAATTATGACTTACAGCACAATCCTATGCATGTTGACTTAAAAAGTTGGCTCCCTTTAGTTCAATGTGCATAGGATTGCTGTGAAACTCCCTTCCCTGGGAGTGTATATACATCAGTGTTTGGGCCTCCTAGAAACTTCAAGCCTTCTCTACTCCCATAATTCTCTCTTCTGCTTAGGTATATTTCTCTGAAGGCCTGTTTACCATAGGAGTTTGATGGTTTTTTAAAAAAGCTAATGTTTTGTGGTGGTTATGTTCTGGGGCTTGTATCCTAATTAGGTTGCTCTGAATGTAAGGGCTCCTTCCATGTTGGATTAGGATCTGGGAGATCAGGTAAAATTGGAAGGAAGGAAGGTAAAATGGAAGGGAAGGATGGGTCTATGGAGCATGGCCAACAGTTGTTGAGCTGAGATGTAATATATTGGCTGAAATAAATAACTAATTGAAATAAATAACAAATTGGCTGCAAGGCATGAGGCCACCTCTTCCCACCCATGTGACAAAATTTAAAGACAAAATAATTGTCTTACTGTGTTTTATATGCATATTGTATTTCAAACAACTTTGACTAGATCTGAAAATTATCACATTAAAAACAGATTGTTGATCCATCTTGTCCCCAAACATGAGCTGGATTTCTATTCTGCTGTTCTAACGTCAGCAGATCTGTTTTATAATCACACCAGCAAACAGTAATTCTTATTCCCAAGAGCAGTAGTATATGGTGCCTCTTTTGAGCTGGCTAGGGTAAACCTGTACTGTTGGAAAATCATTTGCGCTAGTGCACACTCCAATTACTGGATTTGTTTGGGCTTTGGGAGAAATGCAGTAATGAATGAAGAAAGAGGAAATGTATGACTATGCTAAAGGCCTAAGAAAGCTCAGCAAAAGTTGGAAATTCCATTATCATAAAAACTGATATTTGCAGACATTTTAAAATAAAACTTATTCAAGCTGAAGCTGCATGCAGATACCATACAGACAGATGCTCTTTGCTTTATTGTGTATAGATTGTGCAGTCTGGGCCTACATGCACTGATCACTAAGCAGATGCATTCCCATGTAAACAGTGTCCAGTGTGTGGACTGCAGGTGCATGTGTGGGGTGTTGGAATAGCCAGCCCAATCCTAAATGTCTGCCATGTATTTAATATTCTTTATTTAAATATTTCCACTGCCCTTCAGCAGAGCTTCTAGGGCAAACTGATACAATTCAAATAAAGCATAAACAACAAACTTTTTTAAAAAAAAAAACCCCATTAATATTGTTAAAATACTGGGAAAATGAAAACATTGTTGCCTGGCACCTGGTGATAAGAGAGGTGTAGTCTAAAGCATTTGTGAATGAACAGCCTCCGTGGTCAAATAACTGGAAACTTTAATTTTATGGAAGCTGAATGTAAATGGACACCCACACTCATTAGGGATCCCCTCCCAAATAATTAGAGGTTCAAACAGAATTTTTGTCTCAGTCTGTACTTGTTTGGTAGAATAAATCTGCTTTCGAGTTAACTCCTTTTTATTTATTTTGACAATAATTTTTTCTCAAGATGGCAAAAATCTTATGTTTCTGTCAAGCCTAAAATGACTACTGTATCTTAGGCAACTGTAATGCATCAGTAACAATTGTTTGTCCTTCAGGCAAGATAGCATTGTGCAAATGTAAAGCTTGGAGCATTGCAGTTTGACAGCATACATTCCAAATAGGCAGCATACTTTCTTGTGCTATATTCTGTGCTACAGACAAATGGCAGAACTATTCTACCACCTTTTCTAATTCCTCTGCTTTTGAGTGCTAAATCTTGTTAAAAATGGAAATATTGGCAGATATCCCCCTTTTTAGTGGTTTTCTTGGATTCTTGACAATGAAAGTTGATAGATATTGTTTGCACTTAGCATT
Source organism: Podarcis melisellensis (assembly GCF_964234715.1). Classification (NCBI taxonomy): domain Eukaryota; kingdom Metazoa; phylum Chordata; class Lepidosauria; order Squamata; family Lacertidae; genus Podarcis; species Podarcis melisellensis. Next base: position 61,645,984 of record NC_138538.1, read on the forward strand.
TACAGCACTTTTAAACATGTTCATTTTCATTACATTACAGTCATTCTCCAATTTCTCTTCACAACAATCCTGTGGGCTAGGCCACATGTATTCCCTGCGGCTGATCAGGAACTAAAACTGTAAAACTGCAATTTGCATAAAGCCAGGCACTAAGTCCATGGCTGAGTGGGATTCAAGGTCTCCCATGGCACCCAAACATAGAACATAAGAAGAGCCCTGCTAAATGAGACCAAAGGCCCATCTAGTTCTGCCTCCTCTTCTCACTGGACAACGACATTCCTTTGGGAAGATGGCCAGGAGGGCTTGAATGCAACAACATGCTTCCCACTTATGCTTTCCAGCTACTGGTATTCAGTACTATACAGCCTCCAAAACATGAGATATCATACAGTCATCATGGCTAGCAGCCTTTGATAGTCTTCCCCACCATGAATTAGTCTTAAACCTTTTTAAAGTCATTCAGATTGGTGGCTATTCCTACATCTTTTGGTAGTGAATTCCATACTTTAACTAAGCACTGTGGGAAGGAGTGCTTCCTTTTTTTTTCTGTCCTAAATCTCCAACATTCATTTTCCCTGAATAACCCTCAGGCTGTAGTATTTTGAGAGAGGGAGGGGGGGGAAGTATTTGTCCATTTTCTCCACACCATGCATAATTCTGTACACCTCATGTCCCCTGCTTATTTGTCTTTTTCCACCCCCCAAAAGGCCTCAAATGCTGTTCTTCCAGCCACACAAACATTTTGGTTGCCCTTTTCTGTGCTTTTTTCCAGGTCTATAATATCATTTTTGAGATGAGGCGATCAGAACTGTAGGCAGTATTCAAAGTGCAATTGCACCATAGATTTGTATAACATGGTTACGTGATCGAGAGTTTTCTTTTCAGTCCCTTCTCTAGAGATCCATATAATGGAATTTGCCTTTTTCACAGCTACCATGCACCAGTTCAATAGTTTTATTGATCACATCTCCTTCCTGGTCAGCTGCCACCTGTTCAGACTCCTTAAGCTCATATTTGAAGTTAGGCTGTCTTACCCCAATGTGCATCACTGTAGCATACTATTCTTCATCATTTTGCTTCAGTGGCCTAAAATTGGCTCAGACATTTTTATATTCTGTTAATGGGTTACTAAAATGAATCCATGAGTATTATAGCTTGAAGATTGTTGTTGTTTAGTCATTTAGTTGTGTCCGACTCTTCATGACCCCGTGGACCAGAGCACGCCAGGCACTCCTGTCTTCCACTGCCTCCCACAGTTTGGTCAAACTCATGCTGGTAGCTTCGAGAACACTGTCCAACCATCTCATCCTCTGTGGTCCCCTTCTCCTTGTGCCCTCAATCTTTCCCAACATCAGGGTCTTTTCCAAGGAGTCTTCTCTTCTCATGAGGTGGCCAAAGTATTGGAGCCTCAGCTTCACGATCTGTCCTTCCAGTGAGCACTCAGGGCTGATTTCCTTAAGAATGGATACGTTTGATCTACTTGCAGTCCGTGGGACTCTCAAGAGTCTCCTCCAGCACCATAATTCAAAAGCATCAATTCTTTGGCGATCAGCCTTCTTTATGGTCCAGCTCTCACTTCCATACATCACTACTGGGAAAACCATAGTTTTAACTATATTAATAGCAGTAATTTTTCCTACAATTTGTTTTACCAGAAAACAGGCAAAGGGGTATTCATTGCAAAGCATCTTTATACAACATATTATAGAGCCAGTCAACACTATTTCCCCTTCCTCACCTTTCAGCGCAGGGTGTTGAGATATGCAAGAACTAGAAATACTGTTCTAGGGCCACCTGCAGCATCACTGACTCTTGTGCACTCAACAATCGGTGCCTTGAATAGTGTTCCTCTTTTGTTTTGACCTATCCAGGTGAGTCAATCTCTCATAGATGCTTCCAAAATCTACACAAGCAAACACAGTATAATGTGTGACCAATCAGCACCTAGCTGCCCTAACTTTGTGTTTTGAATATGCAGGACTTAAAAAACCAATCCCACAGGAAGTGAAAAGGTGAGGAACAAACTTCCATTTCATTTCAATAGTCAAAGACGTTTGGACTTAGTTTGAATTATATTGCTTTTCAATAGTATTTAGCAAGACTATCCACCTCTGTATGGTTTATTCTAAGCTGTATTTATTGTTTGCTCAGAGCTAGTCTTTTAGTCTGTGGGGAAAACCTATGTGTCTTGTCCAGTTGTATATGGCATATAGCCAAACTTATGTTCAGTCAAATACATATAGGGGGGAAAATAGACTTCCAAACGTCTGTCAGTTTGAGCTAATGTGCTTCTTTTGGAACCGAGTCATGTATAATTTTTTAGAAGTGTTTTAATTTTTATGAATCCCTGTTTACTATTGTGTACTTGGAACTAAAATTTTGATATTATCACCCACCCATCCTCCATCCCTGGAATGGCAGGGCAATGGGAGTGGGTTTCCACTCTCCCCGTACTGTGTTAGTTGTGTATGGGGCTAATACCTGTATACAGCTATAGTGTTTGTTGTATTCCTTCTGGAAATAATGAGAGCAGTCCAACTAAAGTTGAGCACCTATACGTTCAATTTATTTTGGTGAGAGAATCAAGCCTATGGAAAGCATCTTCAGTTAATACTAGTTTGGTTTAACTGCTCTCTTCACTTTGGCTAAGTTGGGTCAATAGTTATAGTATTTCACTACAATTATCTTAGTACTTGAGAGTGCACATTATATAGGAGATTAATGGTTTGCTGGTGAGCAGTACACCAGAGGTGGGGAACCTGTGACCTAGGTACTGTTAGACCGCAGCTCAAATCAGCCCCAACCAGCTTGGCCGACTGTCATAGATGATGGGAACTGTAGTCCAGAAACATCTGGAAGGCCAGAGGTTCTCCACAAAAAACCATATATCCACAGTCAAATACAGAAGTGATGCTTCTTGCATTTACTCAGTAAACACTTGTAGTGGTGTGTGAAAGAGTTGAGTGTCCCTTTACCAGCTTATCCTGTATTTATTCCAACATTCTTCACCCATGATATTATTTAGTATTATTTATTAATTTATATACCACCCATTTCACTGGCTAACACTTCTGGGTTATAAAACCAGGCACATTGAATTGAACTTTTAAAATAACCTTCTGGTTATTTAACATAGTTAATAAGGGGTTTGTTTCTTTCATACTGAGTTGTACATATTAACCTGAACATCTCTAAGCAAAGCTCAAGTATTTAAAGGGGGGGACAACCTACCTATGTCTTGATGTCCAGGAAGACTGGGATGCAAACCCATTGCTGTGAGAGGGAAAATGAGGTTAAATTATGCGTGAAGATGTTTATGCAAATCTGTTTTCTTGTATCTATATAAGGAGTCCAGGAGACAGTTAAAACTGCAACCAGGCCATAGTGTTTCTGCTACTATGAAAGGAGTGGGTGGAATTCAATCCATTGCAGCCAGCGTACTTACCTATATGTCATGACACAGCAGCATTCCAGTGGGCATTGTAGGTAACAAAAAAAGATGGCGGACCCCAGTCACATGTTTAAATATACCGGTACTTCACAGTGTACAGAAAAAGAGCCAGATTACGAAGTAAAGTTTTAAGAACCATTATCATGCCGAGCCTCATCTGGATTGGGACCATGGTACGTGGGTAGAGGGCTGAGGGTTCTTCCTGCTGCCAGAGTCCCAACAAAAACCATACTCCTGCTTTGCAATTTGTCTTGGGAGAAAAATATTCTGTTTGCACGGAGTGTGGCAGAAATAGTTGCTTCATACTGCGCAGGGATATCAGGAGCCTTTGGCCATCCATATGTTGTTGGGTTTAGATTTGGTGGACAGAGTGCCTGAAGAACTATGGATGGAGGCTCGTAACATATGGTTACCAGATTTTTTTTAATGAATCTGGGAACACTTTTTGGGTTGTTTTTTTTTGAAGCTGAGTAGCAACAGGGAGTCAGTAGTGGGGATGGTGAGGCAAAAGACCCTGGGCCCCCAAGCACACATGCATATTGTATAAAGGTGCAAAGGCCTTCTTTTGCACCCTGTGAAACATAACTGCGCAGAGTTTTTTTTAAAAAACTGGGCAACAGCACGCCGCCTGCCCATGACTCCCAAGCCTTCCCCGATCTCCTTCCCCCTTCGTTTTGACAGATCAGGGGAGGCTCGGGGGTCACAGGCGGGCGGCCGTTGCCCAGGAGGGGCCAGCCTGGTAGTGTAGTTGGCTCTGGCTAGCTTCAGGAGCTGCTTGATGCTCACTGCTGTGGCGCAGGAAAAATGGTGGGCGCCACAGCAGAGAGCAGCTCCTGAAACCTGCCAGAGCCAACTGCTAAGACTGCCGCTGCCATGTTTCCCGGGGACAGATTTGCAAATCCGGGGACTGTCCCTGGAAACCGGGGACGCCTGGTAACCCTATTGTAACATTATACAGGAGGCAGCAATGAAAACCATCCCAATGAAAAGGAAAGGCAAGAAAGCAAAGTGGCTGCCAACGAGGCCTTACAAATAGCGGGGGAGAGAAGGCAAGCAAAATGCGAGGGAGATAGAGAAAGATACAGGAAATTGAATGCAGATTTCCAAAAAATAGCAAGGAGAGACAAGAAGGCCTTCTTAAACGAGCAATGCAAAGAAATAGAGGAAAACAACAGAATGGGAAGAACCAGAGATCTCTTCAAGAAAATTGAAGATATGAAAGGAACATTTCGTTCAAAGATTACCATAATAAAGGACAAAAGTGGTAAGGACCTAACAGAAGCAGAAGATATCAAGAAAAGGTGGCAAGAATACACAGAGGAATTATACCGGAAAGATATGGAGGTCTCATACACCCCAGGTAGTGTGGTTGCTGACCTTGAGCCAGACATCCTGGAGAGTGAAGTCAAATGGGCCTTAGAAAGCACTGCTAATAACAGAGTCAGTGGAAGTGATGATATTCCAGCTGAACTATTTAAAATTTTAAAAGATGGTGCTGTTAAGGTGCTACACTCAATATGCCAGCAAGTTTGGAAAACTCAGCAGCGGCCAGAGGATTGGAGAAGATCAGTCTACATCCCAATCCCAAAGAAGGGCAGTGCCAAAGAATGCTCCAACTACTGCACAATTGCACTCATTTCACACGCTAGCAAGGTTATGCAGGCGTCTTTTAATTTCGTTGCTCCTGCCAACCTAGCAGTTTGAAAGCACGTCAAAGTGCAAGTAGATAAATAGGTACCGCTCTGGCGGGAAGGTAAACGGCCTTTCTGTGCGCTGCTCTGGTTAGCCAGAAGTGGCTTAGTCATGCTGGCAACATGACTGTACACCTGCTCCCTCGGCCAATAAAGCGAGATGAGCGCCGCAACCCCAGAGTCGGCCATGACTGGACCTAATGGTCAGGGGTCTCTTTACCTTTACCTAATCCTCCCTCAGTTACTTTGATTCCTGGTAGCTCCCCCCAAACTAGTTTTCAGAGTGCCTGCTCTCTCTCTCTCTCTTCCCCCACCCACTACTTCCCTCCTTTCAGATCCCTTCCCTGGAGCTCAACCCCCTTAGTCCTCCAATACTGTCTCTATTTCCCCTTCTCTGTCTTCAGCTAACTCCCCATCTGGGGATACTGTAAAGCAACATGTACATTGCTAGTGCTATAGAAATTAATTAATTAAAGTGGGTCTGTAGATATTTCTGTTCTTTTACCTGACATGCTGTTGAGTAAGCTGGTTTGTGGTTTCTCTCCCTGTGTTCTGGTGTTGTGCTGCATCGAGCAGGAAATATGTGCCCTCATTCGTTCATTTATTTTGGTCGTTTACTGCAGATTCTTGGGGCAATTCACATTTTATCTCTTGAATGATCATTTTGTCATGATTTATCATTAAGAAGTCTCCTTCTGCCTGTATTGGCCTCTGGGGTCATGAGGAGTGCACAAGGTAAGGTGAATGCTGGAAGTGTTTTCCAGCCACGGTTGCTTGTATTGGCAGCCAGTAAAATGGAATCTGCTCTGCTTCTCCAGTGGACCATGGTGAGACTTGATTCTGCGCATTCTATTACTTAGCAAGTATCTAACTGGGCCTCAGAAGATAGGCAAATCTAGAGCAGAGGTCAATATTTTCCTACTTTCTAAGGCCAAACTAGAATTACTTGCTCAGAGGATGTTTGGAATCAAGCTTCTCTTTGTCTGTAATCCTTGTTGGCTCCAGGTTTAGGAGAGCCCTTGGGCAAGAACTCCCATAGTCCTTTCAACACCATGAGTCTCTTTCTCACTGCAGCAGCTCCAGGGAGCTTTTATCATCAGGTCCCTTGTGGGGGGTGACCCCCTTGACACATGCCTATGCCATAGCCGCCAACATTTCTCTGATGAAAATAGGGATGTCTCATTCCATAATGATAATTTTACCATTTATACCCCACACATCTTACTGGGTTGCCCCAGCCACTCTGGGCAGCTTCCAGCACATATAAAAACATAATAAATCATTAAACATTTTTTTAAAAAACCTCCTTATACAGGATTGTCTTCAGACGTCTCAGGGGTTTGATAACTCCATGCCCCCAACATTTATCCAATGAAAATAGGGACATCCTAAGGAAAAGCTGGACATTCCAGGATCAAATCAGAAACTGGGGCGGATTCTCTAAATCAGGGATATCCCTGGAAATTAGGGACACTGCTGTGCTGACCCTTGATGGCTGACCCTGCCTGGTTCCCTGGAAGACCAGAGCAGGCTCTTACTGGCTTCCAAAGCAAGCCAAATGAGGAAGCTTTACTTGTGTGTTTGTTGATTGGTGTCAAACCCAACTGGTCATAATGGACTTCTCAAGCATCACTTCCTACAACATGGTTGCTATGGTGTTGCTTAGAGAGGCGTTTAGTGTCATGGATCAAGAAGGGAGGACCTTCTTATCATGCTTCCAGGAAAGTGTAGTGGAAGATGGGTAAGGACTTAAAATTGTTCCCTTACTCTCTGAAACTCTAGCTTAAGTCAATGGCCCATGCTATATGTTCCCTGTATACAAAGGCTGTGGTGCAGGAATTGGATGATGATACACCACACACAGTCAAGATAGCTGCACTTCAGGGTATTGAGGAAAGGAAAGAAGATATTTGTTCACCCTCTAATAGGAATGAGCGTAAGTTGTGTATTTGAGGGGGTTGATGGTCAGAGTGTTGCTGCCTAAGGCAAAGGACAAAATGGCAGTTCCCCTCCCCATTCCACTTAAGAGAAGCAATGGAACCTCAGTTCATCACTAACGACAGGATGGTATACTCCACAACAACTGAGGTAGCATGCTAGTTTAGGGGGTGCAAGGACATGCTGTACAGCATATACAGCTCTGTCCTCCAACAGAAGAGAATGGCTCAGAAGGAACAGCCAAGGGGCTGCTTTCACCACCACTTGAGGTAGTCACCTCACTTTGCCTAATGGTAGGGCCAGCCCTGGTTGTGTTTGATATTTTATTTATTTTTCTGCTCTGTGAACTTGGTGTCCATATCCCAAAAATTAACCTAGTGTCCGTGGCTATGGAAACACTCTGATATTCCTGTAGCAGAAGCAGGAAAAACCCATCTTACTGACAGCAGTGTGGAGAAAGATAAAATAAGCAACAAATGAACTGTTGCCAATGGTTTTCAGACTCACCCGACTGTCCCCTTTATGGTTTACATGTGGCACAAGTAGCCTGAGAACTCAGCTGGGCTTACTCCCAGGCAAGTTTTAGAGATACTTCTGGCTTTTCTGGTGGTCTTTTAAAACTACAAACTGAGCATTATAGATGAAGCTCTCATCTAAATTCTGTCCAAGATTTCTCAGTCCTTTTTCTTTTACAGTTCACACTGCTACAAGCTATGGTCAGTAACTGCCAGTTCCTATTATCTTCAGGAGGATGGCTCCTTACACTTGAGATAAAGCCTTTAGTCTGTGGTGATTTATCTGGAAAAGACTATGTAAGAATAATAAAAAAGAGCAACGATAATTATGATTAGGCCCATAGTGACTGAAAAAAATCATTATTTGTAAACTAACACTACTTAATGACAGATAATATTATTTTTAGAAACAAAGAAAATATCCATTTAGAAATAACAAGAAGCATAAAAGCTACTTCAGATTACTTTTTCTGCTACTCATTATCAGTTGCTGGTGTTTTCCATATTCTTTTTTTTAAAACCCTATAAAGGCAAAATATAAAGATTCAGATTCACAATATTATGTGAATGATATAAGGATATTGACTTTTAAGCAAACTCCAGTCCTAACTCTGGATCTGCTAGCTGGCCTGGGGAGCAGTTTGGGATGAATTGGAGGCACCTCTCTCCATGCATGGAAGAGCTTCTCTGGCGAATGAGCACATCTGCTTAACAACAACAACAACAACAACAACAATAATATGACTGTGAGCATAGATCTATTGCTGGTGGGTTTTTGAACAGCCATCAGTAGGCCCTAACACTGGGCCCGATTCTGGGGATGGGGCATGATAGCGGTGGCTTTGGATACACTGGATCTAAGCCCCTTCGTTCCTCATAGAAGCCCCAGAATAGCCTCCCTCTTCGTATGCTTGTCTAACTACTGTAATTCTACCCCCTATCTAAGGCAGGAATACATTTAGTCCTCTCCTGCCCTGGCCAGCAGAAGTTGGCAGAGCTTTGGAAGAGGCAGTTAATCCACCAGTTCCACCCCATCCCACATAAAATTATGTTGTAGGTCCGTTCCGCCTCTCCAGTTGTTTGTCAGATATAGTTATGGCAAATGCCACACTAATTTCTGAGAATCACATGCCACAAAGTCCTGGTCCAGTGCCACTGCATGATGCCCAGAACCACAGAGTTGGTCTACTCTAAGTAAAACATATCTGGTTACCACGTATAAAGAAGTCCCCCTTCCACATTTTAAAATGGTTTTAAACTCACAATTCTGGGTGCGGTAGTCACTGAGGGGAAGAGTTGCATTAATTATTTTTATCTTGCCATCTGTGAGCGTCTGATGCAAGAGGGCACCAGGGTCACGATGACTGTGCAGAAATTCATTGTCAACCAACATGGATGCCTTCTAGTGCTGGGAAGGATGCCCCTAGGCCCTGGGCGCTAAGCAATATCTGCGTTCCTGTAGCCAGGCCTTTTTGTGTAAAAATAGTTTGACACTTTTCTAATGGCCCCCACTGTGATGAAGATTGTGGATTGCAACACCTATGTGTGCCTGGGTGCAGCTTGCTGGTTCGAGGCTGGCCCATGGCATCCAGAAACAGCCTAAAGTTTCCCTAGTTGGGGTTCTAATGGGGTGGGGGCAGTACTACACGGCAGGGTTTGTTTTTAGCTTGTTTATTCACCTTCCTATTGCAACTGAGGAGGTTGTCCCCCTGGATTTGGATATGTCAGTCCTTGATGGATTTATTGGGGTGTTGAGTATTCACCCTCCCTATGTTATCACTCCTTTCTTTTCATTGCCTATTGCCTAGAAGGAGCATTTCTAACTCTGTGGTAATATTATCGGGAGGAAGATCCTTTCTATCTTAATAAAAGCAACCCCAAGCACTCTGGCATGCAGTAGATTTTCCATTTTTTGCTAAATCTGGAAGAGAAGAGCACTTTAAGGACAGTATCTTTCTTGTTCGGAAAGGTGCTTAATAACGCTTGCATAGAACAAGTTCATATTAACCTCCTTGCCGACAAGACCTTTCCCTGATGGATGAAATGAAGCATTGTGCGATGGCAGCTGCCAGTCTTGTTATCTCTCCCCTACCATCGCCCCCCCCCGTATAGTTTTCCCAGCCTTTAAAACCAGGACAGGGAGAAGAGTGGATTGCAATTCAACATAGCACAGCCATGTCTGTTTCCAGCTAGTCAGTGCAGTGTTAGCCTTGTTTCCTGTGATCAGGGAAGACGTAGCCATGGTGCTGCCTCTGGAAAAACAAATGACTAGGCTGATTTGATATTTGTGATGTAGTAAAGCTTTTAAAAAGAAAGCAAGAAAGAGAGCCAAAATGTTGATTAATCAGAGTCTGCAGTGCTGAATGTAAGTGAACTGCCATAGGTACTTCTTAAACCCAGGCAGTGACGTGGGAGATCTTCTTGGCTGTGACTATTGGATGGCTTCAAAGTGCTGGTTGCAGCCCTTTCCCAAACATCTTGGGCCCTGCAGACATTACAGAATGTCTTCGCTATATCACCGCTTCCCTCTGATTGTGGGATTGATGTCTCTTTCGTATGCCATCTTTCCCTAAAGTAAGAACAGTTTGGGCACAGAGAAGAGCTTCATCAGTAGAATCCTTTGCTTGGAGAGACTTACCAGCCCATTTCCCTCTTTTCCTTCCTCCTATGAAAATACAGTATTTACATTCTCTAAGGATTTTCCTAGTGTCTGAATTGTTGGACATTTAATCTTTTTGGTTGCTGTTTCTTTTCCTTTTTGTTAGGATTGTTTACACACACACACACACACACACACACGTATTTTACCTGTTTTAATTGTGGTAGGAAGCACCATTTTGTAATTTGCTTCATGTACTATGTATTGGAACAGGAAAACACCTAACAAATAAATGCATGCAAATTATGGAGTGGCCACTTAGGATTTCATGGGGTGGCAGCTGCACACTTGTGGGGAACCAGTCTTCTCTGGTGAGCAGCCATGCAGCAAAACTGGCTTTATTGCTCCTTTTTCTATCCATCCACACATTTCCATGTACTGTAGTTGCCATGCATGGTCAGACTAGTTTTCATCACAAGGCTACTCATGCTGAACTAGGCCTACCTGGCCTCTGGTCCAGTTGCCAATTTGATGCCAGAAATGGTTATTTAAATGCAAGAGAGAAAGGAGAAATCAGATTTAAATAATGTCCTCAAGTGAGGCATTATTATTTTCATTCAGTGTGCATGATGAACATGAGAAGAGTCCTTAGATCAGACCAAAGGCCTCCATAGTCCAGCATCTCAGAGCTGAGCAAATGCCTCTTCCCATAGATAGAGGTGCCATGCACCAAGATGGCAACCTCTCAACACTAGGACAGAATTGCTAGATCTTGGAGAGAATGTCCAATCCATAAGAAAGGGGTCAGTTCCAGAGCTCTGTTGTTAAAATGTTAGCAATCAGAGAATACAAATAGGCTGTTTATGTGAATTAAAAAAAAGATAATCATGAGAAGCAGCCTCTGCAGTGGCAAGCAAAATAAGAACCCATCACCAATCATTATTATATATTAAATTTGTATACCACCCTTCATCTGAAGATCACAGGACGGTTCACAACATAAAGAAGTGCCAAAGTTGCTTGTAAAGGCTGTTTCTCAAAAGAAGCGTGACCTACAAAATCATAGCTCAGCTGCTGCTTGTGTCTACTCCCATTCACACTGTGTGAAACCCAGTTTTTCGAATACTTCTTAAAAAAGTAATGTTGAATTGTGAATTCAAGAAGGCCTTCTCTAATTTTTCAAAGGATGCTTTTTTTTTTTACTGCCCTTGCTTTTGCTGCTGTTGACTGATGTTCTGAGGAAGAAAGGGGGGAAGCAATGCTAGCCGATTGTCGTCCTCTGCTTTTCATTCACCCCCATCCCATCTTTTCTGGGCTGGCCCGAGAGTTTGGGGAAGCGGCTTCTTTGCCATGACCACCCTCTCCATGCTGCTGCAGCCTCTCAGGAGTGCCATTTGGCTACCCGCAGATCAGGTCAACTTTGTAGCATGCCAACTGTTTGCCTTGCTTGCTGCTACTTGGTTTTGAACTTACCTTCATTCAAGCAAACCTTGTCCATTTATAAGGCTTGTTGTTGCAATCCTTTGGACTCCTTAATTTTGTAATTTGTTATACAAAGTGGAATTTCCTACTATATTATGATCATTATAGGAGTGGCAAATATGCACAAAACACAATGTGTAGGCAGTATCTAACACCAAGAAGACAAATTATGATAGCCAATGGTAGATGCTGGAGGTGCAGATTACAGAATGCAGACTCTGCCACTGACAGTTATCTACATAAAAGATAGCTAAGTTGACAGGATGTGGTGTTCTTAAGGAGGTTCTGCTAGAAATAAAGCATGTGTCCCTATGCTCTAGTTTGGGCAACTTTTTTTGTTCACCTTGGCACTTGGTGGCTCAGCCGTTATTAACTCAGATCTCAGGAGAAGCTCCGTTCCATATTCTGTTGCTCACGCAAGTAAAATCAGAAAGTGCAAGGAGTCTAGCTTTTTCCATCACTACCCCAATACTATGGAATGTCCTTTTTGAGGAGATCCACCTGACTACTTCCTTGATGTCATTCCACTAACAAATAATAACGTCCTTGTTACTCCTAGTGACTGAGCAGAATTCATTCTGCCACTCAGGTTACTGTTTGGGAGTATTATCATTTATAATAATACTCCCAAATAGGCGTTTGGGAGTATAGCAGTTATCATTAATTTCAGTTGATTTTAAAATTACTCCATGAAGAGCTGTTTTTAAAACTTATCCTGTGAAAGGCTCCAGGCAGAGAGTGTGATTTATAGACAGACTTATTTTATAGTGCCAGATGCCCACCCAAAAATCTGCTGTGCTTGCATTCATAAAAAGGGTGCAGGCCGATGTGCTGCAAAGTTTATTTTCTTCTAGCAGCAAAGCTACATTGGAGAGGGTAGCAGGAGTGCTTGCTTGGCTCTGTTCTATAGCCGTGCCCAAGATAACTCTGTTCCTTCCCAGGTGCCATAGATAGCTACTGCCTCTGCCTGTTTTGTTGGGCCTGTGATACAACTGCCCACCAGAAATCTAGCTAGACAAGATTCTGTATGCATTAAGGATCAGGAAGCAAGCATTAAGGATCAGGAAGATCAGGAACACATGTGTATAGGTGCTGAATGAAGGAGGAACAGTTAGTTAATCAATTCATTAATTTCATAAAATGTATATATATGCCAGTTGAGGAAAATATTCTTTGTCTTTAATAAATTATTGAAAACTGCTTTTTTTATCTCTTGCACTTCCCTTTTGATGTTAATATTTACACACACACACACAATTTGGTACTTTCATCCTTAGGTAGATTACTTCATTGAATTTTTAACCTTTTGCCCTTCTTTCTCCCTTTACCAGTTGCAGGCAGAGTCCTGATGTTTTTATTTCTGTAGCGTGCCAAGCATATACTAGGCATTTTATAAATGAAAATAATTGTGATAATCAATTTTGATATCTCGAATCACCATCTGAATGCTAAATACTAAAGTTGTTTTCTGGGTACCTTCTGTCCCCTTTTTCTACATTTCTGTGTTTCAGCTCAAAAGCAGGAATGATCAAGAGAAATAACTCAAAATACGAACTCCCTGTTTTAGAACAAGGCAGTCCCAATTTAAGTTAGGCAAATCCCCTTTCAGCCTTGTCTCACTCAAGGTCAAACTCTTTCTGTGGAGCTGTGCCCATGAAATGACATATCCATGGCCAAAGAGAGGTTGCTCATAAATCCAAGTGGATGGGGACTTTCCTGAGCTATATGTTCAGGCCTGCCTAAATGTAGAGAGGGGACGCGGGTGGCGCTGTGGGTTAAAGCCTCAGCACCTAGGACTTGCCGATCGAAAGGTCGGCGGTTCGAATCCCCGCGGCGGGGTGCGCTCCTGTTGCTCGGTCCCAGCGCCTGCCAACCTAGCAGTTCGAAAGCACCCCCGGGTGCAAGTAGATAAATAGGGACCGCTTACTAGCGGGAAGGTAAACGGCGTTCCGTGTGCTGCGCTGGCTCGCCAGATGCAGCTTGTCACGCTGGCCACGTGACCCAGAAGTGTCTGCGGACAGCGCTGGCCCCCGGCCTATAGAGTGAGATGGGCGCACAACCCTAGAGTCTGTCAAGACTGGCCCGTACGGGCAGGTCTTTACCTTTACCTTTAAATGTAGAGAATGTTAATTCTTTGTGCTCTGCTACCAGTTTTGACTCCATTCTACTCTTTCTATGCATCTTGATCCTAAGCAAATTTCTTAAATAGCATATATTCTTTGACTGGTATAGTTTGCAAATTCAGGAGTTTTCCTTCCCATGGGCCTAGCCATATGCCCATGCCTGGAAGCCGATGGGATAAGCGGAAATTGCTTTTCAACAACAATGATAGTGGCAGCATATTACCTTGCCCATAGATCTCCTCAAATTTCTTTCATAAGGATTTGGCAGCAGTAAATGCCAATAAAAGGGAGCAGGGGAATTGGGATTGGGTCAAAGTTTATTCTTCACACTTCCATAAGATTTCCCCATATCTCATGCAGAGTTTTCTTATTCTTTTTAAATGAAAGTTTTGATTTGCAGTTTTTACAGAACTATGGGATCATTACAGGGAAGAGCTGCAGAAGGAGGCTCTAGAAAATAAAATTAGACAGACAAAAGAAGGGATGTGATATATTATTGTGGGATGGGGAGGAATGGAATATAATCTTCTCAAGTAGAAGCAAGACTATATTTCATGTTCTATATTTCTAATTCAGACATGAGTGAGCAGGTAGTTTTAGTGCAGAAATTTGCCCTGCTGTTTCCTCCATGAATAATAACTTTGTTCTTGCTTCCTGATTAGATGTTCCAGATAAATAATAATGGCAGCTATTATACCTATGAATATCTGCCAGTATTATATTTCTCAAAATGTCAAATAAGGAGGCAAGAACAAAGTTATACTTCAGTGGAAAATTCACAGTATGAACCTGTTCAGACCTAGGAAGACTGAGTGATTCTTTTTAAACAACAAAAGAAGTGGAATTCTTAAAATGCATCTTTTTCTGCATTCCAACAGAGAATGAAATATGAGGGCAATATTCTGCTTATGTCATGTTATGTGGGGCATTTTCATTCAACCACATGGAATAGAAAAAAATATTCAATGAATGTACATAAATTGAAAATGTTATTTTGAGCTCAGATTTTTATTAGAAGCAAGCATCCACGATTCAGCTGAATGATAGAAAATAATAAAAGATAAGAGAGCTTTTAAAGAACAAGAACATACTTATGAGTAATATAAATAGTAGTTCTATGAATGAAATCCAAATGGTGCCTTTGTGCTTATGAAAGGGCTTTTGACCTGGCAGGTGTTTTTGCTAACAGAAGAATGGAGGAATTTTATGCAAGTTTTGCCTTCAACCCCCAGCCTCCTGGCTTCAGTGCCCAGCAGACAGACTGGAGTGAAGCCCACAGGCTCAGTCCGGTCTGCCCACAGGGTAACCTGCCCATGATTGGACAATTTGTGGGCAGGCTGGGAAGAAAAGGAGGGATCCCCGGTGAGAGCTGGGAGGGACTGCTATCCTCTGTAGGTGGTGGGGGCTGAGTATTATTGCTATCATCACCACCACCACCACCACCATGTGGGTGGGAGGCTAGGAGTACTGATAAATGTCAAGTTACTTGAAGTAATTTTTAGTGAATTATGAGACTAAATTCCAAATGAATATGCATAGGATTTGGCTGTGTGGCTTAGATCTTATCTTCACTATAGCCTTACTAGGTAGTATACAAACAAGTGGCTTTTTCATAAGCTTCCATTACCTGACCAGTAACCAAAGGGGTTTGAGTTACAGATAGGTAGCCGTGTTGGTCTGCCATAGTCAAAACAAAAAAAATTCCTTCCAGTAGCACCTTAAAGACCAACTAAGTTAGTTCTTGGTATGAGCTTTCGTGTGCATGCACACTTCTTCAGATAGAAAAAGGGGTTTGGTATACGTAGGCAGGTGTATTACATTTCTCTGTTGCACACAAAATCCAAATGGAGTGAATGTGACTCACCCCCAAATGGAAGCCACTGGTGTTAAACTAGCAGAGGACTGAGAATCATATGACACCAAAAGTGGGACAGTTGCATTTTGTAGTGAGAAAGCCACCTCCAGTGCTTGCAGAGTTCTAGAGTTTCAAACATCCTAATGAATTCCAACTCATCAGTTTCTTGCTGAAGACTAAGCTAGTAGCACCTATCTATAGCAAAAGGCAGAGATTCAAATCTGACTTATATGTTGATTTTTCTTCATTGCCAATGTTAACAAAAAGTGATTTTAGTCTTAATTTTTCTTTGGAAAGGTATGGAAAAGTGACTGGACATCAGATACAACATTTCTACAAGGTGATTTGTTTGGTAGATGAACGAATGAAAATTGCTTGTTCCTGGTTGATATGTGGAGTAGCTTTTAAAATGCAGAGTGACACAAACTCTGGGGGAGGGACCCTGGAAATAGTAAGATGTTTCAACAGTGGGAGCTTTCCCATTGTCCATTATTGCAGAATAGCAGAAATGGGGAATGTGTTGCACTCCAGATTTTGTTGGAAACCAACTCTCTCCAGCCTCAACCATCATGGCCAGTGTTCAGGTACGGTAGGAGATGTTGTAGTCCAGTAACACCTGGAGTTCACAGCTTCTGTGTCTCTGCAGTATAGTTTTGTCTGAACATTTATCAACTTTACAGTCTAGGATCAATTGCACCTGTCTAGGATCAATATGCCAGTTTTTAGCCTCTCTTACACTTACAGGTGTTAATGACTGTTGGCTCGCTTAGTTACTTATCTTGTATCTTACCCTTCCAAAATGGAGCACAGAGTGCAGCAACAATTATAAAAGGCCATAAAATAAAATACCCAAAACTGACAAGGCAAGAAACTGCTGAGGGTGGGGTGGGCAGGCTGGTAATGTTGAAAAGCAGGTCTACATACCATACATGCATGTAGTCAAAGGCCACTGTAGGCCAGCATATGGGATAGGCAAGAGAATAAATATTGTTACCTTCACTAGCTGAAGGGAGATGCAATTACATTTGAAGCAGGAAAAACACAACTTGCAAACTGTGGCAGTGCATATAAACCGGAATGGGGAAAGTCCTTATAAAGCACTTTAAAATGTCAGCTTTCCCCAACCTGGTGCCCTCCAGATGTTTTGGACTACCATGCTGGGGCTGATGGGAGTTGTGATACAAAACATCTGGAGGGTATCAGCCTGGCAAAGGCTGGGAAATGCGATCTTGGTCTAAGGTACATTTTGCTAAGGAGGTATCACAATACACGATAAACAGTTCCAGAGTTTGGATAAATGACAGCATTAATTACCTTGATAGATGCTGAGCCGGAGGGATTTGAGAGGGGAGAATACCGCGGCAGGAAATCCTAGGCTGCCTTACTTAACAGCATCCACATTACAAGCAAACAGTAAACTCGGTTCAAGCAAAGACTTTTAAGTCTCACTTATTTCAGTGAGATAAATTTAAATGTGACCAACTTTCCCATTTAAATGGGACTTGCAGCATAATCTTATACATGTGCACTCTGATGTGATTCCTATGGAATTCGGTGTCTCTTTGCTCATTACTACAGTTTCCCCCTAAAAGCTTCACCTATGCTGTATCTTGCATGCTGTAAGGCTTACAATAACTGAATAATAGACTGATACTAGTTATTATTATACTTGTATTTCAGATGGAGGAGGTGGGTAGAGTCTGGAATATGCCCATGTTCCTTCAGTGAGTTCATAGCTAACCACAGATTTGAACTGGAGTCTTTGCAGTTCACACTAAATGTCCTTTAATGCTTCTGAAGCTGTTACTCAGCTGCCTCGTCAAGTCTATGCCTAAGTAAACCAATGTGACATTCCCTGGCATTGTGGAAGCCCTTATAGTATATAACATGCAGACATGGCATTTATTTTACATGATTATCTGTGTCCATTTTGCAGGTGGAAAACCTCTTATTACTTGATCAGATAAAGGTACAGCTTCATTCACAGCAGAAAAAGCGGCATCAAACTGTAGTGTTGCATCAATTACAGTATTTATAACAAATGTGTATACCCTACTGGGATAGGTATTGTGAGAATATACAGTACATTATAGTGAAATCTATAAAATAACAAAGCAAGTTGAATTTAGATTATTTTTATTTTTATTAAATTGGTATACCACCCTTCATCCGAAGATCACAGGGCACTTCATAACAGAAAAATACAAAACAAGAACACAAAAAACAAAACAAAAAACAAACCAATAACCCCCCTCCCACAAACACTTTAAAAGGCCATAGAATGTTTAATCAGCCAAAGGTCTGATTATAGAGAAACTTTTTGCTTGGTGCCTAAAGATATGTAAGGAAGCTGCCAGGCAAGCCTCCCTGGGGTGAACATTCTACAAATGGGGAGCCACTGCGGAAAAGGCCTGTTCTTGTGTTGCCACCCTCTAGGCTTGTCATGGATGGGACATACAAAGAAGGGCCTCAGATGATGATCACAGGATCCAGGTTGGTTTAGAAACAGTGGTGGGCCTTGAAATATTGTCTTTGAGATCCTCAAAGAGCTAATGCACAATTCATTGACATGGAAGATAATACATGGTTTTATAACATACACACACCACACAAAAAAACACACACTGCAGGTGAAAATACAGTGCAAATTGTGATATGTATTTTCCAATAAAATCTGGATGATGGCATTTTATAACAGAACAGGCATTGTGGATTCTTAGAACTGGATTACTTTCAAAGGGTCTCCCTAGTAATACAATACTATTAGCAGTGCAACAATAGTACAGATACTTTTTTCATGCTCTTTTCTTCAATAGCATGAGGTCGGCATACTTACAGATAATAGCTAAATTTTATAGAAACCAATAGTAGTCATGGATTTATGGCTAGAAAATGGGTGACAAGATCCATAGATTTTTAACAAGGCCTCATCAACCTTGTTAAGTTCTCCCACTCCCCACAAAACACAACCAACTACCAACAGAATGGAGGGACCATTTACATGGCATGGTTTTTATTTAATAACTTTGCAGTAAATACCTGCTTTTGTATTATATGTTCTTGTATCTCAAAAGCCAGTGGAAAGACAAATAGCTTTGGCCCTTAAGAGGGGATGTCTCAAATTTAATAATATAATTTATGTAGTGTCAGAGACTGCCTCCAGGTCCCAGCTCACAGAAGACCAACGCTAGCCAGCGGAACTGTACAAAGTCTTTATTGAAGTTTAGTTCCCATTTTCAAACCCTAGCGTGCATCTCTACGTCTAGACCCTAGACCAGCGAAGCCTCATCTGAGTCTCCGCCCCCTGTACACCAGTTCAACACTCTAGCCTTACTCCACCTTCTGCGTTTCTCCTTCCGCCTCTGGGTCCTACTACCCCCCTGGGTGCCTTCCTTCCTGGACGCTTCGGATGCGGACCCCTCGGACTCCTCCCCCTCTCTTCGGCGGGCTTTGGGACCCGGCTCCCTCTCCGGGCTGCTTATGGCGCCACCCTCTTGTACATTTGAACTTGGCGCGCGCGCGCTGCCCCTGACCTTCCTTTTGACCGTTTCCTCGCTCTCTGATGCAGGCGTGGCTAACCCTGACTCCTGTCCTTCCGCTGACGGAGAGCTGCCTGCTCCCGATGCCTGGGGCTCCTCCCCCCTACTGCTCTCCGGTGGGGAAGCTGGTCCCGATTTCCAGCTGCTGCTCTCTGAGCCCTCTCTGGCCCCTCCCTCCTGGGGTGTTCCCCTTGGCAACCCCCTTGCTCTGATCACGGGAGCCCCTTTCTGTGAATCCTCTGATTCGCTGGAGAGACTTAGAGACCTCGGACGGCTATCATCGCTGACTTCTCCCTCGGATTCCTCTCCCTCGGTCTCTAATTCCTCCCTTCCCTGTCCCTCTGCTCCTGAACCCCTGACATCCATCCCCCCCTCGAAGCCCCCCCTTCCCCCCTCCCCTCCTTCCGGTGTGGGTACTGGGTGCTCCGTCGTAGCGGGGGTGTGTGCAGGATACAGTTCGTCCCCCATGTACTCGTCGACATCTCTCTCCTCTGCTTCCATCTCTCTGTCTCCGTGCTCGAACCCCACGTCTTCCCCCAACACGTCCATGTCCGTCTCGCCCCCCTCCCCCTCTTCGGGTGATCCCAGCCAAGGACCACTCAGCCACTTCCTGCGCCACTGCTCCTCTGGTCGATCGTCCCACCAATAAGAGCTGTCTGAGGCAGACCCCGGTGGCGAACCCACCCGGGAGCTCGGGACTGGGGCCTGTTCTTCGTCCGAGTCGAACCCCTGGAATGTGCTGGCCGAAAGAGTGGTTGTGAAGAGCCAGTCGTCGAAATACTCGGCTGGCATGGGCCTGTGTGGGAAGAGGGCATGAAACTCCTCTTTGAGCAGAGGCTCCTCCAAAGCATAGTCCGGAACCCAGCTGTTCGCAGTGGCCGGGGTACCCTCTCTGGCTAGGAGATATTCTACTCCTTCTTCCCCCCATCTCGAGTCTAAAATCTCTGTGACCTCGTTGATGTGCCCCCTCCTTGGCGACCCCCCCTGTCTGGGCCCTTCTCTGGGCGGGTCCGGTGCTGTGTCTGGCTCCTGAAATCTATGAGGTGCTTTGTAGGGCGTGAGCACTGATCTATGGAACACCGGATGCATCCTGGAACCCTCCGGAAGCGCTAACCGGAAGGCCACTGGATTGACCTGTGCCTGGACTTGGTAAGGTCCTAGCTGCTTATGTCCTAGCTTCTTCTTCGCTAACGATCTGGTCGGCACTGCTTGCGCTGCTAACCAGACCCAGTCTCCCACCTGTATGTCTTCCCCAACTCTTCTGTGTCTGTCTGCCTGCACTTTGTATGCGTGTTTTGCGAGTTCTAACTGCCTCCTGAGCTGTTCGTGGACTTCCTGCAACTCCGACGCTAAGGCTTCCGCTGCCTGTGGCTCCCCCTCCCCCACTCTCTCTAAACTCGGGAAGGTTCTGGGATGCCTCCCGTTGTTGGCAAAGAATGGCGTCACCCCCGTCGACACGTGCTTCGTATTGTTGTAAGCGAACTCAGCGAGTGGCAGGTAGTCCACCCATGTCGTGGGCTGCTGATTGGCGTAGCATCTCAGGTACTGCTGCATGATGGCGTTGACCCTCTCCGCTTGTCCGTTGGTCTGTGGGTGTCTCGCCGACGCCAAATTGACTTTGACGTTCAGAATGCCCATCAGCTTCTGCCAGAAGTTCGAGATGAACTGTCGCCCCCCGTCGGAGAGAATAGATCGTGGCAGACCGTGAACCTTGAACACGTGGTCAATGAACAGTTTGGCGGTCTGCTCTGCCGTGGCTACCTTCGCACACGGAATGAAGTGTGCCATTTTAGTAAACATGTCCACCACCACTAGCACTGCTGTCTTTCCCCTCGAACTGGGCAGATCCGTGACGAAGTCCAGGGCCACCCTCTCCCACGGTTCAGCCGGTGTTTGCAGCGGTTCCAGCAATCCCGCCGGCGGTTTGTGAACTGACTTGGCCCTTTGGCAGGTGTCACATCTCGCGACGTAATCCGCGACTTCCCCCCGCATCTTGGGCCACCAAAAGTCTCTGGCTACTAGTTCGACAGTCTTTTCTTTGCCAAAGTGCCCGGCTGTGGGAGCGTCGTGTAGCTGCTGCAGAACCCTTGCGCGGAGGTCGTCTCCCGGCACGTAGAGTGCTCCCTTGTGGAGGAGCAACCCATCGCGTATCTGGAACTCGTCGGCCCTCGCTGTGCCCCTGTGCACCTCCTCCATCCTGGCCTGTGCGAAGGGGTCTTCCCGCAGCGCTCGACGGACGGCCTCCAGGTCCACGGTTGCCGACGCGCATGCCCACGCTTCCGGTGCGAAAATGTGCTTGGCCGCCGGCGGTGCCGCCTCCTCCAGGTATTGCGGCTTTCTGGACAAAGCATCCGCCAGCACGTTGTTGTCGCCCGGAATGTACTCTATCTTAAAGTCGAAGTCCGCGAAGAACTCCGCCCATCTAATGTGTCGCTGGTTGAGGAACCTAGCCGTGCGCCAGTACTCCAGATTCTTGTGGTCCGTGTGGACCTGCACTGTGTGTCTGGCTCCGATAAGGAAGTGCCGCCATGCCTTGAACGCTGCATGGATGGCTAGCAACTCCCTGTCCCAGATGGTATAATTCTGCTCCGACTTGCTGAGCTTCCTCGAGTAGAAGGCGCACGGCCTCCAGTCCCCCTGCTGGTCTTGTTGCAACAGGACAGCTCCCACGGCTCTGTCTGAGGCGTCTGTCTCCACCCTCATGGGTCTGCTGGGATTCACATGCAGCAGCTGCTCCTCTGACGCGAAGAGCCGCTTGAGTCTCTGAAAGGACTGCTCCGCTTGCTCCGTCCAGATGAATTTCTTCTTCTTGGAGCTGAGCGTGTCGGTGATGGCCGCTGTCTGCATGGCAAATCCCTTGATGAACTTGCGGTAAAAGTTGGCAAAGCCGACAAACCGCTGGACTTCCTTCCGATTGCGTGGGCTTTTCCAGTCCAAAACTGCGCTAACCTTGGCGCTGTCCATGGCGAGCCCCTTGTCTGACAGCTTGTAGCCCAGGAAATCCACCTCCGTCACGTCGAACTGGCACTTCTCCAGCTTGGCGTACAGCCTGTGCTCCTTCAGTCTCTGCAGAACTTCCCTGACATCCCTCTCGTGCGCCTCGCGCGATTCTGAAAAAATCAGGATGTCGTCCAGGAAGCATACGCACTTCTTGTAAAGGAGCCCCGCCAGCACATGATGCATAAAGGCTTGGAAAGTGTGAGAGCCATTTTGCAATCCGAAGGGCATAACTCTGTATTCGTAGGTGCCCAGTGGCGTGAACATGGCCGTCTTCCACTCGTCGCCCTCGCGCATGCGAATCAGGTTGTACGCCCCACGTAGATCCAACTTGGTGAAAACGCGTCCTTTCCGCACCGTCGCGAGCAGGTCGTCTATCTTGGGCATGGGGAAAGCTGAGGGCTTGGTTTTCGAGTTTAAGATCCTGAAATCCACCACCAGCCTCCGTTGGGGCGTGTCCCGCTTCTTCACAAAGAATACTGGACTGCCTCCCACCGCTTTCGACTCCCGGATGAACCCACGCTGCAAATTGTGATCTATGAACTCCCTGAGTTCCTGCAGTTCATCCTCAGACATGGAGTACAGTTTCCCCGTTGGCAGCGTCGCCCCCGGCAGGAGGTCAATCTTGCAATCATAGGGTCTGTGAGGAGGTAGCTTGTCCGCCTCCTTCTCGCAGAAAACCTCCAAAAACTCCGCATACTTGTGGGGTACTGCTTGCAGCGTGCCCAACTGTAACTGCGGGTCCTCCTCTTCCTCCTCTGGGCTGGGTATGATGCAGTGTTCTGCACAGTAGGAGGATCCAAACGTTAGTTGGCGCTGGTACCAAGCCAACGCTGGGCTGTGCCTGTGCAGCCAACTCATGCCTAATACTACAGGCGTGTCTGACAGTTGGGTGACATTGAAGCTGATGACCTCCCGGTGATTCCCAATTTGCATCACCATCGGCGGCGTCTGCTGCACCACCTGCCCCCCTAGCAGTTCCCTGCCATCCACCGTGACAACCTTCAGGGGCAGCGTGGCTGGCAGTAAAGCTATGTTGTGTCGTTGAATGAACTCCAGTCCTATAAAGTCTGCATTACTGCCAGAGTCAATTGTGATAGGCACTTCTAAGGTGAGTCCATTGGGCAGCTGGAGCGATGCGGTGAGCTGCACCACTGGTTTGGGCGGGAGGGGGTCTGTGGGCTGCAAAATCTCCGGGGACTTCTTCACTGACTTGTCTGGCTGGGCCCCAGTGCCTCCTATTCCAGCCAGACTTCGTCGTTTCCCTGCTGTGGTTCTCTCTGCTGAGTTGTTTCCAATACTGTCACTGAGGCTGCAGTTTGCTTGCGGAGCCTCTGGGGACACTCTTTCGCCAGATGCTCCTCACTCTCACATATATAGCACTTCCTGTTCCTTCTAGGCAGCTTCGGTTTTACTGCTCCCGGTGTTAAGGCTCTATTAGCTGAGAGAGCCCTAGCACCTCCAATCTCCATCTGCTCTTCGCCCCCTCCCTGTGGAGGCGTGGACTGCGCACGCGCTGTCTCTCTAGACAAGAGGGGGGGCACCCTCCCTGGTGTGCGTCCCCAACGTCCTTCTTCTTTGCTCCATGGCCGTTCTTCCTGCCTCACCCCAATCGACAGCGCTCTTTCCACCACTTGCTGAGTGGTTGTGGGTCTCTCTCCCCGTGCCATCTCATCTTTGATCTGTGGGCTCAATCCCTCCAAAAAAAGGTCTCTAACTGGCGGAGAATCCTTATCCCAATTCAGCGCGTTGACCAATGCAAAAAACCTGGAATGATACTGCCTGACGCTGGCTTTCCCTTGTCTTAGCCCAAATATGTCCTTTCTGGCAATATCAATGTCTATGTTTGATAAGAAACAGGAATCCATCGCCTTAATGAATGCATCTGCGCTTTGGAGCGCTGGATCCTTGTCCCTCCACAGATTTCGCAGCCATGCTTTCGCGTCCCCATGCAAATGGGACAGGATGAACCCCACTTTCTCTTGCTCATCTCTAAAGTCTCTCTCCAACAGCTGCAGCGCAAACAGCACGTCTGCTCGGAAATTGGGGTACTGCTGCAAATTCCCATCAAAATGAGATACAATGCTGGCTCCTCTTTTCCCCAACCCAATCCCCTCGGATCTGGGTCCCGGTAGCCCCTGCTTCGCAAGCCCCTCTAACCTGGCTTGAAGATCTCTGCAGGCAGCCGCCGCTTCTTCCTCTCTCTTCCTGGATGCGATTATTTCAGCGCTGAGTTGTGTCACCGCTTCTTGCAGGGAAGCTATTTTCTGTTCTGTAGTCATCTCGCCTGACTTTTGTGAGCTCGCAAGGCACCAGTCTTCTGCCCTCCCTGCCTCGCTCCCGTAGCGATGCTTGAGGCGAAGAAAACCGGTGAAAATTTGAGATGAGGCTTACTGTCAGAGACTGCCTCCAGGTCCCAGCTCACAGAAGACCAACGCTAGCCAGCGGAACTGTACAAAGTCTTTATTGAAGTTTAGTTCCCATTTTCAAACCCTAGCGTGCATCTCTACGTCTAGACCCTAGACCAGCGAAGCCTCATCTGAGTCTCCGCCCCCTGTACACCAGTTCAACACTCTAGCCTTACTCCACCTTCTGCGTTTCTCCTTCCGCCTCTGGGTCCTACTACCCCCCTGGGTGCCTTCCTTCCTGGACGCTTCGGATGCGGACCCCTCGGACTCCTCCCCCTCTCTTCGGCGGGCTTTGGGACCCGGCTCCCTCTCCGGGCTGCTTATGGCGCCACCCTCTTGTACATTTGAACTTGGCACGCGCGCGCTGCCCCTGACCTTCCTTTTGACCGTTTCCTCGCTCTCTGATGCAGGCGTGGCTAACCCTGACTCCTGTCCTTCCGCTGACGGAGAGCTGCCTGCTCCCGATGCCTGGGGCTCCTCCC
The DNA here is from genome assembly GCF_964234715.1 of Podarcis melisellensis. Lineage (NCBI taxonomy): Eukaryota > Metazoa > Chordata > Lepidosauria > Squamata > Lacertidae > Podarcis > Podarcis melisellensis. Next base: position 61,671,064 of record NC_138538.1, read on the forward strand.
CCCTACTGCTCTCCGGTGGGGAAGCTGGTCCCGATTTCCAGCTGCTGCTCTCTGAGCCCTCTCTGGCCCCTCCCTCCTGGGGTGTTCCCCTTGGCAACCCCCTTGCTCTGATCACGGGAGCCCCTTTCTGTGAATCCTCTGATTCGCTGGAGAGACTTAGAGACCTCGGACGGCTATCATCGCTGACTTCTCCCTCGGATTCCTCTCCCTCGGTCTCTAATTCCTCCCTTCCCTGTCCCTCTGCTCCTGAACCCCTGACATCCAGTATTTAAACAGCAAGGATAGCGTGTCCCTTAAATGTCATGTCATATTTCTTTTGATTTTTTTGGGGGGGGTGCTATAAAACTTACAATATTCTTTGATTATATACAGTAATAGAGTGAATGGGTGAACCAGAGACTACAGCATTCAGGCTATCATATCACTGAGTGTAGTAAAAATACCACCCTCTAATAATTAGTGAGGCATATAATATAAAATAAAATAAATAAATAAATGGTAAGAGGAAAGGAGCTTCCAGATCTGGATCACTGTCGACACCTTGACCCTCTTTGTGCTGTGTCAATAGCCTCACAGTGCACCAACAAAGGCTCTTTCCATCCTTATGTAAGACAAATTACTTTGCTCTTTGCCTAACAGCTTAGTAGCTTCCCCTCGTCATATCTTATTAAATTATTGTGTCTCTGTTTGGTTTCAAAATTGCTTTGTTGTTTTAGTGGATGGTGCCAGATATTTTCAAAAGAATGATCTAGTGATTTTTGTCTGAAATGCTTCTCAGTCCAGTGATATTCCATAAACAAACTATAGACTCATTATGAACTTTCAAATAAGAGTTGATATTTATAAACTTGATGCCTTATGGGTGGCATGTATTTGGAGTGTGGCAACCTCACAGGAACTGTCTGATGTGTCTTTGTGATGTTCTGTATGATCAGTTACATTGCATCTGTATTGCGTGTAGCTATAATTCTGAGATCCCTGTATCTGTGAGTCTTGATATCCAACCTGGTTAGCCTTCCATTGACCTCTGTTTCCAGATAACTCTGTTCTGATCTATATTTCTGAGCCATGGGTCTGTTAAAGCAGTGTGATAGCAAGGCCATTGTCTCACTCCAGCACTTCTAAGCATTTTTCCTTTCGTCCCCACTGTGTGACATCTGCAATTCTACTTGTAAATGAGTTCTATAAAATATTAATGAACATATCAGATTGTCATGCCAGACATTCAACTTCTATTTGCAGTATTCTGCAAAGCAGCTTTGTAAAAAATGAAGTAAAAAAATGAAATGGGGCACAAATTCTATCTCCCTCCCTCTCTCTATATATACATGATAGTACTACAATTGTCTATGGTGCACATTCATTTTTTTTTTGTCCTGCTGTCATTTCTTATGAATTTTATTTCGGAAGTGTTATAGTATTCTTGAACTACATATAGTAATGGGTTGGGTTTGTGAACCAAAGACCCGGATTATAGAACTTTCTCCCAAATGACATTTGGTTATCTTCTACATTGTCCTCATTTAGATGCAAAGTGAAAATCCCTGTTCCTGGGTTAGAGGGAGCGGCCTCTGAGTGCACATTGCAGTTCCCTTCTTCTCCTCCAACAATTAAATATATTTAAGAGGTCAGTAAAGTATGGTCTTACTTAACTGTATACTTAATCTAAATCAAGGCGCTTCCATGCCATTTGAGAAAGGAGAAAATTTAAATTCAGCAAATGTCAGAAGATGCCAGTGTTACTATTTCTAATTCATACATTACATCTTATTGAAGCTTCTAAACAAGGTTAACACTTCGCTGGTTAAAAATTAGCCTTCTTGACATGTTACACATTTCTTATGTTGCTTTAAGGTCCGAAAGAAATGCGCAGGGGCAAACTTTGGTCTTCCATATTTCAGCGACACCCTGTGTGAGACGAAAATCCCCCCCTCCCCGCATTCCATTCTGCTTAATTCACAGTTGCGGTACCCTGCTGCGCCCCCTAGGTTTGACGCCCAGTGCGATGGAACTGATCACACTGTCCTAAATCCATCTCTGAAATACGTGTCTCTAGGATAGCAGCTCCTAGTAGCAAGCTTCTTTTTAATTATTTTTCTGGTTATGTAAAGAGCAAATAGGTTGAATGGAAAATAGTCTAAAAGAAAATCTAGCCAATAATTAATAATTAATAGAAGTATGGTAATTCTTTTCATTACGGCTAACAATATATTCTTTCCTCATATTCAAAATGTTAATCCTGTATTCTCTGCAGATTATTTATGCAAAATAGTGTTTGATTATTGCAAAAGCCAGATCCCTTTGTTTTTGACAATGCAGAGTGATGTTTTTCTTTCTGTCAAGGTTTGTTGCTAAAAATAATTAAATTACTCCTTACCCCCTTTCCTACCCGTTGGTTTAAAAAAAATCAAAATTTTAAAAATGCACTTACTTCTTTGGGCTAATGCAACAGAAGTTTCAATCACTTATTTTAAGAAATTTTGGTAACTTGATCAAATGCTAGAGGACGCTTCTAGTACCAAGTCAAATCCTCTCCTGCTAAAAACATCAATGCAACAAATTCCCCAGTTAATTAATTAATATTGCAGGAATTGCATGTCTCTCAACTAAAAGTGAATTAAAGCTAGTCAGTTTGAAAGAGAGCTGTAAGTGAATAGAGGTAGAAACACATTACTTTTGCTCTAGTCAAAAAGGTTTTGCAGGTTTTTGAAACTAAACACCTGAAAGTTAGATGAGCAGAGCTCCCTCTTTTAAAATGCTCCTGAGAAAAACAAATTATTATTGGTCTTGGAGCCTAACTACTCTGATCTTATATTATGTGGTTAATTTCTGTTTCCTGTTTATAGTTCACTTGGGTATTCCATCATAATAACTATAATCAGTGTGTTTACAGAATCGTATGACTCTTTTGGTGTTTAGTTTCCAAAGGAATAGCCGGATTAGAAATGAAATGTATGAAATATAAATAGTTACAATTCAATTAGAGCCAGAATGTATGCAAAATAAGTAGTGTGATCCTTTACCATGGCAGTGATAGGTGATAAAATAATGGACTTGGAAATGCTGAGTTAATTAACATCTGCAGTTGGAAAGGAAGCCACTGGCTGTATTCAGGCCCAAAGGAATAGAGTTGAACTTCTTGATGAATGGAAACTGAGCTGACAGGCTGCTGGTAGCAGACAAAAGCTTTTATTTAATATTAATGAAAGTTAATGGCATATAATCACTATTATCTTAGTGGGGTTTTTATCATCCTTAGTATGTGAGTATGGGACTTAGTTTGTATAGAACTAACGTTGTAATTATTTTTGCACATAATTATTTTTGCAATTATTTTAAAATCCAAGGAAGCAACTGCTTTCCATGCAGTTGCTATTATTTACTTCAATGGCTTACCTTGGTGTCTGAATTCCCAAAGATGATTATTCTCTTGAGTTAAATGTCATTTCATATTCTTGAACAACCTCTTAAGTGTCTTTTGTATTTGGATGCAGTTGCAAGAATATAGAGTCCAGAGACTCTGTAGCATATTAGTGGTGCTGCAAATGTTTTCAGACACAATTTGCCTCTCTTAGAAAATTGTGCTGTCATTAGCAGTTGGGTAACAGTGCAGTTTGACCTCTTCAAGACTGAACCTTTAATGTGAATTGCAGCATTGTCTGTTTCTAGGCTAAGAGATTTGTGTTCTTTCTGCTGTATCTCCAGAGCACGCTAGTGCAATAGGCTAGTGTGGAGACACCAGCTTGGCCAAGATCATTCAGGGACATCCAAAGCAAGTGCTTTATCGACTGTAGTATCATGGTCTCTCTTTCATTTCTGAAAACTACTTGGGCAATTGATTAAATTGCATTGGAAAATTATGAAATTGTCCCAGACTGAAAAACTGTTCTCTCAGTCAGTGTCCAGTCATCATTTCTTGGAAGCTGGTTGAAACCTATACAATCTTGTATGTTATGAAAGAAACATTGAATTTTATTTGAGAAATAACATAAAGAGACCATAGTACTTGAATTTGGCAGTTTATCTAGCTGTTCATTTAGTTCTTCAAACAGTGCTGTAACTGAGGCAGATTGTGGAAAGACCATGTCTCTTCTGGAAAAAGTATCTCTTAGCTTCTTTCAGTTCCATTTATTGAAGCTCCTTGTGTTTCTTGCTGCCTAATTGGTATTTGTAGCCAGGCATTGCTGTATCATATATAGTTGTGTTATTTATTTAAAATATTTTAATTTTATATTTCTGTTAAAATATCCAAAGCAGTTCTTAAAGGCAGTGTATCAGAAAAAAACAGTGTAATACAATTTGAAACAACAGCACCAGCAAAGGAAACAGTTGAAAATCAGAGTGCTCTGACAAAATCCCTTTAAACATTGTTCCCTGTCCCTGATATCCAGTTTCAGTTCTTCAGATAAAATGCAGCGGTGGGAGGGTGGTGGCTCTACCCTACCACATGGGAGCCAGTGTGGTGTAGTGGTTAAGAGCGGTAGACTCGTAATCTGGTGAACTGGGTTCGCTTCCCCGCTCCTCCACATGCAGCTGCTGGGTGACCTTGGGCTACTCACACTTCTTTGAAGTCTCTCAGCCCCACTCACCACACAGAGTGTTTGTTGTGGGGGAGGAGAATGTTAGCTGCTTTGAGACTCCTTAGGGTAGTGATAAAGCGGGATATCAAATCCAAACTCTTCTTCTTCCTTCCCTAGTGATCTGAGTTGCAGTCCAACAACATCTGGATTGCTACAAGGTACCCTTCTTTGGCATGCCAAATATCTGCAAAGACTAAGCAATTCTGGGACTGGCAGTTCTTTAAAGAGCATGTCACATAGACCAGTGTTTCCCAACCGGTGTTCCGCGGCACAGTAGTGTGCCGCGAGATGTTGCCTAGTGTGCCGCTCCGGCGGCTCCTCTGCGGCGGCGGCTACAGCAGCAACCTCGGGCGGCTCCTGAGGCGGCGAAGGCGGCCCAGCGGCCGGAGGCGAAGATGGTTGCGGCTGCTCCCGACGCTCACCAGCGGCCTCCTCTTCCTCGCCACTGCTGCTTCGCGGCTTCTCCTCCTCCGCCTCCTCCTTCTCCTCGCCGCCGCCTTTTTCGGGCTCCGGCTCCTTCTTCCCCTCAGGCTCCTCCGCGGAAGGCCCGTCCGGCAGCTCGGCCTCCGAGTCGCCGCTGCTGCTGCTGCCGCCGCCTCTTTCTCCTCCGCTACCGCCGCCGGGCTCTCCTCCTCCTCCTCCGGGCCCCTCGTCCTGGGCGGGCAGAGCGGCGGGGGTCTCGGCGGCCGCCGGGCTCTCCTGGGTCTCCTGCATGGGGGGCTACGCGGCCTTCCCGCTCGCCTCACACGCGCGGCGCACGAACAGGCAAGGCGGCGCGCTGGGCCGAAAAGGGGGAGGGAGGGGGCACAGAGCGCGCAGGCGCGCGCGCAGGGGAAGCGCCCTCTCGCCGGGCTATGTGCGCGAGAGCGGACCCGGCGGCGAGTCTCACAAGAGGGGCAGGGACCAACTCGGCAGACGAGAGGGGGAAGGAACGGATTCCAAAACCGGTGTCTTGCCGCGTTGTATATGTTAATTTCCTATGTTAATGGGCTAGGACAGGGTTTGCGATCGGTTAACGCCCAGTTATGCTTTCCCCCTAGGAATTAGGCGTTTCGGTCTTGAGGTACGCTCGCTTCACACCCCACTTGGAGGTTCCCCGGCAAGGGGGAGGGGAAAAAATTGAAAGTTACACTTTCGTGCGTCCCTCCCGGCGTGACGCTGCGCGCTGACGTCACGGGGCTGTAATGGTGGTGTGCCTCGAGATTTTTTTCATCAAACAAGTGTGCCTTTGCCAAAAAAAGGTTGGGAAACACTGACATAGACATGTATCTTCAGACCTTTAGAAGTGGGGCAAGTGAATATGGTGTGGGGTATTTTGATAATATGATAATATGAAATGTAAAAAAAAAGACAAAAATACATTTTCATGGCATTTGCATATGAAATGATGTCTGAGTTTAGGGATATGCCACCTGGGCATAAAAAAACTTCACTGTTCATTACCTTATAGCTTAGCTGCACATTATCTTACCTCAAATAACCAGGTGGGCTCATTTCTTCTGAGTCAAATGTTGATGGATGTGTTCTGATAACATGGCCGGTTTTGGTAGTTTTACGTGGTTCCCCAACTATGAAATACCCACCCTGATGAGGTTTACCAACATGGTTTGTTTTTAGTTACCGGACTAAAACCTTCCTGTTTGTTTTTATCTTTTTTTCCTGCAACATGTTTGCTGATGTTTTCTTTGGGTGTTGCATTTTAATTTTTGTCCTGATATCCTTATACAGAACTGGATTGATGTGTTTGTTTGTTTGTATGTATCTATCTCTCTATCTAAAGATATATTTAAATATACTACCTGACAACTTTATTTTTTATATAAAAATACTTACATAAGGGTTAGGCTAAGGCTTTATCTGTGGTTTCCTTTTTGTAAATAGTTTGGTTGGTCCTTCTATGCCAGTCTTCCCCAAACTGGTGCCCTTACATTAAATATAATTTTATTTAATATTGTTGCATTCCATCCGTATCTCTGAGCAGTGCACGATTCCAGGCACTTACCCAGGGTCCAGTTTCATCCAAATGAGGGACAGCAGAGACTGTAGTGTCTTTAGGATAAATGGTTTATTCACATATATATACAGCCTGTGCCTGCGGTGGGGGTGCTCATAGCATTAACACCCCAGAAGGTATTGCTTCTCCCATAGTCACAGCCTTGGATTCAGGCAGAAATCAAGCATGTCTCCCATTCTCAGGCTTCTGCCTGCTTCTAACCCAGCTCTCTCTCACACTTGCCCTGGACTTTGTTCTTCTCATTACCAGCCAGCAGAGGAAGCCCCCCCCCCCACTTCCTTTCTTATACTGATGACCCATACTTATACTAAAAGTCAGTTACCAAGAAGCTGGCTTGGCTAATTCAACAATGGAGTCCTCCATTAGATTGTAACCCTTGCTGGATTGAGGAATTAGAAGGGACTCAGACATACAGCCTAACCCTCCCCCTCCAACTCACAACACTATGTATTATATTTTTAGATATACATATAGAATGTTTTATCCCCCCACCTGAAAGCCAGAATAGGTCGTTGCTGCCTATGGCAAACCTGGATTTGTAATATATGAAATAGCTCATTGTCGGATGAGGATGACTGCTCAATGTATTTCCCCCCCCCCCCCGAATAGTCATGACTAAGCACCCTTTTTATAGGCAGTGCTTATGACATCAGATTACTTTGCTCTCCCTCACCTCTCAATCCTCCAGAATCACTTGTGCTGATGACACGCTTTCCCCAGCAACATGACAGAGTTGCACAGGCTCTACTCTCTCTAAAGATACTAGCAGGAAATGTGGGAGTGTTTTTGCAGCAAGGGGATTATTAGCTTGGCCTCTGGAGCTTAAATGAGCAGGTATCACTGTAGCAACGAGTTTGGAGGTATAACAGTAGCCATTCCATTTTGACTTACATAATGCTCACACAGAAATGCTTAAGAGTTTCCTTGGTGGACATTTCTCTCTCATATCTAAGGATAGACTAGTGGTCTAGATATTTGCAGCACAGGGATATTTTATGGAATAGGATGCTAGTGAAGAGGAAGTATTGAATGAAGCAGGGACTGGATAAGAGCAGCTACAAACCACTTTAATTTGAAAGAGTGCTATTCCCCCCCCCCCAGTATTGCAGACCTGGAGGATATTATTGCTTTGTTAAAGTATAGAGAACAGTTGCAGATCCTCCAAGTGTTCCTATTTTCCAGGGACGTCCCTGAGTTCTGATTTGATCCCGCAATGTCCCACTTATCCTTAGGATGTCCCTATTTTCATTGGAGAAATATTAGAGGGTATGGAGTTATCCGACTCCTGAATCATCTGAAGGCAACCCTGTATAGGGAAGGGTTTTTTTAATGTTTAATATTTAATTATGTTATCATATACAGTGGTACCTCAGGTTAAGTACTTAATTCGTTCCAGAGGTCCATATTTAACCTGAAACTGTTCTTAACCTGCAGCACCACTTTAGCTAATGGGGCCTCTTTCTGCTGCCGTGCCGCCGGAGCATGATTTCTGTTCTCATCCTGAAACAAAGTTCTTAACCTGAAGCACTATTTCTGGGTTAACAGAGTCTGTAACCTGAAGCGTATGTAACCCGAGGTACCACTGTATGTTGGAAGCTGCCCAGAGTGGCTGGGGCAACCTAGTAAGATTTGTGGGGTATAAATAGTAAAATTATCATTGTGGAATGGAATGTCTCTATTTTCATTGGAGAAATGTTGGAGGGTATGCAGTTGTAATTCAACAACTGGAGGGCCACAGGTGAAATGTGCTGAAAAATACAATTATTTCTGCTAGAGAAATTATGTTATTAGAATATAATTATAATTGTGGAGGCAAATAATGTAGCTTCTCCAGAGACGACTGGGGCATAGAGCGCATTTAACAGACTTTCATATCAGTAGAAGAAAACGATTGGATATTGCTGTATAGGCAGCCAATGGTTACAAATAATGTCAATGGTCCAAAAATGCTCTTGGATTTATGCTTTTTGGGGGGGGGTATGTTTCTAAATCAGGGGTAGGAACTTCAGGCCCACCAGCTGATCCATTGTTTCCCTGAAACCACACACAGATGTTAGTCAGGTGATGTCACTCCAATGAGCGGGTGATGTCAGCTGTGATGGGTGGGGCAAACAAATCTGCTCATCAGCAATAGGTGGTGCTTTTAATCCTACCAGGTTTGGCTGTGTGTGCTAGTTCCCTGCATTCACATAATCAACACCTGCAGACAGCAGGAGTGACCTCCATGTACAACAGCTGATGCATGGAGAAGTCAACCCTGCTCACTTTGACCACAGGAGGTTCCAAGTGCCCAACAGCCAGCTAGCTGTGGAGCATTTGGGAACCACTATGCAATGTGTTTTCACAGGTAGGCAATACATAGTGTAAGTCATAAAGATATGTAGTTCACAAGTGATTTCCCTGCTCACCTGTCAAAGTTAGCCCATGCAGTGTGGAGCCAAAAAGATTCCCCACCCCTGTTCTACATAAACACAACTGGAACATGCCACATGTTCCCTAAACAGCTTGCGAAACATGGCAAAAATATGCATTTCTCATGCCTTGAAATATCTGGCATTTATTTTCTTCTCTCAATTACTGTGTCACTTGTAATATTGCCTTAACTTATGTTACTTGAAAGTATGTTGCACTGATTTAGGATTGGAAAGAAATATGCTTTTATGTGTTTTTTCTAACTGCAACTTTGTAATTTATGGAGCCGTAAATAGCATTTTATTCATTATGCCATAATATTTTTAAAGTTTCTATTAAATCTTCCAGCCTAAGTAACTCAGGCAGGCTTATAACAAATGTAAAGCTACCTAATTTGTTCAGTTTATATTTTCCTTTTGTCTCCACAGGATTGAAAAAACGTACAAGGAAGGCCTTTGGAATACGGAAGAAAGAAAAGGACACTGATTCCACGTAAGTATTATTTATGTTTAAAGAAGTATTTCTGTATTACCATATGAAATATATCAAGGCGAAATAGACTATGGAGTATAGCACATCATGTAAAATTAAAAATAAAATATGAATTCTGTGTAAGTATTAATATATATTAATTTATAGAAGAATTTCTATACCACCATATCATAAAATATATCAATGCAGTGTACACTAGAAAACATCATTTAAAGTTAAATAATAAAATAAGGATAATCAGTTCAGGTGACTGACTCATCAAAAATTAAACAACTGCAAAGGCCTGTCAGCACAAAAAATATTCAAGAGATGCATGGAAGTCAAAACCAAGGAAACCTGCTGAATCTCAGCTAGGGGAGTGTTTCACAGCATGGCTGTGGTGATTCTAAATTCCTGACCTAGTTGAAGCCATTCGGGACTGTGCAGCATGAGGGACAACTAATAGTGTTCCTCTTGAAGATCTCAGTGATTGGACTGGAATAAAAAGGCTCAGGTGGTCCTTAGGTTTGTAGAGTGGAAGAGCAAGGGGGATAATGCTGAATGGTTAACAAGATTACACCAGTAACTCATGAAATCTGCATTTTGACATGCACAATGGAAAACCAGTAAAGCAGTATCCAGTAATGCATACTTTAAAATACATAGCAACCTTACCCCTGCATGAGTGAGACAGCTATCTGATATTGTGAGAATGACAATTTTGTGTGTTTCAAGTCATGGACGTTTTATAGGTGGCCTATATTTTGCCCCTTTAAAAAAGTCTTAGTGGCTATGCTTCATTCCTCAGAAACATAGTTCTCTGAAAAGCCTAGGAGTAGGCTGAAACTTTCTTGTTCTAATTGCATAGTATATCTAAACGTGAGCCTTGACAGTAGGCAAAGGACATCTCTTAGAAAGAGAAAACATTCTGACACTTTTTGTCTATGCAGAATTGTCCTGGCTTTTCAGCTATACTTCAGTGTCATGGTGATTGTTCACCAGCTGAGGTTTAGAACATAATGGGATTGGTGAATAGCTTTTGATGTTAAGCTGTTTTGTAACATGCGATGCTTAACCTTTCTGGATGATTGGGGGGGGGGTGTTGAACTATTCCTGCCCTCTATTTCTATAGCACTTTTAGGGAGTGGGAGGTACAAATTGAACTATCCCCCCCCCCCTGGGGGAAAAGGGAAAAGGGGTGTCCTGGCTCCCAGTTGCTCAAGAACTAGAAAGAGGATTCTTTCCAAAAGCTTTAATGTTTAGATTGCTCTATACATATGCAAATCTTCAGCTTAAGCCATAATAGGCAATACACACTATTATTCCTAGGTACAGTTACACAAAAGGTTTGGACAGTTGATCTGACACTAACACACCCCCTTGCTATCTTTTACATAGGATTGGGACATGCTCAACTTAGTGCAGCAAAAATTTCTGCTCTTCAGCAATCAATCTCTCACTACACCCAGTAGGCAGAATAATCTGTTCCTCCTCCTTTAGCTCCTCCTGGAGGACAGGGGAGGTGTCTTTGCCTCCCCCCCCCCCCCGAGAGCTGGGTGGGACTGGCAGAGGCAAGGCTACTCCTCATGTCTGAAAGCACCAGTTTAGGTGGAGCAATAGGCACCGTGAAAGATTCAGGGAAAGGCTCTAATGGCTATGGAGAGGGAAGCATGGCTTGTGGATCTTGTTGTGTAAATGGGTGAGGCAAGAGAGCAGGTTGAATTCCCTATCCCTCTTGAGCCCTTTCCTGGGTCCTTGGCAAACCATCCATCTGTATTGTTCTGACTCGGCCAGCCCATGATGAGGGTGAGGGGGGGAGAGAGAGAGAGAGAGAGAGAAAGAGAGAGAGTGGCCATACTGTCTTTGTCCCTGTGGTTATTGCAGGTAAATTTGTCAGTTTCTTGGGTGGTTTGGGGATTTGTTTTTGTCAAATTATTTTGGTGACTTGGGTGAAAGTGAACAACAACGTTAGTTCCCGATAACCTATTTACAATCTTCCCCAAGTGTAGGGAGAAACAGTTATTGCCTCACCTTTAAAGGTGTGTGCCTCTACTGCAGCCCTAGCTTGTGAATGGGTTGCTTAGCAACAGGTAAAGGAGGTTGCTGCAACTATAGATTCATTTAAGCTGACAGAGAATCCACCTTCAGTGCCTGAAGTTGATCAGTGCTACAGCTCCATTCCTGGAACATGTGATATAATAAGGATAATGGTTCTCCTGAACAAGGGACAGATTCCTCACCACTAACTAAAACTAGCCTTTGCCCCATCTGAGATTAGAATCTTTGACTTTCTCAGCAGGTTTGAGTTCTGGCACTTCTCTGATTAAACATATACCTTATTTACCTAAAAAATGTAATGCGTGTGCACAACAAACTCTTTGCAAGCATGGATGGTACCCAATGTTCTTCATTCTCAAACTAGACCCACTGAAAACCAACAGGCCTAAGAAACTTGTCCATTGATTTTCAGTGGGCCTAAGCCTGAGGATGATGAACATTGGATATCACTTTATAAGTTCAACTCCACCACTGTATGACTATGCAGTAGCAATTATTATTTGCTGCCATGTAATAGTGATCATTGCGAAAAATACGAGGAAAATTGATTAATTTTTATTTATTTATTACATTTTGAATATTAAATGTTTGGATTTGTGTTCTTCTCAACTTGAGCGACTCTCTCTAAAACGTAAGAGACAATTATTTATATTTCCACTATAAGACTATTAGTGGAATGTTTGTTGTTCGTATGAAGCATTAGGTTAAAGGGGAGCAAGACGAACTGAACAAAGAACATCAAGAAGGGAGCAGGCAGAATTGTGTGTTTTGAATTATTATTCACTAATGTGTCTGTCTGACAACAAAGCTCATACCAGCTCATACTTAAGAACCGCTCCCCCTCCCTGCAAGCTTCAGTGTTGATAGCTTGCAACAATGGCATAGAGACAAAGAAAACTGTTTTAAATATTTTTCTCTAGAGGAAATTGTTGAGATAACAACTAACCTTCTACATTGCATCAAGCTGAATGCCCGACATAATCTTTAATAATTTAAGTTTCCCTTTTTATGGGCACTCTGGGAGCACTAATGGTATAGCTTTATAGTATCATAAAGTGGAAGTGTGTAATTATAATGGGCTGGTCGAAAATACAATTTTGAAACACGTAAGTTAGCAGAGACATTAACTGCTGAAGACCCTTGTGCTGTTTTCCTGTTCAGGCATTATGGGGTTTTCTTTATATTGCAATATGGATCTCTAACTATGCAGACTTACAGAAGTGAAATGAGCCTTTTCTAAACCTCGGTTGTTTAGAAACTTTAGGGGTCTTGTGTTGTCAGCTCTATTCCAGTACTACTACTCTTCATATATGTCACACAATCTTCATTGTGTTCAGCCTGACAAATAGCCTTCTGCCAGCAAGCTGTTATTTATTTCATAGACAGAAATTTGAGGAAGAGAGAGAAGCATTCTTTGGGTTGCATCTTAAGAGTATGTGGAGAGGGATTGGTGTTGCTTATACCAGCCCCTATGCCTTATGTACCTGACCCTGGCTCCTCCATTTCTGACTTTTGTAAGTTTACTGCGAAGATCAGAAGGGAGGTTATAAACTCATTCAGCAGAACATGCTCATAATCCACCCCAGAACAGGAACTCTGAAGGTCAGAAGTGGAGCTGACAAGGACATGGTTCCTTGTTTAATGAGAGAAGATTTATTATTTATTAAAGTATTTTTACTCTACTCTTCAGTTGAGCAGGCTTCCAAAGATAAATTAAAACCAGTGATAAAACATTTAAAAAGCAAAAATTATACATGTGGTCTTTAAGTGAGCTGTTCAAGAAAAGTGACTATATAATAGCAGTTTGCTTCATTGACTGATACTTCTTTCCTCACAGGAAACCCAGCCAGATGGGCTGGGTATAAATAAATAAATTAATCATCATCATCATCACAGGGCAGTTTCTTGAAGTGACCTCTGTGAGGGGGAGAAAGGGCCTAGAACAGCTGATGAGGCAGCAGGTAGACATGACTGTGGTGGTGGTTTGCCTCATTGGCTGCCTCTTCTTCTGTTCAAAGTCAACTAACCTATGTCGAGTTGATTAAAAAACAGTCCCGCATTGTGTCTCAACTCAAGTCCCCTTCATGTGTGAATTGCATAACCGAGCATGATAGGATGAGTGGAGCAGTGGCGCTACCTCACTGCCCCAACCCTGAGGTCATGCAGCTCCTTCACCCTTTCTATATGTTAGGTGTGGACATATTCAAGAGAGGCCCTATGATCAAAAAAATTCCATATGTTATGGGACCCCAGTCACGTAGGGTTTTGGAACAAGTGGGAGGTTTGTGCATGAAGATGTCTAGAGGGACCGAGGCACAGAAGGCTTGAAGAGCAGCCTAGCTTCAAGGTGGAGGATAGTGGCATGGCCCTGCAGCCCCTTTCTATGCCCCCTTTATATGATTCATGTGTGAAAGAGTCAATATTGGCTGATTGTTTTGCAGTGCAGAACTCCAACCTTTAAAACGATGAGGGGAAAGTATTTCCAAAAAATTAATGCAGGAGGTTTGATGCTTTGTAGTAATGGTACATATTTTTGCTTTCTTACAGAGGATCACCAGACAGGGATGGAACTGTAAGTATTTAAAGGAATTTATATATTGATTTAGTCTTAACTTTAAATTAGATGTGTCTAATGGAAAATGCTTCCCCCATCCTGTGAATCGTCATAAGCAATTTTGAACCCTTTGCCCTATTTCTATTTTAATATAGTTAATAATATTAAAATGATCAATGTTGATACACTGCCTGATGTGCATTGGCTTATATCCAGTGTCTAAGGCCCTTCTCTCAAAACTTTTTTGGTCAAATGATTATCAAGTGAGATAAATTTTCTAATAATCGTCATAAATACGATGAACAAAGACAAACAATTACATGAAAGATGAAGAAACATTTAATACCTGCAAATATTTTAAATTGGTTAAAAATAACAATTCAGGAAGCCTTCCTGTAGAGAATAGAAATAGGAGAAGGGTTGCTGTTGAGTTACTGTTGCTTTTATTTATGGTTTTAGGTTTTCTGTCTCTGCTAGAACTGGACTTTAGAAGGAAATGTACCACATCAGCTATTAGGCTTTAAGTTTGCAATGAAGAATGTTGGGCTCAGATATGGATTTTACTTCACTTTTTATTGATTCCTGACTTTAAAACTCCCATTTAAATTTATCTTGTGAAGACTCTAAGGAAAATTGGAGCATTTGTTAGTCTTCACCAGATTTTCAGCAGTGGAATGGAAACACTACCAGCCATAAACAATGTCATTTCTCTCCTAAAATTTAAAGGAATTGGAGTAGTAAGGGCCTTTCCAGATGATCATTATTTTGCGTAATAAATAAGCTGCTGTTTCATTGGTCTTGATTCAGATGTCTTCCTTAAAGAAAATGCATCTGTGTCTGGATTATGCATTGTCCAAGCATGTACTATGTCAGTGGGGAAATTGGGTTCTTCCCTACTTAGCATGTCCCTTGCTATTTCGCGAGTGCTTTGCAAGGATGCATTGCATGAGTGCCACAACCACAAATAGAGCCATTAGTGATGAGTGCTGACTTCCCTGCCTGTGATCATGTTTCTTCATATTTCTGGTGTTGGAGCATTTATCTTCACAAACAGTGGCAAAAGAAACGAAGGCTGCTTTTTCTTTTCTTCCTCCTGCAGCAATGCTCTATTGCAAATCCCCTTTTCCATTTATTTGGTTCTTAGAAGGCTATGCCGCTCCTTCTCCAATACAGGAGTGCACATCTCCTGTAGGTTTTTATTTTTATTTTTTAAGGGCTGAGCATCTGTCCCTATACAGCAGAAATGCATAGGGGGGAAAGAATGGGTGTGAGAGAACTATACAACTTTAAATGGGCTGAAATATCATACTAGTGGTGCTGGATAGAGGCTAGCCCAATTGTATCTTGATAAATAACATCAAGGGGTTGGCGGGGCTTTGTCTTCTGGAAAGGCCCTAATAATTTTTTCTTTCTTTCAACTTCTGTCTATTTAAACTTCTGACCCAAGATCCTTAATCCTAAACATATTTACTTGCAAGTAAATATTAATGATTTCAGAAGAACTGAACATCCAAGTAGATGTGCTTAGGGTCACAGCTGTAGATTGAAAAAAGCCTGCATCCACACATCCTTCTGCATCCCCATTGTGTTTTGTCAAGCGCTTTTAGCTTAAAGATTCAAAAAGCAGACCACATTTGGAACTCTATACTGTTTTTAATGGTTCAGCCAAGGCTCTGTTCAGCAGAAGAAAAAACAGCGCTGTTCACTTTCCCAACTTGCACGTTGATTCCACCCCACAGTCCCCATCTGTGTTACACACTTAAAGAAGTAACTGGTGCACTGCCCCTTCAGGCACTTCACATACCCGAGATCATGTAGAGAGTCCCCACATGCCCCCCTCTTGTCTCATGCTGGCCCTCTCCAACACCGTCAATGTGTTTGAGGGAATTCTGAAGGGGAGAAGACTTCCTAATGCCCCTGTGAGCTGGAATTCCTGAGCATGCGGGGTTCCAGTTCATAGAAACAGCCTGCACATGTTCAGCAGTCTTTCTCCTTCATTCCTGTCCCCAACAGATCAACAATGTGGGACTGGAAGAGGGATGATATGATATGGAGGGAAATACTTGGTCTAAAAAAGGAGGAAGGGAACACAGAAACCCGGTGCGAGAAACAATCTCCTCACTTGTTCACCACCACCCAGTTAAATTTAGCACCAAAGTGATGAACGGAAGGCAGAAGAGGAGACTTTTTTTTGCAGATATGGGCCACATTTGCACTATACGTTTAAAGCAGTATCCTACCACTTTAAACAGTCTAGAATCCTGTGAACTGTGGTTTGAAAAGGGTGCTGAGTTGTTGATAGAATCCTATTCCCCTCACAGAACTACAGTTCCCAGGGAGGAATCCAGTGTAGTGCTATGGCTATCATTCCAGCTTGCCAAATGGCATAACCCCCTCTCCCCAGCTCTGTATGCTATTCTAGGGGTTCTCCTGACACACACACCTGAGCCTGTTTGGAGACACACAGGAGGAGAAGAGGGAGGAAATCCCCATTGCACTAGTGGAAGTCCTTGTGTGGGCTTCCATTAGCAGGGACTAGTTAGCTGAATCCTGCCTGTAAAGTGGCTTAACAACCCCTCTTCCCATAGAACTCTGGGACTGTAGCTCTCTGAGGGACGCTGGGGTCTCCTAGTAACTCTCATCCTCTGTGAGGCAAGCTGAGAAGCAATGAGCTGCTGAGCAATTTTTTTCCTTGGTGTTGACCACGAATGATAAAGGGCTTTCTCTGTCCATGCTGGTTCATGCACCGTCACCACCTCGGCATGTTCCTTGTGACACACCAGTGCTTTCCCAAGATTTTTCATTTAAGGCCTTCACTTCTACGTTTGTTGGTGATGTTCCTCATGTAGCATTTTGCTTTTCGGAGGCTATGAGAACGATGCTAACTTCTTCTCTCATTTAGTACAAAAAAATTACATTCTCTTTAAAATTGTACACAATCCCTTCTCACGTTAAGATTAAGAGAAGGTGCTTACTTTGTGAAACATGAACCTGAAGAATTTATTCTGCTATATTTAGTATAATGTAGCCTTATTTTAATGCTGACTTTGGAATTCTGCACTTGCAGTTTTTAATCAGATTAATAAAGAAGAAGAAGCTAAATGACCAGAATTTTAAAGTATGCTTGAAAACTGTTCATGTTATTGGCCTGTTTTTTAATTACTTTGTAGACTAGAGGTCATAAAAGGCTGTAGGTGATGATCAATAGGAAAAGAGTTGGCACTTAGAGAAGGATCATATTCCCTAGAACTCTTCAAGACTTACATAATACCAAAACGTTGCTAACCTTTTTCTTGCACAAAACCAGGATGAAAACATTCACTGAGTCACTTCTTGTAGGTTCACTGAGTCACTTCTTGTAGGTATGTGTTCAGTTACAAAAGAAATGCTGCGTTATATTACAATACTCTAAAGGGCCATTGCAATGGCTGCCACATTAAATAAAGCATGTTCTGTAGAATTGTATGAGGACATAGTTCTGAAATGCATGAAAATGTTATGTCTTGTAAACATCTTACTCAAAGGAAATAAGGGGAAAACATTTAGCATTAGAGATAATTGTATATGCCACTCAGTTATAAGAGAACCAGTTTCTGCTGAATAGAGCCCTATCATACGTTCCAAAATAGTCTGCTGACAGCAGCATTTACATTTGGCAAGTAATGCCTTTGAAAAGTGCATTCTGAGCTTGCTTACTCCATGTAGATTCATGTGTTTAAAAAAAACGAACCACCCAATACTTTAACCCTTTTTCTATAAAAAAACAAAATCCATTCCAGCCACCCAGCCCTCATCCTCATGATCCACCCTCCAATAACAAAGCAGAGTGTGCACAGGAAGGAGGAAAATCAGTTTCGGTAAGGACATGAATATTGGTTTAAAGCTTCCCGGGGGTTGGTTGGAACAATGTGTAAGCCTGGCCAAAAAAAGTTTGCATGTACAAATGTATGTTTGGCATTGTTTATACATCACTTACTTCAATGTATTTTTTTACTCCAGGTGCTCTGCATAGGATGCCCAACCACATATGTTTTTGCCCCTGTGATTCTGATATGTTTCTGTGTGTCCATAGATGTCTAATTATGTTTAGGTACTCACTATGGTTTCCTAATATTCAGTAGTATTTGGATCATTTGTGATGGATACAGGTAACTAGAAATAGAAATGGATTACCTCGTGTGCCAGGCTCACCTTGAAAACTACATTCATAAGATTGCGTTCATAATATGCATTAGGAAGTAGATAATTTCATGGATAATTTCACACGTATCATGCAAAAATGGAATATTTTATAGGACATTCCTTGAATGTGGAAGGTAACAGCTGGTTACAATGAAATATTTGATTGATATCTGAACAACTATATGATTATTTTGTAGCTTTCCTCCTCCTCATTAGTCTGCTATGTATTGTATACTTCTCCAGGTTTTGTAAATGGCTCAAGACTATGGGAAGAATTCAGGATTGCCCTAAGGAGATCATTCCATCACTACAAGCATTTCAGCTTGCCAGACAGAACAATCACCCTCTTCTCTCCCCACACCCCTGTACACTGTTTTGAGGGGTTCCCTGATGCCCCCCAGCCAATTTGGGATTGCACGGAGAGGGAGGAGTGGGATCATGGAAGACCTTCTGCTCATTTCCACTAGCAGGACTCATTAGTTGAATCTGGCCCACTATTTGATCACCTGACCGCTTTGGTTTCGAAGGCTTCAGAAATGAAGTACAGCATATTAAAGTAATACTTATTTAAATTTAGGAGAGCTTAATTAACTCATCACTTCTGTTCAAGTGTATTTGTAACATAGGGGGCTGCCATATACCAGATCATATTATTAATTTCCATTTAATCCAGTATTGTATAATCTGACTAGTAGCTGCTGTCCAGGTTCTCAGGTCTTGCTACTTGACCAATGCCAGAGGTTGAACCTGAGACCTTCTGCATGCAAATCACATGCTCTACCACCAAGTTGCAGTTCTATCCTCATTTGTCTTGCCCATAAGCCGTAATATCTTCCAGCGTGGTGGTCTCTCCTTGCAATTCCTGCTCCTGGCTTATCAGGTTTGAAAAATTCAAGAGTTCAAACACTGGAAATTACTTTCTCAAAGAAGATTGAGAGGCTGGCATTCTCTTTCTAGAGATTGATTAGTAGGGAGCCAGAACCCACTTTAGTTAAGAGACCATCCCAAATTGAAAACTCATGACTTTGTCATATCTTCTAAGAAACTAGTGCATGTTGCTGTTCTCCCCTTTTTAATATAAAACTTATCATTTTTAACTGTGTATTACAGAAGAGAACCAATGGTGCTCCAAATGGGTTTTATTCAGAGATTGACTGGGAAAGATATGTAAGTAAGAGTAATCACCTGGCATTCATACCTTCCCAAGAACATTCCTTATTATAAGAATTTTCTGAGAACTTGCCTCTCTGTTTTGTGTGTGTGTGTTCACTGTGTTTCTTTCACACTTTAGTACATCTCATAATCACAGCACAAAGCGGATAACAATATTTGAATATTCAGGATTTCACTGACATGTCTAGCTGCCCAGCTATCCAATTGGGATCTTAAATTTGGCCCACGTAGAAATATATTGTTCTCACAGTTTATTTATGACCTTCAAACTGCTGAGCAAGTGAGAGTTCACCTTCCTTCTAAGCCCTCCAGCACATGCATAGAATTTAGAAGAATTTTCCTCACTTGTGCAAAGCTTTAGGTTGCCAGGAAACACTCTCACTATCTTATTCAAACTAGGCAGGCATGAAACATCAGTTTTACTACACACTCACCCGTCACCTGCGCCTGTCAGAAGGCTAAAGGAAGATGTGGTGCCTTTTCTTACACAGCAGTTTGGAGAAGGTTAGAAATACCAGTCGTTCTCTTGCTGTTTCTTACCTTCTTCAAACTTGTATGCAAGTGAGCTAAGACTCTGCCTCTGACAAACAGATGGAACATGAAAAAATACATAGTTTCCCCTCCGTAGTGATGCAGTTTGCACAAAAGAGAAAACTACAGCTTCTTTCTTTTTCTAGATTACCATGCAAATTGCCATCAAATTTGGAGCCCCTAGCAAAATTGAGAGTTGTGTCACACCTGTTTCAGGTTTAAGTCTCTGCTGGTTTTGGGAATTGCAACTAGAGCTAGAAAAGGATACGATCTTGGAGTAATTTGAATGAATTAAACCAGCAACAATTTAAATTATTTAAGGAAAATAGTGCATTCATATAGATGTGGATGCGAGTTTACACTTTACTCTGGAACAGAGATACATAAACAACCCTGTGTTCAGCTCAAAGGTTTTTGCTTCCTTTTAGTACTCATAAAAGCTTGAGGGCTTTTGCACATGCTAAACATAAAAATGTTTGCCAGCCATTGTCTGAACTGCAGTGTCTTTCAATATACCTACTTGAAATCAGCAGAAATACGGTCTCCATGATTTTAACCAGGCAGATGTAAAGATGTTTCATCTCTGAAAGCACCATGCGTGGGGCAGAAAGCAAACCTGCTTCTGAAAGGCCCTTGGGGCATGAGGATTATCAGCAACAGCTTTGGTTTTTGTCCTGCAAAAACCTTTCTTGAAGTTCTAGGTCAGGCTTCCTCAACCTCGGCCCTCCAGATGTTTTGAGACTACAATTCCCATCATCCCTGACCACTGGTACTGCTAACTAGGGAACATGGGAGCTATAGGCCAAAAACATCTGGAGGGCCAAGGTTGAGGAAGCCTGCTCTAGGTTTTACAGCCCCAGAACATGGACATTAGCAGTGCTGTCAGAACGCAAGATCTTGGGCTGCAAAAAGCAGTCAGCCCCACACAGCCTTGTGGAAAGGGGGACTAGCCTGGGGGGGGAGGGGAGGGGGAGCAGAACAGACCACTTTGATTCTCCTCGCAGTCATTTGAGAAGGAGTGTTTGCATATTTGAGCACCCTTGCTTCAAAGGGATGCCCTAGCCCTACTTTGGAATATCTTCTAATCTTTTCATGTTAATTAGATTGTGCAAAATTGCCTTGGAAGAATGGGAAGGAGCCAATAAAATGTTAAAGACCAATTATGCTAATAAGGTGGGCACCATTTCAGACAAATTTCGTGCTGTTAGTATGGAAGGTGTCCAAGTTAATTAGAAGAAATTGAAATTTCTTTTGGAATAGTTTTTGCTTGCTTTAGCTGAAAAGAATTTAAAAGTTCAAGTGTGTTCCTGTTTACAATGATCACCTTTAAAATCACACAACTTGATCTGGTAATATAACAAAATTACTGTAGTCCCTAAGTGTGTGTGTGTGTGTGTGTGTGTGTGTGTGTGTGTGTGTGTGTGAAGTTCTTCCTCTTCACTTTGTATACCAAGTATATATAATATATATGTGCATTATAAGTAAAATAATCAAAATATTACTATTATTTTTAGTACAGTTACTATGCCCAGTTTGAGGAGACTGGGTGTTTGGGTTGAAGTATTATTTGGCATGATTAATATCTATAAATAGAGTGGTATGCTACAATATTTTTTTTAACACATGTGTCATGCATTCTTTCCAGACATTGTTTTTTGGAAAATGCTTCAATAAATGAGATTTGATATAGAGACAGTATAGTTCAAATAAACTGCTCTTTCTGGTACTACCTTTTTGGCTTTATCAACCAGCTGTGTCTCACTGTAACTGCATTTCCTTGTCATGGTCAGATCCCCTCCTGTTGAGATTTAGATTGTCAATTACTTTTCTCTTCTGCAAAGACGGGGGCCTATTCGAATGGTCTGCTGTCGAAGACTGATGGAACCAATTGGCTTCCAGGAGACTCTGGGGGTATTTTTTTCTGCTGAGAGGTTGAGGTCCTGGTCTATCTTTGCAATTTAGGATTTGCCCTCTGTTCACCCCTAAGGGCTTTGCCTGAGCCCAAGTAGTACCATGGTATACCCTGGAGTTGAGAGCAATAAAGCAGGTTAGAATATGATTATAATGCAAGTAGAGGAAGAATTGGAATGAATGCAGTTGAAAGCAAGTGTGTGCTCATTGTAAAGCCTATTTTGTGCTGGTGAAGGCAGTAAAAAATTACTTCTCTGCCTCCATCATCCTTGGTGTCTCATCCAGCAGAGCTTTATAGGATGCTTTTACATATTGGCCTGAAGGATATGGTGGAGCTCTCAATGGCCTGCTGTGAATTATTTGTAAGGCATGTTGAGGATATGATTGCTTGTATCCATAGAGACCTAGATTTCACTATTATAGCAGGCCAGTTTCTAAGTGTATCCAGGACACTATTTTGTCAGATGTTCATGGATGAGTTTCAATTAATAAGGCTTGAGAATGTGGATGATGTGCTTGGAAGGGTGTAGGTGTTCTTGGCCCCGTACATGTTATGACTGATAACATCCAGTAGGGAGGGGATGGCCAACTAGCCCAAGAAGATACTGTATTTTTTGCTCTATAAGATGCACCAGACCACAAGACGCACCTAGTTTTTGGAGGAGGAAAACAAGGAAAAAAAATATTCTGAATCTCAGAAGCCAGAACAGCAAGAGGGATTGCTGGGATAGCCGGCAGCCTGCTTTCGCTCCATAAGACGCGCACACATTTCCCCTTACTTTTTAGGAGGGAAAAAGTGAGTCTTATAGAGCAAAAAATACGGTAATTAATGCCTCTCTGAGAGGGGGAGTAGTCCCATGAAACAGCCAGCAAGACTACTCATTAATAAAATTCATTAGACCCAAAAGTTATGTATAACTATAGACTGGTTGCAAATGTCCCTTCTTGAGTCGGTGGGCACCAACCAGCTCTAGTCTCCAGGCACTCTTGGGTGAAGCTGATTTTCTAGATCTACTTCATTATGTGTTTAGGCCTGGTTTAGGCACTGAGGCCATCTTGTATTATACCTTGTGTCAGCAGAGAAATGGGGGAATGTGTCCCCATTGATTGTCCTTGATCGCTTGACAACTTTCCATATGATGGTCCATGATGTTTTTCTTGGGAGCACCAGTGATAGGATGCTTGTATTCTGATTATGTTTTTATATGATTATGCAATTTATTACTGTATTTTAATTTTAGTTGTAAATCACTTTGGAGCTTTTTGAAGAAGGAAGCAACACAGGAATTTTGTAAACCATCAGAAAATAAGCAGCTGGTTCTGTTATGAATGTTGTCATGGCCATGTAAACCAAGGTGGAGGCTAGATTTGATTTTATTAAATGAGAGCCAATTTGATCTCTGATACAAGGACATCACTTTTATAGAGTAGTAACCAGAAGGCAAAGGTGCAAGAAGAAAATTCTATCAGGCACTGGAAATGAGCCCTTCTTTAGCAAGAGGCCTCATGCAAATGTTTGTATACATAATGCTTTGATGTCTTCCATATTTCCAAGCAACCATTTTCTTATATTAGACATATTCCTGATCTATTTAATATTTTCACCCCACATTCCCCCTACAGCACAGAGTTCAGAGCAGTTAGCACAACTGTTTGACTGCCTGGCTGAGAAAACAGGTTCCTGGGTAGACTCTTTATTCTTAGCTAAGCTTAGAGAGCACTGCACATACCAATAGTTTATTGGACAAGTGCTTCTTATTAATATGAAATTGGTGGGAGAGAGGGGAAAGAAAGAGTGATTACTTAATGTTTTGCAAGTACTCTAATAGCTTCACTATGTTTGCTGCACTAGAATTCACCTGAGCTTGATGAAGAAGGATACAGCATCAGACCAGACGAACCAGGCTATATCCTTCATGGTCAGTTTTGCAACTGAGTTTGCAAACTCTGAAACAAGTGTGGGTTCGGTTCAAGTGTGGCCACCTGCTGCCATCCTCCCTACCGCTGGATGCCCCTGAAACATCAGCATATATTTTATTTTATATATTTATCAAATGTATATCCCGCCCCTCCTCCCAAAGGAGCCCAAAATGTTCAAGAGGCTTTATGAATGAAAAGATAGTGGCCGTAAGTAAAATTTAATTTTAAGCAATCATTATAAAAAGAAAAAAGGAGCCAACACTCATGCCTGGTGTTGAAGGCAGTGATGGTCTGGGTAGGGACCAAGAAACTGAAATTGATCCTGATGGAGGTATTGTGGATGGCCCGATCTTATGTCCAGGAATTAGGTGGATGACCTGTTCTGAAAGGGTTGCACTTACTCTGAAGGTACAGGTTTGTAGTCTGGGAGTACTTGCTGATCCAGAATCAACTTACACAGGGGTTACGTTCTGCTGATCAAGTGTAAAGCCAAAATTGCATATAGTCAAAACACATTGGGTTCAGTGGCAGATGGGATTGCCAAAATCATTTTTCCTGGAACCCCACTTCCTTTCCACCCCTTTTATTTTATTTTACTTTAGCCAGACGTGTAAAGCTGAATACGCACAAGTTAAATGTGTGCAGGTTGCAAGTTGCCTGTGTTAGAGGCTCCAGTGGCCCTTGTGGCCTCTAGAAGTGCTAATGCCCAGCTTAGGCTAGTCCACAAGCTGTGGCTATTCCTGGACAAGAATAGCTTGGGCTAAGCATGCTGTACTGATCTCCCATTTGGATTACTGCACCCTGCTGTGTGTAGGGCAGCACTTGGAGACAGTTTGGAAGTTGCAGCTACTGGTAGGGTTCTGGTCCTGAAAATGCTGAGCTGCTAGGCCCGATTCCAGATGTTAATACTAGTGTACAAAATCCTAAATGGCTTGGGCCCAGTAGCATTATAGTTTGCCTTCCGCAATAATAACCATCTCATATCTTACGGTGCTGCTGCTGGTTGCTGTTACTCT
This sequence comes from Podarcis melisellensis, assembly GCF_964234715.1. Lineage (NCBI taxonomy): Eukaryota > Metazoa > Chordata > Lepidosauria > Squamata > Lacertidae > Podarcis > Podarcis melisellensis. The sequence goes on from NC_138538.1 coordinate 61,695,886, forward strand.
CTGGAATTTGTAGATCTGTTTTTATCATTGTTGGCCCATGCCAATCAGTTCCAAAAGTTATATTTTGTGATTCAACAACATTTCTCTTTAACTGTGATCTACCTACCAAAGGAAAGCACTTTTATTCCTCAAGTGAATCTGAAGAGGAAGAGGAGGCACACAAGAAATTCAACATTAAGATTAAGCCCTTGCAGTCTAAAGATGTTCTTAAGAGTGCGGCAACCGTTGATGAACTGAAAGCCTCTATAGGCAACATTGCACTTTCGCCATCTCTAGTGGTAAGCAAAACTCTTTTTTTAATATGGTGATTGATTAGTTTTCAAAAATTAACTTTGCTTAGCTTTCTTGTTATATTTGTTGCTTGAATTAGCATTTTTATTATAACAAATCTTGGTTTTATCACACAATGGCAAGGCTTTTTAGAAACTATTTTTGGTTCAGGATGTGTTGAAAAATGTGTTCTGCATGTTGACAGGTTGCTTTTTTAAGTATATTGCTGAACTGCACTAGCAACTTTCTGTGCATGCCAAGTACATTTCAGTAAGCCTAATGTTTCTCATATCAGTGAATGGCACGGCTATTTTGATCCATGCCAAAAGAAAAAACATTTGCAGCACTTTAACAAAAAATAATACATTACTAATTATAGATGACTTTACTTGTTAAAAATAGGGTCACATTTTTGTAGGTACACTTTGATTATAATGCCCACAAGCCAGATAGCCATATATTGATTTTGTGAGCTCAGGAGAGGTCCTTGATCTTTTTTAAGGAGAAGTAGACCCCCTCCTATGCTTTATGCTGAGCCACCCTCTGAGACTTGAAAGCCAGCCATTATGTATGCTTAAAGGTGTAAAGTTGTAATTTGGCAACGTAAGATTCCATGTAAAGTCAGAATCTAATTTATTGGAAATAGTCTGGATTGTTATGTCATAAGGGGCAGCAGAGAATGAATGAAGATGCTATTGTTTTGCCCCTTGGAGAAGGAGAAGCCATGCAAGTAGTTCTGTGATCTGGAGGATTCCCCCACCCCCAACAGAATACAAGGCTGCAATTTGAAAGGAAAGACTGGCACAGAGGGAGAGGTACTTTTTTAGCACTTTCCCCACATACTATTTCCATCTGAAAATTTTGCACACAAGCAGGACTTGCACTCCTGTAACACTTTCCGGGGAGAAAGCCCCACTGAACACAGGGAGACCTCATTAAGCATGCATAGGATGACACTGTAAAATGTTGTAAATGTATAAGTGGAGATATGAAGTGTGAACACAACAAAAGTGTTTGTCGTAAAGAGAACAGAGCTGTGGTAAGCTACTAGTCCTTGTGTATCCAATGACAGCAACTAAGAAATAATAATAATAATAATAATAATAATAATAATAATAATAATAATAATAATAATAAATAAATAAATAAATAAATAAATAAAAAAAATTATATCCTGCCCTCCCCAGCCGAAGCCGAGCTCAGGGCGGCTAACAACAATAAAACAGTACAACAGTACAACACAACACAACACGCTAAAATCATTCATTATAAAATTAATTCAACTCACACCAATGGCAACCATTGGGCCAGAGCTCCGCAAAGATTGCCGAAGGAGGGAGTCAGGCTGTGCCCTGGCCAAAGGCCTGGTGGAACAGCTCTGTCTTGCAGGCCCTGTGGAAAGATGTCAAGTCCCGCAGGGCCCTAGTCTCTTGTGACAGAGCGTTCCACCAGATCGGAACCACAGCCGTGTTTTAAATAATAAAATAATTTATTGAAGTGAAATAAAAAGAGGTTGCCAGCCATGAGAGAGAGCTTGGAGATAAAGGCTTTGGAGGACCTTCTCCCTTGTGGAAATTACTTGTACAGTATCCATTTCCCACTGGAGATTCCAGAACTCATAGGAAAGCAAAGGAGCAGGGATGGAGACTGAACCCCTTTCAGGGCAAGCAGCAGTTTGTATATTTCAGTGTGGGCTCTGTCTCTTTAAAGTCTCATCTGACTTGTCTTTGTTAGCATGCAATGTCTTGAAGCTTTGCAAAAAAAAAAATCCTACTCACCCCCCTAAACTGTTCAGATTTGAGGGGGGGGGAGTTGTAGGCTCCCTTGTTAAGGAGGTTAGGCAACAATGCCTTTTAAAAATTGTGTTATGTGTGGGGCCGTAGTCCAACAGTATTGCTTGTGAGTTTTGAGGACTGTGGAATAAAAAAAAATGTGAAAGTAAAATCTCAGAAGTCACTGTTTTGTGTGCTTGTACATGAACCCATATGCTTTCTCTAAAATTTTACTCTAAATCCAAAGTAGCCAATGTCTTATTGGACTACGATTCCCATCAGGCCCATAGCCAATGGTCAGGAATGATGGGAGCTCTATTCTAACAACATCTAGAGCAGTGTTTCCCAACCTTGGGCCTCCAGATGTCTTTGGACTACAACTCCCATCATCCCTAGCTAGCAAGAACAGTCGTCAGGGATGATGGGAATTGTAGTTCAAAAACAGCTGGAGGCCCAAGGTTGGGAAACACTGATCTAGAGGATGTCAGATTAGCTACCTCTGCTTCTATCATCTGGAAATTTTAATCTAAAGTGAGGACAAGCATATATGACAGCTGAATCACATTTATATAATTTTGTTCAATTTAGAGAGCATGTTTGGGGGGGGAGGTGAGGATGGGTTATCTTTTCCTGCTAAAACAGGTTTTCTTATTTTGATAAATGATTTTGCATTGAGGGCCAGGGGCCTGGCATTGTTGAGTAGAACAGACTTATCACATACACAAACTGATAAATACATTGCAATACTTTCTCTGAAAGCTTTTGTATAACCTGGTCACCGGAGGCGCTGCTGAACACACAGCACCTGCAGAAGGCTGAATTTTGTAGCTTCTAGGGAAAACCCACTTAGGTTGAAAGTGCTGCAACGATCAACTTATTTTTGGAAAATGGGATGCTGCTTTAGTGACAAGAAATGCTAGAGATAATACCCTTGGATCACTTCTAAATCCTTAGTTTTGTTTTCTATCCAGTCTACCATTGTTCTAAAAATCAAGGGTAGACTGCTGTCAGAGGGGCACACAAACAAAACGTAAATGTAAGACTGACTTACATGTTACTAATTCATATCTACATCGCAAATATCCCATTTTCCCCTTTGCAAGGAACCCAGGGTTTTATAGTTATGTGAGGTGAACAGTGCTTCAGGACTTTTCAGTACCCTCACAGAAGTACTATTCCTGACATTCTTGGGAAAAAGCCATGACAGAATATATCCTGGCAACAGAAAAACTGGAGAACGCCCCTAACTGATCCCTCGTCACTGCTAATACTAACATATATCTATAATTAATTGCTGTTCTAAGTAATAGTGTTCTGTGGGTACATAATTGCTTAAAAGCTTTTCAGTTTACAATAGAACAAAATGAATTATCATTAGCTGTTTTTAATTTGCAATCAAATAAAGTTTTCCAATGTTGATTGACTTTTAGCAAGTGCATTTTCATCTGATACTTAAGTTTTAATAATATGGAACTAGCTCCATAATAGGAAGTAGGTGTCAATGTCAACTTTTGTTTATTTATTTGTTGGTCTCAACCTTGTAAACCAGAGCAAATAAACCCTGAAGTTGTACTAAATTAAACCACATAATGTGTTTTAACAATACTGCTGGGATCACATTTATGTTGTTTTTAAATTTGCTGTTGCATTCTGTTTTTTGCTTATGTGCTGTGGCGGTAGGTCTTTATTCTAGCAAGTGAGCTTTGCAGTCATTATGCAGTCACCAGGCTGTTGCAGCTGGGCTTGGAGGCAAGACAACAGTGCATTATATTGTTGTATATGGAAGCCAGGTTCAAGAGTTGATTTGTGACACTCATTTCCTGGGCTGTGGAAGATGTGGGAACAGTAAATCAGAATGATGGCTTTGTTGCAGTGCAGAAAATGCAGCTTCCTGATCTACTGATGTTGTACGTCTTAAGGAAGCTTGGCATGTAAAGCAGTAATGCTCTTTATGGAGAGCAGGATGCTAATAAGAATAACTGAACTAAATTGCTCTGTAACTACACTCTTTTAATAAGGACAGGATATATACCAAGCAAACTGCATTGCTTTACATTCTTTTCTAAGACAGCAGCACTTCATGCTGTTATATTTAAAAGCAGTAAATTAAGTAAGATATTTGGGGTGTTTAATTCAAAAGACTGTACTCTGATCAATAGAAGTGATGCCTTATTTTCTAACACAACACTTGGTTCACAATAGTTGGATTCCATCTAGTGTATGAAAGCATTGTATATTTGTTTTCCACATCCTATTATTGGCTAAAGGGTAAATGCCAGCATCCTCACAAAGTCTTTATATTTCATCCATAAGGCACCTAGGGTGGTATATAGAGGAGATGGCTGACTACTCTGCTCCTTTAAGCTTTTATAAGAGGCAGAGGACGGTGTGCTTGAGGATATCCATTAGCTAAGAAGAAATCAGGTAGGAGCAAAGACGATTGTGTGGAGCAGTTACTTTAGTTACTCAATTATTGTTTCTGCTGTACCTGATAAGGATGAAGGTGGTCAAGAAAGCAACAGGATAGGCGATTGCAGCTTCATTTAAAACTTTTATTGTCAAGGGGTCTTTCTTTAAATTTCAAAACACTAACAAAAGTCAAGCAGGGTGGAAACTCCAGATATGATTGGCAATTCTTTCAAAAATTACATTTATTATCGTGTCTATAGGGCTCCAAGGAGCTCTGGCATACATTGTCCAGGCCTGCAAGTGTTGCCCTTTTGTGTAGGGTTTCACTGTCCCTCTTGCACCCTCTTTTGGGTTCCTTTCTTCCAATCTGTCCTGCCATCCTGTTCTCTAGGCCTAGTTAGCCTGACCTTACATTCATTCCACCTGATTCTCCTTAGCCTAGATCCTCAGAGGTATTCTAACAAGGCAGAACAAGCATGGTGGGGGCAACATAATGGCAGACTCTACCCCAACTTTCACATGTTCATTTAGAGGTACTAAAGTGAACCTGATGCACATGGCATTTGTGCATGTGTACGGACCTCTTTATATGACCAGGAATCCTTCAAAGGCCAAGTTTCGGATTGTGTAGAGACATCACTAAGCATTAAACTTACTTCAGATGTTGAAACATGCTAGAGGTGGAGACTCCCAGCACAGTGTTGGTATCTCTCACCACCAGATAAATTGCACTATTCAGTTATATGTGACGGTAGCACCTATGTTCTTTTCATGTGCCTGCCCCTGTTCACAAAGTAAAGCTAGGGATGGGATGGTCTTTCCCTGTAATTTACATCTCCGCAGTTAATTTCTCTTGGCACTTTTGTCTGCTCCTGAGTCACTTCTAGCATTGGAGCCAGGAAAGAAGAAAAGTGGATGGAGTAGTGAGGCACAAGACAAGCAGCAGGGAGGGTTCACCTTCACCAATAGGACTTTCCTTTTTCTCTTCTTTTTTTAGTGTGTTTCTTTTTTCTTTTCTATTCTTTTCTCTTTTTTTGATATATAGTTACTTCTTCCTCCATGTCAATTAAGCTAATAGACTTAGCAGTGCTTTGCTCTGCCCTGTAACCTGCTTTAGCCAATGGCCATCTGCTCAAACACCGAAGCATCAAACAGGATTGAGGCACTTGGGAGCGAGTAGCATTTGCTGGATATTGCAGTGTCTCAAAATAAATAGAATAAGGAGGACAACCAGGAGTCCAGATAAGAGACAAATGAGAAGTTGTTATCAGAAATAAACCAAACCTCTTTTGGAATATGAATTGCATATTCATTAGAGGACCCCATAAGGTCTTAAGTACCTTCCGGGAGGCACCTGCTCTAGAGCTGAAAAGCAGAACCAAATTTCTTTCCTTATATAGGAGGGACTTCCATGCACTTATCAGACTGGCTTTACCTGCCAAGCCTCCAGGTGGTGCTTGGTTGAAGCTCCTAAGAGCCGAAATGGTTCCTGCTTCCTTTGGGGTGGGAGGTGGTAGAAATCCCTTTATTCCTTTGGTTGCTGCCTCCAGATATCCTCTCCCCCTTCCTACCAACACATCCTAGGCTTGGCAGTCGGGTTGTGGCTCCAAGGGTGAGGGTAGCGATCTGAGTTGGGTAGGTGTGTACCAGAATCTCTTGATGCTGATGGATGACGGGCAGAAGGAGGCTGGGTGCTCCACATGATCTACCATGGGGCACTGCTTTGACATCCCTGACCCACAGGGTATGTGGCTGCGTGTGGAACCCATCACAGAACTCTTATCTTATAGAACTTTCTTGCATGGCCATAGCAAGCATGCATGCTTAATGGAGCAGCACATTGGAGGATTGAGGCAGCAAAGAAAATACTTCCTGAGGTCTATGGCAGGTCCCAGGGCCAGTCTTAGGACAAGAGGAAATAGGAGCTTCAGGGACCATTCTGGTTCCTCCTCTAGAAGCTCTTCCAGAGCTCTTGTACTTCCCACAAGCGTGCAGCCCATGGGTTCCAAAGAGGCACCTCCTCTCTTTGGTGGGGGAGGGATGACAACCCCCAAAAGAAGCAAGCCAACACATTCCCCTCATTGGCTATGATACTGCCACTGCGCAAAGCTAAGCCAGCATGTTCCCATTGACCCTGGGGTTCATTCCTAGCCAGGCTATATGAGGCAGGGTCGGAATCCCCAAATACAGGAAGTGGCAGAGGGGGAAAGACTTTAGGAGTAAGACAGAAAGCAGCCTGCCCTGCTGTTTCCTTTGGAAGTTTTCCTGGTGCTTTTGGTGAACGCCGCAGAAGCCACCCAGAAGGGAGCAAGAATCGCCTTCCCACAGGGTCCTCCCTGGGCGTAGCCAGGATTTTTGTTAGCAGGGGCAGGCTTCATGCTGGGGGGGGGGGCAGAACCTCAGTTAAGTATTTTTATTGATTTACTTGATCTAGAGGGGCAGCTGCCCCCCTTAGCCACGCCCATGGGGTCCTCCTTAGGCATTGCACCTGCCTAAGGCTTTGAAGACAGAGTGGGTAAGCCCAACTAAGGGCTGGCTTAGGCTGGCAAACAAGCTGCATTTCCTCCCCAAGAAAGCAGTGGAGCTGTTGTATGTGCCTGTTCATTTATTATGTCAGCTCCTAAACTGGGGAACACCCAGACGAGGAGGCTTTTCTTATGTAACCTTTTCCCAGGTCAGGATGGTCCAGGTAAAGGAGGTTTTTGAGGAATATTTCTTTGTTTATTCAGCTCCCCAATCACTTCCAGTCTTGTTCTGGGGAGTATGGAAAGGCCATAATTTTGCTCTGTTTGCTGGCTGCAGAGGAGGTGCCCCCTCCCAAATAACCTTCTGAGAACAGCAGTCCACAGTAAGAATTTGTTTTTTTCACAACAAGAACCTGTCTTGTGAATCTTGCTTTATTCCATTCCTTAAGTAGATGGCAAACAAATAATTTTTGATTGAAACTGAGGCTTAGTGAGAGGTTTCTTCTGTAGTATTTGATGGAGGAACTACTCAGAGGCTTCTGTTGAGTTGTAATAGGTCTCTTATTGGATTACAAAAGGAAGCTCATTATTCTAAATGTATAACCCACAAGTTTTCTACTCATTTAAATAGGGTGGGGGTGATAGTACTAGCCTGCTTAGCCAGAAGAGAATGCATGTCTCTTCAGTTACTTAGTGGATCACATCTATCATCCCTATTTTCTGGAAATGGTTTATTTTATTATCCTTATTAGCTAAAGAAAATCTGATAATGGAAGCCAGGATAATGATTGGCATTTTCCTGACTACTTCTGTTCTCAAGATAACTACCAGAATGATGTCTCAAATAACTGCCAGAAGAATGTAGCAGTATTTGGTTGTATACAAAACACCTGTAACATCACCATCATAACAGTAATATAACATTGAAAGTTTGTTTTCAAGTCAAATAGCTTTTCACGAAAGTAAGAAACCAAAATTGTTGCAAATGCCTGTTGTGGAGAGAATAAAAACAAGTCCACACTTTTTGAAAGGATACAGCTTTTAAAGCCCATCAGGATACTCCGTTTACTGCCATATACATATGTTAATGGAAAATTGATTGTGGGGTTTGAGAATATAGTTTCTCTTTATTTGGTGTACCAGCAATGTGTAACTGGGCATTTACAATGTAAGACTGCAATTGTATGCACTCTTATTTGGGGGGTAAATGTCATTTATCTCAGTGGAACATATTCCTGAGTGAGTATGCATAAGCTGGGATCAGACTGCACTTACATTATTGGTTTACACTTCCATATGAGTATTTACTCTATTTTGTATATGATAACCTTTTAGGCATTTCAGAATTTGTTAGTTTGCTTGTAATGCAATCCTAAGCATACTTTCCTATAAGTAAGTTTCATGGAAATAAATCCCATTTTACTACTGAGCAGACCTGCTTGGACAGGAGACTGGGATATGCTATTTCATGGAGAGTGATACTCTATGCATAAATGCTTAAGTTTTTAGAAAATGCTTATTCTCCCTCCCTTTTCTCCATTTGTTAATGCATTCTATAGAGGAAAAGTCCGGTAAGAAATTTTCTATCCCGTTTTCTTTCTTTGTATCTATCATTTTAATGGATTATTTGCATTAGAAAGTATTCACATTATTTATCTTTTAAAAAAAAAACAGTCTATAAAACCAAGAATATAAAATGCAAAATCTTATTATTTACAGGTACTGGTAATTTTCCATTTGGCTTTCTTTATGAGTGGTGGCTAATCCCATTCAATTCATATTGCACATAAATATATGTAATGGTATGAAGCTTTAAATCCTAACAATACTGGAATAAATGGGGACATTGCAAATTTCCACAAGTAAAGTATGAACCTCTGTAACTCTACTTCTGGTTTCTTGACTGTTCATAAAATCATTCAGCCATAGTATTTTGTGGCCTATTATCATCATCATTATTATTTACTAAATTTGTATACTACTCTTCAGCTGAAGATCCAGTGCTGGATTTTCTTTCATTTCACTGCATTAATTTCTCCAAGTTTTTTAGACAACATGAAGACTGCTGTACAGTCTGGTTCAACCAGACATCCAGGACTTTGCTATATTGATATGCTAATTTGACCCCTTTCCTAAATTATGGAGACATAAAAAGGGGGTTAGCACCTCCACCACTAAATTCATGTATAAACTTTTACATCCACAGTAGTTTTCTTTCACTTCCATTGGGCTTATGACATCTGTACCCATCCTGCCACCCCACAAAATCCTCCCTTACCTGGGTTGTGTGGCAGCACCTGAGAAGTAGTGGTGAGCTCTGGTAGGATCTTGCAAAGCACATGAGATCTAGCCAGAAACTGCCACTGCTGCTTCTCTGCTAGTGTGGGTGGGGTGCCCATGGGGGAGTCTCCTCATGGGTGGGCCAAGGAATACACGTTGCGTACTTATGAGAATTAGACCTATTTGGTTTACTCTGCTTTGTGGTGGAAGTTAGTGCAAAAGCACAATTGGAGCAACAAGCTGCACTGGCGTGGAGAGGGGTGGGGTGAGAATAGCATGACAGGCACTTTCATCTTGTTATCTGTAGACTCATCATGACGAACTATTTCCTGCAATAACGTGCACACTTTCCACAGTTCAACTAGCTACTATATGCGTGTGTCAACAGGCTTCCACTCAGCTACCCCTTCCCGATACAACAGTTGCAGTTGAGGGCATGTAGCCCTCTAAACAAAGTTGAAATCTGCTGATGGGCTGTTTGGCAGTAAGAACAGAATTCAGTCCCCTTGGACAGCAGCTGATCAGTGAATCTTAGCTTTGTTTAAAAGGCTATATGTGCATGGTCTCAGCTGCTTCATATGACATTCTGTAGGATAGGATCAGGGCTGGCCCACCCATGAGGAGACTCCCCCATGAGGAAAATTGTGTCTGCTTGGTGGGCTGAGACCAAAACTAAAGGCTAAATTAGTGGCATACTAGATATTTGCAGATTCCTTTCCTCAGCCTTAAATGTCACAGATAAGTAGAAGTGGCAAGCAGTTGCTTACTGGAAAGAATGATAGGAAAATATGTATTGACAAATTCTTGGCTAGTGTGTATTGGCATTGTTCCACTGAAGTAACTGAAACTGTGTGAGATCATGAGCACAGTAGTATCCAAGCTATAGCCAAAGATAGTCCAACTCTCTCCAGAGAGCACTGCTGCTTCAGTTATATTTATTTATTTTAGAGGTTTACATACCACCAGTAGACAAAGTATCTAAGCGGTGAAGACAACACACTCCTAAAAGAGCATAAATGCTATAAATTACTCGGCATTTCCTGGTTGGTTTGATTTGCATTGCAATATGATTCCAAACTGATCCTTGTGCATCTTCGGCTCTGTTGTTTTTATAATCTCATCTAAATCAATAGCCAAGAACATTTTTCAACATTTATGCACTCATGTTCAACAAGTGCCTCACCTATATTCCTTTATTTGGGCAGTCATAAATACATTATTACCCATTTTGGTATGGGGGAACTAAGAAGGATGGCTTGCCTAATCTCTCTTTGCATCTTGTGTACTTTTGTATGCCACAGCATTTCCTGTATTTATAAGAATTAATGTGATCATTCTTCGGAAAACTCGTGACGTGTGTGCCTGTTTGTCTGTATTTCTCTACTAATTTCTTGCTGCAAATATGCCAACACAGCAGAACTCTAATTTGCCAATTTATTTTTTAACAAGGATTTACTAGAGACATATGAGAAGGGGAGCTTGAGGGCAGATTAAAATTTGCTAGGCTTCTTAACAATCAATGTCTCACCCTTCCATACCTATGGCATGTCTTCCTTTAGTTAGGTTTATGGGGTATCAAGGGGTCAGACTACAAACGACAAGGTAGATCTGTGATTGGATAATCTTTTTTGTTTTAAAAACTTAAGAGCAGTGACAAAGAGCCCCTCAGCAGCTCTGAGTTGAGGGAATATTTACCCTTTCCCCCTGGGTCAGTTCCAGAATTTGGAGTGCTATGTGCAGGCTGCCATTCTAGGTTCCATCCTACCAGAGTATCTAAGCTGGGCAGCCCCTTTGGTATTGCTGCATAGGCCTCAAGGAGCCTCAAAGTTAACCATTTATTTCCAAAATTTCTGCAGACATCTATATAGCTTACTCATTAAAAGGACATCAGATAGGTTCGGGGTCTGCATGAGACGGGGAATCTGGGGAAATTGTTTACTTAATTTGTGAAGCTAGAGGAAGATCTCATCATCCAAAGTCCTTTTTTATTATTGATCTGTCACTCTCTGACTAGGTACCTTTCTCTCTTCCTTTTTGCTGATAACAGAGGCGCAGCCCGGTAAGACGTTGCATGACTTTTCGCGTTAAATCAGTAGCAGGAATGACTGAGAGTGCTTGTCATTTGGGTTTAATTTAAATTAGTTTTGTGAACTGCAAGTACAGCAAATTGATCTAACTTAAAAGTAATTGGGTGAAAATTACTGTTCTTTCAGGGGTGTGTGGCTATCTGTAGCAGCCTTGTTCTGTTATAGAAATACTGAATGGAACCATACTGGCACTGCTACAGATTCCACATAATACCTGTTCCATATTTGTAAAAAAAATCCATTGTTTTGTGTGGCAGCACCTCCTCTTTGGAACTCCCTGCCTATTGCAATCAAGCAGATGCCTTCACTGTACTCTTTTCAGTGCCTGCTAAAAACATTCCTGTTTAGACAAACCTCCCAGATGCTTAGAAAGCTGAGGTAATTTTAATCTGTTTTAGTATTTAAACTTGTGTGTGTTTTAAAGTAGGGTTGTGAATTTTCTTGATTTTCTTGTTTATCTTTTTGTAAACCACTTTGAGGTGCCTTTAAAAAAATAAAATCAAGCAATCTCTAAATTTTATTAAATAAATCAAAGATTGCTTAGGAATTCTTTCATGTTTTATTTAAGTCTCAGTAGTGCCACTCTTGAAACTGCCCTACACAGAAACTGTTCTCCTTGGAGAAATTGATAATTTTTGGATTACTTCATTTTGAATAAAGCAGTCTGCCAACTCTCATGATTGTTCAGAAAATTTTCAAACCAATTTCTTCATAGAACAAGGAAGCAACCATGCTAACTGAATTGAGCTATTGCCAAGATGAACTTCCCTGGTTGATTTTCTTTTTCTTTTCTTTTTGAGGTTCTGACCAGAATTTTTTCACACTTGCTATTCCAGAATAAGAATACATCCATATACTTCCTGCAATGTATTCCTTTGATGTGATAAGGCGCCTATTTAACAAAACTGTGCAAAAAATAGCTTGGTCTTACAGCTTACTATTGGCTTCAAAAGAGAGAATTTGATGGAACATTATTTGTTTAATTGGCACGTGTTAACATCAGATATCTCATAGGCCGATAATATGACTAGAATATCCATTAGAATATGTTTCTGAGGATTGACTACAGAATGGAAATCTTGGCAAGAATCAGCTAGTGACGTGTTTGGCTAGGAACCAATTCTCTTTCACCAGACTTCTGCCTACAGTGCTAACAATAATTTTGTTGTCCTTAATAACTCCCTTCCTTGAACTTTGGTGTTACTGTCTCTTTCTGTAGCATAGAAGTATTCTTAGTGGAGATATTATTACAAAGCGTGATTTGAAAGGAGAAGTTTTTGTAAGAATTTGCCTAGAAAAACTGTTTTCTTTGACGATACATGCATTTTGCAGAAACATTGTGTGAGTGAAGGATGGATGTATGATGGTGGCAGAGATATGAGAATTAGTGACTGACAGTGAATTTGCCATATCTTCCCTGTTGCTATGGCAAATACTGTTGACAGCTGTTCTGATACCTTTTGCACATTCAGACATTGTTTCCCACCTGCCTCCTATTTTCAGAAGTTTTATCTCCTTCCCCCTGTCCCACCAATTGTTTCTTTATATCTTCTGGAATGTTAAAGCCTGCTTGGAAACATGTTTGATTTCAGTCCAATGCCGGTGATCAAGTGTGTGAGACTATGTATGAGTGCATTCAGAAGTTCTAGAACAGTAAATAAATGACTTGTCAAGCTCTCTGGATTTGTTTGGCACATCGTTGCAATTCCAAAATGTATGATCACTTTTTGTTTGTTTGTCTTGATTCAAAAACCTGAAATTCTCAAACACACAGTGTGCATGCACACGAAAGCTCATACCAAGAACTAACTTAGTTGGTCTTTAAGGTGCTACTGGAAGGAATTTTTTTGTTTTGACTATGGCAGACCAACACGGCTACCTATCTGTAACTGAAATTCTCAGGCAGTGCATTTGTAGCAGCTAATCAAATATTCTATTTGCCTATATCTGGTATATGTGTGTGAATGAATCTGCACTGGGGTATACAAACCTCCAAAATGAAGAATGTGAATCCAAGTTAATGTATATTTTATTTTAGCAGTGTTAATGCCTAATTCTGTTTTCTTTCTTTTCAACTAATGCAAGCTGCCATTTATTGTACATGTATAAAAGTATAATCCTATAGTCCTAAACTGTAGTTTTTTGCTTTAATTGTAGGGTTCAATTAAAAGGAATTTATCTAGTAAGTATATCTATTTACTGAATTTTGTTGGGACACAATATATCTCAGGAAATTGGATATATTTAGAATCATCAAGATTACATAATTTTACATCTTAATTTTCAAACTCTGGAATCATTGCAACAACTAATTTTTAAGAGACTAAAGTCTATATATTGTTAATGGGATAGTCCTCAAAATGCTATGAGGACATTATTCCATGCATTAGTATTAAATTATGCATGAATCTATAATGTAAAATTAACAGACTCTGACAGTCTCAAAATGAGATGACGCATTTTAAATGAAAAGGCATATGGAGTATTTGCAATTGGCTGAATGCACAAACCAGTTCAACAGGGCCTAAAATTACAAGATGTTCGTAATCTGGAACGATGAAGGGTATGGCTGAAATGGGATTTTCTAAAGCTTTCCCATAAAATTGGGCCACATGAAAATAGGTTAATGGCAAGTCATGGAGTCAGTTTATTATCTCACAACAAATGCATTATATGTTTTTAAGGTAGTAAATGAATAATATTTTTAGCAAGTTATATTCTGTTAAGAGACACCCATCATGAGTAATGTGAGGGGAGCAATTTGAAGCTGGAAGGGCATGCAGTGTCACGTTGACATGAATTATGAAAACTGGTTCAAATTATTCTGGAAAGGAATAATTAATAGTACTATATAAGTACTAAAACTAGTAAGAAATGGACTTGCGGAAGGAACGCTGTGGTGGCGCTGACATTATCAAATAGTTATGTGAACAAGTTTTCTAGAAGACACTATGAGAAAATTACCTTAAAATGGTATCTTATGTGCCAGGTGAAGAGATAGCAAGGCCCAGGCGTTCAACACCTACTCCAGAGCTTCTAAGGTTAGTATAAATGTTAAATTATATTTTAAAAAAACCTCATTCAAGTCATGGATGGTGTGGAATCCTTGTACCCAAATGATGTACGTGCTCTTGTTCTGGCTTACCAAGTCCTATCTGTCAAGCCTGTGCACACCTCATTATAGGAAAAGGCAGACCCTTATCCTTCTGTATGGAATGTAGCCTACTGAACAAAGATAAGTCACATAATAGCTCCACCCACTTTTTGCCTCTGGCCCTTCCCACCGCTGCAATGCAGCCCTCAATTGCTTTCCTATGAGGAAACGCTGCCTTGAACTGAAAATGGTTCCCCACCCCTACTGTAAAATAAAAATAAAAAATCAACTCTGCCTGTCACCTCTGCTGAATAAAAGATCCTTGCGCATAATTATCATTCAGCATCTGTGTTGTGCTGCAGCAAAAAAGCCCCGGAAGATCCTGCAGTACTAGCGCCACTATTTGGTCCACCTCTGGAGTCTGCATTTGAAGAAGAGAAGGTAGAAGGTAGGTGTTGCCAGTTAACTTTATCAATGTACCTTTCTATGTCTGACATGATGTTTTGTTTAATTTGTTTTACATCTTTATTTCATATGCCCGAGTTCTCTGAAGAGGTGTGGGCTACAAACTCAGTGAATCACATAAATATAAACTGTGAACGCAAATGAGTCTGTGAGTATGTATGTGTGCACTTGGTGAAATCTGCCACAAGTTAAAAAGGAGAGAGAAGTGTTTAGCAATTTCTAGGCAACCACATGATCTTAATTCCCAGACAAGAAGCAACTAATATTTGTCCATTGTTTGCTTTTCTGCCCTGTGGGGTAGTTGGTGCTAAGGGTATCTTGTCCCAAGCCCAAGTGTAGGGTTCAGCTAACACCCCTTGCAGTCCACTTTCCACCAGTGCTTCCTAGCCTTTCCCAATCCTGGCCTTAGTCAAGAGCAAGCTGGGTTGCTGATTCCTATTATATGTGACCCAGAAAAAACATGAGATCAAGCCATTGGACGCTGGTGGCGCTGTGGGTAAAACCTCAGGGCCTAGGACTTGCTGATCGTAAGGTCGGCGGTTCGAATCCCCACGGCAGGGTGAGCTCCCGCCGTTCGGTCCCAGCTCCTACCCACCTAGCAGTTCGAAAGCACCCCTAACTAAGTGCAAGTAGATAAATAGGTACCGCTTTCTAGCGGGAAGGTAAACGGCGTTTCCGTGTGCTGCACTGGTGCCGGCTCGCCAGAGCAGCTTCGTCACGCTGGCCACGTGACCCGGACGTGCGAACGGCGCCGGCTCCCAACCTCTTTAAGCGAGATGGGCGCGCAACCCCAGAGTCGGACACGACTGGCCCATACAGGCTGGGGTACCTTTACCTTTTACAAGCCATCCAAGGTGAGAATGTGGCTGAATACTTCCTTTCATCACTCATTATTCTTAATGGACAGACCTGCATGAAAATCTATGGTCATGTTGATTCTAACTCAGCACTGAATTAGGGGAATGGTTGTGGTAATTTAGGTGTCACTGTAAAGCTTTTGTGTTTTGCATATGACAGCTCCAACCATGTTACTTTTATTGGCAGAAATCTTGATACCAGAAAAGCAGTTAACTTCCTCATTGGCTAGAGGCACCAGGAGGCCATTGATCTCTATATCAATCTGTGTGTGTGTGTGTGTGTGTGTGTGCGCGCGCGCGCGTGCACATCCGGGGCAGAAAGACGCTCAGAATGGTATTCACGAATTTGGTGGTATATGCATTTCCCAGCACTGAAATTCATTTGTGGGTTTTGAAAAATGGTTATTAACAATTTATTTCCAAAAAATTCATATTCTTGTTATATTCCCTTCTCATTTTCCTCCAGCCATAATCTATCAAGTAGCTCCTACAGTTCAGTTTGGAATTAAGTTTGCATGTTACTTCTAGATTTGTATGCATCATGTTATATGTCTGTGACTTCAGCTCCCATAGATCACTCTGAGGTCTGGGGTTCTGTGCAGCCAGCAAGTCCAAGTGTAGAATCACCGAATTCATCACGACCTTTTCCATCTGGAAGTAAGTTGAGGCATCTCCTATTTGAAAAATTGTTGGGGTTTTTCATTTTGTTTTTCTCTACAAAACACTGAAACGTGAGATGGAAGTGGCAATGTTGAGGGTTATTGCTCATTATACTGTCATGGAAGCAAAGAGATATTAGTTGAATTATGCATTGGAAACGCAGCTTTCAGAAAAGGCAAAGAGACGATTCGAAGTCCCTGGGGAGAAAAGCCTCTGTGATCTCAATTTGCAAAGCTAAACCTGACTCCTTCCTATCCGAAAGACAAGTCACCTAGCAACCAGTGCAGCATGCCATAAATACACAAGCTCCTAATAAGAACCAAAAATTGGATTCGTGGATGTGGAAAAGCAGAATAAAACTTCACAACATTTATATTAAAACATATAGTTCACACTGGAGAATGGAAACAAAAAAGTTGTCATCTCATAAAATATCAACCACAACAAAAGGCAGGTGATTCCTGGTGCTTAGACTCTGCGGCATGTGCTGCCATGTCATAATGGTGATGGGGGGAGAAGAGGGATTTATTTTTTTTACCTATCTTCTTCTATAGGGATGAGAAACCCTTTTTGCTCTCAAGAGCCACCTGCAGCAATAGGTAGAAGCTGGGGATGGGGAAGTACACATGCACCCTTACACACAGTCGTGTGAAGTTTACTTGACTTTACCTCCCCAACACAGTTGTGCTTCCCAACCCTGTGACTGTTGCAGATACAGAGAAACGCAAACAGAATTCCACTCACACAACAGGTCTTTGTCCTTCCATTGCATTCAGACCAGAGGGCTGCTTCTCGGGTTCAGGGACCCTCCTGGATAGCATGGAATGAAATGTGGTGGCTGCAGCTAGAGGAGGGAATTGGCAAAAATTAGGGGACTTGCCCAAGCAGAAGTGGCTTCCACTTGCGGAACAGACTTTGGATCTCAGCCATCCTTTGGTTGAATCTCTAGATACGACTGTGAGTTTATGTTTATTTATTTGACGAATGTTGTCCATTCTTAAAATTCTTCCATTTGGCTCACAGCACCTCCACCTCTTCCACCTAAGAATATTCCAGCTACACCTCCCCGCACTGGTTCTCCTTTAACAGTTGGAGTAGGTAAGTATGTTTAGCATAAATGACTTTTAGATGTGTAAGATCTCTGCTTTACTGCAAAGTAACTGTGT
Organism: Podarcis melisellensis; assembly: GCF_964234715.1. Lineage (NCBI taxonomy): Eukaryota > Metazoa > Chordata > Lepidosauria > Squamata > Lacertidae > Podarcis > Podarcis melisellensis. The sequence goes on from NC_138538.1 coordinate 61,713,411, forward strand.
TTCTATTCAGTGCAAATTATAAATTGTAATGTGAACAGAATATGAAACCTTGTAATCGTTTCCTAATAATGACCATCAAATTAGATGCATTTTATGCATATATGATATCCAGGCATTTAATATTTTCATCTGCCTTCAGATACCATAGCAGATTTTCTTTATTCAGCAAAAAAAGAAGTACAAGCCTAAGTAGTGCATAATCTTTTTTTTCTAAACCCCTTGAGATTTTAAAATGATTTCTGATGTCTGTATTGTATTCAGATATTGAACACGTTTCCCACTAAAGTATAGCTATGGTAGTAACATTTTGTATGAACAATTTGGCAATAACTCTGTCAGCAAACTAATAATTTGTGTTATACCTGGTTTGGGTAAGAAGAAAAGTCGGAGGAACTTTAGTGAGCCTGTCATGAATCTTAGCACACTTAGGCCTAGATGTAATTCAGAATAATAAAGGTTATATCTTGGCAGTATGGTCTTCATACAGAACTATGAGCTAATGTAGTTAAAATGATATAGGAATGTTCTTAAAGCCATGTTTCTTCATGACTTGGGTCCTAAGTTGTTTCTCTGTTCGTGCAAGGTGAGATAAATCCACTCCTACCTTTGCACAAACAGAGAAACAACTTAGGATCCAAGTCGTGCAAGGTCAGGAATGGTTTATCTCACCTCCCCCTCCGTCAGCAGCCCACGTGGTTCTTATACCTCCTCCATTCTCCAGGATTATATTTTTGGGACACAGGAGACTTGAGAGGGAAGTGAGATGTGGAAAACCCTGTTCTCTGAATGTGAACTCTTGAAAGGATCCTCAGGATCCAAGTGATTATGGTACTTGGAGACAAGAAATAAGGAGCTTACCATCATATAATTCATGTTGCAAGTGACCATCATTAGCTGTATGAACCGACTTGTAAATTTGAGCATGAATTGCTTTGCTTAAATGAGAAAACACAAAGATGGCTTCTAAAAAGATTAGCATAGTATGCAACATAAATGTTACCTTGTACAACAATACTTGCAGACTTGATGTTTTAAGGGTATTTCTCTTCAGCTGTCTATAACTTTTGAATTACAAATTGTGTCCTCTGCAATTCCCAACTTCCAACCCTGTATCTATGCTGGGGGAATATAACGCAAATGAAATGCACATCCATGTGTGATCATTTATTCCCCAGGTTAACTTACTGTGGATTTTATGTGAATCACGAACAGAGCCAAAAAGAAATTAGGATTTTTTTCCCTACCAGCAAACCTTACATTAATTGGTAAAATAGTTTTCTACATGACAATATGACATGAAATGTAATTTTCCCATACTCCTTTTAGATTGAATTTACAGATAAAGGTTCAACATACAGTTTTGCAGAATCAAAGCAGCATGCAGCATTTGTGGACCAAAGAGATGACTGGAAAGTCATATGCATAGACATGACAACCTGCTCATTCAGTGGTTCTAGGACAATGGAAAGAATGGATATTCTAGATATTCTATGGGGAAAATGCATCTCTATGTTCACACAAGCATTCTCATTATGTGTGCATAGTATGGGGTTAGAATGGCAAAACTGTGAAAAAAATCATTCTGAAATGCCTGCTGACTTCAGTGGGCCTTTAGTTCACTTAACTTTTTTTTAATAGGATCCAATGAGCGCCTAATCACAGGACAGAATGCGTACTTTAAGCATAGAAGAGAAGTGGAAGTTTCGAGATCATACCTAGTTCTTTTAGAACAAGAGTGGTAATTTTCAGGTGCTCCAAAATGCAACAGAGCTTATAATACACTCTTTATATATCCTTCATATAGCTTTTTTTTTTTTTTTTTTGGTCTACAAATTGCGTTCCAGCCATGGAGGAGAGGGGAAAATGCCAAATCGGTTTCCTTTCCATTAAGAAGGCGCTCCATTTGCCCAGAAATTACAGATAATGATGATTGCTCAACTCAAGAATAGAGCCCTTTGATCATCTATATTCTCATTGGTCATGCTAAAATAATCCCACAGTGTATACTGCACAGCACAAATATACTTATCTACATGCACGTCGTCATGCTTGAATTTCAAATTATGTACTTTACCATTTTGTTACTAATAAAGGCACTCTGTTGGCTTTTCCCTAGCAAGCAGTTTTCCTAGATAGCAATAGCTCCATTTGGGTATATTGGTATGAACGAGATACGTGGTAGACAGCATATTTACATGCAGGTCAACATAGAACGCACTTTAATATTTGTGTGTGTGTGTGTTTGTGTATTTATATATCACACCCTATTATGTAGATATTTGTGCACATGAATTATGTTCCTAGTAGCACCTTAAAATGCGTTATGAAAATGTCTGTGCTAGAATGTAGCTGATTTTAAAAGCCCCATACTTACGTAGAACATTAGTACAACTTAGCATCTGTACAAGTTGATGTTAAAGTTTAAAATCAACTACTTTGACCACAGGAAATGACCAGACAGCAACAGAGGTCAAAAGTGACAAACTACCATCAATCAATGACTTGGATACCATTTTTGGCCCAGTATTATCCCCCAAGTCTGTTGCTGCTGACGCGGAGGATAAGTGGATCAGTTTTTCTGATCAGTCCCCGGAAAACGTAACTCCAGAGGTGACTTCACGGGAGAAGGTGGTGTCCCCACCTGTGGCATCAGAAACCCCAGATGAGCCTCCAGAGGCTGAAACCTCTCGCAGTGTTCCATCTCCACTCAATTTAGAAGAGGTTCAGAAGAAAGTTTCTGAGCAGACCCACGTTAAAGATGATAACTTAGCACCAGCAGCATCTCCTAAAGATTTTGGGGTGGGACAGAGAGCAACGCCACCTCCCCCTCCACCGCCTACCTACAGAACAGTGGTGTCATCACCTGGACCCAGCTCTGGCGGTGGCACAGGAAGCACCAGTGGTATGTCTAAACAGCTTTGAGTGTGCTTCAGTGTGGCCATGAATGCTGCCGTGTGAACACAAAACCTTTTTAGCTACTCTTAGTTGGTTGGCTTTTAAGCATCAGTCATTGTTTGATTGTACTGTGCCCCGTGGCTTCTTTATTTTCTTTTTATTCTGTGCTCTCGCGGTCCAATTTAACCTTGAACCTTTGATACTGTGTGTTCTTTCCCTGCCATTGCTGAATGTCTGGTGTTTACAGGAGAGCGTTATGTCCAGACATAGTTGGAAAAGCTATTACCTTAAGAGTTTAAGGTGAATTTATAAAACTTCCTAAGCTACAAAGCAACTAGTTAAAACTCTTGTCTTCTCCCATTGTACAACCATGCTTAGCTTCTGCCCCTCAAGGAATGGGCAGCTCCTCGTTTTTCTCCATAAGGAAGTGATGATCAAAGATACTCCTTTTGCTAAGGAACTTCAGAATCTTCTTGACCTTCCTCAGAAAACCAGTGAAGCTTTTAATAGGCTTTCTTCTTACCCTTCCAATTTAGAGCTGGGTACAATCTATGAGCAATATGATGGAAATACTGTATCATAACTAGGAAGGATCTCTTGCTTGTCTAGCAAACATTTATTCTGCCAATTCATGGAGCTATCTACAGCTCCTGGCCATGATATCTATATTCGGCCTCCACTGTTGGAGGCAGGATGCATCTGAAAACTAGTTGTTTAGGAACACAAGTCAGAAGAGTGCTGATGCACTCAGGTCCTGGGTTTAGGATTGGACTAGATGGGCCTTAGGCCTGATCCACCAGGCTCTTCTCCTGTTCTTCACTACAGATTAAAAACCATAAAGTTAATCTGGAATTTTCCATCAATGTTTTGTAAAGGTCGTACCCACACAATACAATTAATGCAGATTCAAGGCACACGGATTCCTCCAAAGAATCCTGGGAACTATAGTTTGTTATGGGTGTTATGTCTTCCCCCATTGCAGGTAGGAAAAAAGATTTCATAGTGACAGGAAGAAGTAGAGGTTAAGGGTTCTATTTTTCCCCTTCCTACCACAAAAAGTGTGGAGGATATGACATCATGGAATCCCCTGTCTGTGACTATCTAGCAAACATGTTGCACATCCTCCCACACACCTTAGGGCTGCAGTCCTATACAAACTTACCTGAAAGTAAATGCCATTGTACTTGAGACGATTTACTTCTGGGGAGATATGAATAGACTTGCATAATAAGTAATTCAGCTTTAAATGTGAGTGTGGGTGATGAATTAGCAAAAAAAAATGCAGCAGTAATTGTTTCATGACAACCTTGGGTTGCAAGATATGCAAGTGTTAAAGAGAGTCTTTGCATTGTCTACTGTGCATGCAGCTCTCTGAGAGCCCCTGGGGGCAAGAGAGGTCACTTGGTAGCCCTTAGGCAGAGAACTTTTCATAAATCCAGTTAAGGAGAAAAGGATACCTAGAATGATCTAGGCATGCTTTCATACATGCACCATTTCTTTCCCAGGGCTCAATCCCTACCTAACTTCAAAACCTACATGATGTAGTTCTGGTTTGGAGGAGTTTCAGTTGGTGCATGCTTCTTAAGATAGGTACTCAAACAAGTTGCTGAAAGTGGGAGAGCTTTCTCTGTGTGCACTCTCACTAGAGCTGGCCTGTATATGGAAGATTATTTTCAAGTGTGGACAGCTGTCTTTAATATTCTACATATTTTAGGCAGATGCAAGGCCCGCTAAGAATAATGAATCCCAATACTGGGCAAGTATGAAGATTTATGCAACTTATTTTCTCAACTCTTTAGCAGAGCTCCAACAGGAAGCTGATCAGATTCGCTTAATAACTTATAAGGAAGGTTTTAATTATCACCAAAACTACAACTTTAGTTTCAAAACAGAGTCTTTTCCATGGCTAACAGATTCAAGATTAGCTAACTAAATGAATTTTAATTGAATTTATTCTTGCTATGAAATGCCATGGATGTAGGTCTAATGCTGAAATGGAAGAAGATTACTTTTGGCGTATTATATTGCAATTGCAGCAATATAATGAAACCATATTTGTTTTAACTATATTGATTTCTATCTGCAAATTGTATATATATATATATATATATATTTGCTTTCGTAGATTATATATATGTATTGAAGATATCTGCTGATTTTGTTACAAGGTGTTGTAAAGGTTTCGTTTTTTAACATCTAGATGTAAAACTCTAATGTTGTTCCTGTAGTAAGAGGTCCTTTTTTAGTTGATCACCGAGGTGACAGATGGGTTCTTACAAAACTTCCATCTGTTTCACTGAAGTTTCATAGGACACAAATCTGGTAGCTCTATGACACTGGATCACACATGCTGCCATAATTTGTTTTTCAGTAATCTGGGATTAATATTTGTGTAGTGCATGTTTAGCATAATTGGGGTTTTATGTTGTTTTAATGAGGAGGGGAAATAGTGGTTTGAGTGCACAGAACTTGTTACTTGGCACTGGAGTTTTACATGCACCAATAAATACAAAATATTTTAAATGGCCAAGGCTTTTCCAAGAATTTACCTTAAGCAAGGAAGCTTTTAGGGCATGCTTAGCAAATGCAGCATCATTACATAATCATCTAGCCTTATATTTTTAAAGCTCCATCAATCATCTTCTGATAGCTGTGTGTTTTGTGTGCGTGTTCCATTGACTGCATGAAGCATGTAATGCAGTCAGTGCTTACGATCAACACTGTAATGCTGATATGATAAAACCAACCCATACACAACTTGGATGTTAAATATCTTGTTTCACTTTTAAAGGACTGACTGACTTAGGAATTGGTGGTCTGTTGAATGTGGAATATATTCCCCTTCCTTTTCTATTTGGAATATGGCTTTGCCTTTTACAGTTCACAAATACCTGCCATTTTAACCTTGGGAGGAAGGAGGGACATGTACAAAATGTCACACACCAGAATGGCCCAATAAAGAAGGGGTGTTAATGGGGAGGGGGTTTGCTACCTTTAGCAGCATGAGAGCCACTGCAGCATAGCTCCTTCCTGTGTCACTCAGTAACATCTGTCATATGTGCACAGTATGTACAAGGAGCCCGTGCTGTGAGTCCTTCCCATGCTACTATTATTCCAACTTCCAGGAAGAATAATGCTAGAATGGGAAGAAGACACAGCAGGAATTCCTCCTGTGACAGCAGACTTTTGATGTTTCCAAGCAGGTGCAAAGGAGCAGCGCTGTTGTAGCTTAGATGCCTCTGAAGGTAACCTGGGCTCTTATTCAGTCATTTTCTATTGTTATCTCCTACTCCTACTCCTACTAGAAAACATTTATCCTACGTATTTTGGCATGGTAAATTATATAAGTTGCTATGGAATTGCTGAACTGTGTTTTGATACGTATCAATAACTATTAAACTGCCATTTAAATAACCTTCCCTTTTGTAGTTTAACCTCCTTTTTTGTTCAGTAGTCATCAATGATGATATGAAAAAACCATTATACACTTTGGAAGAGAGATTATTTTTCAATTTCTTAAATATCTGCATTTTATTCCAAGTCGTTGTAACATCAGTCTTTTCACCATTCTAGTGTTCTTAGCTGTTCTCTTATTTGCTAGCATCTTACAGTTACAATCACATGAAAATAATTGTGCAAGGCTTGTCTCTTTGTACACCATTGTTCCCTAAGAATAAATGGGTATTCCATTGTTACATCATTGCGTTCTGTTGCAGCACCACTTACGTTTGCATAACAAGAACACATTATGCTTTTATTGCAAGAGCATAATAAGGAATGGGTAAGTTTCAGGAATACCCCCCAAAAACTTTTAGAGATCACTTTTTCATCTAAAGTGGGTTCACTTCACCAAGTGCTGCTTCCTCATGTAAGTTAAAGAAGTTTATGTAGGAGCAGTGTGTTAACTGTAGTCACAATATTGTCATTGCCAAGAGCATGTGAAACTTCCATTGGCATAATAGCAGGAAAATAAGCTTTTCTGTTTTATTGTGACTTCACAACTTTCTGATCTTATCCAACTCCCATCTACACATATGAATTGTCTTGTTATGCAACAGCTGCCAGCCTAAGTCAAAAGCTGTTTGGGCAACTGTTTGCTTGATGGTCTGCTATGTGTTGGGTTTTTTGATAAAGGTGGGTAAGAACTGCAGTAAGGACAGCTCAACACCATATTTATAGTGTGCGTTTATTTCAGGTTCATCATCTCCTGCTCGACCTGCAACCCCGTTGGCATCCTGCAGCAGCCCTACTCCCCCGCCTCCTCCACCTAGACCCCCATCTCGTCCAAAATTGCCTCCAGGGAAGCCTGGAGTTGATGTGGTAGGTTTAGCTTCTTCAAAATTACTAATTAAATTGAGACAACATAACTTCAGCTCATCGTGGTACAGACAAATAGAGATGAACAAAGAATTCTTAACAAACAAATGACTTCTGCCATGTCCCTAACTAGTGTCTGACTTCCTCCGTTATTTGAAACCAAGAGAATGGAATAATCTCTGTTGATGACGGTAAATAGGCAGATTGTTATGGAAAGTCCACATTTGAAATTGCAGGCTACTTTTGTTGGTTTTGTTGGTCATGCCACAAACAAGTCAGAATTTTTACACCTGTGTAGGAATATGCATTTGCTTTAGCAAGAACATCTCTAAAATGTCAAGAAGGTTCAAGAAAGCTGCTATGCCCCAGTTAAATTGAAATTGTCTGACACTAGTGATGACATGTATCTTTCCACATTTTCTGAAACACTTGGACTTGTACATACATAAGCAAACCAAAGGGATGCTTCAGTTTTTACTATTCTGACATGAAAAGCACTTCTTTGTCAGAAAAAGTGTACATATTTGTTCCTGTCATGTGACAGATGTGCATATACTTTCCACTATGTATAAACACAATCTTGGGAAGTCACAGCCAACTATGGATTCAAGTACACATTCACAAAGTGAAAGAAACTCATTTACCATTACCATCCATGACCATCCACATGCTCTTTTCATATCTGTTCCTATGTAGCCATCCTTGCTATATAAGAAAGAGTGTAGTGTTTGGAACAACTCTGTATGAAAAGTAATCCATCATTGTGCATTCCATTAGTGAAACAACCCAGTGATTTTATTGTGGACCATTGTTTAATTTTGCACCTGTGAACTGTTTCTTGTACACCATAGTTTTTGCAGTTTCAGATGCATTCCCCAAACGTTACATTCTGCAGCATGTTTCTCATCTGCACTACAAATATAGATCACTTGCATTAGAGAACTCAGTAAAACTTTTGGCTACACAATTGGGCTAGTAAAAAATAAATAGCAGCTGAGAAATCAATGGATCTGTAAATCCACTCAGTGTGAATGGATTAATTCTGGGTGTTCCAGGGGCCTTAGAAGATAGCGTGTGCAGTTGTGAGTATTCTTGCTTAAGTTCATGTTCAGAAATGCACTGTGTGTATCTTTAATCTTGTTTGTGTTTGTCTACAGTCCAGACCTTTTAGCCCTCCGGTTCACTCTTCCAGCCCTCCTCCAATAGCACCTTTAGCACGTGCTGAAAGCACCTCTTCCATATCGTCCACCAATTCCTTGAGTGCAGCTACTACTCCAACAATTGGTAACGAAAAGCTTTTCTTTGTTTGAAGAATAGTTTCCATGAGTGGAATGGCTTGAATATTTTAATTTCTGAAACCCTTTATTTGGTTTATATTTTCCTTTGTTTTCGTTGTCATGGTCATGTTATGTTAAAGCACTTTTTAATGTAAATGAGAATTGCACTCTTGATTAACTGTAGACTGCTGCAACTGCAATGTATATTTGTGTATAAAATAGCAGGGACCTGAAGGGATGCATAGGCTCCCTTTATTCCCTAAACTGTGCCTTGCCCCAATAATTTCCTAAATTCCGCTAAGATCACGAAGCAGTTTTCATTGGGTATAGGAGACTTTCCAAGGGGAGATCAGGAAAGTGGAAAGAATGGACCTCATCTGCTGGCAGGTTTTCTATGCTGAAAAGTTATTCTGCCTACAAACCAAACTGCTTTTTGAATTGGAGGAGGGAAACTCTAAACAGTAGTTTAGGATTCAATGCAGCATTTCCTGGAAGTCTTTTAGAAGCCAGTGGAGATGTGGAACAGTCATGTTTCCCTTTGAATTCTGACCACTATAGATACAAAATGTTTTACAGTACTGTCTCGCAATTTGGCAATAATATAAACCATTGTTAGATTAGTTAGCTGTAGCAAAACTAGATAGATGCAATAAAAATGAATAAAGTTTAACACAAAGTTTATCTTAGTAAGGAGAAATAGGAAAGGATAGCAGGAGCAGAAAGTATACTCTAGAACCAGATATTATTAAAAAGTAATGTTACAAACCAATTGTATTTGCTTCTTGGATTGCAGAAACGGTACACATGAAAAATTTCAAAAAGTTCTAAACTTTTTCAGATCCAGTTTCATAGAAATTTGAAAATATGGAAAGTTGTACTGAAAACATGTTTTTTTCTTCTTAAGCTGAGGTTAGATTACACTTGTCAAAAGTGATAAATGTTCTGTGGCTGGCAACGCCTGGATGTTGATGCTTTTCATTTTTTGCTTCATTCTCTGGTCTTCCTTTCTGCTCCCTGCTCCACTTCCTTCTCAGACAAACATATATTTGAATTCTCTTTGTCATTCTTTATTTCATTTACAATACGCTTCATCTTCTTTACACCTTAAAATCACCTTCTTCTCTCTGCTATAGTTCTTTTGTGCTGCAGACTCCTGGTTTTCCTTTCTGACCTGCGTCTCTTTTCATCAACGCTTCTGCTCTTCTACAGACCATCTCTGTCACCTTCAGTTCTCATTGTATGCCAGGTTGTTTTCTTTTATTGGTTTTCCCTTCTTTTACATCCCTTTGGACCCGTTCTGCTATTAGTCTAAACTTTCTTTCTGTAGTGTTCCTGCTGTGTGCCTCTTAACCTCAATTTTTTTATCAAGCATTTTCTAATCTGTGTAGACGAGAACGGGCACTTGAGCTGCTGCTCAAATTGTCTTTCTGACTATTCTGAATGAACTCAGAATGGCAACAAATTGGATATTCCAAGAAAGGGGGGGAAAATCAAAAATCTGAATGAGCTGAAATGGATATGTTTTGTCTTCATTTGAGTAATAGCCATTGAGCATACTACTGACTTCCCATACTAGTGGTGTTTAGTCTTCACTCAGTCATAGTAATTCATAGATACTTGTTTTGCTTATTAGAAAATGAAGATGCTGTCAACTGGGGCATATATTCAAGCCTCCAGTGATAATTTGTTAAATGCTGAACCTGGTTTGAAGTGCTTTCAGCTTTAGTTTGTCTTTTTGAAAAACCGTTCACTCTTGCTTCTTTCTGCCTATTGTGTGTGAAATGGAAGTGTGTGGGGGAGAGTGCTTAATGCAATTTTCTGACTTCATGTTTCCCTTTTCATACCTACCGGTATGTCCTTTGTTTCTGCTTGCTGTTGGTCAGTGCAATGACCAGGGTGATATAAATGCATATCAGTCAAAGTACTGAATAGCATTTCAAATACCTAACTAACAATATCGTATTATCAACTAAGAGGCTGTGTCATCAGTGGCTCAACTCCTTGTATGTGAAGTATTATGTTCCATGGGGTGGTGTAAATTGTCTGAAACTGATGTCGATCAGTAGTTTCTATGACACACTGTTGTGTGTTCTTATCAGTAACTGTGTTTCAGAACATAAGGTTCCAATGGAATCAAGCCCAACTGATTTGTGAAAAGGGCTACTTTTAAGTTGAAACATTAGCCTAGGTTTTGTGCAGGTAAAACAGGTGATGGGGAGGAAAACACAATTTTCTGTTGAAATAATAATTTTCCCCCTATATAAGCATGAACATGATGACTCTGTCACTATGGACATTTTCATTAATGGAAGTAAAGTTCCTCTAGATAAATTTTGTTGCTTTTAAAAGAAATAACCAATGATCCATAGAGACCATTGCTGGTTTCTGTTTGATTTTAGGATAGCAATTGTGAAAGTCAAGGTGAATTAGAGTCAGGATTATTCTGTTGTTATTCAACATGATTCCACAAATCTAGATAGCCTTCAGATTGATATTCATAGATGTGGTAACCACAAAAAATGTCGAAACATTTATTTATTTTAAAACATAATATTTATATTATGCCTATTGTAAAGTTACATGTCTTTTCTAAAGCTACCAGTACATCCAACTTGTAAATACAATATTGGAAAAATCTGATGACAGTTCAAATATAAACAATCATTAAAATAGCCATCAAATCAGTATCAAACAAGGGTTGCCTGAAAAGAAAGGCTTTATATAATCTTTCTAAAAGCCTGTGCTTATGAGCTCCAGCAGATATTCTTTAAGTTTTTTTTTCAGTGGATGGAAGGAACCAGTTACTCAATAGCCAAGGACACTCTTTCAAACACAACCGTTTAAAAGTGCTATAGATTACCCCCAAAGCCTTATATTTAACCTAAACTTTATAAGCAATGTGAATGTGCAGTTGTGATAGGGTAGTACATAATCCAAGTTTTAGGTGGCAGCACACTTAAAACGTTACAAGCTTTGAAGGCCACATGCTTTTGACTAACCATTCAAGAACACGAGTAGGCCTTTGATTCATAGTCTTGACATGAACATGATTCATTCGCCATATATGATTTTTAGAGAAATTGCTGTTACATTTAAGTTGATTGAGTAATCAGGCATTTTATTAAAATTATCTAAGTGGCCTTTTTTACAGACGGCCTTGGAGATTTTCACCACCCTTGTTGGGGTGAAGAGAAGCTTTAATACAAAACAATTGAGAAAACAGCTGAAATTGCTAATAAGGAGTTCCTGGTTTGTATTTGTACATCCCAGCTATTTTTAGTTATTGTGTATTTGTTCATAGTGACTAGCCTGAGCATTCTTTATGCTGGCAATATGAAGGTCTTGACATGAGCACTATAGTTAGACTTCCCACTGACTGGTCTGATTTGCTTGCCACGCAAAGCTAAATCAAGGCTTAGTGTGAGTACATGGGTTCCCAGAGAGGAGCTTGCAGCTGCTTTGCTGTTCCTGAGTTCTTTTTGCTGCCACGTAACCCTGATCTAAGCCAAAGCTTAGCACATTGTTCAAACCTGGGCATCATGGTTATGGTCCCTAGACTAACCACAACTAACCCTTGGTTACAGCTCATAGCTAGTCTGGAGACGGCCTGATCTTAAGTCCAGGCGCAGAAGACATGCTAAGCTTAAACTCGGTTTAGCTCAGCATGGCACATTAGCAAAAAAGACCAGGGAGCAGCAAAGCAGCTGCAAGCTCCTTTCTGGGAGCTCACACATGCATGCTAAGCCATGGTTTGGTTTAATGCTATGTGCAAGCCTGTTCACTTTCGCAGCTTATAAAAAGGGGCTGCTTGGTTTATGCATCCCTTTTTTTTAGAAATCTGAAATTAGGATTCGCTTCTAGAGATAGCCAAGGAAATAGTCACACTCTTAGACAAGGCGAACTATTTCTGGAGTGTTTTCTTGAATGTGTTAAACACAGGCACAATTTTACATTAATATTAGATCAGCTTGTTTTGTCCTTTGATATTGTTGGGTGTCTGTGTCTCTGTGGGGAGAATTGTATTCACTGTAGTAAAATAAAAGGAAATCTTTGTTAAATGCTCAAATTCTGTGTTCTCCTCAATGCTCTCCCTGAGTAGGGACGGAGGGAAGGACCGTATTCCCCACAGGTACCTTAATTTTAAAAATCTCCCTTTAGTTTTCCATTTTATGAGAATATATAGGTAGCTTCCAGAATTTATTGGCTTCTGGAACAAAATAATGAGAATTTTTTCATCTACTCCTTGAAAATAGGAATGCATGTTTATTGGCAACAGAGAAAGCTCCACCTGTCCCAAATAGGCAAGTGGTATTGTCAGATCATGTGTTGGATGGGACTGGATTGTGCCAATCTGCTCTTGTGGCCCATGACAAATAATGCAGTAAATTATGCTTAATATGCTGAATGGCTTGGCATGTAAAAAGCTTCCAGCTCAAGGCAAAAGCATGGCAGGCCTTTACCATGGAGAGGGAATAGCAATTCCTGTGGGGCACACAGAGCTCAAGTTCTAATGCAATTTCAGACCTATTGAGCCAGGGCTAGTTTGAGTCCTTGGTTCGTATCCTAAACCATGGGATTCAAAAAATTGTTCTAAAGATCTGGCCTTTGTATTTTTCCCTGTTTCAGAGAACAATGATTATGGGTTACAGTGATACTATTAGGCTTGAACAGGTTAGCAGAGTAAAAAAAATATGGGAGGCCATTAGCAAGAAGCAATGGGTCCCAGTTATAGCATTGGGAAATACCACTTGATTGTAGAAATGGTTGGACAGTGGAACACAATTGGTTTTTTTAGAGGATTTTAGCAAGAGTAAATGACCCTTTGCCAGGTATGCTTTGAGTGTGGGGAACTTTTCCTTGTTGCAGTAGCCCCTTTTAAATTCTGTGAATCTAAGACAAGAGTAGTCAACATGATGCCCTCCAGATGTTGCTGGCCTCCAGCTCCCATCAGCCCTAGCCAGCATGGTCAACAGTCAGAAATGGTGGAAGTTGTAGCCCAGCAACATCCAGAGAACACAGGTCCTCCATCCCTGGGCTACAGTCACACTTCAGCAGTTAGAGTTTCTTCAGTGCTCCTAAACTGACTACTCCTGATTTAAGACATGGAAGGGTTTGGACACTTATTATAAAATTCCACATGAAGAGTAAGGTACACAAGATACACATCTACTTAGAAGTAAGCCTTATTGAGTTCAATATGACTTACTCCCAGTAAGTGTCCCTACGATTATGGCCTAAGTAGCTCGTAAGAAGCACAATTTCTCAGCCTTTGTGGCTTCCCTGTGTGTAGCTCTTCTAGTCTCTAAAGGTTATCCCATATATGGAGAGTTTGTCTGAGGAAATATGACACAAAATTATTTCATTTACTGTTTGTCTTTTTTGTATTTGTTTTTGGGTTCTTGTGGTGGTTGTTGCATATGATTTTGATAATAAAAAGAGATGTGTCCACCATTTCTATGTCTATGATCTTTTTTTCATTGTAATGTTTGTGGTTTGGTTGATAACAGCTACTTGATTTTCATTTGGAATTTGTGTTTTCATTGTTTTTCTTTTACATTTCTTTTGCTCATGGGTTTCAGAAGATGATGCTTATGTTGACAAACTGCTCACGTTTGAAAGGCATTGTGAAACTCCTGCAGGTACTGTACTAGCAGAGTGGTTTCAAGAAATCTGGATTTAAAATCCTAGCCATTGTCATCTGAATGCTTCCTTCACTGCCACCCTCACCACCATGAGTGTCAAGTGCATACAAATATATACTTATATGTAAAAGAGAGGAACTCATGCCAAACTCAGAAATGCAGCATATAGCATGCCAGTTTCCCAATGGCAAGAGTTTTGGAGAGGTGATAGATTTTTGACTTGTGGTTCTTTTTTATGTAAGGTATAATGCTACCACTCAAGAGCAGGTTTTTCCCATATGTATGTTCTGTCAACCCAGCTCTTCCTTCATTTTACAAGGCCAGATGTGCTTAGCTTCAGCAGTAGTATTTCCTTAGGTGTTTTTAGTTTGTTTTACATGTGCCCTGGGCTCTTTAAAATATTGTGAGTCAAAGTAACTGGCAATTTTTGACTAGGAGAGAGAGAAGGGTAGCTTTAAATGTTAATTTATTGGTTCAGTTTGGAATTTTATCAAATAATACGGTTCAATAAAATCATGCACTTAACCAACATTCCAGAAATCCTGCCCAGTAGTTAGTTAATCCAAATTTAGCACCATTAGGGGAAACTGTCAAACCAGAGATTAATGCCGCCTTTGGAAGCCCACCCATACTGAAGATCCATGCAACATACGTTCAGAATTATAATGCATGCTTATCTCAAGAGCATGTGAGTGCCAGAATCATTGCCATGTTTTCCCCTTACCAGCCTTTTTCTTCAAGACAGGTTCATGTAATAAAGTTTAGTGCTACATTTTCAGATGTTGTTTTCACACCCAGAAGCATTTTCCAACATTACAGCAGCATCTTTAAAATGGAGACAAGGCCTTGTGTGACAAATTCCGCCCAAAGCTAGTACAGCAAAAAAAACCCCAACATACTAATATTCTGTTGCAGCAACAGAACACTTCTCACACCCTCCATGCACAAACACGTAGGCAGCAATCCAGTGGGCAAAAATTATCTCCATTTAGGATTCCATAGCTTGCCATTTTTTTACTTCTTTTTTTTTTGCTTTCTGTTTCCTAAAATAAAACAAGAAAATTGTTTTAAACTCCCTTCTACTTCCCCTTGCACGTTAACAGCTCACAGCGCCTCTTCCTCCCCTGTAGTGAGATTAATAACCTGCTTCTGTGACTTACACTTATGTCCTTCTCTCTCCCTTCTCCTTAACCTTTCCCATCCCGCTTCAACTCCCGGCCATACAGAGAATGAACAGCCTTCCCTCGTCTGGTTTGACAGAGGAAAGTTTTATTTGACTTTTGAAGGTAAGTAGTGCATAGCATACTGGGTTGGAACTTTAAGCCCCCACTTTGCTCTTATTATTTAATAGAAGCCCTTTGGTTTCCTACAAACAAACAAACCCATTCTACCTTTCTGTATGGTAATGCTATGGCTACTTAGATGACATGACGAGTTCAATCAGAATCATTTTAAAATTTGATTTGTACAACTGTGTCCCTTCAATTGTTATAATTTAAAGGGGGAATGGGGAAATAATTGTTGTTGATTTTTTTTAAAAAAAATCTTCTGGAGTTACTGATTATCAAAGAACTTGACTCTGTCAACCAGGGCTTCTTTGTATACACTTTGCAAGCAGTTTTTACACCTTATAGCAGCTACACATTATAAATATAGGTAGAATGTTCTATTATCCTGTTATCCATTTCTAAAGTTTTCCTTGCCATCATATTCTTAACCATGACAATCTCCCATTCCCCTAATAAATAGAGTATTTCAGAGAAATATGAAAAATACATTTGTATTTAGTGCTTGGATCATGTATCAAGACCGTTTGACGGGGTGGGGTGGATAAAAATAGTATTACAATCTGAATGTTGGTCAATTAATAAAAGTCCATTATCCCTTTGGTACTTCAGTGGTGTCATTTTAACATTTATGTAACCTTTTTCCAGCTTGGCTATACAGGAGAGTTAAAGCTTTCCTATATTAAATGTTTGATTTCATGAACCTGTTTTATTCTGTGGCAAATATCCCCTGGAGTAAAAATTGGTTGGCACACCTCAAGTTGTTTTTAGTACGCCAAAAAAGTGTTCCAGAGCATTGTTGAACCTCCTGAACCATGGGAAGGTACTGCAGAGAAGTGGCGCAGAATCAGCAAAATCACCTCCCTCTACCTTCCCTTTGCAGAAACTCTACACTACAGGTTACCAATCCCTTTCCTCACAGAAGGGGCTCTTCCCTGAATGGAATGATAGCTTCTTAACCATATCTCTGGAATTGCTCCACATATCTTGTTAATTCACCTCCGGGGATAAATTTATAAGAAAAAGAAAGTGTACTAGAATGACTGAGTTTCATATGAGCATGAAATGTTGTGATCTGAAATGGAATATGTAAGTCAGTTAGCCAACAAGGTGCCCTCCAGATGTTCTGGACTACAGCTCCCATTATCCTCAGTCATTGGCCATGCTGACTGGGGCCGATAAAGTTATAGTTCAAAATGTTTGAAGGGCACCTGATGAAGATTGAGAAAGCTAAGTTTGATGGCTCTGGAAATGTTTTTCTGTTATAAACTAGGCAAAGCGAATGCATCTTTCATTCCTGTTAAGTCAGCCTCTGCCTAATCTTAACCAGTTACTGATAGGTCTTTGTGACTTGCAAATACTGATACGATCCTTTTAGTTTTCTAAGTTAAAGAAATACCCCCTAGTGGTTTATGTACCTTAAATGTACTTCACAGAACTAACATCATAGTACAACTCTTCTGCTATATGTAAAAGTTGTTGCCCATCTGCAAACAGTTGTTGTTTTTAATTAGTCTTGGGAAATTGTCCATATTTGGTGCCGGTAAACTTTAACTTTGTAGCAAAACAGCTATGGGGGGGCAGCTTTAATTGAGTGCATGTTTCTCTCAGCAGTTAATTGTTTGGGCCTATACTCAAGCTGGGCTTGAGAGTCCTGTCAAAAGCAGCACTGGAGCTCTAGAAGTTTTTGCACCTGGTACCCTCCGTGCTTGTTTTTGGTGCCATGATGCCAAGTGGCGGACCCAATCTTCTTTTGTGGACATTGTTTTTGACCTGTGCCTCTGCTAATTTACTTTTGTGTGTTTTGTTACATTTTATTTTTTGTAAGCCACCTCAAATTCCTTCAGTAGACAGAACGACAAGATAAAAATATTTTGAATAAATAAAACAATATTGCCTAAACATGTGTAGAACCAACCCAGGGAATCCCTGTGGATTTGGCTCTGTGGATAAAGAACCTATCAGCACATTGGGGAAAGGCAGCATTCACACATGCACACTCCCAAGCAGACATTGATCCAGCACACTTTTAGTGCATTTGAATAGGGCTTTCATTTCTGTCATTCCAGCCTGCCTTTAAACAGCAAATATGGACAGTGGTTTGACTTCTTGTATTCACAAAGTCTATGATTTCCTGCTAGTGATTTCATGATTTATAATGGTGTTCTTGAAGCACTTGCATTGTTAAGTAAACAATTTCTGTCTGTAGGTAAGAATTATCTACATATTTTTGTTTAAATTTGATCAGTTTCCATATATTTTTAAATCTTGCATAATCAGCTCATAAAAATACAGACAAATCTCTCAAAATAGGAAATGCCTTATACCTCAGGCTTGAGAATTTAAAAAATGGCCAAAATGCTAAGTCTTGTCACTAGGGCAAAATCAACCACAGGTTAGTCCTAACCCTTCTTACATTGACTCCCTTACGGTTGAATCTGAGAGCCCTAGACTATATAGTTTTTAAAAGGTCTTCATCAGGTGCCAAAGAGGCATTACATAAACAAACAAACAAAAACAATAACCACATGTCAATAAAGCCTACTCAATAAAGCAATTCAATAACCTGTAAACAAACCCAGTAGAAAAACAACAAAAACTTTAGCAGCAAGTACAATAAGAGCAGATGGTGCAAATTACCAAAAAGCTGGATTGATTTCTTAGTTTCTAATTGGATTTCTTTGACAAAGACTCCATTCAGCATTGACAGAATAAGTTTATTCAAGGCAAGGGGAATAAGCCACAAAGTGTTAGGTATTTTCCTGCAATTGCCCGTTTGTGGGAGGAGGAGTGGAAGAAAGGGAGTGATGAGAAGTAGGTGGTAAAGAGGAAGCCTGAGGAACTAAGTGAGGAGGACAGGATCCTGCAGATTCTGAAAAGGTTTACCCCAACCCTCCCCCCCAAAAAAAAGATGGTGCTGAAATCCCATCCCAGCAACTGCATCTGCGTCACTATCAGAAGCTGATGACTATCTATGGCAAAGCAGGATATTTGTTTGGATTTCTGCAAAGCTCAAGTTTATAATACATTTGAAGCCAATTTGCATCCTAAATAGAAGTTGTTCTTAAGGTTGGAGCCTGGTAGTTGGTGCTGCTAGACTTTCTTGTAGGGTAGAGTCACCAGATGTTCCCGGGGACAGTCCCCGGATTCACCAATCTGTCCCCGGACAAAATCTGTTCCTGGAACATCCCCGGGGACAGCAGAAAATTTTAAGTGTGGGAGAACATTGGGCAAAGGAAATCATTGTACCGGTGCCATGTGTCCCAGTGCATGTGACCCATTGTCTAGGCCCAGCAGAGGGAGGAGTCAGCCTGCATTCACGTGGGATCTGCAAGATGGGATGGGATCCCCTTTTGTACTAACTCTGCATTGCTTATAAAGGCACTGTTGTTGTTCAGATGCCAAATGCAAACGGAGCATCATTGGGCAGCCTGCACTATGACCATAAGTTTGGTGCTACATAAAGCTCTCAAAACAGGAGCCTAGGAAGCTGCTTTATACCAAATTGGTTTGTTGGTCTATCTAGCTGTGATTTGGAATGGCTCTCCAGCATATCAAAAAGGGCCCTTCCTATTTGGTAATTGCAGTTCATAGTGTTTAATGTTTACATTAAGTTTATTCAAGGCAAGGGGAATAAGCCACAAAGTGCTGTCTGTTGAAAACAAGCCAATGGTGTGTGGTGGACCCTCTTGGTTGCAGTTTTAGAAACTTGACAGATTCACTCTGTTTGGATAAAGCAGTGTAATACAGAAAGTGAGACAGGTGATGGTTAGTTTACAGAAAAAGAGAGTCCCAAGCAATCAGCAGTAGAGTTTGATCTCCCATCCTCTTCTTTAAACTACTGCCTAAAAAAATCTGCTGCCTTTGCAAACCTGCATCCTAAGTAATTATCAATCTCCAACTACATTGTACTGTAATGTAGTCACTAGTCAAGCCTTAAATTGTAGCCCCTCTGAGTCTGTCATCTGCTGCTGAGTTTTGTATGACACGTAACAAACTGATGCTTAATAAATACTAATACTTTTATCCCCAAGGAGCATATTTGACAGAAAAGTAATCTCTCATCTACAGATACATTTTGTGTTACTTTATTTTCCCAGCTTTTATGTCTCCGCTACAGTAATCCATGCCTCTGAAGCGCTTTGGTTTGTCATGATTGTAAATCACACTACTTGCAAATATCACATATGAAAGTTACATTAAAATTGCTGCTTCTGCAAATTTATCTCTTCACTTGTTGGGTAACATTTTAGAAAAGCTGTTTTCCATTTAGTGTGAATGTATTTCATAATCTCCAATAGTAACAATAGTTGGGTTTTTGTTGGGTCCAAAATATTGGTTCCCTACTTTTTCTTTCTTCTGTGAACTTAATTTAATTTTGTCTGCTTAGACGACATATTCTCAAATCAACTGCTTTGTGAATAAGAAGGCTGGTGTATTAGTTTATGCTTATTGGGTCTTCAAATCTTATTTAAAATGAAGAAGGGTGCTTAAGTCTATGGGACAGCAACTATATCCATCTGAAGTGTGCTGCCTAGCCTCTGCTTGACAATTTCAAAGCTAAAAGAGGTATGAGAAAACTGGCATCTATGGCAACTCATGGGGCTGGCAGGTCAACTGAGTAAGACCTCCCTCATCCACAGTTTGATTTTGGATGAGGAGGTTGATCTGGTTTGTATCACTGAGACTTGGGTGGATGAGCAGGTTGGAGTTGATCTCACCGAACTGTGCCCATCTGGGTACTCAGGTTAGCATCAGGACAGACTTGAGGGGGGACTAGGGGAAGTTGCTGTGTTCTACAGAAATTCTCTCCCTCTCCTTCTCCCTGCTATCTGTACAGTTGGGGGATCTAAAGTGTGTGTTCCTGGCATTGGGCAATCAGGACAGATTAGGGATTCTGCTGTCTTGCTTCCCGCTCAGCTTTCTCCTTGCCTAAGCTTACAGAGCTGGGCTCAGAGGTGGTGTTGAGGACTCCCAGACTGCTGGTTTTGGGGGACTAACATCCATGCTGAAGCGAGTGGCTCTGGGGTGGCTCAGGACTTCATGGCTGCCATGATGACCATGGGGCTTTCTCAACATGCCATCGGTCCAACACATGTGGCAGGCCACACTCTGGACCTTATTTTCTCAACTGTTCTGGAAGAGGGTGATCTGAAAGTAGGGAGCATTGAAATCAGTCTCTGGTCATGGTCAGATCACTTCCTGTTGAGATTTAGGCTTTAAGCATCTTTCCCCCTCTGCATGAGGATGGTTTGCCCTTGGAGGCTAATGGATTGAGTGGGCTTCCAGGTGGCTCTGGGGGATTTTCTGGCTAATATGACTTGTGCTCCTGTTGAAGTCCTGCCTGACCTCTGGAACATCTGAATGGCTCAAACCATTGATGCAATTGCCCCTGAGCTGCTCCTCCTGCTTCATGGAGCCCATTGGGCTCCCTGGTATACTCCAGAGCTTAGGGCGAGGAAACAAGCTGGATGCAACTGCAAGTGGAGGGAAGATCTGGCTGAATCCAACCAAACAGTGGTGAGGGCTCATCATTGAGCCTACCTATTGGCAGTGAAGGCACAGGAACGAAGGCATCCTTTTTACCTCCATTGCATCCTCGCTATACCGCCTGGCATAGCTTTTCTGGGTAATACAGGCCTTTTAAAGTCTGGCCTTAGGCAGTTGACAGAACAACAGTAGCTTGCTGTGACTTGTTTGCAAAGCATTTTTAGGACAGCATGGCTTGCATCTGTTACAGCACATGAATCCTGAGTTGTGTCCAGAGCACTGTCTAGTCTTGTTATGTTGGATAAGTTTCAGTTAGCAAGGCTAAAGAATGTGGGAAAGGTGCTTGGATAGGGTTGCCATATTCCAAACAGTGAAAATCCAAACAGCAAATTCGACACTGCTGGTATGGATTTTATGCTGATGGATGCGGTATTCCAGATATGCCCAGGAAATTCAACACCTATGGCAGCCCAATGCTTGGATCAGTTAGGGCGACCACTTGCGCTCTCTACCCTTGCCCATTTGGGCTGATAAAAACTAGCAGAGAGGGGACAGTTGTCTGTTTGATAAGCAATTGCAACATAGAGAAGATAGGATTAACTGGCGGGCACTATAGCAGATCTCCACGGTGTGTCCATGGGCTTCAGACTTGGAGGAAAATTTCATCCTCTCTCTTTTTAACCTGCTCTGCACATGTTGAAATAACCATTGTTTTTCCTGTACATAGCTCACGGTTCTGACCAAAAATGAAATTTCAGGTTTAAATTCCCTCTTCTTGTTTGTATATAAATATCACAGCTTATACAATTCACAACACTGATATTAAATATAACACCATGTAACCACTCACATTCATTCAACAACTAAACAGGCAATTTTATGTTAATTGATACTGTTATTTCCATGATGATTGCTTCATAATTGGTACACACTTGAACCAATTAATTTTACTTAGCCATGTAATTTTATCTTGACTATTTTGAATTGATTTATTCACAGCGTACTCTGAAATTTTGCTGGTTCTGTCTATCTCTATTTGTCCCTAAGCAATAAAAGCATAACAGTATAAAATAATAAAATTTCAAGGTTACAGAACCCCAGTGCCTTAACCGTACCTCTCATTTTAACAAACTTTGATGTGCTGAAAGTTGTTGTGATAAATGAACCTGTCATATAAGCATCAAAATACATTTCAACGTCCGAGTTTATTTTCATATTTTGTGTAGTATTTTGAGTTGTATAATTGTGATATTAACAATGAGCTTTTCATTCTTAGCTCTTCTTTATTAATACTCTTCATATTCACAGCACAATTTGTAGAAGGACATTTTGTACTATTTAAGCTATAATAGATGTACTTTGTACCTGTCTAAAAGGGATGGCATGAATAGGCTACAAGACAGAATTTACGCAAGAAGCTTTTATTACTTGCCTAAGGGCCAGACTACACATGATGGGCAATTCTCTAATTTTTCTTCCTTGTTGAGCAGCTAGGAAGCCAAAGCTTTGAGCAGAGAACCAGAACAGGGAGGGGCTGAAGAATGATTTCCTTTTCTACTGCTTGTTTGCTCAGAATCTCCCCCTGGCAGGGAAAGTCCAGGTTAAAAGAGCAATTTTCAGCAAATGGCAAAAATGGTTAGGATTAAGCAGCCTCTCCTTTTCGTTTTCCATTTCAGCTTCCCATGGCTGCTTCTTATTCAGGAAGAAGGTGGGAGGGAGAAGCATGGAACTTGCTATATATCCATAACAATGATTTGCTTACATACATGTTAGTTCTCCCTACATGAGAATTTACAGCCTTGTGGTTTTGATCCATTTGTTCATGCTACACACAGCAGTGGCAAAAGTTGCTTAAAAACACAAGGTGGACATGCCCCTGTGAATGATGTTTTGAACTATTTGCACCTGCTATGAACTGCAATTCTGTAATCCTTTTTGTTTGTTGTTGTGCTATGAATCTGGATGTGAAAGAGAGGGGAGGCATGAATGCCTATGGTCTGTTTAAGACCACTTGTGCATTAATTACCTAAGAGTGACTAAATATGACCCGACTTTAACTGTTCTTTAATTGTTCCTCCAGGTCAAGTGTCAATTCCAAGCCAGGGTGATAACCTGGATAAATATTGCTTTTCGGTGTTAGATAGCTCAGCAGTGAAAATGGTCCTGTAGTCTAGGTTTCAACTCTACATCTGTAAGATGTGAATCAGAGTTATCTCTCTTACTGAATAGCTGTGAGGATGATTAAGGATTGCAAATCACTTTATGCAAGGAGAATATTCTGCATGATGACTAAAAAAGCAAATGCAGGCTACATAAACAGAAGCATAGCTTCCAGGTCACAAGAAGTAATAGTTCTACCCTATTTTTCTGCTGGTCAGCCAGCATTTGAATAACAGTCTTCAAATATCTTCAGGGCCCTCATGCAGAAGATGGGATGAACTTGTTCTCTTTTGTTCCAGAGAGTAGAACTAGAACAAAGGGGTGGAAATTGCAAGGGAGCAGATTTTGGCTAAACATTGGGAGAGGCCACCTAATGGCAAGAACTGTTCTAGACTGTTAGAACAGTAAGGACTGGAACAAAGACTGCCTTGGGAGGATGTGGCTATCCATTGGGGACACAATAAATGCTTCGTGCATTACGCAGCCTGCATTGTGTAGGGGGTTGGACTAGATAAACGCTGTGGTCCCTTACAACTCTGTAATTCTATAGTGTAAATAAAACATAAAATGAAAGTTTAGCAAAAAATTACACTTGCCTAAATCTATCAAGAAAAATAACTATGGAGAAACAACTTCTATCCTTTATAATTTCTTTGATAGATCTAAAACTACCTGGACAAATTGCATAGGAATGCACATTCAGAACCACATGGGCAGATTGCTGAGGGATTCACGTTCAAATATACTTTAGCATTATACGTATGGATGTAAGGCAATGTACAGCAATGCAGGTGGGCAACTTCACTTTCCAAAGTATTTGTCTAATCCTATAGGAGTTTCTTGCATGAGATTATAAGTCGATCAGGGCCACTTGATTACTGTTCTGTACATCTACTGGATTTTAAATATGTACTATAAATAAGAATTTAGACCAAGATGTGGGTTAAACCACAGAGCCTAGGACTTGCCGATCAGAAGGTCGGCGGTTTGAATCCCCGCGATGGAGTGAGCTCCCATTGCTCGGTCCCTGCTCCTGCCAACCTAGCAGTTCCAAAGCACGTCAAAGTGCAAATAGATAAATAGGTACCGCTCTGGTGGGAAGGTAAACGACGTTTCCGTGCGCTGCTCTGGCTCGCCAGAAGCGGCTTAGTCATGCTGGCCACATGACCTGGAAGCTGTACGCCCGTTCCCTCGGCCAATAAAGTGAGAGGAGCGCCGCAACCCCAGAGTCGGTCACGACTGGACCTAATGGTCAGGGGTCCCTTTACCTTTACGGATTAAATATAAGGTTGGATAATTTGACACGTTGCTATCATAACTGGAAATGACCTATTTATTGAGGTCAGCTAGCTTAATTTGATTTACAAAGGTCATGCCACATCTGTCCTGCTGAAACATTTACCTTTTGCACTTGGAGAAGTGACAGTTAAAAATGTATTACAGTGGTAACAGCTGAATTTATAACATGGGCAATAAGCAGTGACAACCCAAGCACCACTGAGATGATGAAACTAAATTACACCTTGATGGTTAATGTGACAAAATAAATTCTTGGGACGTTGGGAGACAGAAAAAGAGACAGAACCAAATAGTTTTTAACAACTGCTTACCACACATCATACAATTAAAGTATGTGACTTACCCCAGTGAAACAAAAAGGGATTGGGAAGCGCTCCAATACGATCTCTCCAATATGTACGAATGGGCAAATGCAGTTCAGTGGAAATAAGGATAAAGTGATGAACGTCAGGGCAAAAAAAATCTTAATTTCACATATATGCTCATGGTGTCAGTTTCTCACCAGAAACGAGACATTAGGGTTATCGTGCATAGTTGGATGAAGACATTGGGCCTGTGTATGGCAACTGTAAAGAAGGCAAATTCTATCCCAGGAAATAGGAATTTAATTGGAAAAAACCCTGAGAAGAAGCCAGGTATAATACAGGTAGCAGCTTATAATAGAAAACAATTTAGTCTAAGGAAACTCCACAGAAGTACTGCAGCTATCAAAATTGGGTTAACCCATTAGCTTCTTTAAAGTGAATGGTTAGTCTTAATTATAAAAATAATTCTTCCGTCCCACAACAATCCAGATTCTGGAGTTCATGAAAGATTTGTCACAAAACTTCATAAAATTCCTGACAATGCCTCATGTTGGTTCAGTTCAAACTGTGTGTGTACAACCATCACACATATGCAAAGGTATGCATAGTGCTAAATTATCATATTTTGCTGTTATCGGGATGTAGATTTATATACCTATCCTGTGTTTTTCCCCATTTCATTTGCATCAATGGGCAAGGCCAATTGTGATGCTTCTATTCTTCTACACATCCATTCCATCTAGTGCATACCAGTTATCCTGTTCCTGTGTGGTTAAAGGTGAAGGGAAAGGTACCCCTGCCCGCACACGGGCCAGTCGTGTCCGACTCTGGGGTTGCGCGCTCATCTCGCTCAAGAGGCCGGGAGCCAGCGCTGTCTGAAGACACTTCCAGGTCACGTGGCCAGCGTGACGAAGCTGCTCTGGCGAGCCAGCACCAGCGCCGCACACGGAAACGCCGTTTACCTTCCCGCTATAAAGCGGTACCTATTTATCTACTTGCACTTAAGAGTGCTTTTGAACTGCTAGGTGGGCAGGAGTTGGGACCGAATGACGGGAGCTCACCCCGCCGCGGGGATTTGAACCGCCGACCATACGATCGGCAAGTCCTAGGCACTGAGGTTTTACCCACAGCGCCACCCGCGTCCCTTCCTGTGTGGTTACTTTTATTGAATTTTACATTTCAAGGTGCAAGCACAAAATGGTTTCTAGTGAGTCTGCAGTGTTGCATAGTTGCAGAATACTTGTGGAAGCAAGTGCTGTGTCTCTTGAATACCACTGCAAAACGTAAACTGTGGCACCCCTACCAAATGACTTGCCACAGCCAGTACGTAGGAACCGTCTCATAATTGTAAATATGCTACCTAGAGTTCATCTATATTGCTTCTTCATAAGCATCTAAAAGTGTGCTGGTTACTGCATCTTTGAAAAGTAAGGGTCCATTCACACAACTGTACATCCAGCTAGGGATGTAGATCAAATGTTTCAGGACTGGCTGGGGCTCATAGTGAAATTGCCATCTCATTGATTCAGTTTACATCCTGCACACACTTCATCTATATTTTCTGGGATGCTATCAATTCACAATTGAAGGCCTAGGGACTGAAATATAAACAAAGTCCATAATTAAGCCAGCTGCTTCATCAGTTGTCCAGCTCAACCTTTGGCCATGCTGGCTTATTAGAAGTGGAGTCCAGCAATATCTGGAGTGCCATTGGTTCCCCGTGCCTAACTATATGAAATCACCCTTAGACTGCACGTGAAAGCTACATAGAATCATGCAGGACCATCTTCTGGGTACCATACCACTTCAGGATACTAGTGGAGAATCACATAATTGGATACTTCCCCACATTTATTTTTTTAAAACACAACTGATCGCTGCACATGGAAATCTGTTATAGCAAGAAGGAAGCTAGGTTAGAACCATTTCCCCATTAGGCCTGCTTTCCACAGGCAAGGAGGTTTTGATCTGGGAGCAGACTCTGAATTGGTGCTGTTTAAGGATGATAGCTTAACTACTTGGAATTATATATCTATATTTATTTGAATCTATATCCATCCATCCATTATTACTTGCATTTTGAACCTTCATAGCGAGCTATTATCTGCTAGAGCACCTAAGAATTCATGAGGATATTGGTCCATGTCAGTAGTTTCATTAGGTACGGTATTGCATAGATATATGTGGGACTATTATAACTGTAGACTCTATTGTTCAGCCTCATTTTGAGAGGTTGGGCTGAATTTCCAACAGACCCATCAAAATTTACCTCCTTGTGATGTATTCTTTGATCTTTTCCTCTTTGAAAACCAGGAAACTGTTCCCTTTGGACTTTGGGCATGAAAATAAATAGTTGCAAAATAATAGCTCCAAGCCTGTATAACCCTCTTGGGACCAATATTCCCTAAAATTAAATCGTTCTTTGTTCTTTCACTGCTGAAAATATGAACCTTGTGACTAAGAGATTTCTCAGAGGATGAATGTAGGTGCAAGAAGGGTTGCAAGCAATCTAATAGTGCATAAAAATGTAATAATAAAAAGAGGGAAAGTAATTAATAGAATTGTCTTTGTGGTGGGAATGAGCCAAAATATAGTGCTCTTTCCCCATGGAAAGCCTTCTCCTGCATCCATGTTGATGTTCTTTTAGGGGGAAATGTCTCTCTCTCTCTGTGTACTTAACCTCAGTGGATTACAGTCCACTCTATCTCTTTCCAAGGCTGGGACAAGATCAAGATTCAGTTATATTGTGGTTCAGATCACTTTGTGACAGTTGCAGCATCAGTTTAAGCAAAAATGATCAGCAAAGATATGAACAGTTCAACAAGATCCCTCCCTTCCTTTTGCAACTTCATTGACAGGAAGTTGAGGGATAGCAGCTTTCCAACAAAGGACCTGGTTTTTTTCCTAGAGGAGCGTCGCTCTTTCAGAGTGAACGTCACACTCCCTGAAATTTCACCTTTTGCTGCAAAATACAAGCCCTTAGACATTTTCAGCTTAACCCTGCTGTGTGGATTTCCTTATTAAGGTGAAATGAGTCCTAAAGCTTTTTTCATAGCATTCAAAGCTGTGTGCAATGAGTGTATGAAGGGGAAGTGTCATGCCCGCTGTCCTCCCTCTTGGCTTATGTGCATTCGCCATGTGTCTGTGCACACACAAATCAGGACCCGTAAACAGTGGACATGATTCGTCCCATCCTTCTGCATGGCCATTGTACATGGTCCCTCCTCTGTGCTGTGCCTCTTTTCACATCCCCATTAATGTTACTGGAACTTCCAGGCACAGGCAGCAACCAATTTTTTTTTGGGGGGGGGTTATGTTCTGGACCCCTGCATATGTTGGCAGAACCCGTGCAAGCATGTCCTGCTCCACTCTTTTTTGGGTCATTTTTGGGTCCGTTCTGGGTTCAGCATGCTGTCTGTGTGTGGTCATGCATGTATTGGATGCGCCTAAAAGGATTGCTGCCAGTATGTCAATCTAAGGCTTGCATTCTATATGCCTACTGCAGTATATAGCTGATATACTGCTGTAGCTCCTCTCTGAAAATTTCCTTCCTTGATCAGCTATTTAAACAGCTGCAGTAGAAAGAAATGTGATATTGTGAAGTGTTCTCCATTAGCCCGGCTAGGACACATATGCATTTGGCTTCGCCCCTCCTTGTATTGCTTCCTGTAATGGTCCCTCCGCCTCAACATTATGTATCTTCATTATGTAATAATATGGAAGTCTGTAGCTGGATATGTTTAATTTCCTCTTCCCATTCCTTTCTATCCTCTCTCTTAGTTTGTAAGTCATTGTTATAGCCTGTAAACCACCTTGAGTGCTTTGGCCAGAACAGTAGTAACTAGACATAAGCTAAATTGCAACCTCCTCCTTTGAAGACTACTCTAAACGGGTGTGTTTTAAATAGACTTTTATGGCGTGAAAGTGCCCTTAGGATGTTCTGCTGTTATACATGGCCCTTTTATACACCATGACAGGGGCAGTTTCCACATATCACACAGTGCTGCTGTTGGAGGTGGAATCACAAAGGCCAGTCATCATCTGTCCTCTAGCAGAAGAGTGCTAGAGAATAGGCCTGCAAGCCTCACACAGAAGCAACATTGGAGCCTTCCATGTGAAGCGTAATATCTGCATGTTAAATTTCATGGTGGTTGAATCTTCATCGAACCAAGTTCTGGGGGGGGGGGATATATTCCCCATATCTTGTCTTTGTTTCAAATCAGAAGCACTTTTGATAGTTTAAATATTTGACCAGAATAAGGACAATTTTCAACAATATAATGATAGAAAATATAATGTAAAACACACTAGAAAATGAACTTTCTTTTTGTAATTGTCATATTTATCCCTAGTATATCATAAGGGTGTGTGGTTGAGAATGACTGAAGAGAACATGACTATGCAGATGGATGTTCTTTTTCAAGTGTGTTGGGAAAACATTTTCCCAGGTTTTGTTAGCCACATTAAGAGATTTTAAATTAAGCAGGCTCTCCTCAGACTAATATGCAATACTGATCATGACACCGTGTGAACTGCTTGGGGGGGAAAGGTGTCTGACTGCAACATCATGATGGTAATTGTTTTTCTTGCTGGCCTCCTAACTCCTACCAGAGTTATTTTCCAGATATTTTGCATAAGTGGTAAACAGATAACCCACAACCTGCTGCATACTGAATTATTACAACAGTAGCAGCACTGTATTGCAGGGTAAAAGAAAATAGTAAAGCTTGCGTATATATTACAAAGCATTTAGTGCTACTTTTTCTAGCTAAATAGACAACCAGAATTTTAAAAAATCTCTTTTGAAATGCACTCTGTATGGCAATTCTATATGCATATCCTCTGGAAAGCTAATCTTTTCCCCATGAGGTATGTTTCTGTGGGTTTTGGTGAGAAACGCAACAGAGACCAGGAAGTGTAATCTGATTTACATGGTAGATTTATTCATATTATAATTTCTACTCAGAAGGACCTTCAGGGGGTTACCCCTCCTCATCTTTTGAAGAAGAAGGAGAAAAAAATGTCCCGATCATTTATGGAAGTAGCTTATTTAGAAAGTTGTTTTGGTGCTACTGCAGACAAATGGTCTGAATGCCATTTTAAGCTCCTGGTTGTGAATTGGCATGATTTGTGGGAATTGGTCTTGCAGGCCAAATTGGGACTTCATTTGCCGCACCAGCTAAAAGCCCCTCGCCGCTGCCCTGGAAGGGGAAGCAGGGAGTTTCATTGTGATCTTTCCCCCTCAGACGATTCTGGTTATTATGTCCAGCTCAACAACAACTATATTTTACTTAAGTATTATTTCAGCATGTGGCATTGTACTGGTTGTATGATTCACTTAAATTTACCACATTCTTTGGCACAATACATTTTACAATACTTTGAAACTTGTTGGTGTGGGGAAAACTTTTAAAAATAGTTTTATTTTGCTGATTGTTTAGACCCCGTAATCTGACATTCCTTTGGTCTTGATGGATGTCTTGAAGAAACCTCTCTCTCTTTTCATCATTAAGCTCCAGAATAGACTTGGAACCTAGTTGGAATTAATAGACTGGTCCTTTCTTCCATATTTATATAGTCATGGTGGGAATAGATATGGAAAAAGGCACTTCAGAGGAAGAAGCAGTGGAGGCATGTCCATTACAGTGAATGGAGCACTGCCCCACGAACCTCAGCCAGCCCCTCTTACAGACTCTGTCATTGACTCCAGCTCCATCTATTGTATATCTCCCTGCTTTTTGCCCTACCAGCCCTGAAGGCCAGAAGCCACCACCAGAGGGAAGTCTAAAATATGCTTCTTGGAGTTCATTTACTTGCTCCTCTTTATATTTCAACCTTTCCGTCTTAACGAGAGATAACTTAACCCTACCAGCCTATGTGGAGATTAGTTGTGTTCCAGTGAGAAATGAAAACCGTATTTATAGGTTTTCGCACAATTTTTCTATTCTTCATTCTGGAATACCTGTTGAAATAAAGGGAGAATTGCATTGGGTTTTTACTTTCTTGAGTGACTAAATATATTGTTAATCCTCTGGAGACTTACTGTATTTTTCCATCTCTAAGACACCCCCATATATAAGACGCCCCTTATTTTTGGGGACTCAGATTTAAGAAAATGGGGGGAGATGGCCTGTGTATAAGATGCCCCCTCATTTTTGACATTATTTTTTAGGGGGGGGAAACTAGTCTTATACACAGAAAAAATACAGTACTTACCAGAATGGCAAAACCATGGGGGTGTGATATCCGAAAACACATATCTACTCTGCACATGACTTAGTCAGATAACACCAATGGTATTGATCATGTCTGCTCACAGTGGGAGAATACATGCAATTATTTTTTGTTCTTTTGTCATTGCAATCGCTGTTTCTTTTGAGCCAGACCCAGATAAAGCATCACATCTTCAGCAGCTAGCTTTTGGTTTAGCATGACTTTCTGTTGAGCATCTGCTGCGCATATTTCAGTGGAAATAGGGGTTCAATACACATAAATATAAATAATTTTCCCTTGTGCCTAGGCTGCTGCTTTTTTCCTCTTACGTCAGTGTAAGATTTGAGAGTTAAAATGTGTGCAGGCTTCCAAAATGACCACACTAATGCTTATTTTATCAAAATGTCTGGGATATTTTTGGAAGAGACTCTTAATTCATACAATTGTTAACTATTGTAATACCCGTTGAGCAACCTGCTATATCTTTGCCAAACATTAATTGAAGGCATAAGGCAATTGTTGCCAAATCTGTGATTCCATTCTGAGTAAACAAGGCATTTCATCTATTCTTCAATTGAATACGTGAAATTCTTGGTTTTTCCCTGCAGTCATTTACTCCTCAAAAGGCCAAACTAGGTGTGATGAGGCTGCCATATGTATGTTATCCATATGTCTGCCCTGTTCACCTATAAATCATGGTTAGGAGACAATATGTGAAAAGGAGTGCATGAGGGAGAAGAGCAAAAGTTGGCTCTCCTCCACTTTATATCTCTGTACTCCAGAGCTTTCATTTCCTTCCAGGTTGGCTTAGTTCCAGTAGTAGAACTAGACAGAGAAAACAACTTAAAGCAATGGAGTCCAGCAACATCAAGTGGAAGAGAATGTAGGTGTCCCTTTTCTTCAGCACCCCCTTTGAGGGTTGCCATATGTCAGGAACCTCCCGAACATAACCGGAATACTGCAGTCAGAAACAGTGTCCAGGCAGAAATTGTTAAAATGTCCATGAAAATCCGGACACATGTTGATCCATGTCAGCAGTGTTGTTTTTGCCAATGTTCCTGAAAAATAACTCAAAAATGACATTTTTGTGGGGGAATTTTGCCAAAGAAAGCTCAACAACTTTGATGTCTGGATTTTTACTTTTTGAAATGGGGCAACCCAACCCCTGCCCCTCTTTATATGTG
Source organism: Podarcis melisellensis (assembly GCF_964234715.1). Classification (NCBI taxonomy): domain Eukaryota; kingdom Metazoa; phylum Chordata; class Lepidosauria; order Squamata; family Lacertidae; genus Podarcis; species Podarcis melisellensis. The sequence goes on from NC_138538.1 coordinate 61,745,479, forward strand.
AATGGGACAGACATTTGGGCAGCTTGCCCAACATACCTAGTTTGGCCTTACTGCTGAAAGAGCAGTTTTATACAGGGCCTCTTTGGGACTTAATGGGATTCTTATTTAACTGTCCAAAGAGGAATAGGTAAGTGAGACCCTGCATTCACCCACAACTGCCCCTGCTTTGTTGTTTTTTCCTTCCTTGAACCTCAGTAATTGTGTCCATGGGAAAGATCTATCTCTGGATAGGCAATTGAAATCAGATGGATATCAGCTTTCGAAGAAAAGTCCAGGCACTGAAATATTGCAAGTCACCAAACCGAATAAAGTAATGAATTAGAAGGTTTCTACTGCATTAAATAAACCCAGACAATTATCCACATTCTCAAGTAGCCATTTTAAGTGTTCAAAAAACAAGAACCAACCACGACAATCACCAGGATAGATACTCCACCCAAATGGCTCCCCTTTTCAACAAACAAATAATTAACGTTCCTGATGAACTCTGCCTTTTCAGTGCAGGACTGCACATGTACCCTGTTTTAAATGAAGATGTGGTCTTCCTGCAAGTTAGCTATTACCCCATACAGTCAAAGGTACATCTTTTACCCCCCTCCCATGGTGGGGGCAAAGTTAGTGTGAGGCAAGGAGCACCTCCAGACATCCTCTTTATTAAGCTTCTCCCCCCCTGATTTTTGTGTGTGAAGGTTATACAACACCCACTGTTTATTGAACTTTCACCCTGATTTTTTGTGCAGGTTATACAACTTCCTGTCAATGATTATCATACACTTTCTAATGCATTTTCCCCATCACTTTTCTTACGCGAAAAGACTGCTTGTTGTTTTTATTTTTTAAAAGTGGGTTTGTTGCACAAGTGTGCTTTAATCCACCTGAATTGCACAGATCTCAATTTTCCAGTGTGTAATTGAACCCCTCCAGCAAAATAGTGACAGTCTGGGAGAAAACTAACACTAAACCAGCACCAGTGCTAAAAACATTTTTAAGCCGTCTTACTAACTGCACTGCATCGCCTGCGCTTCTTGTCTCTTGCGTTCTGCCTTGATGGATTCACTGGTTTCAGCTGATTTTTCTTCCCAGGAGTTTCCTTTCAACAAAATTACATTGATTATTCTCTTATTCACTGTGGGTGGATTGCTCTGGTGCTGAAGTTCGAAACTGTGCCTGGCTTGCATTAAACACACACACATATACACACTGCTACTAACAGTGATTAAAAGCTTTGGTTTTGATTTTTGCTTAGAGAAAAACGTAAGTATTTTTTTAGACCAGAAACAAAGTTGACGTAACTTGCCAGTAGAGTGCTTGATTTATAAAATGACTGCTTTTTGCCTTCTCTTTGCATTTCTCTGCATTTTCCTTGATGGAGTTGACTTGATGCAATCGAAAAGGTTTCTGTGTGCATAAAAAGTGACTATTTTTCATTGGTTGCAGGCTCTTCTAGAGGACCCAGCCCCTTGACAATGGGTGCACAAGACACTCTGCCCGTAGCTGCAGCTTTCACTGAAACAGTTAATGCGTACTTCAAAGGAGCAGATCCTAACAAGTAGGTATCAAATTGTTTGCCCTCCATCTCTTCCCCATACAATAATAAACGGTTCAGGGTTGGTCTTACACAGTTAGAGTATGCTCACCTTTACTGCTTACTCTGCATCCTGTGTACTCCCACTGCTAGTTTTTCCCCCCTGAAGCCAAATTCAGAACCCGACCTTAGCCACAACCCATACTGATGCTGTAGCTTCTTGACAAATACTGTTGTTTGATGCATTTCCCTCTCTCAATTGAACTTTAGTCCAGCTGCATTCACTTAGTACTTTAAGAATGGTGTGTACGTTTGAGAAGGCAGGGAAACAAAAAAGGCCGCACTCCTTGGCTGAGTCTCCCTCTCTGGTATGAACAGCACTGTGCAAATGTGGTTTCAAATGCAGCAGTGGGAAACAACCTCACTGAATTTTAAGCTGCTGGTGTGAACATCCCCTTATTTGCCTGTAGGTGGGCCACACGTTAGGGACTGGTGATGTAAAACCAGCAACAAAGTTGGAGAAAATATTCTTTGGCAGCTGACAAATAATTCAGTAAATAAGTACAGTTGTACCTCGGGTTACATACACTTCAGGTTACATACGCTTCAGGTTACAGACTCTGCTAACCCAGAAATAGTACCTCGGGTTAGGAACTTTGCTTCAGGATGAGAACAGAAATTGTGCGGCGGCAGCGGGAGGCCCCATTAGCTAAAGTGGTGCTTCAGGTTAAGAACAGTTTCAGGTTAAGAACAGACCTCCGGAATGAATTAATTACGTAACCAGAGGTACCACTGTACTGAGTGGGGAGAGGACACAGGGATCAGTTATTTTGCAAAAAGGGGACCCTAGCATGATGCAATCAGAGTTCTGTTGAATGCTTTCATAAATTACTGTGTCAAGAGAAAAAAACAGATGCTCCAGCTTCTCAGTCTTCAGCGTGGTTGGGGTATTGAAATATCATCTGATCTTCAGTGAAGTATGACTGTAATCTGGTATATTGGTTTGCTGTTTTTATTTCATTTTACAACTCTGTATTATTTTTCTTTTTCTCTGTTACTTCAGTGCCTACACATTTTTGTATGCAACAAAAAATCAAATAAAAAGTTTTCTTTCCTCCAAGTATAGGGAAATGTACCTGAATGAATTGTTCTCTTTCTCTTTCTGTACGTTTCTTTTGATATTAAAGATGCATAGTGAAGATTACTGGAGAGATGGTGCTGTCGTTTCCTGCAGGAATTACTAGACATTTTGCCAATAATCCCGCCCCTGCTGTTCTAACATTCCGTGTAACAAATTACAACAGGTTAGAACACGTCTTGCCAAACCCCCAACTGCTTTGCTGGTAAATATCTTTCTATTTTATAGATTTATAGGAGGAAGTTGCTTTTGTAACTTTCGTACAAGAAACTTTGCATAGATAATAAATGAGATCAATAGCATTCTTAATTTATAAATATCTAAAACCTTTCAGTATATTTTTGTATGTCAAAAACATACAAAAGTACCTGTGGCGTTTATACTCTGTTGTTGAAACGGTAACTCTCACAATGTTTTCTTTTATTGTTGTATAGTGATTTTACAGATGAGCAGCATGCTCATTTGTCAAGCTGTTGTCAGAAAGCAAACACAAAATGTTCATGTTGATCACCATCAGCTTGAGCATGGGTCATTCTGAAGCAGCTATAATAAATGACTATTTCGCTTTCCAGTTTTTGGCAATGCCAAATTAGAAGAAAATGGGACTGTTAACAATATAGCTAGAAACCTGCTTGCCATTCTTCAGCTTTTCACTGTGAATCTGCTGCCGAAGACCTCTGAATCAGTCTCTGTCTCTCATTCTTTGCATTCAAATTTTGCCCCAGTAAGACCATTACAATTTGACATCATTTCTTAACACAATGAACATGCTACAAATATAACACACATCTATCTGAAGGACGTGTGGTATTTCATCCCTGATCACTGGACATTAGGGTTGGTTGGGTTGGGACTTAGGAGTTGTAATCCAATACCTAGCTGAGCCCCAGGTTCCCCAACCCTGCTCTTCGTGTTATTACTTGCTGACAAAAGTTTTCCATTTACAAAATTAACATTTTCTCTCTTTTTCCCCTAAATGGATGCAGTGACAGTACACAAGCTGATGCCAATGCAAAGGAATTCTGGGTAAACATGCCAAATTTGATGACACATTTAAAGAAAGTATCTGAACAGAAACCACAAGCAACGTATTATAATGTGGATATGCTTAAATATCAGGTAATACCTTTTACAGTATATCATCTGGTGAAATGTTCAATGTGCATAAGGGCTGGATAAATATAGTTCCTTTTTGTTAGTCATTGCTGGTTTCAGTATCTCCCCCCCCCCCAAAAAAAAAAACTTTTTATGAATGGACATGCTGAATTGTACTAAAGGAAAAGTAAAAACAATGCAAAGTATATTCCAGGCCAAAAGAACCCCTTTTAATCTGAAAGTTTATAACTAGAGAGCCAGTGTGGTGTAGTGGTTAAGAGCGGTAGTCTCGTAATCTGGGGAACCGGGTTCGCGTCTCCGCTCCTCCACATGCAGCTGCTGGGTGACCTTGGGCCAGTCACACTTCTCTGAAGTCTCTCAGCCCCACTCACCTCACAGAGTGTTTGTTGTGGGGGAGGAAGGGAAAGGAGAATGTTAGCCGCTTTGAGACTCCTTAAAGGGAGTGAAAGGCAGGATATCAAATCCAAACTCTTCTTCTTCTACTACTACTACTACACTTTGCCTATGAAATCTTCCCTTTCTCTTTCTTATAAGGTATCAGCCCAGGGTATTCAGTCTACTCCATTGAACCTTGCAGTGAACTGGCGGTGTGAGCCTACAAGCACCGATCTACGCATTGACTACAAATATAATCTAGAGGCAATGACTACACCAGTAGCTTTAAACAATGTGCAGTTCCTTGTTCCCATAGACGGAGGAGTGACAAAACTTCAAGCTGTGCTTCCACCTGCTATTTGGTATGAACGTAAACTGGTCTTTGATCCTTCCCAGTGCTCACTCCAGAGATGCACTGTTCTTAATGGCTGAAGGTGGTTCCATATGGACAACCTGAAACTGTTTTTGATCAGCCCTTGTCATTATGTGATTAAAACTTTTGCACAGTTCTGTCTGAATAACTCTGTAGCATTTAGAGCATTTGTATGCAAATGAGAAAGAGAGAAACTTAATGCTACAGCTTATCCACGCTTACCTTTCCTCTGCTCTTTCCAGGCATGGTCTGAGATTTAAAGCTCTGTGTCCAAGCACCCCCTTTTTTGTTTTTTTGTTCCAGAGCTCTCCCTGAAAAAAACCGTTCTGTAAAGCTCAATTGGAGCAAACATCAACCTGAAGAAAACCCAAACGGAAGTTTGCTCCGATTCAGCTTTAAAGAGCAGGTTTTCTCAGGAAAACCTCTGGCCAAAAATCAAACAAACACATGTGCCTTTCAGATGATGTTGGGCTGCATCATCCCTGACCTTTGTTTGGCCATGGTGGCTGGGGCTGATGGGAAACTGTAGAACAACAGTGTATAATGGGCACCAAGTTGGCTGCCCCAAGGTAGTGGGGATGCTAGCTTTACACAAGGCAAATAGTTATGGGAACTTCCTGCTCAGCACTGTAACAATAAACTGGGATGGTTCCTGAACTACACTGTTCTGTACTGACGTTCTATGCTGGATGATGCTAATTTCAGATTGCCTGCTTCCTGCAGCGCTTAATTTGCTTGCTACGTGTCCTGTCACTCCAAAACTCATACCAACAAGCTTTCTTTTGTTTTTAGGAATGCTGAACAGCAAAAGATATTGTGGAGGATTCCTGATATTTCACAAAAATCAGAGAATGGAGGTAATAAGGCAAGCTTACATGCTCCTCTGAAAAATCAGCCTCTTCGGCCTTACGTTTTCTCCCTCTACTCATACTAACATGTGCCCCACTTACTGCGTCATCATGTATAGCTGTCTTCTCACTCCTCTCTCACTGTGTGGAGTGAGGAGACTCATTGAACAGTGCAGCCATGGATAGTTATTACATGAAACTGAATACAGTACAATAAAGCCAAGAGTTCCTGGGCTGCGCACTTATTTTAACATGTTATTGGGGTGAGTTAATTACTGAAATGTCATTGCTATTTATGTATTACGTTTATGAATTAATTTTTTTTATATGTAGTTTCATTATTTCTGTGAACTGGTTTGGTTACAAAATTATTACGAATAATAAGCATACAAATAAACTGATGAGACTGGTATGTGCAGTGTGATTATGCATGTTATCTCAGAAATAAGTTCCGGGGGGGGGGGGACTTGAATAAAATCTGAGGTGGGCAGGTAAGTCCCACCCTGCATACACAGCATTTGAATGCCAGTGTTCATCAACTGGGGGGGTCAGCCCCCTCAAATATTTTATTGGGGGGGTAAAGGGACCTTGGCCCCTAGGAGTTGGCTCCTAGGAGTCCCACTATGTTCAGTGGTGTTTACTTACTCCCAGGTAAGTGTGCATAGGATTGCTGCTTAAAAACACCAGTTGCTCAGGAGGAAGAAGGGGAAGTGGTGTGATCTGGCTTTAACAATTAGCAAAATGAAAGCTTATCCCGCTGTCAGTGAGTCTCCTACATGTGCATAGGTTTTCTCACTGTGTTACATTTTTGTAACATACTTGCTGTATTTTCTACCTTAAAGGTGTGGGCTCTTTGCTGGCACGATTCCAGTTATCCGAGGGACCAAGCAAACCTTCCCCCCTGGTTGTGCAGTTCACCAGCGAAGGGACCACTCTGTCCAGTTGCGATATTGAACTTGTTGGAGCCGGGTATCGTTTTTCACTTATTAAAAAGAGGTTTGCAGCAGGTAATTTTTTTGTTTGTTTGTTTCTATAGAGGCGCCTTAAATTTTCTTCTTCTAAGTGGGGGTAGGGGTGTATCAGCAAAATGGGGAGCTGGGTGGTTAGGTCTGGAAAGGTCAGTGTCCAGGGTTGTTTAGTCTGGGTGCCTACATCCCATCATGCCATCTGTTAAAAGATGCATGCTTCCCATTGTAATAAGGAATTGGGGGTGGGATGCTGGTCGCATCTTTTCAGTTTCATCCTATAAAACCAAGCTGTTGCCTGATCTGTTGCTCAAACTCTATTGAGCTGTGAGCGCACATGGGTACATACATACATATGGCACCACTTCTTCCTTTTTACCACCATGGAGAATTCCTTTGGGATCTCCTGCCTCAAGAGCCACAGGTCTTGATAAGAAGTTATGGCGCAGATGGTGTGATGGGGTGGAGTCATGAAGCTGCCCTTCCAACAGCAGCATCACTGCAGTTTACTTAGAGAGGGGTGGGGTGGGGCAGAGCAGAGCAGAGCAGTGGTGAGGTTGGGATGGCACAGAATGCACTACTGTGAGTGCCGGATTGGCTTTGCCAGGGCATATGTGTAGACCTGTCCAGGTCAGCTGCAGTGACTCTGGTGCTGGGAGGGCAGCTCCTCCACACCACCCTGGCCACTAGTGTCCTATGAGGATGCAACACACATGTTTGGATTTCCTGTGCCTTGTCCAATAGCTCCAATATGAATAAGATATGAAAAGTTGTTTGATCTCTTCCCCTTCTTGTGCCCCACTGAGAGATCTCAACCGGTCTGAGGCACCTGGACCTAAAGAAGTAATTCACAATCTTTCACAAGGAAAAGAACAATAATTCAGTATGTTTCTCAGGTTGTTATTAGAAGAACCTTCCTGTAAACAGTAACTTGAAGACTATTGCCAGCTGAAAGATTTGAACAATTTGTATTATTAGGTGAAGTCAAGAATCTAGATTTGTTTCAACTGCAGTAGAGGGACAGACCTGAAAGTCCACATTTCATGATAATGTCATCAACCACCTTCACTTAAGTAATTTAATTGATAGGCCAGTTTGCATGTAAGGACAAGCCATGGTTAATGGCTTATTAGGACTGAACAGTAAGTGGTGAAGACTTGGCTTATCAATAGGTCTGAACTTGGTGTTGTGGCTTGTTTTGCCCTAATAAATCATTATCAGCAAGTCATGCTTTCATTTGTTAGAGAGAAACAATCCACTGGGCTTGGCTGCAACAAGCCAAGTCTTCATGACTTGTTGGTCCCAGGCACTCCAGGGGAGAAGCAAGGTGGGAGTGATTGGTTGGTGTGGAAAAGCATGCTGCTCAGACCTGGTAAGCCATGAACAGTGGCTTATTGTAAATTGCCATGTTTATAAAAATAAATACGAGCTTTATTAATGTTATGAAACTTTTCTTTTAACATACCTTTTATCACTTTCCTTTCAGGAAAATACCTGGCAGATAACTAACAGAAGTTTATGCAAGTATGTGGAAAATCCATATAGCTGAGGACTGCTGTGGGTGAACGGGTTTTATACGCTGTTTGAGGAAAAACTAAATCCTGTACTTGGGACATTTCTGTTGGAAGTGTCAGCAACTTTCAACATTTTCCCTCAGAAAATGCCATGTTGACCAGTCCTACAGTATTTACTTCTAGATGTAATATTGTTAATGTTTTAAATTGTAATTATTGTATTTGTAAATTGTACTCATTCCAGTAAGGCTGTATTTTGGCAGTTAGACACTTGAGTTTTAGCATTTTACCATTCATGAAATGGGTGTAATTTAAACTGTGGTATATAAATTTAATAGTAGTACTGTTGAATGGCGCAATGCTTTCAGAGGTAGATAACATTTTGTCAATATATACAATCTGAATACCATGCTAATTGCTGTGAGAAAGGGGGTGCCTCAAAAAAGAAAGTTTAACTAAAGACCTGCAAATTCACTCCGTTTTTCCTTTAGCCCTTAGTATGTCATATAAATAGTTATATGAATGAACAGGTCTATCTTCTAAGTATTTGATTGATTTAACTCCAGAACATTTTCAGTAAATGTGGTGGTGGTTATAGCATACTTCCCCCAATGACAGAAATGTATCTCCCTCCACCAACCCACTTTTTCATTGTAAAAACAAGTTGATATTTTTTTAAGGTCTGGATATAAGTTATTGGATACACTTCCATTGTGATGAAGCATGTGTTGGAAAAGCTTTCCGTTCCTTCCCCTTTGTCTGACATGATCAGATGTGGCGGTAGGGGGCCGTCCACTAGAAACCTCCTCACTATGCAAGCCCTATTGAATTGAATGAAAGCACAGCCAGGCAGTGAAGCAGTTCCAGTTATTTTCACTAAGTCTTGCACAGGAGAAGCTTCTGGTGGGTTGGGCTCAAATAAGCAGTTTAAAACACAAATGTGACAACTTTTGACAAATACATCTTTATGTGGGTATAAAAGAGACTGTGTTTTATTTCAGCAACAGTTTTTCTTCCAGTTTGTTAGGCATGCCTGTTTATTTTTACAATACCATATGCATGCAGATTCCTTGCTAAGAAAATTTACATTTCCTAGTCAGAGTCTAAGGTACAAGTGAAGGAAGAAAGTGCTCGAAAGTAATGTATTAATGCGTGTTTTAATCTGTAAAGGTTTGTGTTGTGGCTTCATAGTGAGAAACCGTAGCTGCACTAAGTTTGTGTGGCAGAATTGGTGGCACAATCATTAATCGTACTGGAGTCTCAGTTGCCCTGCAGATATTTAACTGCCAGCATATTCTGCTTTCTTCAAACAGACGTTTTGGGTTTTAAGCTTCTAATCAGTTTTGAGGTATTTCTTAACATCCATCATAAAGGAGAGTGCAGCACTTTTTAAAGAACAAAACTGTCCAGTTCTCTTATGTTGCTGAAATGCTTGCTAGATATTTATAGTGTTTTAGTTCTGCTGCATTTGTTCATTTGGCAGCTAAGCTTGCAGCCTGTACAGCAGGAGCTGATGAGAGGGCTCACTGGAGTTGTGCAGAGGGTCATGAGACTAGTGGATAGTATCCATGCTATTTTTTTTGTACACACAACTAGTATTTTTTTACATTGAGGTCTAAGTAGGTTGGCATCCAACTGTCTCATTTGCATGCGAAAATGGCTGTGCTTGAGGAACAGCTGTGTCTGCATTAAAGCAAGCAAACAAAATCAGAGGCTGTCCTGGTAGGAAATCCAGTCATAAATTATATATCCCTTTGGAAACAAGCATGGGAAATAGATATCCTAAAGTGGTAGAAGCTGAAATTTCATACATCATCAGAAGGGAGAAAATAACAGAGAATTTCTTTTAATATGAATCTTGGATGAGAAACCTGAGGAGCTAATTTTGAGGAAAATACGACACACAATATAAAAAATATAACTACTTTTCTTTGGCCCCACTGGTTTCTCTGTAGCACTGATGTTGATTTTGTGAATTGCTAGAACTCTGTGTGGCTTGAGGTGGAAAACAGTCTTATATTGTACTTTGTGTTCCTAAAAGTTGCCATGTTAGACATGTGTCTGATCTTTCTATGTGAAAGTAAATGTGGCCTTCTGGTGACATCATCATGATGCTTATTACAAAAGCTGGAGTGAGAGAAAGCAAGTTTTTGCCTTGCTCTAATGGATGGAGAACTTTGCTTACACTAATTTTATTTTCTTCCAACATGTACAAGTTACCAGGCAGTCACATAATTGTGAGCTTAAAAAAAACAACCTATAGCTAATGTCATTACTGTCCACAAAAAGTTCACAAATTCTGATTTGAATTTAAAAGTTTTTTTCATGCAAATAGCACATTATGTGCATTTGAAAAATATTAGTGTGCAAATTCATTTTCAGTGCTGGAAAGAAATTCACATTCAAAAAAAATCTAAAAGCAAACTAGGGATTTTAAATCTCTGAGCAGACAGGTAAATGGAGAGAAATATGTTCAATACAATTGAATTTGATAAGTATCCAACATAAATATAGCTTATCCCAATCTTAGAAAAAATTCTGCAAACGTTCAAAAACAAATAATTTATAAATAGAAGAAAATATCTTTTTTAAAAAAGTTTCTCCATTTGCCTTATTTAGCAGTTAATGTAGCAGTATTCACATCTTCCCGCAAAAAGGTCCAACTAATGGCCAACATGCCCTAGCTCTTAATACGGTTATTTTTTCCAGCACTTTCTGCCACAGGGTGTGCGATATCAACTGCTGGCAACCATGGGAGTGCCATCCATATTTCTCCCTGTAACAACTCAAAAGTCCTGATCCACCAATAATATTGAAAAAGGGAATGAAAACATGTCCTGTCATTTTTTTAAAAAAGTTATTCGCCAAGTTTTTGTAGTAAAAGAAGCTCTTGTGCAAGCTTTATTTGCATTTCTGTGCAGCACCCATAGGCTTTATCAAAAGCTTTTTACTGAATACTGATTTTAGAAGTACATTTTCAATTATTAAAAATGCAGCCTATGCATGACGGCTGTGTTGCACACATTGTTTGTCTTATCAGCCCCAAGCACACACTTGTGCAAAGAAAGTTCTAGTGTACCTCTGAAACAGCTTCACCTACAGGGTCATCTTCAAGTAGTAAGCATAGCTAAGATACACAAGGAATTGAGTGTCATTATGGAGGTTACCCAGTTCAGAAAAGAACTAAAATCTAACTCCTTCATCTGAGCCAGTTGTGATAAGTACAAGTCATCAGCAGGGAGAGTGAAGAGGATTCATGTATCTGTAGTAACTGCTGATGGATTACACTTTCTCATGCAAGGCATATTCAGAAAGGCCTACTGTTTCATAAAATAAAACAAGCAGAATCAAAACACAGCATGCCTTCCAAGCAAGCTATTCAAATGGAAACAGCTTTCTATATTGCATGCAAAATTTGGAAGGGAAACAATAGGTTTTAAAGGTATAAGTAGGGCTGAAATCTTATGCACACTTACTCAGGAGCAAGTCCCATTGAAATATGTGGAACTGACCTTGCTGTAAATATGCATAGGTTCAGGCTGTAGAGGTTTTCTAAAACTATATTAGAAAGTAAAGCATTATTTCTATACAAAGTTGAGATTACATTTCTACCAAGTCCAAGTTTATAAAACATTAACCTAGTATCTAGTACTTCAACCGGATTAATGAAGCACATGAGGTGTGTGGTGGTTTTTTTTTTAATTTGATACAATATGCAATATTCAGTAAGCCAACTAAACTTCAATGGGCCACCTATTTTTAGATTTGTTTTGAATCAATTTATTTGAATGTATTTTTTTTAAAAAAAATACAGAATTCAAACAAGGCTTTACTTTCATGGCCTAATGCATGAATAGGCACTCTTAACAGTGCAATCCAATACACATCTACTTAGGCCCTCGGTGAGGCTTACTTGCAGGTAGGGGAGTATAAAATTACAACCTAATTCATTCTTCTTCGTGGCTTCCATACTATATTTGAAAATGTCCCTTTCTATTTAAGCAAAGTGGAAGACATTCCTGTTAATTTATATATGCCACACAGTTAACACCTATAGTTAACTCATAGTTTATGCTATTACCAAATTGCAGAGCATTCTTGACATTCCACATTTCGGTTGTTTAGGATGATCTTAATGGCTGTAAACTTTCTCCAGTGCTCATACTACGTATTAAAGCATGTGTCACACCTTTTAAAAATTGTTCCTTCACCCCCAGTTTGCCTTTGGCATGAAAACATCTGATGGAAAGGGATGTGTGTTTTAAGTTTCTGCAGTCTAGGTTTAAAAGAAAAGTCGGTGCTGTTTTTTATTTAGTTACTTGATCCTGATTGACATGAAGACTTGAGAGTGAGGATTGATCCTATCTGTGCTTCCCGCCCCCATACGTAGAATACTACATGCTGCATGGAGTGTACATTTGTAGAGCCATACATATATATGACATACCAGTAGTATGGGGCACATGTGACCCTGAGCCTTGCTCTTGTCAGGGACTTAAGTGAACTGGTTCTTAGAATTGTACTTAGGACAATCATAATATTTTAGGTGTGTTTTTAAGACCCTAGGCGCAGCAGATCTGTTGTTTGGTTCTGAATTATTTAACTGAGCTGAATACTGTTTTACAGGTAAGCCAAATCAAGCATCATTAGCTAAGGTATACACATTTTAAAGGCGAATGATGCTACCAAGTGCTTGGAAGTTGAAATCTTACCTGCTCAGATATTTATTTATTCATATCATTCATAAGCCACTTTCCCAATAATTGGTCCAAAGTTGCATACATAGTTAAAACTATGTAACAGGCAAAGTTCTAATTGACTTCATTGGCAGAATACACTTAGTTCCATCGAAGTGGTCAGCTACTAGTTATAGAAATGATATCTCAGAAGAAATATATAAAATTGTAACAAAAATACAACCTAGTTGTCTTTTCTCTCTTTTTATACTTAAAATTACCATCCTTAGAATGCAGTACTGGACATGTCTGCTCAGAAGTCATATTACGTTCAGTGTGGCATGCTGCTAGGTAAGTAGGCATCAGATTGCAGCCTAAAAAATATTTAGCAGGCCACTGTAGAATAAACATTTTGAGTAACACTCAGGTGCACCAACATATCCAACAGTTGGGCATCCAAGTTGCATCTCTGATTGTTGTTGTTTAGTCGTGTCCGACTCTTCGTGACCCCATGGACCAGAGAACGCCAGGCACTCCTGTCTTCCACTGCCTCCCGCAGTTTGGTCAAACTCATGCTGCTTCGAGAACACTGCCCAACCATCTCGTCCTCTGTCTTCCCCTTCTCCTTGTGCCCTCAATCTTTCCCAACATCAGGGTCTTTTCCAGGGAGTCTTCTTTTCTCGTGAGGTGGCCAAAGTACTGGAGCCTCAGCTTCACGATCTGTCCTTCCAGTGAGCACTCAGGGCTGATTTCCTTAAGAATGGATACGTTTGATCTTCTTGCAGTCCATGGGACTCTCAAGAGTCTCCTCCAGCACCATAATTCAAAAGCATCAATTCTTCGGCGATCAGCCTTCTTTATGGTCCAGCTCTCACTTCCATACATCACTACTGGGAAAACCATAGCTTTAACTATACAAACCTTTGTTGGCAAGGTGATGTCTCTGCTTTTTAGGATGCTGTCTAGGTTTGTCATTGCTTTTCTCCCAAGAAGCAGGCGTCTTTTAATTTTGTGACTGCTGTCATCATCTGCAGTGATCATGGAGCCCAAGACAGTAAAATCTCTCACTGCCTCCATTTCTTCCCCTTCTATTTGCCAGGAGGTGATGGGCCCTGTGGCCATGATCAGCTTGAATATCATCACTTCCACTGGCCTTGTTATTAGCAGTGCTTTCTAAGGCCCATTTGACTTCACTCTCCAGGATGTCTGGCTCAAGGTCAGCAACCACACTACCTGGGGTGTACGAGATATCCATATCTTTCTGGTATAATTCCTCTGTGTATTCTTGCCACCTCTTCTTGATGTCTTCTGCTTCTGTTAGGTCCTTACTACTTTTGTCCTTTATTATGGTAATCTTTGTACGAAATGTTCCTTTCATGTCTCCAATTTTCTTGAACAGATCACTGGTTCTTCCCATTCTATTGTTTTCCTCTATTTCTTTGCATTGCTCGTTTAAGAAGGCCTTCTTGTCTCTCCTTGCTATTTTTTGGAAATCTGCATTCAATTTCCTGTATCTTTCACTATTTCCCTCGCATTTTGCTAGCCTCCCCCCCCCCCCCTGCTATTTGTAAGGCCTCGTTGGACAGCCACTTTGCTTTCTTGCATTTCCTTTTCCTTGGGATGGTTTTCGTTGCTGCCTCCTGTATAATGTTACGAGCCTCCATCCATAGTTCTTCAGGCACTCTGTCCAGCAAATCTAAATCCTTAAACCTGTTCCTCACTTCCACCTTGTATTCATAAAGGATTTGACTTAGATTGTATCTTACCAGCCCAGTGGTTTTTCCTACTTTCTTCAGTTTAAGCTTGAATTTTGCTATAAGAAACTGATGATCTGAGCCACAGTCAGCTCCAGGTCTTGTTTTTGCTGACTGTATAGAGCATCTCTGATACTCCTCCTCTATTTACCTTCTACTGTATGTGATAAAGAAAAATCAGACCTGAAACTGTTAAAATGGGAAAGAACCATTGTGCTTAGATGTTTGTTTGAACATATGAAAGCCGTTGCAACAATGGGTTGTATTCAGTGCTGCCATTCCATGTGTGTAAGACTTCTACTTGCACAACAGAACTTCCCACCACCACAGCCCCACCACCACCCAGCTGCCTCTACGCCCTCAAAATCTGCTCGAGTGTTGGGGACTCCAAAGCAGATTTGGGAGGCATGCAGGGAGAGAAGAGGGAAGTCCTGTTGTATGAGCAGAACTCCACTCACACAATGACTGCAGTCTAAATCATGACATGGACTTCTAAACTTACCTTTGGGAAGCTGCTCTTACGTGGCCCTAAGTAAGCTACTCTTGAAGCCTAGGAAGACCCTTTCTAAGTGGGACTCCCAAGCATTCTGCTGGTAACAGCAAAAATCCTAAAGAAAAGCTGATGTAAACACACTAACTCTTGCATGTACCTAACAGGGTTCTTTTGATATGGATCAATCAACCCTATTGTGAATCGTCAACAAGCTGCAAACAAAGAAAGCCACTCTTGACTGACCCTAGTGCAAGTATACTGATGGTGCTTTCTGAGCTTCTTCTGGTTGCAAGAGTTAACATGAACAATCACTACTTTATCTTTTATAGGAGTAATTTTGAAATGGCTGAATCATGTTGAAAGGGATCAATATTTTTAAAGAGCCTGACAAGAAAATTGAAATAATTCTTTTACTTAAAGATTTAGAGTAATTGTAGTGACAGCTCCTCTGTCCTCCAATTCTTGTTCTTCAATTTTTTACCTTTACCATAGCTTAATAGGAAAGACTCCTCTCTGTGTACAACTTTATTAGAAGTTACAGGATACCTCTGCATATATAGAGCACTCTGGAAAAAGTTGTACATTGTTTTTTAACTAAACAAAGTAATGTTATCTCATTCATGTTTGACATCTACTTAGGTGTCGAGTCAGTTCAGTATCACTGCAATGTAAATGTATTTGTTGTTGTTTTTTTTAAAAAAAAGCATTTTAAACAAGCTTTTCTTGTTAAATTTTTAATTTGGAAGATTACCATGATAACCAAATCACTTCAAATGCAATATGATAATGAATACTTTTTCCCATGGGAAAATCCCAATCTTGGGTCTACACCAGAGCTGGAATTTCTTTCTTGAAAGTTTGTGTAAGTGGCATTTCTAGTGATAATGGACATCTTATGCTCTTCAACGTTTTGCTCCATTAGACGTGGTTAGAAATTTACAATATCACAAAGCAATTGACCTCTTTTGACCTTCAAGAAAGGATTACTGTTGCTGCTACTGAACTCTTACTTTTGATTTCAAGGATTAGTGTGATGATGATGTTCAAAGGGTTTACCCATGAGCAGGAATTTCACTATAGGCCAAGCAGTACGTGAAAGTCTAGAATCTGTCTTTTAGTGACTTTAACAATGTTTAACATTAATAAATTGTATTTCAAATTAGTATGAATATGGAATACAGCTGTTTTAGCTGTTACCTCCGGTAAATTGGGATTATAAAACTACCACATCATTTCTCAACTAGACACTTAAGAATACCACTTATGCTAGTGTCTTAGAAGGGGAGATGGATTTTCAAAATGAAGGAATTGTAGGCACACACTTTTTTTTTAAATTTAACTGGCTCAATCAAACTCAAATGCTAAACTCCAATCCTGCCAAACTGTTGTACACATGTTTTCAAAGGCACTATTGACTTGCATGCAATTAAGCATGTGTATAAGCATTTGCAGGCCTTGGGTCTTAATTCTTAGCTGTGATTTCAACCCTAAAGGAATTTTGAAACCTGAATTAGATTCCCTGGTGTTTTATCAGATATCAAACTATATCATTTTATAATAAAAAACCTTGTGTATAAACTGTTTATAGATATTTGTGGACTTAAAATACACATGTATATTTTTAAACATTTTTGTTTAAAAGTCTGGACTTCTCAGCCTACGTGTGCAATGAAATATACTATCCTTTTAGTCTAGTTGGCCCTGTTTACTGCTTAGTCTGTTATGAAAGCTTTGCTGCTAACCTGATGGTCTCAGAGAAAAATTGTAAACTATATAGGTTTGTTGCATCAGAAACACTGCAGCAAAGCTTTATATCTGACCACTGGTAATATGAATGTGTCGTATTGACTTGTTGAAGATAATCATAAAACCACATATTTTCAGTGTTTCTTTCCTTATAGATTAGAATACAAATGTCTATTTTTTTTGTAAATAATGATTTTTATAAATGTCTTTCCATCATGATTTCCCCCTAATCATCCATTTCACAAAATCCTGAATATGCAATTATTTATCATACATGATATTATACAAGAAATAGGGTCCCCATTTCAGAACAAAGTTTATTAAATTCTATACATAAGAACAAATTTAAATAAGTTGTACTTGAAATGTGATTTCCCCCCTTGAAAATAAATGACAAATCTAAAAATGTTTTATGTTTGTGCTGAATTATTTTCTCCTAGAAGTCATTTACAATATTTACAGTGCCATTCTATACATGTCTACTAAGAAACAATTATTGTTTTCCATGAAAATTACTCCTAAGTATGCGTGTATAGGATTTGGTTGCCGTACATTAAACAACTAACTACCCAGACTCTCTTCCCACAGTCTGTTATTTAAATCTGAAATGAGATGGACATTGGAGGAAACTGAAAAATGGGAATTTAGGGTTACAATATTAAAGCCCCGAAGTCTGCACCAGCCTTTCCCAACTTTGTGCTCTCCATATTTTTGGGGGGGAGTACCGTTCACTCCCATAATCTGGAGGCCACAGGTTCGCACTAGATTATTCTTTTGTTAGTTCATCATTTTATACACAAGAACACTTAAAGGAGCGGGGAGAGCGTAGAAAATCTGGAATATTCACCATCGGCTTTCTACACCTTATACTGTACAGGAGCTGCCACGTGGCATAAGCGTTTATATTGTAAAACTAATACGGGGCTGCGACTTTTAATTAGAGCGCCCTCTATTCCTGCACCAAAGTGGATAATCGGGACTTGGCCTGAAAGGGACCAGCCAGTAGTAGCATGTAAAAGCAGAAAGCAAGGCAGGGATTTTGCTAAATCTCCGGGCTACCAAGGCGCACAGACAGCAGCTCCTGGCGACCGTAGCGCTTTCCCCACACGGCTCCTTTGGCGAGGTGACTTTCCAATGCTCCTTTTTAATGACGAGGGCAGCTGCCGACGTTCCTACCCGTGTCAAGACGTGCCTCACAAGACCCCCGAGCCCAAGCCCAACGAGTGACCAGAGCGCGCAGTTAAAAAGCAAGGCTCCGGGGGGGGGAAACAACCAAGGAAAGGAGGGAGCGCCCTGCTGCCGCAAGAGCTGCGCTCCAAGCGCCTCTTCCCGCCCGGCAAAGCCACCTTGGAACGCGCGCACAAGGCGGGAAGCGGAGACCGGCTCTCCTCCGCCTCTTCCCGCCCATGAGGGCGGAGGCAGCAGCGCCGTGACCGCCTTCCGCGGCTGCAACAGCCTCCGCGGGGTGATTGGTCACCCTGGAAACCAGCAACAGCTGCGGCTCCGTCCTGCAGCAGCAAAAGAAGGAAGAGGAAAGGTAAGAACGCGCCGGCGGGAGGCTTGTTGGGACCCCCGAAAACGGGGGTGTCGCCTGGGGCAGTAGAAAGGCGGGAAACGGAGTGGCCTCCCACCAGCGCGCGCCCCCATTCCGACAGGGCTCTTGCGCCTCTTGCAGCTGCGTCATAGGCAGGGGGTTCTACCCATTGCGCGGTTGCATTCAGAGTTGGCCCACTTAAATTAATGGATGTGACAAATTTAAGTCCATCGGTGCACGTACTCCGAGGAGAACTTGGGCGGCTACAATCCAAAAGTTAGACCCCACCACCACAGGGATTTTGCAGCAGTGGGGGAAATCCTCATGTATTGGCTTTCTGCCTGTCCTACAGGGTCCCTTAGCTCTGGTATTTAAAAGAAAGAGAGATGTTAATCTTCATGCTGTAGCTGTGTACAGACGAAGGCTAATTTTATTCTGGAGCCTCCCCGTTCTGATCATTTGCATTTGAATATATCTCTCGCCTTTTCTCATTGCCCCACAAAAAGTCATTTCTTGGAAGTCTGAGGAACAATACTGAAGAGATACTGCGTCTTCCTAAGGAGAGACTAAATGTGCAGGTGGAAGGAAGTTTGTGGACTTGTAATAAATACACACAAAGTGTGCCCCAGAGGTGGCTCATGAGTTGCACAAGAGCAGCTGAGGTGGCTGCACTTCTTTCTCCTCTGCCGACCCCGTTGCAAAGCGGGATGGGCAATTTGTAATGGTTATTTGTTGTTCAAGGTGCCAGCCCGCTTCAGGAGGCCTCAGGCATCCTTAGCTTACAACAGCAGTAAGGAAAGGACTTGTATTGTTTCCAGTGTGTGTGCATGCATAATGCCTATTTATGAGAAGAACTGGAAGAGGAGGCTGCAAGTCAAATGAATGGTCCAGTTCTTCCAAGTGGCATGCCACTATTCATGAGTAAACTTCGTTCTTCTTTCAGAAGGGTGTATACATTAGTCTGTTGCAGCAAAAGCAGCAAAAATGATGGCATTACTTACCATTTTTATAGTATAAGGTTGTGAGAGTAGAGTGCATGCATCTTCTGAGGTGGAGTCTAGTTTATGAATAATGCCATAATAAGTTTGTTGAGACTTTTGGTTGCTTTTTATTTCTGAGTAAGGCATTGCCTTGTCACATTTTTTTTGACATTGCATTTATTTACAGTAAGTCATTTCTTGGAGTATGGAGGACAATGCTGAAAAGATACCAAGCCCTATAAGGGGAGACTAAATACACACAGAGATGGAAGTTTGTGTGGTTATGTTCTACATCCCTTGCCATCAGCAGAATGCCTCTGAATACCAGTTGCTGGGAGTCTCAAGTAGGGAGTTGTGCTCATGTGTTGCTTTGGGGCTTCCCATAGGCATCTGGTTGGCCACTGTGAGAACAGGATGCTGGACTAAAGAGGCCTTTGGCTTGATCTGTCAGGACTTACGTATGTTCCACAAACAATCCTTCTGAATCGGGCAGCTGTGGTCTCTTTTGTGGCATTAAAAAAATGCTCCACGGCACTTCTCGCCCATTTCCAAAGCCTTGCAGCCCTTCCAGCATCCTTGGGAATACTTGGAGTGGCTTCTGCTGGTGTGGAAGTGCTCTGTAGGCCTTGACTACTTGCCAAGAAGCAACAGTCCCTGAAGGCTTTGCTTGGGTGCCACCTTCTTGAGGAACCTGCAACACCTTGAAGCAGGTGGTTCCTCAAAACTTCCTTTGCCTTTCCTGATGGGAAGCAAACCTGGAGCAAGCTGAAGATG
The DNA here is from genome assembly GCF_964234715.1 of Podarcis melisellensis. Lineage (NCBI taxonomy): Eukaryota > Metazoa > Chordata > Lepidosauria > Squamata > Lacertidae > Podarcis > Podarcis melisellensis. The sequence goes on from NC_138538.1 coordinate 61,765,290, forward strand.
CAATTCCCAAGGGAGTAGCCCTCTCTTTGTTGCTTTTCAGCCATTTCCTAAAGCCTCAGAAGATTAATCAACATATCCCAGAATAGGGCACCGAGTGGAGTAAAATTGCCACACTTTTTGCTAATTATATTTAGTTTGTTGACCCCCACTCCCCCCCCCCCCAATAATGGAATGATTATTGAAACCATTGAGCCAATACCTAATACCTAGGTATAACCACTCATGCTTCCACTTCACAGACTCTGTGCATTTCCAAAGACTCTCGTTACAATACCTTGTGTAAGAGGCATTGCTCTGATACCAGATGCCTATATACTTTTAGGTCACAATTATGTTTAAAAAATACATTTCCTGTATCTAGAAAACATGTCGGACACAATGAAGGAAAAAGCGGCCCGCTTGTTAAAGAAAAGAGGCAGCATATCCTCCTTAGGAAGCCATGAAGTCAGGGCGAAAGAATTTTTTGGAAGAAACAAAGAGTGAGTAGCATATTTATCATTTTCTGACTTGTATAAAAATATTCTTCAGGCTTTTGCAAATGTCATGCTCAGTTATTCTTTTTCTACATGGGGGTGGCTGGTAATGGGGGGGGCAAACCCACCTGGCTTTCAGCTGCTTTGAACCTAGTGCCTGCTTTAGGTAAACAAAGAGCTGTGTTATGCAAGGGCAATGAGGGGCACCCATGCTCCAGATGTAAGAGTAGCAATCAAGTGGCCTGATGAAAGGGCTAAAAATCAGAACTCACATTTTCTTCACAGCATGTAGTTCTGCCCTAACTGGCCATGCACAAATACTGTGCTGTGTCATCATATGCTTCGGCACAGGGCGAGATGAAAGGGAAACTGGAAATCTCACTACAGCCAACCAAAGACAACCAACCACACCTTAGGCCACTTCCCAACCTCTCTTATCACCAAGGAAATATAACAAGTGAATAGAAAGAGAACCCACACAAGTGATGCTGACACAAAACCCCATGCATACACTAAGCAGAAGAATTACCACCCCACCCCACCCCATCCCACGGACCCTCCCTACTCTCCCCCTCTTTTCTTCCTAACCTAATACTGCATGCAACACTAATGTCTCACAACAAATGAAACTGATCTGTAGAAAACACAATTACAGTGGTACCTCTAGTTACGAACTTAATTTGTTCCGGAGGTCTGTTCTTAACCTGAAACTGTTCTTAACTAAAGGCATGCTTTCACTAATGGGGCCTCTTGCTGCCGCTGCACCACCAGCACACGATTTCCATTCTCATCCTGGGGCAAAGTTCTCAACTTAAGGTAACTCTTCCAGGTTAGCGGAGTTTGTAACCGGAAGCATTTGTAACCTGAGGCGTTTGTAACTTGAGGTACTACTGTACAGTGGTACCTCTGGTTATGAACTTAATTCGTTCCAGAGGTCCGTTCTTAACCTGAAACTGTTCTTAACCTGAGGTACCACTTATGGGCCTCCCACTGTTGCTGTGCTGCCACCACGCGATTTCTGTTCTCATCCTGAGGTAAAGTTCTTAACCCAAGGAACTACTTCCGGGTTAGCAGAGTCTGTAACCCAAAGTGTTTGCAACCCAAAGTGTTTGTAACCCAAGGTGTTTGTAACCCAAGGTACCACTGTATTAAAAAAGAAAATGCATGTATTTTTGTAAATGAACAAATCTTTAATAGAAATTATTTTTTTAAAAGAAAGGGAAAATGGAAGTAATGGTAGAGCTTAGAGCAGATGTTGGGAGTCTTTGGCCTTCCAGAGGTTGCTGAACTACAACTCCATCATCTTTGCCCATAGGCCTTGCTTGCTGGGGCTGATGGGAGTTGCAGTTCAGCATCATTCCTCTGGTGGTTTCTAAGCACTTAGGAGGCACTCTGACAAGGATTCCTGGCCATACCTGAAGCAGGAAGTACAGAGCCTCAAGAAGTGGACACTGTGTGCTGCTGCCAATACTAGAATAGTGGGTCAAGGACACTGAGTCAAGACAGGGTTTCAGCAGCAGCACTGGTAAATGGGAGCTGAGGAGCCACTGCATAACTCCTGCCTAGGTTTCCCTACACCTGCTCTCTCTAAGGGCCGAGGGTTCCCTACACTGGACTTAGTTCAGGCATGGCCAAACTTGGCCCTCCAGCTGTTTTTGGACTACAACTCCCATCATCCCTAGCTAACAGGACCAGTGGTCAGGGATGGTGGGAACTGTAGTCCCAAAACAGCTGGAGGGCCAGGTTTGGCCATGCCTGGCTTAGAGTCTTATAGACCGAGAGACTTGTAGTCCTGTAGCCCAGCTTCCATCCTCTATGGGTTTACTTAGGAACAAGTCACACTAGGTTCAATTGGACCTCCTTGCCTACCCCCTCCAGTAACTGTGCATGGTATTGCAGACTCAATAACCCTCTGAAAATGTCCAGTGTCGTTGTGAAAGGTGGTTTAAATCATGCATGCCCTTTCAGATGTTTATTTATCTGATTTTTATGCCACCTTTCCTCCTAAGGACCTTAAGGTGGCATTTATTGTTTTTCCCATCCCCATTTTATTCTCACAAGAACCCTGTGAGGTAGGTTGGGCTAAGAGACAGTGACTGGCCCTAGGTCACCTAGCAGCTGAGTGGAAATTTGAAACTAGGTTTCCAGGTTTCCTAGTCTAACACTCTAAGCACTATACCACACCAGTTCCAACTTCCATCAGCCCCACCATTCACCAAGGCCAATGGTCAGGGATGTGGCAGCTGTAGTCCAGCAATATCTGGTGAGCTACAGATTAGCCAGTCCTGCTTTAAACCCTCTTCCAGTGTAATTGGTGTTGCCTGACTTTGTTCTTATCTCAGAATTGCTTAAAATTCTCAGACTGTAATTGATGTTGTCTCTCCCTAATTCTTTCCAACACCTAAAATGTTGTATATGACAAGTTCAAAGGGATTTAACATATTACAAATCACTGTTTGGGAAGGGCCTCATACTTTATTTTAGAGCATTGCTTCACATACTGAAAATGTTTCTTTGTTTAAGAAGGTTTTCCGTGAGATGTGGCCCAGTCATATATACAGAATCATAACTCAGTGTCTTCAGGAGCATGACATGGTTATAAATAAGTAAAAGATAAATAAAATTAGGTGGGTTGTTTTTTTAAAATCAATGTAGCTTTCAAGAAATCACATTTAATACAATTATTACTGGGTTCGGTTTCAGCTCCATAAGTACTGTGTCTTACATGGATGAAGCTGGCCACCATGATGATATTCTTCGCCCTGGGGTCCAGATGGAAAACACGTACCAGTTGGGTAAGTATCTTATCTTACTCACTTTCTTGCTAATAATCTAGTCCCACTCTCTGTAGCACTTTACAAATAATAAAAGTAATAGTAATTATTATTGTCATCTTTATCATATTTATTTGTTATATTTTATGCCACTGTTTACATTATTGGAGTCATCCTACAGTGAATACATTGCAACTGAGGAACAAACAAGAACAGCTGTATGTAACAAATAAACCGTTTAAATCTTAAGTCTTTTGTATACAACAGTAATAGCCTTAGGGCAGACAAAGCATATCCTACTGTTGGTAATTTCTGCAGTGTACAGGCAGTTTATCACCAAACATTCAAGTATGACTATTGTGGTATAATGATCAAATAAATTGGAAAGACTGGAGCTTTTCTTTTTGCTTCAAGGGGGGGGGGAGCCATAGATGCAGTGTAAATATATAAACTAATTTAGAAAGCTGCCTGAGGCAAGCTTCTGCTCATAAGCCTCTTGAGGAGTCACCTGGGCATTCTGCGTGACACAGCGCATTATCTATTTTTGGCATAAAACAGCAAAAGAAATTCTTTCCAATGAGAGATATTCCATGTCAGAATATGATTCCATATTTGGTGGAGAATAAAATGGAAAATTAGAATGCTCAGGCTTTGAAATTAAAAAGGTGGATTTATTTGACCAAGTATTTCCAAAAAACATTGTGCCTTAGGAAACTTAGGAAATACGTTATACTTTTGTAGCAATATTTATTTAAATTAAGGGGGGGAAGGAGTGTTCTTTGTTTTTTAAAAAGGTTATAATCTTGTTATTTCATAGTTTGGTAAATTGTAAATGTTCTTCACAGACATGCCACCTGACAGAAGCTCACAGGCCCCCAGGGGTCCACAGACTAGTGTGGGGGCCCTTGGACTAAGTCAGTGGTGGCCAAACTTGGCCCTCCAGCTGTTCTGGGACTATAGTTCCCATCATCCCTTATCACTGGCCCTGTTAGCTAGGGTTGATGGGAGTTGTAGTCCAAAAACAGCTGGAGGGCCAAGTTTGGCCACCACTGGACTAAGTCATTGTTTCACTGAGTAAATGTGTGCACAGTTGGTTTCCCACCCCATCCCCTAATATCACAGCCTTCCAAAATAATGGTGTGAGTTCTTTCTGTGCTCCAGGTCCTGCAAAGTGCTTTCCAGTGGGCACTGTGAATAATATCTTGAAGGATGTGGTAACCAGTTATCTTCAAGAGGAAAAATATGAAGCCGAGTTGTGCAGACAAATGACAAAGACCATCTCTGAGGTACACAATTTATTAGTAAAGCAAAGTTGGAAAGTATATCGGAGGTATATCCTATAGAAATCTCTGCAGTTCAGGGGGGAAAAAACCCTCTGCTCAAGGTTTTGGTTGTATCAAGGAGACTGCCAAAAACTACTTTGTAGTAGTGTTCTGTATTGGGGAGGGAGGCTTAATACATGAAAACAGGTCACCCACCAATCAGTGCCCCTGATGATGAGGAGAATCCCCATGCCCCCACTCACAGCTACCAGAAATGCTAGGGCTGCAATCATATTTACACTTACGTGGGACTAAGTTCCATGTAGGGCTTGCTTCTGGTAAAGCATCTACAGGAACAGGCTGTATTGACTACCAGCTAATTTTACAGGACAAAATCCATCCATTTTAAGTCCCATGCAGATGTGAAATTGTCTTAAGTTATTTGAAGTGCAATGCGTCACTGGTGTATTTAGATTCCTGCCACTTGAGTAAATTAGTAAAACATTTGAAGGCGCTGTATTGTATCCTAGGTAGTTTATATTAGTTTGCTTATGAGACCATGAATTTAATTCTTCCCCCCCCCCCTCTCTCTTAGGTAATTAAGGCTCGAATAAAAGACCTGATGATACCAAGGTATAAAATTATTGTGATTATACATATTGGACAACTAGACAAGCAGAGCATGCAGATTGGAAGCAGGTGCCTCTGGGATACCACAAGTGATACTTTTTGCTCCTACGCCTTCAAAAATAGATCTCTGTTTGCTCTCGCAAATGTCTTTGCAGTTTACTCCGAGTAGCAATTAAAAGTTCAATATGAAGTCTATGTGACCAGATAGACAAGATACTATTTTTAGGCTGCAATCCTAGGTACACTTACAAGGGACAATCTCCATTGAATACAGTGGGTCAATGGTCTGGGTTAACCTGCATAAGATCGTTCTGCATACGTAGACTGGCCAAACCAGTAGATTAGTTCTTCTCTGTGGGCATGAATACTCTGAAGATAACAGGTGTTAATACCACTTGTGCAATTCTCATTTCTGGTGTGGAAGTGCAGTGTTTGATCATGTAAACATTCCCAGGGTTGGACTCTGTATCGTATTAGTGATATCATAATGGGTGTGCATGAGGCCTGATTCATTGTGTTTATGTTCTTGAAAAAGTATTGAAATACAGAACCAGTTTACACTTGTCTGTTTTCCCCGAAGTGTGGCCCTTCTGCTTTACATGTGAACTCTCATTTTTGCATTTGCAGGACAGTGTGTATTATGTCTCCGTTAAAAGGCAATTTCAATCCCACCCTTAACCATACGCAATAGGTGATGGTGGTGGTAACTTTCTTAATGTTCCCTTTCAGCCCTTTTCAAAGGCTTGATATGGGCTCCACTGTGCAAAGGAGCACCCAGCTTCTTAAAAGTGAGCTTTGTCCAGTAGCTGAAACTGAATAGTCTGAAGGCAAAGTGTGGAGACTTTTTTAGCTAAAGTTTTAAGGAAGAGCCTGGAGAGTCAGTGCTTGGCTCCCCTCTGGTATTTGGGTTACAATATGACAAGGGGCTATGAGGACTGTGCTGTCTGGCTAGCATGATGTCACATATCTGATTGTTGTCGGTAAAGCTGACTCTAGCACATTTACTTCAAATCACAGTGGGCCAATGGAGTCTGCCATCTTGTTTTCCAAACGACACATGTGGAATGAATGCTACATCATGACATGCTGTTATTTCAACTGTGGCATTGTGAGGGAACATGACAGCTCAGTTGACCACTGATTGCAGCTGTTGTACCGCTTGAAACAGCTCAAAAGTTTTGTTGAAGCAAAAAGTAGTTGATATATTATTTTTTAAGACCCTGCTGTCCCTGCCTCCAAAAACTTCACGCCCTTCTGCCCCCCCATCCATTGGATTACCGTATTTTTTGCCCCATAAGACGCACTTTTTCCCTCTTAAAATCTAAGGGGAAATGTCTGTGCATCTTATGGAGCAGATGTGTGGTCCCTGGGGCTGGGGGGGGCTGGGCTTCCCCCACCAGCCCCGACAAGCTCTGGGAGCAGCAGGAAGGCTGCGTGCAGCCTTCCCGCTGCTCCCCGATCTGCTTTTTGGGGCTGGGGGTGGGGAAAAGCCAGGCTTCCCCCGCCAGCCCCGCCAAACTCCTGAGCAGCTCTGGGGTAGTCCACGAAGCCTCCGCAGGGCAGCGGGGAGCCTTCATCCCGCTGCCCTGGGGAGGCTTTGCACGGCTATCCCTGACTTTTGCGGAAGGTGGGGGAAGGGACAGAGCAAGGCTCTCTCTCTTCCCCCACCTCCCACAAAAGCCCCCAAGAGCCACGCTCCCTTTAAAGAGCTGAGCGGAGTGTGTGTGTGGCTCTTGGGGAAAAGCCTGCAAGCGCTGCACACACGCTTCACACGGCTCATGAAAGGGAGCACTGAGCAGAAAGCTCAGCGCTCCCTTTAAATAATATTTTTTTTCTTGAATTCCCCCCCCCCAAAAAAAAAGTAGGTGCGCCTTATGGTCAGGTGCACCTTAAGGAGCGAAAAATATGGTATCTCCTCCAGTGTTTTCCCTACCCCAATTTCCCACCCTCATTTTATTTATCAAAATTTATATGGCGCTTAATTTTTTTATAAAATTTCTAAGCGGTTTACACAAAAGGTATAAAATATTCATCAAATATTTTGCAATGAAAATATAGCAATGAAAATAAAACTTTTAAAATGGTAGACATAATCCCAGGAAAAGCTTTTCTGCATTCATTCATCCTGAAGTTAATCTAGACAGGTTTGGTCAGAAGTAAGTTGCACGTTCCTAGGAACTGCATGTTCCTAGAATCTGTCTCATACATGGTTAGACCATTGGTTCATCATGCTCCATATTGTCTACTCTGATTGGCATCTGCCTTCCAGGATTTCAGGTAGGAGTATTTCTACCTGGAGATGGGAGGAATTGAACCTGGGATGCTTTGAATGTGATCTGTCACTTAAGGTACAGGTCCCTTATCTAGAAACTGGTATTTGCTCTTAAGACTCCCTGAATAAACAGAACTTATTCAGTGTCAGGTGGGGACGCAGGTGGCGCTGTGGGTTAAAGCCTCAGCGCCTAGGGCTTGCTGATCGAAAGGTTGGCGGTTCGAATCCCTGCGGCGGGGTGCGCTCCTGCTGCTCGGTCCCAGCGCCTGCCAACCTAGCAGTTCGAAAGCACCTCCGGGTGCAAGTAGATAAATAGGGACCGCTTACCAGCGGGAAGGTAAACGGCGTTTCCGTGTGCAGCTCTGGCTCGCCAGAGCAGTGATGTCACGCTGGCCACGTGACCCGGAAGTGTCTCCGGACAGCGCTGGCCCCTGGCCTCTTAAGTGAGATGGGCGCACAACCCCAGAGTCTGTCAAGACTGGCCCGTACGGGCAGGGGTACCTTTACCTTTACCTATTCAGTGTCAGAGGGTTTTTGGTGTCTTTTTTTTTTTTAATTCCAAGCCTAGCACTGCACTGGCAAGAAGAAACAGCAGAAGCCATGTTGTGAACTGCAAATTTATTGTGAAAGCAGGAACTACAAAAAAAGAGAGCTGTTTGAAATACAGATGTTAAAAGACCGTTTCTCAATTTGTACAGTATCCCAAATGGAATGGCACTTAGGAAGTACTTCAGAGCTCGGAACTACAAAGTCGGATATCAAAAATACCTATTTCTAGATGTTTCTGATGTATTGTTAGCTATGAAATAGCATACATGCCGCTGTCTGATACATTTTCAGCACAGTGAATATGCATATAAAGCGCTGACTGGACGGCAGAATTTATATGCATAGTAAACTTATAGTGCTGTCGCTGCAGCCGACCTGACAGCAAAGGTCTATGAGTCGCATAATATCTTCATTCCTTTTGTGTATAGACTTTTGTTCCATGCCCCACAGATCTCCTTCAGCTTCAGAACTGGACTGGATGAATTCTTTGCTTAGGTATTCTGGCTTTTGGATCACCTTTTCATTGGCACCTGTTGAGTCATTAGTGTCAAGTGGTGAATGCAGGTGGCTTTCTTGACCTGTTGTGTGCAAATGATAAAAAATAAGAAATCTGGAGATAAACTGAAATAAACTTTGGATGTTGAACTTCAGGCAGTCCAATGATCAAGACAACTTTGATGTTGCCCAGTCTATTTCTTTTAATTTGGGTCTGAAATATTTACAGCCGACACTGGGAAATGCAATCCTAAGAAAACTTGACATACAGTTAAATTTCACAATTGATGCCTATCACTAGGATTGTCCTAGTTCTGTTGAAAAACAAGATATGTGAAGAAAGAGGAAGTGAGGGATCAGCTTCTCCTCAACTATATTTTCCTATATCCAGATAGGATTTTCATTTCCAAGGCCACAGATAAAAAAACCAATCAGCTTGACTTCTGTAGGATTCAACAGTTACCATCTCAGTACCAGGATATACTTGTTAAAAGACTATTTCAAAACTGTTTTTGTTTTTTAAATTGAACCTAAATAACAGCAAAGCTATTCATGTATATCTTAGACACAGGAATAAACCTCAGTTTTCCAGAATTAAATACTTGTGTACAAACCCCAAATGAGATTGCTTATTACTATATTATAAATATTTGTGCTGTTTCTAAGCACTATACAGGATCCTGTTGCTTATCTTTAAAGCTCTGCATGGCTTGGGACATGGGCACCTGTGGGGATTTTTGCCTCCACACACCCCTGCTTATTCACTAAGATAATCGTCCAGGTGCCCCCCACCATCCGAAGTGGGGCACAGGCCTTCTCTCTGTTGTCACCAGTCACCACCTCATTTATGGAACTCTTACCCTACGAGGTTTGACTGACACCTTACTTTATATTTTCAGCACCAATGACTTTTAGCACCTAATTATGAAAGTGTAATTCTGTTCATGGCAGTTTTTACCTACTGTTTTAACTTAATTGCTTTGTCATTATAGATCAGGGTTTTTGTTTTGTTTCTTAAGTTACTGTAGGCCACCCTAATATTTCTATTGGAGTGTGGCATAGACCGTTTTTAAAAAATAAAGAAAATCCACTAACCCTGGCTTTTGCATGCAAAAACATTCCGTGTGCATTTGGACCACGTATAATCCAAATTGTTACCTGTGAGCCTTTTTGGAAAGTGAGTCAGCTGCCTCCTCCAGCGAGACCCTCCGCAAGTAAAGATGACAGCTCTTACAAGGTCCCTTCCGCAGAGTTTTCCTTCAGCTGCTACTTCAGAAATGGCCATAAACAGAGAGAGCAAAAGCATCCCTAGCACCGCAGCCTTCATCTTGTCGAAACGGTATCTGACTAATCAGAGCAGGGAAGAAAAGGACGGGACTTCTGAAGACAGGAGCCAAGACCACGGGCCAATTTATACAGCTTGCTCCTATTTTCTTGTTTGCCAAATGACGGGGTGGATGATGTTTACAGTGTTTGCCGAATATTTCTTGCAACAGTTTAAGGTGCTTTTAGGATTCATGCCTGGGTTGCTCTCAAATGGTGATTCGGGTTATAATATATTGCTATATTGTCTAAGAATAGCAACACACACAGCAGGGCAGCGTGTTTATGGAGTCCCCCGCACCTTAGATCAACATTGCAAATATGCACTTTCTAACAGTTTTATTGTACACTTCACTTATAATAAATGCCATTAGCTCACTATAACATTTTTAATAGTGGGTAAGCTTAGCCATTTTATATATTCTTTGCTACTTTGCCATTTTTTAATACACTTTGAAGGAACTCCTGGCTTCATTTCAACCCCCACACCGAATTTAGATCCAGAGTACAACTTGTTATGATCATATCTGTCTTTGTTCAGCTAACACTATTTTTTATATATATTACAAGTGTACTTATTAACATTTGGGAAAGAATTTGAAAAGTGTCTTTGATTAATTCTTGGAATACCTGATAACAGATTTCCACTTGATTGCCTTTTCCATATGCTTGACTGTTGTATGTTATACCACTTAATTTGAGATAACCATGTCAGTTTCTGAGACCACTGAATTTTTCATTATCATGGATAAAGTCACTGTTGCAGACAGTTCAAGGTGATGAAGCAGAGGCATCTTGCTACAGTCCTGTTTTACTTCTGCAAAATGTGTGTGGCTCTGAGATTCTCTCCATTTGTAAGCAGGCCCAAAGTAAGTCTGATTTTATGTATTCACAATCTCTGGATCTGTTTTAAGTTATATCTGACAATGAAAGCAAACCCTCAGGTCAGCACTTCTCCCTTCATTCATATATATATATATATATATATTGCTTTCACTGCTTATTATCACTAAAACAACACCTGATCCCTGCAAGCTGCAAAGATCTTGCTGACTTTTGTCTTTCCCAAGGATCCCGTTCCTCTCATCCCCACAACCAAGGGAGACTAGCACTGGGTTGCTCTTAATTTCCTTTGATTCTTCATCCTTTGAGGCACACACATATGGATGGCCATATGTGATCCACTTCCTATGTAACTTTGGTAGAGTGAACCCCTTACCATTATCACCATGTTGAGTTGAGCATCATGGGACCATAGAGTCCAAGATGATACTGAGTAAAGTGGATGTTTTCATTGAAGGGTTTTGCTTTGTGTTTTTTAAATCCAAAGCAGATTGCAGGAAGTTGCCATCTGGATCAGAATTCAGAGATGGGCAGGGAAGAGGTACTTATCTCTTACCGTGTGGCCCATTTTTTTTTTCTTAGCAAAATCATCCCGCTCCAAACTATTTTCAGTTTTACTCATGCTGATTTACCATTCATTGTATGCTATGTGGATTTTTTAAGACTTTGCTAAATGCTACAGTACTTTTTTGTCTCCTGTGATGCTGGTATTGTAGGTTAGTCTGATACTTTTTGACTAAAATATAATCCTTGTACTAAACAGTAGAGATTATAAATTCACTGATTAACACCTTGCATATAGTAGATATGCCAGAAAGACCCCTATTGACTCCTATTATCACTCATGTTCTCCAGCATTAAAAAACTAAATGTTTGTTCACTAATATTTACCTTGATGCTTACAAATGCATTGAAAAGATCATTCTGTTCCTTAGTAGAACCAGTAAGTAAACAACTGTTTCCACTCAATAAAAGAGAGGAACTAACATCTTATCACATTTTGGGATAATGATTAACACACTGTTAACACTAATAGATAGTATATTTAGAAACAGAGGAAATAGAGTCGTCACAGTCTCTTCATAAAAATGTGCAAAATGCACATGGAAATGGGTTATAATGTGCTTCTTAATTGTCTATATTTTTTAATCTGTTTAAACATTCAGTGCTTTTTCCAAACTGTTGAATCCAGTTTAATGTTACTGTAGTTAAATATAATGCCCATGTGTGGCAGCTCTCCTGGACTGTACAGTGGAACCTCGGTTGTCGAAAGTAATCTGTTCCAGAAGACCATTCAACTTCCAAAACGTTCGACAACTGAGGCACAATGGGCGGTTGGCAATTTCAGTGGAGAAAATTGAGAAACGTGCCCTGAAAGCTGTTTGACTTCTGAGGTGTATTCAAAAATGGAAGCAATTACTTCCAGGTTTTCAGCGTTCAAAAACCAAAAACATTCAGCTTCCAAAACGCTCGAAAACCAAGGTTCCACTGTATTTGCAAAGGAAGCAATAGTATTTAAATGCAAGACTTTTGAGTCAGGAAACTGGATTTGCAAAGTTTAGGTGCTGGGACATAATCTGGAGGCCTTTTCTCCTGCCCAAATAATCCATTTTTTCCAATAACTTCTGAAATGCTATGTAGGTGTCTATAGTATTTACAAAAGCATTTTCTTGCCAGAGCATATAACGCGGCTTTAGCTTCTGCCTCCTGGAGAGTCTTCAGCACATTGTTTTACAATACTACATTGGTAGCAAGGATTGATTATCTCACTTTAGCAGTGTTTGTAAAGACTGGGACTTTCCAAGCAAACATCTGTGGCATTTCAAATGATTCCCAACAAATTTATTCCCATATATAAACTCACACACACTTAATGGTTGGTTGTTGCATAATTAACTGCTAGGCATTAAATATTGCATCCTTTTTTCATGGAATATTGCTGTAAAAAATCTACACTGGACTGGTTAGAACAGAGCCAATCATATCATGCAAAGCATCCACCTGAAAAAGACAAAAAAAAGAGGTAGATATATACGTTAACAAACCTGATCATTCGAAAGCAAATGGTAAAAAAGTAGGAAGAGTTTGCATTAGGTCTTTTCTAAGTGTAGTCAATCTAACATTTTCTGGATGGAAAAAGCCTTATTATAACTAAAACCTTATATTATTAGAATTAGAATTTATATACTCCCTATACCCGCGTGGTCTCATAATTTGCAAACAATTTTCACCATTACCAAAGTTGCATCTACATCATAAAGCTGGGCTTGTGTGGTTTATAAAAATGTTACTGGTGCGCTGAGGAATAAAATAAGCCACTTACGCCGCCTTCTGCACATGAATGCAGCTGAACATAAGTTTAAGCAGCAGCGCCTTTCATGAATGGCTAGTCCTTCTGCAGGCTGCTTTGCTAACATGCCTTTGACTTATTAGGCAGAAACACCACTGTTTGGCAAGCTATGTTCTGACCTCATTCGTGGATGGTCCCATCCTATCGCTATTCCATTCCCAGCACTCATAACTTAAATATGTATAGTGAGGCATTTGTAATAGAACGCTGTGGCACAGTCGCAGCACCTAAACTAGGGGTGCTCTATTTCAAAAAGTAAAATTCCTGACACCCACAAAGTTGTTCCCATCAGAATTGGGAGTGACCCTGAATTCCCCCCAACTCCATTTTTACACCCCAAAACCAGGACATGTCAGGAATTTTCCTGACGTATGGCAAGCCTACCTAAACAGAGCATAGTCCAGCTGATTAACATAGGGGCACTGATTAACGCCCTACACACATGTGAATCAACAGTGGGGCTCAGGTGTTAGAAGGGCCCCCGGTTGGGGTAGGCTACTTCAGCTTTTAATGCTGCAGAACGTACCTTCTTCCTGTCTGAAGGGATCATATTTCTTAGTGCGTACACGGTGACTGATCCTTCACTGTCGCCAATTAGAAGGCAATCTGCGTTTTTGGCAAAAAGCACAGCCGTGAATTTCACAGTTCCAGTGGCAGGATGCACAATCAGGGGATCCAGGCTACATGCAAAACAATGGCATACAGTATAAAACTGGTGGCTGCAGAGCTCTGTGGGACATCCCATTGTGAGATATGTTACTACCACAACTACTACTATTGTTTGCTGTTTGTTTGTTTGCTTGCTTGCTTGCCTGTCTGCCTCACAAGTTACTTTCCTCCACCACACTACCTTAATTATACCTGCTAGTAATGCTGATGTATATAACACCATTAAAGTTAGGAAGCTACATATTGTATAACCTTAGATAGCTGTTTGAACCTGCAGCATTGGTTCTGCCCTGTACCATTGCTCCATCCCAGTAAGTATAGTCTCTGATTAGGCCCCTGGAAAGAAACGTTGAGCTCTGGGGAGAAAAACAATATCCATAGAGCTCCTTCCAATTGGGTTTTAAGGAATTGGGTGCAAGTGTTTCTCCCATTGATACATAGCTGCTTAGCAAATAGGAAATATATACAATGGCAGAAGATCTCATATTTTTTAATGCATTCCATGTATGATACGCTGTGTTTACTTTGTTCAAGAGTAACTGGATACAGTACCTTTTTAGATAGATAGATGTATAAATTGCTTTTAAGAAAATGGCTGATTCTTACGTGCTGACGCTAAGATCCCAGATTTCCACCCTGGTTTCGTTCGCTGCTGCAAACACATAAGCTGAATTGGGAGACCACACTATGTCATAAATAACATTGGCAGTGGAACTGAAAGTCAAAACAGGACGGACTGAATCCTCGCGCCACAATATAATATTCCAGTCTGCAGAACAACTTAGAAACACTTCTGTACTGAATGGATTCCATGCTATCTTGTACACCGGGCCCTTGAAATAGAGAGAGAAAGAGTGATTGCTAAATTTTACACACACATACTTATGCAAATATTAGCGCAGAAGCATGCAGCACCACAGCGCTGAAGCCCAACAAGATTTTGGGAGACACTGAACTTCTCTAAGCAGTATGTGGTGGATGGCACAGCTTTAGCTAGGTTAAGCAGATTGGCCTGAATCCAAAGGAGATGCTGAATTCATACACTCAGGGGGAGACCCATGCATAGCTGAATCCTCTTTTACAGTTTGTACCACAGTAGCTGTGCTAGCTAAAAAAGACAAGCAGAATGGCAGTTAGACCCTGCTAGAGGGTTCTTGAAAACTGAAGGGAGCCCTGGCTCTGCTCGGTGCCTCATGTGTATGTAAGCTTCCTCCTTTGGTTTCTCTGCATGTTTAAATTTATATGATAGCATTCTGAGTTCGTATCTGTCAAGGAAGTTTGCAGAGGTGTTCCGAGACACACTAGTTCAAAGGGCAACCCATCCTGCTATTAATGAGGGACACAATGCCATTGGATTGCTGCCCTAACAATGGGAGTTGTACTACTGTGCTCTCCCTCTTGTCTTTAGGAAGACAGAACCCAAATGCAACAGACTGGGCTGCTTGAGGGGAAAAATGGTTTCAGGGGAGACAATCTGGTATGGTGGTCAGAATCCTGGAAATCTAGGGCAGCTGTCAACTTCAGCTACACGGAGTGTGAGGCAGGATGTGTGGAAGCAGGTCTGGGAGAGGATAAGGAGGGTCAGATACAGCAGGCTTGCAGCACCTTGGACAGATCACTTGAATAGCAGCTTTCTCCAAGGGACTTTCAGTTCCATCCAAGCCCCTCCTCACACCCAAAAAGAACTCACGAAGGTCACCAAAATAAAACTTTGCCACACCAAGTTCAGATACCTAGGGGTACAAATAACCAGAAACCTCAATAAATTGTACCTCCACAACTACAAGCCCCTGTGGCGACAAATTAACAAAGACCTAAAGAGATGGAATAACATGAATTTCACTCTCAGACAAAATAGCCATGATCAAAATGATCACACTCCCAAAACTAACCTACCTATTCCAAACCCTCCCAATCTGGATCCCCTCAACCCAACTTCGCAGTTGGCAGAGAAAACTACACTCTTTCATCTTCTCACATAAAAAACCAAGAATAAGCCCCAAATACCTGCACCTCCCCACCTCAGAAGGAGGATGGGGAATCCCCAACATAGAAGCATATTACAATGCCAACCAAATACGCCATATAATCCCATATATACTAGAAGATGAGACAAAACAATGGGTACACCTAGAGAGGGACACAATTGAAAACACCTGCACCACAACATACCCACTCCTCCCAAACAAACTAAAGAAAATTCCCACAACGCTTAACAGGTACACACAGACCATGCTCAAAGCATGGAAAACACAAATAGGCAAACTATCCCCAAGCCCATCCCCACTAATCCCCCTGGCGCACCACCCATTATTCTACCATGCAGCAAAAAAACCTCCAGACAAAAACCTGGCGAACCAAAGGCTTATATCGCCTAATAGACTTTTATAAAAATAACAAACCCTTGTCAACACAAGAAATACAAGACAAACTAGAAGACACCCAAATGACCTGGTTAACACAACACCAACTACATGCCCTCTTAAACAACCCAACAGTAAAATCAGCAGCAACTAGGCCCCTGACAACCTTCGAAAACCTCCTCCTAACAACAAAGGGAAACGGTAAAGGGACGGTATCCGCAATATACAAAATACTACTCCAAAATCCCGCAAATCCCCTAGACGCAATCAAAAAACAATGGGAGAATGACATAGGCTATGAGATTAACCCCACTCAATGGACCAGAATGTGGTCTAAACCCCCCTTTAAATCCATATCAACGAAAAGAAAAGAACTCACACTGAAACTCACCTACAGGTGGTACCTAACACCAAGGAAACTAGCGCTAATACACCCAGGAACCTCACCAAAATGCTGGAGAGGGTGCACCTCCACAGGCACATACCTCCACATGTGGTGGGAGTGTCCCAAAATTCAACTATTCTGGACAACAGCCATACAAGAAATATGTAAAATAACTAAGCAAGTAATAGACATCACCCCAGAATTGGCCCTACTAAACATCTTCCAAGACAACAATGCCCATTTACACCACAAAGAACTCATAACCCACCTGCTCTCAGCAGCCAGAAACATCATAACCAGACACTGGAGAGACCTGTCAGGAGTAAGCATGGACCAATGGTTCCAAATAGTATGGGAAACAGCCCTACTAAAAAATTAACTAATAAACTGAAACTGACACGGGGACAAACAGAAGAAGACGCCTTCACCCCGGTATGGCTCCCCTTTATCATATACACAGCCCAACAGGACAATGACAATAATCCACCAACAGCATACAAATCAATATGGCTAACCTGATCCAAAACACCCACCCACCTCACTCACACACGAAAACAAAGATCACCACAGCCAATCAAAAGCAAACAATCACACCCTAGGCCAACCCCAACCTCTCTCTCACCACCAAAGGAACACAAGTGAACAACACAAGCAACGCTGACACCAAACTCTACATACATTAAACATAATAGAAACACCGCCACCCGACCCCACCCCCATCCATCTTCCCTCTCTCCACCCCCTTTCTTTTTTCTTTCTTTTTTCTTCTCCCCCTAATGCCTCAACAAATGAAACAGGTTTGTAAAAACGCTACGTGGAAGAAGAAGAAGAAAAAATACGAGGCACTACACTTCTGTAAAACAAGAAAATCCTTAATAAAAAATATAAAAAAAACAACCAAGGCCCTTTATCTCCTTTTCAGCCCTGACCTACTCCCAGATCCCCACACTTTCTTGAGAGGAGAAAAGCCTTAAAGGGGTAGCCTATAAGCCTGGAACCAAGCAGTTGCCTCTGTTTGACTTCCTGACCACTGATGGCAATAAGGGGCATCTGGTGGTACCATGGGGCTCAATATTTCAGAGGCACTAGGCTCAGGAGGTGCTGCCTTTGGGGCACTGATGGTTCCAGGCTACCAATGTCAGATGTGATATTAGGGACCAGGCCTCAGTCCCCTGCCAGTGGTATGGGTAGCACGGCTTAGAAAGGCACCTCTGTGTCTGTGAGTCTGTCCTGCCACTTGAACCAAAGGTTCCTCCTGTTCATTTCAGTGGGGCAGAGAACTTCTATGTGCATTATCACTTGCCACCCACAACCAGCTGCTTGAGGTGGCTGCCTTATCTTGCATCAGGGCTGTTTATAGTCAACAACCTGGCATTCCAGTTTGTATAATGACCTAGAAGATAACTGATTTTAAATGGTTGGTCCAGAGTCATCTGGCCTAGTCTGGTTGAGAAACCTTGATTTCTAAACTATGCAATATTCAAGAAAGTATTGTTAAAGTATGTGGTTCATTAGTCATTGATTTCCCCAACACAGAGAATTTGATTGGTACCTGAAGAATCCTGTCAGGAGGGCTAGGAGCCTGTGTGGCCCTCCAGGTATGTATAGCTGGAATACAACTCCCATCAGGCCCAGCCAGTATGGCCATTGGTCAGGAATTATGGGGGTTGTAGTCCAGCCACATGTGGAGGGCCACAGGTTCCCCATCACTGGTGTAAAGGGTACTAAAGACAGTGTGTGAGTATCTGTGCATCTACTTATTTAACCCAATTTTATTTATGTTTACTCACTTTGTGTCCCCTGTAGGTCTCCAAGTACTGCTCATTGTAAGAACAAGAGCATTTGTGAATAAAACCTTCCTCAGTTCCAACCAAGTATATATTAGTGTCCTGAAACAAAAACAAATTACTGTAAATGGCTTTGACTTTATCCAGATTGGGCATATGCTTTAGAATCTTCACTGCAGGAAAATGTCAGGCTTGCTTCTCTTCTTTCCTGGTAGAGTGCAATGTAATGGAATTCTCAAAGGCTTGAGCCAGAAGTCCCAACTAACCACGTGTCCAGGAATAGAGCAGACATCCAACAAACAATATCCAACAAAACATAATAATGCAGAGAGAGTTACATGTGTCACATGTTCGGAAGACAGTGCATGCAGAGGGGAAATATGACATTGTGATGCCACCTCCAGTTTAGCCATTTCCTGACCATGTTGACGCTCCCTGCCCCTGGAGTATGCTTGTATCTCCTCTCCTTTTCCTTTGAAGGTAGATTAAGCAGAATTGGGTTTTGATAGAGAGTGGCGCTGCACCCAGCCTTGCCAAAAGTGTGGCTGATTCTACCAGCTCAGAGCTACAATACTTGTCGTTTAGTTTGATGGGAGCCCTCCATCTGGTTCGCTGGAAATACTAGGAGAGGCTACTACTATATTTTTTAGCATTGGATGAGTTATAAAATCTCTGCAGTCTTTGGAAAGATGTCCAAAATAGTGATTCTCTGCTCTTTATGTCAATCTAACATGCTAAACTATAAAACTTGTTCAGAAACAACCAATGAGTAGGAGGAACAAGCGGACCCCATTCCTTGCTATCCATTGTCTTCAGCTAAATTATCACTTTGACCTCTGTGGACAAAACATTCAGAAAACATCATAAAAGATTAGGATACCTTTGGGTGGAAATCAAAGGATAATCCTGGAGCTTGTCGAGATATGAGTGCTTCACTTTTCTTTTCTGCCCCTCCCTTTTTCTTGTCACTTGCTGTTCGCTTGAGTTTCATCAGATCTGAGTTGAGAAACAAATGCATATAGATGGTGAGTTCTCCTGTTTCATTATGAGGGCAATAGGGACTGTTTCTCTTCTACACAACACATGGTCATTACAAACTCTCCTTGTCCACTATTGGAGCTAGTATAAGAAACGGCTTTATTTATTTCATCTCTGATTACCTATAGTAAACCCCTATAGTAAACCAGTGAAGCCCTCGCATCCACAACACGGCCTATGTGAACATGGAAACAGATTTCTGTACATGTATCACTAATCAGAAGGTGAATCCGCAAACAGATGCTTCCTGCTTACCTTTCCAAATCCAGCAACTGGAACTGTACATATAGGCCTTTTTCAAAGAGGCCCAAATCTTGCCAATCAGTTGTTTGGAAGGGGAGGCAGTAAACTGGAATTATTCACCTCTTTCCCCACCAAGCAGCTGGCCAATGGGATTTCAGCTTTTTTTAAAGAGGGCTGTGTGCAAATAGCCCTAGTTCTTTGTGCACTCAATGGGGTCACAGCCCTTATGTGTAGTTCCCTGTGCTGTATAACCTGAAGTGTCTTTATTATTCCCTAACTTAATTACTTACTGAATTGTTATTATTTTATCCCACCTTTCAACATGTAGCAGCCAAAGTATCTGGCAATAATATTAAAAAGACAAGAACATAAGAAAGATTAGGCACAAACACACACACACCATTTAAGTAATTCCAGAATGTTTGGAGTAAGGTGACAACGCTTACCATTGCAGCTTAATCCTTTCCGAACAAACCACTTAGTCACTCTGCCGTCTGCTGATATGGAGACTAGTATCTCCCCTTTGTCTTCTCCTGTTATTCCCCTGTCCTGCTCAACCCACCTCAGCTGCCACACAGGGCCCAAATGTTTATCGTAAGATTCGCTGAAACAAGAGATTGATACCAAACTCAGCTTTGGGATGCATACAATTAAACTCAACACAGTAATAAAAGGGGAAAGCGGTATTGCAGGCAGGGTCAATCAGAGGGGTGGGACAAGGGTGTCACTCTTAATTTGTGTGCCTTATTATGTTTGTTTTATGTGTGTGCCTTTTAATATTCTGGCTAGGTGCCTCAAAAGTTGGAAGTGAACTGGGCCTCTGGACTTTCAAGTACCGTATTTTTTGCTCTATAAGACTCACTTTTTCCTTCCTAAAAAGTAAGGGGAAATGTGTGCATCTTATGGAGCGAATGCAGGCTGCGCAGCTATCCCAGAAGCCAGAACAGCAATCCCTCTTGCTGTTCTGGCTTCTGAGATTCAGAATATTTTTTTCTCGTTTTCCCCTCCAAAAACTAGATGCGTCTTGTGGTCTGGTGCGTCTTATAGAGCGAAAAATACGGTATGTCTGATTGCAGGAGTTGGAGGTGGGAATGCAAGTACATATAGGAAGCAACACATGCAGGTAATGGAAATATGCCTGAAACTCGTCATGGAGGTGGGGAGAGTGTAATATAGTACAACCAATTAATCCTCCAGTTTTTCAGAATAGTCAAGGCCAAACAGAGGTGGGATTTGGAGATGTGTGTGCGCTTAGATCCAGACAAACGATATGCTTTGTAATGTAATGAGCAATGTGTGGAGGTGCCTCAACAAGACTTACCTGGTATCTAAAACTGAAGTTGCATGATGGGTCTGGACATTGTAGACTGCAATTGTCCCATTGTACAATCCAACTGCTAAGAGGTTTGGATTGGCTAGAGAGAAATCCAATGCAGTTACCCCATGAGGAGATTGATAGACACGCTCGGGCCACTGGAAAATCAAATCTGTATTAACTAAGAGAGCATTCACACTTTATAAACAATCAGGGGCCCCAGAAATTATTTAAAATTCAGGAGGGAGGGTCTGATTGGCTGTGATTAAGTTTTGCTTCCTTTTAAAGTGCATTTCTGAAACACCTTCAGTGTTGCTGAGTGTATCTTCTTCGCATGTAGATTAGAATTTTGTTTTAAAAAGAAAAAATATTGGACTGGATTAAACTAACCCAGTGCACTAGCAGAAGCCAGCACAATGGGGCTTTCTGCCCTCTCCTGACCCCATGAGCCACGCTGTCTCATCCTAATCCACTCTGGAGAGTTGGGAGTACCCTCAGAACAGTTTGCAGAGGAAGGTTGTCAGTCCATCTGGCAAGTGGAAATGCTTCTGCTGGCAGAACAATAAGAAGAGTGGGACACTGAATTCATCCCATAATTGCTAGCAACTGATAAAAAACAAGATACTTTAAAATTCTGAAATTCAGTTACTGAACACTAAAGCTACCTTACATTATTCATTACAGAAAAGGAAGGGAAGAATGCCACAAAAATGCATTTTAAGTAAACAGCTTATAGGTTTTGATGATTAAATGATATATAATTCCTGTTAAATAACATAAATTAAAATAAAACAAAATGGAACTTTATCCATCTGTTGTAATCAGCAGGTACAAATGGAGATTTTACATTTCTGGTTACTTTTTTGTAATATATGGTTCAAGGTTGGCATGTTTTATTTACTATAGCATTTATAATATGGCTTAGTGATGCTTATGCATACTGTATGTGGGAGGAAGTCAACTCAGGGGATCTTACATATGAGTAAGCTTAGGACTGGGTGGTTAGATTATAAGATTGCTCTATATCTTAAGATAAGGATAGGGTATAAATGAGCTATTTGTGGTCTTAACGGGGAAGCAAATCTGAAGGCCTCATGGGCCTAAGGAAGGGTAAAAAAGAACTCTGCTGCTACATCGCCGTTGTATCTTATCAGTGAATAATATCAAATTGATCAAAATCAAGAGGAACAGCCCAAGTATTGTGTTACCGTTGGGTTCTTCAGTGACCAGCAGCAAGCCAATCCTTTCTTCTGTTCTTTAAAACGAAACTGTCCATAACCAACAGCCAGTAGATCCTAAAAACCAACAACATATGATTACACTACCAAGCCACAGCAACCATTGAGATGGCTATGTGTATGGCCTTTGATGCTCTATTTAATTTGGAGTGAAAAGCTGCTCATTATGGATCCAGAGCAGCGTCAGTAGCAAGACTGTTCACAGCTCATAGGATCCAGTCAGTGTTCCTGCTCCCTGCTGCGACCTTTAACAGCTGACTCCTTCCATTCACCTATCTATTGCCGCTATCATTATTGCTGTCCAAGTGTACGTATATTGTTAAGTGCTAAAGGGATTTGATGCTGCTGAAAACTGGCAGTGATTAGTTAAGCTGCTGTGATGTCATGAAGCTATCACAGAACAGTTTTAACTGCTGTGATCAGGAAGGTCTGGCCAACAGCATGTTTGCAAGTAGGCTACCTTTTGTGAGAAAAATGAAAAGCCCATCTTTCAAACAAACAAAAGACTGGTCACTCGCCAAATGTGGGCAAGCATTCCCAATAAATGCATGACAGAGAAACACAGGAGATGATCTTGAGGGACAGGCTAAACACAAGCCAGCCTTTTCTTCTGTGGTAAATTAAATTCAATAATAATAATAATAATAATAATAATAATAATTATAATAATTATAATTATAGAGTCTCTTTGCAAATGCAGCTTTGACAAGCTTAGAAATTCTACTCCTAAAGTGATACTTAATTTTGACAGCGCAAAGAACAATTTTTCGGGTTTTTTTCCAAGTGTTTAGAAGTCACTTACAGGATTCACTTTGTTCCAAGCTAGGCAGCTCACATTGTTTCCTCTCATCAAATCACATGCATAGGTCCACAAGCCTTCTATATAAGGCGGTAGGATTTCCTCTCGTCCTGAACTAAAGTCTAACAGAAGTGATGACCTAACTGAGAGCGCTTCCTCCTCTTCCTCCTCTTCCTCCTCCTCCTTTATGGATTCCTCTTCAAATAGGCTATGTTCAGATTTGGCAGTTGGCTCTAGGAACACATGTAAACACAGAAAAGGTTGCTGTCCTTCCATCCCCAAATAGAAATAGCTATACTAGAACAGGCCAATAATCAGGTTAAACCAGCATCTCTCTATCTCCCACAATGCCTAGCTATATTCACTGCTCCACATATGGGACGTTCTCTGTTCCTCCTGATATGAACGCCATCACCTGTTTTGTTGCCCTCCATGTTTGCTAAGTAATGTAGGTAGGAGGAAGAGTTCTGTCTGTGCTGGCAGGGATGTATGAAAATCCTGGTGCACCTCTGATGATTTCACTGGAGATGAGACCACAGGTGTGTGGGAGGAGCAGAAGCCTCCAAGCTTGCCCCCACCTATTTGAGCAGAGCTGGCCCTTGCTACCAACCTGACGGTGTGATTGAGGAAGGGGGTAGATGCTAGGAATTAAGATCTTCAGAGAAAGGCCAGATCCTTTCAGATGTTTGGGGCACCATATTAGAGCCAAACTAGACATTTGCTTGATGCATTACTTGAGACAGTATTGGGTTTTTTCTTCCTCAGTTATGGATGCATGCTTTTTTTGGGAGGTGGGGATCTTTACAGGGACAGTGGTGTGGAGGGAATGAAGGCTTATCTCTTCCCTCCTTTAGCACGATCAAAGCCAAATTTGCCTCCCCTCACAAAGCTAGAATGCTTAGGACAGAACTTTCCTTAGTATGCTGGTAATGATGGAAAGAAAAGCTTGCTGGCTCTTTGAGTGCCAGACTGACTGATCTGTGACTGTAACTAGAGGAGACTGAATTTCCACAAGACATGGTTGTGATCAGATGGTAGGTGCTTCTGAGTAATTTCCTACACCCTATAGTCTGCCAGATTACCATTTTGTTGCTACTTAAATACATGTGGCCCAAAATTTTGCCCCAGTGGAATTTAGCACTTGTGATTGGTTTTAGGATTCCAAAATGATTCATGACTTACTACTCTATTGGATTAAAAAAAAAATAGTGTAGTTGAAATGTGTGTGCTTTGGCTGAAATCAACAAATATATGTGTAAATCGATATGCAGATTTCTGTTCTTTGAACAGGGTTGACTTTCAGAACCGCGCAATTATGGTTATCACCGGCTATCTTTAAGGACAAGGGACGCGGGTGGCACTGTGCTCTAAACCATAGAGCCTAGGGCTTGCCAATCAGAAGGTTGGCAGTTCGGATCCCTGCGACGGGGTGAGCTCCCGTTGCTCGGTCCCGGCTCCTGCCCACCTAGCAGTTTGAAAGCACGTCAAAGTGCAAGTAGATAAATAGGTACTGCTCTGGCGGGAAGGTAAACGGCGTTTCCGTGCACTGCTCTGGTTTGCCAGAACCTGCTTAGTCATGCTGGCCACATGACTCGGAATCTGTCTGTGGACAAACGCAGGCTCCCTCAGCCTATAGAGCGAGATGAGCGCCGCAACCCCAGAGTCGTCCACGACTGGACCTAACAGTCAGGAGTCCCTTTACCTTTACCTATCTTTAAGGACAAACACAGATTTGGAATCAAAGATTTTGAGTATTGCTGTGACTGTCCTGATCTTCTGGTTTCCCGCCCCAACCAACGATGGAGCGTGTCCACGAGAGGGCGGAGTGCATAACTGCAGTAGCCTGGTTGCTAAGTAATTCGGCCTGGTGCCTGGAGTGGAGGAAATAACGCTGGTGTGGATCACCATGGGAGGTAAACTTTCTCATCCCCGCTGTGGCCACCTACATTTCGCTAGAGGGCCTGGGGCCACATTGTTCAGAAGGATCCCCTGATTCTCTATCAAGGGTTTTTTTGGGAGGCAAGGTGGCTTCCAGGAGGCTTCGCTTGTGCTCACTTGTTTTAAGATCCAGGTCAGTGCTGTTTCCCTCCCTCACTGCAGAGTCAAGGAAGGAATGACTAAGTGGCAGGGATCAGTTGTGCCCAGAGGGGGCACTGTGTGCCTTCCAAGCTCCTCCAAGTCACCACCTCCTGTGGTTTCAAAGAGAGGAGAAGCACAAGTTTCCTAGCAGCAGACTCAGGCGGAGAAGGGACAACCTGACAGAATGGGAGCTCCTTAGAAAGAAAAATACGAGGAGGAAGCTCAGAGGCCAGCAAGATTTCTTTGTCC
The DNA here is from genome assembly GCF_964234715.1 of Podarcis melisellensis. NCBI lineage: Eukaryota > Metazoa > Chordata > Lepidosauria > Squamata > Lacertidae > Podarcis > Podarcis melisellensis. The sequence continues at coordinate 61,790,426 of NC_138538.1, forward strand.
CTGCTCACCGCTTGTGGATTGGGGGTGCTGCATTTCCCCCCAACCCCTGCCACCACAATCTGTTGGAAAGAACTATATTAACTTAGCCTAGCCTACCTCACAGGGCTGTTGCAAAGATTAGAGCAGGGAGGGGAGAATGAGGTGTACAACTTTGAGCTCCTGGGTCAGAAAAGCAAGATACAAATGTAAAATGTCATTCACAGAACCTGTAAAGGAACATAAACATGCCAAAAGCCAGAAAAGCAGTCTCCCCCTTGCTTTAACTGCAACATTTCAGTTCTGAATTTTGCAGCTAAATACTAGCCCCCCCCCGAAAGCTGCCAGCCCTGATAAAAAACAAGCAAAAAATTAATAATACTCTAAATATGTGCAGTTTCGCAACTTTGGTGTCTGAACTACCTGCCTAGCGTAGCCTCCCTCACAGGGCGGCAATGATGCAGAGTGAGTGGGGCATGTGGGATGCCCACAGGAACGCTGCCTCAGGCGTTTCTGCTGCCCAAGGCAGCTGTTTCACCTCGCCTCATTGGTGGGCCGGGCCTGCTAAAAAGTGTTTTAAAAGCTTGTTTTTATACAAATCACACAATTAGTTTTCAGGAGCAATGGAAAATCCATTTCCATTTCAATAAAGTCTGCTGGTAATAAGGGTGGTTCCAAGATAAAAACCTTTCATTAGCTGAGCAACAGTCTCATTTAAACTAAGAAATACTTGCAGTTACTTTTGCAAGGAAGTTTCTCAGGCCAAGATTAAAATGTCTGAAGAAAAATATACCTAGGAGGACAGGAAGCTGCCGATAAGCTGCTAGTTTGGGCTGGAAAATATTCTCCATTAGTACCCTCTCCATATAAAACAAATCTTGATTAAATTTTTCAGATTTCAGTATAGCTTCTGAGTGGTCTTCTATCTCTTCGTGAATCCGGGAGAGAATTACACTTTCCAAGTCAATGATAGAACTTGTAGTGCTTTCTGAGGAAAGAAAGAGACAGATGTCATTTAATAGCGTAATCTTATTCCCCCCAGAAGGAATTATGGGAAAAGAAACTTCATAATTTGCTTTCAGTATTACCTAGATTGCTTTTAGGTCTCCTGTTATCTAGAGTTAAAAACTGACAGCAAACATGTATTAAAATACAAACATGTATTCAGCTGCTTTTTTGCTAATGTTTTATATTGATTACTATGCAATTGTATTTTGTTTTGAATTTTGTGAACTGATCTGGAATATTTGGTGTAGGGTGGTATGCTCAACCCGAATCCTTGTGTGTATGTGTGTGTGCCACCAAAAGGTCATTAGGGTTACTTAGATTCAAATTAGAGTTAACAGGAAATGGGATACTGTACATCCAAGATTTTGGGGATATAAATGATCTCACAATGTTAAACTTAAAAATACTTTCCCCATAATGTCATTACTGAAGAATATTTAACAATGCATGATTGCCTATGGAATCCCACCCACATCTACTCAGAGATAGATTGCAGCCTTAATTGTCCTAGTTCTTTCAACTGAGAAGTACTCCAAACGTATGGATCTCTTATTGGTATTTCTCTCCATAGTATTAACCCACCATGTTTATGCTATCTTGTTTTAATTTCCTTTTCCATATTAAATCACATCCATTCCCATTTGACTAGGTTTACTTTATAGTCGGATAAATGACCAAATATTAAAGCAATTCAATTAGACTCATAAAAGATCTCATTTATAAATAGAACTTTATTTTAAATAGAAGTCATCATGTGCATATAAATTAATCTTAAACATTACTTATCCTACCTTATTTCAATTAGTATTTTCAACAGCTCTTGTTGCACTTTGCCAAGAGTTTAATCAGCATAACAAACAGCAACAGTCTAACAGACCTATTTGTTGCATGCCCCCAAATAAATCAGATTTTGTGAGATTCACTTTAAGCAGCAGAAATTTTATCCAGTTCATAAACCAATTACTAACACCAAACTCCTCTAAAACTTGATACAGATAATTGCATCCCCAAATGTCAAATGCTTTTCTTGGATCTAAAAATGCCATTCCTGTTTCCTTTTTTGTTTCAGGTACAATGTGTTTTGTTTCTCAGTAAACACTCAAAAAGGCTGAAATATTAACTGTGAGTTACTTAATTCCATATCAAGTTAGTAAAGGTAAAGGGACCGCTGACCATTAGGTCCACTCGTGACCGACTCTGGGGTTGCAGCGCTCATCTCGCTTTATTGGCCAAGGGAGCCGGCGTACAGCTTCTGGGTCATGTGGCCAGCATGACTAAGCTGCTTCTGGAGAACCAGAGCAGCGCATGGAAACGCCGTTTACCTTCCCGCCAGAGCGGTACCTATTTATCTACTTGCACTTTGACGTGCTTTCGAACTGCTAGGTTGGCAGGAGTAGGGACCGAGCAATGGGAGCTCACCCCCTCGCGGGGATTCGAACCGCCAACCTTCTGATCGGCAAGTCCTAGGCCCTGTGGTTTAACCCACAGCGCCACTCACGTCCCCCCATATCAAATTACTGAGTGTTAAAAGCAGAATTGTCCTCTTCCTGCTATACAGTACTTTGCGATCCCCAAATCAGCATCAATAATCTCTAGGGTCCTAACCTAGCTGCAAGAGAGAAAGGCACGCTCCTGTGTAATTGCATGTATACGATCATTTGGTTCTTTTTATTATTATTATAATGGCATATACGTAATATTTGAAACTTTTCATGGCTACCAAAGATGCAGAAATAATGAATTTACCTCTCCCTACAGAAGCTACGGACATGGCTCTGTCGCGTTCCCTGTACAGAGTTGACTTACTGCTGGTCACACTTACTGGTCTGGTACTTTTTTCTGCGATAGCTGCTTCCAATGCATTAAAGGAATCATACAAATCCCAGGTAGTGGCCATTATCTCTAAAGACAAAGGACATTGTTAGATAGCTCCTTGTTCTGCATGTGCATGGCTTTATGTTACAAACGATTGCAACTAAATGGGTAGTTATACTCTGGAGTAGCAAATGGCAAGATTCATTGAACGAGCTCGTTGTAATCAGCTGGGGTGAGTATCGTTGGAAGGTGAGCAATCCTTTCTACATGTGCATAATGTCTCGCGTTTGCAGCTGCATATTTTTCTGGGAGATTTGAAACAATGGGACCAGAGGCGTTTACCAACTTTCTAAAGGGTCTTCTCAAATTTTAACACAATATAGTCCCCTAGAGGGATCTGCACCTACATATACCCTACCACACTTAAAGTGCTTCTAGAGTATGAGTTACTAGTGCTGCCAGATCATCATTTTCCCAGTGAAAGCTATATCAGTTTCCAGGCCTGGACAGGTACATCTCCCTAACATCTGCCATATTTATGTTCACTCACTTTTTACAGGGCAATGAGGGGGAAATCCACATGAAAACACCAAGCCTATTTCATCTGGTAAAGGACCCCTGTTTTCTTTAAATGATATGGGGACAGCAGTACTGTTTATAGGTTGTCCAACCACCATTTTAGACTGACAGGAAAAGTACCGCCTGTTGACGTTCCTCTTTAAATATCTTAAAGAAGCAGAAGCTCCATCCCTGGTGGAATGTGGCAATCCTATGCCCACAGCGATATCCAGATATTTTATGAGAAGGTGTCGCAAGTAGATAGATGGAATGATTTTTAGAAATACAGTGTTTTCTTAATTTTTCCTTTGGGTTCTGCAGCAAAATCTTGGTGTTCCATGTGAATGTTTCCTACTGAATGGATGCTTACGTGAAAAAAAGTTTGGGCCAAGAGCCACATACATTCTTATTTACCTACATGAGAGTATGGAAAAGATGATGCTTGGACTTTGCTCCCACATAAAAGAAGCTTTGGTTTTGTCTACTGGTCTTTCTCCATGCCTCTTTCAGTGAGCTCCAAAAACATTTCCCAAATGTAATTTACCTTTGTCATCCATGATAATTTTGTCACATTGCATTTCCTTAGTCTTTGGTGCACCGCCTATAGTTTGCATCATTCTGTTGACATATCGGTCATTGCCAGCTCTGTTTTTACAGAGTTCCATATAAGCTACATTCTTTTTTCTTTGAAAAACAAAAGACATACATATGTATATTAACAACAATAGCAACAACACCTGTGTACTCCAACTTCTCCTTGTTTTGTTTTCCCTTCAGGGACATAAATTTTCTTAGAAATAAGCATGCACTGGTGTGGTTTTTACCAGTAGTTGTAGAACAGTGTGCTTAAATGGCATTACAATAGATTGCAAGATTCTTCAGAGGAAGATAAGATTGTTGACCAGATTGTTGAAATGCTGCAATGCAGTTATGTTGTCTTTAGAAAGGTTGTGTGAATTGCCTCCTCCCGACACAGAAAATTAAAGTTGTGTTAACAGTGTAATCCAAGCACTAACCTTGACCTTCTGCCGTTTCCCTGCAGGTTAATATGACCAAGGATTTTAATAGTTATAGCTTACTTCCAAGTAAATGTGATGAACAGATTTGTGAATACAAATTTGTTCATAGTTGGGCGGACCGTGTTTAGGATTGCTGCCAAAGGAAAGGGGTAGAACCTCTCTAGTCTCAGAAGTTCTAGTGCTTGGATTTTTTGTTAAACTAGAAAGAGTCCGGGGAGCCAGGTAGGAAAGCTTAAAGGGCCACATTAGGCCCTGGGACTTAGTTTCCCCAAACCGGCACTGTGAGTTAAACCACAGAGCCTAGAACTTGCCGATCAGAAGGTTGGCGGTTCGAATCCCTGCAACAGGGTGAGCTCCCGTTGCTCGGTCCCTGCTCCTGCCAACCTAGCAGTTCGAAAGCACGTCAAAGTGCAAGTAGATAAGTAGGTACCGCTCCAGCGGGAAGGTAAATGGCATTTCCGTGTGCTGCTCTGTTCGCCAGAAGCGGCCTAGTCATGCTGGCTGTACACCGGCTCTCTCGGCCAATAAAGCGAGATGAGCTCTGCAACCCCAGAGTCGGCCACGACTGGACCTAATGGTCAGGGGTCCCTTTACCTTTACCTTTAGGTATGGTTAGGATTGCACTGTAACTTTCATTGAAAAGCTAATGCTGCATGGCCCAATAGATGGGCCCCATTACATAGAAATTGTGCCTACCTCACAGAGTCAGCTTCCTCAGACTCTGTCGACAGCATGACAGTTGGCATGTCAAATAACCAAATTGTTTCTGTCTCTGTAAGGAAAATATCCACACGCTTTTCCAGGTCTCGCTTTGTCAGTGGCTCTGGCACTGCCTCTCGCCTGACCTGAACATCTGCCAAATTAGAAAACCATGTGAATGAATTAAATAATGTCAAACCTTCCGATACAAAGCGTCCCCAAACCAGGAGGCCATCTTTTCATGACCGCACTCTCCTGGGAGTCGTGTGACCTGTGTGAGATCACCCCCCACAAAAAGCGGTTTTTTTCAGGGCAGCAATCATGTGCTGTGTCCCAAAATGTCTGTATTGGGGTGCCATGCCCCCCAAAAGTGCAGCCCGTAATCACTGGCCATTGGGGCCACTGTCCTCTCACAGGAAAAACAGGATGTCCCGTTTTGTTCCTGGGGCAGTTGATGGGTTTGTAATGTCTTGTGCTAAATAATTAAGAAATCATATTACAAGGGTTGTCTTTACTATAAGATACAGTGTGTTGGCCCAGTAGAGCCTACCTACATGGTGCAAAGGTTGCACAGGTGTTGCCCATGCATGTTTTCCCATGCTTTCAGTAAATTTTGTTCAGTGAAATGTGACATCACCACATCTATTCCCCTGCCCTCTGCAAGCAGTAGCCAATGAAATGACGCAGGGACAGAGAACAGTAAAAGCAATGGCAATATACCAAGCGTTTCTTTTACCAGATGTTACTAGGGACAAAAGCAGAAGAGGTGTGGGTCAGTAGCAGCCATGCATCCCCGTAACATGTGGTTGGCCCTGAATATTTACTGACTTTGAGCATTTTGGAATGTCACGTGACATCCTAAATGTGATACCACATGAGAAAATTCCAGTTTATTACATTTGTATAAGTTTACTCTACCTATAAAGCTAGCAAGCGCTTCATGTCTGGTTCCAGGTTCTATAATTTCTTCTGCCATTGATTCAGTAGAAGTAGTAGACTTTGTAATACTGCTACTACCATAAGTTCTGTAGTTTGTGGAGGAAAAGAGGAAGTTAGTAGTGGAAGTAAAATAACAAAGAATGCCAAAGCACTTATAATAGGAATATGAGGTGCCAAGCAATAAAATCCCACAGCAGTTTAATTGCCACAGAGTATTTATTTCGGATGAAGAACCACTAGGCTGCAGAAGTGTTTGAGCTCCATCAGACATAGAAAAGGCATATGGTGCTACCTCTGAATTTAAGTATATCCACAGCTTAAAAAAGAAATATCCACTGCAGGGGCCCTGTGAAAAGGGGTGGGAACATGATGAACAGAGGGGAAGCTTAATCGTTCCACCTGTACAAGAGCCCTGATGATACCCTATCCCAGCCTCAGTTATTTGTCCCAGGAAGGAAGCATCTGTTAGGGACAATAGGAACTTCCCTCTCTGGGCTAATGACAGACTTGGAACTGGTGTGTGTGTGTGTGTGTGTAAGAATGAATGGAGCCAGTGTCTCCAGTGCAGGAGGGAAATAACCCAGGATGGTCTTTGAGTATGTGAATCAAGATACTCTATGAATACAGGCATACCTCGGAGATATTGTGGGTTCGATTCCAGACCACCACAATAAAGCAAGTCATACTTTTTTTGTTTTGTTTTGCAGTGCATATAAAAGTTACGTTTACACTATCCAGTAGCCTATTAAGGCAGGTCCCTCAGCTGCAGTGGGAAAACCCTGCTCCAGCCCTAGCCAGCTCCATTCCCAGTGCCAGAAAAAGTGCTGGGGCAGCAGTGGAGTTTCCTTCCCCTTGAAGGGTCTGGGCTGCCTGCGGCTGCACCCATGTCCTTGTGAGGAGCAATAAAATGAGGCATGCCTGTACTGAAGGAAAATGTCACAGTTGTGGAACCGATTGGACACTGATTAGGAATGAGCACTGTCTCATCCTTGTGACTCCACGAATAACTGCCAGTTTACTTGACATGCCTGTGATTCCTGGTTAAGAAGAAGTTAATTCTGGAACTTCTGAATGAACAGGCCTGCCACAAGAGAAGCTTGATATGTTAGGAGAAGGAGGGTGATACACTGAAGCAATCATCCTTGAACTGCATGATAATGAAACAGAAAAATGGATGGATCCTGCTTGAACTGCAGTTTTCATAATATCTAAATCTGACTAGTCATCCTTTTAAAGGAGACGCCCTTTTGTGTTCATGGCGCAAAGCCCCTGTGGCAAGAACAATCCACCCCACATTATTGCAAAGCTGCCGAAGTTGGCTTCAGAATTTGCAGCCTGTTAACATCCACAACTTCTGCTCATACAACTGGAATTGGAGAAACAGCCCACAGCTGTATTAGACAGGCCTATAAAGACCTTTGCCCTTTTACCCAGCCAATACAACTAAATTTGCAACAACAAAAAAGGCAGTAAGAGAACACCAAATCCCTTTTCTACCCACTTCTGAATATTATGTATTGCTGTTGGAGCCCAAACAGGTTTCGGATGCTGTGTCATACCTGGAGAATGGGCCTGCTAAGCTAATACTTGTCCCAGACGCTTGTTGCAGAGAGAAGGATGACAAGAATTCTGTTGGCACTGCCCCAGCAAAATCTTGGGTTGATAAGATTTTGCTTGGTCTGTGCATGGGCCCAGGGGTGGGTCCGGCAACACTTGGCTCAGGTTGGTAGAGTGGACGGGGAGTCACATCTTTTCCTAGGTCATCAAAAACCTGTGGATACAACAAAGTTACAAGACAAAAAAAAATTTGAGCCGGTTTTTGTTCTCATCACAGCTAAAACCAATAGATTTGAAGCTAATTTATTGAAACTAACAGAACAAATCATTTTGCATGTGTATTCAAAAGAAAGTCGCACTGAGCTCAGCTGGATTTTCTCCCAGATAAGAGTGCACAAAACTGCAGCCTAACATCTCATCTTATCCTTTTCTGTTCAGAATTAAGTGTCACAGAGGTAAATGGCTATGGTATTGCAGCCTAAAGCTCCCTCCTATGTACATTTGTATGAGACTAAGTCTGGTGGAATGTAATATGACATCCAGGTATTCAGCAGCCTCTGACACTCTTTTCCTGTAACCAACTTCTCCTGGATGTCTGCTGCAAACTCTCCTTGATGATTTTCATAAAGTGGATTAAGGCATTTTCATTCCACCGGATCTTTGCATATGGGGTCAGAAGGGGATGGTGTTGTTTTTTTAATATGGAAATTTAAAACATGATTTTATTGATAGAGTATACTGTTGCTTTCTTGTAATTTGAATTGTAGTGGTATTTTTGCAAGTAGTCTTTCCAGGCTATTGGCAATTTTTTAATGGGGGGGTGGGCAAAAAAGAAACTTGAATAGGATTGACTGCATATTATTTGATCATGAACTGAGTATGTGGGACTGGGAAGAGTCTTCATGCCATCACACTTTCATGTGAACACATGTATGTACTCAACTGATATGTGTAATGAGCTCTTTACTGGCATATGGGAGACTGAGTACTCGGATAGCAGACCAGTACTCACACAACAGGTCAATGGTCTGGAAACATAGGGTTGTCTTGAAACAAGTCATACTCAAGACTAGAGCCGTTGAAATAAATGGAGATAAGTCATGTCCATTGATTTCAGTAAGCCTACTCTCTTGGGTAGCTGGTTACAACCCATGGTCCATATGATCAACTGCAAAGCACAATATGTAGACATAATTACTCTTACATTATATAGCAAAACACTTTGCTTGATGGTTTATTACTGGAAACAGTATCAACAGTATCCTTCACATTTTTCCACAAGTCTCTACTCAGAAAATAGCTAGCTTTCGTTATAAGATTGATCTCAACACACAAAGGTTGTGTAGCAAACACCTGGCATCGCCAGCATCACCCATTTATTTATCAAATGTAGCTGTGTTACTTTTGTTATGTTATGCCATTACCTGGACATGAGGTTTGCAACTTGCTATGGAGCCCCTTTCGAAAGACTTTCCTTCTGAAGAAATCAGTATGCTCCTGCGAGCCAGTGATCCAACTCTGCTAGCAAGCATGTTGCTGGTGAAGCTCATTTTCCTACCAGAAGCTGAGGACGATGCTAACTTCTTCACTGTGCTCTGCTCTTTTGAGGTCCTGGTTTAATAAAAAAAAGAAGTGAGATTATGTGCCAGAGCAGTAGCTTCAAAATGGAACCATTCTGTCAGTTTTTGTTAGCAGATTTTATTTTATTTAATAATTCACAAAACACTTTGCAGTAAATGCTCTCATCCTTTTCAGTAATTGCCACAGAATATTAAGAGATTCAATCTCAGGGATTGCGTAGTCTTACACACTCAGTTTAAGTGTGAGTTTATCACCGTCCATGGATATCCTTGCAGAAGGACTGCCTAACTGATCAAGCCTTTAACTATCACAATACTATCATATATTGTGAATCCAGTAAATGGTAAATGGAAGGTAAATGGCGTTTCCATGCGTTGCTCTGGTTCACCAGAAGCGGCTTCGTCATGCTGGCCACATGACCCAGAAACTCCCTTGGCCAATAAAGCGAGATGAGCGCCACAACCCCAGAGTCGGCCACGACTGGACCTAATGGCCAGGGGTCCCTTTACCTTTACCTTTATATATGCTACATTTCCTCTTTTTTGTGCTGCATAAATAGCCTAGGTACAGGGTTCAAAATTAGCAGGGCGCCAGGTGTATTTTGCACCTAAAAGTCTCCATTTGTGAAGGTATTCAGAATTTATTCTAAAAATATATTAACCATGTTTCACTTATGTGAATTGCATATGAGTTTGTGCTCTTATCAAAATAAGTAAAAAATTTTTCTTCCCCCCACCCATTGGCAACCAGACATTCTGTTTTGGCACCCACAACCCAGGTCCCAGAAGCTGTTTGGCTCCTAGCTTTTCTATCCCAGTTTCTAACACTACCTAGTTATGTGGGAAGGATCAGAAACATAGCTACTGTGCCTTCACACTACTGCCTCAGTCTCTCTGGTGAAGTCTTTCTTTCTTTCTTTCTTTCTTTCTTTCTTTCTTTCTTTCTTTCTTTCTTTCTTTCTTTCTTTCTTTCTTTTTCCGCTTTGATTCAGGCACCTTTATTTTTTATGAGTATTCCCAAAATTCACGAGGCAGAAAGGCTTAGCTGTTATGTTATCACAAAATGACTAACATTTATTGGTACTTTTCCTGTGAACCCAAACCCATTTTCTCCCTAGACATTGCTACTTGATGTGGTAACCCATTGGTACTTACTTATTGATGATGATGCTCTGTTTCCTGCCCCTGTTGAGCAGGTTGCCTGCAGTAGTGTTGGACATGGTTGAGCGTTGTATCTGCCTTCTGGCGGGACGAAACACTAGAATAAGCAGCAACCACAATTACCACTATGGAAGAGGATAATGTGGGGAAGGGCTTGGGGTAGGGAGCTCTGAAAAAATAGGACCAGCTCAGTGCCTGGGCCACTGGGATATCAGTTTAAAATCTGAGCCCCAAAAAGAAACATTCACTGCAGCGCCTGTTTCTCTCAACAGCTGCTGCTTCAACAATAAACTGTTTACATGGTTACCATGGCAGCTACCTTTGGAGCATGCAGCCGTGTGATTGGCTGCTAGTGAGACAGAGAAGCTAGATCAAAAGACAGATTGGCTCTCTTACATTTGCCTGCAGCCGAGACTTGTTGCTCCTTGTGGAGAAATACTAACTGCACCTCCTTGCCCCTTGTTGCTGCTGCTGCAAGTGCCAGGGATGATTCTGGAATTGAATCTGCTCAGTTCAAGAAACTTCATTCCCATGGTCAGTGAATGCTGCACTTTATATAAGGAAAAATTGCACAATCCACTCTGCATGTGAATTTGACCTGCTCTTGTCCATTCTTCTTTCTTGCAGTCCTGAGTTGCCATGCAATGCAATCCCATCTACTAGTATTTCTCCCTCAGTAATGTTAGATTCCCATTGCATCAAAAACTTGACATACCTTAACGTTGAAGCACACGTTTTTGCATGAAGAAAGTACCAGGATATCTCCAGTTATATCTCTCAGGATATCTCTGGTATCTCCAGTTAAAACGATGATAATCCTGAAAAGGCAGAAGTTTCATGTGTCCTGAGTTCTCACGTCTGGGAGGTGGGGAAGTGACCTGCCCTGGATACAGTTACACTCCACTGGAACAAGCAGGATTGCAGCTTAGGGGTGCTCCTGAATCCAACACTGCTGCTGGAGGCTCAGGCATCCTCAGTGGCTAGGAATACCTTCTTTCAGCTGCAGCTGATTGACCAGCTACAACCTCTTTTGGACTTGGCCACTGCACTCCATGCTCTGGTAGCTTCCAGGCTTGGAATATTGCAATGTCCTCTATGTGGGGTTACCCTTGAAGACGATGAAGAAGCTTCAGTTGGTTTAAAATGCAACAGTCAGATCTCTGTTAGAACCCCTGTTTTAAAACAGCTGCACGGTTTGCTGGTTCATTTCCATGCCCATTTCAAGGTGGTCACGTTACTGTTTGAAGCCCACAAATATCTGACAGATTTAGTTGAGATTCCTGCATTGGGTGAAATGACCCTCACGGTCCTTTCCAACTTCTGTGATTCCCTTCAGAACCTCTTAAGTGCTAAGATTGGCTGATGGGACTTTCTTAGTAGTCCCTCTGCCTTCAGAGGTTTCCGGGTGTTGGTCTAGGAGAGGGCATTCTCTGTGGAAGTGCCTAAGTTGTGGAACTGTCTCCACACAGGTGCGTCTGGCACCTTGAATGCTGGAGACACACCTCTTTGCCCTGGCTTTTGGCACATTATGTAGAAGTAGGTGTTCTGAGTTGCATGTTAAAGTGTTTTATATGCAAATCCAAAAAGATCAGTACTCCATAAAGATACTATGATTGCATGACTAAATGTCACCAAAGTGCATGATAGGAGAAATATGATTGCACTTAAAAGTAGATTGTTTTATGGAGCTACATCATACATTTCCAGATGCTTGACTCGTATTGTCAGCAAGGAAACCCATATATAATGTGGATATCTATACAAGTTTCAGGAAAGAGAGAGAAATCTTGCATGAGATTTGTTTCTAGTACCATCATTAAAATGTATGATTAAAATTTATTGGTTCTCTACCTTTCCAGTCTGCCTTGAATGGTTTTGACCTAAGTTTCATATCATTTATTATGTTTTGAATCTGATGAAATACCTTGGTAAGACTGTTTCATGCCATTCTTTCCATGAGACAGAAAATTCAGTCACTTTTGTAGAAATATATATTTACTAAAAGTAACTTTAGACAGGGCTGCAGTCTGAGTTGCCTTTGAGAGCATAAACCGCTGGAGGCTGGTAGGATACCTATGTAATAATTTTGTTCAATTACACAATTATAGGCTGAGCATATAATATAAGGATGCAGAAGGAAACACACAGGATGGTTCAAGTTCTGATAAACTTAAATCAGCTACAAATATGCAAGGAATTCATCTGCACTTGTAAAGATGGCGGCATTGATGTGTGTGGTAAACATAGTCAATAGTTATGTGGGTGTTTTGGGTTGGTGGTTTTTTTGTGGGTGTTTTTGTTTTGTTTTGTTTTTGCATTCGCTGCAAAAATTTAGAACACCAGTGCCTGTTCAACAAACAGTGTATGCATGAATGAGTGATTGGATCCATACAAATTATTGTTGTCTTACATGACAGGGGTATATCATGCATAAAAATTGTTCGTCAAAATAATGAAATTGGCTACAAACACTAAAAAGATATTATTCCGAGTTGAACAATTGGAGGGAAGGCCCTGTTTGGTCGAGATCCAGCCCTGCTAATAGACTACAAAAATAATTTCATAGTGCTCAACAAATACCACTGGACATCTATGAACAAATGAAATGCACTCTCTCCCTCTAAAGCACCTCATAAATAATTTGGTTATTTACTTACCAGGGACGCAGGTGGCGCTGTGGGTAAAACCTCAGCGCCTAGGACTTGCCGATCAATGGTCGGCGGTTTGAATCCCCGCAGCGGGGTGCGCTCCCATCGTTCGGTCCCAGCACCTGCCAACCTAGCAGTTCGAAAGCACCCTCGGGTGCAAGTAGATAAATAGGGACCGCTAACCAGCGGGAAGGTAAACGGCATTCCGTGTGCTGCGCTGGCTTGCCAGATGCAGCTTGTCACGCTGGCCACGTGACCAGGAAGTGTCTGCAGACAGCGCTGGCTCCCGGCCTATAGAGTGAGATGAGCGCACAACCCTAGAGTCTGGCAAGACTGGCCTGTATGGGCAGGGGTTCCTTTACCTTTTCATGTACTTACCTGTTTGAAGTCAGAAAGAGATTGGATAAGGGTGAACTGAGGACTTGTCCACTTTGAAGCAAAACATGGATTTGCACCTTCCTGTCTCTCTATTAATGTAGGGGCATCCATGTGACATCCTCCCCATCCCAGTGGGATCCTGGACTTTCCCTCCCTTTTAAAGGTAAGTTGTTGTTTTTTATCCTTGCCATTTTGAACTTTCAGAGGACTGAAAACCCTGCACTGAAAGAGGCAAAGATAAGGTAACACAAAGTTACAAGCAAGTTCTTTGTTTTGCTACACTGTGGACAAGCCCTAGAACACAATACAGATAAGATGGAGTTGCTTCTGGTGGAAGGCTGAGCAACCTGCTAGATTCTGGATCTGCCTGCCTTAAATGAGGTCACCCTGAAAAAAAAAGTTGATGGTTTGGGAGTGCTCCTAGAAGATGGTCAGATAATGGGCATGGTCAGAAGTGTAATGTTAGCTGGTGTGCCAGTTGTACATTGTTCTGGATAACAAGGACCCTGCAGTGTGTTTCATACCCTGCCATCAGTTCTGAAATGTTCTGAAGATTGTTGAGTTGTTACATGAAATAAAGGCAGATTTAATGGTAAGGGGAATGTAAAAAATAAGTCTACAGTGCTGTGGGATTTGAAAGAGACAGCTGCTCTTAAAGAATGGTTAACAGTCCAGTAGCTTGCAATGCATTTGTACTCCACACAAGAATCAAATATAAACAGAAAAGAGCTTGTTTGAGACATTTTAACCACAATTTTATTCTACAGGAAATGACAACTTTTGAAAACGTATCTTTTGTAACTGGAAACCAGATTAAAGTGATGCATCTAAGGATTTGGATCACATTAGAAACTCATATGTAACATTTCTGTACATGTAACATCTGCAGGGAGGACCTTTTTTGGGGGGAAACTAACTATTATTTTTGTTAAAAAAATATTTCCATTATATTTTGCTTTGTGCAGATTGGTAGTTACCAGCACTAGTCAGGATTTGGGAAAAGAACCAACTTGCAATTATATAATGTTAAAAGAAAAGGCAGCCAAGTATTTCCCATAAGCTAAATACACTGTTTATATTATCTTTTTTTACTTGAAATACCATGTGCACCATGTGAAATACCATTGCAGTGTTATAGACACAATGCATATTCATGTATAATTATTTTATCACAATGCATGTTATACTGTATATGTACTAACATGCACTGTGATAGTATGGTAATTGTGTTAGATTGAGACACAATTTTGCAAGCTAAACCTAGCTTGATAGCTTAACTGAAAGGGGTAATGGTCTATAAATGATGCAAATATTCCCTCTCCTACGGGCTCTCCCAAGTTTCTCCTTTATGATTCTTTTTAGAAAAGCCACTATTGTTTACAATATTTGCAATTTCCGCACCTATGTTTAAAGTACATGACTCCCCACCCCCAAAGTCCTGTGAACTGTGGTTATTCCTCATAGAGTTACAATTCTCAGCACCTTAACAAACTACAGTTCCCAGGATTATTTGGGGGAAGCCATGTTCTGTAAATGTGTAGTGTGGATGTGACCAATAAGAGCACACACAGAATGTTAATAAGCACTTCTCTGAGTAGGCAAAATGTAATTGGTTTTCTGCTTCAAATTCTAAACAGGGATTTCCTGGAAACTCACATTTCCGTCCCATGAGGTCTAGGATGCAGAAGTGACACAATCCAGAGCTCACTTAAGCACATTTGAATCCACTGAATTCAAGGGCTTAGATGCATATAATCAAATGCATGTACTTGTGAACAGTATATAACGAAGGCAAATAATTAAGATGCATGAGAATCTGTAACACACAATCAAATTGTGAAACAAATAGCTGGGAACAATAAATAAATTAGAGCTTGTTTAATAAAAGTTAAAAGCCCATGAAGCAATTTTAAGAGAGACTTTATTTCACTTTATCCCTTGATTTCTCTGTGGATTCTAAAAGGTTGTGATTGCCTTTAACACTTAAATTACTGCCCTGTATTTAGACATATAAATTATAATCCATAAAACTCTAATTCTCTTTATGTAAGTGATCATTCAGACTCATTAGATTATTTAAATAAAAACAATGGCCTCCTGATGCAAACTATTTGCAGTGGCTTATCTGCCTGCAATACCAGCAAAATTTCTCTTTGACATAGTTTCATGGTTGGCATCTGTCCGTCTCAGGAGACAATGGAAGAGTGTGCCTTGAAGTCAGAGTTCCTCTTGTGGCTGTGGAGACCAATACGGGAGAGACATGTTTCGTTGCAACTGAGGCAGTTTGAAATTCATGAATTCCCCAGTAAGGAAGACATGTCCAGGCAAGTTAAAATGACACCTCTGATTTCATCTTTATAAAGCTGAGGCACACTTGCATAGGTTTATTGAAATCTCTTTGTAGTTACATACCTAGCAAAGATGAGGGATTCCAAACAATGACATTGTAAGGCCGCAATACTATGTACTCTTAAATGGGACTTACTGTACTCTTAATCAATGTACACATTCCTGTTTACATCCAGTATGTTTGCACCAGTGGTTTGGAAAAGCAGTATACACACAATGTTAGCCACAATCCATACCTGTTTTGTTGTTTCTTATGAAATACTTTTGATGTGCCCTCCCCAAGCTTAGATATGAATTGAGGAAAAGAACGACCTAGCTGTGTTTTAATCCCTTCTGTAATGTGTACAGAACCTAAGCAAGCATGCTGTGATTGGGCCACTAGCACATGACTCCAATCCTATGCCGCATTAATACCATGCAAGTCCTGCAGAAATTGGCGGAACTCGCTTCCAAGTGTGCATGCATAGAATCAGATATACAGTCACCAGGTAATTTCTGGTTGCACTCTGCACCCGGCAGCTACTGCTACTAACCAGTCTGTTTTGTTATTGTTTATTACTTTGACCAACAACAACAGCACATCAAGTCATCTCAACAGCATCCTGCTTTTACCCATAATGCACCAGATTTTACTAGACTCATCCCTATAGGCTTAAACCGGGTTAAACCTTGGTTCCACATAGGGAGCAGTATTTTTTAAAAAACCAAATGTCGACAAGCAGCAAATCTGATTAGGAGAGGGTTTTAATTTCAAAAGAGGGGAGAGGTCTTCTGAAACAAGGCGGCGATAGCTTCTTAGTTTTGTTAGCTCAAGATCGCCTAACTTCCTGTTTCTGCATCTCCCTCGCACGCACGTAGTTTATGAGTACAGTACTGCTGTTTCACCTCAGGCAAAGGGCCAAACTATACTTTACGTGAGAGGCTTCACGTATTGGGTTTTTTAAAAAAATTAAAAGCAGAGGTGGGGAGGTCGCGTCAGGGTCGGTCTGTGGCGCGCTAGGAGGGGAGAAGTTAACCTTTCCCGCCATATCTTCGACGAAAAGCTTGTCTTCCCACCCCCAAAACTGCTATCCCTAGTTGGGTGAGCAAATGCTCGGGACGAAGCTAGACGTGATGTCAAATGATCCCTGATCGGACCTTCGCGCGTTTCCCCCCCCTTTTTTTTAAAGACCAATGGCCGTGAAGGTAAGAGAGTATTGATCGGGTCTTGGCGGGGGAGGCATTCACTCTCCTCTCACGTATATTCCACATTTAATACCCTCCTTGCCCCTCATGGGGGGGGGGGAGAGGAGAGGCGGGCTTTAACATGTCATTGAATGCATATGCATTTCTATTTTCATGACACGAAATTCGTCCCGCCGACATTTTTTTTAAATATGTACGCTTTGAAATACGTAAACGTTATCGAAAGGGAGGGGGAGGAAAATAAAATCAGTGTGGGGAGCACAAGCTTTCGGCTTTCAGTGGCTAAGCTCCGTTGCCGGCTTGAACCGCAATGAGCTTCTCGGGGTTGTTTTTTTCATTTTGGCGGGTCCACTTTTGAGTTTCTGTCAGCCCGGGGAAGTTGCGTCATGCCCCTTGCTTTGGCTAGCAGCGAGTGAATATGTGTGAATAACAAACTACCGGGGGCGGGGGGGGAGAGAAAAGGCGTTATGAACACGGCGCCCCCCCCCCCTTCTCAGAGGGACCAGAGGAAACCGTTTATACGGTTGGGAGGCGAGGCAACGTCTCCCCGGCCCAAGGCCCCGCTCTGAGGTAAGAGGCTGGGAGAGCGGGCGCTCGAGTCTCGTGACTCCGCCGAGCCGCTCGCGCTCGCCGAGAGAAAGGAGGAGGGGCGGCGGCGGCGCGGGCGCGCCCACCTCGTTTGCGCGGTGACGTTGGCTCCTCTTCCTCCCCCTGGTGGCTCCCCGCTTCCTCCTTCCCACCACTACTGCCTCACAGAGACCGTGACCCGTCGCCTCCTCCTCCTCTGCTGCTGCTGCCCTTCCGTGCCGTTTCCTCCTCTCTTCGCCGCGGCGGCGATGTGACTCCCCTCTACTGGCTCGGCCCGCCCCAGCTGCGCGGCGAACATGGCGGAGGTGAGCGAGAGCCGCGGGCGGCGGCGGCGGCGAGGGGGATGGAAAGGGAGGGAAGGAGGGCGGCGGGTAGAAACGGGGAGGAAGAGGAGGAGGCCGGAGGGGAGAGTCTAGTCGGGGCCCGGCCGGGAACTTGTTGCGCGGCCGCTGCCTGCCCGCCTCTGTGCTTTCGCTTCCCACAAGTTAAGTTCCAGGGGCGGGAAAGGAGGGAGGTCCCGAGACGGGCCTGGCGTGCTGGGTGGGGAACTTGCCGCCTCCCCACCCGGCCCACCGAGGTCCGTGAGGGCGCACCGGCCCTTCTGGAACTTGGGAGGATGGCTGGGTGCGGGGAGAGTTGGGAGTGAGGACCGGTAGGAGAGGAAATGTTGTTGTCGTCTCTCTTTAGGGTGGGGGAAGAAGAGGGTCGTTTACTATGATAGGGGTGGGGAGAGAGAAGCAGCTTTTCCTGCTCGGGGCCGTCAGGATTCGTCCCCCCCTCCAATTACGACCTCCCTTGCTTTCTACAGAAGCGGGGTGGGGGAGAAGGGATGTTCTTGGGGAATTAAGAAAGCTTTGTTTATCTTTAGGAAGACGCATTATGTTGAATTCCGCCCCCCCGCCCCCCACGAAAAAACCCACCTCCAAATCTTTTATTGGTAGGAGATTTCAGTCGTGTCTCTTCGGAAAGAGAGTTGCTCTTTCCCCCCTTTAAAGGGAGAGGCAGTATGCACTTTGACTAGCATTGTTCTGGCACATTACGTTGTAAAAAAATCTAAATTGGGCTGCAATATGATGTATTATCATCCACAGCACTCTTGCATTCACAGTTCTCCTCAGTCTGAGCAGTTCTAAGTGGTTTTTAGCTCAAGCTCCCTCACTACAACACTATGTGGCTAAGAGATGAGATTTTGCCCCAAACCTCTGAATGCAATATCCCATGGGCTCCCACAACTAATAATAATAATAAAAATGTTTGGGGAGTGTGTTTGCTTCAAGCAGTAGTATACGGTGCTGAAACCTGACGACCTTTTGGTTAATAAAAGTTTGAAGTTCTTTGATTTCATGGCAAACTCTTTAAATCAGGCTTGTAAATAACAGTTCACCTAGGCCTAGCTTAGGGGTTTATCCAGGAAGTGATGCAATTTATATTGTGCCCCCACCAAGCACCTAAAAAAGTGAAGCTCCCTGTTGAAGCAGCGGCATAATTCATATGATCTCTTCTCCACCCTATCCTCTTTTAGCTTTCTTATAGGGAAGAATCTTGTAAATTGGAGAGTTATCACTGTTGGCCATTGCATGGTTTTCCTGAGGCACATGTATCTGTAGATATGCAATGGAGTTAAAAGGGACACATCTGCTACTCCACCCCATATATTGCATTGCTTCTTAGGCCTTGGTCTCCTTAAGTAAATATCACTTCTTGGTGACAGGCTTTATAACATTTTCCCATTGAATTTATTTGTGGTATTGGGTACTTTTCTGTTAGAGTGGTTTATGAATGATTTTAAAAAACATAACAAAGCAATAAAAGCAATTATAACAATGAATAAGAATGGAGCAATATCTTATTAGTTGTGTACAACATGGGCTGGGGGGGGGTTCTACCTAGCGCCAAAAAGGTCATAAGATTTTATGCTAAATAAAGCAAGTTTCTTTCGGAAAAGCATGTCAGACCTGGGGCACCACTTCTGAAAAGGCTACAAACAGGTAGATGTGAGTACATGGACTAATCAAAACTACTGTAAGCTACTAACTTTGATGGATTTATTTGTAAGGCTGCTTTTAATGAAGCATCTTTTATTTTATTTAAATATCAAAATCAGGAAAGTCAACTTTTCTAGATCACTTGGTCATTTTTTTGTTGTAGAGATGGTGCTTCTTTCCTAGTTTTGATTGTGAGAAGGTGTTACATTTCAATATGTATTCTGCCCTATCAAAATTAACACTTTGTATGGAAACCTCCTTTTGCCGTAACTATATCTACACTTTTAGATGCGTTTTCATAGGCTTAATTTCCATTTCGTTTTTTGTAGTAAGGCGTGAGGAGTTACAGTTCTTTAACTTTCTGTTGCCAGTATGTCACAATCCAAGCTTGTATGTTCAGTGTAGGCTGTATATTTATGAAGATGAAATGTAGATAAGTTTCATTAGTCAGTTGAAAATATGAGTGTAAGTGCTGTATTCAAGTGGAAAACTTCCAGCACACTTGAGTGTGAGAGCTAAAGTTCCAAAATTGGCCAGGACATATTTACATCATTTTGGTATTGGCAGTACACTGTTGCCATATGCATTGGCATTATATTGCTGCTTTAGTAACATGAGGAATTGCCATTTCAGAGTAATATATAAAGTTATCAAAGTTCATGGTGCAATGTGCTTTTGTCTATACTTTGTGGACAGTTGTGTTCATATCACTATTGAAAATGGAATTTTGAGGATACATTGTAATCTGAGGAGAGTTCATGTAAACTCTGCACATTTTAAGACCAAATCCTTTTGCTGGCATATTTGCCTCCAGTGGCTATTGCTTTAAGACATTTTTGGGGATTTTTGTTACACCTCATCCTCTGTGGTAGGAAACAAGCTAATGTAGGAATACAAAATAATGTACAAAGGTTAGTGACTTTGGATAAAAGCACAGTAATGCACTTTGGAAATCAGTATTTTGTTATATTGCTCTAGTCATGAATAGTGAGTTCTGCAACAAAATCTTGCAGTGTATCATTGAAGCTTAGCAGAAATGATAGAAACCATCCTTCAGAAGTTCAGAATATTCCATTTCTCCAGTACTTCCCATTTCTGTTTCTTTTCTAGTCAAGAGTCAGTGTCACAATGCTCAGTTCTCACAGGAGTACTTCGTTGAGGCATTTGCCCCCTTTTAAGTATTTATTCTTAAATTTGTACTTCTGCAGACCTTGGGATTCCCCTGAATGTACTCTTAGTCTCTCAGTGACCCCATTTTGTCTTTAATCCTGCTCATTCACCTCCTGAGTTTGTTATTAGAGTGAGTGGTTGCACTTGCTGATGGAAAGCTGTTTCTGAAACAATTTATATCAGTAGTAAGTCCTGGGTCATACTAGCATACTTACAGGTGTAGTGGACCAACTTGAATTGGCCTGGGCTTTGCCACAGGTGAGAGAAATATATCACCATGGTTAAACTGTACCTTTTCCCTCCTCAAACTGTGCATGAATTTCAGTTACATTTTTACTGTATTCTTCCTCATGTTTTTTTGACATTTGTTAATATATTTTGAGAGGTAATATAAAGATAAAATGTTTGAAGTGCATTTATTTGTTTTTGGTATAGTTAGCATTTGAAAACTTGCATATGGCTTCTGTTCAGTAGAAGGGAAGTTAAAAGACTGAATTTAGTGGAAAGCATATTAGTGTGGGAGCAGCTTTGTTTGTGGGACATAACTGATGGCAGTGCTCAGAAATCCCAAGTAGTCACCATGTAATTATATCCTTAGAAACAACATAATTTAGGATACGTGTGCTTGATCTTAACCCCTCCCCCTCCCCAGTCATATGGACTATAAATAATTTGCAAATGAAAGGAGTACTTTTTGCCATTGTAAAAGTACTGGCTAGAGAATTTGGATTTGAGAATTGGCAGTTCCGGACTCAAATACCCATTCAGCTGTGAAGCTTCCTGGGTGGTTTTGGTCAAGATGCATTTCCTAAGGCTAAAACACTGCTCAGAGGTCTTTCAAGGAAGGACAGGATACAAATGTAGCAAGGAAATAAACAAAAATTCCCATGTCAAGAAAGTCTGCACGTAGTCATAGATCATTATTTCCTTATTCAAGGGATAATGCAAAATTTAACTCAAGTATGCATTTGTTGTTGTTGTTTAGTCATTTAGTCGTGTCTGACTCTTCGTGACCCCATGGACCAGAGTTTTTTGCAAATTGATCTTTTGGGGGGGCGGGAATTAAAAATAATCACAACTTGAGTTAAATTGTAACCAGCAACAATATAAATATGCATCTAGGCCAGATGTCACATAATTTACTTTGGGCAGAAATAAATACCTCAAGCATTTAGCTTCTGCAACAAAGCAAATAAAATTTTGTTAATTTTATACTTTTAAGAGTTCTCGTAGGCAAAATATATTTCATGATAAATACTGACTAGGAAATAACTAACCTTACAACTCTCTGTCTTTGGATTAGCTCTAGACTAAATTAGTTGAAATTAGGTCCTGTTAAAATCAACAGGATTTGTTAAGGAGCAATGCTAACTCCCCACTTGAACCAGTGAGGCTTTACAGAATGGCGAGGCTACCATTGCATCCACAAACCTGCTGTGCTCGGAGAATCTCACCAATGACACTTTACGCTTGTTGATTGGAAGGGGGAGCTCTGTGCCAATGGCGTGGTATATTTCCACAAATGGTGGTTAACTAGAGGCCAGTGGAGGCTGGCAAGGTTAGGTGCACAGATCCCTCTGTCCAGTT
The DNA here is from genome assembly GCF_964234715.1 of Podarcis melisellensis. NCBI lineage: Eukaryota > Metazoa > Chordata > Lepidosauria > Squamata > Lacertidae > Podarcis > Podarcis melisellensis. The sequence goes on from NC_138538.1 coordinate 61,812,628, forward strand.
CAATGTAAACCCAAAATCCACTGAGGTGATTAGATTTCTAGTTGAGCTGGATGAGGCTAGGTTCAGCCAGGGCTATGCTGGCTGACATTCCTCTGCCAGGCTCAGGCTGATTGAGCTAGCAGTAGTCCACCTCTTGAACAGAGTTTGGAAAAGGGGTAACTTAGACCATGTTAACAAGTAAGTTTTGCTGGCTTCCTATAGTTAGGATTGTTCTGTAAGTCTTTTCAGCTGACTTCACTAAATTAGAAAGAATGTTAACATTGAATGGACAGTGATTTCCATTTTTAAAAATCAGCATCCTTTACTTACTCTAAAATAATAAATGCACCTGCACAAGAACTTTTCCCCCCTAAAATTTTTTATTGGTTTTTACAATATTAACGACAAACAAAAACACAGAACAAACAAAACATAACAAACATAAATCATACCCTTATTGAAAATAGCAGTTATTGACTTTGTAAAACGACTTCCTCGTTTCCCCTTAGTTGAATTTCATTGTATATCCTTATAACGGTTTTCCAAATCCCAATTTTGATTCCCTTTAAATTAAACATTAACATCTTTAATTCTTCTCTTTCTTGTATTAAACATATTATTTTATCAGTTAACATAAATACAATCATAAGCCCAATAAGTATCTGGAAGCTATTTCCAGTTAATTTAGCTTAACAAATTAGCTAAATAATCATTAAATTTCTTCCATTCTTCGTGGTGTTCCTCCTCCTTCTGGTCGCGGACTCTTCCGGTTAGATCGGCTAGCTCTTACTATTGAAAAGGCATTTTTAAGGTTTCAATATGACTTTTGGAACACTACATGGTTCTATCTTCTTGAGTGTACAGGGACAGTCAGCTTAATATCACGTATAAGTAAAGGTAAAGAATAAATCTTTTCCTAAGGTGGTGGTTCATTACCTTGGACAATCATAATATGGAGAACTTGAAAGTGCTGGCGTGACTGTACTGTTGTGAAGGAATTAGATAACTGTGTTGTCCTGCAAAAGCTTGTAGTTTGTGGAGTTTTTTGCCTGAGGATGAGGTAAATTACTATTAATCTGAGTGCACCCTGACAGGCAATGCAAAGGAGAGGGAAATGGTCATTGCTTGAACTGAGTCTACTTTGCAGCAAAGCAGCTTTCTGTAGATTATACCTTCAGTAGATGTGCAGCCTATTAACTGTATCTGAGCACTGATATTGATATAACTTCATAATGGAAACTGAGGTGGCGGAACAGTGTCTGCATTTTTCACCCTTTGGTGTGCTTTAGTCAGAGTGATGTGTAAAATAGACCAACAAGCAAAATTGCCAGTATTGCACATGGATTCACAGCTACAGACAAAAACTGATTGAAGGGTCATTCCATGCCAAATCACCTGATTTTAATACTTGACCATGCTCTCATGACTCAGATTTTCTTTAAAAAAATATTTTTATGTGTAGATACCTATGAGATAGAGGGACGCAGGTGGCGCTGTGGTCTAAACCACTGAGTCTAGGGCTTGGCAATCGGAAAGTTGGTGGTTCGAATCCCCGCGCAAACCATAACTAAGACGTGTATCATACTTGTTTTGTAGAATGGGCTAACCATGTACTTGCTATGTTTTAAAAATAAGGAGGGTGTTTTTTGTGGTTATAAAATAAATTGATTTTGAAGTAATTCCCCCCCCAAAAAAATACTTTTTTTGAACAACTTTAAAGTCTCTTTAAGCCTGAAATAACTCACACATTCACAAGAATAGTTAAAATTGTGCGCTCTTATGTTACAGTGTCATCTGATATATTTTAAAAAATAAGTTTTATTGATTATTTAATAAAAAATACAATTTTAACTACTGTTAATTTATCTAGTAAATTGAAACAATCCATTCCCTGCTAAAATTCAGATAAAGTACGGTACTTGACTAAAATAATCCAGACTGCTTCTTCCTTATCTGTGTAATGTAACTTCAGAGCTGAAAATGACTCAGTGTGACCTGCACTTGTCAATGAGCCATAGCGAAGATGAGGAACTTGGTGCCTCCTCATGTTGTTGGACTACAGCTCCATGATCCCAAACCATTAGGCCTTGTTGTCTGGGGTTCATATGTTGGAAGTCCAACAATATCAGGAGGGCCAAATGTTCTTCACTGCTGATATGTAGAGATCTCTGATTAGTACAGATGTATATAAGACAGGTGATGGGTAGCTTAGATGTGAGCTGGATGTGTGTCTCCAATGCAGGAGAGCCATAACTGGGATCTTCTTTTAAAAAAATCTAAATTAGAAGCACATACAGCCGCCTTCCAGTTGCTGGGTGAAGGGCTCATTGTTTCCCTGTGCCTTCTTCTAATCCAAATCCCTCCACCAGCTACTATTTCTCTTACCAGGAAAGCAGGCAGCCATAATATGGGAATCTCTGTTTCTCCCCTAGGAAAATAGCAGCTTTGGGTGCATTTAAAGAATAAAAACAGCCCCTATGCCACAGCCCCTATTAAGTTGCCTTCCCCATAACTGTTTATTTTAACATTATAGGAGATAGTGATTAAAGATCTCCAGCCTCTTGTCTAACTTTTCACTTTTGAATGAGGCATTCAGTGCCAAACAGTGATCAAAATTAGCCAGGAACCAGGCACATGCTGCACCTGGCTGTCAGTCACTTGTGACCAAGTGAAGATGCCTGGGTGCCAGGATGGGGCCTGACATCACCATCTGAAGGTGCATGCCTGGGAATCATTGCATCTTAACAGTTTTCACACACTAATACTACATACTGTAGAATTCTATCAGTTATATTTTATCTGTGTAATTAGAATGAATTTCAGGAACCAAAATGCTTTTTCTGTGCAACCTGAACAGGCGCGGTGAACAACATTATAGTTAATTGTTGTAGCTTGTTGTACCCCACATCACTACCCTGCTCAAAGTTATGAAGAATATTCTTACGTTATGAACGGTCTGTCTCACCATTAAGAAAAAGAGGTAGACGTAGGCCAATATATACGTAGACTTTTATATGTGAACTTTTATCAAGTCAACTGGACAATCAAGTGACTTTTCTTAAATTCTCAAAGTTCTTAACCTAGCTCAAGGTTGTCATCTAAACTAGCTAGATGTTTAACTGATAATTACATTCAGTCCATTGTTTGAAAAATAAGACTTTAGCGCCATCTTTCCCCCAAATGGCAACTAGACATTCCATTTTGGCGACTGTAACCTTGGTTTAACGAACCATTTGATGCCAAGCAGCCTTGCCCCCCATTCAAGGCTGAGAGCATTTATGTTCTCTGCCTTAATTATTGGGCTCTGGGACTCTAGGAGGCTCTCTCAAGATCTTGTGGGGCTCTCTGAGATGTCGCAAGAGTCTCTCAGAACCCGGTAAGCAAGGCGAAAAACTCTTCCCACACTGAAAAACAGCTTTAAAGCTCTATGCCTTGCATACATTTCATTTGTGTGATTTCAGCTAGCTGGCCATCGCACACATAAAGCTGAGGTTGTGCAAGTTAATGGTGTGAAAGTTGCAAGTTGACTGTATGTTTGTTGTTATTTCTTATGTATATTTTTGGTGGAATTTGGTGCTGTGGGCTTCCGTTTGTTTCATCTGTGCAAGCATTGCAGCTTTCCAGATAAAACAATCCCATGTCTCCTCCCCTTGTGTGCTGTTTTGATCCCCTCCAGAGCCAATTGGGGTGTGTTGAACGGGGAACCCTGTTGTGCAAACAGAAGTTCTTGTGCAGGTGAATCCTAATATTTTTATGTTATATTGTACACCTTGGGCTCCTTTGGGAACAAGGGTGATCTAGAAAGACAACTAGCAATAAAATAAAATGATCGTTGTGCTGTTAGAGACACAAATGACACTGTTAAGTGTTTGAATTGTTGACTGTAACGTTTGAAAAGCTAATTTTTTAAAAGGAGGGGAGGTCAGTGTTAGAAATTCAGCTATATAAGCTAATCAGCAAATGGCACCTTAAACCAGGTTACAGTCACCACAATGGAATGTCTTCTCCCACCCCACCCCCCCCGCAGATATTGGTGGTGGTGTTTATTTTCATTTCTATGCCACTTTATATTTTAAAGAAAAAAAATCTCAAAACTGTTTACAACACATTAAAACATCAAATCCAGAATAAAACAAATTCAGGCTTCAAGGAAAATATTTCATATCCTTCTCTGACTGCCATTTTGCTTTCCCCAGTCACCAGCCTGGCATCCACAGATCCCCACGTGGTTTCAATTTGACCTGCACCAGTCGCAAAACATTCCTGACGTCTGGCTAATTTCTTTCACTGGGTTGGAGATCCATTTAAACACACAGTGTACTGATATTATTTGTCATGTGTCTTGCATGTTGAGCGGCTTACTTTTAAACAATTTCCAATAATAGCTAGGGATGGAAAAAACTGTGTTGCATTGAGCTGAACATTGCTAGTCTGTATGTTGCAGGAATGCTAAAACACAACCTTGTTTTACTGGACTATCATAATGTAACAACATGTAGTGAGGCATTCATTACTCACATTATGAAATGTGAACGCCCTCACATGGTTGTGGCTTTTTGCATGTATATATGTTCTGCTTTATCAAACTTTAAAAACTAGAAAGTAGAAATGGCATTTGTTAAAAGTTTTCATGTGAAATGATGACAGATTTTTGTGTTTCATTGCTTATACCAAGTAAGATGCAGTTTAGAGATAACTTCCTGTGATGCACATATTTTCAGTTCTTACTGTTTTTATGTTTTAACAAAGGGTAAATGTTATGGTCTTTTGTTACATAGTGTCAGTCTTGTGGTATAGTGTGTTTTCTGTCAGATATTTATTTATTCAAAACGTAAATACATCTAGGCTGTTATATGATTGATCGAAATGTTGCAGTGAAAGTCAGAAATATTCAGGTTTATGCTTAATATTTCACAATGTATTGCAAAATATTTGGCAATTGTTCACTGATAACATTTTTCTTTTTTTCTTTCCTTTTTTTTTGATAGCCTTCTGTTGAGTCTGCAAGCCCAGGTAAAGTTTTATTCTGATATTTACAAAGCTTGGATAGAAAAGTAACTGCTGCAATTAACTATGTTCTATTCTGCAAGAGAATCTGGTCTTGAGGGGATATTCCTACATCTTAATTTTCATCCTCTGCTAAGCAAAACGTGGGTGAGCCATGTTGCTCTTACACAGTTGCCATTAACATGCCTTTGAATTTGCACTGGGGCAAAAAACGGCCACCTGTGGTAAAGGTGGTTCAGTGCTTATCAGACATACTTCAGAATCCCATGCATGAATTTGTTAAGAAGGGGGTAAAAGTTTCCACTTTGTCATGGATAAAGTCATGTTCTAGTGCTGGCTGAAATTAGCAACTTGCAGTCTTATACTGGTACTGAGCCCTTTCAGGCATAGTATGATTGGGCCAGGGGTTATCCTTGTTAACAGCTAATTTTGTCCATGTTAACAAATCATTGTATTTCTAAGTCTGACAGCTTCCACTGTTCAAAATAAGGTTGCCAGAATGAAAGTCTCTTCTTGCACAGCTAGTGCAGTATTGTTAAAAATGAAGTAGGGGCAAGTCATCAAGTTTAACTGTGTTTGTCTGTAGTATTCCCAATTCTGGGGCTCCCCCTGTGCTGATATGCTAGTCCTTTTTCTGTGGAACTGAATAACCAGGAATCCACACTGGGTTAGACTTAGTACATTATACATGTTGGGCATGGTGAATCAGGGTACTGGGCACTTCCCAAAAACCTGTATGTGGAACAGATAAAATAGTATGACATCTCTTCTCACTGTAGTACAAAATATAAAATTTTGTGTACTACAGGCTTCTTTTCAGTCATGTGCTTAAATAATTTTTTAGTTGCCCTGTTGTTGAAGTGCTGTATTCTGACCATCCACTAGGTATTGGCAAGTGCAGAGTTGTATGATTCATGCTCTAGAGTAGGAGGGGGAATTTTTTTGGCTGGGAGGCCAGACCTTCACAAGTCAACTTTGGCAGGTAGGTGGGATCACCCACCTCACTATCTGATGCCATAATGAAATCAGGTGGCTGACCTCTGCCAAAGTTAGTCTATGGAAATGGTGTGTAATAGTTCAGAGGGCTTGTTCTGCCCTGGGTGCAAGGCTTCCCAAATGTCCGGCAACCTGCTGCTTGTTGTTAGGAAGCACTGAGCACACAGTTCGGAATGCATTTTGCACAGTGCTTCCCAGGTGCCTAGTAATCAGGCGCTTAATTATTATAATAAAATTATTGAGCATTTGGGGAGTGCTGTGCAAGTGCTTTCCAAGGCAAAGAACTTGCAAAAGATTTTGCACAGCACTTCCAAAGTGCCAGACAGCCAGCTGGTTAGTATTGATTATAGGAAAATATTTGCACTTCCCATCACAAAAACATGAACATTTGATCTTTCCACCTTCTACTCTCAAGCTAAAAATCCAGCAGGAAGCCAACATTATGAGGTCATAGTTTTCTATACATGCACTGCTTTATAGCTTGACTCTGGGAATGAATTAAAAATCTACCTATATCTTGCTTTGTAACACTGGGTAAGGTTATAAGCTACAGTCTTTTACCTAGGGGTAAGTTCTATTTAACTCCCTAGGAATTACTTCTGAATTGTGTATAGGCTTGCACTTATTAGTACCAATGTTCATGCTTTATGATTTTTGAATCTGTAGCCTTCAAATAACACTATTTATTTATTTGTTGGTTGGTTGGTTGGTTGGTTGGTTGGTTGACTAATTATTTAGAGATTTGGCTTTTGCAGAAAAGTTTCACTGCTATATTAATCTTGGTTTTAAAATAATTTGCATGTGGTAATAATGATTTTATCACTTAAGTTTACAATGTGATCAACTGTGAGGTTAATCAAATTGTAGGAGGGTCTGCAACATCAGATGACCATGAATTTGACCCAACGGCTGACATGCTGGTTCATGACTTTGATGATGAACGAACTTTAGAAGAGGAAGAAATGATGGAAGGTGAAACAAACTTCAGTTCTGAAATAGAAGATCTTACAAGGGTAAATGCTAGAAAATATTTTTGAACAAAACAGTATTTTGTTTGGGAAGTAGTTTTGTCTTGGAAATGGTTTGACATTCTATTACCGGGGGAAAGGTGCATTTCTTAGTTAACAGCAGAATGGGGTTGTGTTAAATGGGCTTTGGGTGAAAGGCATAGGTGTAGGTGTGGGGAACCTGTGGCTCTTCAACTGTTGGACTTCAACCTTAGCCAGTATAACCAATGGGAGTTGTAGTCCAGCAATGTCTGGATGGCCTCATGTTCCCTATCCTTGGCACTAGGTGTTTTCAGGGTAGTTCCACCATATTCAGTCTACACCAGTGGTTCCCCATTAGCTAAGTATTGCAGATCTCTGTTTTTCAAAAGCCAATCCATGGACCCTACTATTGAAAATTTTGACATCTCTGTGGTAGTTTTTGTTATGTGAATGGTGCCATGGACCGTCTGGGTGGGTTACATGGACCCCCTAGGATCCATGGACCACCAATTGGGTACCACTGATCTACATTATATGACCACTTCTCTGCATCATGGGTACTCTGTCCTGATTTAGCAGTATACTTTATCCTCCTCTGTTTATTTTGTTATAGGGGTGTCATGTGAGGAACTCATGCTGACTAAATGAAGAGTCCCCAAGTGCCTGAAAAACTGTGTAATGGTACTTAAAAGTGCCAGTACCAAGAGGGGAAATAAGCAACTAAGCAAACATTGCTTAGCACCTTCTATATCTTCTGTTGCCCCAGTTCAGTTGCCCTAGAATTAGTTCAGTATGATCCATAGTCATGATCTTTGACAGGAGCTCAAATAAGAGATGTACAAAGTAGAGGTTTCTATAGTGTATATCAAGTACAAAGTTCATAAGGCTGTTCATTTGTTTTAAAGTATGTCTAATTTAAGCCAGTTGATTGATTCACTTTTCTTAAATTTATTTTTATTGCATTTTTAAAGATTTCATCATTATGTAGCTTACTTATTTAATTCTGAAATTAATAATAGTTTTGGACCAAGGGATGGGGACATAAATTTTTGGACTTGTTGGAAGCTATTTTGTGTGGGCAGCCAGTTTGACTGCCTAATATTTGACATAAAGTTGTGCTTTGGGGAAAAATATAGTATTTCAGTAAGAGGATTCTGAAGAGGGGAAAATACCTTTAATCAGTTAACTTGTTAATGAGTTCCTAGGATGAGTTGTAAAGCCCTAAGGAACGGTAAGGAAGCCTGGTTTGGGGAATAATAGTGAGCAGATTAGCAATGTAATGAGCACATTAAAGGTTCTGCTGTCAGTCAGTAAGCATACTGGTCATATCTGCACATCATGCTTATTGCAGTGTGGATGAGTTTGCCATGTCATCTAGGGTTACCATAGTCTGAAGAGCAAAAACCTGAACCCATTCGAGACACCCCCACCACCATCTCGCATCTCCGTTGCTCGCCCCCTCCCTCCACTGACCCCTTTTTTACCCACCTGCTCCCTCCCACCCTCCCTCCCTTCTCTTACCTTTGCTGTCTTTGGCCCCTGCTCAGGAGATGCTGCGTCTCCAGATGATGGGAGGCTAAGTGGCCCCGAGAAGGCTGTGCCAAGCCTGGCAGCTGCCGGAAACATCACAAGGCCAAAAAGAACCCTAACACAGATAATACTACTACTAATAATGGTCATAATAAACCCCCCAAAACCCAGGCACTTCATGTAAAATGCAAAAATCCACCCGGATGGGCATGCTGCCCCCCAAAAAGAGGACATGTCCAGGAACACCTGGACGTATGGCAACACTAATTGATTAGTTTAACAGCTTTATAGCCCATTATTTGAAATTAATCCTTGTTACACTGCATTTGTACCTGATGGGAACCCATAAACTGTGGCTTATCATGCATGAATGAGTCTGCTTTATGCACTCACACAGGGGGAAAACAAATTAAGATCCCTGACTTGGTGTTAAATCTAAACAGGATGGTAGTTTGTTTGACTCCAACAAACCATAGTTAGTAAGCCAAGGTTGATTCTTGACTCCTGGTTGTAGTTTGGAGTGGAACAGACCATTATTCCCTGTTGAGAGATAATCCTCAGGCTGTGAACGTGGTTTGTTTTCTCCCCGTGCAAGCAAGGAGGAGTGAAGCAAGTACAATTCACTCATGTGTGTGGTAAGTCATGATTTATGACTTACCGTGAAGTACAAATACAGCCTTAGTGCAAAACATAGTCAGTAGCCACAGACAACCTGACAAACCACAGTTAACAAAAATAGAAGACAAAAACTTCCAAAAAACCCCAACTGCAGGGGGGGGGGAGAGACTGGAGGGTAGAGCATCCAAACCTGAGACTCACTGTGGCATCTTCTATCAACCATAAACATGGCCAAGAACTCAGATTTCTTACTGTAATATTTGTTATAAGTGGTAGTAGCAAAATGTGTATCTCTTCAAAGTGCTGCAGTTTTTGGCATGGAGTACAGTGGTGCCCCGCAAGACGAATGCCTCGCAAGACGAAAGGGTTTTTCGGTTTTTGCGTCGCTTCGCTAGACGATTTTCCCTATGGGCTTGCTTCGCAAGAAGAAAGCCCATAGGGAAATCTCCGGGGACCGCTTTTAAATGCTGGCGGTTCGGAGCAAAGCCTTTCGCCCCCCTCCGGCCTTCAGAAGAGGTCCAGGAAGGCCGGCGGGGGCCGAAAGGCTTTGCTCCCCACCGCCAGCATTTTAAAAGCGGTCCGGGATAGCAGGGAAGCACTTCCCGCTATCCCGGACGGCTTTTGAAGGCAGGCGGGGGGGAGCAAAGACTTTCGCCCCCCCGCCGGCCTTCAGAAGAGGTCCTGGACGAAAGTCTTTGCTCCCCCCTGCCTGCCTTCCCGGGAGAGCGGAAAAACGCGCTGTGATTCTCCGCTCTCCCCGACGGCTTTTGAAGGCAGGCGGGGGGGAGCCTGCCTTCCCGGGGGCTTTTAAATCGCCCCGGAACAGCGGAGAATGTCCCGGGGTTTTTTAAAATGCTGGCGGGCGGCAGTGAAGCCTTCGCTGCCGCCCGCCAGCATTTTAAGATCGCCCCGGACAGCCTCCGCTGTCCCGGGGTTTTTTAGAATGCTGGCGGGCGGCAGCGAAGGCTTCGCTGTCCTGGGAGTCTTCCGCTGTCCTGGGAGAAGTCTCCGCTGTCCCGGGATGGCAGGCCTGGGGGGAAGCAAAGACTTTCGCCCCCCGCTGGCCTTCAGAAGAGGTCGGGGGACAGACTGTCCCCGGACCTGGTCTGAAGGCGGTTTCCATAGGAACGCATTGATTGATTTTCAATGCATTCCTATGGGAAACCGTGCTTCGCAAGACGAAAAGACTTGCGGAACGAATTAACTTCGTCTTGCGAGGCACCACTGTACAGTTAAGTTGCATATGATTGGATAACAATATGATTGGATAACAATATGATTTGCATATTATTTTATTGGATAGAGATGAAAAATCTATGGTGCAGTTGTTAAGCTTCTTAGGTGATACTCTGAAAGCCTAATCCACAAGGTGTGAAAAACCTTAAACTGCTATGTTTATAAATCCTCATAATAACAACCTAAGAAATCATGAGAGTTGAAGAAAACACAATGAAGTTGCTTTCCGGTCACGTCACAAGTCAATGGTGGTAGCTCCTCGCTGCTCTCCACAGGCAGTAAGGAGGTTTAGGCATGGAAAAGCCAGGATTTATGAGGCAAAAGTCCTGGCATTGTTCCCTAGTGGGGTCTGGGGAGCTCACTGCATCCTGCTGTGCCGCTCAAGCTTGTGTCTACCAACCTGAAAGGCAGAGCGGGTGCGACCTGGGTGTGTGTCCCTGCCATGGACGAGCCTCCATCTCTGGCATGATTTGTGGTTGGTTCCTCCAAAATTTGGACAATTGGCATTAATCAAGAGGCGCTCCTGGACTGACATATGCCAGTAGACTGCAATCAGTTATGTGCCCGAAGGACTGGTCTTGAATCTTTGAAGGTTTCTTTGACATTTTATTTGAAGCTTGAGAATCCTTACAACAGCCAGGAAAAAAAGGGGGCGGACAAGGTACTTTGTACTTTCTTATGGTTTTCAAGTGGTCTCCTTTTTCCCTGTCCTCCCATGCATAATGAAAAGGACATGTATAGCCGCTGCCATGTTATTCTATTTGTTATTTCGGAAAAGAGGGGGGAGGCTTTTGTCTATGCTGAACAAGGAATTTTACAGGGTTTTACTATGCCCTCCCCCCTCGACCGATGCTGAATAGACTTTATTTAAAATTATTCATGGACTGTTGTTGGAGAAATGCAGTGGGAGAAAAAATAATGAACAGATGCGGTAAAGAGGCTGAATTTGAGAAAAGATCTTGCTTTTAACTTTGTGCTGAGGAAGAACTCCAGAGCGGAATTTTAATGGCGGAGTTTGGATATGCACTTTGTGAGTTATTTATGACTGCAGCTCGTACGCTAGTCTGTAAACAGCAGAAGGAACGGAATGTAACTTTGTATCATCCAGATAAACACTGCAAAGAACTGAACTATGGAAGATAGTGATTAACTCACCCAGCACACCAGGTCTGGAACAACAATATATAGGAAGGACCACACAGGTGAAATCGATCAGTTATTTATAAAATGTTATGGAGGTGCTATTTGTAAGGTGAAAGAAGTGGCAAGCTGGAAGAATGGTTTAACGGCAAATGAAGGTTCTCAGCTGGACTTAAATAAGAAATGATGCGGCTATGCGCTGAAATGATGACGATCATGAGTTTGGAACAGGAGCAGGGGACCTGATTTTAAGAAATTGTATGAAATTAATTTGGTTTGATTTGTAATAATTTGGAAAATTAATAAAAATAATTTGGGGGGGGGAGGAAAAACAATGAAGTTTTCTTCGTGTTTCTTTTACTTGTTTTTTCCCCTCATGTTTCTGTAACATTTTCAGTTTAACTCTGCAGTCATAAGTTATAAATTTCAGCATGCTGGCAGGGGTGATGAGATATAAGTCCTAATGGGTTGAGAACTTTGATCCAAATGTATCACTCCAAACCACTCTTATCTGGTAGCTCAGTTCCTCCCCAGGCCACCTCCTCTTCTTCCCCTCCCCGTCACACCTCTATTGACCCAACTGCACACTCTCCTTGAGTGTTTTTGCCTGGCTAGAATGTGTCCGTGAATTCTGATAATCTTGCTTCCTTGCATGGAGGATAGAGAGGGGTGTGTGAGAGCGTGTGTAGAAACTAACCTAATGTACAAAGGTAGTATGTACAATCATTGTTACCATTCTTTCCTCTGGATCCACCAAGCGCTAGAAGGGAATGTAGCCCTTGGACTGAAAATATTTCTCTATTCTTTGGTGTAAATCCATTGTTGACCTGCAAAAATATTTCTCGGGGGGGGGGGATTTCCAACCAGAGCAATGGGATCATCATGTCAAAGGCAATAAATCTTATTCCCCCGCCCCAATGTCCTTGCCACACACACACACACACACACACACACCTTAGTTGTTGAAGATTAGATATTATTGTCATTTCATTCTGTAGAAACCCTCCCCACTCTATATGTGTGTATGTGTTGTAATCTGTGCCTACTGTAAAAGAAGTTTGCTGCTAATTCCTAAGATGGAGATCACCCAACCCCTGCTCCAATTGTCATGCCCCTTGTCCTCATCATTAGCATTGTCAAGTCCAACAAAAGGGATAGTGATCAGTCTCTGTGCTATTTTCTCTCTACATATTCAGAGCAGGAAACATTATAGAGGGAATGATTTTGCTTTTCTTGTCCCTGGGGGGTGTAGATTGTCATGGTATCATTGTATCAAACTGCACCAGTGCCTCATCCTGTCTTTGCTCTGCCTTGAAAAGAGCAGGATAGAGTTGAGTCAGAGGACAATACATGCAGGCTGATATCTGCTCTCCAGAGGACAGTTGTAGCCACTGTTGACCAGGCAGCCTATAGATTACAACAATGGTATAAAATTCATGGAATTATTATAATTTCCTGTTTTAATTCTTTTTAGGAAGGTGATATGCCAATTCATGAGCTTCTTAGCCGTTACGGCTATGATGGTACTGTGCCACTACCAGAAGAGGAAGAAGAGGAGGAGGAGGAGGAGGAGGGTGAGGGTGAAGATAATGATAACAACAGTGGGTGCAGTGGAGAAAATAAAGTGAGTTAGACTTACTAATTTGAAAACTTGGTCTGTGCTATTGTGTGCTTCCTATCGTGTGCTTTTGGCAAGCTAGCATATCTGTTCCTTAAAGCTGGTATTATTTAGTGAAGCTGCTGTAGAGATGAGTATTTAAACTTGGACTGTGCTTTTGGTTCCTAGTTTTGTGTGTGTGTGTGTGTGTGTGTGCAGGTTGATAAAGGCCAAAAGGGAAAGCTGGAACTGACTGCTGCTATAGGACTGTATCAAGGAGGCATAGCTGTGATTGTTGTGTGTGCATGAGTGCATACTCTCTCTTTTGACCTTTGAATTTATTTATTTCATAACATTTATATACTCCTTGATTATAGAAAAAACCTAAAGAGCTTCTGCCTTTAACTAAGGACACAAAATGTACTTGCTTTCAAAGATTTACTTGGGATGGAATGGACACTGGAGTCATTGAAACATAGAATTGTTGAGTTGGATGGGACCCCGAGGATCATCTAGTCCAACCCCCTGCAATGCAGGAATCTCAACTAAATCCCTAAACTCCATTTACCTGGGAATAACATATGAACAATGAAGAACCTATGTTTGCTTACATTTAAATGACTACGTTACCTTGATGCTTCTTTCTCCAAATCTCCTTAGTTCAATCATAGTCAGAACTTCAGACTAATCTTGGTTTCTGGGGAAAGTAAGTGAGGAAGGATGTAAGCTCAATATCTACTCCTAGTTTCATTTTAGAGTATGATCTGAGGGTCAAGAAATGGGTGAACAGTCCCAGAAAGATCTGAGTGTAGTGTAATGCTGGGGCAACTAGCCTAGGGCCTCATTAGGCTGGTCTGGTCTGAGAAGTTGGCCTACCAGGCCATTTTCTTTCTTTCTTTCTCATCATATATGACATTTGGGGCAGAAATGTTGGCTTTCCTTCATTAAATTTCTTTTTTGCCTAAGGAGCCCAGGGCGGCAAACAATAAAGTGACTATACAATAGAACAAAAACAACCCCCCACCAAACCATATTTAAAACACTTTAAAGCATTAAGAAAACTAAAACAAGTTCAAGCTATGGCTAAAAGAAAGAACTCAAACATGTAAAAAAAAAAGTCAGCACTTTTTGAATTTGTCCGTCTTTTCTGCCTTCTTGCACAGTGATAGGAAAAGGTGCAAAATTCCAAAAGTGTTGACTTATTTTTGATGCAGAGAAAAAATCAGGAACACTCAATTTCAGACTAGGGATTCAAAGGAACATTTTTCTTTTGGATCTTGGTTTGACCTCAAGCTGGAATTCGAAGGAAAAATATTTCATTCATGATGGAATTTGTAGTCCAGCAGTATATTGTCTACCCTGCTTTAAACTATTGAGATAAACATTATGGATAGCACTAAAGCAAGCTTATATCATGAAAACAAAAAGGGGCAGTTTATATATTTATTTATTCAGAAATTTATTTGCCACCCATTATAACAGTGTCCTCTGGATAGTTGATCACAAACACATCTCTCATTCCCATTGCCAATAGCATTTACTGTTCAATTCAAACATGCAGTTAGGTGGCAAATTCCATGACTTATTTCCATATTAACCTTTAAAAAAAAAATCTGTACAACATACTACAGGTTAGGATAGTGCAGAGAATCATGCAGAAAGTTTACCCAAGAAAGAACACTTGGTTACCGAAAACATTGCGTTATATTTTGCCATCAGAGTTTTGTCTACTAAAGCATATTGTCTTGCCCCTTTTGCTCCATTACCTGTGATGGACAGTGCTTTATTGCTTTGGTGATGCTGTGGAATAAAGAACCTTAAGTTTTCTTTAGAACATTTTGCCCCCACATTTTTCACGGTAAATAATGCAAGTAAGACATTGCTGGTGTAAAGAGATACTTTCAGAAAATTTCTTTCTGGGACTCTGCTGCAATTTTTTCTTTTCTTTGAGTGCCTCCTGAGGTTCATATTCCAGTCTTGGCAATTTCATCTGAATGTTTTGTGTTTTGTCAGGAATTGCAGAAGCTTTGACAAATTGTATAACTATAACTAGATACTCCAGGATAATTGTCTCAGGGGGAGTGGAGTACTAAATAGATCTTGTGCTTCTGACTAGATGGTTAATGGCAATTTGTCTCAGACTTTTAAGAAACCTTAATCTAAACAAATCATCAGCTTTCTCAATTTTTCAATACAAACTTGCAAAATACAGTGGTACCTCAGGTTACAAACACTTCGGGTTACAAACTCCTCTAACCCAGAAGTAGTACCTCGGGTTAAGAACTGTACCTCAGAACAGAAATTGTGCGCTGACGGCAGTGGGAAGCCCCATTAGCTAAAGTGGTACCTCAGGTTAAGAATGGTTTCAGGTTAAGAACAGACCTCCGGAACGAATTAAGTTCATAACCAGAGGTGCCACAAAATAGCTCACATCATTGTTCATCTGTATGTGTCTCAGGACAGCTTGAGTGATTGGTGAAAAGCTGTAGGGAAAGACTATAAGACAAGTTATAAGTATTAACTGAACTTCCATTGTTCTGTTGTTGTCATGTGTTGTGTTCCTCTGTGGCAGTGAAACATCTGGTATATAACTGAATAATTTAAGCTGAAAGAAATTGACTTAATTAGTAATTGAGGGCAATGAAATGATTAGTGCTATGGTTGGAGCACAGGTGGCAGAAGTTTTAGAAAGTATCCAACCTAACACAGAGCCCATGTTGCAGTGTAAGTGATGGCAGGGGAAAAACAACCTACTTTTCTGCCACCATTGCATCTGCAAAATTGCCTGGCAGAAGAACTGTCCCAGGTGGAGAGAGATGAGAATTGCTACGAGCACTTCTTGTTTAGATTTGTTACATGCCCTGCACTGTCAGGTTACAGTAATACAAAATACAGCATTAAAACTGCTTAAAACAAATTGCAATCAGAACTAGCATGGCTCCTAGTAATGGATACTTTTCAGTTAATTTTTCTTGCTGACATGGCAGGCAGCTTGACTAGTTGAGGTTTACCACTTACATGCTCACTACTTTCCCATTTGAGGGGATGGGGACAAGGGCTGCGGAGGGAAAGGGGAGTAAGAGAAAATTGTCTCCCAGTGCCCCTTCATGGAAGCCTCCACTGGATCAAAGAGCTTCTATGAATGGTTGCAATTGGAAAAAAACCAAAGGCTAATTTTTTTTTATTTGAAAGACAGTTAAATTGACCTTTTAATCTACTTCTTCATGATGCCTGATGGGTGCCTATTTTTATATGTTTTATTACAATTACTGTATATGTGTGTTTTAAGTTCTATTTTCTCTCTCTGATTATTTGTGTGGGGTTATTGAGTTCTTGTTTTTATTTTGATTATGTATTTTGTGCTTATATATTGTGATTTTATCCTGTGAACTGCCCTGAGACCTGTGGGTATAGGGCGGTATAGAATTTTAATAAATAATAATAATAATAATAATAATAATAATAATAATAATAATTATTATTATTATTATTATTATTATTTTGGTACTCAGGGTATGCCATTCTGTATTTTAGAGGTGACCAAAGCCTTTAAGAGATGGCATAGTTCCTGTACCTATGGATAAGTCTCTCTTATAAGTCAACTTGATTTGTGTCAAAACTGGATTATTAGGGCAAGCTTTCAAGTATGTTCTAACATCTCATCTAGACATGCCATGATTTAGTATCTGGATCTGTTCCATGCTGGTTTCTGGTCTGATTTTGGAATTGAAATTCTGTTGGCAATTCTGGTGGATGACCTGCACCGGAGATGGGCAGAAGGAGTGAAACCCTATTACTTTTCTCGGCTCTCTCAACAGCCTTTGATACCATCAACCATGGTATCCTTCTGAGCCTCCTGAAGTTGATCATAGGCTGATCTAGTGTGATGCATCTGCAATACATGAATACAGTTTTAGACTGAACCAAGTCAGAGATTTCCAAAAATTTGCAAGGCACAGGAAGTAATGGTTAAAATTTTATTGTGCAGTTGTCAGAGCTCATTTAGACTTCTGTTTCTAGCTCTGGGCACCACAGTAAGAAAAACTGATACATTAGAATGTGCTTAGAGGATGGCAGCATGTAGGAAAGGTTGAAGGAACTGGGTATGTTTATCCTCCTGAAGAGAAGCCCAAGGAGGGATATGATAGCCCTCTTCAAATTTTTGAAAGTCTGTCATGTGCAAGTGGGCAAAATAAAAAGTTTTCTGCTTCTCCAGAGGACAAGATTAGAGCTAATGGGTTTAAGTTACAGGAGAGTAGATTCATGTGAACATTATGAGAAACTTATTGACAAGTCAACAAAAGAATCAGTTGCACAAATCAGAGGTGGTAAACTGATGAGAGTTATAGCAGACCTCCCCAAACTTGGCCCTCCAGATGTTTCGGGACTACAATTCCCATTATCCCTGACCACTGGTCCTGTTAGCTAGGGATGATGGGAGGTTCTAGTCCCAAAACATCTGGAGGGCTGAGTTTGGGGGTGCCTGAGTTATAGTTTAGCATCTGGAGAGTCATACAATAGTCATCCCTGGCGTAGGGGGTGGTATTTGTTTCCTTATAGGAGGTCTTCAAGCCGAGACTAGCTAGCCATTTGTTGTTGTTGTTTAGTCTTCGTGACCCCATGGACCAGAGCACGCCACGCACTCCTGTCTTCCACTGCCTCCCGCAGCTTGGTCAAACTCATGTTCGTAGCTTCGAGAACACTGTCCAACCGTTTGTTAGGGATGCTGTAAATCTGGATGTGCCTAGGTCAAACAAGGGATTGGACTAGATCAGTTTTTGCCAACATGCTGGCTGTGGAGGGCACTAGGTTGGTGAAGTCTGCGCTAAATGGAACCCCTCAAACTCTAATTCTGTAACGGTGATGATGTTATATTACATTATTTCAGTAGTTTTGCTTTTTCCTAGATAGATTGTCTCAAAGTGGTGATATGCCAGCAAATGAACAATACAGACCCACCCTCAGTTATCCATCCCTAGTTACTTCCAGGTTATACTACTGCAGTGCTGTCTGTTGGTTTTCCTTTAAAGAAAGCCTTGAAAACCTCAATTAGTAAAAAATGCAGGGCCAGATTGCTAGCTGGGGATGAAAGATTGGAGCATATTCCTTACTTCCCATCCCTAAATCTGCACTTACAATTGCCAAAAGTAGATTTCAGATTGCAAGTTCCCCCTTTAAAATAACAACATATTAGCAAACAGTAGCTGCTTTCCTTTCCTTTCCTTTCCTTTCTCTTTTCTTTCTTTTTTCTTTTCTTTTCTTTTGGCTTCCTCAGATTTAAGCATTGGTTCTAGCCTTTAATGACTTGGGACCAGGTTGCCTCAGGAACTGTGTTGCTGCAGAAGTTTGCCAGATATTAAGATTAGCATCAGAAGCCCTTTTTTTGGTCCTGAGTGGGGATGTGACAGGGCCTTTTTGGTCAGTGGTACTGTGGAATGCTGTCTTTGAGCAGCTCTGCTGTGCCTCTTTCAGTTTTAAAAAACATGTTAAACTTCTTTTTTCAGTGTGCAGCTTATGTATGATTTTAGTCTGTTAATCTGCTTCATTTTTCTTTTCCACTTGGTTTTTAAGGCATCACTTCTTACTGTTATGGGTTATGATGCACTGTCAATTATACCAATTTTATTTTGTATGTTAACTTGTGTAAGTAGGGCAGAAATGATAATTGCTGCTGTCTTGTTTCGTTGTTTGTAAGGAGGAGGTCATAAAGGATTCATCTGGTCAAGAGGATGAGACACAGTCCTCCAACGATGATCCGGTGCCCTCTGCTGTACAGGAGATAATTCGCCCACGGCGGTGTAAATACTTTGATGCAAGTATGTCTTTTAAAGTATTAAGCATTGTCATCTAAACCCGTTTTCAGACATTTTAACAGCTCTTGTAATTTGATCCCATATAAGTGTTTGAGGATTCTCATACCGAAAACTGAATGAGATAAGCCTTAGGTACTCTCACAAGTGCCAAAAGCAAGTTTCTGCTTGCAAGTAATAAGGTGTAATTTTGTTTGTGTTCTTCCTTTTTAAAAACAATTATATAGGCACATTTTAATTATTAATTAATTTAATTACTAATTATTTTAATTATTTTGTATGTGTGCTCTTTGGCAAATATTGGAATTATTAGGAGAAAATGCGGGGGGTGAGGGGCAGGACTGTAGTGATGGTTAGTAAGCTGTGGAAAACTCATCCTATTTAGATCATTCCTAGACCTTGTAAGATGCATTCTGTGGGTGTTAATCTTTTGCTGGCACTTAGTGGGGATAGGAACGCTATGAAATGATGAAACGATTGGAGATTTTGGGCCAGGTAATAAATCTGTAATATACATGTTGGCTCCATACATATAAGGAAATAGCTAGAAATTTAAACATTTATTTGGCAAATCTGGTGAGAGGCAAAGGCAGTGAAGTGAGCCTTTTTTAGTTCCTTTCAGATGTCTGGAAGGACTTCAGCATCTGTGTTGGGACATGTGGAAATATTTTTCCCCACATTACAATCAGTTTCTCCCTGCCCCCCAGCCCCAGTAATGTTAGAAGCTGGCTTTCTCAGTTTTAACCACCAAGATCAGTGGTTCTTGTTCATCAGACTTGGATACGTAGAGGATTCAGAACATGCAGTTGTTTGATTTACAGAAAATGAGGTGCTTTCCTGAAGGTTGAGTTGTCCCTAGCTTCCATTGGAGAGCAGGGTAAGGAAAGGGAAGCTTTTGTAATGCTCCTTTGACCCAAGCCCCGTTGTACAAGTGGGAGTCCTTGCACAATTTCTGGTGAATCTGTTTACGCCGTAAAATATTTTAAGGCGTAAAAATATTCAAAACCTGGCACAGTGAGATTTCTAGATTTATCTGGCAGGGGAGGAAACCGAGAATAAAATTCAAACTATTGACAGATATCAAAGAAAGGGGAGGCTTCGCCCTGCCAGATTTAAAATTATACTACGAGGCTTCATGCCTGTGCTGGGTTAAAACATGGATAAATCTGGAAGATAATGAAATGCTAGACCTGGAAGGCCACGATAACAGATTTGGGTGGCATGCCTACCTATGGCATGGGCGGAAAAAAGTGCATAAGGAATTTGGGAACCACATATTTAGGGGCCCTCTATTGGAAGTTTGGGAAAGATATAAAGATGTGTTAGAACCCAAAACACCACAATGGTTGTCACCACTAGAAGTTATGTCGGTCAAAAGGAGTGACAGGAGAGCCTGGGCAACGTACGAACAACTACTAACGAAGGAGGAAGGAAAGTGGAAAATGAGGCCGTACGATCAGGTGAAGCACCAAGTAAATGACTGGTTGCATTACCACCAGATAAATGGAATGTTTAGGAAAGATGTTAAAGAGAAAGGGTATGCCGATAAAAACTCTAGATTTCAAACCGAGGTTTTGAAAAACAATATAAAAACCCTGTCCAAAATGTACAAACAATTATTGGAATGGAACTTAGCCGATGAGGAAGTTAAGGCGGTAATGACCCATTGGGCCAGAGATCTGGGTCGCAATATCTACTTTGAAGAATGGGAAAAACTCTGGGAACACCATCTCAAATTCACGGCTTGTGTGTTACTCAAAGAGAACCTAATGAAAATGTTCTATCGCTGGTATTTGACCCCTACAAAATTAGCTAGAATGTATGGATCTTGTAACAAATGCTGGAAGTGCAAGGAAAAGGAAGGGACCTTCTACCATATGTGGTGGGAATGCCGAAAGGTAAAAGGGTTTTGGGAAAGTATCTATAACGAAATGAAGAAAATGCTAAAATACACCTTTGCTAAAAGACCAGAGGCGTTCCTGCTAGGTCTGGTAGGAAGGGAGATAAAACAGAAAGACTACAAGTTGTTCCAATATGCAACAACGGCAGCAAGGGTCCTGATAGCCAGAAATTGGAAACTAGAGGGTCTCCCGACACTGGAGGAATGGAGATCAAAACTACTGGAATATGTGGAGATGGACAGGATGACAGGAAAAATTAGATACATAAAAGATCAGAGATTTATTAAAGATTGGGAAAGCTTCACGAAATATCTGGAAAGCCTAACTGATGGTCAAACAACGCTAGTGGGTTTCAAAGGTGCTCTGTAAGAAGCAAAGGGTAATGCCTAAAAGAAAAGGGGTGAATGAGAACGATTTATGGCATTACAAACAAAGAAATGCGAATATAGTGTTTATTATCAGAACGGACAATTTGTGGCAAGACTGAAGGAAGTCATCTTTATGAGCAATAAGTCGAGAACCGTTACTGTTTGTTTTGTATCCTATTTTTATTTTTGCAAACCAATAAAAATTACGCAAAAAAAAAAAAAATTTCTGGTGAATCTGCCCAATACTTATTTAGTGGCCTCACTAGAATTAAAACATACTGTTGACAGCAATCAGAACTGTGTTCTTTTATAGTAATTGTCACTAGCTGTTTGGCTGCTAGCAAAAATGGTTTCAGCAACATGGGATGTAATTTTAAAAAAAACCTTTTAAATCTATTTCAAACTTTAAAATTCATGCTTTCTCTGACTTTGCATATGCAGCTGTTCTTTGGTAAATACATTGCCATGGTGTTCACAGATATTTAAATGACTTTTTACAAATTTGTAATCTGCTTGCTTCTTACAGTTCTTTGTATTACTCAGTAAGGAGATCTCTGCCACAAGTCGTCACATAGAGTTGGTTGTGACATCATGTCTCAATACCCAATTAACTTTGAGAAAACTGTCTCTAGGATATACTGTATTTGAAGGAATGCGACTCAGAGTAGCTATTAACATTTAAGCAAAAGTTGTTGGTTTTTGTATATAGACAGTGAAATAGAAGAGGAATCTGAAGAAGACGAAGATTATATTCCTTCAGAAGACTGGAAAAAGGTATACTATATTAGTATATGTGGCTATTATATAAATAAAGAAGGTATTCTAGAACATTGTGAGTGCCCTTTGGGTGCAGGCATCACAGGGTTTGGAGCGATTTTCTGCTCCAGCTGGTGTGCCCACTAAGGCCATTTCTGGAATGAGACAGCCTCACCACAGTTCTGCATGTTCTGGCCACCTCCTGTTCAGACAACTGTAATGCCCTCTATGTTGGGTTGCCCTAGAAGACTGCCTGGAAACTGCAGATAGTGCAGGATGTAAGCTGTAGGAGTCCTTACAGGCAGTTATGTGCAATGTTATGTAAAACCTATTCTGTGGGATCTGAACTTCTTCATATTTGTTACCAAGGCCAATTCTTTGTGCTTAAACTAATATATAAAGCCCTTCACGTCTTGTGGGTACACATTTGTTGAACCACCTCTCCCCATGTCAGCCCACACTCTTGAATTTGGCAGAAAACCCTGCTGGTGGCCCAAGTAGCAGCTGCAGTTCACTGAGTGGAGACCTGGTGCAGGGCCTTATCTTTAGTGGTGTCACAGTTATTGAACTCCTCCTCCTCATAGCCATATCTCTAATGGGTGCCCACTGCATGTGAAGGGCACTTGTTCACATGAGCATATGAAGGGCATGCCTGATTCTTAGTCTCAATTTGCGCTGTTGAATTGATTGTTGTTGGTTATTTGCTGTTATTTTTATTGATGGCATTTGATTTGCTAGATGGAAACTGCCTTGGGGTTATTTATTACTTTTAAGTAGTATATAAGAAGACAAATCAACTGTATTGTGAAACATGTTTTTGTTGGCAACTTCTGCACCTTTGTGTCACTTTAAAAAACCGAAACAATACAACTCCACATCTTTTTATCATCTTTATCCAATCTGAAAGCCGCACATTGAACAATTTTGACAGATAATTGACTGTTCAGAAGGGAACGTTGCTGTCACTTCATAGCTTGTCCAAAGGTTAAATGGATGGTGCTACCTCAATACAGAGTACTTACCTCATTAAAGTGAGGTAATTTTCTCAAACTGCATTTTCTAGTGATTGGATGCATTCATATTGTGTTAAACCTACATATTTTTTTAATAATATACATAGATAGCAACAGATGGGTGCTCAATTACACTTCTTGTTATTGTGAATGTGTTTTTTTATATAGGAAATCATGGTGGGCTCCATGTTTCAAGCTGAAATTCCAGTTGGGATATCTAAATACAAAGAAAATGAAAAAGGTAAACTTTAATTGCTGTTAATGCTGTGGTGGTAATTTGATCCAAATTAAGAGATCTGACAAATTTGAGGTAAGATGTTTAGGGGGAAAGGTGGCCAATGAGGTTCATGATTGAGGTAAACTTTAGCAGTTCTCATAATGTTGCAATGTGATTATCACATTAATTCCATTGGTAAAAGTTACTATCCATTAATTTTATCATGTTAAAAATGGTAATGAGAAACAAGCTCATGACCTAGTGAATCTCTATAAGAATCTTTATTTTGGTTACTGGAAAACTGCTGTGTAAGGAATATTTATTTATTTAGGCAATAGTATAATTGTATTCAGCTGAATTTCCTGGCCTGGAACTGACAGATGAAGTAACAGCTATTAAGACTCTCATAGTCCAGGGCTTCATCACTGGGCAACACCTACTGATCTTGTAGCGTTTGGCTCTGGTGGCAGGTGCTGGGGAAGCAAAGATGTTAGAAGTCTCAATCCGCAATGCTTTTTGTCATGAATGATGAGTGAATACTTACTTTGTTGCACACAGCTTCGCATCAGAGCAAAGTGATAGAACTGAGTTGCCCATTTACAAGAGTTAGCCTTTGCATAATGTCACCAATGAATATATATCCTTCAAGTTGCCGCCAATTATTAGTAGAACTCAACTCTTCAGGTTTGCCAGCTTTACAGCTCAGCCCTGTGTTATCTACTCAGAAATAAGTCTGGTTTTTTCCCGAGAAAACCATACATTCTGTGTAGAATTATTGACAGAAATGCTGTCAAGGAAGTCTGTTTAGCATTTTGGCTTGTTTTGGAGGTAAATGGAAAAAAATTTGGTAGATAGGTTTAAAGGTAGATGATGTTAAGACAATATATAATGTCTTGATTTCTCTAATTTAGTGTATGAAAATGATGACCAGTTGCTGTGGAATCCAGATTACTTGTCTGAAGAGAAAGTGATCGAATTCCTTAATGAAGCCTCTAGACGAACAGGTGATGAGAGAGGAATAGATGCAATTCCTGAAGGATCTCATATTAAAGACAATGAGCAGGTATTTAAGACACTTGGAACTGTTAGTGGCTTTAAAATTCCTGGTGGTTATTTTGTTGTGTGTCACATTATACTCCCTCATCTTGGCTGCCTAATGTTTTTGAGTGGTGAAGGATTCCGAATTTTATATGTATTGGGAAATATGAAATCTATGTTCCTTACCTGGATAGCTCAGTGGGTCAGAGCGTGGTGCTGGTAGCACCAAGGTTTCAGGTTTGATCCCCGTATGGGACAGCTGCATATTCCTGCATTGCAGGGCGTTGGACTAGATGATCCTCAGGGTCCCTTCCAACTCTACGATTCTATGATTCTACAGCAGGATCTAGCTTTGTCTTAACACTGGATTTTAAAAACAGAAACAACTGATTTTGTTCCAGTGTTTTTAAACAATAGTTGAGAAGATCATAATTTCTTCCTTCTTTCCCAGGCATTGTATGAATTAGTGAAATGCAATTTTGATATAGAAGAGGCACTAAGAAGATTAAGATTTAATGTAAAAGCAGCCCGAGGTATGTATATTTTATCATTAAAAATACCTTTCATGGAAACAGCCAATTTAAAAAGCTGCCTAACATTACAACCCCATTAAGAGCCCTTTAATATATCAAATATATATCTTCCATCCATCCATTATTTTAGAGATCTTAAAATAATTCAGTTTAATATTTATGGTTTTAATTTTTTTATTGTAAATATTTCAGTGAAACAAAATAAATGAAAAAATGCAAAAGGAAATGAAAGGTACATTAAAAAATTACAATAATTTAGTTTACTCTTGAGAGTTTTCCCACCCTTCAGGTGTACTTATTAGTTACTATTATGTTGATTTGTAGCTGTTTGACTGATGGAACCCTAAGAGTGCACATCAATGGTTCCTCGTTATTCTTGGAAAATAATGACAAGTGGGGTGCCATAGGGTCTGTCCTGGGCCTGGTGTTGTGACTTGAATGAAGGAATAGATGGGATGCTCATCAAATTGCAGGTGCCACCAGAGTGTTGTACGTGTGCCCCCTAGGATACATGAAAGGGATTCAAAGGGTGGGCAGCATAATTTTTTTGTTTTACTTCATCATAGGTTTTTTTAGCTGCATAAAACAATTCAAATATAAAATAATATTATTAAAACTACCCCCAAATTACATTCGCCTGAGAAGGTGGTGCAGTGGTAAGACAAAACTCAAAAGGCATATACGATTATTGTACCTTTCGGAAACGCTGCCTCAGAATATAGAATCAGCATTCAAAATGGCTTTAACAGGTTGGAGAACTGGGCCAAAACTATCAAAATGCATTTCAGTAGGGACAAATGTTTAAGGAGGATATCAAAAAGCTGGAATCTGTGCAGAGGAGGGCAACCAAGATTTATCAAGATAAACAGTTGAGGGAGTTGGGTATGTTTAGCTTTGAGAAGAGAAGACTGAGAGGAGCTAGGATAGCCATCTTCAGATATCTGAAGGGCTGTCACAATATGGAACAAGCTTGTTTTCTGCTGCTCTGGAAGGTAGAATCTGAACCAAAAGATAAAAATAACAAGAAAGGAGATTCTAAATAATCATTAGGATGACTTTTCTGACAGTAAGATCTGTTTGAGATTGGAATGGACTGCTTCAGAAGATGGTGGACTCTCCTTCCTTGGTGAGGAATAATCTGAGTTTGGGTGGCTATCTGGCAGAGACGCTTTAGCTGCCTTTCGTTAGATGACCCTTGTAGACCTCTCCCAACTCTAGAATTCTGTGATTCTAAAAGTTCTAGTTTCTTTAAATATAACTGAGTCCTCGTAAAATTGTCCAACTATAACCTGTAAAATTGTCCAACTATAACATATATTCAGGTAGGTAGCTGTGTTCATCTGACGCAGTCGAAATAAATAAAAACAAAAAATTGTCCAGTAGCGGCCTTAGAGACCAACTTAAGTTTGTTCTGAGTATAAGCTGAGTATAATTTATTTCTACAACATATATGCCTAAGTAGATTTGATACGGCAACTATGCACACATCTGTCTCATTCATATATAAAGTGGAGGTGGGGTTAATATATACTATGTTGTAATACTGTTGGGGGAAAACAACTTAAAGATTAAAGCAGCAGAATACAACATTTGATGTGATCTGGAAATTAGATAAGATTGCACAGGGTGCAACAAGGCAAGCATTTCGCTCCCCATTTGTGCTTTTTGTGTAATAGTAAACAATCCTCTCCTGCTCAATCTCTCTCCACCCATCCCCCCAAAGTTATGGTTAAGAGATGTCTGCATATGACTATGTATATTGGCTAATTTTTTGGCTTAGAGCTGAGGCACTGTTAGTGGGTGGTTCCCTAGACCAGATGGATGGGAGGTTGCCTGGTCTTGATGAGGTTACACTCCCTCTGAAGGAGTAGGTCTGTAGCTTGGGGCTACTCCTGGGTCATTTGCTGTTGGTTGAGGCTCAGGTGGCCTCAGTGGTGTGGACCACCTTCCATCAGCTTCGCCTGGTGGCCCAGCTGCACCCCTATCTGGACATGGATAGCCCAACTCTAGTTGTCTGTGCTCTGGGAACCTCTAGGCTAGATTATTCAAACTGATGCATTGTACATGGGGCTGCTTCTGAAGGCACTTTGGGAACTTCAGCTGGTGCAGAATTCAGTGGCTAGGGTGATCATCAGGACAAGATAGCTTGAGCATATAATGTATATCCTGACCCATCTACACTGGCTGCCAGTTAGTTTCTGGGCCCAATTCAAAGTGCTGGTTTTGACCTATAAAGCCTTGAATGGATCAGGAATGCAATAATCTCAAGGACCACCTCTCCCGATACCATATTGGCCTGAATATAAGCCTCACTTTTCCCCCAAATTCCAACTGTTAAAAGTTAAGGTGCGGCTTAAATTTGCAGCCTTACAAAAATGGGCTTTGACGATGCTGAAACAGACATACGGTAAAACGGAACAAAAAAATATGTTTTTTTGCTGATTTGTGAGCTCAAGACTGCTCATTTGCCATTTGCAGGTGTGAGTGCCTACGGAATTGTAGCAGTTGAATAGCAATTTGCCATTTGAGCAATTGTATGAGCTTGCAAGATCAAAGGCTTAAATGGGCTCGGAGTTAGAATTCTACCAACCGCAGCGATTTTAAGCCTGTAACCCAATTTTAAGGGAGTGGCTTATATTTGGCTATTGTCTTTCTTTCTCTCTCTCTCCCCCCCCCCCCGAATTTTAAAGGTGTGGCTTATTTGAGGGTGCGGCTTATATTCGGGCCAATACGGTATATACCAACCTGGACTCTGCGAACATCATCTAAAGCCGTTCTTTGTGTGCCCCTTCCATGAGTATTCTATGGCCTTTTCAATGTTTTCTTGTTCTTGGTTTATTATGTAATTTGTGTTCTTTTGTATTTTTATGTTGTGAACCACCCTGTGATCTTTGGATGAAGGGTGGTATACAGATAAACTAAATAAATAATCAATCAATCTTTATTACGGTCCAGAGACCCAACAAATCATTACAAATCAATACACAATTCATACAGCCTACCTCCAAGTTAATCAAGCATTTTGTTTAGGATATTGGGCTCATTTGTTCTTGGACAAATGCTAGAACGTTAGCAGTAGCAAAGTTTTTATCGGTGGTTGCAAGAACTAAATAATAATTTCATTTATATGCTTTTGTATTATATTTCTTAAATTCAGAGGAACTATCTATCTGGACAGAAGAAGAATGTAGAAATTTTGAACAAGGATTGAAGGCTTATGGAAAGGATTTTCACTTGATTCAGGCAAATAAGGTTAGTGAATTGGGTAATGATTTAAAGACCAAGTGCAATAAACCTGGGTGTAGAACCAGCGACTGAGTAATTCAGAGCAAAAATTGCCTTAATGTTCCATATCTGCTTCTGAGCAAGACTGTGCTATTTACCCTATCTAGCTTAACATGTAATGTGATGTTTTGGGAGGGAGAAGCAAGGGCAGTTTGCTTAGCTGGTCATTCAGGGGCACTTGCCTAAGGCGTTCGGCAAGATGTTAATCTGCCTAAATGTCCCCATTTTGAACAATCCCTCAACTCCAAGTCTTGTCATCTCAGAGTGTGTTTCATAAGTCTATATAGAAAGCAGAGTAAGTATTTGGTTTACTCATTTTTCAAAGGTACGGACAAGATCTGTTGGAGAATGCATAGCATTTTACTACATGTGGAAAAAATCGGAACGATACGACTTCTTTGCTCAACAGACCCGATTTGGTAAAAAGAAGTACAACTTGCATCCTGGTGTAACGTAAGCTGTAATCAATTTCGGTTGGTTTTGTGTTTGTGTAGAAATGGGAAATGGATGTGTGCTCTTCCTAGTCAGAGTTCCACTTACAAGAAGCCGGGTCTCTCCTAAGTCTAGCGTTTGAATCTAGGTCCCTCTAAGTCTAGCATTCAGTTAGATTCTGATCTAAGTCCAGCAGGCTGGCTCTCCTAGCACAGCAGCACTTGTCTGTCTTTTATAGTGCTTTTTGGCCAGGGAGCCCTCAAAGTGGTGCATAAATACCTGGCAATTATTATAATTGGCCGGCTTACAGCATATCTAAAAATGGTAAAGACATCAAGCATTAAAAACCTCCCAATACGACAGTACCCAGCAATGTAATGTCAAACCAAGGGAGTAGAGTTCCATGAAAAAAAGTAGCTGGCATAATTGTCTCCAAGCAGCTTGATTTATTAGACTTGTTAGTTGCTTGTTACACAGAAGTTTGCAGTGACTTACAGCAAAATAAGCATAAATAAAACACATTTTGGAGTGAGTGAGCTTGATGGAGACTTCAGTTTAAGAATGTGTATGCCACCCTCCAATGGAAAATGAACAGAGTTGCTTACAAAGAAGTATAAGACACATAAAGAACAGATATAAGTGGCATAAAATACCATAAAAGCATGGGGAAACTTTAAAGGTGTTTTGCCAGGCACTGCCAAGCCTTCCTGAGTTTCACAGATGGTGTAGCACCAATGGCAAGAAATAGTTGATGTTGTCTTATGAAGTCTTGTTTCTTTATCAAGTATGAACAATATTTTTTTCCAGTTGTGCAGTACTGTTTCTTTCTACAATTGATGTCCTTGCAAAATTTAAAACTAATTTGTACATAGACTGCTGTGCGCTTTCCACTAATGTTTGTCTTACTGAAATGATGTTCTAGAGCAGTGTTTCACAACCAGAGGCCATATGGCCCCCCGGGATATTCCAGTGGGGCACAGGTGAAAATCGCACAAATGGGGCGCCGCAGCACGAGGGGCCACAGCGGGAAGTGAGAACTGAGGGGGGGAAGCATTTTTTAAAACATACTTATTGGCTGACTATCCGCTTGGTCAATCACAAGTGAGTAAGGGGGTGGCCTACCAGGGCCTAGTGCTCCTTTTTGCCCCGTGCATTTTTTGGAGCAGTCCTGGTTTCATTTCCAGTAGAGAGGGCGATCACTCTACTCCCATTTTGACTAGTAGAGCCCGAGATCCAGAGCCCCCATGTCGGGTAAATGTGGTAGTGGGGTGGTAATGGGTAGGGCTGGGCGAGCTGCTCGGGCCCAGTGGCAGACTGGGCCTGACTCTGCAAGCCACAGGGTGCAATCCACCCCAGCCCCACGTGAATCAGAGCTGTCTGCCCAATTCTGCAAGGCATGGGGTAAAATCCACCCCAGTGCCTAGCTGAGTGGGGTCATCTGGTGCTACTGACTTGCATCAAGTAAATAACTGTCTACTCAGAAGAACGCCACACTGAGTTCAGTGGGTCTTACTCCCAGGTAAGCGTGAGGCTATAGTGTTTTATCTAGGCAGCCAGGGCTCCTCCGGATGACAAGATCTTTTTGCTTCAGATCAGTGAGGACCACTTGCTTTTTAAAATTCTCCCAAATGTACAGAATATATATATACTGTGTATATATATATATACCATATATACTGTGTGCCTTTTGGATTGTATGTGTAGGTTTCCCCCCTGTGTCAAATAACTGGGGTCAAATAAGTATTTTTAATTTTTATAACACATGGAATGTGGATCTCCATCGGGATGTTCTGGACTCAACTTCCTTGGTGGTTTCTAAGCAGAGGTTGGATGGCCATCTGTCATCGATGCTTTGATGTGTTCCCTACATTGCAGGGGTTGCACTATAAAGATGACCCTCGGGGTCCCTTCCAACTCCATGATTGTATATTTTTCTGCTTCAACAATATTTCATTATGTTCCTATCATTTTATGTAATTGTATTTTGTATAAATTATAAAAAATTGTAAAATATGTAAAATTTAAACAGTTAAATAGCTACCTTTCTACCAGTAGGAGGGGGTGGTGCGCATGGGTGTAGCCAATATTTTTGTTAGGGGCCAGAACCTCAGATTGGTATTGATTTTTTTTACTTATTTATGGGGGGCAGCTGCCCCCCTAGGCTATACCCATGAGGGGCCACAGGAAGGAAACAAGATCAGAAGGGGGCCACGGTCAGAAAAAGGTTGGGAAACACTGTTCTAGAGCAAGGGTGCACTCTAGAGCACTTTTTTGTGGGTGGGGCCGGGGGAGTTGAATTTCCTCAAGGGTAACCGGTCAGCTGCTGCATACTAGCAATGGATGGGATCAGAGCCCAAAGTTGGGTGGTCTTAGCCCTCTTTTCTGTTTCTGCCACCCACATGGTCCTATTTCTCCCCTTTTGCCGCCCTATTGATACAGCACTTTGAACAGAAAATGAAGATCCCGGTAGCAAACAATTGTATTAAACTTCTCTGCTTTATCCATGCTGAAGAGCAAATGTTTTCTTTCTGCCTTTAAGGGATTACATGGATCGACTCTTAGATGAAAGTGAAAGTGCTGCATCTAGTCGGGCTCCCTCCCCACCTCCCACAACTTCTAACAGCAGCACCAGCCATTCGGAGAGAGAGGACAGCACAACCAGCAGCAGTAATCAAAATGGTATGTAAAATTTCTATGTCCTTAGTATACCTGACATCTCTTAAACTAAACATTTTTCCAAAGCTCATTGCAGATATCCCATGGGCATTGTGAACAGTTCTATAATCTACACTTGATTCACAAACACACATAAGTGGCGTGATGTTGTCAACTCAAATGGGAAATTTCATAAAGTGGATTGCGGCAATTACCGTATTTTTCGCTCTATAAGACTCACCAGACCACAAGACGCACCTAGTTTTTGGAGGAGGAAAACAAGAAAAAAAATATTCTGAATCTCAGAAGCCAGAACAGCAAGAGGGATCGCTGTACAGTGAAAGCAGCAATCCCTCTTGCTGTTCTGGCTTCTGTGATAGCTGTGCAGCCTGCATTCGCTCCATAAGACGCACACACACTTCCCCTTACTTTTTAGGAGGGAAAAAGTGAGTCTTATAGAGCAAAAAATACGGTACATAGCCTCTGTAATGGTAGAATTTACTTACGTTATGCCCGTAAATGGTCATAAGTTTAAGTACTTGTTCCAAAATGCAGTTTTACAGTCCTTGCTCATAGTCTTTCTTTGTTTTCTTTATGATATAGGTGTTGCCACTAATGGGCCAGGTGAATTATCAAGTAAAGAAGAAGTGAAAATTGAGGGATTGCACATAAATGGACCAACAACTGGCAAAAAAATGCCTCTTGTGGATCTTGATACAAATGGCTATGAAACTGAAAACCTTTCCAATCATTCTAAACTTGCTCATTCAAATTCAAAGAATGAAAATGATCCTGAAGAAAAAAATGAAAGACCTGCAAAGAGGAGAAGAGTCAATAGTAATGAGAAGGAGAGTCCAGGTTCCTCAGAGATTTACCCAGAAGCAGTGACCCATGGAAAGTTTGATGAACAGGAAATGGTAGATGACTGAATGTTTGGCTTTATTCCTTCAAGCAATTTTTGGGGTGTCCAAAATTTTCAGGGTTGGTAGGTTACCCTTACAGATTCAAATCCTTTAATATAATTTATTGAGATTTTGAAATACATTTTGGTTGCTTCCTAATCCTGACTGAAGAAGTTGCAGCATACCTTTCAAATCTTGAATGATACATTTAATTGGAGCACGTTCTATTGAAAAGGACTGCTTCCTCTTTAGCATTTCAAGGAAAACAGACATAAACTACTGTGCAAAATACACTCTGAAAAGTCATCAATGTCAAATTCCATAATATTGGATAG
Organism: Podarcis melisellensis; assembly: GCF_964234715.1. NCBI lineage: Eukaryota > Metazoa > Chordata > Lepidosauria > Squamata > Lacertidae > Podarcis > Podarcis melisellensis. The sequence goes on from NC_138538.1 coordinate 61,844,965, forward strand.
TAAAATTGTAAAGCAGGATTCATAAAACAAGTGAGGATCTGATGATAGTTTATCAGTCCATAGGAAGAGAATGGTGGTTAAGGAATGCCTGTAAATCCTGAAAGTTGTATGTGAGAAAATATTTTTTTATATATAGAAATATTTAAAAATAAACCAAGTCAGGTTTGTATATGTAAAATTGTTGACATCAGTGATGTCTTTCCATATTCTTATCTGGATATAAGAGATACATTCTGTATTTTTCCAGATTCTTTGTAGCCTTTGAAAGATTTTTACAATACTTAAGTCATGGTTGAGCTGTAATTTCTAAATACAAGTGTGTAATTTTCATAACTTGTACAGTATGGTAAACTTTTACGAGATTTGATCTGTCAGCTTCATTTTATTTTGCTAAAGCTTTTTTATTAAAAAAAAAAAGAGTAATAGTCATGTTTCAGAAAGCGGTAAAATTTTTAAATATTTAAAATTCACACCCAATTATGAATACCATAATTTTTCAAATTTCTATCTTGAGACAAATGGTGACTTAGAATTTTGGAATTTAGGACGATGCTTTGATTGCACAAGTGTTCTTGCTTTTATAATTCTTTTTCAGATTTATTTTTATGATGAGACAACCTTAAATGCTTTAATGTTGCTAAATCTTGTTAGCCAAGGTCAAGCATTACATTGTTCATTAATTATTTTTACATTTCAGTGAGCACAGTGTAGTTGTGAAATGGGTCTGGTAGCCTTGATGAGGAACAAATGCACAGCTCATATTTGGGCCTGATCATACATTCCAAGGAATTCACTTGGATTTATGCTGCTTACTGTTTCTTAGGAAGCAGAAGAGTCTTTGAATAATTATTGCATATATATGTATGAATATGCCCGTGTCTGTGAGGTACTGTAAAGGCTGGTAACCTTTTTAAAAAAATAAATTGCTTGACAGATGTCCTTGACAATGTGGCAGGAATAGTCCCTGTAGCCATCATTCCCATCCTTAAGAGGATTTGGATAATGGCCATGGTAGAGGTTTGCCATGTTTGTCCCTTATTGCCATGTAAAATGACTCATTGGAAGTATTGTTTTTGTTGCTTTTACATCAGGCTATCTGTAGTTTTCGCCATCCACTTGTCTTGAGGCTTGCTTTAAAGGTTACAACCATGCTGTTTCAAGTTGGCCTGATAACTCTGTAACTTGGCAAAATGTGTGACGTTTGGTCTTAATTATGTGAACCTCCATTTCATTGTAGATGTCATTTAAGTTATTTAATTATTAATAGAGCCCCCTGCTTTCTCCTGAAATGTTTTGGCAGAATATGTGATCTAACTTACAGGGCTAATATTTATTGTCTAAGCTCAGAAGCAGTGTATCTCCCAGCAGGCATGACTTGCCTCTATAGATTAAACCCTTCATCTTATAAACTGAACTGTTCTTGGGAGGTGACATAGTTGGCAAAACCCAGATTTGTTAAATATGGGAATCCAAAGTTTTCATAGCCTCGTATCAAAGATTGTCTCTATAAAGTATGTTAGAGCAAGGCAGCACAATGCTTTTAGAAATCTTATTGCAACTATTTTTCTTCCTTACCTATATATCTTGCAAGTGGAAATGCTTGCAATACAATTCATAGGAAAGTTTCTAAGTATATTGTTCTCAGGCTTGTAAGTAAAATATAGCACTGTGTACATTTTCAGAAATTTTACTTTGGTCTTTGATCTTACTTTCAATGGTATGCCTAAGAAAAGTCCTGACATTCCATAATCAATATGTAATGCTCAGCTGTTCATTAAGTATTTAATTGTAATGTGCATTTTGTTTATCCAGGTGTTTATACAGTATTTTATTCATGTTCTTTAAAATGCAGCCACTATAACTTGATAAGACATTGCACTAGTAGTACTATTTAAAATTCTAGTAATATAGTAACCTGTTCAAGAAGCTTTCAGTTCTGTTTGGAAAAGGAAAAAATACTGCTTCCAAATTGGATTGAAAAGTCAGTGCAGCTTGTGTATAGTAATTGTAATGTATACTTTTAAGCACTATTGTGTCATGATCCATGAAGTGCATTGCGTGAAGTCTGAATCAAACCTTCAATTCAACAGGTCTGACTGTTGGACTTTATAAAAGGGTTTAAAGTGATATTTTGAAAGAAATCAAAAATTTGCAAATTAGTTTTTATAAATTTTTCACATAGTACTTTTGCACTGTTGGTAATCCCTGTGTCCCTTCCCTAGTTCGCCATCTGCAATTCTGGAAAAGCTGATTATAAAGTATTTTTTTAAACACATTGCTTACATAAATACAACTGAATATATTAAGAGTGGAACTTCTGTTTCTTTTAAGAGAAGCTTGTGTCACTAAAGCTTGTGGAACTTTTCTGATGGTGTATTTGGACTATTCAGTAGTAGTCTTCACAGCCTTGCACATTGAACTTTACATGTGTGTTATACTGATGTATCATTAACATTTCAAAACAATTCAGGCCAGGAGAAGAGATTATTGAAGCCATAGCTCTAGGCTTACTGTATGATCCGCCATGACTTCTGTGTTACAAAGCATTATGGGAAACAACAGAATCCATCACTTATTGACATGCTGCTGGGGTCTTGAGTGACAATAATTCAAGTCAAATGCTATTCAAACAAAATTGGTGAGTAGAATAGTACACCTGTATTGTGATACACCAACCAGATATACTTATTTGCAAACATTACCAGTAACACATTTACCTGTTACTGAAAAAGAAACCAACAAATTTTAAAACTGAGACATGGAAAAATTGTCTCAAAATTTATTTCTAAGCCAGTACAAAAATACATATAGACATAAAATTCCTTCTGGTTTCCTCTTACTTACAGTATATAAAGCCTACAGAATATACATTTTTTTTAAAAAAAAAAAAAAGTTGACCCTTAATGCTAGAATTCTCAATCGTGTAAATAAATTCTATATATGAAAATAGTTAAGAGGAAAATTAACAGCATAGAAAATAAACTAGTAAGAATTTTGTTTTATCTTCCCAGTGTATGTGGTATCTTATAGAACTTGGCACTGCAAAGTTTTTACAAAATGCAAATGCATTCAGAACAATTTTACATGATTTTTTAAAAAAAATCTGTAACAAATACCCTGAGAGCAACTGCCTCAGTACAGCAGATTAGAGAGAGAGAAAAATACAAGAATTTGATTGTATCAGGAATTCATTATACATAGATGACATTTTCTGTAGTCAGGCCATGCAAATACTCTTATTTGCACAAATATTTACATATATTATTCTCTATGAACTTGTGTTTTGCAGCGTTTGGTACTTTTAGGCAGGACTCTTGGGAAGAAAGTAAGACAGGCAATGATGTGGTGAGTAATACCATACATAATTGCTAGAGTTATAAAATTTATGTGGTGTTTGTTTGAAGTGAATGGAATGTCTTGTATTCTGCATAAGAAGCCAGTATAGTCTTTCCTAAAAAATGAATCATAGAATCATAGAGTTGGAAGAGACCACAAGGGCCATCGAGTCCAACCCCCTGCCAAGCAGGAGGCCGAATTCTCAGTTGTTTAGATTTGAAGTTGGTATGGGAAGTGAAGTATTATAAAGTGGCTTTAGGTAACCGTGACTCTGATAAAGTACAAATCCAACAAAAAAGACGATACACACCATTCATTTCAATGAGGCCCAAAAAGAAGCTACAGGACTCTACTGAAATGAATGACATTAGTGCAACATGACTATCTGGTGTGTTCTTTCCATTGTTTGCGACCAGTGATTGTAGCTGTAGAAGCCCAACTCTCTAAAAAGCAAGTATGTATGAAGTGTGCAACTGGGGCTTATACTGTGTCCAATATATGCATGCACACACAGTATGTTGAGGTTAATGAATGGGAACAGGGTAACAATTAAACTGTAACATGCAACTTCAGATCAAGGTGGCTCTTTAGTATTTATGTATCTAGTCTCCTGTTTTCAGCCCATAATATATAACTGTGATCGAGAAACCTCAAACTTTAGAGATTTGAGGGGAAAGATGTGCCACAAGAAAGGGGAAGATGCTGGATTTATGGATTATATTTTTTATACTGCTGCTTCACCTTATTTAAGATTGGAATAATACAGGAAGGTAGACTTTATGGAATAACAACACCCCCCCCTACAGTGGCTTTCATAACACAATCTTCTGAAACAAAAATAGACCAAATGCTATTGGGCTATTGGTGTGCAACTGCCTTGCTGTTAAAATTTACCTCCTTTTAAAGTCTTCTCAGTAGCCAGCAGTATGTGCATTTTTTCTTTTGGATAAGGCGTGTTCATATTCAAAGCATTGAAAGGTGGATTTTTTGAAATGGGTGGGAAAGGGCATCACACACCAAGAAACTTAATAAGGTTTATAAAGGTTTTTTTCCCAATGTTCTGCAACATGAAAGGTTCTGAACAGGGCAGAATGCATACCAATGCCTAGAAGCAGAGAAAAGGGTAACAGATGCAGATTCCAGAGACAATATGTAACTTTGCAACAATAATTTGACTGAGGGTCATGGCTTCAAGCCCCATGTTGGACAAAAAGATTCCTGCATTGCAGGGGGGTTGGACTAGATGATCCTTGTGGTCCCTTCCAACTCTACAATTCTGTGTGTGTGAATATATGTAGGTTGTGTTTACACATGAGTATGTTTTAGTCTGAATGATTAACACTCTTCCCCTTACATTGGAAGGAGTAACAAATCATGAACCCTGGCTTTTACATCCAAGCAGAGAATTGAGTGTTGGACTTGGCTTACCAGGATTGCTGGTATGAGCTTAACACTAACCAGGGATCACTGGTTATTGTGCTAGAGGATGAGCAATCTGTGTAATCACAGTACACAATTAACTATGATTTATTACATGCAAGCCTGGCCCTGTTTTATGTTGCATTAGATAATACACACCCTTGTTTCAAATCATGCTTGAAAGTGCACCGGGCCTTGTCCTCTATAATCTCAAAAATCTGTTTACTGGCTGAACACAGTGGCGTAGCGTGGGTTGTCAGCACCCGGGGCAAGGCAAGTAATTTGCGCCCCCTAACCCCCAGATGTTGCGCCCGGCCCCCCCTGCACCCCACACGCTACGCCACTGGCTGAACATTTCCAGTTGTTGGGAGTTTGGCGACAATGCCTGGTTTAGCTCTTTGTTTCTTCAACAAATGAAACCTCCCTAAACTTTGCAAAATAGTAATTGTAAAATTTATGTCACCTTTTTTAAAGTGCAGAATCTGGATTGAATAGAGACTTTTACTCTGAAAATAAACATGTACTGAAGTTTAAACACTGTAAGAATCATTGGTAAATGTCATCAACTAGGTGATGACCTACACCCAAAGAAACCAATCTGATAAATTGCTTCTTTTGGGACTGCAAAGGTAAATCCCAGTATTAGTCTTAGTTGCATCACCAGCCTCCATTTGATAAAAGGTACATAGGACGTGGGGGTTAAGAACTGTAGCCAAGGTTTCTTAAATACTGTGCTTTACTAAATGATACTTGAAGGAACATGATACACCAAGTCCTGAATGTATGAAGTGGTATGTAAAGTTAAGTATATGGAATGTGTTAGTTTTTGCTGGTCCAGATTTCTAGCTTCCAAGCTAGGTTTGCAGCTTGGATGCAGAAGTTTTTGGTGGTTTAGGATGATTTTTCTATTAATACACTTTTCCTTGATGCAGAGAGAGAAACTATAGTGGAATTTTCTGTATCTTCTCCCCAGAACTCATTTTATGAAAGTTGTCTTGTTGGCTTGCCCTTTAACCAAAGTTAAGGAAAACAACCTCTGAATGAGCTACCATCTTGAAAATTGTCACCATGGAGTCTAGATTAGAACCCATTCATCTGGCCCCTGAGAAGAGGCTGGCTGTTGCCTCACCTGGCTTTAGTGTCATTAGTATGTGTGGGCAGGCAGCAAAGTTCCTATTTATGTTGAAGTGCTTCTGTTGGCTGCAGATCTTGAAATTTCTCTTCCACACTTGATGGAAATTGTTGGTGATCTCTCTACCTATATAATCTGATGCTTCACTAATTAGCAAAACCAATTCTATTTTGCATTTTAGTTAAAGGCATTTAAAATCTCTGGCACTGAGAGATTAGCTGTAGTTCTCCTGTTTTTAACCAACAGAATATATTGACTATATTTATAAACCTTGTGTTCCTCAATTTCTCAATCTAAATTTCTAAAAAAATGTATTTTCAAATTATTTTTGGAACTTAACCATTTTTCTTAAGAAAAATGCTGTTAAATACTGTTTCTAATAGAACTTGGGAGTTTCGGTCTCTCCAACCTGCATCAGTACTATTATACTTTTTTATTGTCAGTTGGTTAGTCTTGGATACACAGGGTGGAAGTACCCAGGTGGGCAAAAATGCAAATATTACAAATAACTTTATTAAATATAATTATTACAAATAACTGAATTTGTATGGCACTGGTTCAATATTCTTTTACATCTGAATTGTCTTTAGCTACTTATTCCCAACAGATTTGGCTACCTAGTTACAATGTTTTAAGTTATAACTTGCTTAGAGTTAGATTCATTTTTGCAGATGAGTCTGAGCTTAAAGGGGGATTCATACTGGGGACATTACAATGTTATGAAAAGAATTCCTTGCAAAAGAATCCATTTGTTCTTGTCGATTCTTGAATAAGAAAATCCCACCTAACTACTGTGCTTTACAAGCCTCTTAGGTATAAATACTGCTGAATACTTTACTGTGGGCCGAAAAGTTGTTTCCATTGGGATTTAAGTGATCTAAATTGCATCCTTAGTTACTACAAAGTCTATGCTTCATTTCTATGAGAAATTGATTGCTGTCTTATGCTGAGTGAATTGAGTGAACACTGGGCCTTTTAGCACAATAGCCTCAGTTCATTTTGAAATATTTAGGACACGTTTTCTTGCTCCACTCAAGATTATAAAAGCTATAGACTAGAGCATAAGAAGTATTTGTCTTCACAGATGGTGCAAGATAGGCTGTGACTGTTTGAGCCTGATTCCTTTCAGCCTAGTGTTAATAACCAGCTGTACATTTTGTGCTATCAGTTAAATATCTCATTCTAAAAGGCAGCGAGCAATCTTCATATTGGGTACTCTCCATTAGCACATACAATTCTATTCAGAGATACTGCACATTCTAGCGATTTGTCAGCAATCACGGCTGAAAATCAAGTTACTGTTGGTAAGTGACCCTTTTGTCATACAGAGCTTTTCCCTTTAATGTCCATCTTGATGCTAACTTCAGACTGCTTGTTCAGTTGCTCTTCTGTAAAGGTGATGTAAGAATACACCAGGCTTCCAGCAATACTGCAAGACACAGATTTTTCAGGTGAAAAATACAGCTTAAACTCAGTTCTCTTGAGTCCTAGTAAGTAAACTCAATTCGTATTTTATATTCTACTAAACACTACAGGTAGGTAGTTGAATTAGGTGGCAAGAACATGTTATCAGGTTTGTGGTGGTAAAAGCTGTAAATGTAATGAATTGCTGCCTCTGCCTGGCTTCAGTTGTGTGGTTCTTCACAACAGCTGTGGTTTTCTAACCTCTTACAACTTCCCTGATCCTAGCCAGAAAAAAGTTAGGCTTTCATTCCGTATGTATTTATGGCACACAAAGCCTGCTTTTCTATTCTCAACTGTAAGTGGAATTGTAACCGACTTTCCACACTAGGGGGAAGTATGGTGCTTTTTAAATAGGTATATTCACAATGGTCCATCATACCACTTGAAGCACACCACATATTCAGTGTAACTCTTATAGTGGGTGCTATTATACTGTAAGCTCTGTGTTTTGAGTACAAAAGCAGCACAGTCATACCTTGGTTTTCAAACAGCTTAGTTCTCAAATGTGTCGGCTCCCAAATGCTGCGAACCCGGAAGTGACTGTTGTTGTTTGTGAACTATTTTTGGAAGCCGAACATCTGATGGGGCTTTGTTTTCTGGAGGTTTTGGAGGTCGAACAGATTCTGTTCTATTTCCAAGGTACGACTGTATAAGTAAAATGCTTCTGCAGTAGGGCTCGGTGATATCAGGTTTTCAGCATCGTGACATACCAGCAGCTAAATACCGTGATCTGCTGATATATCTCGGATATTTCTTCCTCCCCATGTCAGTGGAAGAAGCAGCAACCAAGATATATTGCCCAGCCCTACGGTGAGCAAGCCCGATGCCTTTCCAGCTGGCGTGTGAACCAGAGGAGCATTGGGGCTTCCTTGCACTGCTCAGCTGAGGGGCATGAGGACTCTCACCCCCCAGCTGAGCAAGCCCTGATACTTCCCTGGATTGCATGCAAGGCATCAGGGCTTGCTCAGCTGAGGGGCAGTCATGTGAACCAGAGGCAGGGGCTCCACTGAGGAGCGTGCCCACTGATGTACAGTGGTGCCTCGCAAGACGAAAATAATTCGTTCCGCGAGTCTTTTCGTCTTGCGAAGCACGATCCGTCACAACTGCGCCTCTTCAAGCGGCTTTAGGAAAAACGAACAAACTCGCAAGGCGTTTTCTTTTTGTGAAGCAAGCCCATAGAGAAATTCGTCTTGCGGGGCACCACTGTAGTTTGTTTCACCCTCTGTGGTTTGAGAGGCAGAGTGTGATGGCTTCACCCAACAGTATCACAGGTGAGGCCGCCGCCAAGTCCCTCTGCTGCCAATGGCCCATTATTGAAAGCAGCACCAGTAGCAGGGACTGAGGAGCGGCATCTGTTTCACCCGTACTATTGCATTCTGCCCCTCATACCAGTCCTGGACATATCGATACATTCCCCTGGCCTATTCTGTAGCTATGACTCTCAATGAAAGATGATACTATAAATTCTATACTGCATTGCTTTTCCAGCTCTGCCCCCCGCCAGGAGTACTTTAATCATCACACACATAAATATACCTACACAACTGTTACAGTGACTGTAGGCTTAAGCTTTGATTGGTTGACACACACCACACCACTAGTGTTCCTAAAGGCATCTGTATTACTCTTCTTTTTTTTCCAAAAAGAAGGCAACTGTTTAACTATGGTCAAAGGACCAGGTAATCTCTGCGAAGGCAAAATGTACTGGGAAACATATACTCGGGAAGGAGTAAATTTAGAATTAGTACAGAAGTCAAGTAACCAGTGAAACAGTTGTCGGTGGAGCAGTCAAATGCTCCAGGCAGCCAAAACTTTTCCTGTGGGAAGTGACAGCTTCCTTTATCATTTGTTAGTGAATTAACCCGGAAGGAGCCAAAGGTAGGGGAATGAACATACAGACACACTCGTTATGAATCAAGGTGTGCTTATCCTACCCTAATGTGTGTATTAAGAAATGTCCTCTAATTGTATGAGATTCAGTTTCATTTTTTCCTCTAAACTGCAGTTCCAGAAATCCTTATTTTTATTTCAAGACACTTTCAGTACAAAACTATATGCTTTTCTATACAGAAGTCATATTGATTTCAATGCTGCTTAGTTCCAGGTATGTGGATATGAGATTACAACATTTGCCACTTATGAGCTCCCCAACAGTTTTGCACTTACCTGATATTTAGCCCTACAAAGTTTGTCCATGTGAAAATATAATCCCCTCCGAAGAACATTCCTATGTAGGTTATTAAAATATTCTGGGAAGGAAACAAAAGAGGTTCAGACAGTTTTCTGTTGCTTTTTCAACATTTGTGAGATGCTAACAAGGGGGAAATGTTACAGACAAGTCTTAAGCCTTACACTGAAAGTACCGTATTTTTCGCACCATAGGACGCACTTTTCCCCTCCTAAAAAGCAAGGGAAAATGTGTGTGCGTCCTATGGAGCGAATGCAGGGGGGAGGCAGGCGGGAAAAGCCCCCAGAAGCTGCACACCAGCTCCGTGCGCTCTTGCAGGCTGGCCGCATCAGTCCCTTCTCCCACCTCCCAGAAAAGCCAGGAGAAGCCGCGATCTCTTTAAAGGAGTTGCGCGGCTTCTGCCGGTTTTGCGGGAGGTGGGTGAATCCCCCCACCTCCCAGTAAAGCCCTGCGCAGCCTCTCCCGGCAGCGAGAGGCTGCACGGGGCTAAAGGGGAAGGCAAAACAGTGAGCGGGATCCATCCCGCTCGCTGCTTTGGCTTGCTCCATAGCCGCGCACAACCCCTCAGGCAGGGAGAGGTTGTGCGCAGCCTGTACGCTGCTCTTTGGGGCTGGGGGAATTTTTTTTTCTTGATTTCCCCTAAAAACTAGGTGCACCCTATGGTCCGGTGCGCCCTATGGTGCGAAAAATATGGTAAATAGGGGCTCTACAAAAGTGGCACAAACTGCAAATGACAGTGTTTGTATTCACACTTCATCTTTTCGTTATCTTCCCATAAACAACATTCTCTCTTGCATAGCCCAAACCTTCAAGTCAGAGCACAGGCTCTTCTACATATCAGATTTGAGGCAAAAAAACATTTTCAAAGCTATTATTTACCCTTCCTTCCCTATGATGCACCAAGACCAGTATGGCACAACAGATCCCAAACAACTAACATGGAGTATTAGAAATTATTTGTGTAAATCTGTAAGTCTGAAGAGCTTACCTTAATACAACCAACTATTGTAGTTGTAAGGGCAGAATTATACTGAGTACAAAGTACTGTGGAATACATCAAAATAAACCTACGGAGAAGAAAAATTTTAAAAACATGTAAAATAGTACCAGTCTGGGCAGAAAATAGTAGTATACTGAACAATTTCTGGTGCCTGCTGGTTTCTGAGATTCTGGCAAAGAATGTTCAACTACAAATACCTAGATCGGCGAATGAGTTAAGTGCAACATACCGTCAAGCCCTCATATGCCTGGAGTCCACATGTACAGCATGGTAGCAGCATTCAGACTCTCAGCCCAGAGGGATATGCATAGTCTGCATATTTCTTTTCAGCTGCTGTGGCTAGCCTGCTGTTACTGACCGAAAGCAGCTATGCTCACTAATGCATAGTTGTAAGAATACAGTGTCTCTTAGGAGAAAAAAAAGTCAAGTATCCTTACCCCATTACACATGACAGTGTAAACTGTATAAGGAAAAGTTTGTCTGACCAGCCTTTATATTCCATTGCCTAGAAGCAAAACAAATACAGTATCTTAGCAGAAAAGCTAAAATTGCAGAAGTGCTGAACCAACACTGGCTTCCGGTTTGCCGCAGGACGGAACATGGCACGAGCTCAGAAGGACTCTATCGCTAATGGGCTTTGAGGTGGCAGACGCGAAGGCTACATGTCCCCCCAACCCCCAAGAGGGAGACTTAGGGTCAGCATAGAAGCAGCGGTGTCAAAGAGGAGTTTCCTGGTCTCTTTTGTGGGGGGGGGGGCAGTCCCGACACAAGAGATTAGCAGCCTGTGACGAGCAGCCTCGTGCAGGTTCTGGGAAGCAGTAAATCTCCGTATCCCCATAATTTAATAGAGCGGAAAAGGGAACCTTACAAAAGAAACTTACAATTGAACAAATAAATCTGGCATAAAGAAAGGGGGTAAAAAGGGATATTGGAGCAATAGAAAATGGGGCAGTACAATATTTTCACATACACTTTGCTAACATATGTCCATTTTTGTATATGTGCCCAATCCCATATGCGTATACCAAAGACCTCATCAGGCAGCATTCACAAATCGTATCCTCAATTATGTAATGTCTTTAAAATTACACAGGAAATTACCCAAATGAGCCAATCTGTAAGTATTCCAAATGACTGTCATATTAAATGGGGAACCTATACCAACACTCTCATCTTTGGCCTAGCTTTTTAAAGCACACTACGTCTGTCCTTAGCATCTCCACTGAAGAAATGCAATGTGTATCAAAGGGATCATGAGCTAGGCAGCAGGGTGTGGGGCTCTTGTGTACCTGGGGTTAGGGATTGGGGGTTTTCTGAGTGTGTTTGTGGTAATGCCCAAGTATGCCCTGTGTATGTGTACTTGAGTGTTGGAGGAAGAAGTATACAGTGATACCTCTGGTTACGAACCTTATTCGTTCCAGAGGTCTGTTCTTAACCTGAGGTACCACTTTAGCTAATGGGGCCTTCCACTGCCGCCTGAGGTACTACTTCTGGGTTAGCGGAGTCTATAACCCGAAGTGTTTGTAACCCGAGGTACCACTGTATGTGGCTGCAGTTTTGGGGGTGGGGTGGGCACCTTGTATATTCTACTAATACTAGGATACGCTCCCTGTAAGCAGAAGCAAATGATGTGAAAATACAGTGTTGAAACCTGAACACTGCAAAACAGTTATCATTTCTGCAGCATACACCTTAACTATGCCTCCCACTTATTAGAAGATTATATTAAAGAAGTAACACAATGAGCATTTCAGGAGAAAAATGTTTAAAGAAATTAAATACTAGTTTTGACACTAATCAGCTGCTTTAAAAATGAGGAAAAATTACTGTTGAATCTAGACTAGAAACATTTGACACACAGACATATAAGCCTACCAGTTTATCAGTTGGCTACAAAGAGGAAGTTGCAAAATGCACCAGCTCAAACCCAGCACTACCTTCAGATTTCCAAAGACAACCTGCAACGTACTGCACGAACTGTACCCATGCTTAAACTAAATGTAGCAACACTCAACTGCTAGAATTTAGAAATCTACAGCAAAGCATGGTGCTAGAAGCAGGTCAGATCACTCCATTAAATTCCCATCTCAGAACTGACCTATTCCTCTTGACCTTTTTGGCATCAAAAGAGACATTTGTAAGTATACAATTATCTATAATAATGTCTATGAAAGCTTACAAAGACAGTGATCATTGCGAATAATATTACTGGCAGGATCACAAGTGCACAGCGAAATGACTAGCAGTAGCGTCTGAACAATCCAGCAATAGCTAAAATCCTGGGTAAGTTCTACATCACTTTGTGTTCTATGTACACACAAATATTTGGCACCCACAGAGGTCCCCTGTCAAAGGCTTGGTTGTGTCCCCAAGGTCAGACTTTTTTTTAATGTAAAACTGTTTTCAGTCATCAGCTATTTGATATACCTTAGAGAATTAGCATCAAAAACAGCAAAAAGTATTAACAGCAAGAGAACAGCCCTAAAGTATATCTCAAAAGGTCCAACTAAAATGTGTAGTAAAATCAATTAAAGCATATCCTTGTGGATACCCGTTCCCAACATTCTCAGAGCTTGCTAAAATCAGAGGAGAAAAGCAACAGCAGGAATGAGAGACAACCTTGCTTGACCCATAACCACATATGAGATAAGCAATTCTTTGTAGGAAAACAGACGGTAATAATTCTGTAGAACCTCTCCCTTTTGACATGGCTTGCTTGCTTTCTTATATGCATTGTCTTTGGCTGTAGCATCCAACCAAGGCACATATGTGTTATGATCAAGCAACAGAACTTACTGCTGGGTTCTGCTGGTGTAAATACCGTATTTTTCACCCTATAGGACGCACTTTTTCCCCTCCAAAAATGAAGGGGGAATCTGGGTGCGTCCTATGGGGCAAATGCAGGCTTTCGCTGACACGTGGAGAGCGAGAGGGGTCAGTGCGCACCGACCCCTCTCGCTCTCCAGGCTTCAGGAAGACATCCGCAGGAAGACATCCCTAGGCTGTGGATGTGTTCCCGAAGCGCCGGGCGCTCTGCTTTCTGTGCGCCCGGCGCTCTGGGAAGCAGGCTGCTATCCTGTCTAGGCTGTGGATAGCAGCCTGCCGCCCAGCGCGAGGGGCGCCCTGCAGCAGAGCGCCCCTCGCGCCGGGCAGACATCCGCAGCATGGGGAGCCCTGCAGGAGTTCCCCGCAGGGCTCCCCACGCTGCGGATAGCAGCCTGCCACCCGGCGCGCGGGGCACCCTGAAGCAGAGCGCCCCGCGCGCCGGGCAGATAAAGGGGAAAATTTTTTTTCTTTATTTCCCCCCAAAAAAACTAGGTGCGTCCTAAGGGACAAAAAATACGGTAATAAGTGTCATAGATGTACTTTTCCAGAGCTTTAATAGCTGGGTGATAAATTTACTCACAAGTGCTCTATGGTTGGAACTAGACAGATTTTAAAGGAACTAAACTGCCAAGTGTTGGCGCAAATTCTAATTCTCTTGGCTCGTATTTAACTTTATCAAGTTTATCAACTTGGATTAAGAGGGGATGGTGCCGTGTGTAAAAAGCAGAGCCACGGCCTTAGAAATATGTATCTACGACAAAGCCAATGATTTCCCAGCTCTGTGAATGTTGAGCCTCCTGGATGTTTAACAGAGCAGACTTTGTTCACCTGAACTGCCAAGAGCTTGCCAGGGGAGAAGAAAGTTTATCCAAAAATTAGTAGCTTAAGATATTTACACATACTGTGAATGCAAACTGCAGAGTCTAGAACAGTGCTGGTATTCTCCTCCTCACTTAATTGGTGCACATATTTCTAACTGAATACTTTTCCCCCCTCCCACAAATACATAAACACTGAGATGCTATTTTCTATCTCAAGAGGAGGTTCTTAAAATGCAACGAGAGAAGGATTCCAGGAGAGAGGGAGGCAGGCAAAGACGACATTGAAGCCTGCTCCAGCTTCACTCTCCCCTTCCCACTGTCACAGGGGATCTATCATCAACCGTCCAGAGGAAACAATTCCAGGTGAGAGGGATGCAGGTAAACAGGGCATCAGGGCACACTCCAGCTGGACTGTTTCCTTCCCATCAACTCTCCAGTGGGAAGGATCCTGATGGCAGGATGTGCCTTTTGATATTGTTGTGCTTTCTCTCTCCCCCCCCCCCCCAATATAGCAACTTAGTGGGCTGTTTTTTTTGTAAGCCACCCTGGATTTGAAATATAATTGTAATTATTCAGTCCACTCTTTAGCTGTGACCAATGCAAGTGTTTGGTATCAAATACTGTATCCATGGTTGTTTATAACAGGGTATGGGGAAACTGTGGCCTACTGGATATTGCTGAACTAATGGTTCCTATCAGAAACTTTATGGATATTAGTTAATCAAGCATACATCTTGTCAAGCTAAGTCAAGAAGTCTCTCCAAAAAGGCACCTGTGGATCTGGAAGTTCAACACCTTCCGCCCCCCTGTTAACACATGGAAGAAATATGGGAACCCATTCTCTACAAATTACCTTCTTTCACAAAACCCTGTGGTTCTATTCGATGATAGACTTGTTCATATTTCAGCTACATATATCTTGATATATGACACAACATAGGTGTTCTGGGTTTACTCCAATTTTTCCCTCACAGTGATGTGAAGAATTCCTTAGAGGCATGCTGTGACATATTTGCTACAAATTTAAAGAAGCAAATAGGTCATAGTAACACAGTATTGTGCCCAAAGCACTGTTTAGTCATCGTTTTGTTGGTGGAGTTTCAGCTCTGGCAACCTGAGGATGTGGGCAGAGCATCTCACGTGTCTGCTTATCACTTGGGTTGGCTGCCTGGGTCCCAAGGCAATAAATGCCTTCTTGGGAGAAGAAATGGCCCTGTCTGTCCTGAAAATGGCAATTAAAAGGCCACTCCTAAAGAAGGCCTCTCTAGACAACAAGGATTGTAGTAATTATTGGCCAAGAATGAACATTCACTTCTCAAGCAAGTTGCTCTGGAGTGGGTGACTCCTGGTAGCTGTAGGCATTTTTGGATGAAACTCTTTAGATCCATTCCATGCTGGCTTCAGGCACAGAAACTGCCTTGGTGGAGTAACCTATGCCAGAGGACAAGGAAGAGCTCCACAGATGCTGCAACCAACTGCAGCATGGACCTTGCAGAGCACTGGATGCGCAGCCACAGTATCTGCAAATTGCCCCAACTGCTCACACACATTACAGAAGTTGTGTAAATGCTAGGCACTGCCCCTGCAATTCCTGCATCGACTCTTAACATTGCTATGGATTATTTAGTGGTCGCTGCTAAGGAAAATGGCAATGGCAGATAACTTAGGACCATAGTATTGGCTTCCCAGGGACAATTCACATATTAGTATCATCTCACTGAAACCAATGCCAATATAAGTGGGCCTTTCTCAATTGCTTCCCTTCCACATATAACTTTGAAATTGTGCACTTTTTTACTTGCAGTCATGACAAATGCCAAGATTTTTAAAATTGTTCTGAATTAAAATTAACAGTAACATATTTAGACATCCTAGTACACAACACCATAAACTGCATTTT
This sequence comes from Podarcis melisellensis, assembly GCF_964234715.1. NCBI lineage: Eukaryota > Metazoa > Chordata > Lepidosauria > Squamata > Lacertidae > Podarcis > Podarcis melisellensis. Next base: position 61,861,051 of record NC_138538.1, read on the forward strand.
TTTAAAAAGCCCACAAAACTGTATTTCACAATTACTGACATATGGACACAAGCAATATAGTTTTCAATTAGAGCTGCCATTCAGGAATAAAAACCGAAGGCTTACCTTTTGCGCATCTCCTGTTAAATAGGCAATGGCCAAGGTAGGCAGAATCATAAACAGTGCATTGTAATATAGAAGGCCGTATTTTCCCAGCTCCTGGAAATGGAAAAAAAAAGTTATGTACTTATTTTGGCTGAATGATAAATCCGTACACAGAGAAGTTCACAAAACGAGACCTCATCCATCATCTCCTACAAGCATTATAAATGTAGCATCCTGTCTGAGTCCTTGAGACACAAATCAGCTTCATGTTTCCCCATGGTGCAAACCAGCAATGATATCAATAATATAGCTGGCAAAACCTGTTTTCTATTTCTTAAAGATAACATCTACTTTAAATCAAAAGTATATGAAATTATTTTTAAAAAACCCCAAATAGCTATTAAAGCATATATACTTTACTGTTTACCTTACCTATCGATGGATATAAAAGAGAGACCATAAGCACAAATACGATTTTTATACAAACCATCTGCCCCCCCCCAAATCATTTGCCTAGTACAGCTGCAATACTTAAACTCTGCGAAACATAGTAAGTTGGGATCCTGCGTTGGGATATTGTTCTTCACCACTCGTCTCCTCTCTAGAGCAAGTTGCCACCCACCCTTTAAATACAGAGCTTGAAACTACTGGGGTTATTAAGGTCTTAACCACAGATAGCACTGATGCAAACACTCTGCTTCACTGTGATTTAGGGTGAAGGAACAAACATTCCCAAGTCTGGCTCTTGATTTACTAACTGTAGATAAGAGGGAGCCAAGGCTGGCTTCTTGGTCAACTAGCCAAAGTTAAAAGGAAGGCAGTATTATATCCACAGACTTTTCCTTTTAACTAGTACATAATGTAGCTAACCTAATAACTTTATCCTAAACATATGTGTTACTGGCAGGCTGTCGTAACATTAATAAACAATTGCATTTTTCATTACTGTACTGGTCTAACTGTTTATATTTTCCATTCTGGCTCTCATCTATTGGCACAGTAAGTTTCATGACATAATCATAAAATAAATACTTTTATCTCAGTACAAGTGAACCAGATTACATGCATTAACTTCAAGCCCCTTTGGAAGTCTGATCATTTAATATTGGTGTGAAATAGTTTCATGCCCCAAGTGGTCATGGTGTCATAGAACACAATGTTAGAATGATTCTAGTTTTATGAATATGATACAAATAAAACAAACCCCAACCACCAGCAGAAATTAAATGCCGTATTTGAATGGGCTTTGGTCCAATACAGTATGTTTCTTATGGGCCTAATTCTGGCCTATGTTTACTTGTGCGCGCTATCCTAAACACTTGCAAATTGTTAGAATAATATGTACATGGTGTTACAGATGTTTGTGCAGCAGCAGAGCAAAATGAAAAATAATAATATATAGGACAGGACAGCCACATTGTTGAAAAATGAGTATTTTCCCCCAGAAAGCAGTAACTTATTCATCCTTTACTGATCTATAAAGTGGAAAGCTGTTTTAAAATGAAGTAGCAAGCTGAACCTACCTTGGAATCTAGTTTCTGTTTTACATATGCACCGTTTGCAGCTGTCAAGACATCATTAATCAAGATAAACACATAGCCTTCCAGATCAAATGCCAGATCAGAACTAGGGGCAAGAGAAGGTAATATTTAAAATCAAAGAGAAAACATAATCATGATAATTACTGAACAACTGCAATCTGCAAGCAGAGCAGGATTCTGTACAAGGATCACATTTGCAGATTAGATCCAAGAAGAAGAGGAAGAGTTTGGATTTGATATCCTGCTTTATCATTACCCTAAGGAGTCTCAAAGCAGCTAACATTCTCCTTTCCCTTCCTCCCCCACAACAAACACTCTGTGAGGTGAGTGGGGCTGAGAGACTTCAAAGAAGTGTGACTGGCCCAAGGTCACCCAGCAGCTGCATGTGGAGGAGCGGAGACGCGAACCCGGTTCCCCAGATTACGAGACTACCGCTCTTAACCACTACACCACACTGGTGGTGCACAAGGGAAGACCCCACTGCATGCAGTATATGCATGATCAGTCCTGCCATTTATGGTGGCACTGATCACCCATCTACAGGTGTAGATGTCAGGATCCCCAAGGATGTGCTCTATGGGGAGCTGGCTTCAGGCACCAGTCCCACTGGCAGACCAACTCTGTGTTACAAAGATGTCTGCAACCTGACTCCGCAGTGTAGGAATCCCTTGTAGATGCCTGCAGTGCCTGGAGACAGACAGGTTGTGACCAGGAGGAATGACTGCTGGGAGGAGTGCAGAGAGAAGAAAGCCATGGTGCATCTGCAGCAACACAGCCAGACACCTTCATCTTCTCCAGCTGCAACAAAAAAGGTCTCTCCCATATTGGTCTCCTGGATGCAAAACATTAGGGGCCACTTTAGACACTTCCAGGCATTTCTAGCTCTGCTTCAGAACTGCCTGCCAGGGAAGCCTTCATTTTCGACGAAAACTTCAAATTATTCTAGTCCATTAATTTATAATTCAGACAATTGTATATTGCCTTAGTTCTTCCAGGGCTTCAACTGAATTTCTATTCACCTTTCCAACAGCTAACCAGAATATTTTAAGAAGCTAGTTGAGGAACAAGCTCATAAAAAACCTGAACAATATTCAAGCTCCTTTTAATAATGGTATACCGTACCTTGCAGCTACAAATGCACCAATTATCATTGCAAATACTGTCATCTGAATTCTCCAAGAAAATTTCTTCCTAAGAAGATAAAAATGGAAGAGCTTTCTCATTATTGCAGCTGGCGTTCTTGCAGCGTTCTTAAAACTGTGGTCCACAATATTCAAGAGATCATGAAGGAAACATTGAAGGAAAATGCTAAAAAGACAGGGTTTTCTGTTTATGTCAAACCCAATCAACGTCTGTATTTGTATATGTGGCTGGGCGGAGGGAGGCCCAAACACATGTATCTAAGAGTTTCATTTATCTCTCCTCCGCCCCCTCCAGTTTACAGCTGTCCTTAAGAATTCTCTTATGCAATTACTGTCACATAAGAAATTAGTGACCTGCAAACAATAATCAAAAACAGTGGTCTACGATACAAAGAAATTTAAGAATTCCTAGAGTTCCAAAGCATGAAAGAAAACACTAAGCCAACAGCAAAAATCGTGGTTGGCTGTCAGAGGTTGTAGAACTAAAGCAAGAACTTGCTTTAATAGCCAATGGAGTGCCAAGGAAAGAACAGGCTCCATTGGGCCCAGCCCCATGAGGCTCCAGAGTGAAACTGCTGCTGCTGCCGCCACCAAGGGAGCTGAAGCGGTTTCACCCTGGTGCCTTGCAGGGCCGGGCCAATAGAATTTGTTCCTCCCTCCACTTTTCAACATTGTTGAAATGTTGGCTGGCGACACACTGCGATGTTGGAAAGCTGATTATTGCCCAGCCCTCTCCTGCACCCATCCTCCCATTTTCCAAAGGAGAAGAGTGTTTTCTTGTAATGTTGAATTTTGGCACAAAGCTCAGCATGCTCTTAGAAATTTCCTTCTCCAACTTCCCTTGTATGCAAAATGGACTTGAGAAAGGAGTCACTGGTACACATTAATAAGTCTGGCCTAAGCTTGTAGACCCACGACACTTGACAGTATTCTTTTAATTCATTTTTCATACGAAAATTGAGCAAAGAAAAGCAAGGAAGAACTATATGAATACCAAGAGTAACAAAACAAAAAACTCACTATCAGTTCATGTTACAGATACAGAAACCATCAGTACCTGTTTCTTAAGTTAAATAGATAAATTATTATAACCCGCCCCCCCCCCCGATGACCAAATAGTCATCTATACAATATTTATGTCTATATGAAATGTATTCAAATGTAGCCAGGGCAGTGAGGTCTTCAAAACAATGGAAAGCAGACATTGGTCCTTCAGGGCTCCAAGTATGTCTCTTAGCAACCATAAGGGCTCACAGAATCCACTTTTGTTGTCCTGCTGTTAATCCTCATACTGCAGGAGTATAACTGAAAAATACATAAGCATCTGGCAGTATGAAGGATTTCACCAATGCAAAACTGATGCAGATAACTTCAAACCAAAAAGAACACATCACTGGACAAAGCCCACATCATATGTGGGATTCTCAGCATTGTATCTCCAGTACTGGAGATTGATTGGTGCCTTCCTATACAAATGTGGAGTCCCATGTGCTTGAAATATTTCCTTTGTTCAACCCTAAGAACTACAAAGGATGCTTGACCTTGGGCAGGCTGCATGCCGGCATAACCAAAGGGAAATATAATGGCACTGCCATTGGCTGTATCCACCCATAGGACACAAAACACATGAAGCAACACAGTACTGTACCATCTCACAACTCACTTGAGTAGAATTCCTTCTGCAAACATTGTAAACAGAATGGAAAACCGTCTCAGGACTGTAAACATTGGCAGGCTGTAAGAGAAATAATGTTTATGGACAGAGCTAGCCATATAGATACTCCTTATGTTTATACAGAGACATTTTAAATTTACTCCGGATAAATTTCAACATCAAAGCTCATAGTGTGGTGAATGAGAACAGATGTCCCTGGGGGAAAGTCACAGGTGATTTTTATTTTATTTTTTTTTTAAAAAAAGACTGTCTCCAGAGTTTGTCAGAAGCGGGGGAAACGGGCTAGAAAATGCAATTCTTCAAAATTTAAGAGTTTTGTTTTCCACACAAGTGCAGCCCAACTGTATTAGCTATTTTGAAGCTTGGAAACTATGCGCAAAAAAGCTATTTATAAGTACACACTCTCTCTTCCAGTTCATGCCCTTGAAATGAGTTGGGATCTCAAGTTACAAGACCCTACATTTAAGGTTATATTTAACCACCAGTCCAGGCTGGTTACCAAAGCAAGTACCTGCCCACATCTGCACTAGGATGCAGAGAGAAATCATTTGTTGAAAAGCTATTATACAATAATGTCTTATTCTTAACTGTACATGTCTTGCCTAGCCAGGAAAACAGGTGGCACACAAGTGGTTGGCTGTCAAGTCTTATTTTTCAAACAATGGACTGACTGTGATTATCAGTTAAACATCTAGCTAGTTTAGATGACAACCTTGAGCTAGGTTAAGAACTTTTGAGAATTTAAGAAAAGTCACTTTTATCCAGTTGACTTGATAAAAGTCCACATATAAAAGTCTACGTATATATTAAAGGTAAAGGGACCCCTGACCATTAGGTCCAGTCGTCACTGACTCTGGGGTTGCGACGCTCATCTCGCTTTATTGGCCGAGGGAGCCGGCATACAGCTTCCGGGTCATGTGGCCAGCAGCGCACGGAAACGCCGCTTACCTTCCCGCCAGAGCGGTACCTATTTATCCACTTGCACTTTGACGTGCTTTCAAACTGCTAGGTTGGCAGGAGCTGGGACTGAGCAACGGGAGCTCACCCCGTCGCAGGGATTCGAGCTGCCGACCTTCTGATCGGCAAGTCCTAGGCTCTGTGGTTTAACCCACAGTGCCACCTGCGTCCTTCATGCCTGACGTTACGTGTGCTTAATTTGGAGACAGGTCCTGTGGTGCACACTGTGGATCTACACACAAGTGCATAGTCTTGCATCCTAAGAACATGCTGTGTTTAAAATCTGCAGGGCAGCATCAGGAAAGGTCACCTGCAGCTTTCCAGTCTGTTGTGTGCAAATGACACAGCTCTCTCTCTCTCCATTCCAATTCAATCTAGGGAAGTTCATGGAGGTTCTGAACGATTGTCGGTAATCTCAAATAAGGGTGAGCAAATGGAAGCTTAATCCAGACACAACAAAAGCAGTCAGGGTTAGCAGAACCACTGATCTGGAAATGGGGATACAATCTATTCTGAATGGGAGAACACTGTCCTTGAAGAAGGCTTCACAGGCTTGGAAGTGCTCCTGGACAAAGCCTTGCTCCAGGATGTAGCTGTGGCCAGGAGTACCTTTGGTCCAGCTGGATCTAGCATGCACTAAAGTTTCTGTAGCACACTCTACTTGGATAGTGGCCTGGTTCACATGTCTTGCTCAGCCAAACCATGACTTAGTGAGACATGCAAACCAGGCCTTTGTCTGGAAGGTTCAGAGGGACTTCAAAGCAGCTGCAAGGCTTTGGGTTGAAGCCAATCACCAGAAGGATAAAACTCCTTTGTTATAGACTGCTAGTCTATTTCTGGACTAGTTTTCACTTTTAAATCCCTAAAGGGTTTGGAACCAGAGTATCTGAGGAATTGCTTCCTTTTTAATTTGATCAGTATTATCTGAGGTTTCACCGTATTTTATGTTTATTAGTCTGAAATACTACATTTTAAAAATTATTTATAGAATATGAACCAGCTTGAAGACAAGAGACAGGCTGAAAATATTTTAATAAACAAGAGTCCTTGTTGGCTGCCAATAAGTTTCCAGACCCAATTCAAAATGCTGGTTTTGACCAATAAAGCCCTAAATGGCTCAGGACTGCAATACCTCATGAACTCCCTCTTTCCATATGAACCGACCCAGACCCTGCAATCATCATTTGAGGCCTTTCTTCATGTGCCTCCTCCATGGCAGGTTGTGGTTGGCAACGTGAGAACAGGCCTTTTCTGCAATGGCTCCCCATTTGTGGGAGGTTCTCCCCAGGGAGGTTCATTATACCCCTTTAGGCACCACGCAAAAACATTCCTCTTCAACCAGGCTTTTGGCTGATTAACTTCCTATACACTTTTAAATATGTTTGTGGAGGGAGAGGGAGTTATTTGTGTGTGTTTTAAAAAATAATAATGTATTTTGGGTTTTAATCTTGTATTTTTATGTTGTAAATAGCCTTGAGATCTATGGATGAAGGGTATTTTTATTATTGTAATTATTATAATTATAGCTAGGGAGGGTAGTAGGCCTTGGCATTTGATATTCCACAGCTCTTGACAGATTTATGCAGTAACAAGAAACTTATCTCAATGTTTTCAATGTTGCTTTTAAAAATACTGAATCAACAGGGCTCTATTGAAAAGCATCTTAAGGCTATAATTCTATACCCACTCACCTGGGACTTAGCCTCATTAAACTCAACAGAACTCACCTGAGTAACTAAGGATGTGCTGGAAGACAGCAGAAACTAGCTGAAGCCCCACCCCACCTCTTTTGGGTAATCTGGGTTTTTTATGATTTACAGAGAATCAGAAAGAGCTGATTAAATGACTTGGTGATTACTTATTATGTCCTTGGAAATTATTTATTACCAAATATGCATAGCTGAATTATGTTATATATTAATGCCAATTGTTTTGTTATATATAACTGCAACAAGACACCAGATATGAGAATGATGGTATACTGAAACATATAAATAAATTATAAACAAATGTTCTACACAATTTTCATTCACTAAATTTGAAGTAATCAAAAAGCCCCTTCAAATTTAAGTACAGACTAACCAGAATTCAGATTACATTTTAATAAAAGCCCAATAATTCTTTAAAAAATAAAAGCTTAATAAAATCATATCTTATTATCCATACTTCAATTTCTTTGTGCTGAACAGTCCTGTGATTTGGTTCCCGAAATACAGGAGAGGTAGTGGAAAAGTCTAGAAAGTTATAAGAGGGATAAAATAACATTCAATAAACAGGTCAAGTCAGTTGGCCGTGTAACCTTTCAAAACATTTGCACAGTTTTGTTGTTGTTGCTGTTTTTTGTTTTGTTTTTTTTGCAATGGGAACAGTTTTCGCCGGCAGGCACACAACATAGCAAGCCTTAGGAAATGCACAATCATGCTTCAACTGTAGCATAAAAGCTTTTGTATATTAGGCCAGTATGGTTTCACATTCTGACTTACAACACCAGCAACACACATCCTTCCTTTTTCTCAAGACTGTGTAGAATTCTGGAAACATACACATAACATCTTCTGTCACATCAGACATTCAGTCTTCCAAGTTACACCAAGAGAGTGGGCATGGGAAGAGGAACAAGCGTATGCAGATGTATAAACACAGCTAATGCTATGTTAAATAGGTCATGTACATGTACAGCAGCGGCACACCAGGAATTCATGGTAAACTAGACTTGTATAAACTGACGTTCTTTTAAGCATGATGCTCCACATGGCGATGTTTCTTTTACACGCCCAATCATGCTTAAATACAACCTCAGAAAGCATAATTTGAGGGAAATAATATAAACATGGACATATGGACATATATTCCGCAGGCAATTACTCTAAGAGGCAAGTCCCTTTGATTTAAATGACTCCCTTCCAAATAAGCTGATACAGGTCTGGTGGGTGTAAATTTGGCCCTTGCTTGTCCAGTGTTAGTGGACATTTTTTTCAGCTTGTGCAGCTCAAGGACCTGGGCAGGATCCTTGGAATATCTGTCAGATCCTTGCTCTTCCTGGTTCATTGAAAAGGCCAGCGAGGGACTGGCTTAGAAGATGAAGGGAGTGGTCAATGCCTGTTTTATAGTGGCTTCATTCCTTCTGGAGGAACAAGCTGAAACTTAACCCAGACAAGGCAGAGGTGCTCTTGGGGTCAGTCAGAAGGCAGAACAAGGAGTAGGGATTCAGCCTGTGCTGTATGGGGTAACACTCCCCCTGAAGACACAGGTTCATAGTCTGGGTGTGCTTCTGGACCCAGCCCTGAGCACGGATGCCCAGGTCACTGTGATTGCAAATTCTGCACCTGCACAATTAAAGCTATCACATTAGCGGCACCCATTCCTTGAGATGTCTGATTTGGCTACAGTGACACACGATGTGGGGCTGCCTTTGAAAAGCGCTCTGAAACTTCAACTGGCTCCAGGAGCTGCAACCAGATTCTTGACCAGGGGCAGGTTATAAGGAGCATACGGCTCCCTTGCCACAGCAGCTCCAACTACCTACCAGTTTCTTTCTAGGCACAAGGCAAATTGGTGGTTATTACCTATGAAGCCCTACACGGCTTACGTCCAGGCTATTTGAAAGAGAGGATTCCCTCATACAAACCTGCCTGGGTTCTGAGGGGGAGATGCTTCTCTCAGTTCTACGACTCTCACAGGTAACGGGGGAGAGCCTTCTCAGTGGCTGCTCCCAGATTTTGGAACCCCCTCCCTAGAGAAGCTACATTGGCTCCTTCCTTGTTGTCTTCCCCTCTGCAAGTGTAGGGCTTTTGGGAACTGACTGCTTTTAATGAAAGGGATAGTGCTGTGCTGCTTTGATTGTAATGTTTTGTGCATTTTTAATAGATCTTAATTCTATTAATATTTAATCGTTTTTTAAAAATTATCTCCTCCTCCCCCACGTATATTTTTAGCTGTTCGTATTTTATCTGTAAGCTGTCAGGCAAAAAGGTGGGAAATAAATAAATAGCTTGCATAGGATTGTACCATGTGGCATTCTTAACTGGGAATAAAACCCTTCAACTCTAGCAGAACATACCTATGAGGGCCAAATCAAACATTATATTAAATGCATGATGGGAAGGTAGTCTCTTGTGATGCACAGGGAATGAGGGTGGCTCCAACAGGGGCCTCTCTCCCACAGCAAACAACAAGCAGCTCCAGGGTCTGTGTGGTTTTTTGAGGACTGCAGCACTACTAGAAAAGGTTCAGCCCTCTCCCTGTACATGGCTGCACTGACTCAATTCTCATCAACAAATTTAGCCCTGTTACCTTAACATCACATGAATCAGAAACCATTTCGGCATTTGTGCCAAATCATTTTGTTTGCTTGTTTATCTGACCTCTACAGATTAGCATCTATAATTACATTTATCAGATTCTTTCACCCAAAGTAGGACAGCAACTCTGGAAAGTCATACTACAACAAGTCAGTTAGACACAGTGGAATCTGCCTTCTTTGCTGCAGACTCACAGCTGCCCATAATAAATGAATCCTGTACAAAAGGAAAATAAAAATGCATTGGAATGACCTAACAGCACTTTTAAAATAGTTTTCTAATTTGTCATGAGCAGCAAGCGGTACTTGTATTAATGCATTTTGATGCCTTCCTTTAAAGTTGTTCTATCTTGCATTCTTTCTACAGGATATACATACACCAGAACAATTTAGGCCACTCTTCCCCATTATGGGCATGTACAGCAAGAACTACGCTTCTGCCAGTGGCTTTGTAAATGAGAGAAATATCATACCTTTCGAGGTATATTTCTGTCGAAGTCTGGAAACTTCACCACCCTGAGTGCCTTTCCCACCCAGAGGACAACCACCGTAGCCAACATCTGTGAAAGGAACAAGAGAGATCACTATTTTGCCTCTCCCTCTCCCGGCCCAATTAGAAATTTCCTTATTCAAAATTTCCAACTAACCTGGCCTAGTCCCACACACAGCGAAGAAGGAAATCTGTAACAAACAGCAGACAAATTAAACTAAACAGTGGCAACCTTCAGCGAATCATACATAATGGAAAAAGGCTAGCCTTTGGCAGGAAAAGTTGTTTGTGGCTCACTCTCCTGCCTCAGATATAACGAATATATGGAACGGTAATAACCAAGAACTCAATGTATTTAAAAAATCATTTGCCTCCAGCAACCAACACTCTTGCATGCTGAACTGTATTTGCATAGCAGTTAGATGGCAGCATCAGTTGCTTCTTTTAACGTGTCTGTTCTGGAAGTAAACACACGTATACACAAAGTGTACACAGTAGGAGGGACATTTTTTAAAAAACAAATGGAGAAGGGAATGTTTAACTGTTCCAATAAACCCTTTAAAACTGGGTGCCACGAAGAAGCAAAGCTGAACCCCAACATTCGCGTTATTGAAAATTATGGGGCTACACAGTGCAAAGCTCGCTGAGTTCAATGGAGCCAACAGGCTGAACAGGTACAGAATCGCAGCCTTGTGCTCTCTAAGCTAAATACTCCTTCCGTTTTGGGGATGGAGGTTTGAGGGCGCCTGGCAACTTCTGACCAAGCCACCTTATCTACACGCGGCCTTCATAGATGTATCTTGGGGGGGGGGGGCGGAGGCGTGCGCTATGCCCACTGCAAATGCCCGTGCCTGGAAGTTGGGAAGAGCGAGAGGAAGGCACCGCCACCACCCCGCGCTACTGAACATGGAGGCTTGTGGAGCGTTCCTCCTCCGAAAGCAACTTGGGAGCGGGCTCTGCAGAAGCAGCAGCAGCCACAAAGCCGAGTCCTCGCGGCCGCCTGCAGCTCAGCGCCCACGCCGGCCTGCTCCACCTCCTTTCTCCGCGCGAGTTAATCTGTAACCCGGCCGGCGCTGCCCCTCTACTTGGCGCCGCCGGCGGCGAACTTTACCCGGAGCTCTCCCGCCCACCTCCCTTACCCGTAGCTGGTGAGGACGCTCTTGTTGACCACGACGATGAGGAAGGAGCTGAAGCCGTAGAAGGCAGCCGCCAGCAGCTTGAGGCAGACGGTGAGGCTGGGCGCCGCCGCCATGCCCGGCTCCTCATCTCCGCGAGCTGCTGCTGCTGCTGCTTCTGCGGTGGGGGCTTCTCCCTTCACGCCAGAAGCCTGACGTCTGCGCGCGGCCGCCGACATGGTTGCAAGCTGAACGTCAGACGGGGCGGAGCGGGACGCGGGCAGCATCGAAGCCAGGAGAGGCTGGGCCCAAGGGGGGCTGCCCGACGGCGTGCAGGGAGGGCGCAGCAGCCGGAGGAGGAGCGCGCAAAGCCGTGACGCGCCAGGGGCGCAGCGGGGCTCTGCTCCTCACGCAGCAACATGCGAGCCCGGCGTGTTGTTCTTCTGAGCTGCAAGGGGGGTCGTTCTCTCCCAGCCCCGAAAGAGTAGGCTGCGTCCTCCTGCGCGCCTAAGTCGCTCCCCTGCCCGGGAAAGGGCGGCGTCGCTTCAGCCAAGCCACCGCGTCGGAACCAGTTCTAAGACACAGAGCCAGCGAGGCACGCGACAGAATTTCCCCGAGCGCGCAAAGGGTGCCCTTATTTTTTGCTCCTAGCCACAGTGCGGGGCTAACGCCACCACGAGAAGCCCAGGTGGGGGCGGCAGGGTAGCAGGGAAACTAAGAGTCTCTTGTCTCCCATCACGTGTTGAGAAGGGATCACGTGCAGCGCCGCCAACACGCTTGCGAGCCACGTCTGTCGGGGGCGTGAGAAGAGGCCCTTTGCGCAGAAATAGAAGTTCATAGTGCTCCTTCCTGCGCTTTATCGCGCCGCGTGGGGGTGGGCAGGCCCCCCAATCAAATTAACGAATAAATAAAAATACCAAACTAACTCGGTCCTGGGAGCCCCCAAACATGAAGTTTGCCGCCCCCCAAATCCTGGCTATGCCCATACCGCCGCCCACCCCCCTAATATGATTGCTTTATAAAGGATGCAACTATAAGGTACATGGAAGACTAGCTTAGCAGTTAATATAAAAGTTACAAAAGTTTTTTCATTTTACATATAAGTAGCCACAGGTGTTTCCTTAAGTACATAGGTGGTTCATATTAGGTGGTTAGCATTAAATGCCGAATTGAAGAGGTATAGCTATTACTTTACCAATTTCCATGACTGCATAGTGGTAATTATTCCCATATGCACTCACTAGAATTACTTTATCTTTTTGGAGCTCAGGGACTGCTCCAGATTGGTGGGGGTTGCAACATGTCATTGATGCAATGATAATACATTAATGTTGGATTTGTACAGAACCATTCACACATTCCACTTTGCGAGTTGTTCTGCTTTACTTCCCCCAAAATAACATGTTAATTGCTATCTGGAAGGACACTCTTATGCTGAAGAGAGCCAGTGTGGTGTAGTGGTTAAGAGCGGCAGGCTTATTCGATCCACTTAGAGGTTTGCAGTCTCTCTATGTACACATGCAAACACACACCTCTATCCTGGTAAGTCCAGAACATCACAATTCCAAGAACACATTCCAGCCATGAAAAAACATCAAGGGTGTGTCATTGGGAGGTGCATGACCTGGGCATAGCCGCAACAGTGAGATAATAGAGGGCTGGAGGTCTGCACTTGGCCTTTGGGCTGAGGTTTCCCACCCCTCATTTAGAGCTTTAAAGGCCAGGACCTTGAACTGAGTTTGGATGCCACCTAGTAGCCAGCAACACTCTTTCAATAATATGGAGTATGCACCTAGGAATTCACCAGGCAGCTTTGGTTAACCTATTTACTAGCCTTCACTTTCCCCTCTCGGAGTGGAAATTAGTACTAGAATGCCAATGCAACATCACATTTTGTGAGACTCTGGCGAAACATCAGATGGCACATGGCATTTGCTGCTTCCGTGCATCTGATATTCTACGGCCAAGCTACTATATCATTCATAATAATAATAAAAAACTACGTATTGACAAAGATACCTCCCTCACTGGTTGCAATCCCTTTGGACTACTTTGTGGCAACAGATTTGGAGGAAGTGATTATTGTACAGATTTATTATGCACTTCACACAACAGTCATTTCAGAGGTTGAAGCTACTTTTCATTACCCACAGGTAACAGGTTCTGCATGCTCGGATCCCTATGGGATTCGGAGACATCGAATTCTGCTGTTGGTATGCTTATAACTGGAGCGTGTGCAGACCCAGCGCTTTGCTCTTCTGAACATGCGGTCAATTCTGATTTCTGGGGCTCAAGGCTACTATTTACTTCTTCCTGAAAGCTCCTGAGTGATAGTGATGATGTTGGCCCAATTAACCTCTCACTGTCTTCTTGGGCTGGGGACTGGGCTGAGACTTCCATGTTGCTTGCCCTGTTTTCATCCAGAAAAGGTTTCTGGTGTGAATTATCCTGGTGCTTCACTTCAGACTTGCTGCTTTCCACTGATACGATTTTAGCACAACTATGAGATGAGCATGAACTGCGAGCTGAAGGGACAGAGTTTTGGTGGTTAGCGAGTTTATTTCCAGATCTTGGAATTGGAATTGGCTTTGAGATGGGGATGTAGTCCACAAAAAGCACTCTATCCTTCTTACGGGGTTCTTCGGGGGAAGCTAACTCCTTCTCAAAAAAGTCTGGAAGTTGGGATTTTATTCCTGAAATCAGACTTCTAGATGAAATAGTACGGTATATGGCCAGCGTTGGATTCTCTCCACATACCATAAGGCCTTCTTTCTGACGCTGAGGCATGTTTGTTGAAATACTCCTTTCAGGGACCGTATGTCTGCTGAAAGTTTTTGTGACACTTGCACTCATCTTCTGAACAATCTCTTTCTGAGAACTTGTGAAGATATCATCACATGGTGTTTTCTTCACAGATAAAATCTGAACAGCGATGCGTTTTGGTTTCCCAGACAGGGCTGGCTTTTTCTTCCTCTTTGTAGTTTCATTTGGGGGAGAATTTTGTTTACTTCTGGTGATTGCAGTAGATTCATTATAGTTATTTTGTAGGACCGGGTTTAGCTGCATGCATATTTCACCACTCCTATTCACACCATAAAATGCTCCTTCCCCATACATAGAAAGACATGTATTCAATGCATGCTTCTTTACATACCCTTCATTGTGGCAGTAGACAGGAAATGATTCACTTGACTTCTAGAGAAAGGAGGAGAGAAATGTTAAAACCTTTCACACCAACAAAACTGATATATTCATACACATGTAGAATTATATAAACACAGAAAACTGACTTATACTAAATTTGAATATTGGTCCATTTAGTCCAGTATGGTTTACACTGACCAGCAACAAATCTTCAGGATTTTAGGCAGAACTCTCTCGGAGTGCTCCGTTGGAGATGCTAGGGATTAGACCTGGGCCTTCTGTACACATATGCTCTGCCTAGCTCAGTGGCAGAGCTCATACTTTGCTTGCCTGGGGTTCAGTTCAGTCCCTGAAAGTCCTGGCTGCTGCTCCAGACATTACAGCAGAATAAGAGAAAGAGCTTTATTAAAGCAGAGTACAGTACAGGTGGAACAGCAGAAAGGGGTTCACTCAATCCCAAAGCTCCTACAAACAGGATGGAGGAGTTAACCGAGTTAGGAGTCAGGTTAGAATCCCAAAGTCCAAGACGGGGGCATGAAGTACACAACCATATGAGAGCAGCGAAGGTGTCCCAACAAGTTCTCCTGCCCACTTGGCAAGCTTTATTAGCTTGGTGAGAATGTCTAGCTTGTAGACATGCACTCTGCTAGGGCAAGTGAGTCTGTTCTCACCAGCAGAGGCATGGTCTGACCCTGGGAGTGCTTATTAGACCTGTGCCCACTAAATTCAGTTCAGCCACCTCAAGTCATAGCTCTGAGGTCTCTCCAGCCACCATCAGCACAAGGGTAGGAAGCAGCTAGAACTCCTGTTCCAGCATTGTTGTCTGCCAGGGAAGAGCTTTCTTCAGAAAGGCTTTGCTCTACTGTCTCAATCGCCCCTCCCCATTCCTCCAGTCTGCCATCCCAGACCTGAACCCAAAGGCACTAAGAGTCTCATGACATGAACATATCCAGGTAGGGATAGGAAGGACCTCTGTCTGAAACTCTGGAGAGCTGCTGCCAGTCAGTGTAGACAATACTGGATTAGATGGACCAGTGATCTAACATACTGAGTCATACTAAAGCAGTTTCCTTTGTGCATGACCCATTCTTCAAAGAGCTCATACTAGCATTTCAGCTTCACAATGACCCCATGAGATGGGCAAGGCTGTGAGATAATGACTTGCCCAAAAATACACATAGCTTAGTAGCAATTTGACTGAAACGAGATTTCCCACATACAAGCTCAGCATTCTCAGGCACTGTATGACGCTGGCCCCATTTCTGTATTTGTAGTATTAGTAAGATCCAATCTATATGCTTTGAAAACACATGAAGTCATTTGGGTGGGGGGATAGTACTTTGTAAACGAAGTCTTCTGATTGCAATGAGGGTTTAATTCAGCAGTAAAATCAATCCCCGTATTTTGTGACACATTTCACTCAGCTCCTATAAAAACATTATATCTGTGGGCTTAGATGTCAGTTAAGCCAGTTGCTAAAGGTCATGTGAATATGGTTAAGATAACATATAACAAGGCAAGACTGTAAAAAAATTGTATATTACCATCAGCATTAGTTGAACAGAATGCTGATTAGCTGCTATCCAATGGGAAATGGGACTTTCTGTGTGGTGTTAGTCCTACTCAGAATAGGCCTATTGAGGTTAGAAACATGACTTGGTTCATTAATTTCAATTGTCCATGCTTAGCAGTAGTTGGTCGAATACACATCCCCATTTAAAAAAAGAGTTTTAAAATATACAACAAAAAATGTATTCTTTTGGTCCTTCAAATAGGAATAAGAGGGATAGTTGCACTGTGAAGTCTATTGGTTTATGATGTATTTTAGCAGCCTCTTGCCTAAGACAGCTACTGATTTAACTGATATATTAAGCCACAGGGATTTCCATTTTTGTCAACCAGTTCTTCATAAAGAATTCTCTTGCATTCTGTAATTAGCAATGAGAATTCTTTCAAACCATGTAACCTGTTTTTCCAGTGGATATCTTAACATTGGGATCAGAATGGGAAATTCTTAAGGTAACTACTTTCTTAACCTATAGAATTTTTTTAAAAACCCATTAAACAGGTGTAGTGGTAGCGGTGGAGAGATGATATTACCGGAAAACTGTCACATTTTGGCCTTGAACTGCCAGCTCTGATCACTTTGGCATTTGGTTTTTCTATTTCATCCTCAATGCACAGAGGTACAGAAACCTTCTTTTTCAGTACTGCATCCTCAAAGTGGGTAAAAGTCTTAATATTTTTTTCCTCATTGGTGAAATCATATTTCCAAAGAGCGTCTCTGCATTAAAAAAAAAGTGATAGTAATAAGTGGTCACCAAACCATTAAATAAGCAATATTACTGCATATTGCTAGTTCCAACCCTGATATTACATTCTTCAAAAGTAATGTGTTATCAGCCCAGTCCTGTGGAACACTCTGCCAGTTGAGATTCAGTGAGGGCCTTCTGTGCCCAGTTTAAAAAATCTGCTAAAAACATTTCTATTCTGTCAGGCCTATGCAGGCAATTAAGAATACATTCCCACAATGGTTTACTGATGTTTGCTTTTCATTCCTTTTATCTTTTAACTTGTTTTTTAAAAAAACTTTTTATGATTTTATTGTTTGGTTTGGTTTTTATATTGTTGTAAACCACTGTGATATATTTTTTATGATACAGTGGTATATAAATGTCTGTGTGTATGAATGTATGTGTTCAGATAAGGCCTTTTGCAAGAGCACCAGATCAATTATTCACCTGGTATGCTTCAAAGCCAGTAGTAATACTACTATTAACAACAACATGCTTTTTCAATGTGTCAAGCACCTTGCACATGTTACTCTCAGTCATTCTTACTACAACTCTAGGTCACTGTCATTGTCCTCCTATTGCATAGCAGTTCAGCTGCCATGGCTGAGCTGTAATCTAACTTGGGAATGTTCTACATCTACAACTCTCCCACATTTTTTAAATATATTCTCATTTTTCCATAGGTGCATCCAAGAAACAATGAACATAAAGCAGTTGCCTTGTCTTCTTGTTTGCATCAGAAAAATTGTCGTGAACGCAACTCAGGGTCTGAGGGAGAAACCACACAGATCAAAGCAATAGTACCGGTTTTCAGAAATACTTTATTAATTCCATCTATTCGAGTGCTCTCGATTTTATAGCACATTCACACATACTCTGCAGGGATTTGGCTGCCAAAGACAGCTGCTCTGTCTAATCAGATGGCCAGTTCAACTTTACTGGGTGAGTCTGGAGAAGAAGAAAGCTGCTCCCTACCTACTTGCTATCCACGCTATGAATAATTGTAAAATATTTTGTCATATTCCCAATTTTACTTGGCTTTTTATTTTAACCACAAAACCCCAAACCTGAACCTGCAGTCCTTCTGTATAGTCCAACAGACATCAAAAGCCACATAAAATAATATAGTAAAGGTATTCTTGATCCTGATGTCAAACAGATCCCAAAAAATGTGTCCTGTAAGCCTCATAAAAGGGAGGAGCAAGTATATTGGAGTTTCATATGCCCCATGGATTCCACATTCTTGGGCAAACAGGAGCATTTTTCGTACTCAAGCTGTGGCACTTTGATAGGCTCTGAACAATTCCATATATGTTAGTAGGAAATAAAAGTGAGATTGCCAAAGTGCTCTTTTGTAAGTATATATTTTATATTTTGTCATAAGTTTTATTTATTTTCTGACAGAGTATTATTTTCTTGGAATCAAAAGGGAGGAAAAAGACTTATTAGCTTAGCTTTCAACATATAATTGAAGGAAATTTATTCTGTAGGGGGACTGAGATTTCCATGAACCATGGACTATAAAACAAAGACATGTAAAGACCCACAAATATTATTAGAGAAGGCATAAAAAGAACAAAGTATTTATAGAAAAGTGTTCTATATTTGTTACATATTAGAACCATAAGGTACAGGATAAAATACAGTCATATGATGAACAGTGGTACCTCGGGTTACATACGCTTCAGGTTACATACGCTTCAGGTTACCGACTCCGCTAACCCAGAAATATTACCTCGGGTTAAGAACTTTGCTTCAGGATGAGAACAGAAATCGTGCAGCGGCAGCGGGAGGCCCCATTAGCTAAAGTGGTGCTTCAGGTTAAGAACAGTTTCAGGTTAAGAACAGACCTCCAGAACGAATTAAGTACTTAACCCAAGGTACCACTGTATTGGTTGTTGTGTTAAATGAATAGTTGGGAAATATTATCTAAATATATTCTGAAATAATGATACTGTATCAAAATAGTATTTACTGATTTTTATTCAATTGTTTTTATGGGAATTTGTTGACTTTGCATTTTATGTGTCCCACTAGTAATAAACAAAACCACTAGCTCTACACACACACATACACACTTACATATTACTAATTTCTTATGGCAGGGCATCAGGAGAGGGATAGGGAAGAGAGCAATATAAAACTGCTACAAATGAAGGTCCTCTCCCCGCTACTTTATATAACCTTCTATTCTATTTCTGAAATTTCGAGGATAGTGCCCATGCTAATTTTAGCCAAAATTGCACCACCCAAGCACAAAAGGGGGAGGTATGGGCAGAATCTGGAGAATCCCAAGGAAGGCACAAGTAAAAAAAATATCAGTATCAATAAATCACTGCTCACCCACCCACCTGCACTGGCCTCCTGTCTCCCTGCCTCTGTCTCCCTCCTCTTTGCCTTCCAATGCTGTTGCAATGTGGTCCACAGTGCCATCTGTCTGTGGCCAAGCACACTACAGCAGTATGACACCCTTGCATTTTTATTATATAATAAATTATATGAGCTTTCATTTATAAAAAGTAAGCCTCTAGCCCTACTAGAAAGAACATTATAAAGCAAAATATGCAAGCATCTTTCTAAGCAATTTCTGTGAGCTAGTCTGGTTGCTCCTGCCTTTCAGTGTTTTTAGCCAATGAGTGAAGTCAGAACTATGATTGATGAGAGATATTTGGACGCAAGTCCATAAGAATCCTTGTGTTTTTTTCCTATTGGGACAGAACACTGGATGTTGGAAGCAGCTTTATTCTTTTACTGGGCAATTATTATTATTATTTATTGAATTTATATACCGTCCTATAGCCAGAGGTCTCAGGGCAGTTCACTGAATAAAATCAAAATATAAAACCCCATAATCAAAATAAAAGTTGCAATCCCTCAAAAACGCCCCATTTTAAAAGGGCATAGGAAAATACTGACTCCTTACTATATTATCTACAAAAATTTAAAAAATAAAAAATAAAGTATGCCACTCTGCATTCTAGTCTCCTTCTCTCCAGTGGCTACAGGCCTAAGACAACTCCTCTTAGGAATCAATCCCCTGTGTAGTTGAACACAAGTAGGACTTGTGCATTGGTAAAACATGTGGTAGACAGGCTAGATTAAGATTGGCTGAAACCTTGAAGCTATACTAATTTGCAGGGGTGGAGTATCCCCCAAAATGGACCTTTATATATACATTTATATATAATCACTTTGGTTAAAGGAACCAAAATTTGATGTCTGATACAAGCACCACATCCTCCTTTGTAGCCATTTTATGCCTCCTTCTACATCTTCTCAACAGCCATGTGAGGGCAGTTAGGCTAAGAGTTGGTGATTGACCCAAGCAAAAATGAAAAGGGATTGTGAAATATGAAACTGCACCTGCACAGAGTATGCTCTTTTTATCCAAGTTGTCAAAGTGCTTTTTGATTGTGTTTTGGTGAGAGCTGTGAAAATGCACATGCTTTTTTTTGTAGTCCCTGAAAGCTTACATAGTAGTACATTTGTTACATCGATTAATATTTTCCGGCACTGTATTTCATGCATTCCTTCTTGGGAGAAGGGGGCCGCTATTTGGGGAACCGCACAAGGGCCCCCAATTTGGTTTTAATTTGGTGTTGCAGCTCATACAATAAAGATATGACTAAAAATAAAGAAATCAGATCAGGTTATAGCTAACTTGTGGCAGCCCAGATGTCACTGGGCTCGAACTAGCATTAGCCACAGCCGGCACGGCCAATCGTCAGGCAAGATGGGAGCTGTCGTGCAATAACATCTGTAGGGCCATAGCTTAGCCACCACTGAGTTAAATGCTATGCTAATGCATTATAACAAGAAATCTATGTGCACTATTATTCCTTGATTCTTAATAGTTACCTTTTGTTCAGGTTATCTTGTAACGAATGGACATTTGTACAGGATTTGACTTTACCCTTTCTCTTCAGTTCCTGATCAACTCCATGTTTGGCTTCATCATAAACACCTGAAATGACAATGAAATTTATTTCATCTCACAAATACAATGGCATGGACAAGATAAAAGTGGCTTTTCACAGAGAACACTCATAGTAGCTTATATTAATTAATAACTTGAAGTCAGATAAAGTAGAGAATATGAGGGTACAGGGTAGCACCGCTGTGTTTCTGTGGTTGGTCTGAGAGCTGATTCAGATACGAAAGCTCAGCACGGAGCCTCTGTCATTTATAAACTGCTTATAAGCTAGCCACAAAGAGAACCTCCATACCTGCCCTCCATACCTGCCCTAAACTACGGTTTTTCAATGAAATTATAAGCATCTGGTTTATTTCCATCATAATTACGTATAAAATATAACTAGGTCAATACATTCTAACAAATATTTTATTTTGTACTCAAAAGGTTAGGAAATTTGTTTTAAGAAGTGCACGAGATGTACCGAATAATATATGCAGAAATAAATCTTCGTCTGCTCTCCCAGTTTAGGCAAATGCTGCTGGTTCAAGAACCATCATCGCTAGTTTTCCCAGCCTTTGGGGGCGAAACTCAACAATTGGACTATGACTTTTTCAGTGATGGTCTGTTTCTCACTGAGATGGTTCTTCAAAATGAGGCATTTGTGAGGCCAAAGTGCTATGTAATGGCTACTATGGTTTTTGTTAGTCATTTTTATTATTTATTTTTCTCCAACCTTTTCCCACAACAGCAGTTGTCCGGCCATCCTCACGACTGGTTCCTGTAAATACACTCCTGGGATAATCATCCATGCCACTCAGAGATTTCCTTTCATCCTGGTTGTTGGGAAACATTTTTTTGTGCATATGTCAAAGCACTTATACAGACTTACAGCAATTATCCTATGCAAGCAATATCACTTTGGGCTACAATTAAATGATATAGAGCCATATGAAAACAACATGTCTTTGATATAATTGACTCAAATTGCAAATGTTCTTTTAATACTTTGAGTTAGGTTTTATCATGTCACATGCAAAATTGTCCCATATCAATTTACACAAGAACTAGTCACATTTCTTCTGTATTCAAAATGCCTCTGTAGTCAACATAAGGCTATATTTTGGGTGGTGTCTCAGGCCTAAAGTGTAGTGGATAGAGTGTTAAACTAGGAATTGGGAGACCAAGATTTGAATTCCTACTCAGCCATGAAGGTCACTTGTGACCTTGGGCCAGTCATTGCCTCTCAGCATAACTTCCCTCACAGGGATGTTGAGAGGATAAAATGTGAAGGAAGGGAAACCACGTATTGGATGAGAATACATGAACACATTAATATATTTTAAAACATGCAGCTTATTTATTCCTCTTTGATCCTATAACAGAGGGTTCTATAAACAGGATTGTGTTGCTAAGGATGATTTCATAGGAAAAATAGCGCGTGGCTCTAAATGTAATTTGTAATTACAAAAATGACTACTTATGCAGGTTAAATATTTGTGAAATAAATATTCAAGAAAGCCTTTGCTATTTCTTTCGCTATTCTCATTTCCTGTCTTTATGCCTATTTGTCCCATTTATATAATCTGCCTTTCTAAATTGCATCCCACATAAGAGGGACAGAGTTGTTTAGTTTAACATTTAATGATTTTTATCTAAAATAATCTTTTTAAAAAATAGTTAGGATTAGCAGGCAACCAGAATTATCGACACTATCCTCCCCAAGGAGAACATTCCTTTCTTCTGCAGACTATTATGGGAACATTTGGCAGTAACACAGAACTGGTGTATTACGCAACACTGTGCATCATTGTTAAAACAACCTAGGCTGCTTAACACTGTCAAAGCCATGCAAATTTCCTCCATCAGTGGTACGGGGTTGCCATCCAATCTAATTGATTTCCTCTTTAATACATCATGTAAACATACATTTTGACCAAAAATAACAATATCTCACTAACCACCACCACCAATTAATTTTTCAGCAAATAAGAACCAGTTGACCCATATACCACACAAGTGTGCTAGATTGTTCAATAAATTATTTTATAGAAACAGCAAGAAAACGCTTGGCAGCCTGGCTGACCTCTGACATTCTCCCAGGTCTTTTCTGAACTTCTGTGGCGGAATGAGCAGATTTAAGTCTTTGTTTTAGTTTCAGGAGCGTGAAACCTCCATCTAGAGCCTCCATGTTCACTGAAAAAAACATAAAAATGTGAATAAATCACATTTTTGATGTTGTCACTAATGTTATTGGTCACCCACAGAACTCAAACCCAGCTCTGGCTCTTCTGTCGCTAGACACAGATCTAGATTCTCTACCCTCATACAAAAAGGGAACTCACTGCCATGCTGTTTACTGCTGCCTGTTTAGAGATTGGCTCCCATTTTAAGGACTCCAAAGGACAATTTCTGACAGGATGGCTAGAAAATGTTTGCGATTTTTGGCTCTTTCTGGGCACCTAATGCAGCACGGAAGGGTTATTAGAGGTCAAACTGGACATGGTCATTTCAATAACGTGTGATCACCATGTAAATAGAAGTGATGTTAATGTAAGACCTCCACTACTCATGCTTCCTTATGGAGAGGTTATGTCACAGATACGGTAGTTAAACCCTTGACAATGTGTTCAATGTTTCAGTTATTTTATAGTGTCCCCACTCAACTTTTATTTTTAAATGCAATTGATATATGCATGTAACACTGTACAAGTTTTGTTGGAACTGACCAATGCTATTTTACTGCATTTTTTAAAAACAAAATTCTATTAAAAAATCAAATTGTACAGCACTGAAGCCCACTGGGATAATTCAGTCTTCAATGGGCAGTATTCGATGACTGTAATCCCATATCCTATATTATACTGCATACTAATATTGACCACATTCTCCTAGTGTGGATCCTTTTGGAGTCAAAATGGTGCCATCAACACAGAAGAGGAAGGTACCATCAGGCTTGGGGGAACCCTAGTTGCAGAAGCATTTTAAAAAAATGGGGGGGGGAGGGTGTGGAATGTTCCAAACCAATTCCCTGCTTTAAATAAAAACAGCAAACATACCTCTCTGATTAGTTGGTTTATGTTTCAGGTAGCTTGGAGCACTAAATAGCCTCACAACAGGTTTCCCAGAGTGATCCTTCCTTTGTGTTGACTGAGATTGGGGCCTAACAGTAATACAATAACAACAGCTGTAAACTACGGGAAACATTATATGACTGGATACGGTTAAATTGCTTGGGAAAGGCAGCAGAAAAGAATGTCAGCATCTTGTCAGCTTTAAAGAGATTGTTTTAATTGACATGTTGGTTTTCACGGGATTACTTTTATTTACACACTAGTTTATTTCTTAAATGTTATAGTCCGTTCTTTCAACATAAAGTTATTTTTTAAAAAATTAAATTATTTTAAAATAAATTTCAGGACAGATTTCAACAAAATCATAAAGCAGTGAACAAAACAACCCAAATGTAACAAAAAAACATTGTGGGTGGGGGCAGCCATGCAATCCTTGAAGCTGGAGACGTGAGGTTGTTGGACAGGATCACCCTGGGTTCTTATTCACTAAATTTATGTCCCATTCTTTCTCCAACAAACTCAAAGCACCAAACCTGGTACTCCCCCTTTTATTTCCCCCCCACTCCCAGTGAGGTAGCTTAGGCCCAAAGCTTAGGCACACATCTCTTACTTTTGGAATGCATGCAAGCATGCATATCACATACATACACAATTGTCACGGCCACCCAGGATGGGTCCCAGCTCACAAGAGACCTCACTCCGTTGCAGTTTATTTACAGGAAAAGTTTATTGAAGATTTCTGCTTCTCATACAGTTCAGCATTGTGGCCGTACGTCTGTCACGTTAGACCGCTGAAGTCCCCTCTGACTCCTCCCCTCTTCCACACCAACTTAATAGCCTGGCTCTAGACCACCTCTTCCTCTCCTTTCTTTTCCGCAGGGTCTTCCTGCCCCCCTGGGTTCCCTCTCTCCGTGACTCGCCTGAGGCTGAATCCTCTGCCGCCTCTTCCCCCCTCCTTCTGGCTTTGGGGCCGGGCTCCTCCCCTGAGCTCTCTCCACTTCCGCGCGCCTCTACGTTTGAACTTGGCGCGCGTACGTTGCTCCTGACCTTTCTTTCGACCGCTACACCACCCTTTGTTCTGCTCTCCACCCTTTCCGGCTGAACACCTTGCTCCAACCCCCTTTCTCTGTTCTCTCCTAATCCTGCTCCCTCCGAGAGGCTGACGACTCCACCCCCTTTACTCCGTTCCAGCTGAGACGCCTCTTGCTGCGTCTGTCTTCCACTGGGCTCCTCTCCGCTTCTCCCTTCTCCTCCCTTTTGCTTGATTAAGGTAACCCCCTTTTGAGAATCCTCTGACTCGCTGCTCAGACTCGTGGATTCCCTTAGAATTCCGTCATCTTCTTCCTCATCCTTCTGCCCCTCCTCCCACTCGCTCTCCGTCTCCTCTGTCATCTCCTCCTCTCTCCCAGAAACCCTGACATCCATCCCCCCCTCGAAGCCCCCCCTTCCCCCCTCCCGCTCGCCGGGTGCAGGTTGAGGAAAACGTGGTTCTTCCGGGGTCGGTTCAGGATACAGGTTGTCCACTTCAACGTTCTCCTCTGGCAGCTCCGTATATGTGTGTTCGAACTCGGGCTCCCCACCCAAAGACATCACAGTCTCTTCCTCCATCACTGTTTCTCCTGGCGCTGCCTGCCAAGGACCTACCATCCATCTCTGACTCCATGCCTCCCTTGGCTGATCCACCCACCAACAAGGGCCTGTCTCCTCCCCCCCCAGTCTCGGATCCCTGGTCGGGCTTGTTTCGGGCGTATGGCCCTCGGGCGAGGAGAAACCCTCGAACGTGCTGTCCGACAAAGTGGGCGTGAAAAGCCAATCATCAAAATACTCCTCGGGCATGGGCTTGTGCGGAAAAAGTGCATGGAACTCCTCCTTCAACAGGGGTTCGTCCAACGCGTAACCCGGCACCCAGCTATTGGCAGAGGCCGGAGTGCCTTCCCTGGCGAGAAAATATTCAACTCCCTCCTCCCCCCATCTCGAGTCCAGTATCTCTGTGACCTCGTTAAGAGGTTCTGGTCTTGGCGATTCCCCCCTCTCAGGCGCCCTCCTACGTGGCTCTGGGGGTGCTCCTGACTCTTGAAACCTGTGTGGGGTTTTGTAGGGAGTGAGCACCGACCTATGAAAGACCGGGTGCACCCTGGAACCCTCCGGAAGGGCTAGACGAAAAGCCACCGGATTGATCTTAGCCTCAACTTGATATGGCCCTAGCTGCCTGTGTCCTAACTTCTTCTTGGCCAATGACCTGGCCGGCATCGCGTGGGCTGCTAACCACACCCAGTCCCCAACCTGGATGTCCTCTCCCGCCCTCCTGTGCTTATCGGCCTGCACCTTATACGCCTGTTTTGCCAGCTCCAAATGTCTCCGCAGCTCCTCGTGCACCTCTTGCAACTCCGCTGCAAACTGGTCGGCATCTTGAGGCCCCCCCCCTCCTGGTGCCGCAAATCTCGGGAAGGTCCTGGGATGACGGCCATTGTTCGCGAAGAAAGGCGTCACCCCGGTGGATGCGTGTTTCGTGTTGTTGTAGGCGAATTCAGCCATCGGCAGATAGTCCACCCACGCCGCAGGTCGCTGGTTGGCGTAGCACCGCAGGTACTGCTGCATGATCGCGTTGACCCTCTCCGCTTGACCGTTGGTTTGTGGATGCCTCGCCGATGTCAGGTTGATTTTGACGTGCAAGATGCCCAGAAGCTTTCGCCAGAAAGTGGAAACAAACTGGCGCCCCCTGTCGGACAAGACGGACTGCGGAAGTCCATGCACTCTGAAGACGTGATCGATGAAGAGCTTTGCGGTCTGTTCTGCCGTCGCCACCTTGGCACAAGGGATGAAGTGCGCCATCTTGGTGAACAAGTCCACCACCACTAACACCGCCGTCTTACCTCTGGAGCTGGGCAGGTCTGTAACAAAGTCCAACGCTACCCTCTCCCACGGTTGCTGCGGTGTCTCCAGCGGTTCTAGCAATCCCGCCTGCTTCTGGTGCACTGGTTTGGACCTCTGGCAGATATCACACCTGGCGACGTAGTCCGCCACCTCTCCTCTCATCTGGGGCCACCAAAAGTCTCTAGCCACCAACTCCATCGTCTTCTCTTTGCCGAAATGGCCTGCACTAGGGGCGTCATGCAATTGTTGCAGAACCTTGGCTCGAAGCTCGTCGGTGGGCACGTAAAGGGCACCCTTACGAGTCAAAAGTCCATCTTGCAATTGAAACTCATCGTTGTCTCGCGACCCTCCGCGTAGTTCCTCCATCTTAGACTGTGCAAACTGATCCCTTTGCAATGCGCGTCGCACCGCGTCCAGGTCGACTGCGATGGTAGCGCACGTCCACGCCTGCGGTGCGAAAATGTGCTTTGCTGCGATTGGAGCTGCTTCCTCCAAGTATTGCGGCTTTCGGGATAGCGCGTCTGCAATAACATTGGAGTCTCCTGGGATGTATTCTATTTTGAAGTCGAAGTCCGCGAAGAACTCCGCCCAGCGCATGTGTCGCTGGGTCTGCAACTTAGCCGTCCGCCAATACTCTAAGTTCTTGTGATCCGTGCGGACCTGCACCGTGTGCTTGGCTCCTATCAAGAAGTGTCGCCACGCTTTGAAAGCTGCATGAATGGCCAACAACTCCCTGTCCCATATGGTATAATTGCGCTCCGTCTTGCTGAGCTTCCGGGAGTAGAACGCACCCGGTCTCCAGTTGCCTTGTGAATCCTCTTGCAAAAGAACGGCCCCAACCGCTCTGTCTGACGCATCGGTCTCTACCCGCATGGGTCTGCCGGGATTCACGTGGAGCAGCTGCTCTTCGGAGGCGAAAAGACCCTTAAGCGTCCGGAAGGACCGCTCCGCTTGTTCGGTCCAGACGAACTTCTTCTTCTTGGAACTGAGGGTGTCAGTGATAGCCGCCGTCGCGTTCGCAAAGCCTTTAATAAACTTGCGGTAAAAATTGGCAAAGCCGATGAACCTCTGGACCTCTTTCCGATTTCGAGGGCTTTTCCAGTCCAACAGCGCTTGAACCTTAGCCCTGTCCATGGCCAGTCCCTCGTCGGACAACTTGTAGCCAAGGAAATCAACCTCTCTGACATCAAACTGGCATTTTTCCAACTTGGCGTACAGCCTGTGTTCCTTCAGCCTCTGCAGGACCTCCCTCACGTCCTTATCGTGATCCTCCGGCGATTCCGAGAAAATCAGGATATCGTCGAGAAAGCAGACACACTTTTTGTAGAGGAGACCTGCTAGCACGTGGTGCATAAATGCTTGAAAAACGTGGCTGCCATTTTGGAGGCCGAAAGGCATGACTCTGTATTCGTATGTGCCCAGAGGGGTGAACATGGCGGTCTTCCACTCATCTCCTTTCCGGATGCGGATGAGATTGTAAGCTCCACGTAGGTCCAGCTTGGTGAAAATCTTGCCCCTCCTGACGGTCGCTAAAAGGTCGTCAATCTTGGGCATGGGGAAAGCTTTGGGCTTAGTCAAGCTGTTTATGAACCTGTAATCCACTATAAGCCTTTTTTGGGGCGTGTCTTTCTTCTTCACAAAGAAAACAGGGCTGCCTCCCGCTGCTTTAGATTCCTGGATGAAACCGCGCTTGAGGTTATGGTCTATGAACTCCCGAAGCTCTTGCATTTCGTCCTCCGACATGGAGTACAGCTTGGCAGCAGGCAGTTGCGCCCCTGGCACTAAATCAATCGCGCAGTCGTAAGGTCTGTGAGGCGGCAACTTGTCAGCTTCCTTCTCACAGAAAACCTCCAAGAAGTCCTGGTACTTGTGAGGCACTGTTTGCACCATACCCAGATGCAACTGCTGCTCGGCTTCTCCTCCCTGATCGGTCTGAAAGCAATGCTGAGCACAATACGATGAACAAAAGGTGATCTGCCGCTGATACCACGCGACCGCGGGACTGTGCCTCTCCAGCCAACTCATGCCTAACACGATGGGCGTGTCCGATAAGTGGGTGACATTGAAACTAATAAGTTCTCGATGGTTGCCAATCTGCATCAGCATGGGAGGGGTTTGCTGCACCACTTGCCCCCCCAGCAACTTCCTGCCGTCTACCGTGACCACGTTCAGAGGCGTCGTTGCAGGCAGGAGCGCCATGTTGTGCTGCTTAACGAACTGCAGTCCCACGAAGTCGGCGTTGCTTCCCGAATCGATCGTTATTGGAACCTCGAGGAGTCTCCCATCAGGCAGCTGGAGTGTTGCTGTGAGCAGAACTGCCGGTTTGGGAGGCAAAGGGTCCACGCTCTGCGGCGATGCTGGGGGCTTGTCTACAGATCCGCCTGGCTGAGCCCCAGGAGCTCTGCTTCCAGCCAGGCACTGTCGTTTCCCTGAAGTCGCTCCCCTGGTTGCACCTCTGCTGTCACAGTTGCCAGTGCCGCAGTGTGCTTCTGGAGCCTCTGGGGGCACTCTTTCGCCATATGGTGCGCACTGTCACAGATGTAACACTTCCTGGTTCCTCTAGGAGGCTTCGCTTTGGCTGCACCAGGGACAGGGCTCTGGGATGGCTTCTGAGCCCTAGCACCACCAATCTCCATTGGCTCCTCGCTGTCCTTCCCCATTGGCGAGGGGTGCGCACGGCTGAAATCCCTGTGCACAAAAGGGAGAGTCCTCGCTTGCGCACGCGCTTGGGGCCCGTCCTCCTCGTGCCACGGACGTCCCTCATGTCGAATTCCAATAGCTAAAACCCGTTGCACCACGTCTTCTAGGGTCTGGGGTCTGTCCCCCCTAGCGATCTCATCCTTGATGGGGGGGCTCAATCCCTCCCAAAAAAGATCTCTGACCGGTTTACTGTCCTTTGGCCAATCTAAGGCGGTGAGCAATGCAAAAAATTTAGAGTGGTATTGGCGCACAGTCGCTTTCCCCTGCCTCAGCCCGTGCATTTGACGGCGCGCAATGTCCACATCCACAGAGGATTGAAAACAAGAATCCATCGCTTTGATGAACGCAGTTGAATTGCGACGGGCCGGTCCATCTTCGCGCCACAGATTGCGTAGCCAAGCCCTGGCCTCCCCATGCAGGCGCGAAACAATGAACCCCACTTTCTCCTCCTCATCTTTAAAATCGTGACGGAGTAAATGCAGTGCATACACGACGTCCGCTCTGAAATTGGGATAGTCTTGCAAGTTGCCATTAAAATGCGGAACCAGGGCACCCCCCCGCCGTCCAAGCGCAATGCCCTCCGCTCTGGATCCTGGGGCCCCCGCCCTGTCCGCGTGTTCCCACCTTGCCTGCAAATCCTGGCACGTCTTCTCCAAGTCGTCATTCTTCTTCTGCGAAGCAATGACTGCCGATGTGAGAGCGGTAACCTGATCCCGCAGTGCAACCAGCTGCTCCTCAGCGCTCATGGCTGCTCCCGTTCGTGAGCTTCGCAAAAAAAAATTTTTTGCTTTCTGAGAGGGGACTTACTGTCACGGCCACCCAGGATGGGTCCCAGCTCACAAGAGACCTCACTCCGTTGCAGTTTATTTACAGGAAAAGTTTATTGAAGATTTCTGCTTCTCATACAGTTCAGCATTGTGGCCGTACGTCTGTCACGTTAGACCGCTGAAGTCCCCTCTGACTCCTCCCCTCTTCCACACCAACTTAATAGCCTGGCTCTAGACCACCTCTTCCTCTCCTTTCTTTTCCGCAGGGTCTTCCTGCCCCCCTGGGTTCCCTCTCTCCGTGACTCGCCTGAGGCTGAATCCTCTGCCGCCTCTTCCCCCCTCCTTCTGGCTTTGGGGCCGGGCTCCTCCCCTGAGCTCTCTCCACTTCCGCGCGCCTCTACGTTTGAACTTGGCGCGCGTACGTTGCTCCTGACCTTTCTTTCGACCGCTACACCACCCTTTGTTCTGCTCTCCACCCTTTCCGGCTGAACACCTTGCTCCAACCCCCTTTCTCTGTTCTCTCCTAATCCTGCTCCCTCCGAGAGGCTGACGACTCCACCCCCTTTACTCCGTTCCAGCTGAGACGCCTCTTGCTGCGTCTGTCTTCCACTGGGCTCCTCTCCGCTTCTCCCTTCTCCTCCCTTTTGCTTGATTAAGGTAACCCCCTTTTGAGAATCCTCTGACTCGCTGCTCAGACTCGTGGATTCCCTTAGAATTCCGTCATCTTCTTCCTCATCCTTCTGCCCCTCCTCCCACTCGCTCTCCGTCTCCTCTGTCATCTCCTCCTCTCTCCCAGAAACCCTGACAACAATGAATACCGGTATGTTCCTGCAAGATAAGGGTTAGTGTAACCCTCAGCAGAAAGGTGGAAGGCATTTGATCCACAGAAATGTTTGTTGGTTCTGTACAAACTCAACAGACCTGCCACGCTAGTAAGCTTTCATTGTGCTTGCAGCACATGCGGGACATAGCTGTCAACCTTCCCTTTTTTTGCGGGAAATTCCCTTATTCCAGCGCCGTTTCCCGCTGCTTCCCGCTGCTATCCTGGACTGTTAGATATCCTGTAGACTTTCCCCGGAACAGGTGAGGCTGCTGATCCCTTATTTTCAAATCTGAAGGTTGACAGCTATGATGGGGGAGCGAGCTGGGCTGAATCCTCCACTTGTTAGCTAGTTTATTGTTGTTGACCAAGGTCCTTGCATTGGAAGACAAGCGAAGGATTGGACACAACATGACAAGTCTCCCTCTGCACCAAAACACTGATAAATAAATTCACCCTATTCATTGTAAAAAACAAACAAACAACCAAACCCTCCGA
The DNA here is from genome assembly GCF_964234715.1 of Podarcis melisellensis. NCBI lineage: Eukaryota > Metazoa > Chordata > Lepidosauria > Squamata > Lacertidae > Podarcis > Podarcis melisellensis. Next base: position 61,892,439 of record NC_138538.1, read on the forward strand.
ACGGTTATAAAAAGATTGAAGCAATAAAATTATTAGTAAAAACAGCAATTTAAAGCATTCAAATAATAATTAAAATAAGCGATAAGCTAAACAAATAATTAAAACACATGTAAAATATTCTACATATCTGAGTAGGCTTGTCTATACAAAAATGTTTTTAAAAGGCACCGAAAAGAGTACAGTGAAGGCATCTGCCTGATGTTAATAGGCAGGGAATTCTAAAGTGTAGGTGCTGCCACACAAAATGACTGGTTTCTTATAAATGCAGAGCAAGTATTATGTAGCACATGTAACAGTCCCAGTTCCACAGACTGCAGCGGTCCAGTATAAATATATGGGATAAGGTGAAACCACTGGTAAACTGGTCCCAAGTTGTTAAGGGGTTTATATACTAATCGTATTGTCTTGAACTTGATCTGGTATCAGACTGGCAACTAGTGCAGGTCTCTGAGCACAGGCGTCACATGCTGACAGCGTCTTACTCCCGTAAGTAATCATCACTCAAATCAATCATTTTATTTGTATGCCGCCTTTCCAAACTTATAACCATGCTCAAGGTGCCTTACAACTTTGTAGAAATCAAAGAACTACAAACGTAACAAAAGTAGTCATAAAGAAAACATCAAAAAGTACACAACCAAATGTGGAACCATTTCCAGATATAAAAATGTGATACAAAATAAAGATGCGAATAATTAACAGCAACAACTCCCACCCCCAACAAACAATACCCCAGCCCAAGATTCTGTTCCGCAACCTCAGCTTTTGTAGCTGGAGTCAGTCAGTGTCCTGCCCTCCCAGGCCAGGTGGGGAAAGGCCTGCAAGGCAGGGAGCAGCTCTTCCACACATCCAAATAGATTTGATTTTTATCCATTCTTTTATTAGACACAAATTTAGACATAAAACTTATCCTGTACCTGCTGCAAATTGTATACATACATTTATTCATAATGATTATGTCCACAAAGTATTTTAAATTGAGCAAGGAATATGACTACATACCTCTTTCTAAATAAGGCCCTTTTTTTTTAATGACGAGAAATTACACTAAATCATAAAGAACCACCTTATTTGTTCACCTTACTTACTAGTGTATCAGACCAGTCCTCAGGGTTCAGGGAGCAATACAAAGCATTCTGAGGAGTCAAGTGGGCAAACTATAGTATGAAGATCGTTCAAGAAGATGGACTTAACTACCAAAAATAAACACCGGTATGAACTTAAGGGGTGGGTGGGTGTCTCACCTTTGTGACTGCTGAACTGCGCTCTGATCATCTTGAATAACATGCTGAGTGGATGGAGTTACAGAAATACTTGATTTTACAGATCGAGACAATTCATAATTCAGATTCAAGTCAAATGTCAGGGGAGTTCTTACACACGGGTTTACCTGTACTCTCCCCAGCTTTCGGCACTGTTAATAAAAAAGATACAGCATTCACTGGTATAGTGTTTCATGCTTTTCACTAAGGGCAGAAAGTTCCAGGGCAGCTTTATGGAATGGTTTGTTTGAGAGCAAAGAGGGCTAGGGGAAAATGGTGTTTTAAGATGTTTACTTTTATACAGGGTGAGTGGGTAGTTAGCAGATAGGCCCTTCTTCAAGGACTCCCACAAAATGAGGTGTGTGTGGGGGGTTATAAGTGAAATTGAAACCCTGGTTGTGGAATGTACTACCAGATTGGTTTGCCTGGGCCTTAATGTTCCATTGCCACAATTTTATTATTTTCCTTTAGCGCTTAAATGTTATTCTTTGCTCTTTGTATTTTATCTGAATTTGGAGTTTGTTTGAACGCTGCTTCAAATTTTATTACCGTATATGAATGTTATTTTAAACCTGTTTGTTTTTTATTATGTAAACTTGGGCACAACTCCTACTGCAGAAGAATATAGATATGTACAAGTGTAAGCCCTCCTTGCATGATGTTATGATGTGGGTCTTCTGGAAAATGTTGAATTGGAAAACCAGGGCAATTTGCCTTGGAAAATTTTCAGTCTGCACTGGAAATTTTTCTGATGCCCTAGAGAGTGGCTTAATTTAGGTTGTTTACTTTAGTTGTATGTAGCAAACAAAGCTAAAAACTTTGGAGGGGCTAAGGTTGCCTAATATTTTATTTGCAATTGTTATCCATCTGTTGTTTCCAGTAAACCTAGGAATCAGAATTTTTTCAATGGAAAAAGAAAGCGCTGGGAAATATTCTGCTCCACATCACTACACTCCATACCCTCTTTTTGTGACAGGGACACTGTATGTGCCTAAAGGCATACAGATGTACAAATATACATGGAGTTCTAAGGGACCACATACAAGAGTTGCTCTTACAACTTTTCCCATGTAGAACCTGCATACTAGGGACTTAGTCTTGGAAACCTAATGAATAATCCATTCACTAGGGTATCCCTATCAATCAAAATGGAAAACTACATTAAACGAAAAGCTAAAAGACTGGGGGTTTTGCCACAAGCACTGATAGCTGCAGGTTACGAGAAAGCCAGAGCAACAATTCGCCAACGAATCTGGGATGTAGAATTTCAGTGTCATGTGAGTGAGATGAATAAACACCCAGAAATCAAAGACAATGGGAGAGGTTTTACCCCAGCAATCTATCTGTCAAAATTACAAATATCTAAATAGAGATGTTCGTTCACCCTTGCTAGATTCAATATGCTGCCACCTGCCTTATTGCAGGTCAGATATGTGGGTAAACTGCAGAGCGAGTCTGCCCCTGACAGAGGTAGAAACCGTCTCTCATGTCTTGCTATGATGTCATTTTTATGAGGATATACGCTCGGTCTTTATCACCCCTGTTATACAGAAAATTCCAAGTGGGTCTGAATCTCAATGCTTAAAATCCCTGATAGAGGATAAAACCTTACTGGATCCCTGAATTCACTAGGGTTTGGTTGCAACTGACAGTTATACCACAAGAAACATATTTCAAATATACACTTTTTGAAGATTGCATGTCTTCCAACCACTAGGTAATCCTAACCTATTTGGCTTCAATTTACTTATTTTTAATCTACAACACCATCTAAAATTAATCTCCAGCTTTGCTAATATAAATACTGTCATGTTTTTCATTGCTTCTGATCTTTGCCTAACAAAGGCACTGTGTTTTGCTTAAGGTTAGAGGCAGGTCTGCATAACTGCTAGCTTTGGTGTTTCCAAAAGTAGGGGTCAAACATTTGCCACAGAATCTTGCATGTAGCCTGTGACCTGCAGCATCTAGCTGAGAGTTATTTAGTCAAGTTTGCAATATCCATTTGGGGACTTTGTCTAAATGCATACCGACATGAAGCCATTTTTGTTGTTGTTCTATTTGTTTTGTTTTCGTTTTAATTCTCTCTGCCTGTTCCCTACTACAGTACATAACATCTAGCCTAGAGTTCAAGAGAACTTGAAAGCTTGTTCCCTATTCTACAACGGTTTGGTTGACCCTAATAAAGGTGTTGCCCAACTTTAGATTTTGATATATTTCAAAACAAAGTCATAACTGTTCCTATGGCTTATATTATACGTACCTCAATTAGCTCATATTTGCTAAGTCTTTTCTTCTCATATTGCTTCATAACATCGAGTTTTACCAGTACTCTCTGGACCATGTTTATTCTTCATTCCCTAGGGCAAAGTTCTTTTTTCTAAAGAAAGAAAGAAAGGGAAAAAATAGCAAGAATGAATCTGCTGCTATTGCTTGACAGAGATTGGGAGTGGTGCACAACCTTTGTAACAATGTAAAAATCTCATTCAGAGATGGGGAAAATAGGGACCAGAACAGGAAGTGTTTAAGCTTTGAAATAAATAAATATCTGCTTATGTTACATGTTTTCCTTTTTGCTCACAGTTGCATAGAAACTGTTTGATCTGCAGGATTGCTCTGAAAGTTTTTCCTTGTTCTAGTCATGAATGGTTTGCAGGTAAGTCTGTGTTCACGGGGGGGGGGGGGGGGGAATTACTCCTAGGTGCTCATAAGACTTCAGCCTTAAAACTGCTATTGCAGCCCTGCTCTGACTGATCAAAGGAGCAGCAACACAACAAGTTGGAAACAGCTACATTGACCAATGTTTTGGCTTTTTAAAAATCTACACACTGTCTGCTGTGAAAGTCACAGAGAAAATGCTGGCCTTCATTATGCAATGTGGGATACAAGCGATTTTTTCTCTCCTGAAAAAGTAGTTACTGTAGTTGTTTTGTTAAATGTATATTCAAATACCAGAAATTTAATCTGCTTTTTTCCAGTTTTACTGAAAGCTTCCACCCCACTTTTTAAAAATAAGATTCTCTTACAGAATAACAGAAAGCTTCTATTTTTTATTCATATTCCTCTCGGAGTTCAGGATTTCATTGTATTTAGCAAAAAGAAAAGAAAGGCTGAATCAGTATGTTTTACACATCTTTCAATTAAAGTACAGTGGTACCTTGGGTTACAAATGCTTCAGGTTACAGACTCCGCTAACCCAGAAATAGCACCTCGGGTTAAGAACTTCAGGATGAGAACAGAAATTGTGCAGCAGTGGCGCGGCAGCAGGAGGCCCCATTACCTAAGTGGTACCTCAGGTTAAGAACAGATTCAGGTTAAGAATGGACCTCCATAACGAATTAAGTTCTTAACCCGAGGTACCGCTGTAACCTATTTTGAAATAACACACATTTTTTTCCTGATAAGAGTAAAATGTTTTCAACTGATATTACTAAAGAAAATGCTTAGATTTTAATATATTGTGGTACAGACTGAGAGATGAGTTTGAAAGAGATCACTCAATGATCCCATAAACTCAGTGACTCTTGACTGTAAAAGAACAATGATTAGCAGGAGTATAGAAACCAGTCTGATAAGATCTTCCCCCAAATCCTATACTAACTGCCTCCATATACTGTAATTAAAGGTAAAGGTAAAGGGACCTTTGACCATTAGGTCCAGTCGTGACCAACTCTGGGGTCGCAGCGCTCATCTTGCTTTATTGGCCGAGGGAGCCAGCGTACAGCTTCCGGGTCATGTGGCCAGCATAACTAAGCCACTTCTGGCGAACCAGAGCAGCACACGCAAACACTGTTTACCTTCCCGCTGGAGCAGTACCTATTTATCTACTTGCACTTTGACGTGCTTTCACACTGTTAGGTTGGCAGGAGCAGGGACCGAGCAATGGGAGCTCACCCCATCGCGGGGATTCGAACCGCCGACCTTCTGATCAGCAAGTCCTAGGCTCTGTGGTTTAATCCACAGCGTCACCCATGACCCATTGTAACTAAAGAGATTGCCAAATACAGGTGAAGAAACTAAATTATCTGGAAGATATGTGTTTCTTTTTGTTCCCCCTCTTTTCAGCTGCAGGTAATGTCACTGTGTGTGTGTGTGTGTGTGTGTGTCTCTGTGTGAAAGAGAACAAAAGACTTGGGCAGTCTTGAAACTGGACATGAAAAAAGTAGAGACTTGGCTTGCCATCTACTGTGAATCAAGTCGTACAGCATTTGGGAGACCCCTAGAAATCTAATGGGGGGAAGCAAGATATATTGGAATATATTATTGTTGTGAGACTTCCTTCTCATGCTAGATGTATACTGTACATCAGTAAATAAAACTTACATCACAGAACCTTTACCATTCTGCAATGGCCTTCAGTCCAAGGCCACCAAACTCAAGGCTCATGTTCAGAGGACGCCTGAAACCTCTCACGGCTTCATAATTTGGACACATGTAATAAAATGTTTAAGCAGACTAAAGCCGCTTCCTAATGCTTATTCTTGCTGCTAAGCCTGTTGTTTCCCATGATATAATACAAGTCGTTGTCCACTTGTCCATAGAATCTTTCAGGAAAAAAGCAGATTGGCAAGGAAAAAAGCAGATTGGTTTGAACCCGAGGTTCAAACCTAAAAGGACTCTGAATTTGGTTCTTTTTAATACCTACATCATTAAGAAACAGAAAGGCTGCAAACAATCTCTGCTTTCTCAAGGTGATCTTCATTCCAGAGGCTCATAGGATTTGCGGACCAGACAACATGCTAGCCTCTTGGGCATCTATTCCAGTTCCCCAGCGTGAGAAATTCCAGTAGTAGAGACTGGTGAAAAACAAGAACCAGAAAAGAAAAAGAAAGTACCACAACCAAGTATGTGAATGGAGTGAGATGCAAGAAGCCTAAGGCACTGAATTCTTCCTTGACTTTTAAGGACAGTCATTCATATGCAGAGTCAAGAAAGATTCCTTGAAGCTCAAATTCCTTTGATCCTCAGTGCCTTGAGGCCAGGCCAAGATCAAAGGCCATGATGGCCTTGCAAGTTAGGAGAACATTCTCGGAAGAAAGGAAATGCCCCAGGAATCTATGGAGCAAGGTGCAACAGAATCAAGAGGGGATTCTTTACCTGCTGTGCCTCCATATAGGCCTTCTGTGACAAACCCCCAAGTGTTCTCTGAAGGTTGGATTCTAATAGAACCTCTCTAAATCCATTATGTCATCATCATCTGTGACTAGCCCAGCTTCAGAAGAAGCACGCTTCCATTCTAACAAATATCACATGACTAGAAATGAATAGGTTAGAAACTTTTTAACTTCCAGAGTTAATGTTGAATGCATTACCTCCAGCAAATGAGCCACCATAGCTGCTAGAGGGCTGTGAAAATTTGTGTCCCAAGCTTTTTAGACCCACCTACCCATGTACTATACGAAACCCAAGTGCTGCATTGGTTGCCAGATGTGAAATATATTGGCATTATTTTCAGCTCTTCTACCCCATTACAAAGCAGAAGTGATTACCATATTTTTCTGCGTATAACACGCCCCTGTGTATAAGACGCCCTCTATTTTTTGGGACTCAAAATTAAGAAAATGCACTATGCACTATCCGTGTATAAGACGACCCCTTATTTTAAACTTCAAAAATTTAGGAAAAAACATAGTCTTATACATGGAAAAATATGGTATGTTTAGCAAGTTTTTTGTTTTGTTTTTTACAAAGCTGATCTACAGCCTTTTCCATTGAGATAAATAGGGTGTTAATGCATGCAGCTTGCCAGTAAATAATGTCTGTAATAACACAGGACTAAACACATTCAGATACTTCACACACACACACACACACACACAAACACGTCTTTTTGTGAAAACCCATGTACACTGTTAGGTTTAAAAATCACATTTGTTTAGATTTTGCAGCTATTTACATATGCTTGAAAAGCATTCCAAGTTGCAGTTTCCAACATTAAAATCCCATTGCACCCTTCTGCCTTTCTGGTCACCATTTTAGAAACATGTTAAATCCTTCCCCTGACCCCAATATGCCCCAATGTTCTTTCTAACCTACTAAATGTATTTATTTTGTTAATGGAAGTAAGCAACAATAAAAACTTTACTACTCAGGTGAATTGTTTTTCCCTGTCCACAACCACTACTGTGGGTAGAACATAGTGAGATATATACCAGTATACACACACACACACACACACACAAAACTCAATACCCTTCTTGTTAATCTGGTTTTGAAAATACATTCAAGTGGGTTAAATTTAACCATCAGAAAAGGCAGTAGACTCATGATTGCAACTGAAAGGAATTAAAATGTTGATTGATACACATTGCTCTCTGTGTGTGTGTGTCTGTGTGTGTAAACATCTGCAACAAATGTGGTGAGGTTGCTATGCAACTGCTTGCCAAGGCCACAAGGGATGAGGGTACGGGGAGGCCAATATAGCTCCTTACCAAGGGCAGAAGGGAGCCTAGGTACCACCTCTGCTTCCAAGAGCAGAACCAGCTCTTCCACTCACAGAAAGGCCTTCGCCTCAGAAACTGACATCATTGCCACCTGTCTTGCTATGGCTTCCTCATCTGCTGTGCTGCTGTTTGATGTCCTTCTTAAGTTCTTATCGAATAAGATTGGATTTCATATCCTTGTTATTTACTGATGACACTTTCCTCATCCTCAGACCAGCTATCGATGTCCTATTCAGACAGCAAAAATCACACCGAATCAAAAGTCAGTTTCTCCATTTCCTCAAAGGCTGCACAGAGCTGGACTTTTCCATTTTGGGTTGTCATGGAGTCAGCCATATCCGGTGGTTCTTTGAGTGTTTGCAGAGACAGATTAATATCTAGTAGTATGGAACACCAGTTGCAGGTATCCTCGTGGAAGAGAAGAGCAACGATCAGTTTGAATAAAGAGTTGACTATCTAGAAACACCCTAGTAGAACCAAGGCTGGACAATTTTGATATGAATACTGCTGAAAACTTGCACTGGTACAGATAATTAGAGAAAATTGCCCTGACAAAATGCTTAACTTTTAATTCACTGTTTTCAAACCCTAAAAGATTAGAAACCTAGACAGCTTACGGTATGGGTAGGCAAACTAAGGCCCGGGGGCTGGATCAGGCCCATTCGCCTTCTAAATCCAGCCTGCAGACGGTCTGGGAATCAGCGTGTTTTTACTTGAGTAGAATGTCTCCTTTTATTTAAAATGCATCTCTGGGTTATTTGTGAGGCCTGCCTGGTGTTTTTACATGAGTAGAATGTGTGCTTCTATTTAAAATGCATCTCTGGGTTATTTGTGGGGCATAGGAATTCGTTCACACACCCCCCCAATATAGTCCAGCTGACCCCTGGCTTAGAGCATGCTATAAATGCAATATTGTGCTCGCTAAAGTTCTCCAGGCAGTAAAAGTTCCAGGGCTGCAGCATTTACTCTGCTTTCATTACTTTTGGAAGGCAATCTCTAGAGGTGTACTGGCATAATATTTGGTTTATTTACAAATACACAGGTTGAGCATAGATGGAAAAATAGCTCAAACACACAACAGACAACCAGAACCCACCATATCAAATCTCCAGCAGCCAAGGATTTATACAGAACCCCAACTCAGCTTATTTCCTCTTACTTAAACTGCAGTCTATTTTTTTGTTCTCTTTCAGACAGAGATAAGCTGCCCCCATCCCTAGCTTGTCTTCTTAGTTCCCATTGAGACAGGTTCCTGGGATATCAATGCTATCAACATCCTTTTGATAAACTTAAGCGAATGGCCAGGTGTTACCCCAGAAAGGAACCCACACTTCACAGAAATCTGATAGGAAACCCGTAACTAAAATTACCTTAGAATCAGGCTTCAAGGAGGTGGGAGGGGTAAGAGAAAGGAGGCAGATTTTTTTTTTTTTTAAGAGCTGTGGGTTTTCCTACACTGACTCATACAGAGTAGAAGTTTCTTAAACTAGAAACAATATGCTGTTCTCAAATTATTGGTAATGTAGGTCACCAACTGCTTCTCTTCCCCCCTCTCACTTGATTCATGCAGCAGTGAATTCTGAATAAGATACATTAGGGAAGAAGGAAAGTTTTATTCTGCAACTATGAGTAATGAAATCAAGTTAAGCGTGGAACTGGGACACATGGCCTGATGGAGAATAAGGTAAATCTATCAATATCTTCAAGACAATTGATAAGCCTGAACTATGTGGGGTTGTTTTCCAAATCTTTGTTAGCAGGGTTAAACTACAGTGTATCACAGCTTTTTTTTGACTATGCTGTTAATAGGTGGGTGTACATATTTTCCACAGCAGTTAAAAATTATTAGCATTTGACTGTTATAAAATTTCAGAGCATGCAATGTTAAGATGTTTTGTGCTAAGCTGGTATAATAGAGATGGTCTTGATCTTCCCATAGACATCGGTTCTTCCTGTTTGACAGGCTTATCCCTTTTTTTATCACCTGCCTCTGTGAAGATATTGCTTTTAATCTTTCCCTTGCTTTATTCTACGTACAGTGGTACCTCAGGTTAAGTACTTAATTCATTCCAGAGGTCTGTTCTTAACCTGAAACTGTTCTTAACCTGAAGCACCACTTTAGCTAATGGGGCCTCCTGCTGCCGGAGCACGATTTCTGTTCTCATCCTGAAGCAAAGTTCTTAACCCGAGGTACTATTTCTGGGTTAGCGGAGTCTGTAACCTGAAGCGTATGTGACCTGAAGTGTATGTAACCCGAGGTACCACTGTACACACATCTACACTAGAGTTCTTTAGGATATAGATCCCTCACCTGACAGATGTGGTGAAGCATGTACTAGTGCTGAAGCATTCTATTTTAAGATTAAATATTATTTAGATAAAGGTTACATGCCCTCTTGCTGTCCCTAGCTATCAGAGATGGTTCCTGTTCTTGTTACCTATCCTGTAGGTAACCTTGTAAATCACTGTTCCTATTTTGTCCCTGGCTTTGCTTGTTGGGGATGCCTTGCTTTTGTCAGTGTGAGCTGCTTGAATTCTGTTTTTTTCAGAGTTCTGCTCTTCCAACCGGGTTCTCTGCAAGCGAGATCTCTTGTGGAGAGTGTTAGCAGGACTCTTTGTGTCCCTAATCACACATCAGAGAAACATGCGTATCTACAGATGTAGCTTCAGAAGCAAGGTATCTAGGGATCTTTTATCCAGAGTCATTGCACGTCACTGAGGACACTGTACTGCAACTTTAAATCTCTTTAATTAAATGGGGGGAATCAACAAGGAACACTGAATCCCCATTTCAAAGTTCCAAGAGAAAACCTGCACTAAAACAGCATTTGAGAGTAGGATAGTTTTATGTCCTCACTCCTGAATTACAAAATTCAGTGTGTACGGAATAATAAAGTGGTTCAAGTAAAATTGTACAAAGACTACCCAAACCTAGGATGCTTAGAGAGCAGCTTAGGTTTAACTGCTTGCTATGATAAAAACAGGAATAGAGGTAGGGAATCTTACTGTTGCAGTTGCACCTCCTAATAGCTGGTACAGCAGGATTAGAGGTGAGATGGACACCATTGCTAGAGAGAGGGTGAACTTTAAACTAAGTTTATTGGTTTATTAAAGGGGTGCATAAGGAAATACTGGTATTTTCACTAGGGTCTTAAAGGTGCATGTTACCGCCTCCCTTCTCCTGATGTTCACCAGACAAACAAGACAGTGGGTATTAATATTTAGCCCTCATCTTTCTTTGGAAACCCTCACACCTCCCTCATCGGCTCCCTTCTCCTGAAACTCCTCCAGCTGTAAAATCTCAACTGTCTGAAAGCTGCCTCCAATACTTATGAAAATGACCTTTCATGGTGTACTATGGTAAGGTCAAACCTACATTTAACTTGGAATCCAAATAAATGAACCAAAGAACCACTCAACTGCCTCTACAATACCAAAGGAGTTTGGGGATGGGATGATGGGTTTGTGGGGAGGTAAAAGTTAAGCATTGAGTTGCTCTTTCCACCCCAGCCTTGTTGTCAGCCTCGCTGATGTGGTCCAAAGGAAAGCAGAGCAATACATTTGGCACCAGCTGGGCTGCAGGAGTTGCTGGAAGGAGATGTGCAAGGTGCCATCCAACCCTCTTAGGGACTCTACTCCAGATTTGTGTAGGGTTTACTCCTTAGCCTTTTCTTATCCTGAAGATATGCTGCAAGGTCTCTCCTAGTTGGGCTACCTTCCCATCCATCCCTCACTTCCCTCTACAACATGTGCAAAAAAGCCTTCTTGACCACTGGACCCACTATTTGTCTCATCCACTCAATCTGCTGGAGCCAGTCTTCACTTGCAAAGGAAGTTCTTAACTTACCGAGGGTCTGAGGCCCATCAACTACTCTCACCTGGTTTAGCCAGCCAGTCAAAGTCATTCCTGTGTTGTGGGCACCGCCGCATGCTGACAGCTTCTAGGAGCCACAGGTGAAAGCTGAGTGCAGAGTGGGGACCAAAGGTGGACAAACTACCCCAGAAAGATACGTCCTCCACCAGAGGTACTACCAGTGCTATTTTTCTAGAAAAAGAGGTGCCAGAACCAGTGCTTTTTCTGGGGGGTACTCAAGGATATGCAGTACCAGCACTTTTTCCCCTGGAAGAAAAGCACTGGCTGGAACTCACCATGAAAGCCTTCCTTGTTCTCTTATAATGGCGCTGGTGCCCTCCTGGAAGGTGCTGGAACTGAGTTCTGGTGAGTTCTGGCTGGGGAAAAACCCCTGGGTTCCCTGCCCTAACACACCATCCACCTCAAGTTTCATATTTTCATATACAGTATTCTTCATTCATGTATTCCAATGTTACCTCCTGAGGTTATCTTAAAATAGAAACATCCTTATATAATTATTGTCCAGCAGGATAATATAAGGCACAAATGAATATTCACTGTACTTAGAAGGTGTCACAAGGCCTAACCTACATTCAGTGTACTTTTGTTAATGAAGTTTTGTTAACAATTTTGTACTAATTATAGAGGTAAGTATGGTTGCAGAAATTTATTTCCTATGCCAATTTCACCGCTTCCAGTTGAATAGGTCTTTGTTCAACATTCTGCCATTGATGTTTTATGGCATTATTTTTCTTTACTCTTTAGGAAATAGTTTAATAGAGAAAGCCCATAATTTATTTTCCTTTGTTTTTATGCACTGCTTTTTTTTGCAGATGACATCGTTAGAATGAAGGTTACAGCTAACTTTTTAGTGGTGTTATACATACTCTTCTGCAAAATATGCCAAGTCGTCCTTTCTCACCATTGTTCAGCAGTTACAGAGCAAGTTAAGTATTATGTCTTCTAAGACACTGGGAGATAATGAATTTGTGAAATCTAGAAATTTATATCAGCTGCCATGTTTCCTATATGTAAGCCTTCAATGGAGCCAGCGTAGGATTTGGCTACTTGCCAATATAGCAGATAGAGTCAGTCAAATCTCAGTTCAGATATCGGTCTGAGTGGTTTCGGTAAAGTGGCCAGGCTAACTGAGTGTACCTGACACTCAGTGAAAGGTCTCAGTGAAACAGATAAAAATCCTTTGTCAAATTAAACATCCAAGTTACAAAGCTTATAGACCCCTAGCACTTATATTTGTGCAAATGTGGAGATTTGCTCACAGTGCATTCAACCTTTTGAGCCAATACTGGTTATTAACTTGGGTTGCATATGGACATACCTACCCAGAGGGACCAGTGTGGGTTTTTCTGCTGTAGCCATGCTCTGCTTCCCCCTTCTCTCTGGTATTAACACATCTACTTTTACCCAGGCTTTTAGTTTTCCTTAAAAATATGTGTATCTGGTTTTTCTTTCTTGGCCAATTTGAATTGGGTTTTTTTAAAAAAATGTGAAACATTGCTCCAGGAAGAAGTGGGGAAGTGGCTTTGAGACTGGTTGGGCTTGTCATAACTGGCAATCTTTCTGTGCAGCTGCTTCTGGAAACAGAGTTGTGTACAAACTATACCTGTAAAGCACATTCGAAACACATTCTTTTCCTCAATGAATCATGGGCACTGTACTTCTCCCATGCCCCACAGAATTCCAATTCCCAGTAAACCTTAGCCAACGATAGTGCCCAGAATTATTTGAGGGAAAGAATGTGGTTCAAATGTGATATAAGGACATAATGCGTACACTTACCCTAGTTGCTGCTTAGCTTGATTCTTTGATGGAAGGATGAATACAGGTACACAGAGGAAGATTCCTCAAGCACAATATCATATGAGGTGGCCAAATTTTGCACTTTAGCAATCAGGAAGCGTAAATCTCTTTTGTTGAATGGCACACTGCGAAGCTCCCTTGTGTAATAATTTTCTTTTCTTTTTTTCTTGATGCTGTTGTTGATTTCCTTTTGTTTGATCTTGTGGTGTTCTGTGTCACTGGCTTTTGCCGCAATAAAACTTGACTTGACTTGGTACACAGAGGGTTAACCCATCAAGCTATGCATTTCTGTACCTATCATTCCTTCACTGCCTAGGGTTCCAATTTTGAATTCCCACATCCTATGGATGAAAAGATTTCCGAGGACGTGACACATATGTACTGTAAGAACACGAGAGCTGCCAGATTAGGCCAATGGCCCTTCTAGTCCAGCATGCTGTTCTCACAGTGGCCAGCCAGATCTACCTATGGGTAGCCCACAAGCAGGACATCACTGCTACGTTCCTCTGCCCACCTGCAAGTGGTATTCAGAGGCACACTGCCCCGACAGTGGAGGCAGCACATAGCCATTGTGGATAGTAGCCATGCCATAGTTTAACTATGTGCTGTGTGAGGAAGTACTTTGTTCTTCTGTCCTGAATCATTCCACATTCAGTTCATTGGATATCCTTGGCTTCCAGTGTTAGGAGAGAGGAAGGAAAATATTTTTGTATCCATCTTAGGGATGATTTCAGCATTAGGGTCACTCAACAGACAACTGAAGGCTGACCTGGAGAACCTTCATGTAAACAGTAGGGTTGCCATATTTCAAAAAGTAAAAACCAGGACACCCCAAATGATTTCCCAATTGATTTGCCTAAGATCCAGGACAAAGCGCCCCATTTCAGAAATCCCACCCAGGCATCAATTCTGCCTTTGAAATCCCAGCAGAGTCCAGGAAAATCCGGGTGGTAAACAGGGAACAGGATAGATTACCAAACATTTGTTGAGTACCTATATTCTCCTTGTTACTAGTAGATGTACTCAACAAAGATGCTTGAGAATTGGGCCATCAACCCATGAGGGCCAAAAGGAAGGACTAGATCTTAGGGGAACACATGGAACTGAAATACAGTGTGGGGGGGTGAAGGCAGCGATCCTCTGCACACTTACATGGGAATAAGCCTCATTAAACTGAGTGAGATTTACTTCTGAGTGAACATGCTTTGGATTGCAATACAAATCAGGGATTTCCTTATAGAGCTCTATGGAGAGTAAATGTTGTCTTCAAACACATGGGACCCACACTCAGAAGAAGTGTAAATCAATTGCAGTCGTTAAGAGTCGTCAACAGGCTCATCACAGCCATCTGCCAATCACCCATTCCCACCACCCTTCTGAGTAATACCCCTCCCCACCTTCTCACTATATAGAAGGGTCTGGTAACTTCTGTTTCAGTGTATCCGAAGAAGTGTGCATGCACACGAAAGCTCATACCAAGAACTAACTTAGTTGGTCTTTAAGGTGCTACTGGAAGGAATTTTTTTGTTTTGACTATGGCAGACCAACACGGCTACCTACCTGTAACTGTAAATCAATGGTTAGAGATTTAAGATATGTTAATGCCGTTCTCAGTTAGATATTGCTGAAAATGTGTAGAAACATGGTTCCAGGATGTGCTTTCCATCTCCTACTCATATCATTCCCAAAAATACATTTGTCAGCAGTGATGAAGGGCTCTAATCTTATTTTTAAAATAGTATTTGTATTTTCAGCGATTCAGCTCAAACTGCCGTTTCCTTTTTGATAAAAATCATTTAAAAGGTTATCTTTTTCCTCAGTCAAAAGAGAATTAGTTTATGCCTCTAAATAGATTCCCCAGTGCTTTATCATTAAAACCATCAAGACAAAAATAAAATAAAATATATGAGCAGTAGGAGACTGGCTAGGGAGGTGGTTGGACCTTTGGATGACCAGGGAGCTCAAGGTGTGCTAAAAGAAGATAAGGAGATTGTAGAGAAGCTAAACCAATTATTTGCAAATTTCTTCAGGGTAGAAGATAAATGGCAGGAATGGAGTCTGAGGAACTGAAGCAAATAGTGGTGATAAGAGACAAAGTTCTAGGCCTTACTGGCAAAATGAAAACTGAAAAATCACCGGGTCTGAATGGCGAACGGTATCCACTCAAGTGTTCTAATAAAACTCAAATATGAATTTATTTTCTAACAAAAGTATGGAACTTGTCCCTAAGTCCCTTGATACCTGAGGACTTGTCAAACATTTCAGATTGTGCTTGTTGCTCTATCTTTTCAAGATTTTATTAGATTTTGGCCAGATAGTGGGTACCTGATTAGGTTGCGTATGTTTTTTTTAAAAAAACAATTGCTAAGATATTTATGGCAATTAATTTATTTCTCCCCCTCAGATACTATACATTGTCCTGGGAAGGTGTGGACAGAACCAGCTTCAACGATTCCAATGGGCCAGAATATTACTATAAACTGCCATTCCGATAAAGATGTCTGTCAGAATGCTAAAAAACGTATGCTTCTCAATCAAAGGGAGGTCGAGGACAGATTGGTGTTGGTTATAAACAAAACTACAGTTCAACTTCAGCTTCATAATTATAACATTTCATTTTCCACAGTCATTTGTTATAGTGTATGTCCTCCAGAAAAAAACCAAATGATATGTGGAACAGAATTTTGCGTGGGCCGTAAGTAATTTATGTGTATGCCGTGTAGGTAATTTTGCTGCTTGTAATTCATTTCCGTTAATTTGGAGAGTAAAATGAGTTATTGATTGAAATGATCAGCCATTTGATGAAGTAAACTATAGTCTACGAAATCTTATGCAATATTAAAACTGCTAGTATTTAAAGGCATCACAAGACTCTTTGCTGTGTGTTTTGGCAAAAGACTAACAAGGCTACCCCGTTGGAAATATGCGAGGATGACATTTTGCTGGTGGGGCTTTACATTTTTTATTTAAAAATTATTAGCTAAGGGCTTTGATCTTAGGCTGCAATCCTAAACACTCATAATATCTAGGGAACAAGCCCACTGAACACAGTAGTACTTACTTAGGCCTAAACTTGTTACTCAACAGCAGTAGCTGCTTTATTTATAATTTTACATTTTTTGGTATTTTTGATATTGCACGCTGCTTTGCTATTACATATGAAAAAGTGTGTGTGTGTGTGTGTGTGTGTGTGTGTAAAAAAAATTAAGATCGCACTGCCAAACACATTGATATAAGTTTCACTGACTCAGTAACATGTATATTTATATTAAGTAACTTCTACTGTATGCAGTGGAGCTTACTCTGAAATTAACGTGCATAGAAATGTCTTGTTTCCAAGTGAATAATATATTACTACAGCCAACAACAATTTCAATACATGCCACTGGTTGTATAAATTAACAACTATTACCGTGAACACTTTTCCATTGATAGTTTACGGTATATCACTAGCCTCAGTAGCATATTTGGACATACTTCAGTTGGCTTATAATATTGAACCACTGGGAGGAGAGATGCTCACTAACTGAAATGTTAAGGCAGATCCGAAGAAGAACAGCTCTGAGCTTTAACTTCAGACCAGTAGACTTCACAGCTTGGGCATAAAGATGGTTTAAAAGATGAGCAAAACCTAATCTTACAGTGCTTTTAAAAATGGCCAGTATTGGCCATTTCTGAGGTGGATTTAAAACAGGACATTATCCTGTAAGCTGTTTCAAGCTTTGACCTTAGAACAATGAACTGCAAGATAATAAAGGATTGCATAGCATAGTGGTTGCAGAACATTTTAAAATTCTTTGCTAGACTGGTAGCCCACTCCTAAACTACATGCCTATAAGTGAACCCCATTCACTTCAGTATAACTTTCACATTAGTGTGCTCAAGACTGCAACTTCAAACTGCTCAGATTGTTCTATTTCTTCTTAAGGAAAATAGCTCTTTTAAAAGTATTTGGAAAAGATGTGATTTAGAGTAACAGAAGACATGATAAAGTATTTAGTCACACGATAAGCCACCCACTAACTACCTTTATGTGTTTTGAATTAACAGAATCTTACATGCTTTGTAATTTGTAGATTCACCGGACATGCCAGCCAACTTAACCTGTGTTGTATATGAGTATTCGGATAATATGACATGCACTTGGGACCCAGGCAAGAACACACAACTAAACACTAGGTACAACCTATATTTGAAAAGGTAAGAAAGTGGATTGAAGCATCTATCTCAAATCAGACTAGATGACCCTCAGGGTCCCTTCCAGCTCTATGATGAATTTCAACAGTTTTGCATATTTTTTAATGGAAAGTAGCCTTTAGCGGGCTGCAGTTTTGAGCAGAAAAGCGATGGGTAGGAGGGTGCTTGATGCTTTTCTCAGCATCATTTTGCTATACATAATCACCACTAGCTTCTGCCCACCCCCACAGAACTTCAGATGATTATTTACAAGTGTAAATATGCACCTGGAACTGGGTGGGTGACTGTGGAGAGAGGCAGAGATTTGGCTGGGGTGAACGTTTGCAGCTCACTGTAAAACACTTAAGTAAATCAGCACTCCACTGCTTAAAAATGCAGCCTTCCAAGTCCGGTTCTTTTTTCCTGTTCTTTTTTAAAGTACCTACAAAACATTGTTGGGAAGCTATGTGAGAAGAATTTGCAGGTAGTGTCAAGCTTGCTCCTAAAACTAGGTTAACTGTGAGTTCAACCAAAGATTAAGACCTGACAAAGCTGCAACTGACATTGTGGTCTGACTATGTGGACTAAACCTGTGGTGAGAGACAACTCACAAACCAGTGACGATCGTGCATGTGGTGTAGTGCTGATGACTGAAAAAAAGCTGGTGTCCTACTTACATTTTCAGGGAGTGGGGGCGGGGGGGCGAGCGCAGGTCACCAGAGGTGTCCTTTTGGTGGTAGTCATGATTCACCTCTTATATCAGAGTTCCACGCTCAGCAGAAGTGGCAAACATGCTTCAATCTGCAGTCTAGCAGCATGTGCTTTGGCTGAAATTAGTTTCAAGCAGCCAAGGATGGTTGGAGCTTGTATAACACTTGAACAGCAGGTCCACAGTCTGCGATGAAAATGCACTTTCAACATGAGTTTCAAAAATAACTTGCAATATGCGATGGCCCAGGGTGGTTCCAGCTCAAACCCAGGATGTGGGGTGGAGTGTCAAAAGTCCCCAAACTCTCTTAAAATAGCTTCTCCCAGTCTGTTTTTGTATTACTATTTTTTTGCAAATATAAACATTATGGCAGCAAATAGGCATGACCCAGACACAGTAAAAAAACAACAACAAAACTCTTGTTCTGCTCACTTCATTCAGGGGATAAATTTGCTTTGGGCCAAATGGCATGTTACATGGCAGGTCAGTCATCATCTAATTATGGATGAGTGTGTTGACCTGGTGTAGATACTGAGATATGAGTAGGAGAGATGGGTGGGCAGACCTTACCCTGCTCTGTCTCACTGGATATTTGGTGCAGCACAAACCTTGGCTAGAGGGCCAGGGAAGTGGGTTTGCTGCTGTTCACAATTTGTTCTCCCTCACTGGGAAATCTCTGCCTTGGGCAGCATCTGAAGTTGAGTTTTAAGAGACAGGGATATCGTTGGTATGCTGTCCACCCAGCTGCACAACATTCTCCCTGACCAACTTGGCTAAGGTCATCTTGAGAATGGTATTGGTGGATCCCAGACAGTAATTCTGGGTGACTTCAGCATCCATGGCGAAGTTGCCATTGGCCTCACAGTTTAATCACAGAAAGGAAGAGGGAAGGGGCAACATGCCTCTAAAACAATGTTAGAACAATACCTACTTCTTATTAATAATATTTTGTTGCTTTTGTTTTTTTATCTACTTTTATATGTTTAAATATTTTAGTATGGTTAACAAGGCTATTAGGACTTTTGGCTAAGATCAAGTGTAATGTAATCTGCTTTTTCAAAAGCAGCTACTTTAGATTTTTAGTTTACAGTTACAGTACAGCAGAGTAATATGCTTCTTGACTGTTTGATCTTTATAGTTTTCAGGGAGACGAAAATAATACATTTCCGGCAAACAATGCTTCAGGTACCATCCCTCTGAGTCAAATGTGGAAAAACAAAACATTTTATGTTGGGGTCTACGCTGAAAATCACTTAGGAACGAACTGCTCAGAAGAACTGTATGTTGACCTTGATGATCTAGGTAGTGTGCAGTAATTTCTAAATCTTATTTTTTAAAAGCTGGTTTTGTTTTTAGTCTAGTATATGACTAAATTTATAAGATTAAGGTCATGATGGAAGATTTGAGAACAGAGTGGCTGGGGAAACCCAGACAGATGGGAGGAGTATAAATAATAATAAAATAATAATGGTAATAATAATAATAATTACCTACTAGATGCTCCAACCTATTAATGCCTCCTAATAGGAATATTGGTAGCCAGCCATGCCCACCTACAGCAGACAAGTCTGCACAACCCCAAATTTCCCCTCTTCCCCTCACCATCTGTCAACATTCTGCAGCTATTGAGCCTGCTGAGTACCCACTGGTCTATTTTTGTTGAGATTTGTCCCCTTAGTTTATTCTGTACTGCTGCAAACCTCTTGTTTTCATAGAGGCCCTCAGCACCTGAGTTTGCTATTAAAAGGAGTGCTACTTCTAATGGTGCACAGATACTTGGTGTATATTTATAGGCATGATCTTAGGTCCAATCTTTGCTCTGTGGATTCTTCTGTCCTGAGAGCTGAAGAGGTTCTTCCATGAGTGCCTCTTCCTTCTTGTGGGTGCAGGTTTCAACATGTCGTTGCTATAATTTGAAAGAGGCAGTAGTTTTATGGCTATAGTGCTTTGCACAACTACTGGAGACTGCGTGATGGATGCCTTGTCTACATTAGGAGTGTGCTCAGATAGCAGCTACGCATACTATAAAAGAGGAAGTACAGGAAACAGAATTGCATATAGCCTGAAGTTACATTGGGTTTTGTGCAGCACACACTTTCCGCAATTCCAAACCCAACCACCCTAATTTCTTAATCTGCTGTTTACCCTATTGGGGATCAGAATAGCGCTAGGAGATTGTTTCACTCACTGCTGAGTTGAAACAGATTAAACCAGGACCTGGCCTTCAGAATTCATACTGGGAATGTTTAGAAGTTAGTTGTCCCACTTAATTCATCCAGAGCTATTTGGCTTGCTAGCTGGATTCTGTGCTGCACCTGTTCTATGCTTGTGGCAGACAGTTATCTTGGCTTGTGGTCCAATACTTAAATGCTTGAGGTAAAAAACAGCTAGAATCAACTACACATTGAGCAATATCTTCTTCTTCGGCGATCACTCGTAGCCGAGTAAGATTGTCTTCCATAAACACGGTTTTAACAATGACTACGTAAGTGACTGTGGATCCACACATCCTTCCACAGTGGGGACATTGGTTCCCGGGTGGAAGTTGATCATGGTGTAGATTTGCCAAGCGTGCTTTCCTCTTAGCACGTTTCTCCCTTGCGTTCTTAGTTCGAGTGTCTTCAAAGTTCATGACACCTTTGGTAAAGGCTGTTCTATATATCCCAGTTAGCCACTAGGCTAATTCCTCTGAGTTGGTTAAACTGGCCTTTTGCAATGTACTCTTTTTGTCTTTCCTCCTCCTCCTCCTAGTAGTAGTAGTAGTTTCATCAGTAGAGACTGGATTTAACATGGTTTTATCTCTTTTAGTGGTACCAGCTACACCCATTATTATCCAGATTGTAGACTCTCCGTTATTTAAGACTACAATACATTGGGAAAAGCAAACTGCAATCAATGAAACTTATTGTGAAGAACGATACAAGGAGAAGACAGGCGAAACTTGGCATGTGAGGCAACCCATTCTGGGTTTTGTATGTACCATAAGCAGTGGTTTGGCTGCCTCTTTTCATTGATTTTGGTGCTAAACCTTCCATACACAACTTTATATAGTAGTAAGATTTCAATAGCTTCTTAGGCAGAGTCTTACAAATAGAAGAGTTTTACAAAGACATTGATGTGAAATGTTCCCTGCTCCTAGGATGCGTATGTTGCATATATTCATATACCTTCTGCGTTTTGGTGAAACTGATTTTTTTATTTCTTATTTTACCCTTTTTATAGACAAATAGTATGTGTCCCTGACAGTTTACCCTAATGGAGTGTGGCCCTCAGCAGGAAAAAGTTTTCTCACCTCTGTTTTATGAAATAAACTTGCATCCAACAAGGACTTAGAGCCCATCCGTAGTACACTGTCTTTGGATGTTTATTATTAGTGTAAGGATTGCTGTCACTGACTTATGGATACACAACTATATGTATACAGGACCAACTCTCCTGTATGTATGGGGGGGGATATATTAGTATATATTAAAAGTTCACACATAATATTTTGTACCTACATGAAGAAAACATCCTACCTGGGATAGTATAGAGCAGCCTTCCCAGATGTTAGGTCCCTAGATACTATTGCACTACAGCTCCCTTCATTCCTAGCCAGCATGACCAGTGGCCAGGGATGATGGGAGTTTTAGTGCACAAACATCTGGGACTACAGATGTTGGTACAGTGGCTAAAAGACCGAGCATAGTTGCTAAAAGGATGAACATAATCAGACAGTCCTAGTTTGAATCTGACCTTGTGCCATGAGCTCACAAGGTAGCCTTAGGCAAGCCACTCTTCAACCTAAGTCCCCTCATCTGCTACATGGGGGATAAGAGTGATTTGGCTTACAGGTGTAATTTTATATTGCTTGTGAAGCACTTTGAACACTTGAAAGTACTATGTTGTTGTTTATACTACAAATAGCAATGCAGAAAGGAACACACACTTATTTGAGCTTGCTATCATGAGCAAACAATCCATACTAACAATTTAAGTTGTAGGTATTTCTCTTCTACCTCATGTAAAGTAACTGAGTGAATCAGACTACACCCAGCATAATTCACTCTAATAGTGGTATCCCATCCATTGAAATAGCAGAGAGATTCCTTTGGTACAATTTTACTTAGGTATATTTAATTGTGAGTGGTCTGAACAGTCCTCATGCTATAAGGTAGGTTAATCCAGACCAGTGTCTCCCTTTTTTTTTTATAACAGAGGAACACTACCTTTCTGAACTGAAATTGAAAAAGGATGTTCAACAACAAAAAGAAACTGAAGATACGCCTCACCTTTATAAATATACAAAGATCCATGACTTTGGGCTCACAAGAGCAAATGCTTTGAAAACATTTTTTTCTCTTGACACACCAGAACTTTTTTTTTTATGCCAGTGATTTTGTAATCTCTGATCTAGACAGTGGATAGAACAATACATAATTGTCCTGTCGCTTTTCCATTTTAGGTTAGAAAATGGGATGCTGACTTTAAAAGGGAACATCAAACTGAATACAATTTAGATGCATACATGGAGTATGAGTTTCAAGTTAGATGCAAACTAACTCATGCCCAAAGCTTTTGGAGCAAATGGAGCGAATCTGCAGTGCATATGACTCCTGAGGCAGGTGAGTTTCACTGTTCTCTCTTCCCTGACCTCCAAGTCCTTTTTCAGCTGTACAGAGAGGATTGTAACAGGAATGCTTCAAGGGATTTAAGTTGCAACAAGCCAACCAAGCATAACATTCTGAGCACATTTTCAGCACCAAGTGTGCAAAGGAAGCTGTACCTTAATCAGCTCAGGAACTGGAATACCTGATTATATCTTTGGTTGCGCTCTTATTTCCTGTGTTGTCTTCTACAGATTGTATCACTTTGGTAGCAAATATTACCTCATTGTGGTATTATGAATCTTAAAAGTCCATGGAAAAATCCCCTGAGGAGAGAGAGTATATACTCTATTTCAGTTTCAGTTGCACAATACAGTGTGAGCTGGAAATTCATTCATAAATTGAAAAGTGAAATGATTGTGCCTATCCTGTCTCTACAGCAGAGGAGTCAACAACAACCTTTTCCCCTCCTTTGAAGTTCTATATGCAAATAAAAGTAAATTCCAGCACAATCCTATGCATCTTCACTAAGAAGTAGGTCCCGTTGAGTTCAGTGAGGCATTAGGAATGGGAAAGCCGCCTTAGACATTATAGAGAACCATAGAATTGTAGAGTCAGAAGGGACCCTGAGAGTTATCTCATCCAACCCCCTGCAACACAGGAGTTTCAATTAAAGTATCCATGACCGATGGCCATCCAATGTCCGCTCAAAAACCACCAAGAAATTAGAGTCCACCACCTATCATGGGCGTCAGTTCCACTGCCAAACTGTTTTTACTGTCAAAAAGTTATTCCTGATGTTTAGCCAATCTCCTTTCTTGTAACTTGAAGCCATTGGTTTGGCTCCTACCCTCTGGAGCAGGAGAAAACAAGCTTGCTCCATCTTCCATGTGATGGCCCTAGATATTTGAAGATGACTATCATATCTCCTCTCACTCTCCTCTTTACCAGGCTAAACATACTCAGTCCCCCCAAATTGTTCCTCATAAGGCAAGTAGCCTTATGTAACCAGAAGTGGATTTTGTGTGTGGATGGACTATGAGCTTAGTTCTGGTACTTAAATTCCTACATCCAGAACTGTTTAGTTCTATGTCTTTTTTGCACTGACCTCTGGCAGATCTTAGGGTTCTGATCTTTTGTGAAAAGAAACAGAAGTAGATTTTGCAAGCCTGAAATCTGCTCATCCTAAGGGGGCTGTGAGGCCAGCAAGGCAGGCGAACAAACTTCCCATAGTGATGTGTGTGCTATCTTCTATATGAAGCTCCATATTCAACACAGTAATTTAGAAGTTTAGATATTTATTAATGAGTAAGTATACACACAGTGTGTACAACATCTGTCAATTGGACTCCACTCTTTCTATCAAAGCTGACTACCCAATTTCGTGTGTGTGTTTTACAGCATCTTAAGCTAAGCAGGCTATAAAGAAAGAAGTTAAACAAATCTACTAGGCCAGGCCTAAATTGCTCTAAGCAGGCTCCCTCTAAGGGGCATGAGAGACGCAGGTTGGGCAGCAGCACTAGGCTTGGCTTTGCCTCCACCTGCAGCAACAGTGGCAGCCTCAGAGGGCAGGGGAAGGCCACAACCAAGGATGGCTGACAAAAGAAGGTGAAACTCTGAGCCACACAGCCTCATTTGCCTAATGTGCCGCTGCAGTGCTCTTAGGCATGGGAAGGCAAACTAAGGCCCGGGGGCCGGGGCCGGCCCAATCGCCTTCTGAATCCGGCCCACGGACGGTCCGGGAATCAGCGTGTTTTTACATGAGTAGAATGTGTGCTTTTATTTAAAATGCATCTCTGGGTTATTTTGGGGGCATAGTGTAGCACCCTGCTTGTGGTTAACGCTTAGCTGGAATGAAATATTCAACGCAGCAACAGAGAAATTAAAATAATAATTTATTTGTCAGACAAATAAATGAGAGGCTCAGTGGTATATGGTTACCAAGCTCTGGCCTGCCTCCTGCCATTATGGCCAGCACTTATATTCCCTTAATCCAGCCCCCTTTGCTCCTCCTGGGGCTGCCTCTGTTCAATCAGCCTGGTTGGATTTCCTATTGGCTGATTGCTATAACTAATCACAAAAAGATACACCCATATCCTCCTATCCTTATAAGGGAGACAAAGAGCTATATATTTGACATATAAGTAATAATATATCTTACATGGAATCTTAATTACCAGCTCACCTCTTGCCCTATTGCCTTCTAAAACAAATGTTTAATCTTACATTTTTATGTTCAACAGATGTCAAGGATCTTGAGTTCACATCAACATTGAAAGATTTCCTTCATTTAAGGTTTCTAAACAAATGCCTGACAACTATATATCAGAAGTGTTCGATGGCGTCTCCTGTCTGGCAAGGGGGGCTAGGCTCATTTGCCCCTCTGGTCTCCTATTGCAATATGACTCTATGAATCTAGCATTTCTTAAATCCTTTGCATAATTACATTTAAGCCAATATATTTAAGCTATTATATTTCATACATTATCATAGGTAGCCTTTTAAAAGAATAAAGCTTCTCAAAGTAAAAAGGAAGGAACTCAGTAAAAAACAGCTTTTAAAAAGAAACCTCTTCTGTGTACACCCCTCCTTTCACCCCCCTTTCCAGCCTAAAAATAAAGTAAAAAGAAGCTTCTTCTCCAGCCAAGTCAGTTGTCTTTTTCACTGCTCTTGGCCTTTCAACCTTAGGAAGAAGATATGGCTCATTTTACTGGGAGGCACATTGGTATTATTTTACTATTTACCCATTCTTAATTGTGTTTTTTCAGCCTTGGGGCAGCATATGTAATTTCCCATCAATGGGGCCCTCTTGTCTTAGGAGAAAACCTCTTGCCAAGGTTTTTTCTGCCTGGCATGAAACCTTTGAAAATCTAAGCCCATTTAATTTAGGAACCTGATCAAGATATAAGCCAATATAAGTCTTGATTAAAAATGCAGTCTATATTCAGATGCCACATTCCCCCCTTTCAAGCTCAAGGACCTTGCTTACCAAGCGTCCTTGATAGCTTGATCTTCATCATATTCCTGAGGTAAAGCTCTGTATAGGGCCATGATATGAGGTAGAGTTTCATTCGAAATCATCTTGCTAATTGTACTTCTAAAACATGAGATGATACATGGCACCATACATAAAACCATTATTACTACCGTCAAGAAAAACAAGCAAGACAATAATATCCCTTTGAGTCCCGCAACATTAGGTAACCAATTGGTGAGCCATCCCATATCCCATCCTTCCCATGTTTATACTTGGACATGTGCTATATTCTCCATCTTTGTAGCCAACACACGGATTGCCTCACCATTATCAGAAATGTTAAAGCAACAGGCATTCCCTGTCAAGTTCAAGACTCCACATAGGCCTCCCTGCCTGGCAAGTACATAATCCATTCCCATTTTCAGCTGCATAATGGCGGCTCTACTTTCATCCAACTGTTGTGCAATAAGTCTCAAACTCTGGGCCGTTGCATTGGTTACAAGTTCCACTACTGCTTGCAATCGAATTATTCTGTTTAGATTATAAATAGGATCCCGTGCCCCTTGTATGAGCTCACCAGGATTCCAGGAGGCAGGATCATAATAGGCTATAATGCGCTCTGGTGGCCAATCATCAGTACCGCTCCAACTTTGGGTACTTCCTCCTGCTATACGAGAAATATCAGCATTCCTTCGTGTTCGCTTAGCTGAACTAGTGGGCATAATCCACATTGGTGGTAATACCCATCCCAGGAAACAAGTCCCACTCCATTTGGAAGGGAGTTTCTTGTATGCCCATTCTCCACATATCCACCACAACCATCGGGTCTGAGGTTTTTGGTACGTGGAGTACAGAAGGCGAAAATATCAAAAGAGGTAGAGAGTTCACAGTGCAGTATGTTAGATTGCCTTTTTCTGTCACAGTTATGTTCCACACCACTTTCCATGCATAAATAAAAGGAGGTGCACAGGGCAAGGTATTCCGAGTTCGATACGTAGTACCGTTTGCCCAGGTTTGACTATTCTTAATATAATCCCAAGTATAGTGGCAATGAGAAGAGCCTATCATGGTAGGGTCAGCTGCATCTGATGATTTATGCACACAGATTTCCCCTTGCACAGGTATAACTCGTATTGGTTTAGTTGAGTTCCAACCGGGGAAATTCTGTACTTCTGTTTGGTGTGGCATTTCGCTTACCATACCAATGGCACTTAATGGTATTGGTAATAAGGGCATACCTCCCTCTGAATCATCTGGCCCAAGAGAGCAAACAAGGCAATTAGTCCTATTTGCAACATTGGCTATCATCTCAGCTAAGCCTACCCACATATTGTGGTCATGGCGGAATCCATATTTAGCAAATTTGGTCAGATTCATGGACCCTTCCCCTTCCCAAGGGATCAGGATTAATAATAAAATCATGTTGATGTCTAGCATATGCATTCCTTCCACAAAAGATTACCTTATTGTGATAGCAAATAATTATTAGTCCCAATATAATTCCCCCAGTGACAGAAATGGGGAACCACCAAGACCAAAACATATATCCCAAGGATCCCCAATGTGTAATATCACTTATAATTGTTCCACAAGGGGGCAGTCAATCAATTGTATAAGAGAATCTTCCCGTTCACAATTGCTGGTTTAGACGCTCCTCAAGCTTCAGGCGTGCGCAGGTCAGCCAGCTTCCAGGTTGTGGCTGCAGCAGGCCGGTCGTCAAATGTTGCCCGTGACCTAACCCGCTCCCGGTAGGGCTAGATACAGGGGTTTTTGGAGAGAGTCAGTTTTAAAGGATTAGAGGGGTCACCTTTGCATGTCCAACTGCCTTCAGACTTCTTTAAACGAGAGTGATGAATCCAGGGGGTCACCTCAGCTACCTTCACCGCTGTTAGAATAGAGAGCAGGACGGTGTAAGGTCCACGCCACTTAGGTGCAAGTGGATCACGTTTCCACTCTTTCACCCATATGCTATGCCAGCCTGGAGCTGATGAATCGGCTTGGCAATGCTGCACGGCGTGTGCTTGAGGGCCCACCTGTTAAGATAAAAAAAACAAACAAACACGGGAGAGAGACAAAAACACGGGAGAGATTGCACTTGTCCCTGTGTCACATGGTCTCCTATTTGTTTGAGGTCAGTTGGAATATCCTAAACAAAGGAGGGCGGCCTCCCATACAGGAGCTCAAAAGGTGACAACTTAAGTCTTTTTGTGGGTGCGCACCGAACACGAAACAGTGTTATGGGTCAGCAAGCACATGGGGATATTAAAGCAGCCTGTGCTTTTCCTTTGCAGGCTTGGCACAGCCCGGCCTGGTCCCTGGGGTGCAGGGCCGTAAGAGATGGAGGCAGGCTGGGCCCTCTCCCTCCTGGGTGAAGCACCTGCCGGAAGCCTCGTGGCAATCATCCCCCCCCCCCGGGGGCACACGCAACAGACACTGGGGCCAACGGAGCGTGGTGGGTTAGGGTGGCAAATGCCTCTCTGAGCTCCGCAGAAAAGCTGAACTTGCACCAGAGCCGCCTCTGACCCACATAATGGGCTATTGCCAGCTTGTATTTTAGGGAGCTGGTTTCTTGTTTTCAGCCTTGCAGCAGCAGTACCCGACTGCACACACTTAATGTGATCTCACAACAATCCTAGGAGGTAGGCCATGGTTATTCCCATTGTAGAAGAGAGGAGAAACGGAGTGATATAATGCCAGCAGTAGTATAAATATGTCCCCATACATGCACCATACAAATAAAGAGTGGACACATAGTCCTACAGATACAACCGGCCCTTTGAGGGTGACCAAACTGTTGATGCGGCCCCCGATGAATTTGAGTTTGACACCCCTGCTTTAGACATATTAGTGGGCTTCTGGCATGCCCTGCAGATGCCTTGCACAAGTGTCTGGCGGTAGGTAGTAAGCCTGGCCAGGTGAATTGCATTGTTTGGATCCCAATTAGGATCTTCCAAGGGAAAGTTGTCCTGGAGATGATGGTCAATATTATAAATATTTCCCACTCTGGCCTGCTCACGCAAATATATCTGTGCCTTTTCAATTATGTCTCTCCTTTCCTCAGTGGTGAAAAGAGTATTCAGGAGCTGGCGACAATCTGTCCAAATAGGACTATTACTATTGAGGTCACCAAGTCCATCATAGCCTGAGGTTTTTCTGCGAAAGATGGGGTGTTTTCCAATTCATCAGATCTGTAGTTGTGAATGGAATACATTGCAGGGTCGAAGTTCGAGGTGGCCGTGGTCCAGGTTGCCCATTAACCAGCACAGGCTCCTCAAGTGCATCAAATACTCTTCTAAGAGGGGCTACTACGTGACCTTTTTCTTCACTTTGCTCTAGGGGCCTCAAATCATAGGGGATGGTATTTGTCCCAAGGCGTTCTTTTAGCAGCTTTATACGCCTGGCTGTATTGCTTGCTGACCGATTAAGGTCTCCCTGTAACTTCTGTAATAATTCTCTAGGACTTGGATGTACAGGGGTTTGGGGTAGGCAATCAGTTGTTCCACTAAAAGAGACTGTAGATGGAGTTCTACTGGGACTCACAGGTGGAATAACCACTTCTGCTTGGGCTTCATTATAGGACTCCAATGCCTCCTGAAGATATTTATCATAATCTATCAAGGAATCAAGCTCTGTGACTCCACCCCCATTATTCATTCCAGTTTCTTGCCTTGGGGTTACAACTGGTGGAGTGTTTGGATTAGGCTCCCTTCGTTGTGGAGCATAGGGTGGAGGTGGAAGCACCTCTTCCTCTGGTCCCTCAAAATGGGTTTGAGTTTATTTGGCAAGATTCCTTTCCTAGCTTCGGCTTTTACAGCCAATAATTTGCATCGTTGGACTTTGCATTCCCTTATCCATGGAGGATTTTTTTTTTTTTTTTTTTTAATGTGCTCAGCCAGGAATCTATATATGAAAATTGTTCTGGGCACCCTCCAGTTTCTTTGGTGATGTTAGACCAAAGTTTGCTTACTAAATTTATATCAAAGGTTCCCTGGGATGGCCATCCAGTACTTTGTTTTGGCTACCCTAATTCACATAACGTTCTCAAGCGCTCTGGCGTCATTTTGACTCCATATGCCCCTGAGAAGGCTTTCTTAAAATTATTTAACATACATTCAAGAGGTGTATTTCCCCCTTTGAACCCCCAACTCCCATTGTATGGCCCTGTGAAGTATCCACTCAGTCACTCACACACACGCCTTACTGGGAAACGAAGTAGTACTCACTCCACACTTAGGTCAGCTACACATTGTACTTTCTCACACATGCAATGCGCTAGATACTTCAACCACACTCTACCTCCCAATCTTCCCTTTGCCCTACACCAGATCACCATCTGATGTACCCAGCCACCTAGCGTACTCAGTTCCCCTTTACTGAGACGCAGAAGTTTGATCAGGACTTCTCTTCCTCCCAATTAATTGGAGGGCCAAAACCCCTTAGTGCACTTACCCTTAGCTGGTTGCCTGTTTATTTCTCTGGTCCCCCCCGGTCCGTCACCGTCAGTGGGCAGGGTATCAGACAGACGAGACTTCTGCGTTCCCCCTGGAAAAATTTACCAGTGCGCGCTGGGAAGCAGTTTAGAGATCCTCTCTCTTGTACCCTGTCCAATAGGGCGAAGGGGCTGCGTTCCAGCAGACCACTTATCCGAGTCACGGCACCATAAAATGTAGCACCCTGCTTGTGGTTAACGCTTAGCTGGAATGAAATATTCAACGCAGCAACAGAGAAATTAAAATAATAATTTATTTGTCAGACAAATAAATGAGAGGCTCAGTGGTATATGGTTACCAAGCTCTGGCCTGCCTCCTGCCATTATGGCCAGCACTTATATTCCCTTAATCCAGCCCCCTTTGCTCCTCCTGGGGCTGCCTCTGTTCAATCAGCCTGGTTGGATTTCCTATTGGCTGATTGCTATAACTAATCACAAAAAGATACACCCATATCCTCCTATCCTTATAAGGGAGACAAAGAGCTATATATTTGACATATAAGTAATAATATATCTTACATGGAATCTTAATTACCAGCTCACCTCTTGCCCTATTGCCTTCTAAAACAAATGTTTAATCTTACATTTTTATGTTCAACAGATGTCAAGGATCTTGAGTTCACATCAACATTGAAAGATTTCCTTCATTTAAGGTTTCTAAACAAATGCCTGACAACTATATATCAGAAGTGTTCGATGGCGTCTCCTGTCTGGCAAGGGGGGCTAGGCTCATTTGCCCCTCTGGTCTCCTATTGCAATATGACTCTATGAATCTAGCATTTCTTAAATCCTTTGCATAATTACATTTAAGCCAATATATTTAAGCTATTATATTTCATACATTATCATAGGTAGCCTTTTAAAAGAATAAAGCTTCTCAAAGTAAAAAGGAAGGAACTCAGTAAAAAACAGCTTTTAAAAAGAAACCTCTTCTGTGTACACCCCTCCTTTCACCCCCCTTTCCAGCCTAAAAATAAAGTAAAAAGAAGCTTCTTCTCCAGCCAAGTCAGTTGTCTTTTTCACTGCTCTTGGCCTTTCAACCTTAGGAAGAAGATATGGCTCATTTTACTGGGAGGCACATTGGTATTATTTTACTATTTACCCATTCTTAATTGTGTTTTTTCAGCCTTGGGGCAGCATATGTAATTTCCCATCAATGGGGCCCTCTTGTCTTAGGAGAAAACCTCTTGCCAAGGTTTTTTCTGCCTGGCATGAAACCTTTGAAAATCTAAGCCCATTTAATTTAGGAACCTGATCAAGATATAAGCCAATATAAGTCTTGATTAAAAATGCAGTCTATATTCAGATGCCACAATAGGAATTCGTTCATTTCCCCCCCAAAAAATATAATCTGGCCCCCCACAAGGTCTGAGGGACAGTAGACCAGCCCCCTGCTGAAAATGTTTGCTGACCCCTGCTCTTAGACCTCTAGGAGCCTTTATCACAATACAGTGGTACCTCGGGTTACATACGCTTCAGGTTACGGACTCTGCTAACCCAGAAATAGTACCTCGGGTTAAGAACTTTGCTTCAGGATGAGAACAGAAATTGTGCTCCGGCGGTGTGGCGGCAGCAGGAGGCCCCATCAGCTAAAGTGGTGCTTCAGGTTAAGAACAGTTTCAGCTTAAGAACGGACCTCCGGAACGAATTAAGTACTTAACCCGAGGTACCACTGTAAGCTGTTTTAGTAGAAATAGTAGTAGTGACCCCTGCTGGCAAAGCAAATGAATAGTACAAAGAACTTACCAAGTGCTTCATCTATTTTTGAGGGGGAAATGGCTGGCTTTCAGGAATAAGCCTCCCCTTTTTACTACCTCTTGCTGCACCTTTAATACATGGCAGGGAGGCATGCGTCAGCTGAAGCCATTCTCTTCACTCCCCTAGAGAAAACCTGCACCTCTTGAATTTGTTAGCTGTTAAAATTCTTCGAATTCAGCACAACCTATTTTTGTTTCAGCCAAAACCTGTGGGCATAGTCTGCCAACTAGCGATTACTTGTTGTTTTGTCAAATAATCAATTAGCCACCGTATTGTTGCCTGAATCGGGGCTGACCCAAGATGCTTTGCTACCTGAAGCTCAGTTGCATCATTAAGTAGGCAGAGTGAGACTACCTCATTGCAGCTGGTTTTGTGTGCCATGAAAAGGCAGCAGTGGATTTTCATTTTATTTTTTTACTGCCTGGTAGGTGGGAGAGGTGCTTGAGGAATTTTCACATGTCTCTCTTCCTACCTGGCACAGTCATAATAAATTTAATAACGAGCAATATCCTGCTCTTTCAGAATACCTAAAATTGACTGCCTCAGGTGGCTGCCTAACTATGCCTAATGGTTAGGGTCAGCCTGGCCTGAGGAAGTG
The DNA here is from genome assembly GCF_964234715.1 of Podarcis melisellensis. Classification (NCBI taxonomy): domain Eukaryota; kingdom Metazoa; phylum Chordata; class Lepidosauria; order Squamata; family Lacertidae; genus Podarcis; species Podarcis melisellensis. The sequence goes on from NC_138538.1 coordinate 61,925,108, forward strand.
AGGAGTTCAAAAGCCTAACTCACTAAGAAACAAAGCTGTATTCTTGGAAAATGTGGCCTAGCAGTAGAGACCACTAGTAATCCTGAATTCTGGATAAGAGCCTGATAATGCCCCATTGGAAGCAGACACATAGACTGGGTTATGGGCAGAGGCATAACTAGGCTCCCTTGCGCCCTTGGCAAGGAGATGTTGATTGCCCAGGGCAGCAAAGGAGTGGCCCTGGGAGCATGCGGGAAGGCAGGCAAGCTCCTAGCCACTTCAAGCCTGAGTGGAGATGTGCAACTTTTGCACATACACCCTGTCCCTACACCCTTGGCAAGGGCCAACCTTGTCAGCCGTACCCACCTCCAGGTACACACCTGTTTATGCGCTAAGCACCTTACAAGTCATTGTCAGCTCAGACAAGGGAACTTTCACAAAAAGTGGCCTATGGCTGGTATATTACCTTGAGACAGGTCTTTCAATGTGACTGAAATGCCCTTAAATTGCAGATTTTGGGGGGGCAGTCTTTAGTGAGATTTCTTTAGTAACAAAATAGACCATCACTCCTTCCCCATACCTGATTCTAATAAATCCACATATAGATGGGGATAGAGATAAAAAAATAAAGAACTCATTTGCACCTACTAGTGGCAGCAATAAGAGCTGATTCTAATGTATTTAAATATTCTTTCTTGTTAGTTTTTATGTTTTTAAAGGTAAAGGTAAAGGGACCCCTGACCATTAGGTCCAGTCGTGGCTGACTCTGGGGTTGCACGCTCATCTCGTTTTATTGGCCGAGGGAGCCAGCGTACAGCTTCCGGGTCATGTGGCCAGCATGACTGAGCCGCTTCTGGTGAACCGGAGCACCACACGGAAACGCTGTTTACCTTCCCTCTGGAAGGTGCTCTTTTATATGACGTGCTTTCGAACTGCTAGGTTGGCAGGAGCAGGGACCGAGCAACGGGAGCTCACCCCGTTGTGGGGATTCAAACCGCCGACCTTCTGATCGGCAAATCCTAGGCTCTGTGGTTTAACCCACAGTGCCACCCGTGTCCCTTTTTATGTTTTTAGCTCTGTACTATTTGCTTTTTATTTTCTTAGCAGAGCCTGTGCTTTCCTGCCAAATAGGATGGTCTAGTGGCAACCTCTAGTCTTTATTTCCCACGCTGCTGTAGATCACCATACACACAGAAAACACCTCATTAGCTCCAAATGTTCACAGTTAGGATTTTGCAATAGATGCCTTTGCTCTTTTATATATATGCAAGACCAAAACAACAAGTAACAGACCAAGCCAGACTTTTTACCATGATTTAAATTGAAAGTCAGTGGGCAAAAAACCCTTCATATTCAGATTTATTTATTTTTTTGCATTTTTTTTGTTTATCTGCAGAACCTTCTTCTATACTCGATGTTTGGAGGTTTCTGGGGCCAACTTACCTGAATGGTAGCCAAGAGGTGGTCATCTTAATCAAGGTGATATTTTCCTCCTTTCCAGACTGCACACATTGCAGGTTAAGGGAGTCCAGGGTGGTCTTCTTTTCACAAGGTCTAGAATTCAGAAAGGTATTAAAAATATAAGGCAGTTTCTTCAGTTGGGGCCAATACTGGGAAGAATCTGCCATGGGGTTGTATTTTCACTCAATAACATCACTCTAAAGGCTAGGAAAAATACACAACTACATACACAACTACATTCTAAGAATTTATTTAAATAAGGGGGAAACTGCTGGGGAGGGGGCAATTGCAGAGGTGAAGCAGCAGGGAAAGAGTTAAGCAACCCTTCCCCGGCTGCTTTCCCACACTCCTGGTGACTGCAAACAGTGAGGCTCTTCTTTGCAGTGGCTTCTGTTGCAGTGGTTGGCAAGCAGCTAAGGAAATGCAGGTTTCATCACATTTTCCCCTTAGCTGCTGTGCATGTGAAACTGCATGAACCCCCCTCCCCCAAAAACCCCCCACAATGCAGCTTTCTAAAGGCTTGCTTTCTCTTCCTTCTCTTCCTTCCCACATCCCAGCCATTTTTTCCTAAGGAGAGCAGAGGAAGAATTTTGGGCTACAGGGTGTTCTATGAAAACCAAGGAGAAATTGTGGATTTATGTAAAACGACAGAAACAAAATGCCAGGTTTTGGTCCCCCCAGCAGTTACCACTCTCCATGTAACAGCACATAATTCAAAAGGAAGTTCCAAACCTGCGAATATTACAGTGAACCAACCTCCCCATAGTTTCCATGGTAAGATAAAAGCAGTACAGTACAGTACTGTACTTAAAAACTTTTGAGAAATGGATAATGCATTGTTAAATTGTGTCAGAAAAGAAACTGACCCTATGATTTCCCAACATTCAGATCCCCCACCAACTGTATAACTAACTTTACTTCTCGTTTGCTCCCTTTGGAATCATAATGTATTAACACACAATCAGGACTACTTTCATCCATTACTACAATTCCAGTTTTGGAGATGCCAAACCAGATAAGTATTCCATTTCAGCAAAAGTATGAAAGATAAAGCAAAAAGCTGACATCTAAAAATATCAAATTCCATTTTAAAATTATGTCTTAGCCATCATGACTATTAAAAACAACAACTGAGGACATTATGGGAATGACTGTTATCAAGTTTTAAATGAGTTGGCATTCATAAAGAATATACAGATACAAAAGAGGACTGATTCCTGCTGTGCTGTGCAAAAGTGGGGATTTCAGCAGATACAGCTATAGATAGGGGTGGACTTTGGTACTATGGCGCCCTGAGCTAGACCAAAAGTTGGTGCCTCTCCCCAGCCCTCACGCCATGCTCGGCTTTGGGAATGAGGTGTGAGGCAGGGTCCTACAGCCCTCCCACCTCCTCCCCAAACTGGGCAAGCACTAACTAGGCTTTGGAAAGGAGAACAGAGGACTCTAGGACCCTAGAAAGCTGTCAGAGCCCTCACATATCTTTCTCATGACTGGGCAAGTGCTTACGGGTGTTCTCTCTGCTTGACAACCAGTGCAAAGAGAACCAGTCATGTTGCCCTCAATCCACCTCTGCTGTATGACAAGCTACACTTGCTGAAATTCCCTCTTCTGTACAAAAGATGCAGGATCCTTGTTCTCTTTTCCATCTGGTCACCCTAGGTGAATGACAATCTAAGAAATACACCTTTGCAGTCCCATTAATGCCAGAGGGGTTGACACCTATATAGATGGACACGGCATTGCACTCCTAGATGGAACCTGTAGAATAACCATGACAATATTTTTGTCATTTCCGCTCTCTCAACATGAGAGAGAAAGCTAGTATTGCAATTCCACAGTTCTGTCCTGGTTTTGGACAAGCTTCTCCTTTCTAGCTTCACAGGATGCTTCTGGCTGTTCTGCTTCCTTGGGAACTGATGGTTCCTAGAGAATCCAGCTCAGGACAACAATCCCTGAGGAGCAACAGAAATTTTATTCCAGTTAACTATGTGATGCTAGAAGAGAACCTTATCAAAATTCTAGCTCTTTACCACCATCCACTTGGGTTGTAGAGCGGCCTAGAAATGTTGAGAACACAGGTGCTTAACACAGGTGCCCAAGTTTACTCTCTGGGCTGATTCTCAGGGACGATTCACACCCCAGCCAGCACCTCTTTAATCTTCTACCCTCCGGCAGGAGATATAGAAGTATAATCAGTTGTACCGACAGGCTAAAAAACAGTTTATATTCATGGGCTGTTAGGCTGCTGAACAGAAAATAATATAGTGCAACTGACTTTCGGGGTTGGTGTGTTGTGCAACAAGCACACAGAGTGCAATGAGATTGAGCGTTTGTGGGTGGGGGAGGGAGGCTCGGTTAATTTCATTGTACACAGGTTGTACATTGACAATAAAGGTATTATTATTATTATTATTATTAATCATTCAGCAACTGCAGCAAGTGGTAGATATATTATACTTGCAAAATGTCCATCACTTTGATGAGCTTCTCTGGAATGCATGTGTGTATATGAAGGCATTTGTCTTATCTTGCTCCTGCAGGAACAGCAGATCAGAATTTGAGGAGAGGAATGTGGTCATACTTGGGTGACATCATAGGCAAGGGTCCCAGGCCCTCTTTTGCCCATTGGTGGATGAGTATAGCTGACAGGGAACTTGCAGGAGGATGAGGAGGCGGCGGAAAAATGTTTCTCTGGGTTCTTTCCCTCCAGTTATACAATTTCCTTGATCCTTATTGACATTGATCTTTCTAGTGTATGCACTTAGCTTAAAGAAAATGTCTATATCCTCACTTGGTTGATTTCCAGTGTGCCAGATGGAGATGAAGAAGCTGCACTCCCCTGTATGCTCCCCATCAATACACCCTTCACTCATTTCAAGGGCACCTTCTTCCTATTGCAAAACTATTTCAAATATTTGGCTAGATTTTAGACAACAGTCAAGTCATCCCTGCTGCTTTTCCCTGTAGATTTCCCACCACCTACCAACATGCAAATGAACCGCGATGAACAGAAAGGGATTTCTCTTGTATGGAAACCTCCCCAACCCATTGGAAAAGTAGTTTTGTGGTACATAGTGGAATGGACGTCTGCAGATTTCAGACATGGACTTGTGTGGAAAAAAGTCCCCATCCAAAACACAACAACATATATCAAAGGTAAAATACAAGCCAACTCTTTTTAGTGGCCTTCATGATATGTTGGGCTGATGACATGCATACCTTCTTAGACCCGGAATAATTGCAGATGCTCTCAGACTACAACTCCCATCAGTCCCAGACAAGGTAACTTATACTCAAGGATGATGGAAGCTGTTGTCCAATAACATCTGGAGGGCACCAGGTTTGCTACCCCAGGAGTGGATTTTGCAAACATGAAGAATTACTTTTAGTGAAATCTGTTTTCCTCACCCTTGGTCACCAAAAGACAACAAACATACCAAACCTACAAGCAAACTTAGCAAAGACTACCAAAATCAACATGGACAAATAGAGCTACTGTAGGAACAAAATATAAGAAACCCACATAGAGCCACCTGAGCTGCTTATGTGGAGAAAGGGATACAAATATGATAAAACATTTTAAAATGACTGCTCCCCCACCCTTCCCCAAGAAGTCAGAACAAAATCGTGGGATTAGAATTCATTGGTTCTTATTTCAGAAGTTTTACTCATGATCCCTTTCTTAAAAATTATACAGTAGAATTTATTTTCACGATTAAAATAAATGAATAAAACCTCATCCTTACAGAAAATGTCAGAATGGGGCATAACTTCAACATTTCAGTGTATGCTGTGTATCAAGATGGCACCAGCCAGGCCTGTTCCATCCCGAGTAAGTACCATTGGGGACTGGCATTATTTCATAGTGTACTGTGTTTGAGCTAAGCTTCCTCTATGGTATGATCATATCTCCCTGACTAAAAATATTTTTCAGCGTGTTGATGTGTATATGGTAATTATCTTATTCAAACTGGAATAAGATAGTTTCGGGGCATTAACTGGAATTAAACCTCTCCTTAAAAGGTGTGGATGAGGACATGTTACATAAATAATGTACAGTACATTGCTGTAAGTACCCATATTACTCTGTAGAAGATGTGAGAGCCATACTAATCTTTCATGTCCACTGTGTGTATATATGTCAGAGAGAGCAGCAACTGACCCTGATTCACCTGCATACGTACAGGAAAAAACTAAAGATAAGCATGACTTTCACATAATTAGAAGAAACATACTAAATCAGACATTCTTGCTCATTTCTGTTAATTTGCCTTTAGTTGTATTACATCCTTTGATGATTTTAAAGTTTTTCCATCAGGGATGCAGTATAAGTCTGTTAGCTAACCAAAGCATTTCTACACCATGAATAATAATGCCGTGATAGGAATTAAGGCGAATTTGCCAAGGACAATGAAAAGTAATAAGTTTGCTGGAATGACTTTTATGCCCAGCCTTGATTAAGCAGATTAAGGTAGATACCGTACCACAATTATGTAAAGTATTACAGTGGTGCCCCGCAATACGAATGCCTCGCAAAACGAAAAACGCGCAAGACGAAAGGGTTTTTCGGTTTTTGCGTCGCTTCGCAAGACGAATTTCCCTATGGGCTTGCTTCGCAAGACAAAAACGTCTTGCGAGTTTGTTCGCTTTTTTCCTAAAGCCGCTTGAAGAGGCGCAGCTGCGAAGGACCGTGCTTCGCAAGACGAAAAACATCGCAAGACGAAAAGACTCGCGGAACGAATGAATTTCGTCTTGCGAGGCACCACTGTACTGGATTCCATTCAAAGTAATACACAGGCTTTAACGCTGAATCAGGGGACCCTTCTGTCTACCAAGGTGTATTACTGTGCTCTTACATACAGATCCAACCCCTGTGTCCTCAATAATATTAGTAATAATAATTTTATTATGTTTTTTATATGTGCTGGATGCCTCCCAGAGTGACTGGGGAAACCCAGCCAGATGGGTTTAATATTATTAAATTTATTATCTGCCCTTCATCAATAGGTCCCAGGACAGTTTAAAACAGCTGAAAATTAAAAACAGTTAAAGCAGATTACAATCCCTAGAACAGGGTGGCCCTGAAAGCACAAAGGGTAAAGAGGTGCGTTTTCAGCATTTAGTGAAAGCTGTATTGTGCGGAAGCCAGATACATCTCTACAGGGAGGGAATTCCACAACTTAGGGGCTGCCACAGAAAATGCACTCTCCTGGGCCACCAAAACCCAAACTTCTGAGGGTGGTGGAAGTACCAAGAGGGCCCCCTCTGCTGATCATAACGCCCAGTAGTGTCTGAAGGAACCCTCTCTTTAGGGGTAATCTCAATGTAGCAGGCAGAAAACCAACAGCTGGAAGTTTTCTGAACACGGAGATGCAGGAATTGCATGGGTTCCTTGGCAAATCCATAACTCCAGCCAAAAATGATGAATATTTCATACATATTAAAACCCTTGCAGAAAACATGTTCCTGAGATTGCTTCCCTAAAGCGCTAACTAAATTTAGAAATTACACCACAGGGTTAATAGCGGCAACATCCCAGTTATTCTAATAATTTCCTTTTACTGCCACATCATATCGCATTTTCTTGTTAGAATCCAAAGACCACAAGGCGGCAGTGTTTAATGAAAAATTATAATATGTACAGTAACTATTTTAGGGCTACTGCTGTTACCTCCATACAGTTCTGTTGTTTGAGCAAAATCTCCATTTTTAAACATAATGGAGCACACGGCCCACTCCGTATTTCAATCACAAATGACATTTTGGCCCATTCACTCCTGCCGAAATGTGGAGCTATAAAGAGAACTAATGCATTCTTTTAGATTGGTGATGGTGAATATCTAATCATTCTACTATTTGCTGCTGGTGCTAGTAATATTTTCGCTAGAAAAAGCAAAAGTCAAAATGACACTTTCCCTTTTTTGAACTGGAGCTCTCTTATTTTTCTAATGCTACAAAGAAAATACACCCTCTGGGATGAGCTTTCTGAAGAACTGCTGCACATTGCTTCATGGTAAAGCTAAACCAGCTGCTATTAAGTCCCTAAATCAAAGGAATGTAAACTTAACACCCCTAAATAAAATGGCAGTGATCCAGAGACATACACATGCAGTTCCCATTGCCAGCTATTGCAGAGTTTTTGGCAGGTGTGGGTGGGTTTACTAGACATGTCATCCAACTACAGAAATCTTCGTTGATTAATCAGTTAAGTTGCAATTGATTTAGTTAGCTAAACTGGTTAAAGTATGCCTATGAATAAAACATTTTATCAGAAGAAGATGAGTAACATTTTCGTTGTTTTTAAAACATTAATAAGCTTAGGAAATCCAATTGTATTGTCTGGAATGGACAAGCACTCTATCAAAATAGATAAATAATAATACTTTCTACACCAGAGTTGACACTGGTTCATGTAATTTCATTTAATTCAATTACAGATCCTACCAGGATGGCTACCAACAAAGACTCTTTTTGGCAGGGCCAGTGTTGGCACCTGGTATCCTTAGGCAGCTGCTAAGGTTTCGGTGCCCTTACATCTCCTCCCCTGCCCCCGCCCCCCAATTCTGGCAGAGCACTTTGAGCAATGCAAAGCATTTGGATTAAGCCACCTTTTCAATTTCGCAGAATGACCTCAACCTGGCATCACTCAGGGGCATTGCGGGAAATGGAAAGGATAGCTTGATGCAGCTGTTTAGCACTATAGCCAAGTAAGCCTAGTACTGACTAAGAAGGGGAACACTAGACAAGGATGCTTTACCCTGGACCTCCTCAAACCTGGAGGCCAGTGGGGCACGAAGAAACCCCAAACACACAACTGCTGAATTAATGTAGACAATACCCCCCCACACACACTACACTACAAAAGATACGTTGGCTGGATCCTAAGGCTGAGTTTTAGGAGAGATACAGTCCCTCAAGGACACAAACGCTTTGCATGTGAGAAGTCCTAGGTTCAATCCTCAGCCTCTCCAGGTAGAATTGGGAAACCATGTGGAGTTGCTGCCTGCCAGTGAATACCCTGGCCAGTGGTTAGAGATCATGGGAGTCGTAGTCCAATAGGACGTGGAGGGGTCAGAGCTTCTCACAGTGGTGTAGGCAAATATTGTGTTGGGTGAACTAGACGAATTCCTCCCTTTATGGAAGTTACCTTTGTTCCTTGTTCACAGGAGCAACATATTTTCACCAACTGCAACTTTGAGAGTATTCATCCAACAACCAGTAAATACAAATTGCAGTTTAAATGAAAGCCCTGAAGGGTTTCCTCCCTTGGAAAAAGTGCTTTTGGTAAACTAATCGCAATACAAGGGGACAAACTATTCGCTACACTTGCTCTTGTACCACAGTGGAAGTCATTCTCCTTTTTTGCTTTTCTTTCTCCCGTTCTCTGAATAGCATTGCCGGGGAAAACTCAAGACACATATAATGGTCCAGGAAATATGTTTGCGGTTACCAACGGTAGGAAATGTCTCTGTGTCAGGTTTCCAGAAGAGAGGTTTTCTGTGTTAACAGATTTGGGAGGGTTTTTTGGTTGTTGGGTTGTTGTTTTTTTACACCAGCCAGTGATAACATCTCAAAGAGGTGGGAATTGAGTGCAGCATTCACTGACGTGATTATAGGGAAATGAAAGTTCAGGGTGTTTTCACACATAAAAAGTAACTCAAATTATTCTCAATCCGGAGACATCCCTGGGTTGAATATGCAATATGAAAATACTCATATGAACTTTTAATGGTTGATTTTTAAAATTGTCAGTCAAGTGGCTAAAGGCATACAGAGGAGATTTGGTGTACATAAAACAACAGGGGTGAGCTGGTGTGTTTGCTCTTCAGGAAACATAACCTGCTATCACCAATTGCTATCTTGCTCCATACAGTAACTCACATTCCATCAAACTGGCATGATACCTCTCAGAATTTACTCAAGACTTGATTTGTCAAATGTGGATCCAATTATGCTACTATCTAGTTTGCCAAGGAAACACAATTCTCTAGTTAAGCATCTTTATCACTCTGCTAAAGATAAGAAAGGCTAACAAAGTGTATCTTGAGTAGCAAGTGCCATTGCCATCATATTCATGAGTTCTATTGAATTTGTCAAGCATGGTCAAACCAAAGATTCGTAATAAGCATACGGCTCCCAGCCAGTTTCAGTGGTACCTTGTACTGAAATACATTATAAGAAACCTTGACAATTTGAAAAGCCCTCCTCGGTGCATCAGCTTAGCCATTCAGTGGTTGATATGGCATCATGTGAACAGCTATGAGTAGAGGCACATGGTTGTCTATACAGGCCACATTTCTAAGATGCAGGTTCAGCAAAAGCAGGAACAAAGCACTGAGATGATATACATCTGAACTTCACAAGCAATTGGTCAAGCATCATAAAGTTATGATGAATTGTTTTTATTCAGCAAGTGAGGTGTACCCTGAGCTAATTCTGAATACACATATGGTGTAAAATCAAAGTGCTGATTGTTTCTCTCTCTCTCTCTCTCTCTCTCTCTCTCTCTCTCTCTCTCTCTCTCTCTCTTTAAGGTGATGGTGATGATGGTGGTGTTCTGTGGGGAACTGGCTTTGGAATGTTCTTCTTATTTATAATTATTTTGAGTTTGATTGCTACAAACATTAAGAGGTACAAGAGTGAAGTTTTCCCCACTTTTCTCCTTAGTCTTCAAGCAAACTTTTCAGCCTTGGAAAATGTGTGTGCAGTGCCTTTTTGCATGCATATTTTCCCTTATTAAAGCAGGGCAAGGGTGATGGTTTTGTAGTTGATTTGTAAAGTTATTTAGGGCTGGTGAAAGTTTGGTCCTTAGTTGTAGTATCTGACTGCAGTTAGGCTGAAACTGATGGCAAAGCTGTGTATTCAAGTGTAAAACAACTGAAAAGCAGGATGTGAGGTAACTTCATGCATAGAAGTGGTGGGCAAGTGAAAGATTCTATGACATATTCGACAAAAGATTTTCTCCATTCTCCTCATCAGAGTTATTTTTCTCTCAACAAGAAATGTGCTGGGGGTGGAGGAGTGATCTGGGAAGGGGCTCTGGAAGAACAATGAAAGGGTTCAGCACTCCTCCTAGTCGCTTGCCACTCTAGCACCAAAATCATTCCAGACCGCATTTCACTTGTGCTTCTTGGTAACTGCATTTGAAGTCAAGGAACTGCAACCATTACATATAATTCTGCTCTCAACCTTATCTAAACTACATAAGCATTTCCAATCCAGTAATGAATTTGAACCATGATCAGTTCTTCCAAAATGCAATTCATGTGTTGTGCTTTTTTTTTTAAAAAAGGGTTAAAACAGCATTTTGGTCGATAACACCGAAATGGCTTTTTGAAGATTATCCTAGAATGCAGAACAGCAGTGTGATCAAATCACTTCAGGTAACTCCACAAGTCAACTTTCTATTTATTTAATGTGTCTAAAGAAACTAGAGTGAAGCAAGGTGGCACCTTGCATTTGTAGGAAGAAATGTTTGCATGACTTTAAAAAAAAACAATAGCCCTGTATGCTTTATTTTATGACCAATACATTCATAATATGTTGAGGGCCTCTTTGGCTCTTGCTTCTCATGTTCATCTCTCTACATGGCGTGATCAGGACTTTGCACTCCTTCCCCTTGCTACAAGTGCAACATAAAATTGCCAGATTAGGAGATCCAAATTGCTTATGACCTGATCTACTATTATCAGCATTCATCGCTCTTTGTTCAACTTAGTTCCATAGCTATTCATTCTTACATTCAAGTGTAACCTTAACTTTAAATCACAAAAAGTAATCTTTTGACGTGTGAATACTCTCTTCTCTTTCTATGCATAAACAAAGGCTTACAGTAATTAAAATGGACCAACTCTGTTAACTGCTGACTTAAAAGCAAAAAGGGGAAATAGTTCAGTATCAAACAACAAGTAAAGAAAAGCAACGAATAAATTCCTGCCCATATAGTAGCCTTAACTCTGTAATCCTGAAGAGCGGCTGTCAGTTAAGAGTGGACAATAGTGGGCTAGATTATGGACAAATCTGACCTAGGATAAGACCTTATCTACAGAACTAGCCAGGCATTCACCCTCAGGAGATTCCCATCACATGAGAGGAAAGAATGGAACTATAAAGTTAATCACAACTTAACTTTAGATAGTTTGGTTCAAGTTGCATTGCGTAGATTTTGCCTGTATTGACATATGCAAACCTTATTTTAACATTTATGTAGTTATCTTTTTATTCAGGTTTTCTATCAGTTTTACAGATGCCTCAATTTATTTTATTATAATGTGTTATTTCTGTATTAATTGCTCTAGACTAGATATTGAAACTGAATAGCTGTTTGCTGCCTCCCCCCGCCTACATTTTATTAATTTTTTTCTGTAATTGTTTCTTAGGGGGAAAATGGTGGCATAACACACGATTCCACTGGGTTGTTCATCGATCATGAGGATGCTGTCATAACTGAAGTGGAGGAGACACTGGTACACAAGGAGTATAAGGTTGTAGATCATAAAGAGGAAACTAGAGAAGCAGTTCTGGATAATGTTAACATTCCAGAAGACATACTGTTTGTTGGCAATTCGGACACAACGGAGGAAAATGGATACAAACCTCAGATTTCCAGCCCAGCAGTCTTACAAGACAGTACTTATGAAATACATTCTCAAAACCCAGATAAAAAACCGAACACCCCAGCTTTGCCCGTGAGTGGTTTAATAAAAGATTTCCCAAGTCCCATGGCTACCACATGGCCTATTGTTGGTACCAATGAAAATACATTTTTATTTGATAAAATCAGTCTTGTTTTGAACAACAGTAAAAGTGGACAGAGCAACATGGTCAGCTCAACAGATGAAGAGCCACATACACCAACAGAAAACCAATGGAAGCCCTTACTTTCAGATGAAGATATTCAAGAACAGACCTTAATACCAGATGAACTTCTCTCTTGCTTAAATGCTGTGAATGAAGATTCTTCCGACATAATGTCTTACTTTCCTCAAAACGTTGCAAAGTGACTTTCTTATTAGGACTGAATGTAAGATTTCTGCAACCATGACAAACAACCTTGCTCTGCATTTTCAAGTAGAATAACTCAAAGTATCCTCAACATTCTCAGTTCTCGTCCAATTTAAAAAAACAAAGCAAAACAGCTGCAGTTGCAACCATAGCATTAATTTCTCATGCCACTTTCTTACCTTGAGATGAGACCAGAATGCCATCTTGTGAATCCTCTTCTAAAAGGCAAAATATTTCATCATATGAGCCTATCGTGGTTATCAACTGCATCAGCTGCAACTGCAGCGTTTCCAGCCAAGCAACTGCACAGCAAGTAACTACAGATAACCCAAGTGAGCCAAAGCCAGGTAAAGGCAAAGATATCTCAAGATCCCTATAGTCTTGCTGAAGGAAAAATTATTCACAATTATGATGAACAGCAAGATAAGTGTGACCCAAATCAAGACATGGAGAAATATTTATTTGGTTACAATTCCACCATACCTGACATCTTATCTCTATAGTTGTATCAGTTTCCAATGCCACCCAGATGGGGAAGAATCTAATTATGAGGCTCCCCACCACCAGTTTATCAAACATGATAAAAAATGTTTCTAATAGGGGTCTATTCCTTTCCAGCTGCAAGCGCCTGTTCTTCTGCAGTTGCCCAGTTGGCGCTGACCCATGACGGGGCCTTTTCAATGATGGTTCCGTTTGTGGAATTCCTTCTCTAGTGAGGTGTTTCTGCTTCCATCGTCATTAACTTTCCAGAGGAATTTGAAAAACATTCCTCTTTCCCCAGGCATTTGGTGGCTCCATGAAATAATGGATGAAATAATGTTTTAAATTGTAACTGTTTTTTAAAATAATGTTTTAAATGCTTTTTTTTTTGCTATTAAAATGTGGGTGTGTTTGCTATCTTGAGCTCCTTTGGAAGGGAGGTGGGGATAGAAATTAAATATAGAAATAAGTAATCAGCAGGTGTGGGGAGGCCTTGGCTCACCAGGTGTTGCTAAACTTACCATTTTGATCAGCCCCACACATTATAACACATTATGGACAATGGCCAGGAATGACGCGAGTTCCCTACCCCTGTTTTGCAGACATGGAGTACCTACTGCAGGCTGGCTAAGCCATTGCTTAAAACTGTTCCTTGTGACTCATTCTCATTTTGCTAAGGTAGCATATGAATGTTCCTCACAACAGAACCCTCATCACATAGATCCCTCTCTGGCCAACATCAGTGGCCTCCGCCAAGGCAGAAGGTGGCACAGGCAGTTTTCCTACATTCCTTTGTGAGGTAAGAGCCAGCCATGATGAAGCAAATTTGCAGTGGCAACCATGTTGCTGAAATAACATGTATGAGCCAGGACTGGGACAGTCCCCACATAGTTTACTCATGGGCCCTTTAAAATAAAAGTCACGTCCCTATCAGGAAGCTTTCAAGATGTCTAAAACACACAATCTTAATTTAGCACTTAGTGAGAGGATATAGCTGACTTTAGAAAATTTAACATCTGAAGGCTCTCAGGCGCATGATTTCCTAGAAACTGAAAAATGACACTAAACACAAATAAGTCTCTAGAATGCAAGTTGGTCTAAAATTAGTAGTTGTTGCTCTTGCAGGAAGGAAATAGTAAAGGAAAGCCACACACATAAGACGTATGATATAGAAAGTTCTTTGGTTGTTGTGTTCAGGACATTTTATGCACCTCAGATAGAAATCCACTCAGTTCTTGTTATATAATCGGGTAATATTTCTGTTTTGCCAAGAGCCATAATTGCAAATAGCAATTAAATTTAAGGAACAGAAAATAATCCTTTCATATCCACCTCTTCAACTATATGCTGTGTTCATTTTCATCACTAAATGCAATGATACAAACACACACAAAATAGCTTTGAGTTACCCTAAAGACTAAACACAACGCAGGAATCTTTTTGCCCAACGTGGGGTTCAAACCCACAACCCTGAGATTAAACGTCTCATGCTCTGCAGACTGAGATATCTTGGGGCTAAATTATTGATCACAGAGCTGATAGTACTGCAGATTAAGGGATGTTTTCCTGAACAACCCACAGCTGAGCTCTTGTGCAGCTTCTAGGAATTTAAATGGAGCTTCTACTAGGAAACATCTTGATGGATTAATGTGAACATAGGAACACAGGGTGCTACCTGACACTGTAAACACTATTCCATTTGTATCACAAAAAATATAGTTTCTTTCTCAGTCCAGAATCATTTGTGCTAGTCCTCAACAAGCTACTTTTAATGTAGATTGATTCTAGAGCCTGTCATCCACAAGGGTGGTTGTGGTTACTTGAGATCGTGTGCAAACCCTGCTCTTGATTAGATTATCCACCCTTTTCCTGTCTGCACATGCCCCAGGCGAATGAAGAAGGAAGTGGTGATTGCGCTCAAGGCATTCACCCACCCACAGCCTCACTGGGCAGCTGGGGATTCACCACCCGTTGCTGAAACCACCTACATCTGTTTCCAAATGGACACACTTCAGGTTAATGCAGAATCAATCTGTAATGAGCTTTAGTGAATGAAACCAGTTTCTCAAGAAGCGCTTTTCAGGGGCAAATATAGAAATATGCATGCAATAGATCTAGATTGTGTGTAGTCTGCGTACATAAAACATATAGTCTCCATAGATTCTAGAATATAATATGTGTACACAGCCTTCTACCAAGTCAGTCCGCTGGTCAATCTAGTTCAGCATTGTCAACACGGACTAGCAGCGGAGCACCAGGTCAGTGTCTCAGAATGTCAGGGATTGAACATGAGAACTTCTGCATGCAAACCAAGCTATTTTCCTACTTCTCTGCAACTTTTTTTTTTGTAGAGAAGAGTTGGGAACAGTAAGATCAATGGACTCTGCTAGTCACAGATCTCATCTCAAAACCACTTATAAATAATATCTAGGCAATATGACTTAGGCGTACTTTGAGCCAATGAGACTTCAGTTAGTCATGACTAACTTGCATTCTGTTGATGTCAGTTGGTTAGCTCTAAGCATCACTAAGTCAGCAACTAACCTAATGTTTCAAACAATTGCAATATGTATGAATGGTTCACAGGATAGGTTCCATGTCTTCTGCTTCCTTTCTAAACATTTTGACATGGCACTTGCTGTTTCCAAACTAGATTAACCTTAGTTGGTCAATGGTTTAACTTCTCAGTGAACTGATATCAATAAGACTAGTTCAGTGTACTGTAAGTGTGAATGAAATGTCCTCTAAAGAACACTTTGAAAGCACCAGGCATATATAATTCAAAGATGTAATAGTCCAATAATATTATGCTCAATTTTCCTATAGCAGGTAATGTTGACAGAATTTAAGACTCTGTATTTCATATTCACAGCTGCAGGGGGAGCAGAATGGGGCTGAGGGTGAGGTTTAAAGAATGTCTCAAGGCAAATCTAAAAAAATGTAGTATAAACACTGACAACTGGGAAACACTGGCCTGCGAGCGCTCTAGTTGGAGAACAGCCTTTACCAAAGGTGTCACGGGCTTTGAAGACACTCAAACTCAGGACGCAAGGGAGAAACATGCTAAGAGGAAGCCACGTTTGGCAAATCCACACCGTGATCAACTCCCACCCGGAAACCAATGTCCCCACTGTGGAAGGACTTGTGGATCCAGAATTGGCCTCCACAGTCACTTACGGACTCATTGTTAAAACCGTGTTAATGGAAGACAATCTTTCTTGGCTACGAGTGATCACCAAAGAAGAAGAAGATCTGGGCAGTCATGTGAAAGCTAACTATCCATGGTTGCCAGATTTACACAGTCACTGAGATTAGCTGGTTGGACATCCCAGGGTAATTGTAATAAATGGTCTAGGGCCATTTGATGTTCTCCCATTGCTGAAGTTGAGCCAAACTAGTTATTATCCTCATGTCTGGTTTCTGCTAAAAACAGTGGATGTGTTGTTAACCATTTAACCCCTAACATTCAGTAGAATTTTATATTGTGTCATGTGGAGCTGAATCTACCCCACATAACTGGCTGCTAGTGGGGCTCAGGGAGACAAGGGATACACAAAACACAGTGATGTCTAGAGTTCTGCTAGATAGTAAGGGGACTGAAGATATAGGTGAATATAGGGCAATATTTCGTTTGGGTGTGGACCTTATTCTAGAGACTGCCCTGTGTTAAAGCTATTTTGAACATTCTAAAGGAACAATACAGTATTATAGCAATAGGAAAGGAGTAAGTGCGGAAAGCATATTTTATGTGAAAGTGACTAGTCTAGCTAAATGGTTACTAACAGATCTTTTCAAGTAAATGAAACTGCAAAGCAACACCAACTAGAAGACCCAAGTCTAACAACAGAAGAAGAGGAAAAGAAACTGGTGATCCCTGCAGTCTCAGATTCTCAGTCAGTTTTTGCTCATTTTGCTATCTTGAGGTTAATAGCAGTGATGGTTTGGAAACTGACATTAAAACTGTATCCTTTGTAGATAGTAAGTTATACTTTGTACAGAGAAATAGATTGCTTGTGCTGCTGATTCCCCACCCCCCAAGGTTCACTATTTGTTTTAATATATTGAAAAGAGCAGGTTGGATACATCTTACAAACATCTGTTTCTTTATAAAGGTAAGTAGTAGATTGGACTTTGTTTTTTGTTCTCTCTCTTTCTCTTGCTTTTTCTTTCAACATGTATCTCCTCTGGAAGCTAAGTAGTAAATCAGAGTTTACTATTACTATTTATTAAATTTGTATACCACCCTTCATCCAAAGATCACAGGGAGGTTCACAACATAAAAATACAAAAGAAGAACACAAAATACACAATGAAAACAAGAACAAACCAAAACCCCAGCTCCCACAAACACAATCAAAAGGACATCAAATATTAATTAGCCCAACACCTGGTTTTTCTGGAAAATGCTTTCAAAGTATATGATGAAATTTTACAAAACTTTTGTAAAACACTTTTTTCTAAAACTACATACAAGAGGCCCTGCTACAGTATCCCTGAATCAGTTGGCCATCCTTAAACCTTGGTTTAAAATCCTGCAATGAAGGAAAACCTACCACCTTCTGCAACAGTCTTGCCCACTGTTGAGCAGCTTGTATCAACAAGGAGTTCTCCTTGTTGGCCAAAATCCATTTTTGGCCAAAATCCCCTTTCTTTTCATTTGATCCTGTTGGTTCAGGTCCTACCCTCTGGAGCAGAAAAAAAAGCAAATCGGCTCCAATTTTTCTAGCCTTTGAAGACAACTGTCATTTCATATCTCACTCTTATCTTCTCCATGCTAAACATACCCAACTCCTTCAGTTTTTCCATGGTCCCTAACCATCTCTTTCACCCACTGTCTATTCTTCTTATTTTCTTTGTCACTATGTTGTACTCACATTCTAAAATCCCTTTGTTCAAACAACTACAGTAATTACAAATGGAATAAAAGTGGACTTTTTCCAATCCCACTTAGTAAAAGATGAGGGCTAATTCAGACTTGCATTTGACCTGTGCCTAGAAAGCACAGGACAAGTGGGAAACAATTCAGACAAGGGCTTTCTAAGCACACCTGGTTTTGCCCTTGCCCTGCTGCTTTCCCTAGGAAAACCAACTCTAGCGATAAATCAGAACAAATGTCAGTCCTAAGAAAATTCAATTGATGTTTGCTCCAATTCAGCAAGAAAGATCGGGTTTCCCCAGGGAAAAGTAGTGGGGCAAGGGCAAGTCTGGAAGAGCTCAGAGTTGTCTTTCTGAACTTGATTAATCAATTGGAACAAGAGTTGAGAAAATACCCAGTGACATATGTTTTGAAAAGGATGGAGAGGGTAAATTGCCATTAGACACACAAACATACACAAAATGGGTCTATAGGTTCTGAAAGATTCACATGTTTGTTCAAACAATTATGAGAATGTGACCTGAAATGCAGAATATGGATTATGGGTTGTGTTAGTTCCCAAACAAAACTTGGGAACATGTATTGTTTTTGGTTGTTTTTAATCAATGAAACAGGAAAGAATCACGATCTTGCTAATGTAGGGTTCAAGCCCCCCATTAGGCAAAAGATTCCTGCATTGCACCTTTCCAACTCTGCAGTTCTATCATTCTTTGATCCCATCCCAAATGGAAGATAGAGGCACCATGAAGGAACTTCCTGAATAGCAAGAATTGTTGTTCACATCACAGATATGCAGTGCCAATGAGAAGAAACTAGTGCAATGCTAAACTGCAGCACTGACCTGCTCCCCCCCTTTTTTAATGAATGATTTAAAACCTCACTATCCAGTTGGTTTATAACCTGCTCCTTTCCTTCCATTTCCTAAAAAGGAATTACTCAACACCTCATGATTAAAGTTGGTTTATGAAATATACTAGAACAGCGACCGTTCAAGAGGTGGGAGGGGGAGGGAAAGTGCCATGACAGGGTAAAAGAAGCCACAGTTTTAATTTTTATCCCCATTCACTGTTTTGTAGCCTGAAGCCAATCAAGTCTGACAGAAAAACCCTAATGGGGGAAAATAGCCACCTGGGGCTGAGTGAGACTCAAGGCACCTTTCGTGCAATCCTTGAAATGTGGCTGTACATGGCACCTTACTGACAAGAAACAGAATTGTCAGGTGGCGAGGAAGCTAGTATGGGCGGAGAGAGGGAGACTGATGTCTAAGCAGGCAGGAACTTTGACTGCTTCTTTCACACACACACACACACACACACACACAGCCAGGCTTGCTCTAAGCAGCTTCTGTGCGGCCAGCCCATGAGGTGCCGATGGGAAGAGGAACTTACATCTGCAGTGAACTGGGGTGAGTTGCTGCATAAATGCAGATAATAGATATATACAGTGCTTTTTTCTGGGGGGACAACACAGGGGTACACATACTCCTAAACATTTTGTTAATCTTTGTACTTTTGTCCATCTACTGTATTTATTTTTCCTGATTTGAACTATAAAATGATGATTTTCTTGAGTCAAAATGAGAGTACCCCTAAACATTTTTTAAAAGAAAAAATAGCACTGGATATATAACTGAAAAGGAAGGGGAAGAAGGAGCTCGTATTTGTTTGGCACCTGAGGAGAAATCAGGGACATAAGACTCCTTGCTGGGCAAAAGTATAGTGGCTTGCTCCCCCTCATCTTTTTAAAGCAGAAAGAAGCCAAATTGTTTCTTCTGATTCCATAGTAAGATCTATGGTTTTAAAATAGAGAGTCCTATTTGGTTCACAGAGCTTACTCTTAGGTCATTGGGTATGGGTTTAGAGCCCTTCTTGAACATAGTGCAGGTAAGGTCCCAGTTGGGCATGGGCAGTGCTCACAGAAATGCTATAGCTCCTGGAGTATCAAACCTTCGCTAAAGAGAAAAGTTGAGGAGTGGAGGAGTCAGAGGCATGTACATGAGCGGTGAAGATGAGGTAAGCAGCCATATACCAGTGGAGGAAATGCCTTGCCAAAAAGTCAAACAGGTGAACAAGGCATGGAAACGCTCCACTTCATGCCTTGTGTGGAAGCAGCTCTCTTAAAGGAGAACTTGTAGGAGGGAATAGAGACCCTTTCCAAAAGCTTCCCAAATGCTTTTTAATTTAATTTAATTTTTTAATTAAGCTAGTCTTGAGCCAGTACAATAAACCAATCACACCAAATGGATAAGCCAAGTTAAATCTTGTTGCAGTGGATTCATGTTTTAAAAATCTCTAAATGAGGTGTGTGTGTATGTGTATATATATATATATATATATATCCCCCCAAAAATAAAGAAATAGATGAAATGCAGAGCCTACAAATAATGCATTGTTTTTAAAATAAAAAGTTTTGTAAACTATCAGGACATTGATGTGATAGATTTGCTGGTGTTTGCCATTCAGAAATGATTTTGGGGGAGATAGGGGTGCTGAGCCCACTAATTTTGTCTTAAATAAATCTAAGTGGTGCAGGCATGGGGCAGAGAACAGCTCATTATTATAGCATGATCTCTATACAAAAAGCGTCCACCTAGTCTTCATACAGCTGGGTAACAACTGCAAAATTAATAATAAATCAGTGGAAAAGTCCCTGACAATGATGGGGAAGCTGTTCTAGGCAGGTGCTTCATGGCAAAGGACACAGTTGAAAGAGAAAGGGGCCAAGGAGAGATGAGTTTGCTGCGCAAAGCGTGGCTGCAGCAAGAAGCAGAGGATGAGAGATGATCAGCAAGACAAAGCGATTTCAAAGTGAAGACTAGAACATTAAAGCTGCTATACAAATCAGGGTATCACTTGCTGGGGTTTGTGTGTAAGACGTAGTCGAAGACTGGGGAATGTGGAAAATTACCAAGCAGATTCCATTTTAAGAAATGTGTAGTACTGAAAAGGAATGCCTCAAATTCACTGATCCCTTTACGAAGGATTTAAGCATTTGAAAACCCCACAGCTGAATGCACATCTTCCTTGTTCTCAACTCTTCCCCTCTTTATCACAATTTTAAAAATCATTTGTATGTCCACTTTCTTGTTTAATTCTCCTCTTGATGAAATTAGTATAACTGGCACTTGCAAACAATTGTTGTTGCTCCCACAGTTTTTCTTTCCTTAACAATCCCATTTGTGAAAAGTACTTTTTCTTTATTTTTAGGTTTCTATATTGTTTAGTAGGGACGCGGGTGGCGCTGTGGGTAAAACTTCAGCGCCTAGGACTTGCCGATCGCATGGTCGGCGGTTCGAATCCCCGCGGCGGGGTGCGCTCCCTTCATTCGGTCCCAGCGCCTGCCAACCTAGCAGTTCGAAAGCACCTCCGGGTGCAAGTAGATAAATAGGGACCGCTTACCAGCGGGAAGGTAAACGGCGTTCCGTGTGCTGCGCTAGCTCGCCAGATGCAGCTTGTCACGCTGGCCATGTGACCCGGAAGTGTCTGCGGACAGCGCTGGCTCCCGGCCTATAGAGTGAGATGAGCGCACAACACTAGAGTCTGGCAAGACTGGCCCGTACAGGCAGGGGTACCTTTACCTTTACCTTTTTATTTTATTTTTTTTATAAATATTTTATTAGGTTTTTAATAAACAAATTTCCACTTTCAGATACATACTTCCATGAATCCAATGGACTTCCCCCATCTCCCGAGCACTGCATTCCCTGTGTAACCAAAACCTCAGCAATTTGTTGACTTGTTTTGTACATAACAATATATCTTCCATTTTATCGTGTTATCTGATGTAAACATTTCGATACAATTGCATTAATTTTTAATTTCCACACAATAAAAATATTTCGTTACCTCACTTCTGTCTTATAGTGTCTTATTTATCAATTCAGAAATTTGCCGATACTGAAGCTATACCTTCCTAGAAAGGAGCATTTTTTAACATTCATACAACTTATAATGCTTTTTCAAATAGTCCTTAAAATTTTTCCAAACTTCCTCCGTTTCTTCTTCTCCCGAGTCTCGAATTCTGCCAGTCATTTCAGCCAACTCCATATAGTCCATCAGCTGCGTCTGCCATTCTTCCAATGTGGGTAGATTTTGTGTCTTCCAGTGCTTTGCCAACAGAATCCTCGCTGCTGTAGTAGCGTACATAAAGAAAATTCTATCTTTCTTGACCATCCTCTGGTCTACCATGCCCAGAAGGAAGGCCTCCGGTTTCTTAGGTAAGGTGAATCTCAGCACCTTTTTTAGTTCATTATATATCATTTCCCAGAAGGCCTTCACTTTCGGGCAGGTCCACCAGAGGTGTAAAAATGTCCCTTCCTCTTCCTTACATTTCCAGCATTTATTGTCAGACAGGTGATATATCTTTGCAAGCTTGACTGGGGTCATGTACCACCGGTATATCATTTTCATAATGTTTTCCTTCAAGGCAGTACATGCCGTGAAGTTCATTCCGGTGTTCCATAACCTTTCCCAGTCTTCAAACATAATGTTATGCCCCAAATCCTGTGCCCACTTTATCATAGAGGATTTGACAATCTCATCCTGTGTGTTCCATTTAAGCAGCAAGTTATACATTCTCGAAATTAGCTTGGATTTTGGCTCAAGCAACTCTGTTTCTAGTTTCGATTTTTCCTCCTGAAAACCCACTTTTTTGTCTGCTTTAAAAACTTCCTGAATTTGAGCATAATGCAACCAATCTCGCACCTTGTTTTTTAACTTTTCCATACTCTGTAACCTCCATTTATCTCCAATTTTTTCAATTATTTCCCAATATTTAGGCCAGTGGGCCTCCATATTGAGTCTTTTACGTGCTTTGGCCTCCATCGGTGAGAGCCACCTCGGAGTTTTACTCTCCAATAAGTCTTTATATTTTGACCAGACCATGAAAATTGCCCTTCTGACAATATGGTTTTTGAACAATTTATGAACTTTAACCTTGTCATACCACAAATATGCATGCCACCCAAAAGCATTATCAAATCCCTCCAGGTCAAGGACATCGGTGTTCTCCAATAGGATCCAATCCTTCAACCAGCAGAGGGCTGCAGCTTCGTAATATAACCTCAAGTCCGGCAGGGCAAACCCCCCTCTTTCTTTCGCATCTGTTAGTATTTTAAACTTTATTCGGGGCTTTTTGCCCTGCCAGACAAATTTAGATAAATCCCTCTGCCATTTTCCAAAACATTCCACCTTATCCACGACCTGGAGGGACTGAAACAAAAATAGCATTTTCGGCAATACATTCATCTTTATGGCAGCTATTCTGCCCAACAAGGAAAGTTTTAATCTTGACCATGTTTCCAGATCTCTTTTTATCTCTGACCAACATTTCTCATAGTTGTCCTTAAATAAATTCAAATTTTTGGAGGTCAAATGGACCCCTAGGTACTTTACTTTTTTAACCACATTTAGTTCTGTTTCTTTTCTGAACTCCTCTATTTCAGTAGTTGTCAAGTTTTTTGCTAAAACTTTAGTTTTTTGTTTATTCAGCTTGAATCCCGCCACCCGACCAAAATCAGAAATTAATTCTAACGCTCTTTTAGTACTAGAGGCTGGCTCCTGTAATGTTAATACCAAGTCGTCTGCAAAAGCTTTCAGTTTATATTGTTTCTCTCCGACCACAATTCCCTGTGTCAACTGGTCGTTTCTGATCATGTTCAGTAGCACCTCCAGGACTGAAATAAACAGCAGAGGAGATAGAGGGCACCCCTGTCGTGTCCCTTTTTCAATTTTAAACTCCTCTGTCACCACGTTGTTTACTATCAATTTGGCCTTTTGTTCTGAATAAATTGCTTCTATTCCATTTTCAAACCCCCGCCCTACTCCCATCCTTTCCAAATTTTTCTTCATAAACAGCCAAGAAATGTTGTCAAAGGCCTTCTCCGCATCAATAAAAATCAACACCGCTCTTGTGTTTGAATTAATCTGTAAAAACTCCAAAATGTCAATGATGTTTCTTGTGTTGTCAAATAAATGCCTACCAGGGAGAAAGCCTGCTTGGTCCTTATGAATAACTTCATTTAAGACTTTCTTAAACCTACTTGCCAAAATGTCTGCAAAAATTTTATAATCCACATTTAGGAGTGAGATAGGACGGTAGTTTTTAAGTTGAGTTTTTTCAGATTCTAGTTTTGGGATCAACGTGATGAAGGCTTCTTTCCACGTTTCCGGTGCCTTCCTCCCCTCCATAATCTGATTGCAAACTTCCAACAATGGTTGTGTCAATGAGTCCTTCAGTACCTTATAATATTTGGAAGTAAGCCCATCAGGTCCCGGAGATTTGCCCAGTTGGAGGTTCTGAATGGCGCATTCAATTTCTTGGGTTGTAATATTACAGTTCAGGGTTGCTCTCATTTCCTGGGGTATTTTTTGTAATCCATTAGTTATGACAAATTGGTCCACCTCTGAGCTTTTTTGTGGCCTTTGAGAATAGAGTTCTTTAAAATATTTCTGGAAGGACCTTCTGATTTCTTCGGGTTTCTGAACCATTCTCCCTTCAATCTCTAGATTTGTAACTGTGTTAAGTTTTTGTCTCTTTTTCAACTGCCAGGCTAACAATTTTCCACATTTGTTTGCAGATTCAAAGGATCTTTGTTTCATTTGTTTAATTTTCCATTCCACCTCTTGATTTATCAATTTCGAATATTGTGCCTGGAAAAACTTCACTTCTCTCAATACTTCCTTCGATTTGGGCCTGGATCTCAGTTTTCTCTCTCCTTCTCTTATTTTCTCCAAGATCTTCTCCTTCTTTTCATTCCAGAGTCTTTTTTTAATCGTGTTCTGTTGTATTAGAAACCCTCTTATCACTGCTTTGCTTGCGTCCCAGATTATTCTTTTTTCCACATTTGTCTTTAAGTTTATTTCAAAATAGTCCTTTAAAACTTTTTGGGCCTTCTTAACAATCTCCTGATCTCTTAACAAGGCGTCATTCATTCTCCATCTGAACGATCCGGTTGTATTTAGTCTCAATTCCATTCTCAAGGCGTTGTGGTCGGAGCAGGTTTTTGGGCAGATTTCCACTTTTCTGGTCTTAGGTGCCAGCCCTCTAGTTATCCATATTTGGTCGATTCGCGTCCATGTCATATGGGCCTCAGAAAAGAAAGTTCCTTCTTTCCCTAGAGGGTTCTTGATCCTCCATATGTCGATCAAATCCAAATTGTCAGTCATTTCAAAAAAGGTTTTTGGAAGTCTGCCATCTTTCGTTATATTAGCACTTTGTGACTTATCCATATTCACTGAGGCGACACCGTTCATATCTCCCAACATGATAATGTTGTTATAGTCCAAATAGTCCAGCATAATCTCATGCAGCTTCTTAAAAAATTCCGATTTTCCATCATTTGGGGCGTAGATTCCTAGAATTAAAAACTTTTCTCCTTGTGTCTGGATTTCAATTGCCAAAATTCTGCCCTGTTCGTCTTTGAATACAAATTTTGGGGACAAGTTCTCCTTTGCATAGATCACCACTCCTCTTTTCTTAACTTTATCCGATGAAATAAATTCTTGGCCTAACCTTTTATTAATTAGCACTTTTCTATGGAGTCTTGTCACATGTGTTTCTTGCAGGCAAATAATGTCCAATTGTTCTTTTTTCAAAATATGAAATACTTTTCTGCGTTTTTCTGGAGAATTCCCGCCATTTATATTCCAGCTAAGAAGCTGTAGAGACATCCCGGTCTACTTCTTGGGTATCACAGTTGGGTATCTAATTTGTCTTCCTTTTCCGGAAGCTGTGGTGCCGGGCCGCCTCCAGATGGTATGGATCCTGGTGGTAATCCCGGTGGTGGAGGCCAGGAATCGGCAGCTCTCTTTTGGAGGTCCTCCTCGTTGTCGTGTAGGAACTTCTGGTGGTCTTCTGGCGTTTTGATTCTTACCTTCTTTCCTTTATAGGTAAATGACAGACCTTGAGGAAATTCCCACCTGTATGGGATTGCGTTGTATCTTAACAATTTGGCCAAGTCTGTATATGTGGCTCTAAGGTCCAACAAATATTTAGGAATGTCTCTATAAATTTCTGCCCTTTTACCTTCGACTTCCAGGGATTTTTTAAAGTGTTGGCCTAATATCTTGTCTCTTTCCTCTCTTGTTCTCAAACAAACCAAACAGTCTCTGGACTTATCTTTTTTAACCGATCTTCCCAGTCTGAAGGCCGTCACAATCTTGAAGTCTTTATCTTCTTCAACCCCCCAAAATTTAGAAAACAGCTCCGTCAAGAATTTCTCTAGGTTGCCCTGTTCCAACTCTGGGACAGCCCTCAGCCTAAGATTACATTCCTTACTTTTCAGTTCCACCATTGACAGGTAGGCTTGCTGTTCTCCTACCTGTCTTCTCAGAGGTCTTACTTCCCCTTTGATCTCTTCCACCTTCTTGCACGCTTGCTCAGCTTTTTGATTGGCTTCCGCAGCTAATTTGTAGTTCTCCGCCGTAGCTCCTTGCAGTTTCTCAATAGCCTGGGTGTGCTGCGAAACCTGATCTGTTAACTTGCTGATAGTAGATGTAGCTCTATCAATTTTAGATGACTGATCGTCCACCTTCTTATTCAAAAGTGCCAATTGTTCCAAAATTTGTTTCAAGACTGGATCAGTTCCTCCAGCTGCCATTTCTTCTGTAGCAGGCGTTTCAACTTCCTCCTCCTGCGCCGTCAACACAGTAGGCACCGAGGATCTACGATGGTGAATCAAGGTTGTTTGGACCAGCTGCCCAGCTCTCTTGTCTTTTTTCTTTTCTTTAACTTCCTCAGCTAAAGCTTCCTTAGCTTTAGCTGCTCTTGTTTTCGCTGGGCCACTCATTCCCCAGCTGCTGTTCAAGGTCAAATAGTCTTTCAGTCCATGAGAAAGGCAAGTCCAGAGTATAAACAATTAAACCACAAAAAATCCCAATAAGATACAGTTCCCAGGCTACTATGCCTCCGCAAATCCACTAGGGGGGGTTTTCAAAGGAAAGAAAGTTTCTTTTCCACCATCAAAGCTCCTATTTCGACTGAAATCCCCAAGTTCAGAAAGGAGGATTTCAGAGAGTTCTGTTTCAAATTAGTGCCACAAGGTAACAGAGAGGTTTCGATAACAGTATTAAAGCGATAGTGTATCCATCAGTGCAACAGTTTATGTTAAGAGAAAAGTTTCAGCAGCCTGACAGTACTCATTTGCAACACTGGCAGTCCAATAACTCGGTTGTCCCCTTCAGTTCCACGTCTCTTCACAATAGGAGGAAGATTCTCTAGCACACTGGACTAAAACATTTATTTCTTCACCCTTTTTCGATTTCTAAAAACACACAGTCTATTAATGCCCCTTCTTATTTCTTTCAAAGTCTCTTTTTAACACTTCAGCCCGCATCGGGTTCTTTGCTTTGCTCCGATTAGCAGGACCGGAAGGCGGACTTCCTGTTACTCGCCTCCCGTTTTCAGCCAAAATAGACAAATTTAAGTTGATCCTTAATCAGTTCTTTGGTACCCCTTACTCACGGGTAAATTGCAGCCAATCTCGATGTTTTTCAAGAAGAAAGGTTGGCGCTCATCAGCAACAGCAGCGCGGCTTCACTTCCGCGAAAAGAGCGATGAACTCACAGCGCCGCTCCCCCGTTCACGATCCGGAGCCTCTTACGAGGTCCCTTCCTCGCTTCTGGGGGGGCTTCTGGCACCCGCCGAGTCCCACGGCCACAGGCTCGCTCTGCCTGCGGTTTATCTGGATGGGTCTCCGCTTCGCCGTAGCGGAAAACCCTTTTTCGCGGAGCCCTCTTCACTGGGTAAAGAGGACCGCCATTGCTGTTTTGCGCCGCCTTTTTATATTGTTTAGTGGGTGTGAAGAGAGAGGGAAAGAGGTTACAGTCTGTGCGTAGATATAGTTGAAGATCAGAGGAGCTTTATAAAGCTGCTGCCTTATATTACCCCACAACTGGTTTCTCACTTTCCCATCCTCACTCAACTCTAATTTTTACATTAGGAAAGGACCATGGCCCAGTGGGACAACATCTGCCTTGCATGCAGAAACTCCAAGGTTCAAGGTTCTGGGGTCTCCAAGTAGGGCTTGGAAAAACGCTTTCCTGAAACCCTGGACAGCAGCTTCCAGTTGATGTAGGCCAGGCATAGGCAAACTCCAGTTGTTCTGGGACTACAACTCCCATCATCCCTAGCTAACAGGATCAGTGGTCAGGGATGATGGGAACTGCAGTCTCAAAACACCTGGAGGGCCGAGTTTGCCTATGACTGATGTAAGCAGTACTGAACTAAATGGAGCCATAGTCTGACACGCTATAAGGCAGCTTCCTATGTTCTCATGGCATTGGTGGACTTGGAGACAGTATGGTACTCAGTAGGCTTCTGGGTATATGGTTTCAGGCAAAGGGACATATGATTCTAAAGACAGAATTCCATGAATTGGTCCCCACTGGAAGAATTCCAAAGAGGATCATTTGATATTTTCCGACTTAAACCTGTGAGGTATTTTCCCCAGCTTCCCTCAACAAACTGCCTACATTAAAAACAATTCTTGTAAAAAGGAATCACACTTCTTTCTTGTAAATGGCCTGGACTGCTCACTCATCCATTTCTGAGTGCTTGACAGAAAAAGAAACCAAAAAGGAAAGCAATTCATCTGGTTTGCTTTGTTACCTGACGTATAAACCTGAACAAGCCAGATAGCCATACACCATCTCCCAAAGAGACTGTGGGAACAAGATTTAATGAAGAAATTTATATTCCTTCCTGATGGTGAAAGAAAAGGCTCAAAAAGAAGTTCCAAATTTCCTACAAACAATTTTCTACAGTGACTGTGGAGCTGGAAGCAGTCTGTAGTAATCCCACTAAGGCGATCATTTTATGCTGTTGTAGACAGCAATGTGTAATAGTAGCAGGACCAGTGATATTTGGTGTGGAGACACAAAGGAGAACACTAGACCACCCTTATCTTCATTTGGGAAATGCTGGAGAATGTGGAAATATAAAATATAGTACATTATTGAAGTACTGCTATTACAGAATACTTTTGTTGGGAAAATATCCTCCATTTTAGTGCTATTTTTCTAGAAAAACAGTTGCCATAACTCACCACAAACGCCTCCCCTGTTCTCTTAGAATGACAATGGCACCCACTTGAGAGATGCCGGAACTTAGTTCTGGTGAGTTCCTGCTGGAAAAACAAAGCCCTGCCCTGTTTGGTTGCTCCTGCCTCCCTTCCCCCCAAAACAGCTGTACTCAGTGATGGTATTGTCACCCATATGAGATGGCTTAGAAATTCAAAGGTGACATAATTAAACCATTTTTGTTCTTGGCACACAAGCTATTTTCCTTTCTCTCTAGCTGGGTCTTGTAATTCTGAAACGTTAACAGAAATCTGTTAAACCTGTTTGAGCAGATGTGGGAAGGGAGGGACTGATATTGTACACACAGACACACAAAGTGAGTGGTGTTGACTCTCTTGTCATACCAATTCAAAATCTCTGGAGAAACTATCATGTGCTCAGAATGCCAGCATAACGGAACACAGCCGGTGGTGTATGGTTACATAAAAAAGAACACACTGCAGTGTAGCCAGAAGTGCTGTTTAAAGCTTTTTCCAGTCACAGAAGGGATGTTTCTAACTTACAGATTAGCATGGTGTGAGAAAAGGGGAGAATCCAGAAAAGTAGGTTCTTGTTTCCCCCCTCACATTTGCACAAGTTCCAGAGTAAGGCTTCTGATAAGCCAATTCTTAATATATTCTTTTCTAAATGGTCACTTTATACTTACCGTATTTTTCGCCCTATAGGACGCACTTTTTCCCCTCCAAAAATGAAGGGGAAATGTGTGTGCATCCTATGGGGCGAATGCAGGCTTTTGCTGAAGCCTGGAGAGCAAGAGGGCTCGGTGCGCACTGACCCCTCTCACTCTCCAGGCTTCAGGAGAGCCGCAGCGCCAGCCCCACAAGGTCGGGGGACAGCGGGGAGGCGGAACGCCACCAACCCGCTTTCTCCCGATGTGGTTTGGAGGCTGACAGCGGGGAGAGGCGTGCTTCTCCCCGCCGCCAGCCCCGCAAACTCCGGGGACAGCGTGGAGGCGCAGCGGACCTGGTCTGCAGGTGGGCGGCGGGGAGAAGAGCGCTTCTCCCCGCTGCCTGCCCCGCAAGCTCCGGGGACAGCTGGGAGGCGCAGCGTGTCTTCCCGCTGTCCTCGGACCTGGTCTGCAGGCGGGCGGCAGGGAGAAGAGCGCTTCTCCCCGCTGCCGGCCCCACAAGCACCTGGGGGGGAAATAATTTTTTTTCCTTTATTTTCCCCCCAAAAAACTTCGTCCTATGGGGCGAAAAATACGGTATATTTTCCTTTTTCACAATTTTTATATTGTAACGCAAAATAGTATGGGGAACCGTTGGTTCTCCAGATGTTGCCAAACTACAACTATCATCCCTGGTCATTGGCCATACTGGCTGGGGCTGATGCGAACTGTAGCCCAACAACTTCTGGAGGGCCAAATGTTCCCACCCCTATGTTAAATAGCTCATTGTCTGAAAACATTAATGGTACACATTTAAGCTTTAGATCCATGTGGGTTGACTGAATTTTCCTTCTTGTTGATTCAGGTCAATTATATATTCACACTTTCACTGACAAAAAGAGATCTGTGCAAATGATGATTATAATAAATAAGAAAATCCAGTTTGTTACCATTATTATCATTATTATTTATTAATTTTTTGAACTGCCTTTTAAATGCGACTCATTTACAAACGTACCATAAAAACAGCTTTGGGTCATTAAAAAAAGTACCAGAAATAATAACTAAAGATAGATTTAGAAATATGAACACCTAAAGGCAGAGACATTTTCATCCAGCTAAAAAGGCTTTTCGAAACAAAAATGTATTCATTTTTTCCAGAAGGTATGGATAATGAACACCTGTTCTAGTTCAACATTACTAGTTAAGTTGTTACATTCTTATTGCCAATTATATTACCTATGGCACAAAGCATATGAAAGCAGAAGTAATTTTTGCAGACAAAAACAACTTTTGAGGAGCTTTTCCATTTCTGCAGATTTCTGCTGATGATACTCCCCAATTAAGTATACATATGATTCCAATTAGATTCATTTGCACTTGCAATTCCTCTGAAAGATTCAAAGATCAATTCATGTATATTGTACCTTTTCTCACAATGTGCAATCTAAGTTATTTCAGCACAGCAAACAAAATAGAATGGGATTGCTTCTCTTTAACAACCCTTCACAGTCCTAACCTGTCTCCACTATTCTTGCTCTTCCACCTCATAAGCCTGCAGAGGCCAACAAAACCCTAATTTTGCCCCTTGGCAGGTAAGGGATGGCAACCATTTCAATGGTTCCACCATACTTGGATATAGACCACAAGTGAGCAAACTACAGCAACTGCATCCAACGCAGCAGTGATACTTTATTGGTTGTATGGCTTAGGGGAAAGGTTTCCCACCCAACTAACAGACAACAAATTAGGAGGATCCAGCTGTGTGTGTAGCACACTAAAGTAAGAAAGTAATTACTTTTATTTGCTTTTCAGAACAGTGGCTGTAGCTGGTCTGCTGTACAAAATGAATCAGTAAATAGCATTAGACAGTAACCCCATTAAACCCAGTGGGGTATATCACATAGGATCTGTGGTACCCATGGTGAAAATGGAAGCAAGACAGTCTATATCTGAAATATACTTGGAGTCCTGTAGTGATTTCATGCTCTTTATTCCAGCTTGTAAAACAGTGATTGAATTGCCCCCCAAACCTCTGGCTTTTATATACATTATTTACACAATGAGTCCCGTCTGATTGGCTGATTCTGCTTCCCTCCTGGAGCCTGATTGATCTTTTCCTGCAAGCCAATCAGTTGTTGCATTCTAGGATCCTACTTGCCTATTGTTCTAGGATCCAAGGTTAGTACATAACAATATCCTGGATTAGTTAATCCAAAACATCTTCATCTCTGGGTCTGCCTGCCACCAGCAATGTGATTCTTGAAAGAATCATAGAATCATAGAGTTGGAAGAGACCACAAGGGCCATCGAGTCCAACCCCCTGCCAAGCAGGAAACACCATCAGAACACTCCTGACATATGGTTGTCAAGCCTCTGCTTAAAGACCTCCAAAGAAGGAGACTGCACCACACTCCTTGGCAGCAAATTCCACTGTCGAACAGCTCTTACTGTCAGGAAGTTCTTCCCAATGTTTAGGTGGAATCTTCTTTCTTGTAGTTTGGATCCATTGCTCCGTGTCCGCTTCTCTGGAGCAGCAGAAAACAACCTTTCTCCCTCCTCTATGTGACATCCTTTTATATATTTGAACATGGCTATCATATCACCCCTTAACCTCCTCTTCTCCAGGCTAAACATGCCCAGCTCCCTTAGCCGTTCCTCATAAGGCGTCGTTTCCAGGCCTTTGACCATTTTGGTTGCCCTCCTCTGGACACGTTCCAGTTTGTCAGTGTCCTTCTTGAACTGTGGTGCCCAGAACTGGACACAGTACTCCAGGTGAGGTCTGACCAGAGCAGAATACAGTGGCACTATTACTTCCCTTGATCTAGATGCTATACTCCTATTGATGCAGCCCAGAATTGCATTGGCTTTTTTAGCTGCCGCGTCACACTGTTGGCTCATGTCAAGTTTGTGGTCAACCAAGACTCCTAGATCCTTTTCACATGTACTGCTCTCAAGCCAGGTGTCACCCATCTTGTATTTGTGCCTCTCATTTTTTTTGCCCAAGTGCAATACTTTACATTTCTCTCTGTTAAAATTCATCCTGAATTCATAAAATTCAGAGAGGACCTGGAAACTCTAACGCTATGAGCAGCACATTTTGAAAAAAATCAGCACTAGGATGTTTATCTGAGTTGATACAACCCAAAGGCTTCTATGACCTTTGGGATGATTCTGTTTCTCTGTTTTTGCTTAAGCACTTGTGCTTCCAGAAAAGACAGAGAAGCAGCAGAATTTAGTCATGAACCAGAAAAGAAACCCAAGAAATATTGCTCATAAAAGGCAAAATAAAAAAAATTACAAAGAGCTGGGGAATCCCTAAAATTAGGCCCTGCTCCTAGAATGAGCTTCATGTTTTATTGTAACGGTCTGTTATTTCTTGTAAAATCCAGATGCTCAATGTTGCACTGAAAAGTCCCAGGAGCTTGGGATGTGGTGGTGGTGGAAAAGCTCTGCCTTCCTGTTCTGAGAAGTAGAAAAGATCCCTCAACCCCATTACCTTTGATGAGTAGCTAAAGGGTTATCCCCCCCCTACCACAGAGATTTATTTGTTTGTTTTAAAACAGGGCAAGCAAACCCCAGCAAAAACCCATGCATCAAGATGTTCTTCACAGCACACGTTCCCTTAAAAGTTTGGCTTTTAGTACACATGGGAATAGGTAAGTATTTATAATCCCAAACAAATGCAGTGGCTTCACTATTTGGGGTTGGGGGGGGGATCCTTGGCCCAAACAGTAGGATTCCTAAACCTGGAAGTGTTCTGTGCGTGGCAGGCGCAAACCTGAGAATCTTCTCATGAAGATGCTCCTACCAAGTAAGATGATTGGCTCCCTTTGGCCCAGTACAGTCTACTCTGACCTATTGCAAGTCCCAAAGGCTTTAGGCAGAGGTCTCTCTCATCACCTGCTATCTAACGTGCTTTTAACTTGGAGGTTTCAGAGGTTAAGCCTAGATCCTCATGAATGCAAACAACATGGCCTGCTATCGCCGTGATGCATAGGACCATCCCCAGCTGGGAGTGATGAGCATAACAACATAAGGAGTGCCTGCTAGATCAGGCCAGAGGCCCAGTTATTCCACCCTCTTGTTTTCCCAGTGGTCAACTAGACACCTATGGAAAGCCTGCAAGCCTGAGCCTTCTCGCCTCCTGCAGTTTCCAGGCACTGGTATTCAAATGCATATGTCCCCAACCAACCTTTTATCAGGCTGCCACTAAATCCCAATCGCAGCACCCTTTGGGGACTACTGTCTTTGCCACAGTGAGTTTCCATCTGTTAAGAAACCTTGCTCATTTGGGGGGACTGCATGTTCTGGGGAAAACTCTTCCTTTTATTTGAACTGTTCTATCAGAAAGCATCACATTTTCCTTTCCTTTTCTCAATCTAGGAGTACATTTTGGGAGCTCAGTTGCTTGCATCAGTAAACAGTTGAGTAGCATTGCTCTCTCTCTCTCTAAAACAAATATTCTGTTTATGTATTAGGCTAAAAACATTGTTAAGAACCACCCATAGCGTTCCTAATTGTATATCACTCTGCAGATACATAGATTTACCTACCAGGAACTGCATATTGACTGTGGGGCCTATTGCTGCAGCAATTGTAATTGCAAATAAAAGGACAGGCTGAATTATCTCTAAAGAACCTGCATTGATATTGACACAGGAACTACTTAAGCCTTAAGGGATATGATTATTTCATTTTCCATAATTGTTTCCAGCCATTTTCAGTTGTGTGCAAGAGTGCAGGAATCTGCCCATATATACTTTACAGTTTATTGAGAAGTCCTGCTACAATAAGATGGCTCATTTGTTGCTTTTGATTACAAGTAGGGGCTCATCCAAACTTCCGTATGTCCCACAGCTAGGGTTGCCATATTTTGAAGAAGAGGGGAAAAAAGAGGACACATTTGCCAGAAACTAGGGCAGGGGGGAGGGGATGCGGGAACAGGGCCACGACATGGTGGGGTGCGCATGGGAATGACATTGGTGGGCACCAGAGAGTGACACAGGAAAATTCGGTGCAAAAGGAAACTCCCCGGACATTTTGGCAAATTCAAAAAATCTACCCAAACAGAAATTTAACTGAAAAAGAGGACTTGTCCTGGAAAAGGAGGATGTATGGCAACTCTACACAACTTTCCCACAGGAAAACCCACTCTTTACCGCTGAATCGAAGCAAATGTCAATTAGGATTTCCATGCATTGACATTTGTTCCAATTCAGTGCTAAAGAACAAATTTTCCTGGGTGAAGGGGCAATGCGAACAGAAAACTGCTCAGACACCCTACTTAGAAAGCACAGGGCAAGCCAAAAAATTAATGGACAAGCCCTAAATTAATTAATTAGGATCAAATCACTGGAAAATATAACTGTTCAAGCTAAAATGAGCCCCAACTGTATTATTTCTGTATATACACTGAAAGAATTCACTTGCTCCCTGCGTTATAATCATATAATGTCAGGCCTGCCAGGCACATACCACATTTTCCCGTCTATAAGACGCCCCCTTGCATAAGACACCCCCCCTATTTTGGGGGACTCAACTTTAAGAAAGGGAGGGGAGATGGCCCAAAGTTGGACATGGTTTTTGAGTCAAAAAACCTTGTCTAATACACAGAAAAATACAGTAGTTGTAGAAAGGATCATTTTTCCTTAATCTCCTTTCTTCGCAAGAAGCAAGTCTTAGTCCCCTTCCAAACACCATGGAATCTGGCTGCCCTGAGTGACACAGGAATTCATTGCAGAGGAAACAGACACCTGTGGGTGGCTTTTTCTGATCGTCTGCCTGAATCTAAACAATGATGGAAGCAAAAGCAGCAGGCATGCTGGTAGCACAGGGTTGGGGGGGGGTCCAATTAGTTATGTAAAAGGATAGGACAAGAGGATCTGGAAAGCCCAGACCTGTGTCTAGAAAGCACAGAACAAAGTTAAGTGTGGGCGATGGGGATCCCCTGTGACAGGGATGAAATCGATCCCACCATTCTGCAGCTGATCAGTCATCTGAGAGAGGGAGTTTTCTTCCCAATCACAGCATGCTGGACTGGCAGGTTTAAACCATAATTCTAAAGTTTAGCAGTATATGGTGACAAAAATATCCTTTCATGGGGGGGGGGTAACAGCCGTCAGCATCAGGATGGTTGCTCCAGACACCCTGATTTAGAACACATCTCTCTTACCATATAAAGGCAATATGTGAAGCAATTTTCCATTGCGGTATTCAAAGTTGATTAAGTTTCCAATAAATTATTGCAGCACATGTCATGTTTGTTTCCTGCATCATAGGGGAGGCATGAATGCTAGTAGCACAGTCGTGTCAAATGGATCAACTGTGATTCTGTCCTGCTGGCTAAACAACAGTGGATCGTCTAGCAATTTGCAGAACAAGCATACAATAACTATTTTACACAACCACTCAGCAGTAAGCAGCAGCTCTGGCTTTTTGGTCAGTGCTCACATTTCACAGCACACATTTGGGAGGCAGACGTTCAAATGCCAACGGAGTTCTCGGCAGGAAAGGAAAGAAGTGATCGTATGTGGAGTTTACGTCGATGTTGGAAGTAAGGAGGTGCTTTTGTCTGTAAGTGTTTTGCCAGTGTTCACAGACAATGTGTGTGTGTGTGCAAACAAAAAATATATAATATAACACGGCAGCAGGGATGGCAAAATCAAGAGACTCTGGTGCCTTTCACTCAATAACTTTCATTTATTGAGGAATGGAATGTTGTGTCATAGAAACATGAGGTATTATTCTTTCCATATACTTTTTTTTTAACCCAGTGGGGTTAAAAAAAGAGACATCCCTGGACTGCACCCAGCAGCACAATCCAGCTAGAAGTCAAGCATTTATAAATCCCATTCTCAATTAAAGAGGTTTAAGCCAGGGACGCAGGTGGCGCTGTGGGTTAAAGCCTCAGCGCCTAGGACTTGCCGATCGAAAGGTCGGCGGTTCGAATCCCCGCCGCGGGGTGCGCTCCCGCTGCTCGGTCCCAGCGCCTGCCAACCTAGCAGTTCGAAAGCACCTCCGGGTGCAAGTAGATAAATAGGGACCGCTTACCAGCGGGAAGGTAAACGGCGTTTCCGTGTGCAGCTCTGGCTCGCCAGAGCAGCGATGTCACGCTGGCCACGTGACCCGGAAGTGTCTCCGGACAGCGCTGGCCCCTGGCCTCTTAAGTGAGATGGGCGCACAACCCCAGAGTCTGTCAAGACTGGCCCGTACGGGCAGGGGTACCTTTACCTTTACCTTTAAGCCAGTGATTTACTTTCCCATTGAAATCAATGGGACATAGTTTGGGGTGGTCATTCCATATTTTCAGACCTGTGTATAGGCGGAGGGATCTTATTTTTTTAGCTATTTTATTCTTTAGTGATATTATATTGTGCACCAAACTCTTAGCATAAAAAGGGCATCAGACTCAGGGCATTCCTTGCCCCCCACTTTCTTTTTCTTTTTGCAATAGATTTACTGTTGTGCAACATGACTTTCCTCAAGGCATTTTTGTTGTTGCAGGGAGAGTGTGTTTTACAAGCACTTTTGCACCAGGCAAAATCTGATCATCGCTAGATATCCATCCCATACACACTCCTCTATGCCTCTATACCATTCATTCATTGATGGACTCTGAAGTATGCTTTAGAACTTTGGGTCAGCAGCACAATCCTATTTTGCACTTAAATAATGAAATAAGCAAATATGAGCTCTTTGCATACATGTAATTACAGGCCTATTTAATTAAGATTAAATGGATAAATACAAGTCCTAGATGCCAAAGGAAGGATTCATATTAACAGACATTAAGCCACTTAAGTTGTCTCCTTTTAAGTTCCTCCAGCCCAGCCCAAAAATATACTCTGCATTCAGCATGGAAAGGATGGAAGTACTATTTGCACTTGGGATAAAGGACACTATACCTACCTTGATACTAACTATACATTACAGTAAGTCTCACTTGTGTCTCAGTTTTTACTGTATTCCTGTTCACTTGCACCTGCCTGTTGCCTGAGTTCTTGCTACCTTAACCTCCTAAAGACCCACCAGCAGCAGCATATTGCACTTGTGCTGGAAACATGTCTCCTTGTGAAACCGTCTGGGTTAGTCCTTCACAAATAGACTTGCATGTATTGTTTTGCACTGTTTCCTTCGAGGATTTTCTTGCTACTTTCTGAACTACTTTGTGGGTTGCTAATTGTGTCATCTGCTATGGCCCCAACTCCTGGACCTAAGCAGCTCTGGGTTCAGATCATGTAATCTGCTAAACAGAAGTGTCAATTGACTGTATATAATATAGTACTGAGCAGTATTCCATTAACTGTCACACAATGTTTCATGGGTGTGAAATTATTCTAATCTCAGCAACAAAGCAACATTCTTTGAGGGTAGAAAAGGGATGACCTTTTCATCCAGGTTTATCTTTCTATTGCAGGCTAACAAATGGAACCACCAATGAAGCAAGAGTATGGAAAGATGAAAGGAATCAAAATAGCTCATATGGCTCAGTAGAGCTCAGAGTGAAGTTGGATTTTCAGTCCACCTATACAGTTGTCATCAATGCCACTAATGGACTGGGAATGGTTTCTTCCCAACCAATTCAATTCACATTAATTGACATAGGTAAATGTCAGGAATTTGCCTCAATTAAATTCATATTATTTGGCTGGCACTCCAAAGGCTTTATAGAGAGTATTTGT
This sequence comes from Podarcis melisellensis, assembly GCF_964234715.1. Classification (NCBI taxonomy): domain Eukaryota; kingdom Metazoa; phylum Chordata; class Lepidosauria; order Squamata; family Lacertidae; genus Podarcis; species Podarcis melisellensis. The sequence goes on from NC_138538.1 coordinate 61,963,277, forward strand.
TTGGGTGCAATTTCCTTTCACCCACCAAAAAGCCAATGAAACAAAAGAAGTCTGTGCCAAAATTCACTTGGTCAGTGGCAGAGGTGCCAACTTGAATAAAATATTGGGGGCGGGGCAGATAAGCCCCACCCACATAATCAATTACAAGACACAGCACAGACACACTATTTGAATGACAATGCCCATCAACTTTGGGGTGGGCTGGCCCCCTCAAATATTTTAGGGAGGGCGCGAAAGGACCTTGCCCCCTAGGAGTTGGCTCCTACGGTCAGTGGTGTTTGTTTGCTTTCTTATCTAAAAGGCAGGCTCCCACTCTCACAGTATATCAGAAATAGTGGGGTTGTGTGCAGCTTCTGTGGTATAGGACACAATTGTTCAGAAATGAAAGTAAATGCTGTATACAGAGAATGACGTGTTAAACTTGGGCTATGGTTGAGTAGTTAACTTGTGAGAATGGCAGTACTATTAATCAGCACTGACTCACACACGAAACACTGAATCGCCTTTTTATTTTTTTAAAAAAGCCTTGATTGCAGAGTTCCCATATGAGTGAGTCATGTGAAGAGGGAGTACTTCATGTAGTGGCCATATTGCTTAGCATGTTTTTTGAAAAAGCACATGGTGGCAAAGTCCTTTGCAGTGGAACCTGCCTGCTTCCATTAAAATCTGACGCCCATAAAGAGAAAAAGAGGTGCTGTTTATCTTTTAGATTTATTAGCCACCTGTACTCCTCATTGTCCCAAGTAGAGAGATAGAATAATAGGTTATCTAGAACAGTGATATACAGCAGTGGGAATAAAGAACAGTTGAAGGTGAAAATGCGGAGGGGCTAATGCATGCCAGCACATATCGGCATTTTGCCAGTCATTTGTATTTGACCGGGGCATCTATTATTTATTTTTGTGAGGTTGTGGGGGGAAGGAGCTGGACTCTGTCTTCTTCTTTAAGTGAATATGGTCAAGGCTCCCCATGTCATACAGCTGACCAGGCTGCTCCTACTGCAGCAACAGGAATGGACTCATAAAATAGCATACGTTGATGGACGCAATATGTTTTCACGAGCAGTTCCCAATCCAGTAGAGGGGTCCGCAGCTCATTCCTCAAAAAATAAGGATCACTAGTATAAGCTTTCTGTGTATGGCCACTGGCAATTTCAAGAGTACTAACTTCTGTGTTTTCATTTATTTCATTTCCTTCAAATGTATTTTTGGTCACCATAAATCAGTGAAGCCACATGCACCTGTGAACCTCTCAGTGGCATTTGATGGTTTTGATGCAAGAAACTGCAGCATTTCGTGGCAAGATCAACAGGAGGCACAACACTTTAGATTAAGATACCAACCAATGAACAGCAACTCTTGGACCATGGTAATGTTTTCTAAATGTATTCTTGTATTACTAATGTGGCAAAATGGCTTGGTTGTTTACAAATTATTTACAGTAAGGTAAATTCCTCTTTCCATACTCAACCTAAGCAACCCATACTGAAGGAATTAAGAGCATGTTATACAGAATTAAGTTTTGGATATTTATCTCAGAATTATTAGACTGCTCAGGACAACCTGCTCATAGATGATCCTGTGTATACATACTTGTTTGAATGCTGCAAGGATTAAAAAGCAGCAGCATAGAAAAATATGATTGGTGTGTACACAAAACACACACTTCGAATTCTGCAGTCATCCTAGTTTCAGATCAGGAACAGGCAACTTTGCATAGACTCACAACCCAGTTACCAACTTAGCTCATACTTGTAAATGGATTTCTACTGAAAGAAGCAGGGAACCTAGAAGTTCCTGAGTGCTAGGCTCCTCTGTACATTTCTTCACCATTTTATAGGCCTACAGATAATATGTAAATCTTGCACTCATAGAGTTCATCATAGTAAAAGCAGTACTGCATTTAGAGAAGGGCTTTGGGCTGATGTCCAGGGCCCCTGTCAGCAGAAGGAAGAGGAGGGCCCCTAAACGCAGAAGGGCTGTCCTAAAACACACTTAAGGAAATGAAGCGAAGTTCATTACCATATAAAGCAGGGGTGGCTAACCTTGTTTGGACTCCAACTCCCATCAGCCCAAGCTAGCATGACCAACAGCCGGGACGATGGAAGCTATGTGTCTGAAGTGCCACATTCTAACCACCCCAATGCAAATAGATGCCCCCACCAGGATCATAAGGTCTAAAATTACCTAAATGCAACACCACCAAGCATAAGGTAAAAAATCATGTGATTCTCCAGGTGACAATGAAAGAAATGATGTCACAACCTGCTGTTCCATTCAACTTTAATGGGTTAATGAGGTGCTAATGGCGCCAACACTGTTAATTACTCCTCAGTTACACACACCTCTGAAGAGACAGGATGAGAGCTTGTGGTAAAGGAGATCCACCATTCGTTCCATTCAGCAATTAGTAGTATATAGTATTGTGATCGTGTATTGACCTAGCAAAGTGTTTGCCAAACTTAGGGTCTCCAGCTGTTTTTGGACTACAACTCCCATCATCCCTAGCTAGCAGGACCAGTGGTCAGGGATGATGGGAATTGTAGTACAAAGATAGCTAGAGACCCACGTCTGGGAAACAGTGGCCCAGCACTTGGTTTAGAAAACAGTTTGGATGTTCACTGTATTTTGATGCTCACTGTATTTTCCTTTTCATTCAAGCTTGAAAATATAAACAGCAGAAGATATTATCTACATGACCTGAAGCCAGATATAGCATATGAATTCCAGGTTTCCTGCAGGTTTCTGCCCAACACAGGATTATGGAGTGACTGGAGTATGTTGTTTCAAACAGAAGCAGGTGATACAATTTTGAAATGCCTAGCATTTATATTTGTACCTATGTAGAAATCAGATAACACATTCATGCTTGCAGCCAAACTATCATCTCATAGGAATTCGGTGAGGAATAGAAATAATATTCATATGGCCTGGAGACCCAAGCAACAAAACAAGACATAAGAAAGAAATATTTTTCTCTGTTCAGTGAAACAGATACACAAGACTAGATCAGAAGAATCAAGGGTCTATAGTGAAAAGCTCTCATAGCAGTCATCACAAATCAGCAACAATACATGCAGAATACCCACTAACACAGCAAGAATGCAGAACCAATGTTGTGTGGCCTGCACAACAGAACTTCCCACCTTGTCCTCTCCCTGCAGACTCCAATATCTGCCCTGGAGGGTCCTCCAAGCCTCTAGAGCAGATTTTGAGGGTATACAGGAGGCTGCAGGAGGGAAGTAAGAGGAGAAGGTTCCACTGCAGGAGTAAGTCTGACACATGAGCACGACAGCCTTTGGCCAGTCTGAAAGGTATTCAGATTCTAACATGCAAGACCTGCTTCATAATTATAAAAAACATTGTCCACTTTCCTTCAAACTGGACCATCGCACAGAACCATGCCACAAAGTCTTCATTTCCTCTGTGACTTAGAAAACTTTCAGCAACGATTTGTAGCTATGGCAATTTGTAGCTTATGGTCTTTGATGTCTTTGTGGGTTTCTGTCAAGCACAGAAAGACGTTACTATAAATTGTCACCCTTGCATCACTGACCACTAGTGACATAATCAGTTCCTGTCACTGACAGATGCAGCAAGAGGTGTGAACGTCTCCCTCTCACCCCTTTGTGGCAACTGACATTTTATCGTAGTACCTGCAAACCTTTTAAAAGGGCTTGGAATAAATGGAGGATAAGGGTATCAATAGCTACAAGCCATGATAGCTATTGCTGCCTCTGGAATCAGAGACAGCATGCATTTGTGTGGCAATTCAACAGTGAGAGAGGGCTGTTGCCCTCATCTCAGTTTAGGGGCTTCCCAGAAAGATCTGGTTGGTTTCTGTGGTAAACAATGCCATAGGTCAGCATGGAGAACTAGCCAAAAAATTGCTCTGGTTGTAGAGGAAGTAATAATACAGTTACCCAAGAAAACAGAGTAAAGATGGCTAAATAAGGGGAGGAAGCAACAACACATGATGATTATGCCATTCAGGCACATCACCTTTCCACCATTCCCCCTACCCCAACCCCACTCGCTCCAACAGTGACCCAACCACCATGGCATCTTTTGGATGAAAATATTAGCTCCAATGTCATTTGGCTAAATCATGGTTATGTGAAGTGCAGGGGGTCTTTTATAGTTGCTAGCCAGGCAACTACACCAACCTACCTCATTCTTCAGTGGGGACCTGCCACTATATAAAACAACTATTCCTTCCCATTTGTTTTATATGTGCTGTCCAATACTTTGCAAAAACCACACCCAAATCAACTAGGCAATGTGTTATAAAGCTCTTCTTTCTCCTTTCATTCAGTACCACTTCAGCCAATTGATGTCTGGTATTTAATGGAAGATGTGTCTTCTGAAATGCAGAATATTACACTTTTTTGGAAGGTAAGAATATCTATGCACCTACATCGTTTTGAGGGTGTTGCTGCATGCGTATCTAAACCAAAAGCATAATAGTTCCTTACCCTAATTTAGGGGTGGGAAATCTGTGGCTGCCCAGGTTTTGTTGGGACTACAACTGCCAAGCTGGCTGGGGTTGATGGGAGTTGGGTAAGCGACCCCATTACTGCATTAGAAAAGCAACTCCTCTTCAAAGAGCAAAAGTACATAGCAGAGTTCCCAATTTCTCTGGATCAGCTGACATTCCATAGAATAGTGAGCTGCCAAAGGGTGGTGTAATAGTTGGCCTGTTAAAACTTGCCTGGAGAGACCTGGGATTGCATCCCTGATCAGCCATATGGCATGACTGCAATCCTATGAATAGCTTGCCCCATTGAATTCAGTGGTGCTTTTGGTGGCCTAGGTGTAACTTGTAAAACACATCAGGTTGATTTCAAGGAAGTTGTAGCAAGAAGAGACCCATTAAAATTGATGGGCCTAAATTAGTCATTTCCATTAATTTCAACAGGTCCACTTTGAGTTTGACTAACATGGCATCAGTGGCGTAGCGTGGGTTGTCAGCACCTGGGGCAAGGCAAGTAATTTGCACCCCCTAACCCGTGGATTTGCGTCCCCTAACCTGTGGATTTGCGCCTCCTAACCCTAACCCCCAGATGTTGCGCCCGGTGTGGCCGGCCCCCCCTGCACCCCCCACGTTACGCCACTGCATGGCATACAACCCCCCCAAAAAAAACCCTTTTCCTAGTGGAAATGCAACCTTTGGCTTTTCATTGCAAATGCACAGAAGAAAGAAGTACATAGAAGTACAAAATGCAGAGAAGTACAAAGAAGTGCTACCATTTAAACCACTAACATGTAGTATGAGAATGAGGAAAATAATCAAGGGCTCGGGACTGATTTCCTTTGATGAGGATCCAACTCTAGGTGCCTCCAGATGAGGCGTGTTTAAATACTTGGCATTCATCCTTACTTACTGGCACAAAGTTTACATGTTGGTTAGACTAGGTCTGATCTCCATGAAACACTCGTTCTGATTTCTTTAGAAAGTGTTACACATCATCTTGTTGATAATTCATTCATCCCACATTTTCAATGCATCTCCCTGTCACTTTCCAAACTGCAAGAAGTCTTTTCGCGTATGTGGTTTTGCACTAGGGTAACAGAGCACCTGAATCCACTTTAAATGTGCAAACTTAAAGTTCTGGAATGTGCTTAAATCCCCACCTCAAAATACAGGCACCCTTCCTCTAAGCCACGGGTGTCAAACACAAGGCCCGCGGGCCGAATCCGGCCCGCCAGAGCTCTTCATGTGACCCGTGTAGCCGCCGCCAGCCTTCACCTTTTATTCTCGCTTTTTTTTTTTACACAAGAAAGCCGCCTCTTCAGCGCATGCGCGGTAGCCTACAAGCCAGAGAACGTCTTCCCTCTAGCAGCGCCGGCCGTTCTACACAGGAAACCTCCACTTTACATGCATTCAGGAAACCTCCACTTGTTTTTATATTGAGCGCATATTGAGTCCTATAGATACAACCGGCCCTTTGAGGGTGACCAAACTGCTGATGCGGCCCCCGATGAATTTGAGTTTGACACCCCTGCTCTAAGCCAATCTCTCCACAAAGCAAACTTAGAAACCATGCACATGCCAGACCAATGAAGGTACATCAGTTGCTCCGGCAGATAACACCATTCCTGCCCTGAGAAAAGGCCATAAGCAAAGTTTCTCTCCCTACATACCCACTTCCTGTTCCACTATACCTCTGCCTTCCCTTCATTCCCCTCTGCTACTCAATTCTTAGTACAGCTTTGCTCAAACAAGCAGTTTCTTACCTGTTTTTGTTATTCACACTGAAAGCAGATTCTCATTCATACTGGCTGCTTCTTAGAAGAGAGGAAAGCCATGCTGCAGTTTCACCTGTGCTTTCTTCAGCTTGTGGTATTCTTGGTTCCACCCATTTGTCACCTTTGCTTCTGTTTGAGAGTTAAGAATTCTTAATGAGGCACACCCTACAATTCTACAATGAAATGCACTAGTAAACTATGATGTCTTTCCCTCACATTCCCTCTGAGAAGTTCAATAATGGCAATGTTTTGTTTCATAATACTAGCATCAAAACACACACACACGGCTTCCCCAAATAATCCTGGAATTCTAAGTAGTTTAACAACCAATCCCTCTTCCCATGGAACTCTGGGAACTGTCGCTCTCTGAGGGGAGTTGGGGTCTCCTAACATCTCTCAGTACCCTTCACAAACACCAGCTCCTTGGGTTCTTTAAGGGAAGCCATGATGGTTTAAAGTGGCCTGAAACTGCTTTAAATGTGAAGGGACATGGAGCCTCAATAGAAGGGGAATTAATAAGGAGAGTTTGTATTTCATGTGCCCAAGTCTGCTCTTAAATGAAAGTACAGTAGCCTGTGCCAAGCTAGTGAAGTATGCTCTTGACTAATGTTTTTTTGTCAAGAGCACTTTGAGAGGGTTTTTTTTGGGGGGGGATATACTTGCTACAATTGGACCAGCCATGGGCCCACTTCACCTTCCATGCAATGCATTGTGGGAGGTGAAGCTTCTTACACACACACACACTCAGCCACTTCCCTCAAGCCAGCTTCTCATCAAATTGTAGTACAGTAATATAAACAATGAAGGGAGTCTGAGGGAAGAAGAGATGTTTTCTTTTGCCGCGGCAGCCAAATTCATTCTCTCTCAGCTCCAATTCCCCATCTGTCAAATTGGAACACCAGAGGGCTTTTGTGATGTCAGTCTGAAAGAAACCTGCATCTTAAAATGCTGCACCGATACTGAGGGACAGCAGCTTGCTTCAATATGGGAAGCCAAGTACCACATCCGCACTCACCCCAAAATACTAACAAGGATTATTTGAACAAGCCTCCTTCTCTCAGCCTGGCTTCCCTTGGAAGTTTCTTAGACTGACACTTGTGTGTTAGAAAATGCTGTAGAAATTCCTTTTAAAATATAACAAATGGTAACCTCTCAGGAGCTTGTCATTTCTGCCCCACCTTTTCTTAAGGTGGCTTACATGACTCCCCTCTGCTCCCATTTTATCCTCACAATCCCCCTGCAAGGAAGGCCAGTTATGCTTGGAAGGGGTATATGTGGCTGGCCCAAGTTCATCCAGAGAGCTTCATGGTTGGGGGGGGGCGGGGGCGGGGAGGAGAGGGAATTTGAACCTGAGTCTCTAATGGCCAACTGAATGAACACTGGCTGCAAACTGCTGCTAAAACTTGTTTCGTGTGTGGGCGTTGGTGAAACATGCAAAGAAAAACATACGCTATTTTATTTTATTTTTTAATAGATGAGTGTACTAGAAGTGAGAAGGAAAAGTCTTGAGTATAGAGTGACGTTTTCAGCCCTAAACCAGATGCGTCAAAGAGACACGGGAACAAATTCTACAGTGCAGACCACATTCTCACAAATCATTCCTAAGACAGACTATAGCATTACAATTTGTTCTCACAACTCACGGGGAATATCCCAACCCATTTATATCACTACTAAACTAGGAATTACAGGTAAGACCCTTTCCTCCGATTCATCTGATTTCAATATGATTCTGTCTATTACAAAGCTGCACTGCGATGTTTTATACATGGCAAACCATCATTTTAAGTTTATTAGATTTTTTTACTCCAGTTGTAAGTAATAGGTCAGCATTGTCCTGAGGAGGGAGGCACACACACAGCTTTGTTTAGATTTGTGTTTAGTATTTGATCACAGGTACCCCTCCCATAATTTCCTAGTGGAAAGAGAAAACCCTTAACTGGCAAGGACCGTGGCATTAACTATGGTAACTATTATGTTCTTGTATAGTGCCTAGCAATTTTAGGTGCTTAATAAATAATGTATTATTGTTGTTATTGTATTTGTTATCAATGCTACACAAATGACTTAGAATTACACTTGGGTCCTGGCTAAGAAAGTTCTGATTTAGTCCCACTTGAAATCGATGGGACAAGTTAGCCATGATCAACAGAACTAAAACATGATTTATTATAGTCTAGACTTAATCCATATTGCTTAGTTCCAGTTCTTATTCCATCTGAAGTTACTTTTACCCTTGGATAATTTTGATTTCTGATGTTGTACTCCTGTGTTCAGCTAAGGATTTAATATTTTTTCCTGGTGTTTCTCTCCCCCCCCAAAAAAAAAACTTTTCAAAAGATCTGCCACCCCCAAACCATCTTTCTGCTGTATCACTGGGGAACGGAAGAATCTCTGTTGCATGGGAAGCCCCTATTGCACCTTTCCCTTTTATCAATGGATATGTTCTACAATGGGCAGAGCTCCATCACAGCAGTGACTTGAGAACTCCCATAACCTGGCTCAAAATCCCCGTCTCCAATCTCACAGCAACAACAGGTAAGTTGCACAGGAGGAGAGTAGTGGGCATCCCTGTGGGCTTTATTAGGGGGAAGGCTAGCTCTGTGCACTTGGCAAAGGATGGTCAATTACAGCTTTTTGGATAGCACTTCACCCCCTCACACATTAGGCTGCAGCTTTGCACTGCACAATAGTTCGTTCTGCCTTCCAATTTTTCCAGATGGCAAGAGATTATCTCTTTTGAGCTGCAGCTCTCATCATAGTCACTGGAGGCAAAAGAGGAATTTGTGTCCTGTCAGTCTCAATGAGCTGAGCTCATCTAATAAAAGCAAGCTGCTCAACACCTTATTACTACCAAACTCAATGTTAGTTTTCGGTTCCCTCCATGTCTTTATTATTATTATTGCACATTCAGGATGATTTGTGCTAATGATGCTCTCAGGGTGGGCATACATGATCCCACATTCAATACTGTTTGCAACTGGAAAAGTTTTGGGGTTTGGAAAAGCTTTCTTTCCAGTCAGTTCATAGCCCATTGCTTCCGGCTGAAATCCCATAACTTTTTATATCACAAAATTTGTGGTTTATTTTTCTTTCGCTTTTGAAGTTCTGTAGCCCCTCCAGACAGCAATAATGTGATAGCACTGGGGAAGCCTCACAGGACTGGCAAAGCAGAACAAATCCACCACTAAAGCATTATTATTATTTTCCTTTGTTCCCTGTTTATTTGGGTCATTCCATTTGACTCACAGGAATAGCAGCTTTGTAAATGCAGTGCTCTAAAAACCATGTTTTTACACCTATGTCCAACCTATGACTAAATATCAGGTGTTGTCCAGCCCATGCTTTCTCAAACTAGGCTTGGACTCAGTCTCACAATAGACAGATTTGCATCAAATACCATTATTGTCCTTTCTAGAGAGCCTAAAGCCTAACACCTGTTATCAAGTCAGTGTGTTTGCCCTCTACCAGAACAGAGCAGGAAGAGCTGCTTCCACAACAGAAGACGTATTAGCAAAAGGTAAGGGCAAAGGCACTCCAGACCTAAACATACCTTTGAGACCCAACATAGTCAATTCAGATTTCTCAAGATGATTTCATGTTTTGCAGCCCCATTAAAAGGACCTCAAATTAACACAACAGTAAAAGAAAGAAGCATTTTGGTCTCCTGGCAGGAAATTCCGGACAATCATCGATTGGGCTGCATCATTCACTTCAAGTTATACTTGCAAAAGCAATTTGTCATGGTGCCCCCTAAAGTCTACGGTAGGTATCTGTTAAAAATTAGGGCTTGGATCCCTCTACTGGAGGTGGCAAGTCTGTGGCCAAATCTGATGCTGTTGAAACTTCCAACTCCCATTGGCTCCAGCCATCATGGTGAAAGGTGATAGGTGTGGGGGCTTGCAACATCTGGAGCTGTCCCTCTATGGAAAAAAATGGGAGCAAAGTTTCTCAACAGAGGGGAGGGGTGCTCCCGTCCCACAACATGACAACAGATGCACAAATCACTTCGATACATTGTTGTCATTCTTTTGTTTTAGCTTAGATTTTGTTAATTAATGCTGGGCATTTTACTGTGAAATCACTGTCAAAGCAAATTTTGGATGAAAAGATATTGGGAGACATCCAGTGATAGTGCTTGCTTGCGTAAGGGAACTTCGTTTCTTTTCCCTTGATGCACCCTCAAAACACGCTCTGGAGAAGATCCCAATCCTCTGGAGCAGATTTCAGGGATGTGCAAGGAGGAGCTGCAGAGGGGACGGGAGGAAGGACAATCTCTGCTGCACAAGCGGGAGCCACACTGGGTTTCACTTCAGAAACAAATTAACTGCTGAGCCCCTAGGCAGAAATGGTTGGCAGCAGATGGAGAAGCCCAGAAGTGCTTGTTGAAGTTGTAGACTACTGCAAATGCTTGGTGAAAGATGGGTGTGGATGGGAGACAGTACTTGTGACTTGATACTAGCTGATACTCATATTTCCCTCATTCTCTTCCTTTTCAACCCTCTCCCCGCTCCCAACAGATATACCTAGCACAGCCCCACAGCCGTTCTCTGTAAGAAGTGTAGAGCCTGGTGCTGCATATGTTTTATGGATGACAGCTTCCACAAAAGCTGGAGAGAGCCCTGAAGGAAACAAACAAGAGGTTTACATAAAAGGTAATTATTGGGGGGGGGGGATTAAAGGTTTTGGCTCCATAGTAGTACACTGAAGGCACTTCCAACTTTGCACACCACAGGATGAGCTACTGGCATTGAAGACAGGTTTGGGGAAGTTACAGATAGGTAGCCGTGTTGGTCTGCCATAGTCAAAACAAAAAAATTTCCTTCCAGTAGCACCTTAAAGACCAACTAAGTTAGTTCTTGGTATGAGCTTTCGTGTGCATGCACACTTCTTCAGATACTTCTTCAGATGAGGTTTGGGGAAGAGTTTGGTCACCGGTGTGGGTGGATGTATCAGCTTGGCTCAGATGTAGTTCTACCTATCAAGCATTGTTAGGAATGCAAAAGCTGGCCTAGCCATTTGTCTAGCTCAGTATTGTCTGTAATGACAATGGCTCTCCAGGTTTTCAGGCAATGGTGTCTCCCAGCCTTACCTGAAGACTGAATCTTCTGCATGCAAATAATTTGTTCTGCCACAAAGTTGTGCCATTTCCTCAACATAGTGAACAGCATCATACATCTGAAAGAATACTAGTTCTGCATAAGAATTGCTTAAGGCATCAGAGGAGCGCATCTCTGATTTTTAGCAATAGGTTGGAGAATGTTTTAAAGCTCTCTTCCCATTAGAAGTTGGCATAATTGTGATAAAGAAGTCTTTCTAAAGTAACAGATATCTTGCACTTACAGATGCACCCAGCTGGGGTTCTGCTCTAACAATCTGCATTATTGTGGGTCTTTCCATCTGTCTCTGCTTTGTGCCATCCATTAGGCAAATGTAAGTGAATGCTTTCTTTCTAAACATTTAACAGCATGCAAATGGTATACTGAAGAACAGTAATGATAAAAAAAAATGCATACAGAAAAAGGTGTTCAGGTTACACAGTCAGGCCCTACGCTCATTAAACCCAAACTCCAAATCTCCTGTTGGCTTCTCAATAGGTTTTAAACTGAAGACTCCAAAGAGAATAAAAAATGTTGTGACTTTCACAAGCTATCAATAAATCTGATTTTGACAATTTCAGTACTTCAGTGTATCTCTGAGGAATACTCTGGAAATCTATGCTACAGGAGAGTGTTAATGAGCCAATAGTGGCTCATAGGCAGCTTATGTCAGGAGAACTAAAAGATACACAGCTTCATGATGTGACCCTCCCCCAGCCAAGAGTACTAGCAGGTAGAAGGTCCAACTGGAGGGGCTCCATGGATACAGCTGTTTCTTGGAACAAGAAGAAACAGCACAGAGAATGGCTTGAGTGTGAAGGAAAGTAAAAGGAGAAATAAAAGTGAGCGGCCACAATGTGGTTGAGGAAGCAGAATTAGTGGCAGAGGTGGTATATGTTGGATTTATAGATAAGGGACATTTTGGTGGGAGTTTCTTAGGTTTAGGAACACCAGTAGTCCCTAAGATAAAGGACCATAAAGGTAAAGGTAAAGGGACCCCTGAACATTAGGTCCAGTTGTGGCTGACTCTGGGGTTGCGGCGCTCATTTCGCTTTATTGACCAAGGGAGCCAGCGTACAGCTTCCGGGTCATGTGGCCAGCATGACTAGGCCACTTCTGGCGAACCAGAGCAGCACATGGAAACACCGTTTACCTTCCTGCCAGAGCAGTACCTATTTATCTACTTGTACTTTGACGTGCTTTCGAACTGCTAGGTTGGCAGGAGCTGGGACCGAGCAATGGGCGCTCACCCCATCGTGGGGATTCGAACCGCCGACCTTCTGATCAGCAAGTCCTAAGCTCTGTGGTTTAACCCATAGCACCACCCGTGTCCCATAAGATAAAGGACCATAGCTGAATGCTAACCATAATTACCACAATTTTTAACTTGAATATGATTATCATAAAACAGAGACATAGAGGCCGAGCCATTTAACTTCATTTGGCCCTGCAGAGACCCCATCAACATAAGGAAAACAGCATCATGTATAAAATCCTAGCATATTGTGCTAGAAACATGTCTCCTTGCATAACTATCTGGATTTGGTATTTCACAAATAGATTGGCAAGTACTATATTGTTTTGTACTGGTTCTTTCTAGGCTTTCCTCACTGCTTTCTGTTCTGCTTTGTGGGTGGCAAGGGAAAGCTGTTCCAGATCCAGCCAACTCTTCATGTACTAAAGAGTTTGCATCTGCAGAGGTAAGTTTGCCTGTCACTGGTGTCACCTCTTTGCTGATGAGCTAGTTTCTGCAAAGAGTCAAATAGCTGCCTTAAATAGCTGGCCAGCAGAGAAACAACTGCAGAAGATGCAAATAATTTTGCTACTCCCAGTTGCCAGGAGGGAAAAAGGAAGGAAATTTACCAGGAACATTTTGTTCCTGGTAACTTTCTCTCACATAAATTTCATAGCCTGCTACATGCTGTAGCAAGTCTCCGGCCACTGTGCAGAATCACTGGCTTTTATGGAAAAGCAGTTTGCTTTAAGGGAAAGGTAGAAAATACTTGTGCATTAACTGAAATTTCTCCCCTATCTCCTCAAAAAGGGTGAACACAGCTTCTATTCTACACAGTTCCTAAAGAACCAGAACAGCATTGAAGAGCCTGAAACTCTACAAATAGAGGAGGTCCTCATGAAGAGGCAACAGATGCCATCTGTGGATGTGTCCCTCTTCAAACCCACAGAAGGAGGAGGGAGCCACAACTGGCCAACTGCTGTCAGCTTCCAGGAAGAGGATCCAATTGTGAAAAACCTGGACTATGACCCTTTGATCACCAGCAGGACAGATGATGCCAGCCAGCAACAGCTGCTGCCTTTGTACAGAAAGGTTGGACCCGAAGAACCAAGTCAAGGCCAGGAATTTTCAGTGTACCTTGCCAGTCCACATGGCAATGTAACAGTGGACTACTTACCGACTATTTCACCTGCCATTATGGACACTGGGGAAGACAACGGCGAATCTGAACTAAACCCATTATTTATTTTCCAAAGAACCTCTTTTCTACCAAAGACATTCCCCTTTGGTGGAAAGCTTACTCTAGACGCTATACAAATGGACTGTGATTCTTTCGGAGAGTAAGGCCGCATTCGTGTAACATCTTATCCAGGAATGCTTTAAACTTAATGGGAGTAGGCATGATAGGATGTAGCACAACAGGCCTTCCTTAATCCCCTCACCACCTTCATGTGAAACCTAGAATGAGGAAGTTCATGAGGACAAAGTCCCTTATTTAGGTTCCAGCATAAATATGAGGCAGTAATTGCTGCACTAGCTCAGTCACACAAGTTAAAAAGTTGCCGCATCTAGAATACAGTGAGAATGTACAGTGGTACCTCAGGTTAAGTACTTAATTCGTTCTGGAGGTCCGTACTTAACCTGAAACTGTTCTTAACCTGAAGCACCACTTTAGCTAATGGGGCCTCCTGCTGCTGCCGTGCCGCTGGAGCATGATTTCTGTTCTCATCCTAAAGCAAAGTTCTTAACCTGAAGCACTATTTCTGGGTTAGCGGAGTCTGTAACCTGAAGTGTATGTAACCTGAAGCGTATGTAACCCGAGGTACCACTGTATATCAAAAGTGGTTTCAGAGAACTGTGGGTTGTAGCCAAGTTAGCCCATTTAGGCAAGGAATTCTGCCTATGCAGCCAGACTTCTCCCTGTGTGCCCCCATCTGCTCCCAAGGGTTGAGGGAACCCCTAGAACAGATGTGGGGACATGTGGAGAGGAAATCCTGTTGTGCAGGTCAAAGTCCTTGTTCTAACAGGGTCTTTTCATTGGATACAATCCTGAATGTGTATGAAGCTCCCAATTAAAAAAACCAAACAGGTTGCAATGCAGAGGAGTGTGAGGAAGATGTTTGATCCCAGTGGGACTTTCTGGCTGTTGGCTCTTCTCAAGTAGAAGCCCCCTGCCTCCTACTCCATTGCACAGCAAGCATCCATTGTCCACAGTCCATGAACAATGTGGATGTGATGCATTGCCCTTGCCTCTCAAGCCTAGAGGCAATTATTTTGAGACTGGAAAACCTGAAGTCCAGCACAGGCATTGAGGTCCACCATCTTACCGACACAGTTCATTGTCTGAGGATGTATCTAAATCAACATCATGATATTGTGTAATGATTTCCCTACACAGTCTAGACTATTGGATTTAGAGGCAGGAAAAGTAAGGCCCCAATTCTTAAAAGGGTTGTGGTAAGAACACACTACCAGGATAGGATACTAAAGTGACAAAAGATACAATTATTAACAGATATCCACTGAATATCCTCAGAAAAGCATCATTTTATAGCCAGCTATTATGGTAGTAGCATAATACCATCATAATAGTTGCCTCTCATCTTCTACAGGTTATTAAGACTGCCATCATCTCTTCCTCATCTCACACATGGCAAGGTAGCTCTAGACACTAAAGTGTAGTGATTATTTGCAGTTTCCATTGTAGCAATAATAATCTACCCAAAACAATGTTTTCTGTGTAATAAACCCTTCCCCCCCCCCAACAGTAGCAGCACTAACAAAGAAACAGGGAGAATGAATCAGTACTGCCAGAAATAAATGAATGAACCAATGCAGATTCAGAGTTCATTGCATTAATTAAAAAGTAAAGAGCTAAAAACATGGTTTAATTTTCAAATCCTATGCATGCATTTTCAAGTGATTCTCCATACATTTTCAATGTAGGAAACCTGAAACAGAACCCCATACTTTCCAATAGACACCAGCATTGCCTAGCTTATAAGATCTTCCACAGTAAAATGTGTTTACTAAAACAATCTTACCTTTACAGCACGCTCTCTCTCAATTTTCCGCCTTAACATTTGCTATTCCTAATTTGCAGTTTCTAAATGCTTGTATGAAATGCCATATGGCGAAGATCTCAATGGAACAACTCAGTCTCTGTGACAGTGGAGCAGAAACCTTCATTTTTCTTGCAGACATGAAATGAGTTCTGCAGCTATTTAATCATAGGCACCTGGCAACTTTTGCACAACTTCAGCTGACTCCTGTTAACAGAGTATCACTGCTACTAATTCCTTGAAAGAAAATTCCAATTATTGGGTGTCCTCAGGTAAGGCAGGTGAGGCTCTTATAGTAGTAATGAGTAGACCTGTTATGGCTGCAAAATTCTGAGATTTCTACTTTGCCTTGTTATAAAAATTGTCATTTTGACAAAGCAGCCATCCAGGTCGCCTGCAATGCCTAAACAATACATTTTATTAAAAGAACAAGGTTTGGCTTAAAGCTCCAAACCTGAAAACTTGTTCCACCAGAGGTCAGTTTATTGTGATATTGATGCCTACTCCCAAGACATACCTTGGTCATTGTGTTTCTCTAGAGCAGGGCTAGCCAACCTCTCCAGAGGTTTCAGATGAAAACTCGTCATCCCTAACACATTGGCCACACTGCTTTGGGCTGATGGGAGTTTTAAATCACATTACTTAAGGATAATAGTTCCATCACCAGTTAGCTTGCCTCTTGTTCTTTCTAGGGTAGGAGATTAAAGCCAAACTATGGTTTTCTTTGAGTCTTTAAATCTCTTGAAGTGAGCTCATGGGTTGCTCTCCAAGAGTAACTGATCGTTAAGAGCAGGTCCTTAAAACAGAGCTTACCAAGTTGAAGGATTTACACTTTTTGTTACACTTGGTTCCATTATCACTCCCTCTATTTCCAATTCACATCTTTCCCAGTTGTCCAGATGTATCAAAAACTGCATAAACACACACACACACACACAGAGAGAGAGAGAGAGAGAGAGAGAGAGAGAGAGAGAGAGAGAGAGAGAGAGAGCCAGAGGTTTGCAGGAATAATGGGGAAATAACTAGAAAAATCCTAAGAGGGGGAACCCCAGAAGCAGCCCAATGAGGACTTAAGAGGGCATGGAGTCGTGTGTGTGTGGAGGTTGGAGGGGGAAAGGCATGCAGTGACTGGAAAATGAAAGCTGAGGAAGAGACTTATCACAATGTAGACAGAATCAGCTCATTGTCTGGATAGTCCTGCTTAACAATGAGAAGCTATTTTTAAATGTTCGCAAGGACAAAGTGAGAGCTATTCACGTAAATCGGTGGATAAATTGAACATTTTAAGGTAGCTGGGATTGGATGTGTGTGCTAACCTCACCCAAAAGCACCGGGGTGTGTGTGTGTGTTCAAAGCTGCCTAGTGAGAACAGTGCATGCTCGTGGGGAAAGGGAACTATGGACTATAGAATGGAGTGACTGGAACTTTGAACAAAAGCACTTCATACTGCAACATATTGTTACAGGGCTCCCAGTTCCGACTGCCAGTCCTTGCATAACCAAACTGACCACCAATGCACAAGGGATGAGTGTAAGCAGACTTGGGGGAACCCAGAATTTGGAAACACTACAAAAGGTCTGTAAGGGGGGAGACCCCGAGGGAGGAGTAGAATGCAGCAGCTGGAATCCTGAACAGCAGCACCTCATGTTGCAATGTCTTGTTAGAGGCTCCATGGGTCTCTGCTAGTGCAAGATGACCAGGTTAAAATGGTAGTAAGATGACAAGCTGCTACGCTGGGGGGCCTTCCAGCACAACAGAAGTGGTATTGGGAGAACCTGCAGAAGGAGGAATCTGCAAAAATCACACATCGCTCCAGTGGGGAGTTACAACTAGAGTGGAGCCCTTCCGTTCATGGAACTGGGCAGACTGGATCAAACATTCTGGATTTTGTACCACACAATTCCAAGACAGCAAAGATATATTGCAACAGACACAAACATTTACATCAACAATGTCTTAACCCCTCCATACTTTGCAGTTAACAGTTGCATCAGAAGTACCATAACAGTAGAAGACTGTTCTTTCTATGTCACTTAATATGAATTACAACTCTGCCTTTACATGCGCACCTTGTTCATTTAGATACACTTCTTAGGTAACCTTGTGAGCTCTTCTCCAGCACCATACTGCAGTACAGTACTTCTGAGCATTGCACACAGAGAACCTTGCTGCTATTGATTTACACAAAGCGTAAATGCACCTAAAATACAGTTGTGTTATCCCAGAGTGATGGGTCTCACCACTTTCCCAAAGAAATTTGTATTGATCCAAGGTTGTATAGACTAAATCTAACAACTGCCATTTCCCAGGTGTTGGGAGCATTCCACCATGCAGAGTGCCACACTTGACAGAAGCTTGTGTCTGAAAGCAGCTTAGATTTGCAATGTTTTAACGCTGATATAACGTAAGAGGCACCAAATGCCTATTTTTGACAGGCAGCATCATCTCACCCGTATAATGGGAACGGTAGCTTTCTTTGTGGTCAATATCCCCTTACAGAAGGGTTTTGGAGCTGTCACTGACTTGTATGATGATTTATACACTTTTGAAAAAGGAAAAGCCTGAAGATTCACGTTCCAGTGGAAGCTTTCTGTTGATAATACCATGTAAATAATTCACTCTCTGGCTGGGCACCTACTGTTAAGAGCACCATGGATCAACGTCTTTTCATTACCCCTTGTGTCTCACTAAATCTAGCTCAGATTATACCTCTTTTTCAGAGGAAGCAATCCCCGCTTCTTTAGAAGTTCACAAGATGGTTCTGTCGAGGGAGACTACCAACTCCATCTGGTACTCCATCTGAGATCCTACCTGCCTACAGCACTGTCTTGCCAGAGTGGTGCATGCTTTGGTTATTTCCCACTTGTACTACTGCAATACGCTCAGCATGGGGCCACCTTTGAAATGATTTGGAAACTACAATTAATCCTGAATGTGGCTGCCAGGCTGGTGACTGGGAGCAGCCACCAGGACTGTAGAACACTGGTCCTTGTTGTTTTTAAAAAAACTTCAATTCTCTCAACTTTGTACAAGATTACCTCAAGTAGCATGAAACATGAGAGGAAAGAAGAGCTGGAACATATACTTTCAGACAGTGCTTTTCCAAAGAACTGGCTACATATTATGAGGATTCCAACAGGAGCTGTATTTCAGCTTTCTTCATCACTTTTATACCCACAAAGTCCAATATGATATGATCGTATCCATTCTTGAAGAGATCATCTCTACAGCCCCAAAGACGTTTTATATACAGAAACCCAAACAATCCACTGCATGTGTGCTTAAAAAGAAAGCCAGTGTGAAGAAATAAATGAATTAAAATGGTAACTAGACACTTTTTTGGTGCCTACAACCCAGGTCCCAGGAGCCACATGGCTCCTACCTTTTCTATCCCAGTTTTGAACACTGCTTCAAAGCCTACAACATTGAAGTCAAGTCATTGTGACCCGCAACCAAAATGACTGTATGACATATGAGAAATGTAGTCTGTGTATTTCCTAAATGGGGATTGTTTTCTGATGGCTAATCGTAGCAGGTTGAGGGATCCTAACTTCCAGAGTATTAGGTTCATAGCAAGGAATGTTGAAATGTGAATACATGAATAAAAATATGTGGATACAAGCAACCCAAAATCTCTACTGCAATGTGTGCAAAATTGCGAACAGAATTTGATCTACACATCCTATTTTTTGTAGAAATACATGTTCATCGATTTCCAAACACTAAGACTTTATGGTGCTCTGCAGTCTATATTCTTATAAAAATATTTATTTGCTCATAATTGTCTCCCCTCCCATTATTTTAATATGCTAGAGCTTACTGTACAGCTTGTCTACTTTACTGTGTGCACAAGTGAAAACTATTTCAAGACCTCAGAAGCTTCACTGTATGCATTTTCATAGCAGAGGCAGGCAGATTTCAGACTTCTGTGTGTTTGTTTTTTACTAGAATTCTGGGTTCTGTCAATTAAGAGCCAAACTGGTAGCTCAGGGGGCAGAGCCAGTGACAATATGCTGCATCCTTCAGCACACCTACTGGAATCAATTCACATCTGGAGCTACTGATGGAGCAATGATTCCAATTAAAAATATACCAGGGGAGAAGTCAAAACCAAAATGAACCAACCCAACTAAAGCTGCATGCAATTCAAAGTACTTACACAAAGTCCCATTCAAATCAGTAGGAAAATTGCTTATGAACAGATATGCACAGGCTCAGCCTGCAAATTCCAGAAAATGCAGAGTATTCCTGCACACAGCTATTCATTTAAGTCTCGTCCACCCCTATCAGCCTAGAACATAAAACACTGTCCAAGTTCAGAAAACTTTAAAGACAAGCTGAAATATAGTTCATACAACCAAATGTAATAATATATAGCAATGCACAATTTACCAAAAGAGAGAGAGGTCGTCACTGGTTAGTGTTTAATGCATAAGTGCTTTAAGGCTTTAAAAACAAACAGGTTTGTTTTTTCTCAACCAGGACTTTAGTTCTAAAATATGGAACTAGGAAAAAAAAATACCTCTAAGCATCTGCAAAGTACTCTTTCCCTTTGCTTGCCAAGCAACCAGAGTCTGTTCCCACACACTTAAGAATCAAACATGTGGTGGCTGCAATACTATTATACTACCTCCACTTCTGATTTTCAACCAAGGCACTTATTAAATTATGAGTCAGCTCGCTTTTTTTTTTTAAAAAGTGACCGTTAACTGTTATTTGTACCCTCCCAACTTTAGTTTTTTATCCCAACAAATGAGTTTTGCCTAACAGCTCTCCAGAAGGCAGCAAGAGCTAACAGATTGTATTTCTATACGGTTCTCATTCACCCCTTCTGCACTGTGTTTCTGAGATATAAACAGAGCTCAAAAGTTATCCAGTATTCTTTAACTTGTTTTTGTTTACGCCTTCCCTTATGCATTGCCAAGTCTCAAGACATGCCGCCCAACTTACAACAAATTACAAAACTGAGCCAAGGCCAAGTGTTTACAGATGCAATTACGCAATAAAAGCCTAAACTGGTGGAAGCAGTGACAAACGCAATGAACCTGAAATCACAGGCAAGAAGAAAGTGAATAATGCTTATTGTAAGAGTGAAGACAACCAATGCATCCCTTTTAAAGCTGCTGCCCACCTCCCAATCTACATTACATAGCCCTTAGTGGCTTTTCTAAAGCTTCAACTGGATTGCGTCAAGAAGTAGTGCAGGACCCTGAGTAGCCAATAGTTCTCTTCAGTGCACCGCAAACCTTGTGAATTAGATGTTCTGTCCATGTCTGCTGAAAAGCAGCAATAAACCGTCACCATACAGTGATCTGTGCATTTTCCAAGATCACACAAACCTGCAAAAAGGCAGCTGCCTTACTACAATTTATTTTCTTATTTCAGTTCACACCCCAACTAGTATTCAGCTGAAGGTGAATGCATATCTATACTCTGAGCACTCAAGACAGCGAGAAGCATCAGTCCTGCTTTTATTAAGTCAACAGGTATGGTATGCAAGTGAATCTCATCGGGCAAGATGTAATCAACCATTAGATGTAGTACCCATCCAACAGAAAGACGATGTATATTCACAACAGACATAGTTTTGATCCTTAGGGTTACCTTAGAAGGTCTTGTGCTCTTTTTCTTTTTCCCTTTTACTAATTTGGTTAACTTCTCTGCCTGTCAGTTGACACAAGATGAACTTTCATGCTCAAACATTAAAATAAGCCAATTAATTCATATTCAACTGACCCATATTTTTTAAGAGAGGCATCATCTCTAAATGCAGTGGTGCAACAGCAGGATAAGCAAGCAGGAGAAAATGAGGTCAAATTTGTTAATAGCTAATACTAGAATTAGAATATACAGGTAGGTATTTTGCCAACCTGCTGCTGATGGATCCACAAGGGCACCATCCTGTGGGAAAAAGATTTAGGGGCTTGTAGGCCGGAAATCAAGTAAGAAGCCTGACATTAGAGGCATTCATAATGCCTACCTTCCATTACGTTTTTATAAAAGAGCATGAAAATAAACCTGTATTTAACACGCACCAATATTAAAGAGAAAAAAATTCACAGCTTGACACAAATTAAGAACACAGCTATTAAAAGAACAGCAAATGGGTCGTCTTTAAAAAGCCTTCCTATGCCTGTTCTGTATTACATATATGCTATAAGATGAAGAAAGCATGTGTCAAGTATCAAATTGGCATGGCATGGGATGTGTGGCTTCCAGGAATAACATGTATAAAAGGGCTATGGTTTGGGGTGGGAAAAGTCATTATTAGCTTGGAAAAGGGAAAGGGGGGGATATAAAGAACAGCAAAAAAACTATTCAGTAAGCATGTCTTTGGGGACCAGAATACTTACACAGTGGTTATATGAAAATGCTCTTTAAGGATACAGACAACATCCACTATTTTCCAACATATTCTGAACTATGAGATGAGGAGGGGCAGGGAACAAAGAACTACTGAAAACGTATGTACCTGTTGACGCAAGAAATTTGACTACCTCCAAAATGGGATATTTCCATGCTAAGCACCAAGAAAACTTTGAAAGAATGCTTAGCATTTTTAACAACCACCCTCCTAGGGGCAAAATCGATTTCATACAGTTAAAAATGTGATTATTTCTTCTTCTTCTTCTTCCTGGCTGCAAGGATGATTTTGAGTGTACCAGAAGTCCGATAAAATACAGTAACCTTTGCTTATGTAAACAAATGTTCATTAAAAAATCATTCAGATAATGCAAGCCAACTGAACACTGCAATCGTTGAGTTTATATTCAGCTGTCCAATACTGTTGCCCATCCTGTAGCTTTAAAAAAAAATAGGGCATCACCGTTAAGCTTTCTACCTAAGAAACCCATGAATGCTACACACACTACTCAAAGTGTTGAAACCTTAAATAGATGGGTTATTTCCTGCTCTAGCCTCCTAACAAAAGTTGCAGACAAAAAGCCTAAGTAGTCCTTTTTATTATTTGCTGTTCAAGTCCTTTTGTGTTTTGAAAGTGGTAACATTCCTGTTCACAGGGATTAACTTAAACTATGAAGAAAATTCTACAGTGGAAGGAGAACTTCTTACAATCGCCCTCTGAAAATAAAACATTCACTTGTCAGCTAGCAGAGACCAGGAGCTGAAACTGTAGGAGCAAAAATCCACATTTCAATTAGGTGGAGAGGTTTTGGTTTCTGTCCCACGGAGACCACAGCCGTCCCACTTTGATGCTCTTTGTTCTCCAACTTACACAAGTCAAGTAATCCTCCTCCCAAGTAGCACACAGTGCCCTTTGGTTTCTTCTTTAGGCCCAGGGTTGCATCTAATAGAAGTGTTTGAATGCATCCAGCACAGGTGCACTTTTTGTGTAGATATACTGCACTGCCAGACAAATATCAAATGTAGTTTAAACGAACTGTATTAGAAATAGATGCCGCTCCGCAACCTCCCATGTTTTGAAAAAAAAGTTGCTCCAGTCTACAAAGTATTTTTGGTAGCAACAATATTAACAAGTTTAAACAAAGTTTACCAAACAAACAACTAGTTTTGTTGAAGGGAAAAAAGGGAGTAAGATAAAAGAGGTGTATATGAGAGGTGTAACACCGAGTTTTTTTAAATGGCTTAGACCAATTATCCAAACAGAGCTGCTGGATTCATAAGAAGGTATTTGAGTAAAAACCAATGTGCTTTGACTATTTTTCAAGTATCTGATATCAATTTTGTATAAAGACTTTGAATACACAAACTACCAAAGATAGAAGAAAATTGACTTTTCCAAGTTTGAATTTAAGTATTAAAAACTTAAAATACTTCAGAAGTTAGTATTCCACACAGTACTAACAATTTTCCAAATTATTTTTGTACATATCCCAGCTGACTGTGGACTGAAAACAATCTGCTAAGCAGTATTAAAAGAGTGTGCAAGAGTTAAATTGTTTGTAGTTCGGGGAAAAACATCTAAAAACCTAACTTAAAAAAATAAAAACAAATGAAGTGAAAGCTTTAACTGGTACACACTGTTCACACCTATATTTCAAGTTTGGAAACGCATATTTTCAAGCAGCAATACAAAAAAGTATCCATGAAGAATGCATAATTTCTGAAAAAAATTATGAAAACATCCCTGCTACCATTACATTTCTAAATACAAAACTGACTACCATATTGTTGCTTCTGTGTAGCAAGAGAAGTTCATTTTCAAAACAGGTAAAATTCAGTCTTCAGGTGTGAATGGTATGAATGAGAGTCCCCTTTTTAATTTCTTAAGTTGTTTTTAGGATCCTTAAGCATGCAAGCCTTGTAGAGGAGGGCCCAACAAGGGGCAGGGTTGGCTTAGGGTATCCAGTTTAGGACAGAGCTGGGAAGGCTTCTGGGTCATCAACATCAGGAGCAGAAGCACTTGACTGAAAGAAAAACAGAATGTACGTTATCTGGAGAGTCCACGTAACCATTTTCGTTTGCGGCATTCTGTAAGGTAACAGAACGTTCACATTGAATTAATACACTGAATCAGGGCCTGGCTGTAATGATGAACTGCATGAGGGTCAACAAACTGAAGCTTAATTTAGACAAGGCTCAGTCACTGCTAGTGGGTGGTTGTCTTGTCTGGCTGAGTGGTGTGCAGCCTGCTCTAGATATCCGGTGCCATCCCAGGTGGCCTTGGTGGCGAGGAGTACCTTCCATCAGTTTAGGTTGGTGGCCCAACTATGACCCTATCTGGCCTAGAATAACCCAGCTACAATAATCTATGCTCTGTTAACCTCAATATTTGATCGCTTTACATGGGGCTGCCTTTGAACCCTGTTTGGAAACTACTGCTAGTGCAGAATGTAGCTACCCGATTGCTGATAGGATCATGGCAAACTGATCATACAACACTGAACTTGGCACAACTGTACTGGCTGCCTTTAAGTTTCCAGGCCCCATTCAAAGTGCTAGTTTTGACCTATAAATCCTTATATGGCGCAGAACCTTGAAATATTTTGGAACCCCCCTCCCAATTTAAACCTACCAGACCCTGATCTTCTTGGTGCCTTCTCTGAGCTTACGTCAGATACTTTGTAGACAATTATGTGCACTCAAAACAAGTCCAGTACAAGAAAATATTGAACTGGGATTTTTAATTCTATTCTGTTGTCATGTTTAGTACTATGGAACCATACGTAATGCAGACCTGAAGTGTGTGCTCTATTATGTACATTTGTATCACACCTCTCTTCCACCATGGTACTCAGCGTACTGTAAATAGGATTTCCAGTCAGTCTCCAGCCAGGCACTGACCATACCCAGACTTGCTTAGCTTCAAGCAAGGGGGTTGCATCATTTACCTTCAGACCATGCCTGTACACACACAGGTTGTACAAGGAGAAAGAGGCATGAGCGCAGGTGATTTGGTGTTAAATGGAAAACCCATCACTGGCAAGAATATTTACACCTGTGTTCATGATACAATTGAATCTATGCTTCTCTCTCAGCACAAACACTGATCTGACAGTAAGGATGCCAAGTCCTGTTTATGTGGGAGCTGTATACTTTAATTCTACACATGTATCTTTTGTCTTCAGCTCAGTAACATCTTAATATAAACCCCAAATGAAATTTGCAATATGATACAGCTCACTTGCTTTGACAATGACCTTCAAGCTTTGATCAGCTTCACATTATAACACTGCAACACTCCATTTATAAAATCCATTTCTGGAGATAGTGTGCAGAAAAATGGATTCTTAGAACTATAGTAAATTATAGTAAATTATGAAGTCTTGCCTACTTCCACATAAGGACAGAGTTTCATCCGGATGTTACTTCTAAGTCAACCTACATATGTAAATGCTATGTTATGTTGTATGCTGATGGTAAACAGGTATCTTCATTTTAGATGACATTCGAATCCCTGCGGCGGGGTGCGCTCCCGCTGCTCGGTCCCAGCGCCTGCCAACCTAGCAGTTCGAAAGCACCTCCGGGTGCAAGTAGATAAATAGGGACCGCTTACCAGCGGGAAGGTAAATGGCGTTTCCGTGTGCGGCTCTGGCTCGCCAGAGCCGCGATGTCACACTGGTCATGTGACCCGGAAGTGTCTCCGGACAGCGCTGGCCCCTGGCCTCTTAAGTGAGATGGGCGCACAACCCCAGAGTCTGTCAAGACTGGCCCGTACGGGCAGGGGTACCTTTACCTTTACCAAGAAACCCCAATAAGCCTAGATTCTAAGAACAATTCCCAGAATGGAGGGAAATTGTTACTGTGGGTTTTGTGATCTGTCTAAATTTTAAAAACAATACCTTAATAACATCATGGTTACAGTTACAGTGTTTCTATTTTATACCCAATACACCTCAAACAGCCCTGACATGCAAGCATTACAGAAACGAAGACATGTCAAAGCTAGGGGGAATGTCCAGGAGGATTAAAAAATGGTTGTCATCCATAAATGCTATGGGCAAGCAAATAAAAATGTGAAAGCAGGTTGTCGTTTTTAACCAAACAACAAACACAAATTAAGGGTATCAAAATGTATGCAAATAACACTTTAACCAGAAATTCTGATAAGCGTTACATATGATTTTATTCATCCTTAACACTGACTTTAACCGATGAAAAATGTCTGACCAGGATTAAGGCTACAATTGTATACACATCCTGAGAGATTTATAAACAAGTCACCAACCTGGCTGGGTGTGTGGATCACATCAAACTCCTTAACCAACTAGAAGGAAACACAGTCAAGACACAAGTATTAGTGTGGATCTGCACATTCATAATGAGCAAAATCACAAAACAGAAATGCTGGGTTCTCAATTAGTTCTACTGGAAATGCCTTTCAAAAAGAGAAATCCAGCAACTGAATTCATAGTGAAAATAGACTACTCACTCTCTCTTTTTAAGCACATTAAAGCCAATAAAGAAAAATATTCCCGCTTATGATCGAGAAATCACTGGAGTATCAATTGCTGTTTGCAAGCTGTGGTACCCACTCAGCATATTTGGGAACTTCATGTTTTGCATGAGAAATAGGCATAATTAAGTTGCATCCAAAGTGTGCAAAGACAACACATGCAATATACATGGTAACTTCATGAGCATGTCTACATTTTGTCAAGAAAACAATGTCTTAAATCCAAATTTGTATGAGGGTGCTTCTGCTCAGTCTAGAGGGTGTTTCAGTCCCTTCCTTCTAGCTATATCCCTTAGTATTTCACAAAGATAAAAGATTCCATGAAAGAGTTTTCAGTCATGCACATGTGGGGAAAAGCTTAAGTAACCAAAGTACTTGCAGAAGTGTCTACTGTTCAGACAGGTGATTTGGATTCAAGCCTATGTCAACTTTCAAACTCATGGTGGCAAACTAATGTATTCTGCACACACACACACACACACACACATGGATTAAAGCCACCAATATTAAAATAAGTACCAACTCTTAAACTAAATTTTTGCTCCACTACAAAGGACTATTAATTAGGGCACAGGTGTAAAGGGAAAGACTAGGAGGATAGATCTATGCGTAATATTATGATAACTTGCTCGGCAGCAGCTTAGTCGCTGAAACCTGCTCATGTTGTTTTTAAGTACTATCAATAGGTATACAAAAAACCTCTTTCGTTTAAATAGAAAGAACTGCTACCTTGTCAGTTCTGCTTCCACGATTAGCTCTTCCCCCACGTCCACGTCCTCCTCTTCCACCTCTGCCACCACGCCCAGGACGACCAAGATCTCCAAAATTGATTTCCAGCTGAGATGTGATATCATTTGCTGGCTTGCGGAAGTGATGATCCATTGCAGAGTCTTCAGCATGAGACTAAAATGAAAATAAGAAAGTCAGGACCACCACTGAAAAGGTATTTTCACTGAATACCAGATACAACCCAGAATGCAGGGGATTACAGCACTCAAACATCACTTATATGAAATGATGGTCAAAAACTGCCACAAATGGCCCCAGCCCTTTTGACTACAGGAAGGACAGCCAAGAGCAAAAGCAGAATGTAGCACATGTACACCTAAGCACAGTGTGCTTTCATTTATTGTTTGCTTATTTAGCTGAATGCTGGAACTATATCAATATACAGTAAATATTTACCAAATTCCAGGTATTGGTACTTATTCATCTCTATTTTAGCATTCAGTATCTAATAAGAGATATGATTGTATCCAAAACATTGCAGAAAAAATTGCAGAGGTGGGATGGTGGAATCCAGCAGAAGCCGCCATATTAGGTAAATCGTACCCAAGCCTGCCTCACCCTCTGCAAACCACCTTGAATTTCAGAAGTGATGCAGAAAAAATTGCTCAGAAGCCTCAAAAACAAAATATTGCCTGCCACTTAATTAAAATTTCCTATTCAACGCATCTCTATTAACTGGAAAGGCTTCTACAAGCTAGAACAGGCTTCTGGGTGCCAACCATCAGGTGACAGGCAGTATGTACTTTTTAAAGTCACTGTCTCCTGGAGCGCCCCATATCCTGCAAACATCTAAGTTTAACCTCAACCAGACCTATACTGACCTTGCTGCTCTCAGCTTCTGCTTATCAGTTAGGCTTGTGTTACTGAAGTGTCCTCCTATGGCAGAGGTGGAGAATGCTTGGATCTTTTAATTTAATCCCTAAAATAAGATTGCATATACCTGCTAGTGTATTACTGCATCCAAACTGCCAGGCAATGAACTTTAGTATACAGATCACAGAACAGAGATCAACTGAGAGACAAAACTTACTTGACTGGACAGTAAAAGCAGTGAACACAATGGGACTTTCTCCTTTATGTTGGCTCCTCACTTACAACACAGCCAACAGCTGCATGATGTCTCAGGCATGGAACCTGTTTCCCATGGCCATGACTGGGGAAGGTGTAATAAAAAGGTGCTGCCCTAGACCTACAAAACCAAAGTGAGGCATAGGCTGGCCTTTTGCCACTATGGAGAGCATCAAGCGCCACTGGCAGGCTACACCACCTGATTCCCAGGAAGAACTTCATGGCAAGAAGCAGACCAACCTGGCTCCATCCATCAGGCAACCAAAGAGCAGCTGCTCCAAAGCCCTTTCCTCTTCATTCCTTGCTCCTTTCATAAGACAGCTATTACATTAGGAACCTGTCCACAGGTTCCCTGCCCTACCTTTTATTTTATTTGTTGGCATTTAAAGGCTGCTCTTCATCATGCAGGAAATATATTCATATATTCACTCACTCTCACAACTTAGAAAAAATTATAATGCTTTATAACTGTTTAAGAACAACATCAACATTACCACATATAGTGTTCGTACCTCATTGGATTCCATCTGACTCCCTTGCATCTCTGTCACCCCCTTTGTCTGATGCAAATTGTATGTCGATACACAAGGAGAGAAAAAAGTAAATGAGAATTTGCATATTAAAATAACATGCTCTATGGTTCAAGGTAGGTGAACCCAATAGGATACAAGTGATTAAACAAGTGGACAGAGCAAAAGCAATAAGCAAATTATATTATGCAACTAGAAAATTTGGGCAAAATCTAACATCACATCAGCAAATGCAACATTTCCCCTTCCTCTCCTCCTGTACCCCGCCAGGGGTTCTCCAACCCTCCGGAGCATATTTTAGGGGCACATAGAAGCCTGTTATTAATTTCTGGCTTGCACATTACCCTAAGGGTTATGAGCTTTTTTATTTTTTTGCAACATCAACACCAATTAAGTGTTGAGAAACCATTAGCTGGGGGGGAGGGGGAGCTGAACAATGGATCACATTAGAATACAATGGCGTGAATAACTCTATCTGGAAAATGGGTCTGATGTTATCTCCTCTGTGGAACAAGTTTGAAAAGAGGGTGGGGTCAATCACCTGACTCAATTATTAGAATGATGTCGGATGACCTTTTCTGACCAGTTTGTGTAATCAAACTGCACTGCAGATGCAGCTAACGAAGCACCTTTCAAAGTGCTCCACAATACCAGACAATCAGCTGATCTGCAGTACCTACAAGCCAGATTTTTACCAGCCTCACACCTGGCATCATATTTGACACAAAGTGTAGGGCAAGTGGGCGTCGCTTAGCCAAATATGGAGGACTGGCAGGCTTAATCAGGTCCCTACATTGGAGGTTTCCTACCCATGGAATAAAGTAGTAATCTTTAGTTGGTCTTAAGGGAGCTGCACAACTGTAAAATACATTTAAAGGCTGCAATTCCAAGCAAACCTAACCAGGAGTAAGCCTCAACACAGTGGGTATTACATCCGAGTAAATATGCAATGGATTTTTCAGTTGTGTCCATTATTTCCCACATTTATGTGCCTTAGCAAATATTCCAAAATCAGAGAGAATTGGTGGTAAAAATAAGTGTAAACTCCAAGCCATTGGAATGAAAATTCTAAGTCATTTTGCAAGTAGCACCTCATCTGCACCAACATAAAATTAATCACATTGAAATTTCTGACAGGAAGCTACTACAGTTGAATACATTTCACCAGGTACTGAGAGTTGGACAAGCAGAACCCCTCACAGCAGGACTTCGAGCCTAGGTCAACTAAAAACACCTTTTCCCTTGACACTGCTAGCTCTCTGTGGACTTATAAAATGGTGTCTGTGGTGCATGCTTGAATTATTCATCAGAAGTGGTACCATAATAGAATGAAGTATCCCACACATGAATTCTGCATTTTTGAGTGTGCCCTAGGATTCAGGTTTCAATAAATTATGGACACAATCAACAGCCCAGTGGTAAACCTCCCACCGAATTCAGGAGAGCTGGAATGCGTATTTTCATCTAGACCTTGAATGCCCACACACCAAGAACTGAAAGCTTTACCAAGCTTGACCTATGTTGGAGACTTTACCAGATAGCAGCTGGGTCTCCATGGTTTTCTCTCAAAGAGAGAAAACGTCTAGCCTTTCTAGCAAAGGCTAGAAACGTTTGTTTCAAAGTGATTAAAACAGGACTGGTTTCTGCACATGGTAAAGGCAAAACATCTGCTATAGAGAATGTAAATATTGATAGGATACCTTAAACTACTTACTCTTAAAGGTGTGAGTAAAATGAAAACATCAGATAGCACAGTTAGTAGAGCCTGAGACTCTTAATCTCAGGGTTGCGAGTTCGAGTCCTATGTTGGGCAAGATTCCTGCACTGTGGGGGGTTGTGCTGGATAACCTTTGTGGTTCCTTCCAACTCTACAATTCAGTGATTCCATGAAGACAAGATAATCCAGAAAAACCCACCTCCTCACTCTTTGACTTATGAAGAACAAAACCTTTTTTCCATTGTCCATCAGCACCTTCATTTGGTTTACGGATGTTGAATTCAACTTTTGCACGATCTTTATTTTGAATAGCTTTCCATTCATCCAGAGTCATTTCCTTAGGACCTTCTTCCTTGACTTCTTCTACTTCATTCTCTCTGAAATAAGTTTACAATGGTGGAAACTCATTTCATAGTCTTTGTCACACTCAGAATGGTGAAGTCTCAATATCGGAATGCTGGAAGCAACCAGGAAGGCCACACTTCTAGAATTTATTGTTCACACAAAAAGCTGTACTTTAATGGATGTTATTTTCAATTCAGACAAAATACTGTGCTATTGGAAATCACTTGACCACATAAACTCTGGCTCCATGACAAGTTGCTTTAATCCAAGTGTGCAACACATTGTTGATAACTAAAAGCTGGCAGCTAAAGATGGTCACCTTATATGTATTTCAGCAGACCACAGAGATAGGACAGTTCTGCTTAATTCCTCCTTACCAGTCCTTCTTCAGCAATTACAAAGCAATTGTTTCTCCCAACACATACAATACCTTAACAGTTTTCAATGGTTTGCCTCCCACCCCCTCCAGTCATGTCATGACAGCTTGCCATATGGAGAAAGACAAGTTAAAGCACAGACTGTATGTCTTATGTACATCAGCCCTAAGGCACATCCCCAAAGCAAAATTTTGCACAACAGCTTCAAATGCTGATTCTCCCAGAGGCATTATGACTTAACTGATATATCAGTATACCAATTTCATTGTCATATCTATTTTGGGAGAAAAAAAATAAGGAAAATGGCTTCAAGACTTTACCAGCAACAACAATGAGCAACTTGCTATGCACAAAACAAAATGAAAACCTGTCCGAAGTGGTTACATCAATTATCAGCTGTGAACCTCCTGACTTAAAAAATGAATCAAGTTGTTTCATTCATGACCTCTGGTAAGGGCTCACAATTAAAGTTAGAATGTTAAATGAAATCCCAGCTTATACTTAGTAACCACGAATAAAAGACTGATTCCCAAAGTAAGTATTGCCTGAAAGCTCCCAAAGTATATGCATGGGCCAAGTTCACATGTAGGACATCCAAATAATGCATTGCATGATTGTGCTGAGTTATCTACAGCACAACAGCCACTTAACTAAGGCATATAGGCTTCCTATGCTGCTGAGTTTTTCCACTCTAAAAGTTCAAGTCAGTAAGTATAGTTATCTGCATTAATGCCCATCGGTCTAAGTACCACCTCCACTCCCCATTTGTCACCCAATTTTACGATTTTACACAGCACTTCTGTGACGTGTCAAAACAAAGTGGCAAATGCATGCCAAGCCACTATGCAAGAAAGAAAATTTTAGCTAGTTCAAAATGCCAATAGGTTATTCAGCATCATTGTGCAAGTACAAAGGCTCAAATAGGAAGGTTGAAATCCAACACTTTGTGGATTGCATGCACAACAGGACTCCCTCGCCCTTTCATCATACAGTTCCACAAACCTGCTCTGGAAGGTCACTTACTGTCGTTTATGGACACCATCAGATTCCATCCTACAACCTTATTTACACACACAATCCTGTAGGTTTTGAAGTAGCTACTTTTTAGATCGCACCAACGTTGGATTTCACAGTTTTATCACTGACAATTCAAGACCAAGCTTCTCATCTAGACTCACCATTTCACAAGTTTAGATTTATGAGGATTTAAAGCTTACATTCCACTCAACCCGAGTCTGCCAATCATGTAACAAAGGAAACTTAAATAAGAAAACAGATTTTCCTGTTTTTAAAATAAAAACTTTATACAAAAAAACCCAACCACCTCCTTTTGACATGAAAGGAGCCTAGCAACCTCATAAATGATCAAACAAGGATTCTGGCAATGTAATACTTACTTATTCTCTGAGTCGGCAGGTGGATGCTCCTCCCCCTCTGGTGTTTCCTCTGTCACATTTGATTGATCCAAATCACTGGAATTAAAGATAGTTTAAAAATATCTGATGCTTCATATGAGCACTGCCTACCCACCTGATACCTGATATTCAGTGACCTCAAAATTATACCAAAGCTTACAGTGGAACTTCAAAGAATATTCACGCCCCACCATCAAACCCCAAGTCTACTTTACTAGCTGTATTGCTGACAAAAGTATGAGTGATTTTCTATGCCAACAGAGGCAAATTTGGGATCTAGAATTATAATTTCAAATTTAGAAAAATGCTTGCTTTATGCTATACTGCTGCATTATGATGACCCTTCAGGAAAGCACACAGGCAGGATGCATATGCATACACACACACACACACTGATAAAGGGAAATGATCCTGCACTAAGCCAGAAAAATGGGTGGTGCATATGTTAAGGATATCCAACATTAATCATACTCACGAGACCACCTACTGAAATCAATGGACTAGGATTCCTTAACTCCATTTATTTCAAAAGGCCTACGCAGGCTATGACTATTAGGTATCACCCAAAATGTTTGAATCAAATTTGAATATGTTTCTTGTAAATCTGCTCTTCTTGGGGAACAGTAAAGAGCTACTCAGGACAATGAAATGGGAAATCCTGCTCCTTTTCACTACCTCTCCTGAATTTTTTCACTCATTAGGTGATCTTGCAAACTTAAAATACCCATGGTCTTTTCTTATAATTTAGTTTATTCTGAACAAGTATTTCAATACAAAATACTAACGTTAGTTCATCTTTGACAGTTCCCCAGTTGTGCGATCCACTTCCGCCACGCTTGTCCTCATGCTTTAGACCACTGAAATGTGAATGTGAAAGAGAACTAACAAAACTGAGTTAACATAATAGTGTTGGAATACAGATTTTCAAACGCAAATTTTCAAAGTATTATTCTGATATGAAAGCACTTTAAAAAAGAACGAGTTTAAGACTTACGATCTGTCGCTTCCACTATGCCTATCAAATTCACGTTTGCCTCGGGAGTCAAAACCATCTCCTCTGCCCATGCCACGTCCTCTGCCACCACGGCCCCCTCTTCCACCTGGTCCACCACGGCCACGCATTGGACGATCAATAATGGGTCTATTGTAAAATAAAGCGAAATTAGGAATGACACTAGAAACTCTACTTCTACCTTGGCAGTGCTAATAATCATCTTTCTTAATATTATATCAAGTTCTAAAATTATGCTGCAGCTACTTAAGAGCTATTAATGTTATTTGTATCTTTTCCATTTCAGTATTCACATACTGCCCAACAACAAACATTCTCTGGTCAATTTAGCAGTAATAGTTATAACCATAGATAAAATACAGCATGAAAACATGAACCAGCACAAAGCAATGAAATAAAATAAGAAGCAGAGAATATTTTAAGTACAGCTGATTTAAAAAGCCTAGGAAAGTAAGGTAGGTTAAGAGGCTGTGACTGGCCCAAGGTCACAGTGTGAGTTTCATGAATGAGTGGGGATCTGAACCCTGATCTCCCAGGTCCTAGTCCAACACTCTAAACACTACATCACACTGGCTTCCTAGAGGACTTCTGCTATGGGGCAGCTAAAAAAAAATTAAGAAGGTAAATAAATACAGGGAAAGCATAGAGGAGGAGCTGAAATATTTTTCATGAAGCTTGAATTTGTTTTATTCTGGGTTGTTTCATTTGCTGTTTTAATGTGTTGCAAATTTCTTGGATTTCTTTTCTTTAAAAGATGAAGTGGTATAGAAATGATGATGATGATGATAACAGTAATAATAATGTTCATTGTTTTTTTAAAAAAACCCATGGCGTTTAGAAATCCCGTTGTGGCTACCATAACCTAGGTTTAAGGTGCCATTTGACAATTAGCTTACATATCTGAGTTTCTAACAATGCTGATAAAATGCATTTTGAGCAATCAAGGCTGTCTGTTCCTTCAGTGACAGTAGATGATCCAGGAGAACGCTTATACCAAAACTTTGATCCTTTAGGGGGAGCACAATATCCTAAAACAGGTTCATATTAAAATACAAAAGCATGCCACATTAAGACAAATATATCGCACTACCCAATTAAAACCCATTAACAGACTAATCAGAGAACATCTTGCTATAACCAGAGGACATCCTGCATACAATTTTCTCTGCCAATCAATCTTAAAATGTTCAGTTCTTACTTATCAACAGAAAATTCTCCTCCTTCACCCTTTTCTTCGGCAGGTTTGTCAAACCTGCGTTCACGAGGAGGCCGTCTCTCTTGCCTCCTCTCAATAGGCTTGCCTTCTCCCTGAGGCTGCTGTTGATCAGGCCTTCTGCCAATTCGCCTTATCCCTAAAATAGAAAGCAATCCGCATCAGTAAGTTATTTAGCTACTTCCACAAAGCAACTGTTATTCTTGAACACACAGCAGAGGAATCTTGTAGAAGACACTAGTTGTTCTAAGGTTTGGAGGTAGTATCATAAAACTACTCCACACAACAAATAAAAGATATCCAAATTATAGCCAAGTAACACCTCTGGAAGTTTTCATTTCAAAAATAACCATGTTATTTGAAATTTACACAGCAAAAAAAATGTGGCAATGTGCCTTTAAAGGTGTGAATGAAGGTTGTGCCATGTAAGGGGCATGGTGGGAATACAACACCAATATAGCCAGTTGTGAGGGATGATGAGACTTGTATTCCAACATCATCCAGAAGTCAGCTCACTGGCTACCCCTGTCCAAGCTAATATAAATAGATATGAGATATTGGGTGAGTTTATTCCTTCCTTGGAGCAGTCAGGAGTTCTAACATTTCAGACAGATTGTTTTGTACACTGAAGCACAGCTGGAAACTAGGAAGTGTGTATAATTTTGCTTTGATAGTTTGATAGCATACAGAACATGATATAGACTATAATAAAGCAGAGAATTGTGTGTACCTTGTAGGAAGTAATTTTCCTATATAGAAGATTTATCAAGTTCGAAGAATTACAACACACAACTATCCTGGAAAGACGAGTGCACATCATGCACTGAAATCTGGTAAGACACCCCCCATCCCCGCCTTCAAGAAATTAGAAGTTATAATTCATTTGGAGAAACTTGAAAAAGACTACTGAAACTGATGTTTTACCAATGACCTGTAATATTTAGATATTTTTGTATGCAATTAAAACTCAATTAGTATGATTTGTGTCTGTATTTGTTATGCAGACTATTGTTATGAGACCCTCATGGGGTGCATTTTAATCATAGTATTACAGTCTCATAGTATTTTACTATCATAGTATTTTATGCTTTTGAACATAAAAATAACTGCTTACCATGGAGAATGACATCTGGTCAAACTAATTTTTCAGCTTTTTAATACTACTTCAACCTGTACAGTGGTACCCCGCAAGACGAACGCCTCGCGAGACGAAAAACTCGCAAAACGAAAGGTTTTTTCGTTTTCGAGTTGCCTCGCAAGACGAATTTCCCTATGGGCTTGCTTCGCAAAACGAAGCTTGCCCCGGGGACAGCGGGTCTTCTCTTTTGAAGCAAGGGGCGGCGGGGAGATCGCTTCTCCCCACCGCCCCTTGCTTCAAAAGAGGTCCGGGGGCAGCTCTTCCCGCTGCCCCCGGACCTCTTTTGAAGCAAGCGGCTGCGGGGAGATCGCTTCTCTCCGCAGCCGCTTGCTTCAAAAGAGATCCCGGACCTCTTTTGAAGCAAGCGGCTGCGGGGAGATCGCGTCTCTCCGCAGCCGCTTGCTTCAAAAGAGATCCCGGACCTCTTTTGAAGCAAGCGGCTGCGGGGAGATCGCGTCTCTCCGCAGCCGCTTGCTTCAAAAGAGATCCCGGACCTCTTTTGAAGCAAGCGGCTGCGGGGAGATCGCGTCTCTCCGCAGCCGCTTGCTTCAAAAGAGATCCC
This sequence comes from Podarcis melisellensis, assembly GCF_964234715.1. Taxonomy (NCBI): domain Eukaryota; kingdom Metazoa; phylum Chordata; class Lepidosauria; order Squamata; family Lacertidae; genus Podarcis; species Podarcis melisellensis. The sequence goes on from NC_138538.1 coordinate 61,999,962, forward strand.
GGACCTCTTTTGAAGCAAGCGGCTGCGGGGAGATCGCGTCTCTCCGCAGCCGCTTGCTTCAAAAGAGATCCCGGACCTCTTTTGAAGCAAGCGGCTGCGGGGAGATCGCGTCTCTCCGCAGCCGCTTGCTTCAAAAGAGATCCCGGACACCTGCCCCAGCCGCTGGGCTTCGTAGCGCTGCTGCGAAGCCGGGCGGGGGGCGGGAACACCTGCCCCAGCCACCCCGCTTCGGAACGCTGCTCCGAAGCGGGGTGGGGGGGCGGGAACACCTGCCCCAGCCGCCGGGCTTCGTAGCGCTGCTGCGAAGCCGGGCGGGGGGCGGGAACACCTGCCCCAGCCACCCCGCTTCGGAACGCTGCTCCGAAGCGGGGTGGGGGGGCGGGAACACCTGCCCCAGCCGCCGGGCTTCATAGCGCTGCTGCGAAGCCGGGCGGGGGGCGGGAACACCTGCCCCAGCCACCCCGCTTCGGAACGCTGCTCCGAAGCGGGGTGGGGGGGGCGGGAACACCTGCCCCAGCCGCCGGGCTTCGTAGCGCTGCTGCGAAGCCGGGCGGGGGGCGGGAACACCTGCCCCAGCCACCCCGCTTCGGAACGCTGCTCCGAAGCGGGGTGGGGGGGCGGGAACACCTGCCCCAGCCGCCGGGCTTCGTAGCGCTGCTGCGAAGCCGGGCGGGGGGCGGGAACACCTGCCCCAGCCACCCCGCTTCGGAACGCTGCTCCGAAGCAGGGGGGGCGGGAACACCTGCCCCAGCCGCCGGGCTTCGTAGCGCTGCTGCGAAGCCCGCGCCCCCCAGCCTTCAGAAGAGGTCCGGGGACAGACTGTCCCCGGACCTGGTCTGAAGGCGGTTTCCCTAGGAACGCATTAATTGATTTTCAATGCATTCCTATGGGAAACCGTGCATCGCAAGACGAAAAAACCGCAAGACGAATAGACTTGCGGAACGAATTAATTTCGTCTTGCGAGGCACCACTGTACTCTGGAAAAGTCAAATCTAAGCCCCTAGAAGCATACACTGCCAAACCCCTTATTTTTGTTTTAAGGAAACCCATAAGAACATTTTCTTATTTTTAAGCTCCTCTGGTGGCGAAATTGACTAGGGGTGAAGCTGTTTCCAATCTGATCTATCAATGATACCACTCCACAGCCTTATACAAGAGTAAGGAAAGCAGCCATAGTTAGGGAAGGAGAGAACCATCACTCTCCTCATTATGTATGAAAATGTACTGAGTTATTTATTTTGGATGATGGCTTGTGCTGTGGTAGGGTAAGAAAGCTCCAAAGAAAGTGCTGCTAGAGCAGCAATAAGCCCTACCTTGTGGCCCACTCTATTCCCTTCTTTAGGAGTGGTTGTGGCAGCACCCACAACTCCCATCATCCCAGGCCACACTTCTGGTCACAATGGCTGACACAAAGAAGCTGTAGTCCACAACATCAGGAGAGCATCTGGTTGGGGGAGGCTGGCTTAAAGACTCTGTGTATCAATCCCCAAGGTTTCCATTCAAATACAAAATGAAATTTACATTAATTTATGTGTCACAAAGGATTTTCCTCTTGGCACCAAGGGCTGCTGCAAACATTACTTTATTACCAATATCATATGTAAAACCAAAAGGCCTATACCCACCAATTAACATTAAATGATACTCTGGAGTGGCTTCCAGAACTCTGTTGAATGCTAAACCCATGTCTTCACTACATGTATGTCAGCTTTCTACATGAGCTCCTGTGCTCAACTTACATGTAATGCTCAACCATGGTTTATGAAGATAGCTTATTTAACTACTCAGAGATTATTTCAAACCTGGATTCCTGGTTTCAATACATCTTTTAAAGCAACATTAAGTTATGCCATAGTCCTCCTCCCAGCGATGAGAGAAGGAGCTTGTGAGCCCAACACTCTTTTCAGGCTCATTCATATAGCACTAAAATATGGCCTAACATTACATGTAACTGCAATGAACTTTGCTGCACTCCAGAAGATTCCTGTACATCACAGTTAAGAAATGTAGGCTACTACCAAAAGGTAGCTAGAAGAGCAGTATTGTTTATGAAAACCAATGATCAAATTTAATACTTCTTTTAAGCAGAGGAGAAATAAAATCTGCTCTCCCTGAACAGAAATGGATCACAGGTCCACTCAAGAGGTTGCCACTGGTGACTGGATCTTTTAATATCTATGTCATGATCAAGTCCACTATTGAGGCTACCTGCTGTGGCTTCAGATTACAGGAAAGGGAATTCTGAGCTACCACTGTTATTATACTCCTTCCACATGTTTAGGAATCATGGGGAAAATCCTCTTTGCCTATTCTCCCTGCTCCCTTTCAAACTCCCAAGCAGGTCAAACTTGCTCTCTTCCTAACCCCTGAACTCTGAAAAGATCCCCAGGCAGCTCATCCAATCCATGTTCTTCCAAAGTCACTACATGCTATGTGCTCATGTTGCCCTGACAACTGTTGTCTTCTATGCCACTCTGTGGCAGCTTGTCCTGGCTTGTCTATGAGGGCCTAGACCTGAGCTTCTCCTCTACAGAGTCTACTTTAAAATGTGGTGGAGACATAAGCAAAGAGCTTTGTCATGACAGTCCCACTGGCCTTTGCAGCTGATCTTAGCTTCCAAGTACCTCCAATGAGCAGGGTGAGAAAGCTTTGATTTGTGAGAAGGGGCAGGAATGTTAGCTATCATGAAATTAAGGCTAAAATGGTAAATTCGTGGAATTCAAAGTACTATAACTTAGACATGCACTTAAAGCTGTATTTGAATAATTGAATTTTTAAATAAAAAAATAGATGTAGTACCAATTATTCAGATGAAATGCTTTCCTAAAGCAGTATATAGCTACAGATTACAGTGTAAGTCTGTGGCTCTTTTGCTGCTGTTACATACTTTGTAAAATGCCTTAGTGTGCGGGATATAAAGCTGGAGAAAACAGCAGTAGCAAGACTAGTTAAAACTAGTTTAAGGCAGTTAAAAGGAGCTCTTGTGCCACTGAAGCAGCAGATTCTAAGCTGTGTTTACGGTTGAAATGCTTGTTTGATGGTTATCCAAAACTCTCCCCTCTAGTATAACATACATTGAATTACACACAACTGTCACTTAATAATTTGAATAATTTGGGACAAACTTGTGCGCATATCAACAGATCCTTGATGTCAAGGCTGGTCAATGACTGAAATAAACAACTGACTTTAAGAAGACATCTGAAGGCAGCCCTGTACTGGGAAATTTTAACGTCTGATGTTTTACCATTTTTTACATGTGCTGTAAACCGCCCAAAGTGGCTGGGGAAACCCAGCCAGATGGGCGGGGCACAAATAATAAAATTATTTTTAGGCCAAAATATCACATTTAAAGCAAACTTTAAAAATAGTCTTATAACACAGGATGAGAGTATAGCAGCAAGAGCATGTCAGCAGGATTACTTGCACTACCTAATAGTTGTCCACAGCACTCACATGAGATGAACTCTTCTTCTGTCAATGCCAGTTTTGCAGAATGGCTTCAAAATTTCTGAAAAATTATAATCTGTATACAACCCTTACGTTCCACCATTCTTCAAACGAAGTTTACTGCACTTTTTTTTTAAATTAAGTTTCCCCCTTCAATTGACAGTATAACAAGGGATCCATAAATTACCATTGCCACTGGCCCCAACAGTCCTCTTGTTCATGAGACACAAACACATTATTTTGTGTTGAGGAAGGAGAAATTCTCATGTTATGCCAAGCAGGGACCCCTTGCTAACAGTGGAAATCTATGCTGGACTAGATGGGCAATAGGCCTGATCCAGCAAGCTATTGTTATGTTGTTATTGTTACATTGTTATTGTTATTGATTTTATGTTTGTATCAACTGCACTAATATTTTGTTCCATTTTCAGCATTTGTACTTAGCCTCCCATTTATGGAGACTTTTAAATTGTTTTTAAAATCAGGGCTGTTTTATCCTGTTTCAATTAAAGCTTTTGCAATTTTTTGGTTTTTTCATTTAATACAGATTGTCTTTTACATGGGTTGTAAGCCAACCAGGCAATATGTGCACTTAATAAAAACATGGTTCTTTTTTTAAAAGCAACAACAATAACCCCCCTCCCATTATTGTATCAATGCCCAAGGTAAAATGAGTTATCAGCATGAACAGATTGTTCATCTCTTTGGAAGTTTGATACTCATATGTGAAGAGAAGTGATAATATGCAGATGGGTCCCCCCCCAAAAAAATCTTTAATTGCTATAACAAAAAATTAGCATAAAAATGGGAGGACATGGCATGGCTTAGGAAAAAGAACTCTGTAAAAACCTAATGGCATAGATTGTTGATGGCACACACCATAACTCTCTCAAGAGGGTAAGCAGGACTGCCCTGGAAAGGAAATTTGCCCCAAGACTTCCTGAGAACTCCACAAAGACATTTGTGAAGGAATCATTACAGAAATATGTACCCATTAATATATGAAACTTACTTAAAACCATGGGCCTGAAACGGATTTAAGTGCCTTAAAATTTGAAATATTTTATTTCTTGCAATGAGCAGAGCACACATACCCCAGCCAGGTTGGAAATGCACAATGATGCAAGAACTACAGTGGTACCTCGGGTTAAGAACTTAATTCGTTCTGGAGGTCCGTTCTTAACCTGAAACTGTTCTTAACCTGAGGTACCACTTTAGCTAATGGGGCCTCCCACTGCCGCCGCCCGATTTCTGTTCTCATACTGAAGCAAAGTTCTTAACCCGAGGTACTATTTCTGGGTTAGCGAAGTCTGTAACCTGAAGCCTCTGTAACCCGAGGTACCACTGTAATGTCAAAAAAACCTGCCCATCTCTCACAAAAAACAAGTCACCTGAGTTTCCTTAACCAAAGCTAAACATTCCACACTCAAAGTTCATGTAAAAATGTGTTCAAGCATGACTGACTCAAAGGGTTGAATCCAGAGTGCTTGGGAATTGAACTCTACACACAATATGCTCCTCTGCTAGAGAAAGGAGGGAAAAGGCAACATTCCTCCTTATTTATTTATTTTCCAAACTTTCATAAAAATGTATCACAGTAGTATACAACTTATAAAAATAAAATTAGCAAAAAGCATCCACAAAAATTTCACTAGGACATCAATACTATTTGCTTAAAAACAGAAAATTAAGACAGCGGAGGTCTATCTAAACCAGGGGTCAGGCAACTTACCGCGCCTCAGGCTAGTGTCTCCAGTGCCGATCACGCAGCGGGCGGAGGAGCGCATGCCCATACGTGTGCGCACACCCTACTTCTGGGTCAGAGGAGCACCAGAAATAGCTTGTGCGCATGTGCATGGGCCTCCTCTGACCCAGATGTGCGCTGGAAATAACACTCGCGCACAAGCTATTTCCGGTGCTCCTCCGACCCAGAAGTGGGCAGCCGCACAGCGCAGGTAAGAGCGGGTGGCAGCAGCAGGCGTTGCCACAGGCTGGATAAACGAGTCCCTCGGGCCTTATTTTGGGGAACGGAACCCTGATCTAAACAATAGTTTTCAAAAGACATCTGAAAGAAGGGAGGGATGGTTCCTGCTGAACTTCTACTGTAGAGGTTCCCTCTGTAGCTCCCTGAAAAGCTGCTCCAGAGGGCTGCAAGATCCTCTGGAACCATGAGGGAGGCTGTGGGAAGGGGTGTTTGGAGGCTCCAGTGGATCTCAGTCCCTTTTGTGGATGAAAGAGGTTCTTCCATTCAATGCATGGGAATATGCATCTAGTTACTTCCTACAGGCACTGGTGATGTATTGACATTAAGTTTTCAGATTCTGCCACTCTATTTTATATGTGCCGCTGACAGTCACACAAGACACTTATTCGTATTAACACAGGGTGTAAACTTAAATATTCCAAATCTTGCTTTGCAATGTGTTAATTACAAAATCATCTCCCTTCCCGAGGAACAGCCTTACTTACCATTTGAAACTACTTGTATACAAAAAAACTTTACTTATAAGCACAAAAATCTAAAAGCCACAATAATTTTGAATTTCAAAATTTTACACTTTACTTTCAGAAGTGTGCAGTTTCAGAACTGCTTTAGAAGTGTTTCAAATTATTATTAAATATATATGTTTTATTGCATTTACATCCTCTGCCTTTCTTCCACTGTGAAGCCCAAGGCATCATACACGTGCACAGTCAGTCATCCAGGTACCTCATGTGGCCTCAGACCATTATCACCAACCTAAACATACTTATTTATTGGTTAATCCACTGACCACAGCTAAGTTTTTTCTTAATTCATTGAGCCAATATTTCGCTATAATAATTTAACATGCATTTCAGTTCATTTGCTGTTGACATTCTACAATAGCTGGTTCTATTTATTTGTTAATTGTCAAAAAGCCAAGCCTCCCACCAACACCTAACTAAGCCACATGTTACTGCTGCCACTAGTCCAATATTCACAAGTCCCCTTTCCCCCTCGTTTTTTTTGGCTCAACCTGGTAACTTGATAGTATAGCTGAAATTTACAAGATTCTTCAATTTTCCCTCCCTGCTGAAAGGGAGTCACCACCAGAGTACAGTACAACTGCAAGCTGGTGGTGGGAAGAGAAATTAAGAGCCTCCATAACTGGGCCAATAAGCAGTTTAAAAAGATGAATATGACACAAGGACTAGCAGTTACTGATTACAGCTCAAATGCTTATTTCATAGCATATAAATAATAAATGAAGTGCCTTATTTATCAGGTTCTCAAATACTTGGGACAGTAGTTATGACATTAGTACACTGTCAATTAACAGATGTCAGAAGTCTGCGCTATTCAAAAATCTTAGCACATTTGCTGTTGGGATACAGCAGCGTTCCCATAATCAAGAGAATGCTTAAGTACTAAAGCAATTTTTGAAAGAAGAACACACTTCATGCTTTTTGCAGATTATTTGTAAGCATAAAGCAGTGAATTAATCACATTAAGTAGCTATTCATTTGTAGCAAGTAATCTGGAAAATGCACACTAGCAGTCCAGTCTTTAGAAAAATGTTACTGCATTAAGTCCAATTTACAAAAAAAATTTAGTGTTTACTTCATCTGTAACCAACTCTTAATTGTTCACTTTACGTACTTTAGAATGTTGTATATGTCACAACTCAATTACAACTTGACACTTAATTTTTATCATCAAGTTACAGGCCCACGGTTCTCCCTCCTAATGAAAGTACATGGGGAAACAGTGCAACACATGGTTCTTTTTGTCTTATTCAGCTTCAGAGAAATAAACCCAATTATCACCATGAACCTGGGTACCATTTACCAAATGTTCTGAAAATTTAGACATTTACAGCCCAAACCTTTATGTGCCTACTCAGAAATAAGTCCCACTGAATTCAGTAGGACTTATTCCACGGTATCTGTAATCCTAATCACATTAAACATATGGGTTCTTTAATTAGTGCAGAGTGATAGAAAAATATCAATACTTTCTTAGGTTCCAATTTTAAAACAAAAAAATGGTGTGTTCTGCATACTATGCAAGTTACAAAGGGGTGAGAGGTTCACACAGCAGTGCACAGTTCTTAAAAATTTCATCTCAGAACATGTACAACTCATTTGATATCCACATCAGAAAAGCAGTGCAAACACTGAACTAAATAAGAGACCTCAATGGCAAATCCTAGTCGCTCTGAACTGGAAATAACACCTACTGAAGTGAAGCTTACGTCCTAATAAGCATACCTAGCATTGAGCGGCATGCCTGCAATTAAAACTTAATACCTATATTCAAAAAGTGCCTTTCTCACGTTAGCCTGCAAGGCCCAACTTAAAGCACACCAAGGGCTCACTCCATTTTGTCTCTTCCCTCAGCCCCTAGTAGGCGGCAGCAGCAGATAGCTGGAGCCAAGCAACACGCGGGCCACGCACGTGGCCAGGTGCAAATGGGCTAAACTTCATTAGCAGCGGCAATCCAGGACGCTGCTGCCTGCGCGCTTGCAGCTTGGCAAACCTGAGCCCCTCTCCTCGCAAAAGGCACTCTCCCTCGCAGGCTTTTTCGCCCTCAAAGAAGCGCCACCATTACAAACATTGGAGGCCCGCCACTAACTTGCCCCCCTTCCCGGGCAAGGCCTAAGTATCCTGACACACACCTGCCCAGCAACCCTCACCTTCCTTCCATGCTTCCCTCCCTCTGAAGAAGTGCAGGGGCCCAGCGAGCCCCCTATCCCTGTCCCCCCCCTCCCATGAGGCGCGCGTTCACACGGTGCCTGGACGACACGAGGTGGTCGACCCTTGCCTGCCCGCAAGGCAACGCGAGCACAGCCCTAATAAAGCATGGGGGAAAGGGATCGGGTCCTTTCTAGGAAATCTATCTAGGAAGAGACGGGGGGGGATCCTGCTCCAGCACCACGTGCTGCGTCAAAGGCGGGCCGGGGGCTCTTACTGCGGGCCGGACTCGCTGGGTGACGGGGGGGAGGCTGCCTCCGCCCGCGCAAGGGAGACGTTGGCCCTGTTTCTGGGGAGGGAGGCCCCGGCTCCCCCCCTAAAAGGAGGCACCCCTCCCTCCACTTACCTTCCTTCCTGAGGGGCGCGGAGCCAGGCTGCCCGCCGCCGCCGCCATCCTCTCTTCGGTCGCCGGCGCCGCCAGGCCCAGAGGAGGAGGAGGCGAAGGGCGGCAGAGGGTTTTTGCGCTCCTTCTGCGACTCCCTGCGCAGCTGCTTGGCCGCGCTGCCGCTCCCGCCGCCGGAGCCGGGCTGGCCCGACCCGCCGCTTGAGGAGGAGTTGGCCTGGGCCGCCTGCCCACCGCCGCGGCTGCCCTGATGGCCCCCGCCGCCGCCGCCGCCTCCCCCTCCGCCGCCGCTCTCTTTCTTGCGGCTCTCGGCCGCCTGGATCACCTCGAAGGGGTCGGATTCGTCGTCCAAGAGCTGGTCAAAGCGGTTGGTGACGACGCAACCGAAGCCTTCCTGCAGGTGTCCGGGCATGATGGGCCCCTCTCGGTGGGATCCTCCTCCGATGCTGCCCAGGCCCCTGGCCCACCCCCTCCGCGCTCGCTTGCTGCCCACACAAGATGGCCGGCCCCCTAAGAAACTCGCTTCTCTTCCGGCGAGAACGACATCCGGGAAACAGGCGGCAGGAGGCCGCGGGCGCCCGCAAAGGGTCTCGGGAAGTAGAGGCCGGGCACTCCGACTGCCAGAGTAATCGGCACGCCTCGAGGAGCGGGACCACAATTCCCGGCAGGCACCGCGGCAACGAGAGACAAGGAGGCAGAGGCGAACATCCCAATGGGTTCCCGCCTCCCCCCAGCCTCCGACTATCCTCTTGGGAGGGGGGCGGGAAAGAGAGCGGCAGGCAGTTCCCCTCTTTCTTAGAAGGAAGCGACAGTGTTTTTAAACAAAAAGCAAAATGTGGGGTGCTCTTCTCTACAAATCAGGCTGAAAACCTGAAAGGTCAATAAGGCTCTTTTCTGCTAACTCAAAAGACTAGTGAGGGGGATTATTTTTTGATAGCTTCAGCTATTTTGTTTTTGTGGATATATGTAACACCCATATAGATATAGACGGTATAAATACCGTCCGCTGTAATGTGCATGCCGTACAGTAAATGTTTGTGCAAGTGAAGAAGGCAGTGTGCAGATTGCCAGTTTCTCTTGCTAGTTTCTGTGCAGAATTCGATCAAGCCTGCAATCCTATAAAATCTTACTTCCAAATACGCATTAATAGGATTGTAACTACAAATGACAGCCTTCAGGTTCCTGGAAAGAAAGAAAATCAAGCTACGAACTAAAAAAAAATGGTAGTAAAATTGTGGTCTCTTCTATATTCAACATGATGCTTGTCACAGGATCTGAAATCAGTATTAAACTGTTCTAGAATTAACAACCATGCTTTGATTCCACGTTTACACATAATCAGGTCACCCATAAGCATGAAAGAAAAAGGCAGACGAGGTTAGCCTTAATATCCCATTGGGCAAACAAATTATTTGTTTCTTTAGAACATTTGTATCCACCCTCATCAGCCCCAAAGGCTGCCAGAGGGGCTTACATACAATCACTGTATCTCTTAAACAATACTGCCCTTCTATTAGAGATCATGCACATCTAAGTATTTGTGGAAGCAACAAATTGACCATGGCAAAAGAAGGTTGCTTACTGCATCAGATTCATCTAGATATATAATGAACTAATTATTAAAGTTTTGTTCCACATGATCTTCCCACATTAGGAAAGGAGGAATGGGAAGCCACATGTACATGTTAAAAAAGGTAAAGATAAAGAACCCCTGACAGTTAAGTCCAGTCGCGAACAAGTCTGGAGTTGCGGTGCTTATCTCACTTTACTGGCCAAGGGAGCCGTTTGTCCGCAGTTTTTCCAGGTCACGTGGCCACCATGACTAAGCTGCTTCTGGTGAACCAGAGTAGTGCACGGAAATGCCGTTTACCTTCCCCGCCAGAGTGGTACCTATTTATCTACTTGCACTTTGACATACTTTCGAACTGCTAGGTTGGTAGGAGCTGGGACTGAGCAACGGGAGCTCACCCCGTCACAGGGATTTGAACCGCCGACCTTCTGATCAGCAAGTCCATTTTAACAGGAGGTAAAAAGAGTACAGGGAAGGTGCCTGCCTGATGCCCACAGGCAGGGAGTCCCAAAGTTTTAGGCAAATCTTCTTCCTCAGTAGCCCCCCCCCCCACCTCACTTGACATTGTTCAAGAGAGCTTTAGGCTGTAGACAGGAGCAGGGTAACAAGAAACACTCACTTCTTTATTTCTTTATTAAATTTGTATACTGCTTTACATTCATAAATCTCAGGGCGGTTCGCAACATAAAATTACAATACAAGAAACAAAATACCTAATAAGTTGATGCTCTCGTGCAAAAACCCTCAGCTGTAGGGAAAAAAATTATTAGTCACTCTTCTTCAAAAAATAAATTTTAAGAGCAGATTCACACAATTTTTTGGTGTTCGCTTTCAAAAAATATAATGAAGGCAAGCAGGTGCATAATTACAGGTATGGCAGTCAGAGAAGTGTGGTTGCTATTATGGGATTAATCATGCACCCAAAATGTAAGCAAACGCTAAACAATAGGCGTGTTTGTAGCTATGCAACATAATGTTTCCTCCATTCATACCTAAAGCAGAGCTTGGTCAGAGAGGGGAATCTGACAGGAAACTCTTGCAAAATCCTCCTTTCCAATTTGTAGGAGTAAGTCAGATTGAGTTTTCTCATTTTTTTAGCCTTGTCTGACAAGCTGTACAGAGCAGAGCTGGAGATGTTGGTTCCAATTATTTATGTGTATAATTAGATATTATAACGTACATGTTTTTTAAAAGGAATTCCAGAGACATATGCAAAGCCAGTTGCACATTTGTAAGTTTTGCAGGTATATCTTCTGCTCACAAGCAGGGGGAGAACTAATACTCGAATAAAATGCCACTCCCTTGTTTTGTATAATCGTATCTGTCGCTTTCTTTGTAAAACACACACAAACACACAATCCAGACGCAATGGACACACATTTTCCAGTCTTGTGACCTAAACCAATGTGATCTGAAATTCAGAAAGCAACTAATGGAACAAAGCAAGACTTTATTCTTAAATCTAATTCTCTCCAAGCTAGAAAGGAAAGAGGAAAAGAAATAAAGAATGCTTAGTTTTGGTTACCCGTCACTGGCCTTTGGCTTAAGCTGCAGCAGTCAAGGAAAGCAACCATATTAGCATCACTTATATTTAAGATTTCATTTTGTAACTTTTCCCACTTTAGCCACCTAAACTGCACCCTGGTGCTTGTTTGCCTCTGGGGCACATTTCTGAATAGACATTTATTGGATAGGACTCTTAAGCACTGTAATAAATTTATCTAGAAAGTTCTGCATTTTCAGTCCATTTCTTTGAGCCCTGAGGTATTGTTGAGCGACTGAGTCCAATAGCAATCCACACACACCAAGTATTTTGGCTTACTCTGCACAATGGTATTCACTCTTCAGAGCCAAAGTCCATCAACGGAAAGATGGAACATTCTGAAGCCTGCAATTCACATTCAGGGCTGACTTGAATTGGTGTGGTGAGCAAGCAAGATGAATGGCTCCATGTAGAACTCTGAAAATGTAAAGTCGTCATGCAACTGCTATGTGGTATCATTGCACGTCACGTTGTAAGCACATGGTAAAGCAAGCATATGACTGCTTGCTTAATACTACAATCCAAGATCTGTGTAAGAGCCAACCCAACCCACACTCTTAATTTACTAATCAGCTCTACAAATGATTCCTGAATTACAGCCATCAGGCCAAAGTAAATAACATGTTTAAAGGCAAGATGTCTGGACAGTGTGGGAAGAATTAAGAGAACAGGAAAGGAGGAAGAGGGAGGAAATAGTGGGAATTCAACGTATTGGAGTTGTCGCTCAGAAAGTTAACTGAAAACATGGTACAGTTCTCCATAGTCTTTCCCAGCCTTAGTGTCCTCCTGGTTTTTTAGACTACAACTCTCAGTCCCAGCTAGCACTGCTGAGGCTGATGGGAATTGTAGTCCAAATCATCTAGAGGGCACCAGCTTGCAGAAGCTTGCTACAGACTGTATTACATTTATCTCCATCTTTGAATTATGTGCATGGATTACTTGTATGGGGGGGGCGCCAACACCAGCAAGACCTACTTTATTGAAAGCTCTCTTTGCATGTAAAAAGGCAATGCATCATTGAGTAAGGTAAAGGGTAAAGGGACCCCTGACCATTAGGTCCAGTCATGGCCGACTCTGGGGTTGCGGCGCTCATCTCGCTTTATTAGCCAAGGAAGCCAGCGTACAGCTTCCAGGTCATGTGGCCAGCATGACTAAGCCGCTTCTGGCGAACCAGAGCAGCTCACGGAAATGTTGTTTACCTTCCCACCAGAGTGGTACCTATTTATCTACTTGCACTTTGAGGTGCTTTTGAACTGCTAGGTTGGCAGGGGCAGGGACCGAGCAACGGGAGCTCACCCCGTCACGGGGATTCGAACCGCCGACCAGTGCCACCCACGTCCCTTGCATCATTGAGTAGTCTTGCCTAAATGTTTGAATTAGCCACAGACTAAAGAGTAGGGTTGTGGTTTTTTAAAAAAGATGTTTCATTGCATGCATTCATGGAACTGCTTCCAACACGGAGATTGGATATTCATTGCCTATGGCACACATCCTCATCTCCCTGTAATCCTTGGTCAAAATTAGTTTCACAACTCTTTCCTGCCACTTTAAACTCCTTGAAACCTGTTTGATCAAAGGCAACAGCAGGGCAAAATAAATTAGTACCCATGTGATAGAAAGCAAGGCTTCCAACATACCACCCTCGAAGTACAGTGGTACCTCGGGTTACATACGCTTCAGGTTACAGACTCCACTAACCCAGAAATAGTACCTCGGGTTTGCTTCAGGATGAGAACAGAAATCGTGCTCTGGCAGCGTGGCAGCAGCGGGAGGTCCCATTAGGTAAAGTGGTGCTTCAGGTTAAGAACAGTTTCAGGTTAAGAACGGACCTCCAGAACAAATTAAGTACTTAACCCAAGGTACCACTGTACTGTATACCTGGTGGAGATCATCCTTCATAATCCCAGTTTTTTCTTCTCCACAAGCCTTCCTTCATTCTCCTAGCTGGTTACTCAAGAACCTCCTTTGAACAGCTGTCACTGTCTGTCCATCTGGAGCAACTCACTGCATACTACATATGTCAAGTCATGGATTGCGTCACTCCAATCACCGTTTTTTAAAAATTGCTGTCCATCAAAGGAAACAATTTAGGAAAGTGCGTGGAAAATTGAGCCAAGTTTCCTCAAGACTCCATTGCTAAAAATTATCTATCTTGAGGGCAATTGCATTGCTTTCTTTGAACTCTCTTGTAAATATTCACTATGAAATGTTAACTTGTATCTGAATAACATGCCATTATTATTTCTGTGTTAACATCGTCCTTTAGTGTTAAAAAAGTAATAATTGCCATCCATCAAGAGGATTCCAGAATGTCACAAAACATACAAATAAAACATAAAATCAAATACATAGAACATACAGCAAAAGTACAAAGCAGATTGAAAAGCTTAGGACTAAAGGGAAGACATATGCAGATGTTGCTCTGATGCAATAAAGCTGAGTAAGAATCTGGTCATTTTATATATATATATCATAAAAAGTAGATTACATTTGCAGTTTATTCCTTGTGACTTTCCAGGCATTCTCAGGATTCTGAAGCTTTTGCTACCTGTAACATTTGTTTTTAAGCAGTGTTCACAGGGGTGGGTGGGTTTGAAAACCAGCGCCTCATTCTTCAAATTAGCTGTGCACCCAGAAGCATTAACAAACTTAAATAAGTCATTTTCATACAAGCTGGAGATTGACGATTTCTAAGAATTCAATCAATTTCTGAAGCATTGAGCTTCTGCAGAAGAAGCTTATTCTATTAGTCACTATTTAGCCCTGGAGTAAAGCCAGCACTTCCAGCAGCTACAGAAAGAAGAAGCTGGAGCTATTTATGGCTACAGAATGAAAGCAGCATAACTTGGCTCACACAGACTCGTCCATAACCTACCTAAGGAACTGCCCCTGCACTCCTTTACCAAAAGTGGAGCCCAGTGCTTTGTGACACACTGTGTTGCCTGTGCTATTTTCAAGCAGGGAGCCAACAGCTGCTGTCAGACTCCTTATTAAAGCAGCACCAAGCAGGAAGCAGCCAATGCAACAAACTGATCCTGGAGACCCAGGGCCTCTCCAAACAGGAGTTTTATTGCACATGAATTTGACAACATATTATTGGCACAATAGTAGTCAATTTGTTATTTTACTTATTTACTGTGTTATTGTAGTAAAACCTCAAAACAGTCTACAAAAGACCGAAAAAATGAAACCATCCATTAAAAAAGCTAAAAACTACTTTAAACCTTTGGAATTTTTTTTGTTAGGAAAAAAATAAGCTAAAAAAACAAATTAAAATACCTGTCGACATTTGATATGTCTGAATAGGTTTGCCTAAACAAAAATGATTTTGAAAAGGTCAAGGGACCCCTGACCATTAGGTCCAGTCGTGACCAACTCTGGGGTTGCAGCACTCATCTCGCTTTATTGCCCGAGGGAGCCGGGGTACAGCTTCCGGGTCATGTGGCCAGCATGACTAAGCCGCTTCTGGCGAACCAGAGCAGCGCACGGAAACACCGTTTACCTTCCCGTCGGAGCGGTACCTATTTATCTACTTGCACTTTGACGTGCTTTTGAACTGCTAGGTTGGCAGGTGCAGGGATCGAGCAACAGGAGCTCACCCCATCGTGGGGATTCGAACTGCCGACCTTCTGATCAGCAAGTCCATTTTAGCAGGAGGCAAAAAGAGTACAGGGAAGGTGCCTGCCTGATGCCCACAGGCAGGGAGTCCCAAAGTTCAGGTGCTAACACACTGAAAGATCAACTTCTTACCAATGTGGAATGAGTATTATGCGGCAACTGGAAAAAATGGCAGTTCTGCCGACCAAATCAGTCAAGTTGTCATATATGAGGTAACGCAATCTAGCAAGTACACTAGTTCCAAGCTGTTAAGGGCTTTCATCTACTAACAGTAGCTATGGGAGGAAATTAGAATCCCTGTGACTCATGTGTGGGGTAAATAATAAAATAATCAGCTGGGTGCCCGGATTCAAAATGCAGGGCTAAATTCACTCTCCAGTAGGAGACAGTCTTAAGTAGCAGAGTTTAAACTCACAAAAGTCAAGCATCAGTAAAGTGGTAGGAATATAAGTTGTTAGATGCTTTAATCCTGTTTGGTCCACTTGCAAACGGCGCTCCTCTCTTTCTATCTCTCTTGCAGTGAACAGACCACACACTGTTAAGTAAATTTAAAAAGCTGTACTTACAAAGCATTCCAAGGGTCAGATTCATGCATTTAGCCAAGCAGCAGCAAGGAGATCACAGTCAGAATATTCTTGGGTAGAAAATTAAAAAGCATACTAGCAAGTGCAAGTAGATAAACTGGTACCGCTGTGGCGGGAAGATAAACGGCATTCCCGTGCACTCTGGCTTCTGTCTCGGTGTTCCATTGTGCCAGATGTGATTTAGCCATGATAGCCACATGACCTGGAAAACTGTCTGTGGCTTCCTCCGCCTGCCTGAAGCAAAATGAGAGCCACACCCCATAGTCGCCTTTGACTGGACTTAACTGTCCAGGGGTCCTTTACCTTTTACCTTTATAAATTCAAACATGTGCTCTAAGTTTGGGTCTTGCTTAGGCATGTCTTCCTTGGTCAACACAGAGAAGGAACAGGAAAGGTACTTCTGCAAGTAGTAGGTAAAACCCCTACAAAGCAAACTGTAGCACCACTTTCAGGAAAATTCAATGGTTATTTCTTCCACCTCCAACATACACTTCTCTTCCTCTTAGCATTACCAAGCATAGGCTTTGCTGAAACATATTCAGCTTCTATAAGCATATGTAAGTTATACAAAGTCACAACAATGCAGCAGGTCTCTAGCAATGCAATCTCATATACAGTATGTCTAACTCAAGAGGTAAGACCCACTGAGTCCAGTAGGGCTTCTTCCTGGTAAGTGGGTATAAAATGAAAGTTTAATTGACTTTACTCCTTTCTCTTAAAAGAACCCGTAGAGCAGGTCATGTTACTTACTCCTCCTCTATTAGAGGGACAAGCAAAACGATTTAAGTAAATGAAAGATATGAGCAGACAGAGACACTCCCCATTACCTTTTCAGCTGTGTCTGAAACATCATCACCTGCTTCTTCCATCAAGTGCTTTAGCAGAACTCCCTCATACATTCTCATGCTTTAAAGTGGGCATGCTCAGTTACACCGAAAATTTTACCGCTACAGGAAGTTCAGCTGAGAATCCTAATCCTAAACAGACTGACAGCTGGATCCCAAATCTCACCAAATTAAGCAGAATTTTGGGATTCTAGTGTGGTAAGCACTAAGGCTGCACAGATTGTTCCATTTCAGTTTCTCATTTTTTCCAATCAGAAGTTCAGTTCCCTACATTTCCACATATCAGCAATTTGCTGCAATTTTTTCCTGATATACACACGCTCCTTTCTGAAAGCGATTTCCCCTAATATAATGCATTTTTGTATGTTATTTTCACTAACAAAATTTCTCCAAGTATATGCTTTATTTGCACACATTTATTGGTTGGAGAATCGCACTGTGAAATTCACATGACTCTGAATTTTGAAAGGTAGCTGTGTTTTGGCTCTAGTTTTACACAGTGTGAATTAGGTAGGTTCGCCTTTAAATGTGAACTGAATCAAACTTGTCCCCCATCTCAACTGAAATTCCACTTATTTCAACATATATTATTGCACACCACCCCAATCTCCAAGCGGCAGAAGATCCCAGGGGTTACAGGTGTTTACTCAGGGTTCATGTTTCCTTTGGAATGAGGGACAGCAGAGACTGTGATGTCTTTTGGATACATGGTTTATTTACACACACACACACACACACACACACACACAACCTGAGCCTACAATGGAGGGGTTCACAGATTAACACCCCAAGAGGGTCTCGCTTTTTCCATATCCACAGTCTTTGATTCCAGCAGAAATCAGGCACTGATCAGACAAAAATCTGTTTCCTGTCTGCCCAGCCTATCTACCCACCCATTTGTTATCTGGCACAGAGGCACTTCCTTTGTTGCCTTAATGGCCTATACTCAGAGGACCATTACCTCACCAGGAAGCTAGCCTGGCTATTCCAGGAGTTGAATCTGTGTTGGATGCAGGAATTAGAAGCAGGCTCAGGCACACAGCCTACCCCCGCTCCAAACTTTTAACCATATGTTTAGCCTGCTTTTAGGATATGGTTGCAATTTTTCCCTAGCAGGATTCTGTGCCCTGAGTACCACTGTGACAGGCAGAAATCCATCAGATGAAGCTTTTAATATCATTTCATCTGCATATCAAGATGCGCCTATGAGCTTTTCTATTTTCATGTAATGGCTGGGGCTCCTCATTTGCTGCTTGGCAGCAAACATAATGTATAAAATGTCCCTGGACAACTACAGGGGAAAAAAAGCTATATTCACTGTTTTGCTGTAACTTAATCAATGAATACTATTTGTATGCTTTTTTAAATTTATAGCTGCTTCAGAACTGTCAACTTTTCCCTTTTCTTGCAAGGAATCCTATTCGGAATAAGGGAATTTCCCTTAAAAAAAAGGAAAATGTTGACAGCTATGAGCTGCTTCTACATGGTGCCAGTATGAAGCATATATTAAAAAATGGGCCATTTTCTTCAGCAAAACGTCGTAGACTTTGATAGACTGTGCAGCATCATTATTTTTACTGAATGATGCCAATGTAGGCATTTTATTCATGTCCTTCTGCTAAAGTATCATTTGACACTAGCTCAGAGTTCTCCAGCAAACTGTAACAACAGTTCATGCTACTTTGGCTCCTTTCTCAAAGAATGTGTGCTTTAAAAAATGAATGATCTAGTTACTTTTCATTGACATTCTTCCTTTCCCCCCTGCTCTGCCCATTCTTGCAAAAGTGCTAATTTATACAAATGTAACTAGGTGCAACCTGCATATTTCTTAGGGACACCCCCTTGTTACAGTCTTGAAATGTTGCAATCTTGAAACGGATTAACCTTTTGTCCTTGTATATAAACATAAGACATGCTTCTGTTTCCTGTCTCTCTTTTTATAATACACATGGTTTTTCCTTTCAGATAACTTAAGCTATCAATTATATCTGGCTTATTACCTTAGAACTTTTCAGTTAGAATGTTAAGGGAACATTAGATCTTTCTAGTAAGCTGCTTCAGAACTTATTGAAAACACATCACTGTGTAAACTGATAGGGACGCGGGTGGCGCTGTGAGTAAAACCTCAGTGCCTAGGACTTGCCGATCGTATGGTCGGCGGTTTGAATCCCCGCGGCAGGGTGAACTCCCGTCATTTGGTCCCAGCTCCTGCCCACCTGGCAGTTCGAAAGCACCCCTAAGTGCAAGTAGATAAATAGGTACCGCTTTATAGCGGGAAGGTAAACGGCGTTTCCGTGTGCTGCGCTGGTGCCGGCTCGCCAGAGCAGCTTCGTCACGCTGGCCACGTAACCCGGAAGTGTCTCCGGACAGCGCTGGCTCCCAGCCTCTTAAGCGAGATGGGCGCACAACCCTAGAGTTGGACATGACTGGCCCGTACGGGCAGGGGTACCTTTACCTTTTTACGTAAACTGATTTAATATTTAGTTTCCAATAATATTGGGAGTAGAATTTTAAAAAGAGAATGATGATTTTCAGTATTTTGGGGTGGGATTCAATTACATGCATGCATATTATTTATAAATACTATTATTATTATTATTATTCACAGTAATGCCTTCCCTGTGGAACACCTTCCCATCAGATGTCAAGGAAGTAAATAACACTACAATTTTTAGAAGACATCTGAAGGCAGCCCTGGAACGGGAGATTTTATTATGTTTGTCTGTGTGTTGGAAGCAGCCCAGAGTGGCAGGGTATAAATAATAAAATTTTTATTATTTTATTATTTTATTATTATTATACCAGCAAATTCAAACCCTCTCTCCCACCCCACAAAAAAGAGGGAACCCCCCAATGTTACTGCATTATTGTTGTCTGAACCCTTGTGCTGTAGCAGAAGAAAAGTGGAACATTTGTGATGTGAACAGTTACAGGATTTTAGCAGGGAAATATTGTAAACAAAGCGGTCTGACTGCCTCATATTATTTGGAGGTGCAAATGGTGTTGAAAGCACAATTGTGGGGGTTATGGGGTTGGTTTTGTTTCGATTATGTATGTTGTGTTTTTATATTTTGATTTTATCTTGTGAACCACCTTGAGACCTGTGGATATAGGGTGGCATACAAATTTAATTTTTTATTATTATTAATATTAATAATAATGCGTAGCTGCCCCAATAGCATATGAGCACAAATTATTATGAATGCTCAGTATCAAAGTTGTATGGAGGCATTTATTTTCTAACATTGCTGCAAGCAAATTGGGATGGATGCTCAACAAACAGGTCACCTGGAAGCAACCCTACAGATTCCCGGCACTCTTCAAAAGGATTCCCTGGGGGCCATGAAGGTGATGGCTATGATCCAACAAAGTGCCTTACATATGTGCAAATAATTCTTTGCAGGCATTGGGGTTTATCTGGTGCTTTCTTCTTTTGCAGCTCCCCCTTCTTAAACCACAATCTGCATTTTAAGCTTAGACTTGCAGAAAAACAATATTCTAATAAGCCTTGTCACATGCCATTGGATTGCAGCCAGCATCTCTGATTACGTCTAGTTCTGCAGACCCTGCAAACTTTATCAGCCATATGCCAATTACTTGTCAGGTTTGTGAGCAAAAGTAAAAAATAAAAGGGCATTATGGGCTTACAGTCTCCTTTCATAATTCAAAATACCCTCTAAGCATTTTCTAGGTAAAATTGAACTTTGAAAAAGTTCTTCAGATAGAATAGGTATGGGGAAAAGTGGTGTTGCTGCTTATAGCAAGAGACGTCACAGTTATTAGCCAATAGGTGATGGTAACCCTCTAAAGATTTGACTCTCTATGCACTCTGTGTGGGGCTGTCCTTGGGTCTGGTTTGGAAGCTCCAGCTGGTGCAAAGTTATACAGCCAGGTTGCTGATGGGAGCTTCAGGCCGATAGCATGTGACACCATTCTTAAAATAGCTGCACTGGTTGACCATCTACTACTGAGCCAGGTTCAAAGTTAGTTTAGGAACCCCTGGACAATTTGGGTCCAGAGTACCTAAGGGACTGCCTAAAACGCTTCCTCACTCTCAGTCACCGAGATCATTTGTAGCAGTGCAATTGGTTGTCCCCTGTGTTGGCAAAGGCTTGCTTGACACCAACGCGAAGTAGAGCTTTTAGTGTCACTGGCCCAGTCCTGTGGAGCAAGAGATCCAGTGGGCGCCTTCTGAGTCTGAAGCCTCTTACCGCAGAGGCAGCTCATGTCCATCATGCCATCCCTAGCTCATTGCTGAGAGGTGTTCTTGTGAAAATTGCTCTTCTACACTATGAGCAGCTACACATGGAGAGCTCAGCTGGCTAGAGCAGTGTTTCCCAACCGGTGTTCCGCGGCACACTAGTGTGCCGCGAGACGTTGCCTGGTGTGCCGTGGGAGGGAGGCGGGCGAGTCGGGCGGCGAGAGGCGGGGCGGCGGCGACGAGCACACGCGGGGCGGCGAGCGAGCTCCCTCCCACATCCCAGCACACGCGGGGCGGCGAGCTCCCTCCCTCCCACATCCCATCACCGCTCGCTTCAGCCCCTTACAAGCGCAGAGCGCCTTACAAGCGCAGAGCACCGATGATGGGTCTCTCGTTGATGATGGCTTTCTCGTTCGCGCCCTGCAGCGAGAAGGGCAGCGCGGCGCCGCAGAAGAGGCCCAGGAGGCAGCAGGCACCCAGCGCGCGCCCGAGTCCCGCCCAGCTCGCAATGTCCGCCCGCAGCATTGGCGACCCGAGCCAGGCTCCGCGCGCGAGGCCCGTCTTATGGCGCGCGCCTCTGCCGAAAGCTCAGCCCCGGCGCCGAGCGGCTTAGCAACGCCATCCAATCAGGGCGCATCTCGGCTGGGCGGCCGCGGCATTCTGGGAAATGTAGTCCTCGGGCAGCAGCGGCATTCTGAGAAGGCGCGCTTCTTCGCTGCTGCGCCTTTTCTTCCTCATTCCTTCTTTGCTGGCAACGCAAAAAGAGGTGGAGGAGGAAGAGCTGCTGGAAATGCCTGCGTGGGCATCGGTGCGCACAGGAGATTTAGGCCGGGTGGGGTTGTTAGAGTCAAGATTTTATTTTGTTTATGTCCATCTTGCTGTTCGTGATACTAAACTACTCTTTATAGATCTCGTTATAACTTGTGTGGGGATTGCTTAATTTCGTTGTGGGCGCTTTGATACGGTTTCTTATGAGTGCATTTGGGTAATTATGTAAATATTGCCATGTCGTAAGCCGCCTCGAGCATGGTTTTTAACTATGGAAACAGCATGCAAATGACGATGATATCTAGGGAGGTTTTAAAGGCTTTGTAAGCAGAGTGAAGGAAAGAAATCCAGATGTGATTGTTACGCATTGTTTTTTGCACCGTGAGGCCCTCGTAGCCAAGACTTTACCAGCAGACCTAGTTCATGTGTTGGATGATGTTGTGCGCATGGTAAACAGGCCCAGGTTGCGCACTGAATAAAGTATTTTATAATTTTTCATATTTCTGTTTACTTACAATTTCATAATAAAGTAATTATAAAATACTATCTTTGTGTTTATTTGATTCCTATTAAAGAGAGTTACCGTACTTTATATATAGTCAATATAGGCACAGAGTTATTTTTTTAAACATTTTCTAATGGTGGTGTGCCTCGAGATTTTTTTCATGAAACAAGTGTGCCTTTGCCCAAAAAAGGTTGGGAAACACTGGGCTAGAGCCTGGTGCTGATAACACCGAGGTTGCAGGTTCGGTCCCTGTATGGGACAGCTGCAAATTCCTGCATGGCAGGGGCTTGGACTAGATAATACTCAACTCTACAATTCTGATTGACTCACCATGCTGAGGCCACCATGCAGCTATTGGTGGGAACTGGTCCTAAGAAGCCATTGCTCTTGGCCCTTGAAGTTACCACAGACAGCACATCTCGTGTACGTTTTTTGGAGTGCCTCCGTGCTGCTGCAGCTACACTTTGGGGTCACACCCATTCTTCCCGAACCTGTCTCTCTCACCACACCCAAGTATTTAATTGCCCAAAGCTGGCTTTTTTCTGCTGAGCACTACTCACACTGCTCCCCTCCCTTCAACTCAGATACTCTCCACAAGGGCATGCCACAACTAATAAGCTTCATTGTTATCCTCATATGCAGTTTAACTGTGACTCACTTTAGAGTGGGCAGCACAGCTTTCCTTCTAAGCCTCCACACAATGTATTCATGCTAAAATTCTGGCTGCGGCATTTGTTTTCTTATTGTCAAAGGCATGGGCGTTTAACAGAGAGGAGAGGACACTGTTGGGTTTTCAAATGTGCTGTGTGGAAACTGAAGGCAGCAGTCAGGGCAAGGAAGGCTCTTGTAGACCCCTAATGTTGAAATCCTATGAATATTTACGTTGAAGTAAGCACCACTCCCAAATGTGTGTGTATATAATTGCACCCTAAATGCTGTTGCTTCCAACTCCTTTGCCAGGAACAACAGTGTTTGTTTTACTTTATTTTGAGTTACAGTGGTACCTTGGGTTAAGAACTTACCGGTAATTTGTTCTGGAGGTCCGTTCTTAACCTGAAACTGTTCTGAACCTGAGGTACCACTTTAGTTAATGGGGCCTCCCATTAAGCGTCTGTAACCTGAAGCATCTGTAACCTGAGGTACCACTGTATATACCACCCTATCTTAGAGACTAACAGTGCAAACCATGTATAGTCAACAATAAGTACTATTGGGGCTTACTCCCAGGTAAGTAGGGTTAGGATTATAAAATGAGGGATTGGGGGTTTGGTGAGGCAAATCGTTGCATTTTAGTGCTATACCATCCCTTGTCCACACTGGAGTTTACTGTGTGTTGGCAGTGGTTTGAGTTCCCATTTAATTTGGACAGCCCACATGATGTTATGCTCGAACGACACCTGTCTTGATGCAGACCAATACATCTACTCTCCTGGAATAATAATTTCCTTCTGACTTTAGTGTGCTGCATACACACACACATATAGCAAGAGCTATTTTAATGGACATAAAGCAGCATTTATTTATTATTATACCTTCCCATTCTCCAAGGAGCTTAAGGTGGCACGCGTTGTTCTCCCTCTCCCCATTTTGTCCTCACAGCAACCCTGGGAGGTAGGTTACTCTGAGAGACAGTGACTGGCCCAAAGTTACCCATGAGCTTCAGGGCTGAGTGGGGATTGAACTCTGGTCTCCCAGGTCCTAGTCTGACACTTTAACCACTACACCACACTGGCTCTTTCCAAGTGGAACTAGGGTGGTCAGATACAAAAGAGGCCATAGCTGCTGCACTTTAAATTCCCTCTTCTAGACCATGACTGAAGAGGAAGGAACCCTGGCCTCTTTTGTATCTGTCCATTCAGTGAGAATCTTGAAACCGAAATTGAACTATAAACAATGGTGTTACATTCCGAGTCTGGTTGAAGAAGAATGTCCTGTGGTATCAAAACTAGCTAAATCATTGCAGCATGAACTTTTGCAGATAAGAGCCTGTATTACCAGATGGGGACAGTGCAGCTGATAGTTCTTTAAAGTATAGGAAGATTTCAACCATTACTGTACTACCTGAATTACAACCCATGTGGATTTGCAGGAGAGATCAAATTACCCCACCTTCTAAAACCAAGGAAACAAAATAACCACAGCAAGGTATAGAGGGAAATCCAGATTTAAATGGAGAGTGGGGAGTCGTTTGCCACGTGGCTAACGGAGCCCCCAAATTATACGAAACTAGAGAACTTTTGCCTGAAAAGAAAACGATTCCATACATGATTAGACACAAATGATGCTGTTGAGTCACAGGCCAGACTTGCTGCGTTTGGCCGAACAGCAAATTACATGCTTTCCTTCCCAGCTAAAAACACCTGTCCAACTAGATCACCAGGTTACTACTTCTGCAGGAAGAAAACAAACAAACCAAAAAATGATTCCCTTGGAGCCATCCATGTGGCACCACGGCAATGTACTATAAGAGAAAATGGTGGCCACATCCTGTGCTTTGCCATCTGCATTGTACATGATTTAAGAGAAAACTCTCCATTTGATTTCTTGGTCACACCCAAAACCTATTTTGGAGGGCGGACTTTCTTTCTCCAATCTCGCTCCACAATGCCCCACACATGCTCAGGGGCAGCAGACCAACTGAAGATCAGTTGCTGGAGAGGAATAGCAGGAAAGGGCTATTGTCTTAAGGCAGGGAGCATCTTAATTTGCCCAGAGAAGCTCCTGCAGCCAATTGGAAGTCGTGTTGGATGTTCAGGTTCCAAATAATGTTCACAAACTGGAATACTCACTTCCGGGTTTGCAGCGTTCAGGAGCCAAAAAGTTCGACTCACAAGGCATTTGGGATCCAAGGTACAACTGTAATTGCTATCATTTGCATAGAAATACATCTTGCCCTAGTGGGGAAGACAGTGACCTGTGTGCTTGCTCTGTCTAGTGTCCAAATGCTGGTTGCTGACAGGTAGGTTCCAGACCCCATTTCCCCTTCTGAGAGTCCTTTTCTTTAATCTGATCTTGGGACTGGAACTGGAAAGGCCTTCCAGCAGAGGACACCTTCAAAGAGAGGTGTTTCCTCTGACAGCCCTTCAAAAAGTGGATCATTATTCTCCGTAAAGTATGAAACATGACCACCCTCAAGGAGATGGAAGTAGGTGTGTGTGTGCAGGAAAGAGACAAAGTACCTTGCAGGGTCCCTGCCTTCAGGCCCTCCTAGCAGCCTCCTTCTGTGAAACATCTGGCCAACCATTGTGGGAAGCTGAATGCTGGATGAGGGGGGCTTTAGGACTGATCCCAGCAGGCCTCTTAGTAGGACTTCCAATTCTAGAACGTAAAGCAGTACAATGGAGTATGCAATAGAGTATATAAGTACATAAGTGATACAATTAATAATACATGTAAAAATTATTGAGACTATATTGTACTGGATTTTATTGGTTAATTTATCTCTTTCTTTCCTTTCAAATTATTCACATTCCTTTCCTTTGACATTATTTTTTTCCACTGAAAACTTTTGAGATATGCTTCTCGTCTTTATTATTTGCTTTGGGGGAAAGAACAAAACAATGCAACGCTCATGAAAAGAGGCAGCGACTCTCATAAGGCAGGCTATTGAAACAGGGGGATTCAAACACTTGATTATACCTACAGAAGAATGGTGAAGCATTTGGCCCCCTAGGGACTTTTGCATTTAGAGTAAAAATGTTGAATGCTTTGCACAGCAGACCCTTTTTCAGCTTTGCGAAGCAAGCGCTTAATATCTCTGAGTCATGGAACACTTAAAAAGGCATGAAGCAATTAGCCAAGCATTATGTTAAAAAGAAAATCAAGTCAAACCAGTAATATTTTTGCATGGTTGCCAGGTTTTCCTTTTTCTTTATTAGCAGAGCTGGCAGCTGCCCATCTGCAGGACAGCAGCCAAATGATCTGACAAGATGGAAGGCAAAACCAGCCATGGCAGCAGAACATCATGTATGCAAAACAGAGGTTGCCACCAAATCCCTGTAAAGTGTGTGCATGTGAGTGAGTGATTCAAAGTGGAACATGGGTAGATAGGCTGATAAAATACAGCAGAAAGCCTTAAGCTCACTCTGTATGTGAACCCTAGAATATACAACACAGAGGGGGCCCCTCCTGAGGGATTTTTCATCCAGGCTACAGCAGGGAGGGAGGAGAGGGTAACTTTTCCCCCTGCCACATCTGGTGGGATTCTAGTAATTAACACATATGAACACCCACTGGATGCAAATGGAATAATAATAATACCACCAGCACAACTGCAGACACCTTTAAACTCAATTTCCCAATGTGCCAAGACAAGGAAACTCAGCAAAGGAACTGGTGGAGCAACAGGGTGGGAAGCAGAGAGACTGCCATTTTTATTTTATTTTTTGGGGTAGGTGTTGCTCATACAATGATAGTGTGTTAGTGGCAGATTTATATGTATGGACTTGACCATCCTCACATTGTTTCCTTCATTCGTTGTTCTGCAGTCCCTCCAAAATCTTGCAAAGCAAGCAACTCCTCCAAGGCTGCACCTGACGTCTGTCATTGGACTGAGACATTGCACATGCATCTGACATCTCCACCCTGGAGCAGCCCCCGCCCTGCCAGGCAGTATCAGCCCTGCGTGCTGCAGATAAGGCTGCAAGAGCATGGTGGGTGGATCTTATCATTTCTATAACCCTCATGATGTGCCAAGCATTTCACAGACTTTACTGTGTCGCACTCGCAACAAGCCTGTGCGACTGTTACTACCATTTTGAAAAAGAAGGGAAAGAGAGAGAGAGCAGTTTGGCCAAGGCCAGGCAGCAAAATGCTAGCTTTGAACCTGGATCCATGTCCACAAAACTCAATCTGCCAGCCCAGGCTCAGCTCTCAGGCAAGGTCCAGCAACCTTTTAGCCTGGGGATGTCTCTCTCAGTTCTCAGTCCAGCTCTCACCCCTTTTATGGCCTGTGACCCACTGTAATCATGTGACCATTTCTGCCCTGCCCCTTTTCTTTAAAGGGCTATATGCAACACAATAAGCACAGGGGTCCATTAGAACTTCAAAGGAGACAGCCAAATTACCTCAGAATCTCTCTTATTCTGAGTAAAACATTCCCATTTCTGTTCAAAGCTTTACATTTTTCTAAGCCCTTGGCTTCACAAGTTAATTTTAGCATGTTCAGAATCCCCCACGTGTTAAGCATCCGTCCCATCTCATTGTTAAATTTCCAATACGTCAGCTTTTTAAAGAGCTACTTTCAAGTGCTGCTTGTAATGTCTCATTGAAATTACAAATGCATTTTTTAAAATTTGCTTCTATTATATGCTTGATTATCCTTCA
Source organism: Podarcis melisellensis (assembly GCF_964234715.1). NCBI lineage: Eukaryota > Metazoa > Chordata > Lepidosauria > Squamata > Lacertidae > Podarcis > Podarcis melisellensis. The sequence continues at coordinate 62,027,430 of NC_138538.1, forward strand.
GACTCCATCCCAGAATGTGTGTGTGTGTCCTACAGCCTAATTCTTTCCATCTTCTAATTTTTATACTTCTGCAGATCTAAGATGCTCTCTTTTCTCTTCAAGATTGCCAAATGTATTTATAATAGTGGTTACTTCAGAGGATAGCAGAACCATTCACATTTTTCTAGAAAAAGAGGTGTGTCCACCGTTAACACCTCCCTCGTTCTCTTATACAGTAATGGCAATGGCGCCCACCTGATGTGCTGGAACTGGGTTCTGGTGAGTTCCGGATGAAAAAAGCCCGGCACATGACCAAGTTTGACATCATTTTCATCAGCTTCGGTTGGTGAGGTGGAGGAAATAAGTAGGCATGTAGATTAGAGGCTTTATGGTGCAGTGAGAAGTAGGATACATTGTGCCAGACACTGGAATGGCTCCTTTGAAATTTGACCAGAACATTGCATTCTACTGATTTCATGGTGGCTCAAGACCTTGGCAGTTGAGAATGCAAATTTATTTATCAAGACTTGGTTGGTAGCCACTGGCTAGTTAAAGCTGAAAATATGGTGTTCTGGCTAAGTCATTTTGTTATCTGGGGCATGATAACGGGGGGCTAGAAAAGAAGATGGAACTTAAAAGTCATCAACTGTAGACATGTTTACAGAATTGACCACTATTATAAATATACAGACCCATTAAAAAGTTGAGTAGCAGCCACTTCCCTCCTAAATATCCCACCTGAAACAAATCCCTATAGAATTTATGGTGGGCGTACCTGAAAGGAATTAGGCACTGGGCTCAGATTGTACAATATATAAAGTATAAACTCTGCATACATCACATGTATAATAGAGTACATGTGACTACTTTGATTGCAGTTACAGTCTTACAAGGAGAACAAATCCCAATAATACAAAGGGACCCTGCTGGTCTTTTATCAACAGCAGCAAAATTTCAATTACATGATTGCTGGAAATGCAGCCGGACACCTTCCATGGAGGAATGGTTTGATGAAGTATTGAAAATACTTGATACAAGAGAATTCTTGAAAAGTGTTTCCCCTTCCTAACACATATGGACAACAAGAAGAAAAAAAATCAGAGATGTTAAGTCCCATCCTTATTCTGTAACATGAGCACCAAAGTTTCAGAATGATTTGGGGGACAGACTGAGAGACTGGTGTTCTGATATGGAGTTTGGATTTTTATATCCCGCTTTATCACTACCCTAAGGAGTCTAAAAGCGACTAACATTCTCCTTTCCCTTCCACCCCCACAACAAACACTCTGTGAGGTGAGTGAGGCTGAGAGACTTCAGAGATGTGTGACTGGCCCAAGGTCACCCAGAAGCTGCATGTGGAGGAGCGGAGACAAATCTACCACTCTTAACCACTACACCACACTGGCCCAGGGAACCCTGCTGAACCCTGAGAGAATTTGACCAGAACATTGCATTCTACTAAATGCTGAACCCTGAGAGTTAATTCTTCCAAGATGGCTCACGTCATACTAATACATAAATAATTATATAAGATAAACACGAGAACTTGGGGAAAACGCTGCTAGAGCAGACCAGTGGCCCATCTAGTCAAGCATCCTGTTCTCACAAAACAGATGCCTATGGGAAGCCTGAAAGCAGGACATGAGCACAACAGCACTTTCCCCTCTTTTGTCACAAAACATGCAGTGCCAGCCGAAGGTATTTTGCTGCCTGAAGTGGAATCTACCATAAGCAGTCCCCCAGAACCAACACTTCACAAAGTTTCCCTACACTATTCAGATTTCAATTCCTCCTGCCTTCATCTACAGCTATTCCAGTGTGCCTCCTCCCACCATTACCACCTGAAGCAGGTTGTTTCCTCTTGTCAATGTGGCAAGGCTGCCTTCATTAAAGTGAAATTTCCCTCAGGTTTCGACTTTCTTTCTTCTGGAACTTTCTCTTTGTCTTGAAAATACAAAGCGTCACTCTAGCGACTTGAGGCTTTCCTGTCAACAGCACCTCCGATGATTCAACTTCTTCCACCCATTTCGCCTCCTCTTGGGAATTTCACACCAATAAGCTTTAACTGTTTGAATTTTTCTACAAATCATGCAGTGAAATATGAAATCTACATTGATTTGGGTGGTGCTGGTGGGGGGTGGATCTCTACACGTTAGAGGTTCATTGATAAGACTGATGATATTAGGAATATAACTATTGCAGGTGTAATTTTTCTTTGCTTTATAGCAGGGATGGGGATTCTTTGCCCTCCCCCGATGTTCTGGACCTGCAACTCCTACCAGTCTCACCCAACATGGCATGTGGTCAAGGACGATAGGCATTGTAGTCTAGTACCTCAGGTTGTCCACCCCTGCTTTAAAGAATTTAAAGAAGGCTGAGAATGATTTAATGTAGAACTATTTCTCATTGGGTTGATAAACAGCTTTTGTCGGGATGTTTTTAATGTCTGATGTTTTGTTATGTTTTTATATATATTTTGTTCTGTGTATATGCTGTAAGCTGCCCAGAGTGGTTAGGGAAACCCAGCCACATGGGTGGGGTATAATTAGACGAAGAAGAAGAGGAAGAGGAAGAAGAAGAAGAAAGATGGTGAGAGTTAGAAGATTATGGTTTTATAATTAAAGAAGGTTACAAACTAGGAGGGCCAAAAGCCCTGCATCTATGAGCTTCCTGGCTGAAACAGTATCTCTTAACCTGAAATAGTTCCGGAGACTATTTCTGATGAGAGATATGCAAAAAGTGTCATTATTTAATTTAAACACTAGGCGGCACTGGGCTTATTTGTAGCTAGATGGAGGCCCACAGATCTTATGGCTGTTCTGTTTTTGTCTAGACATTCTGACTAGTGTGCTCTCTAAGACTATTATTATTATTATTATTATTATTATTATTATTATTATTATTACCACCACCACCACCACCACCACCATTATAGCATTAATTTCCTCCCTTTGTTTCTAAGGCGCTCAATGTAGTATACATGGTTCTCCTCTTCATTTTTTATCCTCACAACCAGAGGGGAGGGAGACAACTGCACCCCCATCAAGTAAATCAATAAAAAAACTTAACTGAGGTTCACCCCCCCCCGTAAAGCCTGCCCCCCTAACGTAAATCCTGGCTGTACCAGACAGACAACCACCATGTGATGTAGGCTAGGCTGAGTGAAAGACTGTGACTGGCCCAAGGTCACCCAGCAACCTTCATGGCTGAGTGGGGATTTGAACCCTGTGGCCTCCCAGGTTCCAGTCCAACACTCTACCCACTACACCAGGGTCCATCTGCTTCAACCTCTGAGTGCTGCAAAGCACATTGGAAAGGGGGGGGGAGGTTCAAAGGGAAGGCTGAGATGAGCCTGTCATCTTCAGATGCCTGCTCCTCCCAACACACACATCAGGGTATAAAGTATGAATGTGACAAAATAGGCATCTGGAAACACATATATCATATAGTTTAAAAGGTGTATGATGAGTTGCATCTCCTTTTGGAGTGGCTGGTGGCACTGTTTTCTCCATCTCTTTGTTCAGTTTAGTTGTACCTTACAGTGCAATCCTAAATGGGGCTGGACTGGGTGCAAAGAGGTAGATCTTCTGCCATTTCTAAAGCCCTGGACCAGCTGGAAGTGGAGCAGGAGTAGGTGATATTGGGAGATCTACCTTAATTTTTAACTCCAAGCAGGTTTCTTTTGCAATCTCCCCAGCTGATTCCACTAGGGGATGAATCAATAATTTACCCCCGCTCTAGGTTGGTGTGGATTGATTTTGGGACCTCTTCAGGTCGTAATTCAGCAGATTCCAGTCAACCTCACCTGCCCCTGCAGAATGCACATTTCAGAGCCCCACAACATCACTTGTGGTTGATCTAGGCTGGCCCTATTTCCCATGGTATCTGTGTGCTCTGTGAGAGGAGCAGCCTCCCTGTCAACAAGACAGGGCTGCTGTTCCTAACTCTCTCCATCCAGCAGATCATTTTAATATTGTTCAACGTTTGGAACTGGATTTGATGTTGCAAATCCCTTCCCTAGAATGAAGTGTCCATTAGGGACAAATCTGGGGAAAACTTAAGTAACTAGGGCTGTGTGTGCAGTAATTAGCATAATATTTCAACAGACAATCTGGAAAGAATCAGGAACATATGTAAAAGACAAAAACTAGGGTTGGCATTAATGTTCAAGACAAGAATTATTAGTCTGTGAATGAAAAAAATAAATAGCCACAAGATGGCACTAGAGATGTAGGGGAAGCACTGCAAATGTTTTGCTTCAATAATATCAGGATGGCCAGTTTTAGCTTTTCATTTGTTTGTAACATTTTTTTTTTGCAGGATTTTCATGTGTGCAAAATTGGTGCACAAACAGTTTAAGTACCTAAGGTTGCCACTCTTGCAAAAAATGGAGCTGTACCACAGAGTGTTTATCTTTATGCTTTGAAAAATCACATACAGTACTTATTGCTCTTAGGTTTGAGTTTCTGTTTTTTTTTACCTTTTAGTGTTGGTTGTGTTATTTGTCCTGTGATATGCTTTTCAGAAATTGGTTGCACTTGAATTCTATTATCTAGAAGTGAAGTGTGTACGGGCAACAGCAGAGAGAGCAGAACTGTGCAGCGATTAAATTTGCAATAGTGCCAAACACTGATCCTTGGTGTTAGAACCAGAGTGTCGCAACTACACAAGAACGTCTTCCTGTCGTTTGGGAAAACGTTGAAGCTGTTTGTAAATCCACAACTGGTTTTCTATCCTGTAGGAAGGAAGCCCTTAAAAAACACACTGGGCCTTTTTTTAAAAAAAAAATCAATATGCTCCCACCCCACCCCAATAATTTAGCTATCTTGTTGGCTTGTTTGAATGCCTTGCAAGTTTCTTTAGGCTGCAGTCCTATGAGTGAACTCTGTTGACTTACTTCTGAGTAGACATGTATACAGAGATTGTGCTCTTTGTCCCACAGGCGCCAACCCTGCCCCAGCCTCAGCCCTTGCCCTTTGCACACTTGACTGACTTTTACCCAGCTGCAGAGTGCTTAGCACTTAGTAAGCTCAACTGTCTGACCAGCCAAGGGATAAAATACAAACATGTTTGCTCTGAAAACAAGAATATGCAACATCCATACCCTTACAGATTTTTTGGACAGATGACTTGTGCCATCTGCTCATCCACATCTTAATTTAAATCAGTACAAGGGTCTGTCTTTCCTATATTCCCATCCACCTCCAGGGATCACTTTGTTTTTGAAATCCCTTCCACAATCTGTGACATCTTTGCAAATCACACCTTCCTTGCAGAGGTGCCAACTTTTCAGCTGACTCCTGTAGCCCTCCCTTCAACAAATATTTTTTTATCAGCAGCAGTTAGCAGGTGATGATGTTTACTTCCACACCAGGGCAAGAGACAGGAGAAGGACAGGCCCCTTCCTTCTTGATGCCATTACCTGATCTGCTGTGATGTCACAGCAATGTCAGAGGTCCTCTGGTCCCCATTGCCTTGACTGCTCTCTTCTCATGTGTTGCTTCCACTTCAGCTCTACAAAAGCATTGCTTTTCTGCAATAATCTGAAAACCAAATCAAAACCATTGTTCCATATGACTCAACACAGAAAGAGTAGAAATTATATTGCTTGATTTTATATTGCTCTAATGTTTCCATATGAATTGTTGCATGATTAGTTTAATTTCATGGCCCATCTGCACTGTATATTTATAGCAGCAAGATACCCCTTTAAGCATGGCTTCCTGGGAGCTGTGGTTTGTTAAGGGTGCTGAGAGTTTCCTTCAAAGAGCGACAGTTCCCTGGAAAGAGGGATTGACTGCTAGGTAACTCACCAGTACTATATCTCTGCGAGGGGAAATAGAGGTTTCCTAACATCTCTCCGCCTCCAAAAGCTCAATAACAGATTTACACTTTTGGGAATATGTTCCCTATAGGTGCGGACTTTTAATTTCTGGCTTTCTCTTGTTCTTCCACTGCCTTTTTAAACTGTAAAATGGTGCTGCTTGGATGCTAGCCAATTAAGATAAGCTTTGCTGGGTTGCCATCATTATGGTTCAATTAAATAAATCTTAGTAAATCACCAAACTGATTGATTAAATTCCCACTAATTGTGCACCTGCAGAAAAATCAACAATCCTCATTTAAAATGAGAAGGTTCCCCCCCCCTTTTGACCAAAAAAAGGGCTTTTACAGGCTTCCTCAAAGTGAGGGATCTAGGAATAAGGTGCAATTACTACCCCCCCTCCAATTGTTTCATTATAGCAACCCATGTTCACACAATAATAAGTCTAAGTGATAGACTACAGCCCAGCCCAGGCTGTAAAATACAATAAATCATGAGTAAACCACATGGAAGAGGTATGTCTTTAGGGCCTTCCAAAAGGCTTGAAGCATGGGAGACCACCACAGATCCAGCGCAGGAAGGCCCAAGGCTATGAGGCCACCACAGAAATGGCCCTCTCCCTTTTTCCACCAGGAGACCTATCTTCATCATCAAGAGTGAAGGAAGCCTGGATCCTTGATGGGCCCAGCATGCTATTCCCATGCCTCTGTGGCTCTGATAGCAAGGTAGTTGAGTTCATGCCTGAGGATCCTTTCACCTTGCCCGCTGGTCCCCACATGGAGAGGCTTTACCCTGCTGGACCACAGCCTAAACTCCTGTGTTTCCTACTGGGCCAGGGGTAGAGGCCATGAAGAGCTGGGAATTTGTCTGGCTGGCTTGGGGAGGCGAAGCCACATATAACCGGGGTGGAGGAATGTTTCATTTGACTGAGATAATTTTAGTAGATTGATTTGCAGCCCTATAACTATTTATTGATCACACTCGAGCCTATTCTTGCTTTAGAAATTTGAATGGCTTCCTAGCAAATCTCCCACCCATTAGCTGGATCCAGTCCAGACCTCCTTAGCTTCACCACACTACTATAGGATTGGTGTTCCCAGACCAGGCACTTGGCTCAAATCCCGGCAAAACATCTGCTGCCATAGGTAATCTGACCCCAAAGATCAGACATTTTTGACGCTGTATTAAGTAGCAGTGATAAGAGGAAGGCAGCAGCTAAGGCCGGGGAGGGGGGTCTGAGCAGTGCTGGTGCCATCCACTAGAATTGTCAACTTTAGAGCTCTTGTGCTTTTCAGAGCAGGCAAAAATTCAACAGGTGTAGCAGGCTTTCACAGTAGGCAGAGGAAGCAACAAGGGCAACATTTCTGGCTGTTGTGAAGCTGCAAACCTTGAGTATATGGGTTTCATTTAACTAGTGCTCCTTGCCACAGCTCATGAAAGCAAATCCTCTGGCCAAGGAGATTAGCTATGGCAAGCAGTCCTGGCTTAAGTTAAGCCCTGGACATGAGTTGGGGGTAGAAAGGTGAATATGGCTTCTAGCAATCTCCCCCCACTCAAATGAGCAGCTGCAAGGTCTCTCTATCTTTCTCTGTCTCTCCCCCGCACAGAGAGACACAGAAAAAGGAAAGTGTGTCTTATCTCCAAAGTAGAAGCCATGCTTGTGTTTTATTGTGGGTGTTTTCTTCAACTCTTCTTGACACAACAACAGTGCCTTAGTGGCAAATTTATTCTGCTTTATCAGTTGTTATGCGACGCTTCCCCAATCCTACCACATTTTGCTGTCCGGAGGAGTTGCAGCACAATAAATGTAGGATGCCAAAGAGAAAAACAAAAACCCCTCAGACTCAGAAAATTGTGGCAAGAAAAGTTATGGAACTTCCGAAGGAAGTTGCAGGGTCTGCACTGATTGGAAATGAAGTCGTATGATCACCCCAAAACGTCTGCAGGCACAAACAATATTGAAAGAAGATCATAAGCACAAATAATCATAATTTTAAAAAGGATGCTTGGAGGACTCCTGTTCTGTTTCTGGGTAGAGGCCAGTTCAGGTGAAATTCTGTCTTAAAACATTTAGGTTACTTGCATACGATGCATATAATCCTGGGAACCATATTATGTTGAGATTGTTGGTTGTGGTAGCTCTATGAGAGGCAAACTCTAGCTCCTGGGGGGGGTCTCTGGAGAAAGTCATGTGCTTTAATTGTATGACTTGGGTGTGATCTTAAAGGCACAGCGTCTGCTTCCAGCCCTTCAGCAACATCCTAGCACACCTCATGGGGAGATGGAAGGGGAATCAGCCCTAGGAGGTCTGACTTGAGCCAGAGATCCCAGTCCTCGACTAGGGTGGGCAGGTGAAAAAGAGGACAGGGCAGCGCAAAAGAGGGAATTGCACCTGGTGAAATTCCCTCTTCTACACAGGGAGCCCAGCTCTCTTTTTCACTCGGCTACCTTACCCAGGCCATAGGTTTAGAGGGATGGGGGTTCACGGCAGCATAGTGGGGGTCCTGAGCAAGTGATTTTCCATTTCAGTTCCCACCTGTGAAACGAGAGCAACGATTTTTACCTAATGTAGGAGGCTATTAGGAGGAGGGAAAACACAAGCAGGATAATAAAGCACTTTGCAAAAATCAACGCTTCAATCCTATGCACACCAACCCGGGAGGAAGTCTTGTTGAGCTCAGCAGGAACTTGCACCTGAGCAAACATACTTTGGGCCTTGCTGCACTTTACAGTATCTCTCTCGATTTCCCTGCCGTTTCTCTTCTGAAAACTTTAAAGCTTCATCCAGACGTCAGGAAGTTGCTTTGGCAGGAGTGAGCAACACACTCTTTGTCCTGCGCGACTCAAAGATGTCCTCATTCCACACAGGCAAAAATAAAATGCCCTTGCCTCCTTTCCCCATCCCAGCAGGCCTTTTGAGCAGCAGTTTCCCATGTTGTTTTGTTTGCCTTGATAATCTAGCTGGACGTGGGGGCTGACACAGAGAAACAACACCCAGCCCTTTTCAAAACACGCTGGAAGGTGGCTGCAGTTCACGAGAAACATTTTGTGTCAAGATCACCACAGGGGAAAAATATCAAATGGCAGAGGACAAGGATATTCTATCAGCCTTTGTGCAAAACTGTGTTACTTTTCCCAAGGCTTCAGCAGCTAAAAAGTGTGGACCAGCGAGCAGCACAAGAGGAATGCCTTGTCTCCAACGGGTGACACTTGTGGGATGTAAAAGGATATTGTTCAATGGGCCAAGAGCTCTACTTGAAACACTGTACCAGATGACCTTTCAGGAATATGAATAAACATTCTGCTTAAAAAAGAAGGATGAAAATTTTGCAAGCTACAACTTGGAATTAAATCATATAATCCAGGCTCCACCCCAGATTGTGGATAGTGGAGAACAAAATATCACTGCAAACAACAGTGCCATTTTTAGTTCCTTTCTCTTTAACGGCGGACACTTTGGGTGCCAAAGGAATTAAGGAAGTGGCAATAACTAACTGCTTGTTATAGTTTAACTTTCTTTCCTTTTTTTGCCTGCCTGATCAGGACAACCAAAATACCCAACCGTTTTTGTCCTTGAAAAACGTACCAGGAAGTGCAGGTTTGCTTCAGCTTTGAACAGTCACTCCCTTCCAGGAAAAAGCAGAGACTCTGTTTCTGCCAAGTCAGTCTTGCTCTTGCCTCATTAAGTTCCTGAGCAACCTTTTCCGAGTATCTGCTGTGGTTTCTCCCCTCTCTCATTCTGCAGAGGCCAATTATAAGCAAAGGCTTCAATGGCAATTGGAGGTTGCAAAGCGGTGCAGATCGCAGAGGCCAAAATACTGCAAGCACTTATGAAAGCTTTGTTCTGTCGAAAGCTGTCAGTTTATGCTCCTCACCAACCTTCCGCGAGGACCAAGTTAGATATGGCAGCGGTCAGCGACCTTTTTCAGCCGTGAGCAGGTCCACAGTCCCTCAGACCACGGGGTGGGCCAGACTATACTTTTTTTGGGGGGGGGTAATGAATGAATTCCTATGCCCCACAAATAACCCAGAGATGCATTTTAAATAAAAGGACACATTCTACTCATGTAAAAACACGCTGATTCCTGGACTGTTTGTGGGCCAGATTGAGAAGGCAACTGGGCCGGATCCGGCCACCGGGCATACCCCTGAGATATGGCATTTACCTTGCATCTATGCAAAGATGCACTTGGGTTGCAATCCTAACCATGCCTGCTCAGAATTCAACTGCTACTGAATTCAGTGGGACTTATTGGAGACTCTTGAGAGTCACATGGACTGCGAGAAGATCAAACCTATCCATTCTTAAGGAAATCAGCCCTGAGTGCTCACTGGAAGGACAGATCCTGAAGCTGAGGTTCCAATACTTTGGCCACCTCAGGAGAAGAGAAGACTCCCTGGAAAAGACCCTGAAGTTGGGAAAGATGGAGGGCACAAAAAGAAGGGGACGACAGAGGACGAGATGGTTGGATAGTGTTCTCAAAGCTAACAACATGAGTTTGACCAAGCTGCGGGCGGCAGTGGAAGACAGAAGTGCCTGTCGTGCTCTGGTCCATGGGGTCATGAAGAGTCGGACACGACTAAACGACTAAACAACAACAACAACATTCCCAGGTAAGCGGAGTTAGGATTGCAGCCTTAACTCCGCTTATGCAATGGCCCTGTATGTGCACGCTGCTGTCCAACATTTTGTCAGTAAAATTATCCGCATCCAGCCTGGTAGCTCTTGTCTTCTGTTCTGCTGCATTAAAGGTGCAGATTTAGGACGGCCATGTGAATGAAGACGACACGCATCTGCTGAAATCCCTTTTGGATAACTATTAAAGGTGCAGAAGCTTTGTCCTGTTTTCCATCTAGCTCCCTCCCCTCCAATTCTGGTGGTCCCAGCACTGGTGGGATGAGACAGCTCTCCCTATGTTTCAGCACTGGTCCAAACCTCTCCCCGCTCGAAGGATTCATCCTTCTGAGAATTTCACAGAATGACAAATTCCACCCAGTTCAATTTTTCACGTCTTCAATGCACTCTAATGAGAACAGCCGGAGAGAGGGAGTTCAGTCAACCCAAAGCATTTCACTGCCTGAACTGAAGGACAAGATGTCTCTCCCACTCCCAATTCATGTGCAGAATCCAGCCATCCTGGCAGGTGAATCTCATTTCAAAACTTATTTCAGCATCTTATTTCAACATTCGCAGATATTGCAGCGATGTGCAGACCAAAACAAGATTAACACATTCTTTTGCCTTGCTCTTTCAATAGACACGACACCATTCATCACCATTCAGCTATGTATGTAACTTGCTGGGCCAGACGCACTCTCAGCCTGACCTATTTCACAGGGTTCTTGGGTGGATAAAATGGGGGAACACAGGGAAATGCCTTTCACCAAGTCAGACAAGCGTTCAATACCGTCAGACTGGCAGTGGCTGATTCGAGGCAGGAATCCTCCCCAGCCGTATTGGGAGATGGTGAGGATTGAACTTGAGACCGTTTTGCACGCAAAGTAGCTACTCTGTCCCTGAACTATGGCCCTTTGGAACCTTGCCTTGAGTTTCTAGGGAGATATAAGTAAGATAGCATTATACCTGCAATGCTAAGTGACTAGTAAGGGGAAGTATCCAGTGACCGAGGGGTCGGGTTGTAGGGTCTGAGTTGCCTTGCACAAAAATGCTGCTTTCGTTGCTGCAGCACAAGCCTTTGTTTACACCACAGCCACTGAAGCAACACTATACAACTGGCCTGTTGAGATGCTGCTCAGCTAAGGGAGGACAGAGCAAACTGTGCAGGCCTAAACGGGTCAAACCCTTTGGATTCCTGGCAGCGACCCTGATGGCAGCCTTGCAGGGCCCCTCCCAGCCCCTCATATGCCGTGACCTTTTCCAACCCTTGCTCTGCAGGTTCTTGCGTGCATGCTGACCACAGGGCTTAGTCGCCAAGCTCAGTGCGGTGGTCCTCCCTCATAAGCAGCTCAGAGGGTAAACAAACAAGCAGCAGAAATTATACTGCGGAGCACCCTGGACTGGTTGCTTCCCATCACTCTGCACGGAGCACAGCTTTGCAAGCGACGGCATTTCACGGCGTAAACAAGCCTCCCCAGTGGACTGCCTTGACCCAGACTTTGAGGAAAGCAGCTGGCCAACTGCCCGTGCTCTCATGTTCAGCCACATGGCTCAGGAGCAGCCAAACAGGCGGAGTGGGTTGCATTTTCCCAGCTGTGTGATCCACTTTCTACGCTTGGCCAAGAATCCGCATGCAAGCCCAGCGAGGAGAAGAAAGGACGCAGCAGCTCCAGCGTGCTCCCCCTGCAATAGAAACCAAGACTCTGCAGGTTGCCAGATGTCTCGTTATTTTAATAGGCATTTGTAATGCTTGAGAGCTGGTTTCTCTTCCAGAATATTACAGCAATTATTGCTGCAAGATCTTTCTGGTTCAGTCAGTCTGCCAGTCTGCAGATAGAAGGATAATATCAGTCTGGGGGCTTGGGTCTAGCCTCTTGGCCTCAGTTGCTCACCCCAACCCCCCTGTCATAAACCTCAGCGCCTATCTAGGTATCCTTTATAATGCACATGTATGATTATTTACGCTCATGATGGCTATAGGAAACCCCACTTTCAACACCGTTTGAGCCTGCTAAAGTTTCAAGACAGACATACTGCTTCATTTCCATCAGCACCTGTTGCGTAGCTTCTTGCTGAAATTCTAGGGCCTCTGAAGAAATAGTTTTTTATTCCTGATTATATGTGCTCATGATGGTATCAGGCCAGTCAAATACAATCCCCGTTTCAGTGCTGTTTGCATCTGAAATTGTTTTGGAGTAATCGCATGGCTTCCGTTCCAGTCAGTGCATATCCCGTAACTTGCCGCTGAAATTCCGTAACTTTTTGTTACCACACATGTTCTGGTTTTGGGTTTTGTTTTGTTTTTAAACTTTTTTGCCTGCTTTTCATAGAATAGTAGTATTGCAGAGTTGGAAGGGACCCAGAGGATCATCTAATCCAATCCCATGCATTGCAGGAACCTCAACATGCAGTTCCCCATCCAATTGGAAACCATACCGGACCCTGCTTAGCTTTGCAAGCTATGCTAGTTACTGCTGTGCCACTAGGAGGACATAGCGCTATAGTTCAAGACTGCACCTCCAGACAGCAACAATGCAGTAACATCGTAGAAGCATCGCAGAACAAATTATGAAGAGAAATGATGTGTGGACAGTCCAGTATAAACCCACTGCTGATGCACTATTATTGCATCAACTACATTGTGCAAAATGCACCTGCCAAAAAACAACATTCTGGAGTGACCCGTTATGCACACCCCTTAATTACCCCCTTGGCTTTCTACTTCTCACCCTGTGCACAGCCAATTATGTTCTAAGAAGGGTGCAACTTGTTCTCGCCCTGACAGCTCCCCATTGCTCAATATGCCCTTCGAGTAAAGACAGCATTCCCCCTCTAGCAAGGCTTCCTTCCTGGGCAGAGAAGCTCCTGGCAGCAGCTCCCGTGCATTGCCAAGCAAACAAAATGTCCTTGGGGCATTTTATTCAAGCTATGCCATGACGATGCTTATTCCTTGGAAATCCAGTGAGGTCATAGCCGCTGGAAATGTCCAGCAACAACTTGGTTACGGATTATTTATTTACCATCAAGCCGTAGTTATTGATTTCAGGATTTTGCATGAGCCAGGGTTACTGTGGGCAATGTGAGAATGGAGGGGAAAGTGTAATAAATTCCTATGTTTTCCTGACTTCTGTTTCTTGTGAACCACAGGGCTACTGGGCAGGGATTGGGCTGCTTCCATGCCTAGGACACTGCAGGAAAGATACAAATGCTAATAACCAGTAGTGTGGTAACTGGACAGTGTAGTGTACTGGTTAGAGTGTTGGGTTAGGACCTGGGAGATCAGGGTTTGAATCCTCTCTGAGCCTTGAAGCTCACTTACTGAGTGACTTTGGGCCAGCCCCTGCTAGCCCACCTCACAGGGTGGTAAAATGGGGAGAGTGAGAGTTTTGTACACCAGTTTGAGCTCCTTGGAGGAAAAGATAGGTTATAAATATAAGAATAAATAAATAATTGCATGGCATAGTGTAACTTTACTTTTTTTTATTATTAAAATAAATAGAATAACCACGCTGGGTTGCTTCACCCTGGGTTGCTTTGTGAGGCTGAGATGTAAAAATAAATAAAAATAACGGCGCTGTTGAAAATGTTTTGTATTGGTTGAATTTGAAAAAAAAATGATATTGCAACCTAGACACTAAAAAAGAATAGAGCAAGCCCCAACATTGGAGGGCGGGGTGGCCTGTATTTAATTTCCTCTCTGGGACCCTGCAGAAAATATCCATGCTTTCTTCTTTTGTATGGATGTGTTTATATAGGAGTGGAGCACAAGGCTTTTACGCTGCCGTGACGTGTCTAAAAGAGGGAAACTGTGCGGTTGGGGCAAAGCTATAGAGTCAACAACAGGAAGGATGCAGTACAGTGACTGCAACACGGGATATAGTCGAGAACTCATGGCGTGGAAGAAACTGGGCTGGCAGCAATTGCATCAGCAAGGAGGGGGTTTTTTTGCAGGTAGGTGGGGAGGAATAACCCATGAAACAGGAAGAGAAACAGACAGAACTCATTGTCCCCAGTAAAGAAAATAAATAACAGCTCCCTTGTACTCTGTAGGTATCTAATACGTCAAGACTTCAAGAGTGAGCTTTCAGAGACGCATCTTGCTTCAAAACCAAGTTGCACCTTTGCATCTTGTATATTTAATACCACTTTTCTGTTAGTCAAATAGTTCATTTCTAATTGCTTGCTCGATTTATTAGGCAAGCCAGGACATAACCTAAGAAAGGGGTCGCCAAAATAGCACGGAAACTTCACATACATTTCCTCAGACATTATTTTCTTCTAGCAGTTTCTCTCTACCCCAACCCCCCGCAAGCGTCATTTCTCACAGAACAAAAGAGGGTTTCCAGGCCTCATGAAGAAGGGAGCTGTTGCTGCTGCTTCCACCAGTGCACACTGCTCTCAGGGAAAACCCACACTAGTTGAAAAATTTCCTTCTGCAAAATGACAGGCCTGCAGTTTACTGACTGTGGAAATCTAAGATCAATGAAGGAAAGAAGATAGCAAGTTCCTGTTGGCCAGAATGGATAGTGTCATCAACAGCCCATCTGGGACATCCCATTTCTTTTTAGCCCTCCCAAACTGACTGCCCATTTCTCTGGTAAACTGTCTAAGAATACCAAGGTTGCAGATTTTTTTTTGGTGATTTTTTTTCCTTAAAAAATGTTGAGGGGTACTCTCATTTTCCTACTCATATTGAAATACTGCCCCTCAATGAGACCAAACTTAGAGTCACAAAATGCTCAGGGGTATGCGGACTCCTGTGTCCCCCCAGAAAAAAAGCACTGGTTGCAGGTTTGATCCCCGTTTGGGACAGCTGCATATTCCTGCATTGCAAGAAGTTGGACTAGATGAGCCTCAGGATTCCTTCCGACTCTACAATAGTATGGTTCTATGATTCTAAGAAATGGAGCCTTCCCATTAACATCTACACAGCAGCATACAGATGTGTGTGCGTGTGAATGAATAAATATGAACTCTTGTTCACCTCTGTACAGTACAAGACACTTCTGAAGACTCTCATGCCAGTGTTTGATCTACAAATCTAAAATATGCTTCATGCTTTTTATAGGTATCTAGGAATGCAACAATTGCTTGCTCAAATGCTTCTGGAAACAGAACAGGCGTGAAGTCTGAATGAATTTGGCTCGCAATGAAAATAGGAAAAAGGAAACACTGGTTTGCAGTCATCACTGTTACTAAACTGGTTTCCATTATCGGCTCCTCTGCCAATATGACTGTTATGTACAGTCATACCTCAGGATGAATAGGGTTAAGCATTTTCGGGTTGCGCTCTGTGGCGACCCAGAAGTAACGGAGTGCGTTACTTCCGGGTTTCGCCACATGTGCATGCGCAGACTGTTAAAATGACGTCATGCGCATGCGCAGAAGCGCTGAAATGTGACCCACGCACGTGCAGACGTGCGGACACGGGTTATGTTTGCTTTGGGATGCAAACGGGCTCTGGAACGGATCCCGTGCGCATCCCGAAGTACCACTGTACTAAGCTTGGATCCTAGAACAATAGGCAAGTAGGATCCTAGAATGCATCAACTGATTGGCCTGCAGGAAAAGACCAATCAGGCTCCAGGAGGGAAGCAGAATCAGCCAATCAGCCAGGACTCATTGTGTAAATAATGTATATAAAAGCCTGAGGTTTGGGGGGCAATTGATTCACTTTTTTACAAGCTGCAATAAAGAGCATGAAATCACTACAGGACTCCGAGTGTATTTCAGTGACATTCCCTCTTGGAGCAGATAGTGGTTTGGGGACACAGTTTAATGGGGGCATGAAGCAAGGCTTAAAGATTCAAGCCATAGTTTCCTCACCCCTGAATTAGCCTGATTCACAAAAGCCCTGAAGAATATAATATGATGGACCAGATCCTCTTGGCCATGGTGATTAAGGTTTGGCCAGCTTGATGTTCTAGTTTCTATTTTTAACTGTTACTGTATGTTGAGCAGTCCACAAAAGTGGAAGATGGCTGGGTTGTATCCGTGTGTGCTGTGTTGTGACTTGCTAGTTAGCATGAGAAGGGGCTAAGTCCACAGAGCTGTATTGCTGATAGGCAGCTGGTCAAACCACAGAAATACAACTGGCAGAGAGGGCTCTGTGTGATGTCATTTCCCCTCTCCTAGAATGGAAGGAGCATATAGTACTTCCTGTTCCCCTCTCTCTTCCTTTGACCAGCATTGGATACAGACATGCCTCCGCCTGCTCCAGTTTTAGGCCCATGCCTGAAGCTGGTTATACTGTAAATATAAGTATTTTGACTGCGTAGTTTTTACTGCTGCCATTGTTGTGAACCAATGCATAATTATAAAGTAAGTAAATCTTATTTTTAAACTTACTTTACAAGCTGTTGCCTGATTCTTTGTTAAGCGGGGTAAGAAGGGGGAAAACCAGCTTACTTCATTAGCTGGACTTGCTCAAAACAAGGCTTTACAGCCTAATTCCTTTTAATTCTGCTGCCAGCAAGGATGGAATTTTGAAACTCTGTTCAACCCACACATGTGGGAGCCTGGAGGGATAAGTTGCAATTAATATATCCTCTCCTACTCGTTGAAACCCATGCCATAATTGACACATTGCTAGTGAATAAATATGTTGACATGCTTTTGTTTTTAGGAGGCCACAGTGGAGCTAGAGGTCTAGTGCTCTTTTCATACATTGAATGTCTAGGATGGTATGAACTGATCCAGCTTAGTAAGAGCATACTACTAATTATGGTCCACCTAAAAGCTTCCCAAGTTCCTGACTGAGTGCCTTTAGCACACACCAGGATGGCGCAACCCGGAAGGAAAGGTATCCTCTTGCTCAGGATCATTGCATCTTTCTGCTGCCTGTAAATAAGCCTGCAATTCCACCAATCTGCAGTGCCAAAAGTGCAAGGGCCACTAGGAACGAGCCAGGTCGCTTTGGTGACATGGAGCAACGAGACGGATGAGAATGCGTTTGCCCACATGCTGAACTGATGTGTGTCTGTTTTATTTCTAAAATATAGCAACTGTTTCACCATGAATTCAGTGTACACAGCAAAAAACAACAACCCACCAACCCTAAATGGCAGATAGTCATAAAGATGCTAAAATCAATCAATCAGTCATAATACAGCAGAATGGCATATCATAATTCACAGTCAGAGCCCTTTCACTACTACAAATCAACCACAGTTAGGCATCATACCTGAGATTTGCTGAAGGGCAACTTCCAAGCTTGGTCGCTCACTCTAATTTTTGGAAATGAAGCACAGGATGTGAACACCAGACGACTTTTCTTCCCCATCCTTGAAACTCAAAACAGATGCCTTTAGCCTATTGGAATAGAGGGTATATTATGAAGGGCTGATATGCACTCCGCAGTTCTACAGGAGTGCAGAAGAAGTGTTTTTGTTTTTTCTTCTTTTATATCCTGCCTTTCCTCCAAGGAGTTTAGGAAAGTGTACATGGTTCCCCACAACCTTATATTCACAATAACCCTGCAAGGTAGGTCAGGCTGAGAGATAGTGATTTGTTGAAGGTCACCCAGTGAGGTTTATGGCTTTATGGAATTTGAATGCTGGATCTGCTTGGTTTCTGATTTGACACTCGAATTCTGCACCACACCGCAGGCTGATAAATCTCGACTTGCATTTAAAACTGAAACAAAACCCTAGCCCTGATGGCTGGGAAGATAATATATGCTTGGAAGTGTGTAAACAGAGGTGGCTGAACAAGAGTCCCAGGAGCTGGGGTAGGGCTTCAGTGCCATGAACAGCTCCTTGTCTGTTCTGCAACTAGAAAAACCAGAATAAGTTATGCACAACAGTCAAAATTGTAGAATAAGTTCTGAAAAATAAGACAAACAATGCAAATTCTGAACTTGCATAATTTATACGGATAAGAGAAACCTAATGTTCTTGGTGCAACATTTGGATTGCCCACTAATAGAATTCTACATGTTTTTGGACAGGGGAACTAACCTTGGAATTGCTGATGGCTTCACCTTTCCTGAGTTAGAAGTAAGAGGAACACCAGAAAGCATGAGATTTATTATCACAGCATATTTGTTTTACGCAAAACACACACAATTTGCATAAATTTCAAGAGCATTTTGAGACTCTTCCCATGGAGTGGATGCAAACAACTTCCCAAAATAGCTTGGAAAACCAGTTTAGTTTTCTTTCTCTCTCTCTCTCTCTCTCTCTCTCTCTCTCTCTCTCTCTCTCTCTCTCTCATTTCTATACCGCCTTTCATCCAAGGATCCCAGGGCAGTTTACATTATAAAAGCACAAAAATACATAATATAGTAACAAACAAACAATACTGTTCCCTCCCAAGCAATAGTTGGGGTTTTTTTTAGAAGCCCAGTTTATAAATGACAAGGAACTTTGCTCAATTTATTCTTGACATGGTTACTGTTCAAACAGCTTCCCTTACACAATTTACTATTTCCCCCTCCACCCCGCCCACAGAGCTCAAACAGATGGCTCTAGCTTTGACACGCAAGAAGCTTTTTCACTTTTAATGCACCTCTTCTGTTAGTCTACCTAGCTTAATGAAGCATGTGTGATTCTTACGGTTATACAAAGGGTGGCATAAGCCATCTAAGGACTCAGGTTTTGTACCTGTGCATCCCCTCTTTTTCACTTCCCACAAAAAGTTGTAATTGCTAATCACTCTCTTAAAATTTCTTTCTGAAAATACATATACCTCTTCTCATATATATAAAATGTAACACCTCTGCCTGGCCTCAGTTTTGTAAATACATGGAGGTTTTCTCCCCCCATCAGGACTGCAAAGCCGTCAGTAAATTATCCAGACAAAATCACCTCAGCAAGCACTCCGCTTGCAGGGGGAATTGGTGTTTGCCCATACTTGAAACCACTAAGTCAAGTTGCTGGTCAATTGCTACTCTTCATTCAGCAAGTGCAGCTCTCATGGCTGTTTTGCTCTGGAGATGGCAGTTGTGCTAGTATAATTAGCGATAATGCCCATAATATAACAGGGGACGTCAACAGTTCCATTTCTGCCTCCTGCACGATTTTGAAATCCACTCCCGTCAACAGTCCCGATTCGACTGGGACACCCTGGAATGACAGAAGCTACCCTGGCTTCGGCTTGGATGTCCCATTTTCGGTGCTGAGCTCTTGCATGAGTCAGCTGGCTCCCATGTGAGTTCGGCACTAAAAGATGTGTCTTTCACACTAAAGAAGGCACCCGAGCTGGAACCCATGGAGGGGGAGCTGCTGCTAGTGCAGACCAGGCCCAGAGGCTACGCCACCTCCTCCTGACGCCACCCCTGCTGAAGGAGGAGAAAAAAGCCAGTGAAGATGATGAGGAGGAGCTGGAGGTGCCGGTGTGGTGCTTGCTGAGGGAGCTGCTGCCAGTCAGGGGCTGGGGTAGGGCAGCCCCAGCTGGCTCACACAGGAGCATGGTAGCGAAAGATGTGACTCCCGATTTTGATCGGCAGAATGTTGGAGGGTACAGAAATCCCCACCAGTTTTGAACTTCTCCTCTGCTTTTTATTTCTTCTTGTCAAACTTATTCCCTAGAGGCCTTGCATGTATTCTCTCCAATGCATGCTTCCTACAATTAAAACTGGAGTGCTCACAGGTCTCCCACACACTTCCATTATGTGAACGCTGCATGACACAACAGGCACAAACAGCTTCACAAGTAACCAGGGTTCTTTTTATTTAATTTACACAACTTTCCTCTTATAGTAGCGCCACCATTTCCAGGCTCAGTTCAAAAGGCTGCTTATCTTCAAAGACCTAAACTGCTTGGACCCACAATACTTCTGTTGGTGGCAAGGGAAAAAATAGGTATAAAAAGGAGAATTCCTGGATGCTAAGATCTTAGTTTGGGGCAAGTAATCTTTGGTGAGAGAATCATAACATAAGCAATAAAGTAAAGGATGGAAATATAGGTAGTTAGTCCTTTAAAATATGCCATTGTGAGTTCCAAAACTTCCCTCTTCCTTTAGCATAAAAAAATCACACATTTGGTAAGTTTAAAATGGTTTACTTACAAACTCTCCAAAGGTCAGATTCATTTGCTTTTCCATACAGCATTCATAAAAAGTTGCACAGGCAGTAAAACTTGGCCTAGTTCCAGTGGTGAAAGTTCCTAAATTATTGATATAGGAACACCTGAATGGCTTGTGAAAGTCATGCAGCTAAGCTGGAGCAACCTGTTTAGCCTCTTCACCCACTGAGCTTCTAAGGGAGACTGGAGGGGAACAGTGGCTTGATTAGCTAGTCCCTCCCAAGGTGAGCTAAGCCTGGCAGGACAGCTTATTCAATTGTCTTAAGTCCTTCGTGCACTAATTAGACTTAAGCAGGTTAGTTATGAGGTTGATTATCCTGCAATTGAAAGGGCCGTGTCCTCTCCATATTATTGCCTGCTCATTTAGATTCTCAGTCTCCAAAATCCTTCTCAGTGTCCCACTGCCACTTTCAGAGGAGCCCATTTTGCACAGGTGAATGTGCAGAAAGGTGTCCTCTGTTGTGGTACCCAGGATGTGAAACTCCCTGCTGCAGATGATCGATCATGTCCCTCCCTTTTTATGTTTTGATGACAGCTAAAGACGCCTCTGTTCTGACAAGTCTTTCAGCCAGGTGAGTCTTCTTTGAATTTATAGCTCCTGCTTCCCCAATTTTCTTTGCTGCTCCCTTTGTGTGGGTTAAGTTTTGAGTTAAATTTTGATATTTGTGGCCTTGGGCACTGCAATTTGAAATAGAAAGGCAGGATAGGAACATATGAATGAGCAAGTTGCAGAAAGCAGCATTGCTCCCGTGAGAATGAATCTTGGCTTGGAACATCCGAGAGTCAAGGTTGGGTTGTTTCTTTATGCCTTCATTGCATTAGCACATGTCCATGATTGGTCCCTCCATGGATATAACCTGCACAGTTGGCAGCCCACTACCATCCCAGCATGACCCAGCTCCACTCTGCACTGTGAATACCTGCACTGTAAACTCTGGGCCAAACAAAACATTGCACCCAAATGCATGTCTATTTTTTTAATAGGAAAAGCAGCTTTCGGAGGGGGGAATTTAGCGTGCAAAAGCAGTGTAGGGCCTTTAACCCTTTCCTTGCCCACCACAACTTCTCTCCAGCCTCTTCCATCCCCCACCATTGGTGGGATTCCACACTTTTGCAGATATGTTTTTAGAACCCCATTGGAGGAGAACAGCTTAGGGGGGGGGGTTGGATTTCAGAATAAAAGCAGCTGACTAAGGTAATATTAACCTCAGCAACCCACACCCACCAACAGGCTACTTCCCCGCTTCAAATCACTCCCTTTGCCAAGCAGCTGTTGGGAGTTTCGCTGTGCACATTTCTGTATAAAGTGTCGTTTGGCCCGGAATCTGAATAACTGGATGAAACCTCCCCTCAATTATATTACATTACATAAGGCATGCTCCAATTTCCTCCAGTTGTATTGTTATTTATAGGTGTTGCATTGCATGACAAGGAAATAAGACGGGTCTGCAGAAACTGAGTAGTTAAGACTGCTTTGATTGTCAACTCTTTTTTTTTTGTCAGAAGCTTCGATTGAGCCATTTTGGTGGCTTATCTGGTTAGGAGAATCTGGAACTTCTGATTCCCATGTAGACTCTGTTCTTCGGGTAAATGAGAGACTTCAGCTTCTCCTGTCATGCAAACACATACCACCCATATTCTTCACTCCTCCATATACTCTCAGTTGGACCATTAAGGAAGTCATTCTCTGCGGTTTGCCAGGAAAGTGTCAATGGCTTTCGCTTTGGCATGGGCATCATTAAGGGAAATGAGAGAACAAGCACTACCATCCTGATGGGTTGGATCACATGTGATTTCACATAAGGTATTTTTTAAAAAAACCTAACCACTACAAATGCACCTGCACTGCTTTGAGGCAATTTAATATTGAATATACAGTGGTACCTCAGGTTAAGTCCTTAATTCGTTCCGGAGGTCCGTTCTTAACCTGAAACTGTTCTTAACCTGAAGCACCACTTTAGCTAATGGGGTCTCCTGCTGCCGCCGTGCCGCCGGAGCATGATTTCTGTTCTTATCCTGAAGCAAAGTTCTTAACCTGAAGCACTATTTCTAGGTTAGCGGAGTGTATAACCTGAAGCGTATGTAACCTGAAGGGTATGTAACCCGAAGTACCAATGTATCTGAGATCAGGGCTCTTGAAATTTGCCCTGCTCTGCTGAAATTCATCTATCTCTTGGATTCTAAAACCTGAAATAGTAATTTTGATCTCATTTAAACTATTCTATGTTGGTTGATGTTGGGTAGCAGAACTTGGTATACCAGAACAAGCCACACCACAAGAGATATCTGTGATAAAGAAGAGTTCACTCATTGCTTTCTCAGACCAGAGTTGTTGCACCCGGACTCAGCTCCTACGCTTCCTGTAAGCTGTTTTTACGTGTGGCAAAAGAATCAGGGGAGGACATTCTGACATGACCCCCTTCACGAGCCAAAAACACAGAAATTTGTGGCTTATGGGTTGCCGTCTCTAAGTGCAAGGACATGGAGTGGCTTTCTGAGACTTTGGGTGGCTTTCAGAACCACAGGATGGGCAAGTAGAAGCTGCTAGAGTGTGGCCACTTATGTTTTGCCAAAAAAGACGTGTGTGTGGAAAAGAAGCTCATGACTGCACCACCACATGATGAATGCAGCACATATCCAAGCAAAAATCTTACCTGCAAAGCCCAACTTGGATAGACTCCACCAACCGATAAACCAGAAACACCCTTTGTGAAGGATATCCTGAGAAGAAAAACGACAACATCCAAGGCAAACTTGTTGCTTCATGATGCCAAGGAGTCCAAAGAACGTAAGTGACCTTTGGTTCAGGTCAAGGAGCCATCTAGTCTCCACTAGTGGCCAGCAAGATAACCGCTGGAAAATCTATAGAGAATGTAAGCCTAAGGTTGCTGGTATTCAGAGACAGACTGCCTAGGGACAGGGAGCATTTAGAAATTAGATTTATCCCCCAGAAACCAGCAGCCAAGGCTGATCATACTATATTTTGCTGCCTGAAGGAAAGGAATAGACAGCAACTTCTCCGCAACCTGGAAACTAACCAGATTGGCAGCTGAACATTACCTCACCAATGGCAATGGGGCAGAGTCCTCCACAGCACATGAGGGCAGCAGATCAGCCTGAAGGCATGCAGAGTGACTGCTAAAGTAGCACAGTCTAAGAGTTAATGCATATGTGATTTTCTGCGCCCTTCCCAGCTCCTACCATACCTCATTTGCGATTGGCTGATTGGTATTGCGCACCATATTTATGGAGCCAAATGAGCTCCATAAAAAGGGAGTTCCAGCCAGGAGCCTGGCAAATTATGAAAGTAAAGTTTAAAGCACAAAGGTCCATATGGGGAAAAAACATCCTTTGCAGTTTCTTGGCAGGTGATCTGAAGTACTTTTAGTGACAGCTGCCAGATGGAAACTGATGTGCGGCTATGAATTCATGCTGGACGTAAGCTTGTTCGAAAGCTCTCGGACTCCTCTCCTGGTGAGGCTAAGGGGGGAAGTTTCGTTTTCGGACATTACTGCCGCATAACCAGGATCTCCTCAGGTTTACCCACAGAAACATTTAAGCCTGTGGAGTGCCTCCTTGTTATATAAGATAAAACTTTATTCGCATTAGCCAACGGCCATAGCAACAGTAAAACATTACAGTATATGCAGAAAAGGAAATTTGATATACCGGTAAGAGCACAATTTAAAGTCCTGAATCAGCTGTCAGTTAGTGGCCCTCATTCTGATTACCCCTGCTATGAACCTAGCAACCTTTGCTGTTATCTGTTCATTTTGATCTGATAGAAGAAAGGACATTGTGGCAGTGGTTGAGCACCCTGGGATGGTTAGTACAAGTGGAGCGCCTCATTAAGTATTTAAAACACCACCCATACCAGCTACTTCTTCATTCCCTTTTTCCTTGCTTTGGATAGCTCTGAGAGTCTGCCTCCCTAGTTGCTTCCTTCCTCAGCCCAGCTCCAGTACACCGGTACTTGGCTGGCACAAAGTGTTATGGGAGAAGGCCTGAGGGGGCATAAGCTGCCGACAGAGGAGACTTCTGTCTGCCACGCCTCCCCTTTTGCTGTTAAATTCAGACCCATCACTGTTTGCTTTCTGTATCTGGGTACACACTTGCTTTTACTCCGCATCCAGAGTGTTCCCACCACAATCAGTCTCCATGGGTGTAGCCAGGGGGCAGGGGGGCAGCTGCCCTCCTCCTCCAATCAAGTAAATAAATAAAATTGCTTAACTAAAAGTAGAAATAACCAGAATATTTCAAACTGAAATGCTCCCTGCGGTCACTTGGATGAGAATGTGGTGCATTCTAGCAACCTGACGGGAGCAATAGAGAGAGCTAGACAGAGTGTGATGACAGGTGGGTGTCCCCCCCCCCAACATAAATCCTAGCTACACCTATGTCAGTCACTATCATCAGCCTGGATAGCTCACTTAGTTAGAGCATGGTGCTGATAACGCCAAGGTTGCAAGTTTGGTCCACGTATGGGACAGCTGTTTATTTCTGTATGCTGGGGGGTTGGACCAGATAATCCTCTGGGTCCCTTCTAACTCTACAATTCTATCCTGTTGTTTCTGATGAAAATACTGCTTTTTTACAAATTTACCCTCCAAAACCAGCTTCAGTCCGTACTGAGAAAAAGAACAACCTTGTCTGCATTTCAAGCCAGTCATGTGTAGTACACAGCCGATGAAACCGAGCCAGATCTGTGTTTACACACCCAGGTTTAATTTGGTCCTAAGGGTGAGGTTTTAATGTACATTGGGCTGGCCGATCTAGCCTGCCTTTCTCCCACAGCACTTTCCAGAATCTATTTCTGGCTCACACCTACAACCGTTTTTGATATGCTGGCACAGTGCCTCTCAGCATGCGCAGAGTTCCTTTTCCTAAAGGTGAAATACGAGGGTTTTTTGGTGTGTTTTTTAAGGGCCAAAGGGTACCATGGTGCTGCAGAGTGTGAATAAAATGCTCCCTTGCCTGTCTGGAGGGTAAACAGGCGTGTTTGGGGATCTGGTGTCCTGGATCAGCTTGCTTGCTTACACAAGAGAAGCACAGTGTGCTGACTGAGAACAAGTGACCTGAAATGTGGCATCAGGCTGTCAGAAAAAGCTAAGGCACTACTCTGGGTGGATTGGCAAGGCAATTGGGATACAGT
This sequence comes from Podarcis melisellensis, assembly GCF_964234715.1. Taxonomy (NCBI): domain Eukaryota; kingdom Metazoa; phylum Chordata; class Lepidosauria; order Squamata; family Lacertidae; genus Podarcis; species Podarcis melisellensis. The sequence continues at coordinate 62,053,029 of NC_138538.1, forward strand.
CATGCCTTGGAAGTCAAATGGAATCCGTTCCGGAAGTCCGTTTGATTTCCAAAACATTTGAAAACCAAGGCGCGGCTCCTGCAGCCCATCGGAAGCCATGGAAGCCCTATCAGATGTTTGGGTTCCAAAGAATGTCTGCAAACCATAACACTCACTTCCGGGTTTGTGGCATTCAGTAGCCAAAATGTTTGAGTCACAAGGCGTTCGACTTCTGAGGTACTTACACACCCACCCACACAAACCAATCCACCCTGACACATGCTGCAACAGTCTATGCAGGTCCATTCAGAGCACAAAGTTTTCACAAAATAATTGCAGCGGGTTGGACTAGATGACCCTCAGGTTCCTTTACAACTCTAGGATTCTGTTATATATCATTTATTTATTTGTTTGTTTATTTACTTCATTCATTCATTCATTCATTCATTCATTCATTCATGTAAACAATTTATGTACCGCCGAATTGCAATAGTACCCACACATACCCTCCAACACTTTGAAGCCAAAATCCAGGATGCCATCTTCCCAGACAACATCTTCCCTTTTCCCCCCCTTCCGTGAGAGCATGGCATCCATGATCTCACATGATTTTCCCTTGTGGTCCCCCCCAAAAAAGCACTTTGGGAGAGCATGGTGCCCCAAAATATGCATTTGGGGTCACCATGCAAGACTGTGGAGGGGACACCACACGCTCATGATACCCCTCCCCCGAAATGTCCCAGTTTTTCCGGGACACTTGCGGGATCTGCCCACGTGGTTTACAAAGATACAGTACCAAAAATTTAAAAAACCGGGGTGGGGTGTGTGTGTGTGTGTATTAAATTGCCTGCTGGAATAAAACGCTTCAGTAGGTTCTGGAAGTTAAGTAGAGAAGGAGGCCTGTCTGACTTGAATTGGAAGGGAGTCCTGAAAAACTGGACCCATAATACTAAAAAGGATGGCTTCTGGTGGAATCGAACCATGGAGGACACTAACAGTGACTCCCCCAAAGACACGTGTGGGGATGCACACACCTGAGATGGGCAAACAGGTGCTGTAGTCTTGTGTGGAGCCTTGCTTCCAAAGAATCATCCTATTTTGCTCCTGGCTATTGGCAAAAGCACCATCCAGTAGGACCGAAAGAGCTTGTAATTGTGGCCCCAAAGTTTAAGACAGAATTGGTCATGCCAAGGAGATCAGAAGGATTCATTTCAGCTTCTGCCATGTCACACTTTTTTTACTTTAGAACTCCTTTGTATTGCTACTCCAGCTCTATCGAGTGTAGGAGTGGCTTGAAGCAGATTCCCACATCAAGGCTGCAATCTCAGCAACCTCGGAGGCCCTTGTTTTGGAAAATGCTTTTCTCCTTTTGGAAGAGGGCCCCAGTAGAAAGGCAAACTCTGTGACTGTCAGAGGTCTCTTTTGCACTTCAGCCAAGTGAGAAGAGAAGGGAGTTACCCTCCAGCTGAAAATACTCCCAGGAAAACAAACATTTTTCCAAGCTCTGCAGCGTATTTTCTCATGCCCTGGTGTCAGGGGCTGTTCTCACCTAGACCGAGCGAGAGGGAAGACATTTGTTTGGTGGCTAGCTTTAAAGAAGATTTAGCACAATAAGTGATTACAGATGGTCTCGTTCTGACTGCTTGCCCGCTGGATAAACCTGATGCTGCGCAAGAGACAATCGTTGCTGGGATTTAGCAGAGATCCAACAAATTAAGCAAGCTTAATTCAGGCTGTCTTCAAACAATGCCTCCACCTGTTTTACTGCTGCCTTACCATCTGCTGCTCCCTTTCTACCTGCTGCAAGAGCAGCTTTCCCAGGCCTCAGGCTTGACGATGTGTCACATCACATCTTGTCACAAAATACGGCATCATCGTAGTCTGAGCTAACTTAGCGAGATCAAAAGTCGAAGTGTGGCCCTCAGTTTGCAGATCTCTGTTTTGCCCTGGGAGAAGCAACTGCCTTATTGTCACTGATTCACCCAGGATTACAGGAAATAAAGTTATCACGACGTACTTGTAACAAAATGGACATTGTGGTTTTAAGGGAGCTTATCAGTGCATAAGAACTACATTATAAAGATATTCTGGTTAAGAGCGTGGTGCTGATAGTGCCAAGGTTTCAGGTTCGATCCCCGTATGGGACAGCTGCATATTCCTGCATTGCAGAGGGTTGGACTAAATGATCCTCGGAGGGCCCCAAGTTCCCTACCCTTGTTCCAAGTCCGCAGAAATATTCATAGAATTCAAAATACTCAAAACAGAGAGAAATGCTAGAACTGATTAGAATGTCTTGATAGTACAGCCTGTTCAACAGCAGAACAGGCTGCCTTATCAGAAGGGGGTAGACTCTCCTTTACTAGAGGTTTTATTATGAGGTAATCGGTTTCCTACATTGGCAGCGAACTGGGCTAAACGATCTTTGACTTTAAGTACCCATAACCTTCATGTAAAGTTCTGGCACAGGATGAACTGCTTTCTTCCTACCAGCAGCCCAGTGATACTAAGAAGACAGCTGAATTTGGTAACCAGTAATTTCAGGAGTTCCGATATCTGCACATCTCACTGACGCAGAAACCAGACGTGCTGCTTTATCTCCACCGCTTGAGAAAACCCCTTCCATTTCCTCATCATACTTCCTGTCCAAATGCCCCAAATGCGGTCAAAATATCTCACTCTAGATTTTGCCATTGGGACTTTGAAGAAAATTTGCGGGTAGTGTATCCTCCCTCTTAATAATTATTCCTTTATTCTTATTTATTCCATAATCTCCTTTTTTTTAATGCTTTCTTGTTCTTTGCCTTGTAATGTTTGCATGAAAGGTTGTATAGAAATAGCTTGAATGAAGAATGGCAAGAGTCTTTTTCTTTAAAGTTTCATTCCAGTCAAGCAGAACAATCACTCTCCCCTTGGTTTGTCTACTCCAAACACCCACCCCTGCAACTCTCAGCATTTCATGGCTGTTTAGAATGATCAGTCCTCACCGAGCTGGTTTGGAGATACTCCTCCAGAGTGGTTTTTTAAATGGACATCTGCAAACCTCCACTCCCCCTTGCCTTCAGCAGATGGCCTCATATTTTCAACTCCTTTGAAATCTCTTTTTTTTTAAGTTGACAAATATTTCAATGACTAAAAGTATTTGAGCACAGCTGAAGCATAGCAGAAGACGCAAAACTGACTGACCCAGTACTCTTATCAACCCTGCTTTGTACCTCTGTAATCTGCATTCTAGCTATAGAAGGAAGTTGGTTTCCCTCCTATAACTCCTCTGTGCTAATGTTCTTTGTCGTGGCCAAGGGGAGGAAATGCTAACTCATGGAGGTGAGCATACAGTATCAAGAACTTTGCACCTCCTCTAACATATAGCTAAGGAATGCCAATGTCATTGGACAACCAGGGCTAAATCTGCAAGTAAAGGAGGGTTGCCCATAAATCACATCATTCGTTTGAGTTTTGATTAGTTATCAAGTTCCCACAGAAAAGGGTTTGTTGCAGTGTTGCACAGGTCAATGGGTGGTATAAAACAAATCATTTAAAGAAAAATAGGTAGTAAACCTAATCATTCTTCCCTTCCAAGTGCCGGCCCTACCATTAGACAAAGTGAGACAAGGGCAGATGCTGGACAGCAGCAGCAGCAGCAGATGCTGGCTGTCCCTCCTAAAAGCCCTAACTATTTCCGTCTGAATATACTAGATGACCTACTCTGCTTCCCCTACTCTGCAAACTAGACTCCTGCTTCAGGTGCACTAGAGGATGCAATCCCATCATCATCGCATTGCAGGGGATTGGACTAGACAAGACATCCCCCTCCTCAGTCTCAGCCGATGTGGAAAGCAGAGCAATACATTTGGTACCACCTTCGCTGCAGGAGTTGCTGGAAGGAGGTGTACAAGGCGCCGTCCAACTGTCTTAGAGACTCCACACCAGATCTGTGTGGCCTTTTCCTCTCCCAAAGATATCCCACAAGGCTTAGGATCAGAGTTTTATTTCTCCTAGATAGGCTACTTTCCCAGGTTAACAAACCTCATCTGCCCCTCACTTCCCTCTACAGCATGTGCAGAAACCACCTAACTCACTGAGGGTTTGAGACCTATCAGCTACCCTCATGTGGTTTAGCTGGCCAGTAAAAGCCGTTTCCCAGCCGCTGTTGCATACTGACAGCTTCTAGGAGCTGAGTGCAGGGTGGTGACCAAAGGTGGACATGACATGTCCCCCATGAGAAGTACACCCCCAAAGTTGAAAGTAGAACTTAAATAGAAATAATTTCCTTTGCACACAAACTCTTGGATATCTAAAAACCTGTCTTACATGTAGTTTTGTCCCCCCCCCCCCCCAGGAAAGGTATTGAACAAAATGCACCCCTTTGTTTTGTTTGCTAACAATCTTATGTGCTTCTTTCGGGCAGAAAATAGGATACCCATTTATATACCTAATCCTTTTTTCCAGGACCCGGCTTCTCAAAGCAACCCTTGTGACATTAATAGCTGGAGGGCTCAACCCTTCCTGTTTCGACAGAGGTACAAAGTTTCTCACCATATCTTCTGCCTCAGCTCTTACGTCAATAATTTACTGGAAAAAGAAGGGAGTGAGAAAATCAAGATGTTGACTGCGTTTTCAAAAGGAAGGCAGTACGAAAGGCTATGTGGCCCATTCCCTAATGCTGAGATGTGGGCGCTTGTCTATGCATGCCGAGTTGGGGAAATTCAACAAAAGAGGTATGGCTGGCCCAAGGCATTTTGTTATCTGAGACGAAACAACAAATAGTGCCCCCGCCAACCATGTCAAGGTGGATAGTTAAGAACATAAGAAGAATCTGCTGAATTAGGCCTGTTTACCTGCGCTCTGCTCACTTGCAATTCCGAGCAACTTGTATTCAAAGTCATACTGCCTGTGATAGTGCTGGTGGAACATATTGGTCAACAGTCATTGATATCTAAAGCAGGGACATACCACATTTTCCAAGTGCCCTGGAACAAATGGGCCACCCTGTTTTTTTCTTGCAAGATCTCGGCAGCCATTTTGGGTCCCATGATCTTGCTGGGGAAAGTGCCTTTTCCAGGGCAGTGCCCCAAAACACACATTTTTGGGCACTGTGTAAGATCTTGCACACCCCAAAATGTGTTTGGGGGGGGCAAGGGTGAGGCACAGGAAGTGCGTCCCGGAAGACACATGTCCCAGTTTTGCGTTGGAAGGTATGAAGCCAAGGCTGGCCCAGTTATCTTGTCACATGAAGCAGAAAATCCCATAAATGTCTCTCATGGAGAGCAAAAATAATAAGTTAAATACCCAAGAATGTGCAGCCCTTTCGTGACACCACCTTACTCCCTAAACCTGCTCCTGAAAAGAGGGCTATCTCCTCACCTGCTTGTTTCTTCCTGGAATGGCAAGGAATATGCACCTTTGCACTTGTTCTTCCTTGCCCCAGTGAGTTATTGGGGCACCCTTTGTGAATGCAGAGTCTGCACCTGCAAAGACTAACCCAAGGATTATTTGTATGTATGAAGCTCACTAGCACACTTTTCAAAACCTTGCTCCGTTTGGCTGTGCTATTCAGCAGACTGCAGATCTTCTTCTTTACATTTGGGAAGGAGCCAAGATAGAGCCCTTCTGCACCAGAAGGTCTGCTCCCTCCTAGTAGATCCCATTCGTGGGGAGCAGCTGCACCTGGACATACAAAGCAGTGGGCTAGAAAACCTCCTGGCTATAGGATGTGGAGGAAGGCTCCAGCTTGCCATTTGCAAGCAGATCCACTTGCAGAGAGCATTGTTTGCTGTGCTGGAGAAGATGGCTTCGCAGTGTTGTTGTTTAAATTTCCATACAGTACTGCCCTTCATTCTACCAATAGGAATAGCCCAGAAGCCTGCACCCTAATTTGGGACACTACCGGATTGAGGAGTGTTCCATGACAACTTTTTGTGGATCACATCCCCCAGGAGAACCATGGGCATGGATGCTGGTTAAGACAAATTGAATCGTGACCCTCTATATAAGCATGCACTGAAAAGTTGGGTGAAATATCTCTCATTACCACAAAGATAAAAACGGCAGATATATCGCTTCCAAACTCCAGCAGAGCTAGGCTGCAGAACTGAAACCAGTTTTTTAAAAGCATGCAGAAATGTCTCCATTATTCCCCTCTTCCGATTTATTCCACCTCCTTTCCTCTACTTGCAAAGAAAATTCACACACACCATGTAACCATACTTCCTTATTACGCCTTAAAAATCTGCATTGCAATCACCTTTCCTTTGTGCTCTGTCTCTCATCCATTAAGCCTTGTAATGTTAATGCACATTTAACAGTACACAGTATACACAGTGCAATCCAACACATTTCTACTTCAACACAAATCTCACTGAGTTCTATGGGACTTGCTCCCAAGTCAGGCTATAGGATCACAGCCTAAATCAGCTATATCCACCTGCTTCCTTCTTCTATGGTTCTCAAAACCTGTCCTTTGCTCTAAACGCACACGTGCCCTATTCTTATTTTATTTATTTTGTTTCCTCTCTCCATTCATCTTGGGGTAATTAGAAGAGGTAGAACTTTATCCTGCAAATGCAGTTATGGGTTTGGAAAACAGAAATGAGATGCCAGATGGAGGGCAGAAAGGAAGCAGATGTATTTGGTTAGAACGGATTTCCTAACATGGAATGCATCAGTGAATCGTGAGAACCTTCCAACAGCAGGTGAAAGCATAGCAGCACCATTAAAAAAAAAGTTTTCTCATTCCAGTCAATGATGTGGTAAAAACGGATGTTTCACTTTTCTGTTCCAAACCAAATCAAAGCTGAGCACACTTACTAAGGCATATGCCTTGCTGAACTGCACAGGGTTGACTTCTGAGTAAACATGCACAGAATTGCATTGTCTGGTTGCAATCCAATGCACTTACTTGGGAGAAAGCCTTATTCAATAATTACGTACTTCTCAACAGACATATATTGAATTGGGCTACACACACACACAAAGAGAGAGAGGGAGAGAGAGGGAGAGAGGGAGGGAGAGAGAGGGAGAGGATTGAGTGTCTACCAGTTTGAAACCAACCAGGATAGCATTGTAGTTTCTCGGTACTTAGGATATTGCCCAGAAAGGCTGAAGTATTTATGCCTATAAATTAAAGGGAGGGGCTTTAAAACTGAGCATGCTCAATGGTCTCTATGAGCCATGATATTTTGAGAGCTGTTGGAAAAGGAGAAACAGAAAACTGGGAATTTGCTTTCTTCCGCCCCTAACATAGGGGTGGGGAACCTTTTTTAAGAATTCCTCCCACCCCTTTTATTTTCACTGCTTAGTGGCTCCTTACCTTCCTCAAACTAGCCAAAGGGCCCTCTGGTAGTTTTCAGCTGTTTTCTCTCAACTGGGTCTTGTGCAAACACTCCAAAACATCTTCTGTGTTTCCTTCATTAACACTTCCCCGTGTACTAATGTAAGGCTGGATAAGAAACTACACACACACACACACACACACACACACACGATTAGGCTGCATATATAGAAGAATATATCATTTGTGTGGGTTTTTAATCTCTGTAGTTTGAAAGTGTAAGTTTATGTATCTACGGTGCTGATTTTTAATATAGGACCCCAGGCGGAAATTAATATTTGGGAAGTGGGTATTGTGGCCTTGAAGAGGAAATAAAAAAACTAGTATGGAATAGAAAGCAACCAGATTATGGGGGGCGGGGACGGAAAAGAAAAGAAAAGAGAAAGAGTTTTGAGACTGGCTCCTGGATCTACTGACCAGAGGCATATTAAAGTCATTGCATCATTTATGTATGTATTCTTTCATTTGGAGGTTGCAAAGGAGGAAGGAGCACATGCAGCATCAAGCCTGCCTTGCTCCCCTGTCACCAGTCTTGGAGATTTACAGAAAGGCACACTGCAGTGGTCAGGGCAGCGCACACGGCACATGCTCAGAGGCACCTTTTTATCACTTCATGAATGCCAAAGCTTAGTCCTGACATTCAAAACCGGATCCAGGAATTAAAACCTGGCACAAATAACACTCTGTGTGGCTCTCCCCGCTCCCCAGTAACTATAGTCCAACTGCTCCAACCAGACATGACATTTCAGCACGTTTGAGTTGTTCTTGCCATGAAGTCTTGCTCTCTGACAGGCCTCCTAATGACCACTTTACTATAGTGGTGTGGTTGCCACTTAAGAGGGAATTGTGTAAATTTAATGCATAATTGGAGTGAACCAGGTAGTTGTGACTTGTGACACTCTTTTAAAAAAAAATTGGGGGGGGGATTCAATTGGTGTGACTGAAATTCTCACAACCGCGTGAGGAGCTAATTCACACAAACAATGTTCTACATGGAACCATCTCCTCGGATGCAGCTCCTTTTTGAAATGAACCGGGCCTAACAGCCGCCTCAGACCTCAAGGCCTCCATGAGGGATTTACTAACAAGAACAAAAGTCACGTTAGCTTGTTCTCAACATGGAAGCTATAATGTTTGAAATGTGTTTTACTCTTGGTTTCACCTAGTCACATGGAAACGCTCTGTGCCTGCGTTAGGCACCTCATGGAATGGGTGCCTTCGAAAAACAATCACCTGTGACCTCCATGTGAGGTGATTAGATTCTGGCCAACAACAGTAATATCATTAGGAAGCAAATAGGAAGGAGGAAACTCCTCCCCTTTATAGGCCTTTCAATTGGAGAGAAGGACTCTTCAATGCTTCACTTGATTGTCAGTCAGACCAGAAGCTTTCCTCATTGGCCTGAATGCAAAAGGGATGGAAGAGGAGAATTCTTTTACACCAAGCCAACCTGCATATTTTGCCCCGAGATGACAGGTTTAAAAATGTCATTAACTTGCAAAATTATCTGTTGAAACCACGTGCATTTATGCATATAGATCCACACCAACCCCAGTCAACAGTGTGAAATGTGAAGAATGTAAATTAGGGAAGGGAAAGAAGAATGCGTACTTCATGATTATTTTGTCCTGTTTGGTTCTTATTCTCCACTTCTCCTGCACCGAATGATTGAATAAAACATATTTTTCACACAGTTTGTGTAAAAAAATAATTCCTTGGCATTACTAGTGAACTGTTGGGTTTTCATTCTGCTTCCGAGTGCTTGCTGGGAAGAATAAGGGAACGTACTTTTGCCTTATCAGTCTTTTGAAGATCTGCTGACAGATCTTAAATAGCTGCTCTCATCCCGCTGCCGCCCCCCCCCCCCCGACCCCAGTGTATAGAACTATAATATTTGGTTTAGTGGTTAGAGCATTGGACTAGGACTGGGAGGCCAGAATTCGAAATCCTGCTCAGTCATGAAACTCGTTGGATGACCTTGCACCAGTCACAGTCTCTCAGCCAGACCTACACCACAGGGTTGCTGTGAGGATAGAATGAGGAGGGAGAGAACCTTGAGCTCCTTGCAGGAACTATGGGGTAGAAAGGCAACAAATAAAGAAAAATGTTATTTGTACAATCAGGATTGGTTCATGCATGCATGCATGTATTTAACTTATGGTGTTCACACAACCCTCCCCATGTGGCAAAACACTGGTGGAGGGGGGCTGCACTGGTGCCTCACTGCTGGGTTGCCCCTCTACTGCCTACACATTCAAACAGTGTGGGAAACGGCTCTCTCCAGATACTGGTGTGTGCAGGTAAAACTCCTCCACCCAGAGTTGGACTCTGGCCCAATCGTGGCCCCTCATTGCTTGCAGCTCCACCCACATATACCAGTATCCAGGGGAGAGCCCTTTTACACACATTGCAAACATGCAAAGGTGTGGGGAGGTGGGGCAAGAGGAATTCTGCCAAGTGGGGCTGGCCTCTCTCACTGAGTGAAGTGGTACATGTTGTTCATGTTCCCTTTTATCAGGCAGCTGAAAAAGCTAATGGTATAGACTGAACTGCATTGGGTTGTCCCCAACATAGGGGTTATCCACACTTACCTTTTCTCTGCTCTTTTCAGGCATCTTGGGAGCCAACTCCTAGGGGCTGAGGTCCCTTGCCTGGCCTCCAAATAAAATATTTGAGGGGGTGCCCCCCAAGTTGATGGGCATTGTCATTTAAATGGTGTGTATGTGCCACATTTTGTGATTATGCAGGGTGGGGTTGAACTTCCCTGCCCCCCAATATTTTATTCAAGTTGGCACCCTTGTCAGGCATGGTCCACCGAAGCAAGAAAGCTTGGGGAGGTGGGGGGGGGGAGTGCAGAAATCTTCCTGGAAACAGCAGTGGAAAAGTTAAGTGTGGAGAAGCCCTCAGAGCAGACCTACGGCTACCAATGCCCTTTTAGTCTGTGGAAGGTGTGGTCGCAGTGCTTTATCTTTGATGGCTCACTCTTCACACATGCAATACCTCACTTGGGGCAGCTGTCATCGAGTGATAGTGCAAAGGCCTCAGCTGACCCGAGACAAAGCTGAGGCAAGAGGAGGCCGCCCTGCCTCTTCCAAAGCTTGGTTACCTCAATGTCACTTGCCTCACACACACTTGGAAAACTGCAGCATAAGCACAATTCTCCATAGGCTAAAGCGGTTTGCTTCCCTGACATTCACCTCTACAGTAGGTAGGCGGGCTGGGGTGTAAGTGTAAGTACCTGTGGTACTCTCTGGGCGTTTTGCTCAGCTCCCAACACCCCGGAGCTGGGAGAGGCGGGAGCTGGAGCCCAACACCACCTGAGGGCAAGTTCCCCATCCCGGATCTTGAGCAAGCGGCCAGCTCCTCCCCATTTAAATCAACCTGCAAAGGTCACACAGATCACTGCCCGCTTAAGAAACAAGAGCCCGAAACTCAAATCCCCGCAAGCTGTCTAATTAAACGCGCCCATAAAATTCTGCCGTGCGTGCCATCCTAACAACCCACGGTGTCCTTAGGAGCTGGAAAACAGCGGCAGCAGCAGCAAGCGGGGGAACAGGACTTATTCCGGGGTGGCGATTCCCATATCTACACGAGCACCAGGCACCGATCGAGTTAAAACAGCCGCTGCTGCGAGCCCGCTCCCTCCTGGCTTTTGCAACTTTGCTTACTAACAACTATTTATTGTCAGGGGTGATCTGCAGAGCATTAAGCCCACAAACAGAAGCTCGCGCGCAATCCCCCCTCCCCTTTCTCAAAACAAAGAGAGAGAGGGAGGGAGGGGGGAATATGCAACCAGCAAAGAAAAAACAGCTGAGGCGGGAGAGCAACTAGGCACCCGCAGCAAGCTCCGCCCCCCAAAACTTCTCCCTCTGCCAATCAGCGCCGGGCGAGAGCAGGGAAAGTTACTGACCCAGCTTTCCCAGCCTGGATCTCTCTCCCCCCCCCCCGGTGGCCCCTAGTCGAACGCCCCGGCTCATTTGCATGCCCCAATAGGGTGGCCGCATGCAAACGAGCCGGGAGACGGTTGGCTGGGGGTTGGCAGGATAACTCCGGCCCGGGGAGCCCTTTGTCCCTCAGAGTGGCAGCGCCGTGTGGGGAGAGGGAGGAGCGGGGAAGTGCGCGAAGGGATCGGCCTGAGCAGCGGGGCTGCAAGTGCCCGGGTGGGCGAGGAAGGCGAAAGGCAGGAGCGAAGCAGCACCGCCGCCGCCCCGAAGGATTTGACTTACTGGAGGGACACTTACCCGGAGGAGCCGAGAAGCAAGGCAGAGGGCGCAGGGCGAGGAGGAGGATTGAAGGCTGCCTCTCCCGTTCCCCCCGTTGGATTGGTTTCTTTGCAGGGATCTGCAGCTGCAATATGACTCTGGAAGAGCTCGCTGGGGAGCACCAGACTTTCGGAAGGTACGCGATGGCAGCAGCTGCAGCTCGGCTTTGCGGTGCGTGGCGGCGTGGAGGTTGGAGGGACAGGAGTTTGCCTGCTGCAGATTTCGCTGAGCTCTCCGGATCGAGGCAGCACAGGGTCGCCCAGCTCGCCGCCGCGACCGCCAGTCGCCTCACAGCTGGGACCGGGGGCGGGGAGGGAGACAAAAATGCTCTGGTGCAAAAAAATAAAATTGCCTGGAGGGGATCTGCGGAAGAAAGTAGATCCGCGCGTAAGGAAGAAAACCGGGAGTCGATTGCAGAGTGTGCGTGTGTCAGAGAGAGAGAGGCGTGGCGGGTTGTAGCTTTTCCCCTTCTTTTCTTTTTCCTGACAGGATAAGCAAGCGCACCTTTAACTCCAAATAACCTGCGCTTGGAAGCGATTTTCCTGTGGGAGCACTTGGCTCCCGCTTATTTCTGAACAGATCTCATTCAGGGGAGTTTCCAGCTCAGCTTCCCCTCAGTTTTGCAGGGCATGAGGGCGCCTGGAGGGAATGTGGGCTGGGGGGGGCGCTACTTAAGGCAAGGTGATCTATTCCCCCCCCTTGGATTTGTTTGGTGTGTTTTATTTAAACAAAAACGCTAATTAGAGCCTCTCGCTGTTTCCACACCCCCCTTTTTATTTTTTCTTCGGATGCCATCAGCATGGAGAAGGTAGGGGATGCCCTGGAGGAAGTCCTGAGCAAAGCCCTGACTCAGAGAAGCATCACCATCGGAGTGTATGAGGCTGCCAAGCTGCTCAACGTGTAAGTGAGAAACTGGCTTGCTGGTGCCCTTTTGTATTGATGAGTAACAAGAAACAGGTCCTCCCACCTCTCTTAGGGCAGCTGTGCCTGAGGACTTTTCTGAGGAAACACTAGATCAGTTAAGAGGCAAACTTGCAGTGTGCAGATAGGAAAACTTCCGGGCAGCTGTGTGGACATTGAATACTTGATCATGCATAACTGCCCCTACTTAGGCGCAGAGTTTCGTCTGTGGGGCAGATTTCAGAAAAAAACCTCTCCCCCTTTTACCCACAATGCCAGAGTTCCAAGCACCCAGTTGACAGTTGACACAATGGGAACTGCTGAACAGCGGTTTTGAAAATGTGCCCGTCCCCTTTAGTTTGGTGCTGAAATGTAATCGGGTCCCCCCCCCTTTGTGTGTGTGGGTGGGGGAGAAAGTGCAACAAAAACCCTCCCCCTTGCTCCACAGACCTTAGTTGTAGATACATAGCCCTTGAAAATTCAGCTCTTAAAATCCAGGGTGTGAAAGGTCAACCACATTGGGTGATAGCCAATGAATTTTGACTTGAAATAGATATAATAATCATGTTCATTGATTTCAGTGGTGAGTGAAATTTAGCTGAGTACAGTTCATAGAAAATAACATAATAGGACCCCCCCCCCCTGTATAGTATTTAGACAGTCGCGTTACCATGTGTTCATACGCCCTGTGACTTTGGTTCCTGTTTTGTCTCCCTTATGTCGTTGAAAAATGCATCATTGTTTGTTGGGGCTGTGACTAACTTAGTTGGCATCGTTTTATCCCTCCAGGGATCCAGATAATGTGGTGCTTTGTCTGCTGGCAGCCGATGAGGAAGACAACCAGGATGTTGCGCTACAAATTCACTTCACCCTGATCCAAGCTTTCTGTTGTGAGAATGACATTAACATACTCCGAGTGAGCAACCCAAGCCGGCTAGCGGAGCTGCTGCTCTTGGGGTCGAGTGGAGGAGGCGAGCAGCCTGCAGACCTGCACTGTGTGCTTGTGACAGTAAGTGCTGTGTTTCATTAACATGTTGGGCATAGAGGGCAGCCAGCATGACCTCACTGTTGCTTCAGAGTCTCCTTCTGGACTGTACAGCATTTCTTTGAAAGAAGCTGAATTGCAAATTGTAAAAATCTGTCTAAATACTCTAATCTCACTCTGGCTTAAAACAAAAACTGTAGTGGTTTCTTCAGTGTCCTTGCACTGGTGCACCTCTGCCTCTGTGGTTTGAAGGAAAGATCAGCATGACCTCCTTCACTAACCTTTTCCCCTGCACAAATCATACCACGCTTCCTACTTTGCTCATAGGGATTTTCGAGGCAAAGACATGTTCAAGCATGTTTCATCCTGCTGTTGGCAGGAGAAAACAACCCCATGAGTCACTTTCTACAGTAACTCCCTGTCTATATTTGTCTTTCCTTATTACTAATTGGCTCAGAGGTCATTATTAGATAACTCAGCTGAACTGTGATGAAAATACTCCGTCACTGTTACTCAATTCACCCAATTGAATGGGAATTGTGGACTTGTTAACCATAGCACATGAACATTGGTTTGTTTTTGAAAAATGATGTTTCTTTTACTGGTTTTAAAGAAATAATTAATTCCAAAATACCCTGTTGAATGTGCTACAAACTCAAAATTTACGCAGATCATTTATATTCGGTCTCTTTTACTGTTAGCAGTATCATTTAATTTTATTTCATGCTGACAATGATCCTTTTCCCTTTTCTCCCCCTTTCAGAATCCACATGCCTCTCAATGGAAGGATCCAGCCTTAAGTCAGCTGATTTGCTTTTGCCGGGAAAGCCGCTACATGGACCAGTGGGTTCCAGTGATTAACCTTCCCGAACGATGACAGCATATGGATGAAGCTGAATTGAACAGAAAAATTGCACTGAAGTTTCAAAATACTTTAGTAGCTTGCTCAGGAAGCAATTTCCCAGCCTGACACAAGGATTACAGTAACTGATGTCAAGTTGAGGTTGAACTACATGTTGTGAGAAAAGGAGAGACATTTGACTTTGCTGTTGGAAGATGATGGACCTGAAGCAGAGCTATGTTGGGGGAGCAATAGGAAGTCCTTGTGGAGGAAGTCTCGAGTTCTGCAAGAAGGTTGCAAAAACAGTGTGCCGATTTCCTTTCAGAACACACCAAATGTGCTTTGTTGGAGTTGTAGAAGAGCAACCTTTAGTTTCCGTTTTTAAATACCTTTCACTTGTAAGAGCTAAAAGGGTTAATTATTCTTAAATCTTTTGTTCCAACATGCTTGATTTCTTAAGTTTTTATTCTAAGAAATATTAACTTATTTTATGATACCGATGAAAGATTTATTTATGCTTGGGATTTTCAAGAGCAATCCTGCTTGCACCCCTTGTATTAAAAATGTTTGAACTGCTATATTTTAATAAATTGTTTGAAACTGGACTGTGTTGGCTGAAATAAAATTTTCAAAGCTATGGCTAATCAGTGTTTTTGCTTTTGTAAGAGAGCAGAAGAAGTTGGTTTTGGCAAAGCAGTTCTTGGAAAGCTGATAACTGCAAATGCCAGGATCATGCTGATCTAGGACCATGCCTCTAGGACATTGCACACAGAGCGCAGGGTGTACTTGGCCGGAAAGGTCCTAGATGTTCATTATCATGAACTGGATGGCCACTCCTACACAAAAGATGAACAATTCACAAACAAAATGAAAGAATTTGTGTGGACATTGGGGGAAGAAGTTGCCACTACCCGTACCCCAGGAAGAAGCTAAATGGTGCCTCTTGACACTCTTCAACTGTATATAGTCAGAGCAAATGGATTATTTTAAGGAAGTGTATTTTCCCAGATAACACTTTACACAGCGTATCTGGAAAAAATAAAAATGCGGCATCGCTGGAATGCTGGGGAAACGTACGTTGTGTGCAATAAAGGCATATTTCTGATTAAAGGACCTAAACATCTATGAAGGGGCAATTATTACCGTATTTTTCATCCTATAGGACACACTTTTTCCCCTCCAAAAATGAAGGGGAAATGTGTGTGCATCCTATGGGGCGAATGCAGGCTCTCGCTGAAGCTTGGAGAGCGAGAGGGGTCGGTGTGCACCGACCCCTCTTGCTCTCCAGGCTTCAGGAAGACATCCGCAGCCTAGGCAGCCCTGCGGGAGTTCCCGCAGGGCTGTCTAGGCTGCGGATAGCAGCCTGCCGCCCGGCGCGAAAGGGCCCTGAAGCAGAGCGCCCCTCGCACCAGGCAGACATCCGCAGCGTGGGGAGCCCTGCAGGAGTTCAAAATTGAGTGGAATCTAGGGAATGGCATGCACCAAACTCAGTAAGCTACATCGCATAACTTTTTCATAGAGATAGGCCAGTTGAAAACCATCCCAATAGCTACATACATTATGATTTCATTTTCACAGGTTGTTAGGAAAGACCCATTGAGCTGCTTGTATTATGCACAAGAGATATGTTTTGAAGAGGGCACTGCCTAAGTATATACACATGAGAAGCAAAAGAAAGGCAAACACTTTTGCAGAAGCTTTTGAAAGTAAATGGAAATATTCTGGAAAAAGGGTTGTAAACAAAGAGAGGTCAGGGCACATTGTGAAGGTCAGTGAGCAGGAAATCAAATTTACAATTTTCTGGGCATGAGCACTCATCGGAGATTTTAAAGGCTAAACCATTACATTTATAAAAGCTGCAGATGCTCTTTGTATTCAATACAGATACAGCCCAATGCATTTTCATGTATGAGGTAGAAACTCTCTTAAGGCACCCCATAATCCAGTATCTGCTGCAGACTACCTACATCCTGTGTAATGGTACAGCTGCCCCTGTAGCAGATGCCTTATGGTGCTCTCATACATTGCAGTATATACTCCAGAGAACATGTCCGGATCTTAGCTTTTTCCTAGGCTGTGGCAACTACATTTAAAGGGCAACTTGTAATCCTGCAGATGTTGGGACTACCATTTCTCATCAGTCTCAGCCAGCGCGGCTGTGGGTCAGTATGATGGGAGTGGCAGCCTAGTAACCGTTGCTCTTGTTATTTAATACTCACATTATTATTTTTTGCACCCCAGTGGCTCAAAGTGACTTACACAATAAAAATAGAAATAACAAAGACATTAAAATAAGGTATAAATGAACAAAAATGAAAACACTCATCCCAAAATATACTTAATAGAACGTGAGATACCCGCCCCACTTAAAAGATGGGCACCCTCCCCAAAAACCTGGGTAAAGAAGGTTTTGCCTTGTGCCTAAGGACAGATATGGATGGTGCTAGGTGTGCTTCCCTGGGGAGAGCGTCCCACAAGCAAGGGGCCACCACTTAAAAGGCCTGCTCCCATGTCGCCACTCTCAGCACTTCCCTTGGATAGAGTACACAACAGCGTGTCTGGGTTGGTTCATGTGGAGAGAGGCAGTCCTTGAGGTATTGAGACTCCTGGCCTGTGGAAGGTGTCATAGGTCAAAACCAGGACTTTGGATTGAGCCTGGAAACTAATTAGCATCCAGTGCAAGTTGAGGCAGGAGACAGTCTTGCCCCAGTCAGCAATCTGGTTGCTGAGTTCTGCATCAGCTGCAGTTTCCAAGCTGTTTTCGAAGGCAGCCCCTTGGACAATGCATTGCAGTAATACAACTTAGCGCAGACAACTGAAGCTAGGCTGTTTCTGTCCCATCTGGAGGGCACACAGGTTCCCCACCCTGTGCAAATGGGACATGCGGAAGCAGCCTAATTGTGCAAATCTTTCCTTGGGCAACGTGTTTCATAAAGGAGTATCTCACACAAGTGTCCCATACAATGATACAATAGAGCTGATTATCATGCCACTCTTGCACAGGTTCAGATGCTGCACTGAACAAGGAAGTTATGCTGCACAAAGGCCAAGGATGCAAGGGATGTTGTTGTGAAGCTGGTCAGTACTCGATGCCCACACAGAGCAAAGAAAGCATTAGTGATATGTCAAAAATAATGTTATTGGGAGCTAGAAAACGGGGATAAAAAAAGCATACATCACTCATCAGCTTACCCTAAGCTATTGAGCCTTGAAGGAAAGAAGCACAAACTGCAGCACAAAGAACAACAAAAAATTAGCAGTGAAAGAAAGCATGCAATTATTTGAAACATGACACTGTCCCTTGAAACCTTGAATTGCTGCTTTGCATGCAGTTTTAAGTATCAGTTTGACACTGAAATATATACAATTAAGGCATACTGGGCTTCCAAAAATATTTTCCCACTGTATTTTAATCTTAAAAATTTAGAGGCAGAAATGCTGCTCATTAAAATAATTATGTGAAACTTAATTTATTTATTTTTAAAGCTGGTAGTAAGTAAGAGAGCCATCATTCAAGGATTGCTGGTATGGAATGCTGCATGCCTGAATGAAAGGAATGGAATGGAGACTGCTCAGCAGCATATGCCAGATGGATGGAACCAGATGGCCGAGAATCCTGCACGCAGTTAAAGAACTATGACTAACTGCTGATGAAACTGAAGCTAAAGTATGTGTGTAGCTGCAAAAACTTGAAAACTAGTTTGCTAAGTCATCACTTGAAACTGCCGAAACGAAAACCTGAAAGGTATCAACTCCGACCATCTTATCCTCTATGCACACACAACTGGAGCTCTGTACACATTAGGAATGCTGCAGGTGGAGAATGCCCTTGGATCTTTCTGCAGGCATGTCTAATTGTGCCACACAGTGTCACTTGAAACATGTTAAAGCAGCATGCACAAAACATACACAAGTGGTATACGGCATGCATTCTCTGGATGAAATTTACAAATATGCCTTAACCAGGGAGGCAAAAAAAAAGATAGCAAGGGCAAATGAACACCTTGCTTTTTCAGAAGACTGCAGCTCCGTCATTCATCCCAACTCTCCCCATGCACAGTGATGAGCAAGCAGATTATTCACAGAATTGCCTCCTACTGGCTTGAAAGCAGGGGTGTGTGCTAGCTTAACAAGCCTTTTTTACACAACAGGCTGCAGCAGGAGTCTTCACATGGAAATATATGCAATGTAAGAAGGGACCTCTATAGGCTGAAGACTGCCAAAATCCAGGTGAGCTCCCTTCGTGCACTGGTGAAAGCAATGGAATGTCTGCAACTTTGGCTAGCGGACAACATGTATTCCACTCCACCGATTACCACTGCTGTCCACGACCTATTGTTTCTTGCTGGACCAGAGGCAGGTACACCGAGCAGAACAGCAACCACGGGCAAACTCTCTAGGTTGAATGACAAACTATTTAATGCCCATATCAGCCTGCTCAACAGGTAGAGCTTCAATGTTGACACTAGGAGGCTACTGACAGGAGTAAGAAGTGGATCATTTAACCAGACATGGATTTGTTGCACTTTCTACCTGCTGGTCATTACTAACCCCGAAGGATTTTGTTTTCCCACAAACTAGGTGGACAACCAACACACACATAGATGGAAGGAAATTCCACATCCAGTTTCATGCAGACTGTGTGTGAAGCTTTCAGCAGCAGCAATCGCCAGTGGGGAAGCAAATGCTGCCTTGCGTGGGGGTGGTGTTTATCTTCTCAGGGCTCAGTGACTTTCTAGAGAGCTTGACAGGCAGCAGTGTGCCAGGTACATTGGGACCCAGCACAAGAAGACAGTGAATGGGAAAGCTGAACCTGTTGCTCCTTTGGCAAGCGGCTTTCTCAGGCACAGACGCCCTGCAGAAACAGCAAGGTGACAATCCCATTCCCCATGTGGTGCTGTCAGCACTCACTCCATCACTGATGCTGTTCAATAAAAACTGTCTGTGTCAGTTGCACTTCTGTTTTTCGGATGGTGAGCATCCCCCCCTCTCTTTCCACTTGTTAGTCACCATGTCTTCATGTTGAGCACACAGAATTGAAGGAGGCGCACTGAGTTTACTGCCACCAGGTGTAAATCTGGAACATTCATAAAGAATGACTATGCGGAGGCCCAAGCAACTCAAAGTCTCCCTGAATCAAGCAGTCCTGCTGCAAAACACGGAAGTGAAATCCAGGTATGTGCTGATGAATGCATGGGACATAATCACAAAATCTATTAACACGAGAGAGTGAGTTAAGTTGATGGGATGGAGATGGCTGGAGCAAAATGAGCCACCTTGAAGAATAGGTCAGTTACCTGAGTGAGGACACAATAACCTCATAGAGGCAACTGCTCCTTCCATTTTGCTCTAGGCCTTTTTATGTCACTCAGCCATTTCCCCCTCCTGTTCACTGCACTTTCAGGAACACAGATTGCAAATGTGGCTCTTTCTTCCAGGAGTCTGCATAAAGGGGCTGAACTTGGAAGGATGTGCTCTGAGGAACAGAAACCAGCTTCCCTTTTAGCCAGAAGGACTCTTTTGAGATTTGAATCTCATGGATTCAAAGCAAACGACAGGTCAAATTTGTAGAAGTCCAGTGGAACACGGGATTCTGAACTCACAACTCCACTGGCCTTATTTGGCCTTCATGCACAACACAGAAAGCCACACTCCCCAGCCCTCCCAACTGATAAGCTGCAGCACAATGCCACAACACAGTGTTACATCAGCAGTCTTAGAATACGATGCTACCTTCACAGGCAGGTCACCACCAGCATAACTGAAGTCAACTGAACTACAATGAAAAACAGAGAACCGTATGAAAAGAAGTGATGTTTAATTAAAGTGTTTCATATCCATGGTACTATATTAATTGTGAACAAGTATCTTAATTACAGGGTTGTTGTTTTTTTTAACCCCTCTAATAATGGCAACTGGAAGCCATCTTTTAAGAAAAGATCAGGTTGTATGCAGATGCACAAAGTATGCAATCTTATTAGAGAACGATTGCTTGTGAAAGGCAAAAAACCAAAACAAATTAGATCTAGTAAAATAATTTCACAAATCCTTTTCCACCCCCCCGCCCCAAAGGCAAATCATGGTATTATTCTTGTCAATCTAAGATAATACAAGCAATATTTTGTGAAAGCAATTCAAAGAAAAACCAGAGAAGAAGTGTGCCTGTAAGAAGTAAGCAGATTACAACAAAGAAGAAAACAAAGCGTTTACTGGAGTAATATTTTACTTCTGAGGCATTTCTAATCAAAGCATGAAGACGCAGTGTAGTGGTACAGTTGTTGAAAACTCTTGTTTAAGTATCATAGTCTTTAATTTCAAAACCTCACAGTGGTCTAGTAGTAATTATTTTGGTTGGTTCAGTTTTCCCTGTTGAATTCTAGTAGGTGCAATGATCTAAGCACCATTGTGGTCTATAGGAGCCTCATACAAACCCCACAGAAATAAATGGAAAATGAGAAGAGGGATTGCATATGACGGCAGTATTTTCTACGCTATGCATTATGATTATAACCATCACCGCAAAGTTTGCTTTACACACAAAAAAAGCAATGTATGCATGTTTTGACTCTTTAATATGCCATTATTGGAAGGCTGGAAAAATGTGACAATGTGTTTAGCAGTTATCTAAAATCTGACAGAAGTGTCCCGAAGCAGCTAGCTGTATTTTGGTGTTGTGTTTACAGCTGTTCTGTGACTCAAAACTATGAATCGTCCAAAACTTAAAAAGAAACCAATACTGGGGTGAAAGTTTTCAAACCATGCGTTTTAAAGAGAAAGTCAAAAGGCATTTCTGAATGCAAAGTTGGCACAATTTTTGCTTAATTAAAATTGTGTTCCCGCACCTTACAACACGACATTTTTAATACTCTCCTTCAGTTAGTAAAATACATTATGTATAACACAGTTCTAAAGCACTGCTGGTGAAAATATTGGTTTGGATCCAAAGCACCGTGAGCAGAAGTAAAATAGCTACTAGCTCTGTGCTGTAGGAGCTGGCAGGTCACAGAGTGTTCCAACAGATAAGTTCTAGAGCAGTTCTCATGCAATCACTAGTCCAAACAGAACCATCAGCTTTAGGTATGCCCTGCAATCCTATGTACTTACTCAGAAGTAAGTCCTATTATGATTACCGTATTTTTCACTCTATAGGATGCACCGGACCATAGGAGGGGGAGAACAGGAAAAAAAAAATTCTCCCCCTCTCTGCTCAGCGCCCCTTCAGCGAAGCGGCAGGAGAAACGGAGCCCCTTCCATTTCTCCTCCCGCTTCGCTGAAGGGGCGCTGCACAGAGAGGAAAAACTGTGCAGCACCTCTCCAGCAAAGCAAAGCCTGGAGAGCTCTCCAGGCTTCAGGCAGCTATCCGTAAGCCTTCGGAGCACAGCGGGAACTCCTGCCCCCGGAGCGCTGCCTTTGAAGCCTCCGCAGAGCAGCGGGGTGAAGGCACCCCGCTGCCCTGCAGAGACTTGGTGCAGCCATCCACAAGCTAGAACAGCGAGACGGAGCGTTGCGCAGCACTCCGTCTCTCTGTTCTGGCTTTGGGCTTAGCTGCGCAGCCTGAATTCGCTCTATAGGACGCACACACATTAATTTTTGGAGGGGTAAATTGCGTCCTATAGAGAGAAAAATACGGTAAGTGGTGCTTACTCCACAGTAAGTGTGTCTAGGATTGCAGCCTCACTGCACAATCCTAAACCTGTCTACTCAGAAGAAAGTCCCATTGAGTTCAGTGGGGCTTATTCTCAGGTAAGCAGGTACAGGATTGCAGCCATAATTTCACTTTTCTTGCTCAACTCTTTAGCATGAGGTATAAAATAGTGCCCACCTAGGAGCACAAAACACCTTCTGCCATGTGCGAAAGAGCACCTTTGGATCCAAGCTATTTTGTCCTGGTGCTGCAACTCATGAGCATGCCAAATAGTGAAAAGGGTTTTAAAATACTCTTAGATTATAATAGCATTGATATCAAGGATAAAACAATAAACCCAGAAAATGGGTCTGGCATCTAGGGATACGCACCTCTAGGCATACATAAGGAAAACTAGGGGGTGGGAGTGGAAATGAGAGATTAGAAAATAGGAAAGGCATTGGACAGTGGCAATGCAGCCTCCGTTGACTTCTTTTCCATCTTTCCTGCAAATCTTACTCTAACCAGCTTGATAATTTTCTGACAGAGAGAATGGTTGTCCAGCTGGAACCATGCCAGCTGCCTAGGTCAGCAAGTGCTGGCACTGGCTTTGACAACAGGTATGCAATACTTATGCAGCATTTAAGCTTTACATATTTGGGAACTGAATAATTTGAATATATTTTAAATGGGTTCTATCGGCACTGTGTCACGTTTGATTCTTTGATTTTAAGGTTTAAGGACATGGCTTATCTCAAGCAAAATGGAGTGTAAATGGAAGGCAGTGCACGGAACATAAATTTCTCGCCTGCAACAATGGAATGTGTCCAAATTTATTGTCCAGTAAAGCATACACAGCAGCAGTTGCTGGTGACAGTGTAGTAGTGTATGCAGTACTGGGGGGGGAAACAGTTTGTGGAATTAAAACACCTAAACTTAATATGCAAGCAATTAAAAATGATTGCAAATGATGACATAGCATCTTCATTTTAATATGAAAGTACCAAATTGATTAATGCATCGAAAACTATATTTTTGTTTTTTCTATTTTAACAACAACAACAACAACAATCCTCCATTAATTTAATGAGTTAAAAACTGCAACAGCTTGGCTTCTGGAGTAAGGAGAATAACATTCCTAGGATTAATTCCATTTTTTAGGGAGCTAGCATCATTTTAAGACACTGTGACAGGATTTTTTTTTCAGCTTTTGGTCCAGTATAAGACACAAACACTCTTAGGGAACAGTTACATAACAATTGTGCCCATGCACTTCTCCACATTTAGACTGCAACCCTATATGCACTTATCTGTAGCAAGGTCTACAGAAGGTATTTCTGAATAGACATGGAGTTGCTGCTAGAGGCTTACTTGGAATAAGTGCCAGACAAACACAATACTCACATTACATGGTAGTGGAGTCACAGCTTCAGTGCCTGTCACATCTCAGCACAGCCATACAAATCAGTATGTTTTAAAAATTGGTAAAAACCACAACTTATGGCTTCCCCCACTGATTTGTAGGTAGTGAACTAGTTCTATGAATGGGTATTAAGATGGCAAGACATCGCATCCTCATTTGACACATTTTTAAAGATCTTCGTATGTAGTAAAGTCATGACCCAGACCCATGCTTGTACTGGCGTGACTGATTCAATGCGAACAAGCCTACAGAAAATGCGAGACTGCCCATGTAATAATATGGATGTGTGAATCAGCCTTTAGAAAGACAGATCTGGGTATCTCACAAATCAAAAGCTGCCCTATATTTTGAAATAAACCATCAGAGAAAGGAATGTCGCTATTTCAAAATGTGTAATCGGGAGTATTTGTTTCGTAGGACCTGTTATCCTGGTTCTTGATGAAGTAGCCATAAACTACGTTTCGGGTAGCAAGTGAAATGGCCGCAATGGGTAGCACAAATACAGATTATTTGCAGTCAAATTAATTAATATTATCAACAAACATACCTTCCTTTTGAGAGGGCAGACTGAAGTATATGGCAAGCAAAATCACGTGTGAAAGTTTATAGAGAAGTACTAAAAGAAACGAAGGTCAAATCTGCCTTTAGACAGAAATCTGCAAGACCTTGCTCCTGCAATTTCAAGTTAATATATTGCAGAGCATTATGGAGTGGAATAGGCACCTTGCTTTGCTGGCTCTGCAGCCAGCTTCTCAGGATTCAGTCACAGTGAAGTCAGGTCTTTTGGGGTCCTTCCCCCCCCCCCCATCTGCCACGAACCAGCTATTACTCCTGTTAGTTTAAAGCGAGAATTCTAGTTCTTTGCAACTAGGGAGGTTTTTCTTTAGTTTGGCTAAAGATGGAAACCTTTGGGCCTTGCTGTAAAAACAACGCTGAGTGGCTTTGCTTTCTGTGCTACTTGAGCACTGCTAAGGTTGTATCTAGCCATGCATCTCAAGTCTCCTTGCACATGGAACAACCCTGAACCCCAAATGTTTAACACATTCTGCAAATATACAGCTATGGCAGACCACAAAGTTAAAAACATGAAAGGACTGGCAAAGCACAGAATACTGATACATACCTGGGCTTAGAAGTCGATATTGATTCATTCCACTCAGTATTCCATCAACACATGAAGGCTACACAAACATTTTAATACCATTTACATTCATCAGAGATTTAGTACTGTGAATTGCTGCAACCCTTCAAGCATTTCCTCAGCACAACCACCAGTGTTTTCCATAGGCCTTGTGCAGAAGCAATAGCACCACGGATTGCACCCAGAGTCTCCCACTCCTCTGTAGATATTATTTGGCATTTGATAGACGTGGATTTAGCAATGAGAGAGAGAAAATAGCCTGGATGCTTACCGAAAAATTAACACAACAGGGAAGTGCGTAGGAAAGTTAGGCAGCAGATTCCCCCTTAAAGCACAACGAAAAAGGAGAAACTTATCTAGACTCCATTTTCAGAATCCATGTGTGACAGTCTAAATTTCAGAGGAAATGCAAGAAGGGAGAAGAACCAAAGGCTATAAATTTCAAAATCATTTTGAGAACAAGAATTTATACTAAGTTTACAAGTCCTTAAGACATTGTGAAAAAGATTAAGACATACTTGATGGTAAAAGGCATGAACTGCAGGAGTTATTGATAAATGCAGCAATAAACTTTGAAGGGCGTACTTAAAGAATGCACTTGGTAATGCGTGTATATATCTAAACAAACATACGCACGGACCATAGATACAGACACCAATTACATATACAAGGCTATACGCTGGTATAAAATCAAAATGTTAAAAGTAAGCTTGATTAGGACTCTACGCTGGTCTGCCTCACTAGTCGGAAAATGAAGTTCAGGCAACTTTGGTCTTGATTGTTCAACCTCACACCTGGAACTGTGAACAGTCATTGCACTTTTAAGTAAAACCCAACCCAACCCAACCCTCTCTTTATAACCCCCAAAGCCAACATAATCCAATTCCCAACTATGCTCTTAGAACCATTCCATTGACAAGAAGTAACTTTATAAACCTTGCATCCCCATTTAGAATGCGATAAAGAAAAGAGACCTTTTTAGAAAACTTAAAAGTTCATTTTAACACAAAATGTAAATGAGTTGCTGTTTTATGCGGTTGATACCAGGTAACCTTCGGGTTACTTCTCTAAGGATCTGCTTGGTTGCAGGGGAGGGTTTGAAGGCATTTTGCTGCTTAGCCTATAGGATAGTGCAGGTCTTTTTATCCTTGAAGGGGTTTTCCGAAGCAGGTATTCCCATTAGTAAAGGATCCTTCCTGGCATGCTCCTCACAGTAGCACATTAGATCTGCCGATGCCTTCGACACCTGAGGAATGTGTGAGAAGGGACACAGTAAATATGGAGCAGGTTGCCAACAACAGCCAACGAGCAAATGAGATTTCGAAGTGATATAGTTTGTGTGGAAAAAAATTCCCGAGGCAGAAAAAAGTTCATGTTGATTGAGCCTTACATGGATTTAGAATAATACTGCATGCCTTTGTAAAATAATTAAAAGCAGCAGAAACCAGCAAATAAAACAAGATGTGAAAGAATAAATTGATGGTCAGATGTTTTGCATATTCCCCACTGTATTGCTGGAAAGTATGTGCACTGACTGGGCGATTAAGCAAAATCTCTTCCTTGTGTTCTTAATTGGTGTACATTTCTTCTCAATATGTACATCAATTTTCACACAGTGACATTCTTTTTTAAGTACAATTCTCCACTAAATTCACACTGATGGCACACATGCTGTACATATGTGAACACAATCCCAATATATATGAAGAGAAAGATATCGCTTCTCTCTGGGACTGCCTAGACTAAAGGAACGTGTTCTTAACAGTAGATGGTGATGCGATGATCCTGGTCCGACTGCACTGGCTACTAATTAAGTTTCCGGGCCCACTTCAAAGTGCTGGTTTTGACCTGTAAAGCCTTAAATGGCTCAGGACTGCAATACCTCAAGGATCGCCTCTTTCCATATGAACCTACCTGGACCCTGAGATGATCTTCTGAGGCCCTCTTTTGTGTGCCACCTCCTCAAGAGGTTCAGAGGGTGGCAAGACGAGAACGGGCCTTCTCTGCAGTGGCTCCCCGTCTGTGGAATGCTCTCCCCAGGGAAGTTCACCTAGTACCTTCATTATACACCTTTAGGTGCCAGGCAAAAACGTTCCTTTTTAACTTGGCCTTTGGTTGATCTTATTGACATCCAACACCCTTTTAGAAATGTGTTTTTTGTGGGTGAGGTGGGGCTATTGGGTTGTTGTTTTGATTTTTATTAGGTTTTTGTGGTTTTATATCTTGATTTTATTCTGTGAACCGCCCTGAGACCCCCGGGTGTAGGGCAGTATATAAATTCAATTATTGTTGTTAATAATAATAATAATAATAATAATAATAATAATAATAAGCTCTGGAAAAGCGGGGGAAAGGAGGATTGTTTGCTTTATAAAGCAGATTTAAATAAACTAAAAGGTACTGCTTTAAACAATGGTCACTGAGTATGAATAAGTTCTTCTTACCTTTATTCTTTCTATAGAAGCTTCTATTCTCAACTGCTGAACAGTTCTTCTGGCCTGAGCTATGTTGTTTGTTGTGCCGGATGTTTTGCTAGACATTTTCACCGAGCTCTTTCAAGCACTGTAAAAAAAAGCCAATTGGTTATTTTTCTACAAATCAACAATGGTTTCTGATTAACACTGGCGATGGTTGTTCAGAAAATCCATCTGTTCAAATGGTCTTTGATCTGTGGTTGCTACTAAGCTGGAAAGAAAAAATGATTTCACAGTACAGTAATAAAGCAGCAAAAACTATTGGGAATGTTGGGTTTATAAACATAATTTTTCAGTTTAATAGCTATTCCAGTTCATAAACACAGACAATTTCATTTTCAAATGTGTTACAAAGGGAAACTACCAAGGGAATTTGACTTCTGTTTAAGACCTACCTGTTTCACTAACTTACAAAAATAAGAAGAGACAACATGTCATCATTATCATCAATAGCAATAGTTCTACAACATGAATGTACAAAGTGTTTTATTCTTCAGTTGCTCCCCTGTGAAATTAGGGTTGTGATCCCCATGATCTCATCTGCCCACATCTGCTTGTGCCAGTATCAATTAATAGGAATGGAACAATGTCATGTTTAAAAAAAAAGTTTACAGTCGTACCTTGGTTGCCGAACGCCTTGGAACTCATACGTTTTGGCTCCTGAATGATCAAAAACCAGAAGTGAATGTTCCAGTTTTTGAACGATTTTTGGAAGCCGAAGGTCCAGCGTGGCTTCTGCGGCTTCTGATTGGCTGCAGGAGCTTCCTGCAGCCAATTAGAAGCCACACTTTGGTTTTGGAAGTCCAAAGGACTTCTGGAGCGGATTCCGTTCAACTTCCAAGGTACGACCTTTCCTCCAAGGAGCTCCAAGTGGCATACACACTTCTCCCCTTCTCCATTTTCCCTCTCACAACAACACTATGAGGTAGGTTAAGCTGAGAGACTGTGACTGGCCCAAGGTCACCCAGTGAGCGTTAAGGCTGAGTGGAAATTTGAACCCAGGTCTCCAAAGCTGTAGTCCAGCACTCCCCTCCCCACTTCTCATCAGGGAGCAGGGGATGTGCTATGTGGAGTGAGTTCCTGCATCTCTGCTTGCTCACGGGCACAATCCAGGTACCACAATCAATCAAGCTCTCCAAACAAATGGTAGCATTAAAGTCCCAGGTACATTTCTATATACAGTGAATTTCTCCCCTTTTCCTCCCCTTCACAATCCAAAGCAGAAATACTACTTCCTTTCCTTTTTAAGTTTGGGGTGAATGTGGCAAATCACGCTAAGAGCTCTTTATTAACATTTGCTCCAATGCACAAGTTTGTTTCTACTTATCTTTTCAATATTCAAGTTCTAATAGACCCCATTTAAATCCGTGTTCCTTCAGAAAATGATGTTGCTAAAACTGATTCAAAGTAATGCTCATCAGTGTTTATTCCAGGGATGGGAAAGCTGTGTGGCCCTCTAGATGTTGGACTCTTACTTTTTGTCAACCCCTGATAGGGTGGCCAATGGTCATGGGAGTTGTATTTCCAACATCACCTGGAGGTTCCACCACTAATTGCTATCCCTAGGTTATTTTCTGGTCCCATGCTGCAAAGGACCTTTTCAGAACTCAAATATTTCAAAGGCATTTTTCAAAATACCATGTAATTTCTTCTAAATTCTAAGCTCTAAATACATCTACCGAAGGTGTCTGTGTTGGAAATCTGCAGTGATGTGAGAATATAAGTGATTCAAAAGCAGAAGAAAGATACTATGGTGTTTTTTGTTTTGTTTTTTAAATCAAATCCCTTTTCTTTAGCCAATCCAAACAGTATTGTTCCTCACTTTTGGACTTGACTGCATAGCCGAGAACAAGAGTTCAAAGAAGCAACTGAGTCACAGGGTTTTAACAATCCTACGACTGGCTACCTTCCAATGAATCGTCAAGACTTTGATCATCGTGTTTAGCCAAAGCCTGACCACAGTAGCACATGACAGCGTCTGCAATGGCATATGAGTGGCTAAAATGCAATTCCTGAACAGCTTTCAAGGTTATATCTGAAATGATGCCAAATACTAAAATGTTTACTGATAGTTACGTGCGTAGATGCTCTGTTACAGCCAAACTCTATGAAGTAATAAAACAAGATTCTTGCATCTTGTGTAAGCAAACAGAAAAAAACACAGAAAAACAATAACAATACCAAGTCTGGCTCTGACTAGAAAAGACAAAAAATCCCAACTCCTAAAACCAAACTGCAGCACAAAGACATTATCAGTCTGAGATCAGGCTGGTACTTTCACCCTTTTGCAGTTTACAGTAAGGTGTAAATCACTTAAAGCTTTGAAAATATTTTTCCATCACTATATTCACAATAGTGCATTCTGTTACAGCTCCCCCTCCCCCAGTAATACTAGCACTTTGTATGTTGTAAACCTACTGAATTACAGAGCTGCCTTCAAAAGCCATAGCCTTATTGAGATGTCCAACTCAGACAAGGGGGAGATTCTTAATGGGCATCCAAGATTAGTAACGGATTGGATGTGGGCTAACAAACTGAAGTTTTGTCCAAGCGGCAGAAGATCAGCTAATCCAGCAATAAGGTTTTGGCCCTCTAAAAACCATGTTGACTTTTAATTAGACAGTAAACGGGTGGCATTGTGGTCTAAACCACAGAGCCTAGGGCTTGCCGATCAGAAGGTCGGCGGTTTGAATCCCTGTGATGCGGTGAGCTCCCGTTGCTCGGTCCCTGCTCCTGCCAACCTAGCAGTTCAAAAGCACGCCAAAGTGCAAGTAGATAAGTAGGTACCGCTCTGGCGGGAAGGTAAACGGCGTTTCCGTGTGCTGCTCTGGTTCGCCAGAAGCGGCTTAGTCATGCTGGCCACATGACCCGGAAGCTGTACGCCGGCTCCCTCGGCCAATAAAGCGAGATGAGTGCCGCAACCCCAGAGTCGTCCGCGACTAGACCTAACGGTCAGGGGTCCCATTACCTTTACCATCACCCAGCCCCTTTTTCTGTCTTGCTTGTTTTTAGTTGTTGTTTCGTTACTTATTAGATGCATTTACCCCTTTTGATCATTATGAGACACTGGCACTCTAATAGCCACCTACACTGGCACAGCTAGTTTTTCTTGTGAACACATGCCAATTCTGTGCATATGACACCTATAGAAAAAGAGCAGGGGCTCCATAACAAAACATGTACACAAGTACACAGCCAGTATAATCCATGAGAAATAGTGTCCAGAAGGGAGGGAGGACTGTAATCCAAAGTCCTGCAGTAAGAACATGTATTAACGGGATCAGCTGCAGTGTAGGTGGCTATTAGAGTATCAGATCTCAGCAACGGCTTGTGCCAGACTGCACGAATGTGTCATCGTCCAAGCTTCCTGGCAGCAAATTCCGTTCCTACCCCTTCCTAGCAAAGTAATCTCTCTGTGGGTTGGAGGTGAGAGGGAATGCAGCATAGGACATGCTGTTATTTATAAGGGAAAGGAGGGCCACTTTCAATTTGTCTTTTTGTTTTTGTTAGGGAATCTCATCTGATGAACTTGGTTCACTTTAGAAAGCCAGAGAAGAGAGCTCACTACTACAAAGAAACACCCCAACCTTAATGGTGACATACACGAGGGTCACTAATTGTGCAGTGCAATAGCTTTTGCGTAGCTTGCATGCCCGACCAATGCCACAAGTTGTGATGGCACTCGCCACACCCGAAGTTTCAGCTCCGACTGAGTCACTGGCTGCCTCCATAATCCTGAACAGCAAAGGATAGGCATGTTAGGTTAAAGGTCTTCTGATAAAAACTCATTCCATAAAAAATGTGGGGAACTGGAACAAAAAGCCTTGTGGCACCATAAAGCCTATCACATTTATTTTGTTTGCTTTCTATGATTAGTATTTTTATGGTGCCAGAAGACTCATTCGTTCTTTTTGCTAGAGCAGCCTAACATGACTCTCGAAACGTGGAACCAGGACTGTATGCATACCAGATATTTAAAGCCCCTCTCCCCTGGGAACTGTAGTTTACCTCTCAAATAGCTATGGTTCCCAGCACTCTTAGCAAACTACACTTCCCAAGATTCTGTGGGGGGTCTTCCAGAGCCTTCCAATCCATTTTTTCTCTCTGCCCAGTTTGCCTCTCTCCAAACAGACTTTCACCATTTCAAGCTATTCCTCATTTGGCTTGGGATGGGGGTTGGAATTTTTTTTTAAAAGGATTTGCTTGTAATTCCACAAAACATGGAGTTCTCTCAAACCTACCAATATATGCTGCTGCCATTTTGGCTACATAAAGCTCAGCATTTGGAGAATGAGATCATTGTTAGATTTGGGATCTAAGGGGTACTCTTGCCGCTGAAACTTACTATAAAACTGGAGGCATAGAAAACGGCTATACAATACATTTATTGCAAAAGGGTAGTCTTGTTCCGCAGAGGAGACCCAGAGCTGATTGGGATCCCATACAGAGCTAATGCTATTGCAGTGGTGCGAGTGATGGAGTGGAGGAAGGGGTGGTGTCAAACTATGCCAAGTACCGCAGCTCTACCATTTGACCTAATGAACTGCTTTTACCACTGGAATTTGGACAATTAATCAGAAATCACTCATTTCCAGTTATATGGATGATAAGGCTGCTCAGAGCAACCATTTTGTTTTGTTTTTCCAAAAACAAAAACTTTAGTCACTGAATAATGCATAGTACCATGTACATTTTATGTGTGTGGAAAGGATAAAACGTTAAAATCTTACTGACTCGCTTTAGAGGTTCTGCTAGCTATGCATGTAAAATGCTTGAGTACCACAGAATCAGGAGTGCATGCAGTTCACAGACAAAAAAAACAACCCCTGTAACAAGATCACATTTCCTGTTGTGAAACTAAGTAAATAAAAGTCTGAATGCCGGCTGCCCCAGTGTGCGTAATCAGGACGGTCTTCAAAAGACTCCTTACCAGAATTTCGACTGCCCACTGCCAAAGTTCTCTTGCCACTGTCCCAAGGGCAGCACCTGAACCAGTAAGTTTATAATTCTACCAGTAACACAGTCAGTATAACTATACTACTCTCCAGCCAGTTGAGTCAGGGGGATGAACATTACCAGACAGTGACTTGTCACTATTAAAAACAACAACAACAACAACAACAACAACTTAGAAGGAGACATTGCTTTCACAGGGCAGAAAATCTGGCTGTGTGCCCATTCTCGACTTCTCCAGTACTCTAAAACCACAGGGCATAATGCAGCCCAAGCTCATCACTTTAACATTCCAATGAATTCAATGGAAGAAACTGAAATGCATGCTATACTCTCTAGTTGGAATCTTAATTAAACAGATGTCTCCAATGCCCTGCTTCTAAGGAATTTTACAAAATTTAAGAGTGCAATCCCGGGCACATTCATGTAGGAACAAGTTCCACTGGACTTAAACAGGATGAATAAGAATCTATATAGAATTGCACTGTAAAGCTAGTAAGGCTTAAAAGGGCACTGCTTCACTGTATTGTATCTAGCTTTTCAAATACGTACATATTAAACAATTTAAGATAGAATAGTCTAACACCCATACAAACCCCTACCTCATTACACCTCTTCAATTTACGAAATATTAAACTCTAGTCAATGTGGCCAGAATGTTAAAAAGCACACCAAACTAAACATTATAAACATCCAAAGCCAGATACTTCCATTATAGTTTAATTATAGTTTTTTGTAACAAACACTTTACGGGATTATCACTATTAAAAAATATATCTCCTAAGAATTTTTAAACACTAGCTGCCAACAATCTGGTCCACAACCTAAACAAAACAAAACAGTTCTGACTTATTTGTGAATATTTTTTCAAGCCAGTTTTTGAAGATCCAATTCAGTTTCCGAAGCCATTTTATTTTCCGTTAAGTCGTTTTATTTTTATGTGCACAAAAATATCCTTAACAACGCACCCCCGTTTGTTCTGTCGCTGCTTCAATAAAATCTACACGGCTGGTAATGACTCTTGACACTGATTGGCTGAGGAGGTGGGGTGGCACGAATTGCTTAGAAAACTAAGTAAGTTTAAAATCCACTTCTGTGCAACGGACAGTTGTCTTTTTAGTTGGAATCTTGCTTTAACACAAACAGGCTGAGGACAGGAAAGAAGTTCCAGAATGCAGGGAAGCTAAGAGACAGAGAAGCCAAGGAAGTTGAAGGAAGTTTGGTACACTGTAGGCAAGTGACTGGCCAAGAGGGGGAACTTGAACCGCTAGGTATAGAATGAGGTTTAATATAAACAGCTGAGGAAACAGGAGGCAAAAGGTGGCTAATAAGAAATCTTTCAACACTTCTCACCTGGAACGGTCCACTGGGGGTGGGAAGAGAAGCTAAGAAGCAGGTGGCAGCTTGAAAAGCAGAAATCTGAAGAATAATGACACCAGTTAGCTTTGTGGTTAGAGCTTGGTGCTGATAACGCCAAGATTGTGGGTTCATCCCCATATAGGCCATGGGTGGGGACATGGGTGGCACTGTGGTCTAAACCACTGAGCCTGTTGGGCTTGCTGATCAGAAGGTCGGCGGTTTGAATCCCCATTACGGGGTGAGCTCCTGCTACTCTGTCCCAGATCCTGCCAACTTAGCAGCTCAAAAGCACGCCAGTGCAAGTAGATAAATAGGTACCGCTGCGGTGGGAAGGTAAACTGTGTTTTGGTGCGCTCTGGTTTCGGCTAAAAAGGCTACACTGTCACGCCAGAAGCAGTTTAGTCATGCTGGCCACATGCCCCGGAAAGCTGTCTGCGGACAAACGCCGGTTCCCTCGGCCTGAAAGCGGGATGAGTACCACAACCCCAGAGTCACCTTTGACTGGACTTAACCGTCCAGGGGTCCTTTACCTTTTTACCCTACCTAGGCAACCTGAATACAGTGGTACCTCAGGTTAAGAACTTAATTTGTTCTGGAGGTCCGTTCTTAACCTGAAACTGTTCTTAACCTGAAGCACCACTTTAGCTAATGGGGCCTCCTGCTGCCGCCGGAGCACGATTTATGTTCTCATCCTGAAGCAAAGTTCTTAACCCAAGGTACTATTTCTGGGTTAGCAGAGTCTGTAACCTGAAGCGTATGTAACCTGAAGCGTATGTAACCCAAGGTACCACTGTATTCCTGCATTGCAGGGGACTAGATTAGATGATCCTTGGGGTCTCTTCCAACTGTATAATTCTATGGTGTGGGAAATGGGAGCTGAAGGGTGGGGCGGGAGAAGAGTCAAGGAGAAAGTAAGACTAGCTGTAACCCTACTGGCAGGAAGGAAGGAGGCTTGGCTATGTGGGCCATAGGGCACAAGTTGCTAGGTATAGAGTTTATATTCTAATCACAGAATTCTGTACCTGTGGCTTCTATTGGCATTGCAAGAGGTATGACTCATGAACCCCAAGAAAACAAAAGGAGCAAGTGGAGGATTAATCCAGCCAACTCTTTAGCTACAGCCTTCTTCTACTACTATTTATAAATTATATACTTCCTAGGAGATTTTATAGAGTAGATACTCAAAGTACATATGACTTCACCTTTCAAAGGAAGGGGAAAGAAGCATGAGAGCAAAAGATATGACTCAATTACTGTGGAAATTAGATCAGTTTTCAGCAGGAAGAAATGCAAGTGTACTTTCAGATAAATATTTGGCTTTGAGCCAATTGCAATGTAATTACATTAGTCAGAACTCAAGAACAGGAATTCAATCTAACAACCCATACTATCTGCTACCTACCCACCAATTGAAATTATGAAATACAGTAATAAATTCTAGTCAGTCAACTTGCCCAGAAAGCTATAACTGCCAAATAATGAATTTTAAACATCCAGTAGCAGATATTTTAATTATAGTTTAACGCAGTGCTTTCCTCCCCCCAAAAAACCAACGTTTAGGGGTACTCTCATTTTGACTCAAGAAAATCATCATTTTATAGTTGAAATCGGGAAAAACAGAGATTAACAAAATGTTTAGGGGTATGCGTACCCCAGCATACCCTCAGAAAAAAGCACTGGTTTAATGATATGTTTTTGTACCCAACATTAGTTAACTTCACTGTGCCCACTGGAAGTGTTTTGCTAATTTCACTATGCAGTCCAACTGGAGGGAAACTGACCAGACAAGCTTTGTGGAAATGACAAACTAGAGGCTGATATTATGATTTTATAGCATAAAAGCTGAATAGTCATATGCATAGTCATAAACTAAACTATGCATAGTCATAAACTATTGCTCATTATAATTGTTCCTCCTCTTCTCTTAAAAATAATAATCAAAGAGCAAAAAAACAAGAGCTGGAAGCCTGGATTGTGAAACTCTAAACACTAAAACACCACCAAATTACTTGCTCTTCCCAGAAATTCAAAGCAATTCCAGATCATTTCAAACTCACTCACACATTAAAGCTTTTTCTTTTTCTTTTCATATACTGTGGTACCTCGGGATGCGAACGGGATCCGTTCCGGAGCCCCATTCGCATCCCAAACGGAACATAAGACGCGACGGCATGTCTGCGGGTTGCTGCTTCCGCGCATGCGGTCATTTTGAGCGTCTGCGCATGCGCAAGCAGTGAAACCCAGAAGTAACGCGCTCCGTTACTTCCGGGTTGCCGCGGAGCACACCTTGAACGTGCTCAACCCGAAGCGCATTCAACTCGAGATACGACTGTACTCTATCAACTAAGAAACCTTTAGAAAAAGGTTTTCTATACATGAAGAATTCAAGTTTCCATTCCATATTTTTCTTTATTTACCTGTCAGAACTGCTAATGAACATTACATACTAAACTGCACTGTGTTCAGCAAGACACATACACAGGGATGTGTATTTGGTGTATTTTTCTCTTAAAAAGAATCATACACACTAATTTTAGAATACTGTTCTGCTTTTGTTTACAAACTATATGAAATTTGCCCAAAGCCACAGTGCAAACGTTTAAAACAATCACAGTAGGTATAAATTTCAAAATTTAAAAGGTAAGCTCCAAATGAGGTGATTAAAGGTCAGCCTAGCTTATTTTACTGACTCTCTTAGGCCATGAATGTACAAGCTACCTGCTGAGTGAAATGCAATTAACTCACAATCACAAAGCATGCAGGAGAATTGTGCCTGTGTCGCTTTGTGGGCAGCTTTGCTGTTCACTACAATTACAAACGTTTAGCTCATACAACTTTTCTAAAATCAAGTAACTAGAAACTGGGTTCTAACAAAAGACAAATATAGAAGACTACAGTTAGTTATCTTTAATTGCAAGCTTTCACTCTGGTCTGATTTGAAGCCAACTTGCAGTGATAACTTGGTAACAATGGAAAAACGAGATCCAGTATCTCTGCTGTAAGTGGCTCAATGGCACAAGGCATGAGAATGGGGTTCTGCTCCCAGTTCAGATTTGGTGCTGGATTCTCTTTCCCAGCCATAATTATTTCAGAGAGCAGGATGGTGCTACAGGAAGGTAAATCAGCTGTGACGCTCACTATCCAATGCATCCTCACTAACTTTTCCATTGAGAATTAACCGTGTCTCAAAATGCGAATAGCAACAATATTCTATAACTCTGAGAAACAATCCTGTGGCAGATTTCACAAAAACAGAAAAACTCCAACAGCACACTATGTTCAAAAACGTATCTTTATTCTCTGGGTTTTTTCAAAGGTGAGCTGCTCTCTGCACACTCAGAGTGAACCTTGGTCCAGATTCCTGATCTAGCCTGAGTTGAATATCTTTAGGTTCAGTATATATGCCAACTTCGTTGAACTCAGCAGATCTGAAAGTGCTTAACTCTGGCTTGATTATGACCCCTGTGTTTAAACTTTATGGAAAGATTATCAGCCAAGCCCCAACGAAAAATAAATAAAATCAAAACCTCTGGATGACATTGCTTTATGATTGCAGCATAAGCCTTTCCATATAAGGCAATTCACACGCTCCATTTCTGGTCTTGCATTACTCAGCATGATTTGGTCATTCTAGGCTTACTCACTGAGGCAATACTGAAGTGACGAAACCACAGACTGACAGAGCAGAAGTGATTCTTTCTCCAAAAAATAGGATCATGTACTCTTCAAAATGTTACTGTTCATGCTATTAATACTTACTCCTCCTTCTTACAGACCAATATTTCAGACTGCAAGAAGAGAACAAAGCAAGTTAGTGTTCGCATTTAAACACCATCTTTCAGTGTCTATTCACCTCACCACCACTGTAAAAACTTAAAGCTCTCACTCATTTAAAGATCACTTGATTCTGTCTGAAAGCAAAAAGCTTAGAAGAAGCCAACGATCTGTGGATTCAGCGTCAGACTTGTATGAACCTGGGGCTGATTCTTTCAAAGCAGGGGTCTTAACACAACCCTCAGCCAGGAAGGAGGTGGCCCCACCAGTCAAAAGATGTCACAGCGCCCAGTGAGTATCCCTGAATTAACCCTTGACCAAGTTTCTGGCAAGCAGACAGGAACCACCCAGTTAAAGAAGAGATTTAGTGACTCATTTTATTCCACAGGAAACCTCTGAAGTCAAGAATAAGTCCATGAACTCCCACTTTCCCCTTCTGTCTTATAATTCACAAGCCATCCTTCCTCCCCATCTGTGCACTAAATGAAACACCTAAAGAAAGGGAAGTTCAGAAAAGAGAGTATCCAGCTGCAAAGGAAGACAGGGTTCCCGAACTCATGCAGATGAGGAATCTTGGCAGGTGCAGTTAAACAAAAAACTGCAGTAGTGTTCCACATAAAGCTACGTTTATTTATGAATTGCTTCCCATGAAGCATCACAGAGTGACTGAATGACACACACACATTGTTTACATATATAATCTAATGCAGGTAACAACTGGGATGACAACCTCCATTTTAAAAGCATGTTGAAAGGTCTTCAGTAGGTGCCAAAAAGACTGTAAAAAGATGGCAGGGGCCACCACATTAAGCCAAGAGGGGCAATGGTTGAGGGAGCACATGGTTAGGCCCATAGATGAAAACACTTTGTCTATGCCATCAGGCTGCAGCAAATGAAACCAATCCCACAGTGTCACTTGCAAACTCTCTGGAGGCTGCAGTAAATTCTCTTGTACTAAAAGCATGCAGGTGCTTCTCTGGTCATCTCAACAGGAAAATGGCTGCAACTAGCTGTAAGCCCTACCTGATTCACAATCCCTTTGTGAATGTTGTCCAGTCATTTGGAATCACAAGAAACGATCCTTTTTGAAGAACATCCGCAAAAACAAAAAAGCTACAGGAAGGACTCCTAAGTGGAGATTGTGAGGAGATACATTACAGTCGTACCTTGGAAGCCGAATGGAATCCGTTCCGGAAGTCCGTTTGACTTCCAAAACGTTCAGAAACCAAGGCTTCCGATTGGCTGCAGGAAGCCGCACTGGACGTTCAGGTTCAAAAAGAACGTTTGCAAACTGGAACTAACTTCTGGGTTTGCGGCATTGGGCAGCCAAAACGTTCCGAGTGCCAAGATGTTCAGCTTCCAAGGTACAACTGTATTTGTGTGCATATGTTACATGTGTGTATACACACCCACACTTGCTACACTGAATTCAGAAGAATTAAATGCTGTTCAACACTTTATGTAACAAACACTTTTTTGGGGGGGTGAGGGCTCAAACAAAATTCCACGTTTCTTGGAGATATAGTCAACTGATGCTCCCTGGTATGCATCCTTTACCTTTTAGGGATGTTCATCTAGCCTTCATGTGTTTACTGGAGGAAACACTGAGAGAACACCATTGTAGTTGCGACAAGTCATGACTGTTGCATGAAGTGTAAAGCAGCCCTTATAAACTGGCAGATGCGTCTTGTTTACAGGGCTTGTAATCTGCAAGCTACCTCTCAATTTCAAACAAAAATCTCTCTTCCACTTTTAAGTATTATTCAATAAAAGGGCCACATTCATTCTGTTATGAAACAATTAAAGGTCTGAATAGAACCTTTGGAGGTTATGAATATCTTTGTTTAATGCCTGCATTCATTTGCTGTAAACTTCCGTGAACCTTTCCTGCTTCATTAATACTCCCTGCACTACTTCCAAGTTTCTCTTTCTTGGCTCCAAATTGACCTTTGAGCAAAAGTTAATAGCCCAATAGCCAGGCTCAGCTCACATTCTTTTACAAATGAATTTGGACTACTGAACAGCTGCCACTAAGAGTGGAATGCAGAGGACTGAAGGAAACCATAAAGTATGGCTAACTATCTTTACTGGTAGATTAAAATATAACTTCTTCTACTTTAACATCAAATTCCAGACATATATTGGCTCAGTTCTGATGTTCTTCATTGGCCAGCTGCCAAACCATTTATTTTTGAAGTGTGTACCCCACTTTTCCTAGGAAAAAAATTCAAAGCAGCTTACAAAATAAATCATAAAAAGCAATTACATTTTTTAAAAATCACAAATTTAAAACTGCCAATCTAGCAATAAGAAGTCACAAAAAGGTGGATGTGGTAAAAAGTGGAAGACCTCTCAACTGTGACATGTGATCCGGCATTTGAAATCCCATCCAATGTGGGCTGCACACTTCTTTTCCGACCAACAGTTCCCCCAAACCAAGGTGTGGCAAAAAGGAGTCCTTGGCAGACTATCAGACTCCCATCTCTCCTCATAAACCCAAATCCCCTCCTTCGAGGAGAACTAGTGTAGAGCTTTGCCCCAAGGAAATGTAGCTCTTTATGGGGCCTGGAGGCCTGAAGCACAGAAGTTCCAGCACTCTCATGGCACCAATCCCTTTGGCTCTGGGGTGGAGGAAGCGTGGCATTGTTGAAACACTGTTTAATTTATGTATGTCACATAGACGCCCCTGAATTCAAGATGGCAACAACTGAACACTGGGTTTGGTTTTTTGGTTTTTTAGTATGCCAAAGACAACTAACAAAGAAGCAATGGACCCGGAGAAGATATTCAACATATTCCCACTGATAGTGAAATCCTAGTCTGGTAACTACTTTATAAAGAATACACCTAAGTTTAAGGCTACAATTCTCAGTGATATTCTCATAATTCTAAATGATTTTTCAAAAACAAGGTTCTTGTATATTAAATACAGGATGAACAGGGTCTGCCAGCCAATGTGAGTCATACTCAAGAGTAAACTTGTCCATTTATTTAAATGGCCTCTGAGTGTGACTAACATAGTGGCTGTCACCGTACTGCCTAATAGTAGTTGTTTGCTATTTTCTTAACTAAATGCTGGCATTTCAAACCATCTGCCTATCCACTTATTGTACCTAAATTCATGCACCCCAAGGATACACGCAAGATTTAAGAAAGAACTTAATAGCTCTACTTTAACAAAACATTTCACTAATAAGCTTATTATGTTAGTTACTGTATATTCTCCATGTTTAATTGCCAGCTACAGAGTCTTACTAATGACTAATTTGTTTATACTTAGAAAGTTGCAGTCTATTGTTTGCAAGGACTACATACTTCATTGCTCATAGAAGACTGAGCTCGTGATCTATGACTAATCAGAGCTCAAGCCAAATTAAAATGTAACTGGACCCTACAATTAAGAATACCAATATTGTGCCCATGCCCATTTTGTCCTAAACAATGCCAAAATTCATTTGTGTTCCCAAAGGGTAACTGCCACCATAACAGTTTAGCTTCCCTTTCTATGGATCCCTGAATCCATTACACAATCCATTATCAGAGATCTCTGAAGCATTTGTACATTTCTTGAAACAATTTCTAGTGAAGCTCTGAGCTTCAAAAGGCTATCTGGACCATATAGAGCCTAAGTCCTCTATATGTAAATGTCTCTAACAAACTAGGCAACATCTCCCAGAATTTATTTGCCAGAAACAGAAAACAGATGGGGCCAAGATACATTACAGAAAAAGTATCTCTAAGACAGAAAATATGTGGCATAAAACACATGCAGAAAGCAAAAATTCTTTGTGAGCTTAACCGCAATGACCAGAGTGAAATGGCTTCTCAATTCCAAATCAGACAATTAGTTTTCTGAAGACTGCCATAGGAAACATTCATCCTGGTGTCATAAAATTGGAGGCCCACAGTGCCTAGAAAATGTATGGCACTTTAAACATCAAAAATATTAATAAATAATCTTTCCAGAATAAAAAAGGAGGATGCAACACACACACCTCAGCCTTTCCCTCAGAAATACTAAAATAGTCTACAGCAAGGAGATTATATAGTGCAGTATTTGATGTTAGACCTACTCAGAGTAGACCCACTGAAGTTAATAATCAAAACTAACTTACATTCATTTATTTATTTATTTCAACGACTCTACTCTGAGTGGGACTTAGCAGAGTTGCTGGACCCCAAGAGGAAAAAGGCAGCCTGAAGTCTATAAAAATCATGTTTCAAGAGGAAAAAAATTCTGCTAGATGTATTATCCCTGTCTTCCCTTATTTCACTTCCGCCTGAGTTTTTTTTAAAAAATGAAAAGCTTACTGAATATGAAATACTAACCATCTTGCCATGCCCATGAGCTCTCTCTCTCTCTGCACCTCACCCCCTTTTCATTGAAATCAACTTTTAACTACAGTGGTATGTCGGTTTTCGAATGTCTCACAAGTCGAACGTTTTTGAATGCCAAAAACTCGGAAGTAAATGCTTCGGTTTTCGAACGCTTTTCAGAAGTCGAACGTGCCACGCAGCTTCCGTATTGAGTTTTCCGGAAGTAAATGCTTCGGTTTTCGAACGTTTCAGAAGCTGAAAGGTCTTCCGGAATGGATTATGTTTGAAAACTGAGGTACCACTGTATTTCCCTTTAACCAGAAGGACAAGACATACCATATTTTTCGCTCTATAGGATGCACCTTTTCCCCTCCAAAAATGAAGGGGAAATGTGTGTGTGTCCTATGGAGCGAATGCAGGCTTTCGCTGAAGCCTGGAGAGCAAGAGGGGTAGGTGCGCACCGACCCCTCTCGCTCTCCAGGCTTCAGGCAGTTATCTGCAAGCCTTCGGAGCGTGGCGGGAGTTCCTGCCGGGCTCCGAAGGCTTGCGGATAGCAGCCTGCAGCCCGGGGAGCGCAGCGCCAACTCCCGCTGCGCTCCCCGGGCTTCAGGCAGCTATCAGCAAGCCTTCGGTTTCTTTGCTCTTTGGGGCTGGGGGGGATTTTTTTTCTT
This sequence comes from Podarcis melisellensis, assembly GCF_964234715.1. Taxonomy (NCBI): domain Eukaryota; kingdom Metazoa; phylum Chordata; class Lepidosauria; order Squamata; family Lacertidae; genus Podarcis; species Podarcis melisellensis. The sequence goes on from NC_138538.1 coordinate 62,095,059, forward strand.
TATTCCCCCCCTCCCTAAAAACTAGGTGCGCCCTATGGTCCGGTGCGCCCTATGGTCCGGTGCGCCCTATGGAGCGAAAAATACGGTACTCCAATAACTGATCACGAACTAGTCTAGGTCTCCAATTCACAGTGAAGCAACCTTTTACAGGTACTGTATAAAGTAAGAATGGGAAAAGATCATTTCCCCCGCATAATTAAAGACAGATTATTCACAAACTGGCATGCAGGGTAAGTTTAAGAGTGTGTTTTTTAAAGGGGGGGGAGGGAAAGGCAAGCCACACAAGCTTAGAAAGGCAAGCCACACAAGTCTAGACTAAACTCTTGTTCTCTCATTCTTTCCCCATAAACGTTCTGCAGGCAAACTAATTCCTTCAGTGGCATTTTGTGGCCTTTCAGTTATGAATGCAGACACCTGTGCAGTGCTATTACTAAACTCCTGGATCGGGTAAACAGTTCTGCTGACAATAACAGAAAGGAATGGAATCTAGTTCAGTCTGCTTTAGCAGTTGTTGTTATTACCATATAAGATCAGCAGTTTTCATGCTTAAGGTGTTCCAAGACATTAAGGTAAAGGTAAAAGGTAAGGAGATTCTGAGTTTAGTTACTTTCCAAAAACTCTATTTAAGGAGCGGGTTTGATCTATACATTTGCCTTCTCTTAGAAATAGTAACATTTCTACTCCTTTCTAAGTATTTGTGAAAGCCGTTCTGGTAATGTCCTCTTTTGAAGGTCCTTCTGACAATCTTTACATGAAACTTTTTTTTTACATGTTACAAGTTTCGTTCATTGCTATTTGCATAGTGCTTTCGCAACCATTTCCTGTTCATACTCCCTAGTCTTGTCATCCACAAACCATGATTTAGTGTTAGGTGGAAAGTTCAGGTTTCAAAATTTTTATTTTACACAATGTTGGTTAATAGAAGAAAATGTGTCACGTGTCACGGGATGTCATCTCCTCATCAAAAATACATTTTGCAAAATCCCAGGATTTTTAAAGTTTGCTGCTTGTCTCACTGGTTGCAATGAACAAATGCCCTTTAGTGACGAAACTATAATACTGCACCAGACCATGGCAGATTGTATATGTACCGTATTTTTCGCTCTATAACACGCACCTGACCATAACACGCACATCGTTTTTAGAGGAGGAAAACAAAGGGAAAAACATTCTGAATGAAACAGTGGATGTATCATTTTTTGGCTTCATGCTGTGGCCACAGACATGTGATCTGATGGTGAATTTGGGGTCACCCAATGCAAAAATCCTGAGAATTCCTGTGGATCCATGCTTTGTAACCACGTTTTTGCACCATTGCAGCCCCAGGCAACAGTGGGTGCGTGATTTGCGGGGGCAGGCTGTAGCCATGGACATGCTATGTGATCTGATGGTGAATTTGGGGTGACCCAATGCAAAGATCCTGAGGATCCATGTGGATCCATGCTTTTTAACCACGTTTTTGCACCATTGCAGCCCCAGGCAACAGTGGGTGCGTGATTTTTTTGGTGCAGGCTGTAGCCATGGACATGCTATGTGATCTGATGGTGAATTTGGGGTGACCCAATGCAAAGATCCTGAGAATTCCTGTGGATCCATGCTTGGTAACCACGTTTTTGCACCATTGCAGCCCCAGGCAACAGTGGGTGCGTGATTTGGGGGGGGGCAGGCTGTAGCCATGGACATGCTATGTGATCTGATGGTGAATTTGGGGTGACCCAATGCAAAGATCCTGAGGATCCATGTGGATCCATGCTTTTTAACCACGTTTTTGCACCATTGCAGCCCCAGGCAACAGTGGGTGCGTGATTTTTTTGGTGCAGGCTGTAGCCATGGACATGCTATGTGATCTGATGGTGAATTTGGGGTGACCCAATGCAAAGATCCTGAGAATTCCTGTGGATCCATGCTTTGTAACCACATTTTAAGTGGGGAGCGAAGGAAAAACAAAGAAGGGACATGAGAGGGCTGTGCAGAGAAGCAGCTGGCTAAGAATGCAGGAGAGGGATTTAACGGAGGGAGGAAAGAAAGGCAAAAGTTTTCCCCCACCCAAGCCTGCCATCTATCTCTCTCTCTCTCTCTCTCTCTCTCTCTCTCTCTCTCTCTCTCTCTCTCTCTCTCTCTCTCTCCCCCCCCTCCCCCCTCTCTCTCCCTCTCCCCCAGCAGTACAGGAGCACAGAGACGACATTTTCCCCTCTTCTTGCCTGGAGGGGAGGAATGCAGGAGAGGGATTTAACGGGAGGGAGGAAAGAAAGGCAAAAGTTTCCCTCCACCCAAGCCAGCCATCTCTCTCTCTCTCTCTCTCCCTCCCCCTCTCTCTCTTTCTCTCTCTCCCTCCCCCTCTCTCCCTCTCCCCCAGCAGTACCGGAGCACAGAGACGGAGCACAGAGACGACACTTTTCCCTCTGTTTGCCTGGAGGGGAGGGGCTTTCCCTGCTCTTTGTTCCGTTTCAGCAAACACAGCAAGGAAACAGAGGAGGTGGGCAGTAAGACCCTGAGGCAGAATGGAGGAAAGCAGCCGCTTCCTCTTTACAAGTGTCCCTTCTAGGAGACCCGCGATTTGATTTTTGTCTGCTTTTTCGGCTCCAGGGACCACACATTCGCTCTATAACACGCACAGACATTTCCCCTTCCTTTTTAGGAGAAAAAATCTGCGTGTTATAGAGCGAAAAATACGGTAGTTTTCTCTGGTCTGGCTCCCTTCTAAGTGTTGCTATCACTACAGAGGGAAGCCGAGGGGCTTTATCAGATAATAGGAGACTGGCTGCTCCTTCTATTATTAGTTGCAAAGCTACATTAACAGGCAGATTTTATATGAGCTGGTTAAAACTGAATTTTGGAATACCAAAAATGGCATGCAGAGAGACTAGGATCAAGGAGCTCAGGCCACAGGACAAAGACAGGCACTCCAGGAAAATTCTCTGCCAAGTATAATCTTCTCATTCCCTGGACATTTGGCCAGTTGACCAGCAGCCTCTCTCCCTTATGTAAAAACTTCTAGAAAGCTGTGTCCAATGAGCAGCTAGGCCAGGGGTAGGCAATGAGCAGCCAAGGCCTAGGGGACAAATGCAGCCCAATCGACTTCTCAATCCGGCCCGCAGATGGTCCGGGAATCAGTGTGTTTTTACATGAGTAGAATGTGTACTTGTATTTAAAATGCATCTCTGGGTTATTTGTGGAGCATAGGAATTTGTTCACTCCCCCCCCCAAAATATAGTCCGACCCCCCACAAGGTCTGAGGGATGGTGGACTGGCCCACGGCTGAAAAAGGTTGCTGACCCCTGAGCTAGACTATACCACCCTGAATCAAAAGGTTCAAGCCCCAACCCTGTTAGGCTCCATATAACATTTTGCCATTTTAAACTTAAATGAGACTCATGTCTCATCAAGTAATTATTAGATAAAACTGATGTGGCACAATACTGAAAGGCCAGCGACACAAATTAAACTCCCATGTGTTGCTTTCAGAAACGCCTGTAAATTGTGGAACTTGACAAACTTGTTATAAGTCTATCTTGTTTATTCCATTGAAATCCCCTAAGGGAAGTACTAGTCAAAGGAAGAATACTGGGGAAATGCCTGCCCTGAGAAAAAGCTGGTTCTCTGCACTTGAAGGGTAAGAGCATAAGAACATAAGAGCACTGCTGGATCAGACCAAAGGCCCATACTATCCAGCATCCTGTTCTCACAGTGGCCAACTAGATGCCCATAAACCCACAAGCAGAACCTGAGTCTAACCCTCTTCAGTTGTGATTCCCAGCCACTGGTACTCAGAGGCATATACTGTTGGTATAACATACCCATCATGGCTAGGAGCCATTGGCAGCCTTAATCTGCATGAATTTGTCCAATTCTCTTTTAGGTTGGATTTAATACTTGTTATGCATATGAGTCAAAGGTAATTACGCTAATAAGCTTTCGAAAGCTCACCCTTCTTTTTTCTTGGTGGGGATCATTCAATTATTCAAGATGTCAAGAAATACTGTGAGACATTTTGTCTTATTCCCAGAACAACGGGCACAAAGTCCAGAGTTTGTTAGTTTGGTTATTTGTACAAACACTCTTGACTTTAACATGATAAACTATAATGGCCAAGCAGAAAAACTCTGGGTTGTGCATTCTGCAAAAAAAACAACAAAAAAACCCATACACTCCTAGAACAAGGTGTGCTGGTACACTTAAAGGTATAATTTGTGTCTCCTATGTTTTGAAATAAATATTGCACCTAACATCTCTGGAGCTATGTGTAGTTATATTCTATACTAGTTCTCAAACATTTGTGGGTAGATTATAAAAGAGAAAGCTTTGTTTACAGGCAGTTGTAGCCAAAGAATATCGGATAAGTTATTTTTAAAACTATCAAATTTCTAGCTGTACACTGAAAAATTCCAAAATCATGAAAGGTGCCCAGATTTAATGAAACAATCGGGGTGTAGAAAAAGCAATTAATGTATACAAGAAAGGTTCAAAACTAAAATACTGTCATACCTGGGGTTAAATACTTAATTCGTTCCGGAGGTCCGTTCTTAACCTGAAACTGTTCTTAACCTAAAGCACCACTTTAGCTAATGGGGCCTCCTGCTGCCGCCGTGCCTCCATCACACGATTTCTGTTCTTATCCTGAAGCAAAGTTCTTAACCTGAAGCACTATTTCTGGGTTAGCAGAATCATAGAATCATAGAGTTGGAAGAGACCACAAGGGCCATCGAGTCCAACCCCCTGCCAAGCAGGAAACACCATCAGAGCACTCCTGACTTATGGTTGTCAAGCCTCTGCTTAAAGACCTCCAAAGAAGGAGACTCCACCACACTCCTTGGCAGCAAATTCCACTGTCGAACAGCTCTTACTGTCAGGAAGTTCTTCTTTCTTGTAGTTTGGATCCATTGCTCCGTGTCCGCTTCTCTGGAGCAGCAGAAAACAACCTTTCTCCCTCCTCTATGTGACATCCTTTTATATATTTGAACATGGCTATCATATCACAACCTTAACCTCCTCTTCTCCAGGCTAAACATGCCCAGCTCCCTTAGCCGTTCCTCATAAGGCATCGTTTCCAGGCCTTTGACCATTTTGGTTGCCCTCCTCTGGACATGTTCCAGTTTGTCAGTGTCCTTCTTGAACTGTGGTGCCCAGAACTGGACACAGTACTCCAGGTGAGGTCTGACCAGAGCAGAATACAGTGGCACTATTACTTCCCTTGATCTAGATGCTATACTCCTATTGATGCAGCCCAGAATTGCATTGGCTTTTTTAGCTGCCGCGTCACACTGTTGGCTCATGTCAAGTTTGTGGTCAACCAAGACTCCTAGATCCTTTTCACATGTACTGCTCTCAAGCCAGGTGTCACCCATCTTGTATTTGTGCCTCTCATTTTTTTTGCCCAAGTGCAATACTTTACATTTCTCCCTGTTAAAATTCATCTTGTTTGTTTTGGCCCAGTTCTCTAATCTGTCAAGGTCATTTTGAAGTGTGATCCTGTCCTCTGGGGTGTTAGCCACCCCTCCCAGTTTGGTGTCATCTGCAAATTTGATCAGGATGCCCTTGAATCCATCATCCAAGTCGTTGATAAAGATGTTGAATAAGACTGGGCCCAAGACAGAACCCTGTGGCACCCCACTAGTCACTCTTCTCCAGGATGAAGAGGAACCATTGATGAGCACCCTTTGGGTTTGGTCAGTCAGCCAGTTACAAATCCACTGAGTGGTAGCATAGTCAAGACCGCATTTTACCAGCTTCTTTACAAGAATATCATGGGGCACCTTGTCAAATGCCTTGCTGAAATCAAGGTAGGCTACATCCACTGCATTCCCTTCATCTACCAGGGTTGTAATTCTGTCAAAAAACGAGAGTCTGTAACTTGAAGCGTATGTAACCTGAAGTGTATGTAACCCAAGGTACCACTGTACATAATATAACAAAAATCTGAGTCAGACTCAAAAAAACCTATTCTAAAGGCTATCTTATGATTTTCAAACTTTTGGGACTGGCAGCCCCGAGATTATTCTATGCCAGCTCCACAAATCTTTCATGAACTATAATCATCTTCATCAGAATAAAAACAATAAGCACTGATTTCAGACAAATGATCACATTTCAGATGATGAAATGTTAAACAGGATGGATGATCAAGTAATATTTTATATGAATAAACATTTTATCAGACATATATATATATAATTTGCAGGAAAGGTTTTTAATCAGAATATTATAATTCCTGCTCAGGAGTCTTAGTGGCAAAATCTATGTACTCTTCTATTCCGACATATGATTACGCAGCTTTCTTCCTCTGCATTTGGACGCTGGTTGCAGAACTGTTTCATGGTGGATTTAGTATCAGCAGAGGACTGACCTCTAGTGGACAAATGGAAGAGCCAACTCAGCAGAGTTGACAATGAACAGAAAGCTACCGGTAATTCCATTTTACATTAAACTAGAACAGGTGAGAATAAAACAGAGCTGAAATTGTGTGGTGAAAAAGTCAAACACATTTAAAAATCAGTATTTATCTACTGCACAGCTAATAAATTATTTGATGGATAAACATAAAGTAAATTATTGAAGGGAGAGGGGAACCCCCCACCCCAGGCTTAATTCAGAAGTCACAGAGCAGATTGCCAGCAGAACAGGGGACAAGCAGAGAAGCTCAAGGAACTGCTCTGTGGTCTTTCACTGACACACAGTGAGAGGGTCCAGCTATGTCTGAAGGACCAATGACAGAAGTTGCAGGGGTGATGTCCCTGGGGCTCAACACCATCTCCTGAGCTTGGCCTGGTGGAGATAGTAACCCCTGATACCCTGGAGCTCTTGCTACCAAGAGTGTAACTCACTGTAATGCCTGCTTCCCAACACAGACAGAATGAAAATATTAGAGCCTGCCTTTTTAAAAAGCTTTCCACCCCTCAGGAAGGAGATTGACTGTAGGCTACATAGTGAACATAACAGACCGAGTATGTAAGTGCTTGTCTGGAACTAGGAACCCATCAGAACAAGTTGTTTGGTCTCTAAGAATTGTCCAAGGTTCTGGAGGATGTCTGACCACTCAGTTTTGGTGTGATACGCAGCCTCCGCAAAGGTACTCAATACTTATTGCCATCAGCTGAGACCAGTTGCTAGTTCTACTTTCTCCCAATCACCCGATGGGATCAATCTTGTCAGGAGTAGGCACTATCTGAATTAAATATTACTGTCCTCTCTGCAGTTGAAAAGTGAAAACTGAGCAACAAAACATTTTCTTTGTCTTTTGAAACAGGTGAAAAGTTATATAAACTTTAGTTGAGGGGTGAGAGTGTGGGCACATATTCCATATGCATCTACACAGTCCTATTTGTAGTACTGTGCAAAGTAAAGGTAAAGAAACCCCTGACTGTTAGATCCAGTCGTGGACAACTCTGGGGTTGTGGCGCTCATCTTGCTTTACTGGCCGAGGGAGCCGGCGTACAGCTTCCGGGTCATGTGGCCAGCATGACTATGCCGCTTCTGGCGAACCAGAGCAGTGCACGGAAACGCCGTTTACCTTCCCACAGGAGCAGTACGTATTTATCTACTTGCACTTTGACGTGCTTTCAACCTGCTAGGTTGGCAGGAGCAGGGACCAAGCAACAGGAGCTCACCCCGTTACGGGGATTCGAACCGCCGACCTTCTGCTCAGCAAGCCCTAGGCTAGTATGGTATTAGTTAAAGGCAAATTTAGAATTCATCACAGAATTGCACTTAATATTTCTATGGAAGATTTGCTTGTTAAACCTCCAGGTGGCACTATAAACCTCATCTCTGAATTTTAAAAAAATATTAATTATCTATAAAGATACAAGGAACATCTGGATTCAATAATAAGGTTTCTGCTGTGGTATAATATTTACCTTCTAGTGTGAATGACAGGAACAGTCTGGCTATTAACGCACCAACTGGGAATCAGGTGATTAGCTTCCAATTCTTGTTCTGCGACAAATCTTGCACTTGGCCTTTGGAAAAATCTGGAAAATAGATATTAAGTGGAATGATGAGAAAAGAAGACAGTAGCATCTGGAAAGGAGAGAGTGTGTTTTCCTACTGCAACAGTATAAAATTACTTTTTAGGATGTACAAATTTACCAGTATTATTAGCATTAAACATGACCTGATGAAAAGACCTGGTGCTTTAAAAAAAGGGGGTTTATGAACTGCCATCCTAACACAAAGTTAAACAAAGCAAATGATGGGATTCAGCTAACCAGTTCTGTCAAGAGAAGCCCTGTGCAATGACTTCTGCATGCACAATGGGGCTTTCCCCCCCCTTCCCTCCAAAATTGATTCTGGAAGGGTTGGGACATTACCCATAACATTGCACAGGGGAAGGGGGCATTGCTGCATCTAGCAAGCTATAATGCTTGCGCAGGCAGAACGAATGGAAGAGTGTGACATTGAATTCCGCCAAATATCAGAAAAGCAGCCTTAGTTAACTCCAAATGAACAGAATGTTTAAGAAATATATAGGCAAAAAGAAAGTGTCTGCAGCAGAATAATGAAGATGTGTTCCATTCTAATGAATGAAGTTTTATACATGATCTCTGTAACTCACACCCGGTTTCAAAATATCCCAAATCCCATGGCTCTTCTCCTGACCCCCAAATTTTTATCTTCCTAGAAATAACTGCAGTCTTAACTCTTTTCTCTTTCTACTACTAGAAATCACTTTTGTACCAGGAGCCAGAGAACAAGAGTTCTGGTTCACACACTACGATAAGCCAAATGATGGTTTAGTGAGAACCTGCAGGCTCCTGGGAAGGAGAATGTGGCTGTTTTGCACCTCCCTGATTACCGTAGTTTGCTGCTCTGCTTTACTGAGATAAGCCAGGAACTGACTTAGCATATTGTCGAAAACCAGGGCTCAAAATTTAACTTTCTCTGAACTAACCATAAGCAGTAACCAAGGTCCACAATTTTGCAAGCCACACTCACCATAGGAAGAAGTCACATGGTCTCTGGCAAGTATGATGAGCCCCAGACTCCCTTCTAATTTTGGACCTGAGTGGATGATCCCAGATTTCTACCCACCCACAAGATTCAGAGGAAACACTGGATTTAGTTTACTCTCAAGAGCACCTGGCAAAGCCAAAGCCCCCTTTCCAGAGTTTAGAGCAGGTCTCGTTAATTAATGGATACTGTTTTGACCAAGACAGATAAAGTATACAAGAAAAAGTATTCAAAAATCATAAAGGTAGTCATGGGAATGAGAAAGCAGAAACAACGAAGCTTGGAAAAGCCCAGCACGTACTGTAGGCTAAAACATGGCACTCAGGATCAAGCTAGACGCCAAACCCATGCAGTTTTCTTGCTGAATGGGAGGCCACTCTTACAAACATGTGCCAAACACAATTCCCATGTCAAATGCAGCATCCAGGACTCTGGCAAATAATCAGTGACAAACAATCAGGGGTGACAAGAGCTGTAGTTCAACATATGGAGGGCACCATACCCTCTGTCATAAACTGCCTATGAATCTTAACATACAAGCAGTATACACCACCAATGTAAGAATGAAATTCTCAATAATCTTTGAAGTCCAGGTTTTGATTAATCTGATTTCTCAGGTTATCTTCCATCTTGTTTTCTTCTCAATTCTACTTAAATTCCTTTAATGTAAGCTTTGGAATTTTGCATTCAGAATTTATATTTTTAAACAAAAACATGGAGAAGGAGGGCCCATTGCTCAGTGATGGAGTGAGTGCCTCATATGCAAAATCTCACAGGGCACAGCAGCTAAAATGATCTAAGGCAGCAGAACTGGGAAAGATTCCCGTCTGGTACTCCGGAGAGTCTTCACCAGTCAGAGATTCAGGCTAGGTCAGGGGTAGGCAACTTAAGGCCCAGGGGCCAGATGCGGCCCAATCGCCTTCTCAATCAGGCCCGCAGACAGTACGGGAATCAGCGTGTTTTTACATGAGTAGAATGTGTCCTTTTATTTCAACTGCATCTCTGGGTTATTTGTGGGGCATAGGAATTCGTTCATTTCCCCCCCAAAAATATAGCCTGGCCCACCACATGGTCTGAGGGATGGTGGACTCGCCTACAGCTGAAAAAGGTTGCCGACCCCTGGGCTAGATGGACCAGTGGTCTGACTCAATAGGAGGCAGTTTCATACATCCAACCCCCTGAAGATGATGATGATGATGATGATGATGATGATGATTAATTTATTATTTATACCCTGCCCATCTGGCTGAGTTTCCCCAGCCACTCTGGGCGGCTTCCAATCGAGTGTTAAAAACAATACAGCCTCAGTATCATTTAAATATACATCTAATACCCAAACACTAGATGCATTGGCTGAATCTCCCACTGTCCAGTTATTTAATGAAAGCATATTATATCCTGTCACTCAGTTTCACAATGTGCAGGGTGTCTTACAATTAAAACAATAAGGGATATTAAAAAAAACCTAAAAACAGCAGACTGGGAGCAAGAAAATACAGCAACATTAAAATAGATCTTAAAAATTGTAATTGTTATAAGTGGTAGATGAGCTAACAGTCCCACAACTCGGATTAAACTGGTAATTTCTCCTTTACTTGGAGCAAATACTGCCAAACCAGAGGAGACTTCTTGATTTACTTCACCCTACTGCAAGTGCAGCCATTTTTATGAATGGAACTCCTACTGTGGGGAATATTCCCAGAATAAGTTACTAGTCACCAGTACTGGCATAAAACAAATTATTTTGTGGATCAAAGGCTTTGGGGCACTTTAAATTGAACTTAATTCTATCTGACTTTTGAGGATGCTTCGATCATTAATCTCCAAAATCTAGTTGGACAATCTCTTTTCTCTCTCTCTGGCTGGGTAAGATTGTCTTCCATGTACACAGTATTAGTGGTGTGTCCATAAATGACAGTGGAGGCCAATTCTGGATCCACACATCCTTCCACAGTGGGGAACATAGGTTTCTGGGTGGGAGTTGATCACGGTGAGAATTTGCCAAATGTGCCTTCCTCTTAGCTCGTTTCTCCCTTTCATCCTGAATTTGTGTTTCTTCAAAATCCACAATGCCTTTTGTAGAGGCTATTCTCCAACTGGAGCACTTGCAGGCCAGTGTTTCCTATTATCGGTGCTTATATTGCATTTTTTTTTAGATTTGCCTGGAGAGTGTCTTTAAACCTCTTTTATTGTCCTCCAGTATTTCGTTTTCCTTTCTTAAGTTGGGAACAGAGTAGTTGTTTTGGAAGACGATAATCAGGCATCCAAACAACATGACCAGTCCAAGGACGTTGGTGTTGAAGAATCATTACAATACAATTATTGAGACTAGCCAAAGTGTCCACAAGAGTGGCAAGCTTTAGAGTTCTCTAGAACTCTTAATCAAGCAAGACACAACAACGAAACAGGGGGCAAGGGAAATGAGGATAATTTTTTTAAGTACAAAAATTAGGTTGATGTTGTAGCCATGAGGTCATGATGGAGACTGCAGGCTGAGTCCCTTCCTGTTGCCAAGTTACAGGTATCAAGTTACACACCAAGGATGAACACCATACAAGCGATGCTGATTACTGGGGTGCTGTTAGGGCAAATTATATTTTAACTACTCATTTTAAGTACATTGTGATATTTCAAACTTAAATGAAACACACTAGTTCCTGATCTACACAGACAACAGAAATAAAGAGAAACATGAGAGTCTTTCATTTACCAAAGTAAGGGATTGATTTTGGGTGGTGCACTTGACAACCATCCAAAGTTCATATTAAAATTATTTTAATATGAAAATTAAAATTAGTACCTAGAACACCATCCAAAGGTAATCCCTGATTTTGCTAAATTAAAAACTGCCAAGTTTCTCTTTACTTCTGCTCTGTGCCTATGCCAGTAACCTCTGCATTTTGCTTAAGACAGTGATGGCTAAATCTTTTACAGGCCTAGGGGCCAACAATGTGGAGCCAACTCTTAAGGACCAACATGACTACCTTTGCGTATTATTGCTCATTAAAGTGTTTTAAAGTTCTAGAGCCTTTGGGCCTGGACAGACTGACAGCATCCATTTAAAAATGTCAAAGGGCAAGAAAACGTGTATTGTTGTTAACCTTAGATGCTATTATAATGCATTAAAAATACTTCTCATGAAGTCACATTGAAGGAATAGAGGTAGAAGAAAAGAATACAAGCTTTAAAAACCCGAAAGTGTTTGTGTTCCCATGCCATTACTAAAAAGAATATGGTTAAGGTCAAAAGGATATTGCAGCAGAAAAGTGGGATGTAATTAACTTAAATTGGGGCAGAAATGGGATAGGAAAACAGCTCCCTCTCATGAACAATGGTACTCAAGTTATTTTGTAGACTAATGAGGACAAATACATTTATATGATATACTAGAATAGACTAATAAGAGATGAGCTAATGCATCTCACTGCCAATGGTTGATTTATTCCTACAGAAACATTATCAATGTTTCATACAATTTAGATTTTAAAATGCAGAATATATTATTTCCTTAGGAATATGCTGTTAAAAATGTAAGCCTCACATTTACCTTTTGAATAATATCTACTGGATATAGGAATGTGAAGCAATTATTTAATACAGTTCAAGATACTATCATCAATATTCATGCAAACACTTCTTTTGATTTTCCAGTATTCCCACAAATTTCAAACACAGACCTGGAACTGAATCAAACAAGCATCTCCTTAAAAAAAAAAAAAAACCCCACAGTGCAGTCCTTCTAAATTAATAACATAAAAAGATCTGCATGTGCAAAGTTAGTATACTGTATTAGGGATTTGCGGGTGGCACTGTGGTCTAAACCACTGAGCCCCCTGGCCTTGCTGATTGCAAAGGTTGGCAGTTCGAATCTGCAAAACAGGGTGAACTCTCATTGCTCTGTCACAGGTTCTGCCAACATAGCAGTTTGAAAGCATACCAGTGCAAGTAGATAAATAGGTAAGGTAAAAAGGTAAAAGAAAAAGAAAAATAGGTACCACTGCGGCGGGAAGGTAAACGGTGTTTCCGTGTGCTCTGGCACTCATCATGGTCCTCCGCGCACCAGTAGCAGTTTAGTCATGCTGGCCACATGACCCAGAAAGCTGACTGTGGGCAAACAACGGCTCCCTCGGCCTGAAAACTGAGATGAGCACCGTACTCCTTAGTCGCCTTTGACTGGACTTAACCGTCCAGGGGTCCTTTACCTTTTACCTTATTAGGGATAATGGGTTTAGACTGATCTGCACCCTGATACATGAACTTTGTTGTATACATTCAAGCCTTTCTTTCCCCAGCTTACAACTATTTTTCTGCAGATCTGAACTTTAAGTAACTTGACCAAGAACACAAAGGAACCTTAATGACTACGCATGGCTCTGAGCTTGGATATTTCTACATCCAAGTATGTCAGTGGCTCATTTAGTTTATTTGCCTACATACAATGCATCCTATTATTCCTCCAGGTGAGGTGGAATGGGATCAAAGGAAAAGGAAGTTATAGGCACAATATGTATCTGTTTGGATACAAAAACATTCACAGATTACTACCAATTAGGAATGCAAGATTATGCATGGTCTTTTTTTGCTGCAACTCTGGTTTAGCAAGGGTGCATCATGAAATGGGAGAACAGTTAAGCACATGAACTGACTCTACCTGTCTTTTGAGCCTTGGAATACAATGTTTAGCCAACATATCAGCCACTTGTTTATTTTCTGACTGCTAACACAAGATCAAAACGATTCTTGCTTCTTCCAGACCTACACTGGAAGCATAAACTTTTACCAGTGCCTAAATCGCTAACACAACAAGAACAGGAACGAGGAAAAAAGAGCAACTGAAACGACTTGCTTTTATATGGCTAAAAGTGAAAGTAAGATGTGGCAAACAAATTGTAGTACTCCTAAACTGCCAAAAAGGAATCTGATTAAAGCAGGCACAAATAAAAAAATATTGCGTGTTCTATTTCTGTTGTACAGAACCCCAGCTGAAATTTAAACACTGGGGACAAGACTTCCCGGTACATAATCCTCATGTAAGCATCACATCAAGGCAGCTGTATCGTGTTCAGATCAACATCTACAAGGCTTTTCCAGAGGAGAGAGGCTCTTGCATAGTTTCATGTCCCAGAGACATAATGAAATTCTACAGGTGAAGCATAATGAGACCTTTAGAAGATGGGAACATAAAAGCAGAAGAGCATGTTCCTCAGTAATGGTGGCACCCAAAGTTGAAATCCCAAAACAAGCACTGTATTGCTAGCACAATATATGGCAGTTTTATTAGTCTTAGTTACAGATTTTTCAGCTTGGAGATGCGCCTCTTTATCTCGAAACCTAAGTACAGCATGGCGTGAAGATTTGTGATGTGGCATTTAAGGAGTGCTGGATTTAAGATGAAAACCAAGATTCAAATCTATGTTTAACCACAAAATGCAATGAACAGCCTGATCCAGTTATTGCCTCTCCCCAATTGTACTTCACAGGGTTGTTGGGCAAATATAAACAGCATGATCCCAAGTATGTTACCTTTGGAGGAACTGAAGAATACCCATGTGACAAATAAAATTAAAATTATTGGGTGGTGGGCTATCTTCAAATGCTTCCCTTCACTATAATACATTTTATTGAGCTGTAATTATTTTTTGCTGTCTGGAAGTCAGACAAAAATGCTACTGATGTTCTCAAGCAATGGGGGCAACATAAATGAATAACTGTCTGATTCCACAATTTTCAAGAACACAGGACAAACTTTAGTACACAGAAGCCCCATGTTAAGCTGAAGACAGCTGCTTTTGTGCGGCGTGTATTTCCATGGATGCTCCACCACCACTCCCAGCCTCCCAACATGGAAACAAATTGTAGTAAGCTTAAAGTAGGATGAGCACTGAAAATTGTTCAATAGCCCTGTCCTTCATACTATTAAGTACTATTGTGTCCCATGGCCACAGATACTGAACTGCATACCAGTTTATGTGTAAGCAAGAGTTTGTCTAGAACAGGCAAGCAATAATAGGCTTGGGAAATAAATTGAGTGTATAATTAGTTATCATAATAGAGCAAAACTTAGCATGAGGACTAAGTTTTCAGACGGCAAGTCTAAACACTTTCCCGGAAGTAAGCCTCACTGGGACTTACTTCTGAGTAAACATGCACAGGATTGGACTGTAATGAAACAGCCAACATAGCCCTAATTACCGCATCAGACACATTAGATAAGACAAAAATTGCTTTCTCCCAGTGCTGACATGAGCGAAGATGTTTGAATCGTGTACAAAAACAACTAGGCAATTACCTCACAGACACGAAGAATAGGTCCCTAATGCTGTAAAGAATGTGGTTGCAGAAGTATTAAAGAGCAGTGCTGATAATGAGCAACACTGGTTTGCCACCCATAACTAAACTATTTTGTAAATATTTTCACAAACCTAAGAAGCTATTTTTATCCAAACAAGAACACTGATAACAATTCAACCATTGCTTTACGAAAGTCATCATGTAACAATGGTAATTTTCAACAGAATAATCTCCAATTTAAGAAATTCTCCCCTTCTGTTCTCCACTCACTCAACCCACAGGAACTATTATTATTCATGTTCCTACTGTGAATCACAAGTTCCTATTAAAAAAAAAAGCCTTCCAGAGATTTACGCCGATTATGCGGAATCTGATCATTAGCCCACCTAGCCTGGGTTTATGTACCCCAGTGAGCAGCAGCTCCCCAAGTTACACTCAGAATAATCCCACTGAAATAAACAGACTTAAATTAGTCACGACTAATTTTAGTCCATTATTTCAACAGATTTGCTCAGAGTACAGCTTTGCTTTAAACCAGAGCCTAGGAATGGCACACTCTCTTTAAAACCAGGTACGTAGTTTGTGGTTGCTCCTGAATCTGACACTGTCCCTGGGTGTGCTGAGTAAAGGAGGGGCACCTCTACTCATTCCAAACACCCCACAGGCCAGAATTGCGGGGTGGGGTAGGGGCTGGAATGCCCTGCCCAGATGGGCACAACAGCCATAACTTTTCCTGAATAAAACAGACCTGGCCACCGCCATTCGTGTCTTAGTATCATCCAGATTAGGGTACAATAACACACTTTTATGTGGGTGCTGCCATTTGCAGAATTTTCATGAAGTACAATGGATTCAAAACACAGTGGTCACAGTATAAACTGGGGCTCATCGTGGACAGCATATAACAACTTTGATACCTGTAATTTCCCGGAACTGAAGCCCAGACATTTATTGAAATATTAACTGCATAATTGTAGAAACTGTGTTATTGTTTTTAGGGACTGTATAATTTTCAAATCTCATTTATTTTATTGTACATGGGTTCTAGATTTGAAGTGGTTTATAAATCTGTAAAATAGTGAAACATTCAGAAAAATGTCTCTGGGTGCTGATTTTCTGCATTGAGCTGACGTATCTTTAGGACACCTACCTTAAGAGTTTACCCCGGATCTCAGATTAACATCAGAGGCTTTGCTCTGACTCATCTGAGACTCAGCCTGCTTATGAACAAATGTAAGCTTAGTATTGTGATGAATTTCCCTTGACATGGTAGGGCAACTGATTTGGTTATTTATTATTATTGAATTTGTAATATGTGCCTATTTTACGGCTTTAAGTACAATTTCCCAATAGACCATACTCCTTTGGTTTGTTTAATTTGCTCTATTCAAAGATTTAGTTATTATATATTTTGCAGTTTGTTTTCAAATACAATGACTGCTTGATAATATACTGTAACTAAACTTTAGAAAAGTAAAAAGCTGTTTTGGGTGGGATATTGGGACAAATGTTGTATTATAACCACTCCTGATTCCCCCCCCCCCCCCGCGCTGTGGTCTTCTTTAGTTTCAGCTCTATTCTTTTACTGAGTTATCTTGTCAGCTGCCTTGATAGCCTTGATGGAAAATAAAAAACATGTGCACTGCCACTGTGCTTTGGATCGTCCTCTATTTGGAACATATTTAACTCTGTTCCTAAACAAGAACTTGCGCGTGTTGCTTAAGACACAATATAGTTCTGGATAACTGACAGGATTTATGTTTTCAGAAACGGGGATCGCCCATTGCTTCTTTATCACAGAACCCTAGACGTAACCCGATATTTGCAGCACCTAGCAGACAGCAATTTATTCTGCAATCTCCATCTTGGAAGAGACACAGACTTCACGGCTACAACATCTCCCTACGTTTTTGTACTGTTTTGTTTCATTTCATGCCCCTCCCCTTCTGCTTTGCTTAAGAACTAGCCTGATAAAGAGTTCTGGAGAACTTGCTCTCTATTTTGTGAATCATTTGTTATGATTTTAACATTATTATCTAGAGGAGACATGAATTTATTTGGAATCTCACCATGTTTAAGGGCACAAAGTTTGCTATCCAAAACTGAGGCAAACTTCATTTGGTACTTGCATAAATCTTTCCGTTTCTGTAGCTTTAACAACAGTTAATAAAAATATAAAAGCTGCAGCTTTAAGTAGCAATTGGGAACCTCAGGCCTGAGTGGGGAGAACCACATTGCAGCTTCTCTACTTGGCTTTCAAAACTATTCCCAGTCCATGCCCCCTATCCCAGGACCCTGCTTCTTAACATCCCTGTTCTGCACTCTCCTCAAGTGCTTCTGCCAACTGAAATGTGTCCTTGAACTGTGACTCTGCCTCTTCCTTGACTGTAGGATCGAAAAAATATTATTATTAATATTTATTAAAATTCTATACCGCCCGTCATCTCAGGTTTACAGGGCGGTTTACAGTATAAAATATACATAACAAAATAACGAACAAAAACAATGCATGTGGAGTGTTTATGCAAAAACCTTAGGGGGGTGTAGCTAAAAATACAGGTTACTGTAAGAGTCACACCTATTGCTCTGCTCACTTTTCTTTGTCTCTGATCCTGCCAACAGCAAGCAGGTGAGTCCCGGTGCCGATGAGGAAATGTGACCCTTAGGCTGAAAAGGGTTCCCCCAGCCTGAGAGAAAGAGGGATGTTTTCAGGCGGAAAGAGGTAAAAATGAGTTGAAGATTACGAAGCAAATGTGTACAAAATGGAAGATTCTGGCATTAAAAATGTTGGGTCTGAAGCAGCTAAAGTGTAAGAAGAAACAAAGTTTAATCCCACTCTGCAAGGTTTCACTATCCAGTAAGCTTTATGTTTCACCTCCATAGCAAGCAAGACTATCATTAAACATGACAGAACTTGTTAAATAAACTCCCTGATGTTCTCTCTGTGAGATTTTTCTTGTGACTAGGCTTTCCGATCAGTAGGCGTCCATAAATCCACCTGCGCTGCAGCTTGCTGGGTAAAGGGCCCCTACTCAGTGTAACCTGAGAAACCCTCTCCTGCCTCTCACCTTGAGAGGGAAGAAGGGGGCCTTCGCACTGTGCAGTGCTTGTGGGGAGAGTTAAGAGACACTCCCACCTCCCCCGCGACAACACACACACACACTACAGTCAGGAAGGGGTGTTTCTTTTAAATTGCACTGAACAGAAGCATACTGTGCATGAAAGATTAAAGCCCACTCCCAGTGTGATATGAGATGCCCCCTTCCTTTCCCAAGCTCTCTAGCAGATGCAGAAGGCTAAGGGGATGGAGAGAGTCAGTGGCAGCTATGGAGTACGGCTGGGTAGTAAGCCAAGCCAACATTTTGTGGATGCTTCCCTTTCATGCTGTTTCCTTCGAGAGAAGAGTGCACTTAATATCCAGCAGACACCAGCTATATGATGCTTCTTATTGTTCTAGCAGCTCACAGTCAAGAGTTACACTAAGTTCAGGCTAGAACAACTACCACTCTTTTCCTTTTGCTTGCAACAGCATCAAGATGACTTATGGGAGCAGTTTTATCAGGTTCTCCTTCATAAAAGCATGGGAGTTTGGTAGAAACTAAACACAAGCAGCTTCAAGGATCAGGAGAATACGGAAAACCTCACCACAGACCCCATAGCTTGCTTTGTTTTCCTTGTGTTTTATTTCCACGGAAGCAGAGGTGGCTCACTGGGTGGGGCAGAATTGCTGCACTAGCTTCCCTGCAAGCTGGATGCTGTTGCTTACTGGGAGGGAGGCAGGCATGGCACACCAAACTCTTTGCCACCTTGTCCTCCCCTCCCCCAGCCCCTCTTGGTAAGCAACAGCGACCCACATGCTGGAAAGCCCAGCAGCTCTGCCCCACAGGGTGAGCCACTTCTGCACAACTGTGCATTAATTTCTTGCTTTCATTTACAAATTCTACCCTTCTGAAACTCCCAACAGAAGAATGGCATGTTTCTTACGGAAATGCAGAGTTCAAACGCCACTAGGTAAATACTGACTACGCGTCTTTGATGGGGATCCGCTGGCCTTCCAGATGTCATTGGGTGATAGCTACCATCATCTTTGACCACTGCCCATGCCGACTGGGGCTGATGGGAACTGGAGTTCAACATCTTGGAGGGCCCCCTGCTTTAGTGACCCTTTCTCCACAGTGTAGCTCAGCACCAACCATCAGCAAAAATGAGCTGGGAGTGTTGCAGGCCAGCACCATTCATCGTCTTTTGGACACATTGGAAACCAGGAGCTGTCACACTGTACTAAGGAAGCCACAGAACTAAAAGGGAATAATTAGCATCATTAAGCCATAATGGTTGGCAAGGAGCACCAGCGATGCAGTATGGTTATGTAGGTAACCACCATTTTATTAAACATTACAGCCAGCCACATTATCTTCTAGCCAATAAATATATATCAGTGCCGAATATCCATCATCAAGCAAAAGCCAATCTGCAGCATAATAGGATAGCAGCCTTGTATGCAGTGCTTGCCTGCTGTCTGAGGCACTGATACTGTTTCTGACCCTACTGTGAGGTCTCATTGGTAACTGAAACTCAGCAATGAAAGCAGATAATGCACATGATGTGAGAACTCAACAATGCTTTGCAGGTACTCTATTCCAGGAGATGGGAGTTGTAGACCAAAACATCTGGAGGGCACCAGGCTGGAGAAGGCTGGACTAGTCTATACCTGTCCATTGTATCTACTTTGGCCTCTGTGCAATTCTGGAAGACAGACCCATCCAGCAACCCAAGGGACCTCAGGTAGCAACCTCACAATAGTCCTGCTTCTTCCCATCAGAGCCAACAAGATGTGGCAACAGCCGATAACTCAAGATGGTTTTAAATGGGGATTCTAGAAATGCACCATAGGCATAATAGCTAAATGGAAGCTCCAGGTTTAGGTCCTGAAAAAAGTTTTACTGTTATGATAGGTATGTTGATGCAATTCTTTATCAATATTGTGGTGGTGGTGGTGTTGTTGTGCACCACCCTAGAATCAACCAGAATCTATAGGCAAGTTACTAGATTAGCACTCTGGTCCTTGCTTGGGGGCTTCCCAGAAACATCTGGCTAGCCATTTTGGAAACAAGCCACTTTGGAAACAAGACGGACCTTCAGCCCGAAAACTCTTCCGACGTTCACACATACACAGAATCACCCTCCATGTTCTCTAACACGGGACAAGAGCCACCCTCCGGGTGCGGACTCCCTAGCACACCTCGTTTCGAGAAAAAGGAGCCGACCCACCCTCTCTCCACAACCCGGCGCTGGTGGCGTGGAAACAGTGGCCTAGCGAGCCCGGGAGGCGCCCGCCCGCGCGCCCCAGCCACGCCTCGCTCAGCGCCCCGCACCGCGGCCAGGAAGAGGCGGCGGGGGCAGCAAGCCGAAGGCTCTCCCGCTCCCCACGACGACGGCTCTGCGCGCCTCGAGCGGCCGAGGAAAGGCAGCGGGCGGCCGCGGAGGGGGCAGTCCTCGGCCCGGCGGCTGCAATGGCGGGAGGCGGGGACAGCGCCCGGGCGGAGAAAGAAGCAGGAAAGAGCAGCGCTGCCTGTGGCCCGGGGAGGCCCTCCTCCCTCGCTCCCGCTCCCTCCGGCGGCGGCGACTCCGCGCCGCGCCCGCCCTCCTTACCGTGCGCCTCGCCGCCTCAGCCCCTTCTCCGGCCGCCGCCGCCCTCGCAACTCGGGACTCCGCCGTCTCTATGGGCGACCGGAGCTGGCCGACCTCTCACCCGCTGCTCCTCCTCCTGCTGCTGCTGCCTCCGCTGCTGGCTCCGCCTGGCCCCGGGCGGGGAAGGGACGAGGCTCCTTCCTGGGCCAGGACTGCGCGCTGCTCTCGTCCGCCCAGCAGCGCCTCTGCCAGCGGGGAGCGGATCCGGGGGCGGGAAGAAGCGCCCTCTCCTTCCTTCCTCCCTTGCTCGGCTCCTCGGAGGCAGCAGGAAGCCTCTCTCCCGGGCAGGGTCCGCGGCGGGGTTGGGGAGCGGCGGGAGCCCTGAGTTACCCCGCGGCCCTAAAGCACCTCTGCAGAGTTTCGTTTTAAGGCAGGAACAGGATGGAGCCCGTGGCCACCGCCAAGGGCGGGCGGGAAGTGGCTGCTGGTCGTTTTCCCTCCCTAAGAATTGTAGACTTGGAAGGGTCATCTAGTCCAACCCTCTGCAGCGCGGGAATCTCAACTAAAGCATCCATGACAGATGACAACATCAACACTTTTATCATTTGTATGCTGCCCATCAGACTGGGTTGCCAAAGCCTCTCTGGCCGGCTCCCAACAAAATGTTGAAAACACAATAAAACATCATTAAATACTCCCCTAAACAGGGGCTGCCATCCAACCTCTGCTTTAAAACCCTTCGAGTCTGAGGGAGCCCATCCCACTGTCAAAAAGTTAGTTGGAATCTCCTTTCTTGTAACTTGAAGCCAGTTGGTTTGGGTCCTACACTCAGGAGCAGAAGAAACCAAGCATGCTTCCATCTTCCATGTGATAGATATTTGAAGATGTGATATGATACCTTCTCTCAAGCAGGCTTCTCCTTTCAAGGCGAAACACAGGCCTCTCCTGCGTTCATTCTCAAATTTGGGGTAAAACTAGGAGGCGATGTTTGTGTAAGGAGCTGTGTGAGCTCCATTCTGGTATTGAAAAGAAATTATTGGGCTGAGCGTGTGCTGAATTTCACATGCGTAAAATTGCCTTGAGACAATTGTGTATAAGGCAATTAATAAATTAACAATTATAAAAATAAAATAATAACGTTTTGCACCTGTTGGTGGACTTCAGGGTTCTATAAACACAGACACACACAGTAGATCCCACCCGCCTGAAGTCTGCCCACTCCTGGTAGGCCTGTATGTTGACTGTATCCAGTTCTTAGACATACACCAGAAAAGTCCTAATATCTCTTTAGGCTATCTAACCAGATGCTCCCAGGAACCCCACATGCAAAGCATGAGGGCAACAACCTTCCCTATCTATTCATTCCACCAAACACCCCACTGCATTTGATTGTTCCATTTACCCATCATAGCTAATAGTTGGAAGGAAGACTTACCAGGAAATTGGGCTTCTTTTAATATTGTTGTGATATGCTTGAAAAAAGCCCAACTGGCTTAACATGGTTCTGTAGTTCTGGCTATTGACATATGTTCAAATCCATGCCCGGCCATAACTCAATGACCTTGAACAAACTGCTGTATTTATTTTTATTACATGTACTTGTTAAATTTATAGTGTCTCATTTAGTCCAAAAAGAGCCTCCCCCATTTCCCTGTCAGCCCAATTCCACAACTGTATATAAGAAATAAAAATGACTTCATGTGGAAGTATGAACTAAACACAGTGAAGAATCAAAAATTATAATCAACACAGAGGAAAGGACATGCCATGAAGCTTCAAAATCTTAACATAACTGAACCGAGACATATTCATTAGGCTAGATCACGTTGAAGTCTTAATTATGTATTTGAACATCTTCAAGAACAAAGCAGAAAACATAATCTGCTGCTGAATATATTATATTATTGAAAATGATTTGCAATGAGTTTGCCTTAAAAACAAACAAGCAGGTATTTTATAGCCTATGTTCTCCTCAGAAGACTTACTAGTTGTGAACTATAGCTGAGTAGTATACTAAGAGTTCAGGGTCATGTAGATTCAAGATAGTGAAAAACCTCTCTCTTAAATGTGAGTCAAATGGTTGAAGATGATAATAATGGAACAGTTCCTCAGAACATGTCTCATGTTTGTCTCCATTTATTTCCACCCAGTCATGCTGACATACTAAAGAGGAAAGGTGAAATGCTTTTCTCAATTGATATTATTTATTTAATCTATTTATATCCCACCTTTCTCCCAGGTTGGAATTCAAGGTGACTTACGAGGTTTTAAAAGCATTGGTATAAAATGCAGAGTAATAAAAACAAGCTAGTTCAAAACAATAGTTAAAATGCAAGAGAATACATTTCGAAGCAGCATTAAAGTACTGATTGCCCTGAGAGCAGCTCAATAAAGATTGTCTGCACCTATTGCAATATAGGAAGCTGTGGAAAGAGGACAAAAAGGGAGCCAATCTAACCTCTCTTGGAGGCAGTTCCACCATGTGGGAGCAGCCATAGAAAAAGCCCTCTCGTTACATCACCAACTGGGCCTCTGGCGGTGATGGGATGGAAGAAAGGTGCTCACCCAAGGATCTTTAGCACCTGGGCAAGGTTCGGAAAGGGAGATAAATTGCTTGGGTTACCTGGCCCCAAGCCATATAGGGCTTTATATGTCATAACCAGTGCTTTGAATTGTGTCAGGAAATAGACCTGTTGTAGGCAGTGTAGTTTTAACTGGAGGAACGTGCTCCCTGTAACCAGCCCCAGTCAGCCGTCCGGACCAGCTGAAGCTTCTGAACACTTTTCAAAGGCAGCCAAGAAAAGTGCTTTATGTTAGTCCAACTGGGATGTCATTCAGGCATGTGTCACCATGGCCAAATCTGACATTTCAAGCAACAGGCCAGCAAAGACAAAAGAGTATATGATGAATCCTAAGATGGTAACATTTGTACAGAACAACTATGCTAGTGGAAGGTACATCTAATCTAATCTAACTGAGAAATAATGTCAATGTTCACCTTCATAATATATATATTTTGAAGGGTAGCCTTGTTAGTGTGGCTTTTTAAAGTGCTTAATTTAAACATCTGCAAGGGATTGTTCAAATTGGTGCAAATATTCTCAGTTAATTATAGATGGTACTACTGGAGATCCATCTCAACCCAAAATTCTTCCATTGTTCTGTTGCATCCATGATATCTATTTGCCAGGTGTTGCTTTAAGCAGTTAATCTACACATAAAGGCATTTAAATCAAAGCATTAAATTTTAGATCCTTCAGACAATGCACATACTTTTGTAAACCAATAAAATCTTTAATACATTTATATATATTTTTTAAAAAATAAACTTTTTGATGTGTTTAAACTGCTATAATTTAAATATTCTCAAAGGGTTGCAGTCAACTAACTTTTACTCAGAGTAGTCCCACTGAAATGAATGGACCTAAGTTAGTCACGGTCGTTAAGGTCGTTAATTTCAATAGGTGTACCGTGAGTGCAAGTTGAATGCAACCCAAAGGCTCGCTCTTACATTTATTCCTAGGTGGTACTTTCTGCAAATAATCACATTTGGCCAGAAGATGGCACTATCCTGTTTGAATAGTTACCATTAGGCCCACTAGTGGACTATCCTGAAAAAGGCAAGAATGTAGGCACTAACCTTTTATTAATGTGTGGGCAGATGAGCCTTAACCATGTAGGGCTTTCTTGGAAGGTGGTGCTGGGCTCTGTGGTTTGGCCCATTGACCTTCAGGGTCTCTCACAGTTTCATGCTTCTCCCATGCTATTTAGCATCTACAGGAAACAGCTGGAAAAGGTCATCCAGAGTTGGGAGTTGGGTGGCATCAGGGTCAGCCCACATATGAGGCCTGGTGAGGTGAACACATCTGGCCACAGGGCCCACAGGGGTAGCAGACCTCAAAGTCAATCTTTATCCCCCCCCCCTAATTCCCAGTGTAGATCTTCGCTTCCTCCTGGTTTCTGATGTAGACCCTTTCCTCCATGGTGGGTGAGTGGGGGGCACAATTTTGTGGTTATCTCAGGCTAGCCCTGGGTACCACCGATATAAAATGATCCTGAACTACACATACCGTATATAGCAAGTCAACCACTCCTGTGCCACCCTGCAAGTGAATCCGAATGTTGCACTCAAAATAGACTACCCAAAATTACGAAGATTGCAGATAAGTATATTATTTGCATAAATTATTCTGACGGGGGAAATGTTTTTGCAGAATGGGTTTTTTTTTAAAGTATGAGTCATAGAAGGCAATTAATGCATGTGCAAGGACAGCAGATATCAGGGACAATATTTAGGAGCTAAAGGTGCAATGCTCTACAGGTCAAATGTATAGGGTTGCCTATATGTGTCAGAAGTAATTCCCATTTTGTCCCATAGGTCTTGCTTCCAGGTAAGTGGATATAGGCTTGCAGCCTGAAGGAATGAGAAATGTGGGGGGGAACATGGTCTCCCATTTCCTTACCACTGTCCATTCCAAATGCTTCTTTAGGTTAGTGAGTTTTTAACCAAGCATTGCCTTCATATATTCCATCTGTTCTCAGCAATCATGAGGACCAGACACTTTAAATAAAAAATAGGGAAAAAAACTGGAATTCACAGTTGGCCATGCTGTAAGACTTAGAATTTTGTTTTACATGTTTCGTAATAATAGAATTAGTTGAAGATTATCAGAACTCCATAAATACTTTTGAAACATCTGCTAGATGTCACTCAAACAGAATGGTAATTTAGAGAACGTTCTTCAGAAAAAGTACATAGACCGTTGTTTTTATTCTTATAGCAAAGATGAAAGCACTACAAATTCTGCATTTTACTTTTGTCATCCCCAAAAAGTTTCATGACAGCTTTTTTACAAAGATAACTGGATACTGACTGTGAAATGGAAGTGGAATGCATGTTCTTCTTAAACATTAGTGTGGATTATTTGTTTTAGAGATAAAATACTTTCCCTAAACTCTTTAAATGGATATCCACTGTTAGATAGTCATTGGTTATTTCCCCAATACTATGACTATACTTAGGATCCAGACAGATCCCGTTGGGGGGTTTGGGAGTGCCATTTTTCCTCCTTCCAGTGGCAGCCCCTCAGTGCCCCATAGAATACTTCCCTAGATAATCTGCTACCTTGGGTGTGGCATTTGGGAAATAGAAACCGTTGCTTAAAGGAAGAGACTGAAAAGCCTCTGTGTGCACACAGAATCACATGCAGCACTTGGATGTCAGCCCGAACCCACAAGCCGAGACAACGAAATCCTGCTTGATGCAATGGGATCTAAACACTGTACATGTCTTGAATACAAATAAGCTTATCTGTGACATTAAAATAAATAAATTGATTGGATATTTTTGTACGTGTGCATGTGCAATTAAACATCTCATGCAAAGGCTGCATGAAATCCTGGAACTATTTTTTTGTAGCCTTACTTCACCGGCAGGATAGATTGTGATCTCCTGTTTATATGATGTTCTTTTCCCCTTTCCTTTTGACTACAGTGGTACCTTGGGTTAAGTACTTAATTCGTTCCGGAGGTCCATACTTAACCTGAAACTGTTCTTAACCTGAAGCACCACTTTAGCTAATGGGGCCTCCCGCTGCTGCTGTGCCACCGGAGCATGATTTCTGTTCTCATCCTGAAGCAAGGTTCTTAACCTGAAGCACTATTTCTGGGTTAGCGGAGTCTGTAACCTGAAGTGTATGTAACCCGAGGTACCACTGTATTATTAGTTTTCAAATAAATAAACGTGAAAAACATTTGAAAAGTTTAATGGAATTCTTAAAATGTATTTTTTTAAAAATATTTTTTACAGTTTCATGCTTGCAAACCTCTTAGATCCAACAATGAAAAGGCAGATATAGTTGGTGTTACTGATTGCTAATCTACTGAGGCAAAAAGATAACCTCTGAATAGATCGGGTAGTCTATCTTTGGATAGTGGAGACTATGGGAAATATAGATTATTGGCATTATTGTGTCAACAAGACAATCCAAGTCTAGAGTTCCCTCTCAGAAGATGCCTTCCTTGGGAAGAGCAATCCTACGGTATATTCGCGTTAGACCAGATTCCTGCCGGCAGAAAGACTGCCATGTCATGTTCAGCCCAGGAAAGGAGGGGGGAAACAGCCAGAAAGTACAAAAACGTGCAATGCTCACAGACACACATCCCCCACAGTGACCTTGAAACACCATCAGTGACAACCAATCAGGGACTGCTTGTGACCACACCCAGGTCATTCTTACACACGGAGCCAATGAATTTACCTGTGGCGATCACACAGGGTCCCCGGACGTTTCACCGTCTATTGATCCCTGTGCCACCACTTTATTTCTCGCTGCCACCACCCAGGCCCTACTCGGTACAATACTGAGTCCAGTCAGGGTTAAATTGGAACATAAACTTCTGTTTATTTATTGCAGTTTAACAAGCGTGTGGTTTCATAAATGGTATCGGTCAATTACAATCATGGGGTGCCTATCCAGACCTATAACTTCCGCTACCTGCTCTCACTCACTAAACCACCTCTCAGATATTTACCTGTCTTCCTAGCCCCTAACTGTTCCTGACTCAGCTTATTTCACTACACTAACTCAACCTACCCACAGACTCTATCCCAATTCACTCCCACTCCAGCCAACCACCCAACTCCCAACGAACTCCCCCAGAGCTGGTTTTATAGTCCCTCTGACTCCACCCCCTGGGTTCTGATTGGGTAACCTGTTTAACTATTTCACCTCCAGCACTCTCATATGTTAACGTCACATAACCATGAAAGGGATATAGCCCCACCATATCACCCCTGCATTACCACACACAAAAAGCAACACAACTCCTCCATAGCCAGAAACTACAACTAGTGACCACTAGTGCCCCAGGCAGCTATCCAGGCAGGGAGTTGAATTTCCTTATGCAGCCTACAACGGAATATTCTGTTTAGCTTAAAAGATTGCAAACTCTTTTACCAATTGCTTTGGGCTTTTGGAGGCCAGCAAAAACACAGTGGCCAGAGATACTCTCCACCCCAAGTAACGGTTCTGCTGCTGGGCTGTTCAGAGTTTCTCAGTGCCTAAACTGTATGTGATTCTCCCTGCAGATAGCACTTGCCCTGGTAACTTGGTTGCTGTGTGTTCATGACCTATTGGACAGTGTCTGTGCCACCGATGAGTGACAGGCTTTTCCCTCCCCTTCTAAGGCAGCCAGATACCTCTTGCAGGAAGCCCGTGAAATGTTTCTCATGGTTTGCTGTGTTAAAACGGACATGGTGCTTTAATGCAGGCAGTTCTAAATCACTTAACCTTCTCTGCAATAGAGGAACAAAATGAAGTGGATGTTAGACCATCCTCTTATGTAATGCCAGATGCGTGCATTCAGAGAGCTCAGATCTATCTGGGATACCTTTCCAAGTTCTTCAGGGCTCACCTCTATCTGGAATCGCTTGGGACGGAAGGGACAGGGCCACCAGGGATTCTGTGGACTGCATGAGATGCAGCCACAGGCCACCAGTTTCGTCTAAAAATTAGTTCCAAGGAAAACACATTGGCAGGCTGCTGAAACTCTTTTGCAAGGTGGTGCCTCCAGGCAATCCAAAACTGTGTACAGTATAGAAAGGGGGTGCATGGGTATGTGTGTAGGTGGCAGAATAAACATTGGTGCCAAATCGCTACGAAATGCAAGACTCAGTGGCAGCTCTGTGTCAGATTCATGATAATGCACATTTTCATGAACTCTGTTATGTACTGAAGTTCTCACCCTGGGCCAGCCTGGGGATACTGTAGATAGTTTTCACTCAGGTCCATATATGCAAATAGGGAATTGAAAGTGACATTCAGTGATTGGATAGTTACAGAAAATGGTTACAGTTGCGTTGTAGTGGAGCTCTATATAAGCAGGCTGGCTGAACCCATCAGTTCAGTTCTGTTCTGGCCTGTGAATAAACAAGAGCTGTTTGAAGAATCGCTGTGCCGTCTGATATGTTCACCCACAACTTAACAAACTCCAGCCTGTATCTCTTGCCCTCCGAGGAGCGGCTGCAGTCTCCATGGGCAGGTGTTCTGCAAGGCTGCTGTGACGTGCAAAGTGGCCTGCCTGATTGCGCGGAGAGTTTCCATGGCACTGCCAGCCGCCGAGAGTGTCCACACAGCAGGCTGCACATTACAGCAATCGCTCGGAGCAATAATCACACGCTGCTTCAAGCGGCCTCCACCACATGGCTATGATAACATGTAAACTAGCCCTAAGTAAGTAAATGAATAGATTAAACGTGTCTTTAATTATATCTCTTCTTGAGCTGCTGCAGAACCTTTAGGCTGCTACAGGATTCTGCCTGGCCCCCCTCTAATCCTCTCTTGTTTGCACATGATGGAGACAGAGCCGAAAATCAGTTTTGAGCGTGAGTCACTCTCCCTCGGGATTTGGTGCTCCCCAGAAGTGCATCTCGGCCCTCCTCCATTTTGTGCTGCAATTACTCACCTTTGCAGAACCCTTATTATTTCATATGTAACAGGGGGTTGAGTTCAGCCAAAGGACATGTTGGCATAATAAACCTTGAAAACGGAAGAACTGGCCTCAGCTGTGAATTGGTTCAGACTAATTCTATGGATGGCCCTTCACCTTAGTTTTCAATAGCAATCTTCTGCCAAGTGCACTTTCAGTCATACAAATATAAAAGCTACTTCCTAGGGATGGTACATCTAGTTAATAAAGAAGCTGAGATGTACATGTTTTTGAGTTTCACGTGCTACTGTTTCGTGAATATGAGGAGAAACAATATTTATCTCCCAAAGATGATGAATTCAAATCAGGTTGTGCAATTTGCTGTAGGATCTCAGATTTTAAGAACTCAGGAAGAGCTTGGCACCTCATTATAGGAGTGGGGCTAGTAAAATGAGTATCAAATCTGAGGGCCCTTCCCCCAGGCACAGGGGTGGGAAATGCAAAATATACACATTAGTGGTAATGTAGCAGTAACAGGGATCCACTGCCAGGGGCACAGTATCCAACTTGCAGCCACATTTAAAACACGGGTAGAAGAAGACGATTACTTCAGGGAACAGAGCTTTGCTACAAGAGGTTCCCTTTGCATACCCGAAGGTGTTCAAAGCTCGCCCACCTCCCCCTAAATCCCTCCTTGCATTATGAGGGAGGATTATCTTTTTATTTTGCCACTAATCTATGTAAAGATGGACATGGGTCATGTTGTACCATTGACACACCAGCTGAGACAGAGACATGGAGGGGAGGGGGTGTGACACATGCGTGCCAGTTTCACAAGCAATGTCCCACAGTTTTTCTACGAAAAAAGCTCACAGGTGGATATTAATCCTTTCCCAGAGGTTCCAATGCCAAAAATAGAGCTTCCTTTGTCACTCTCTGTTCCCAGAGTTTGACTCATCCTATGACTGAAGTTTAATGGCTAGATCTGATTATTCCAGTTGTCTCTCTCACCTCCCTAGCGCTTGATCATAAAAATGTACAGCTGAAGGTGACATGATGGTCCTCTAGTTTATTTCTTTGTATTATAGCAAGGTTCCTCTCATCCAAATATAGCTTGCAGGTATATATAAAGGCATCAGATGCACTGAATAACTACCCCTGGCAGGCAGCCAATAAAATCCTCTGGAAGTAGCTGTAAATAGATTCCCTATACAGCAGGAGAACCTGTGACCACTCCAGGTAGATATTGCTAGACTACATCTCCCATCATCCTGGACTATTGAGCATGCTGACTGGGGCTGACTGGAATTTGAGTCCAACGGCCTCAGAAGGACCACAATTTCTCTATTCCTGTTTTGCACAGGAATGAGAAAGACAAGATAATTTTACCATGTTCTTGAGGCACCGAATCCTGACTGCTTCTCATCTGCGCTGCTTTCTTTCTTAGAGCTAGGAAAGTTTTAGAAACGATGTTCATGCATGCTTCTTAAATTTCCCACCTCCTGTTCTGAAAACCCTCTCACTTCTCTTCCCTGCCAACTCCTTGTGCTCAGAACCTCACCTGCAAATTCACAATACACTCCTATGTGAAGATGACGACTAGATGACAGCTACACAGTCCCAAGCCAAGTATTCAAGGTTATGCCTGAAGGTGCAATCTGAAAATAGACAAGGAGGTGGTATGACCTTGTCCAGTTTCTTGATAGCATTTCACTTGCTGTTGTCATCAGTGGCTCTTAGCACAGAAAATGTATGAAGATTAGTAACAGGACAATGGTGGATAATTGGAGATAAATGTCATCAGGGAGTCTGCGTGGTTCTACTATGGGGAAGAAATGAAAGCAACAAACATCCTGTTTTTGCCTAATTGAAGCTTGCTTTCAGATTTTGTTCATTCTGCTGCATCAGTGAGAGAAGCAGAATCTGGGAATGGATGGGAGAGACAGGCTTATGACTTCAAAAGCATCCAAACTCATAGACAATATAAAATGTACAGGGGCTGTGATTCTATGCGAGTAATCTCCATTGAACACAATGGGATTGACCTCTGAGCAGACACGTATAGAATTGTGCTGCAAGCATATAATAGCATCAGACAATGTGAATCAAATTACCAATTGGTACAGGTAGTGGGAAATTGCTGCATCATTTCTTAAATGCAGTAGGACTACATATAATTTTTTTAAAAGAGAGAGACAGAGAAAGAAGCCATGGGCCTATCATCTTCTGATTTTCCTAGGGCCAACCTTTGAGCCATTAACCCACATTTCTTGAGAGTTTGGGGATGAAGCACAGTTATGATTTGCAGTCCTCAAACTTCAGTTTTCACAATGTTTCCTTTGCTTTCTCTCTGAGGCTGAAGAATCTGTATTCATGACAAGCCTCTAGGGCTGGGATCACACTACTGTTAGAAAGCACTTACGCAAGGAGGAAGCATGGCAGGCGTCAGAAAGGAGCCAGTCCTCTGGAGAAAACCTGTCTGATTCATGTTTATGAACTGCAGTGTATCAAAGGGAGCCAGCCCTGTGAATAATAGCAAAGCATGCGCACGATGCTGAAATATGACTCAGACAGTGCCTCATCATTAAATTGTGCTGTCAGAAATATTGATTTACTGCTGGGTGCAATTGCTTAAAAACAATAAATAGGTCCTGGTGGGAAATTTCTCCAACTTGGTTATACAGTTTTAAAACCCTACTTTTAAAAACAAGTTAGCTGCATTTTAAATATGCTCCCCAATTTGCATTTATATGAGTAATTACTTTATAGCAGTCTATATATTTTGTAATGTTCCTGAGTCTGGATGCTTCTTAAGTCATAAGATTAAGCAAAGAGCTAAAGGACCCCTAGAGAGAGAGAGGAGTGATTAAACATTACTAATTAAGTAGTTGCACATTCCATAGCCGTGTGTTGCAAATGAGGTCTATAAGATTAGCAATTTGCCCTGTATTTGATTCCCCAAGAACCCTTCACTCCAGCATTGTGCCTCCCATCCCATAAATTAAGGGTGGGCAGAAGGTAGATAAGGATCTATGTAGATCTCTAGACCATAGGAAGCTGCCTTATACCAGGTCAGACATTTACTGCATCTAGTTCAATATTGTCTATGCACAGCAGCACAGGTCCTCCAGTAGTTCAGAAAGGGGTCTCTTCTAGTCTTAGCCTGAAGCTCAGAATGTGTGTTTTATCTCTGGAAATGGATTTTGGCATTAGAAGCAGTTGAACCAAGGCTTTTTTTCTCTTTCTGCCCAAGCAGTTCCTTTCTCTCTATACTATATTTGTACTAGTCTGTCGTCAGGCTGATGATGGTCTGCGCATGCTCCAGGGTGAGGGGGGCATCCGAGACAGTCAAGTGACAGGGCGATGGGCGAGCAAGCTGGTCTTGCAGCAGGGGGCTGAAGTGGGTGAGTGGGGTGCATGAGTGAGCAGGACTTGCAGTGGCTGGGCGGTCTCAGCAAGGTGGCACAGTGGAGTGACTGAGCTGCAGATGGGAGGGGCCTAGGGAAGCGATTGCTTGGACAAGGAATAAGGTGGCGGGGCCTGCGGCAAGCAGTAACGGGTAAGGAGAATGTGAGGGAGCTTCAGAGGAGAGGGGCTTTGGTGGCAAGCAAAGTGAGCAGGGATGTCATCCCCTATTCCTTTTATTGCTTCCTACCAAACTGCAGGTTCCTCATAGAGCCCAGAGGCCAATTCTCATATAGATTTTGTATTCAGCTGTACATGTAGCCCCCTAGCAAAATGTAAGTCTACCACATTGTGTGAGACGTGTATGTATTTGGGGTGCTTGTTCCTTTTGGAATACTAATGATGTGCGGACAGAGGGTCTGCCCAGTCCTTTTGCCAATCTGGCCACAGCATTCTGGATTATTAAACGGAAGTTTTCCTGACACTTTTCAAAAGCCTGTAGCCAGGAACATATTACAGTGGGTGATTCCAGATTCCTCATGCAAGCAAAGTGTTCTGTCCACATGATCTCAGCATCAAAGTGCCAGACCATACCCCTCCCCTCATTTAACTCAGATTTACTCTTTCTGGGCGAAATCCAAGTCGTTTACAGAATTAAGCCCCATCTGGAAGCACCCACTGACATTTCCTTTCCCTCAAAAGTTTTAACAAGTGTGTGTGTGTGTGTGTGTGTGTGTGTGTGGAGCAGGAGGGAGAGCATTAGTCAGTAAACATGAGCTGGAAACTATAGAGTACCAAATAAATGAGTTTTCAAAGCTATACTCCCATTTTAGTAGAAATGGTCATAAAACACAATGTTAAGCATTGATTCAGACTTCTTTTTTTGTTGCTCTTATGATAAACTTCCAAATCCGTTGTCAAATACTGTGTCATATTTGAGGCAATTTCATTGCCAATGTTACCCCATTGTCTCCCCTTCTTGTGATACAGCAGTGAATCAGAGTCACTTCACACATTACACGTCAGAGGCAGTATGAGGGGGTGCTTGTTTTCGTGCTCTGCTTCAGGCATTTCCAGAGGCATCTGGCAGGAGTCTGGACACTGGATAAAAGCAGAAGGCTGAACTGGGTGGGCCTTTGGTGTGATCCTGCAGAGTAGGTGTACACCTAAAAATGCGAAGTGTGACTGCAACAAACACAACCTTTCAAACACAGCCGGAGCCATGTTGAACATAAGCTTAGCTGCAAACTCAAGCCTGCCTCTGTGTGAGAAAGCATCCCATCAGCGGATCATTCGGCTTCGTGAGATTGTGAGCACAGCTGGAAAGTCAGTATAACATTGAAGTGGAATTGAAGTAGCTCGAATGTGATCTGAGAATAGACTATGGGTCCCTGCAGACCGGTGTTTTATTTGCAGGAACATATTCTGCAATGTGTTCCCGACACAATAATAGTGCATAGGTGGTGGAGTTTCTCTGCTTTACTTTGCTCTGTGATGCTTCTCCCTCGTTGCCACACTCTTGCTGTCTGGAGGGGCTATAGCGCAACAAAAACAGGGGGGAAACTAAACCGAAACATTTATCAGATTTCAGCAGCAAGTGACCCTGCTTGGAAATGAAGCAGGTGCAAGCGGTATGCAAAGTGGGATCGAGTGCGACTGTCCTGAAACCGCCAAGAGCAAAAACCCCATAGCATGAATGCCCCATAAAAAGGAATCTGTAGGGGCCCTATGTTCTTTGGGGCTCCCTCCTCTGTGTTCACAAAATCACATGATTGTTATAGGCCAGAGGTGGGGAACCTTTTTAACCCTAAGGTGAAGCTGGGAAGCCACATTCCAGCAGTGGATGGTGTCACACCATCAAATTACACACCCAAAACATAATACCATGCACTTCTTAACACAAAACACCATCACACACAAATTTAACACACAGAGAGAGTTTAGGCCAAGGGTTTGTTCCATTATTCGTTATCTGCTACTACAGTGGTACCTCAGGTTAAGTACTTAATTCGTTCCGGAGGTCCGTTCTTAACCTGAAACTGTTCTTAACCTGAAGCACCACTTTAGCTAATGGGGCCTCCTGCTGCTGCCGCGTTGCCAGAGCCCGATTTCTGTTCTTATCCTGAAGCAAAGTTCTTAACCTGAAGCACTATTTCTGGGTTAGCGGAGTGTGTAACCTGAAGTGCATGTAACCTGAAGCGTTTGTAACCCGAGGTACCACTGTACGCATAAATGAAGCATCCTCACAGATCACTCTCCTTTCAAATCTACTTACATGCTGCAGACCTCACCCTACAGCAGGCCCTTCCTCCTTTTTTCCACTTAGGACTCCCACACATAGTCACAGCCAGGAAAACCAAGCGTGCTGTTTGCATCCTAGCCCACAGTCCCTCAAACAATGTCTCTATAAATTAACCAGAGAATCTCAGGGAGAAACTAGATGTGACATTAAAAGTTGTGAAACAACAGGTGTAATTTTTGTTGTTGTTTTTTTGCAATCTGTGTGAAGGCAATGAGATCTGGAGGTATATTAGCCAAAGTGAACAAAGAAACACATTAAGTGGGCAAGCAAATTAAATGTAATCCAGCCACAGCAAAGTGCTTTTAAATCCCACTGGTTCCTACAGAAGAATGAAGCATGTACATCTGGGTGTCCCACTGAAATCAATTATAGGGCCCCATCTGCACTATACATTTAAGGCAGGTTCATACCACTTCAAAATGACATGGCTTCCCCCAAAGAGTCATGGGAAGTATAGTTTGTTAAGGGTACTCTTTTCCCAGGGAACACTGGGTATTGTAGCTCTGTAAAAACTGAGCAATCTTTGCTGTGGAAGAAGGAGAAAGTGTACCTGTCTGTCCTATGGAACAATAATAATACTTTCATTTCGCTGCAGCCCTCTTATAAGAATTCTAAGGTCTCAAATATAAATTAAATGTTCATAAATGTGCAAGGCAAACACATACATAAGTATATAAACCATGTGTCTGAAATAGTACAGGAGACCAATCCTGAAGTCATTTTGACTCTCCCAAATTGACCTCAAACATTTCTCAGCAAGGAGTGAGGAAATGGGAAAGCCCCCCCCCCCACTGTCTTTTGCTTACAAATCCTGTCTTAAGGGTGTGTTTGTGTATGAATAGGGTGAGCCCGTGACCTGGATTCAGGAACTAAACTACGGTATTAACCATCACACACAAAATGGCCAGGCTGCCCAGGTAAAGCAATCCGTGACCATTATCAGGTAACCTGGAAAACAGGATTTCTGTTGTAGACCGCTTCCCTCTCTGAGGTATGTATGATGTTTTGGGGGGGTGGTCTTGAGCTACAGGGTGAGCAACTTCAAAAGTCTTTATAAAGACTTGCACACAATTGTTCTGGGCTCCCTCCTGTGTGTGGTGAGTGAGAACCCTGTTGCAACAGTCTAATACAGTGGTACCTCAGGTTACATACGCTTCAGGTTACAGACTCCGCTAACCCAGAAATAGTACCTCAGGTTAAGAACTTTGCTTCAGGATGAGAACAGATATCGTGCTCCGGCGGCGCGGCAGCAGCGGGGGGCCCCATTAGCTAAAGTGGTGCTTCAGGTTAAGAACAGTTTCAGGTTAAGAACGGACCTCCGGAACGAATTAAGTACGTAACCAGAGGTACCACTGTAAAGATCAGGCTTATTAGCTGCTTTGCTTCTCAATATTCTCTGATTGGCCTCTGTTATTTTCTGCTACTGATAGGGAATCCACTTAAGAACACTATACGGGCTCTTGGATACCCCATAAGGGAAAAGGAGCAGTTTTTTCTTATAACAGCCCCAAGAGTTATTGCGAAAGATTCCCTCACACCTGGCCCGTCAGATGACTTCTAGGGCTTATCCGGAGAGTTTAATTCATACCAGGGCTCACTAGGAGTCACTAGCAACAAATGTCCTTTCCAGGGCTCAGTCCTGCAAAATGTGAAATATTAACAAAGGCTTCCTCTGGATAAGGCACAGATTGATTTTCTCTCACTGCTGAGAGCCAAACTAGACTTTCGCTTAATATGCAGCAGGCAGCTCCGTAATGGAGAAGGCTCTCCATGCAGCCAGGAGGCTTTGTGGGGGAAATCCCCATCAATGCCAATTGACTTTTCCTTAAAATCTCCATTCCAATCCCAGCAGGGGAAGGAAGAGATTAGCCTCTCTGCTCTGCATACTGCCTTCCTTGTAAAGGGACCCTGTAAAGAACTGGTTAAGCAAGAATCCCCCATGCCTCCAATTATTTTAGGAAAAACCAGGTATGTAGCTGCCTGCAACATGTTAAATAAACATTTAATTGGGCTGCATCTAGTTAGCAGAAAGGGGCATAGATCAAAAAGAGATTTCAATAGGAGGCTGCTGTTGACTGGGTCTGGCCAACGGTCTGTCTAGATCTGTATCATCTAGGATAAGGAACATTTTTCAACCCATGGACTGAATATTAGTTGTGGATGGGGCCAAAGATGTTGACTCTTCACTTTCATTTCATGTCACTTTTAATCTGTATACCGCCTTTCTACGTTACTATACGTAAGGTGGTCTACGAGCTGAAGAAACAACCACACACCTTACAACAATCTGGTCCAATACCAAACAAGTCATAATAAAAAAACATAACTTCAAGATAAACCACTTACCATATATCAAACAAAGTAACATTCAAGAACCCATTAGAATGTAACAGTGCACAATAAAATTACTGGTAAATATCAGCAAACAATAATTAAACAGAAATTCACTCTTAACAATTACAGTGGTAACTCGGTTTTCAAATGTCTCAGAAGTTGAATGTTTCAGTTTTTGAACACCGTAAACCCATAAGTACTGTAATTGCTTCAGTTTTTGAACATACCTAGGAAGTTGAACATGTTCCGCAGCTTCCGCTGAGTGCAAGATCCTGAGGCCTAGCTGTTAGCTATTGAGGTTTCGATTTTCGAACGTTTCAGAACTCGAACAGTCTGCCAGAAAGGATTACATTTGAAAACCGAGGTACCACTGTACTGTATAGTAAAATAACTGCTAAACTATAACCAATAAAAATAACAGCAAGTCACAATGCATAAAATACCTCAATGCACACAAAGCCATGTAAAAGGATCAAAGTGAGAAACAAAGGCACACAACTTAAGGGATATTTTTTTTAATAAAAAAAATATTTTATAACTCCTCTGCTCTCTTCCCAGCTACTTCTGTTCTTAAAGCCATGGACTGGGAAATGCTTCTAGGTTGGAGGGTGGGGCAAGGCAGGTGAAAAAAGCAGTTGCCTGATGGCCAGCCACAGACTCTCTTCCTTTTGTACTGTAGGTTACATTCCAGTCACTCTTAAGGCGTCCCCCCCCCTTTCCATCCTGCAGGAAGCAGCAGCACCACCATTCAAGGGCACTTCTCAACTCAGCAAAGTTCTTAAGCAGGGCATGGAGCAGGACTGGCAATGGCTGTGGCCCATAGAAACTGCCCAAAAGGAAGGTGGACTGCATTTGACCCCTGGCCTGAAGTTTTCCACCACCCCTGATATACACTGACTGTCAGTTGCTCTCTAGGTATCCGAGAGGAGTCTTTCTTAACTCCACCAAGAGAGGGCTGGGGCTTTCTCTCTGCTAGGTTTGTGCAAAAGAATTAGCAAGGAAATGTGGGTGTCAGGAACGAGCCAGCAGTAAATTACACTGTGCAAGTTGGAGTTAACTCTTTTTTTTAGCAAGAACGCTATCTGCACAGGACTGGCAGGCCTAGTGAGCACAGCAACTCATCTCCAGGAAGTCTTGCCCCCATGAAGCAGTTGGTGAGATGGATAGTCCCCACCTCCCCACAGCTGCCTAAGTCCCCTCCTCTTCAGGGGTTTCCCCCAAGCAATCGGAGACTGCGTCTGTGAGTTACCAATCTCTCCTCTGTCCTTTTCATGCCGGTTCTGGTTCTTGGTGGTGTGGAGGAGAACTTGTCACAGCAGGAGGGGGAGGACACCCATGAGTCTTTCACCAGCTTGACTCTACCTCTTGGTCTCCATCTTCTCTGACCTCCTCCAAGCTCCTCTTCTGTCTCTGGTTCTGGACTGCTCTCTGCCACTGACTCTCCCAGCACACGAAGCCCTGTTACCTCTTCAGCTTCTGACACCTCCTCCTCCTCCCAGTCTTCTCCCTCTGACCACTCATCATTGTCCCACCACCACTTCCTGAGCACTTGGTGGTTTCCCATCTGGTTCCTCTGCATCCAAGCAGTCCATGACACCAGGCTGCTGTGAAACACTGTATGAGGGGTCCAAAAATCTGGATTAGTTCAAAATACTGCTGTAAGATTGCTTGTGCTTTACAGTGTGCCTGCAGCCTGGCACTGAGCAACATGAGCATATTTATGCAGGTGCAGACTGCCAACTTTATTGCAGATTAAATAAGCACAACATACAGCAAAGAGAGAGGGGAGCCTTAAAGTAATGTACTGCAGAGGAAGGGAACAAGGTAGCGTTCCTTAGTATGAGTGTTGCAAGATTGCCCCTGCCAGGCTCAGATCCTGGATTCTTGGCCTAAGCCAAGATTAAACCAGTTTCCCATATGTAACCCAGAAACTGTAGCTTTAAGAAACAAGAAGCTGAAACCAGACACATTAGTGGAGAAGAGGGAGCACATGGCTGGTGCTCAGGCCAATAAACCATGATTTAATCACCCTGACATTGTTTTGTCTGTACAGGGCAGGCATAGGCAAACTCGGCCCTCCAGATGTTTTTGGCCTACAACTCCCATGATCCCTAGCTAACAGGACCAGTGGTCAGGGATGATAGGAATTGTAGCCCCAAAACATCTGGAGGGCTGAGTTTGCCTATGCCTGGTACAGGGCCTTTGAAAGATAAAATATTTGAGGCAAAGCTTGTTGAAAAGACTGATGAGCTGGTGCAAAGGGTTAGGGCTCCTGTACATTTACCAGTTGTGGAGGGGGAAATGGAATATTTTTCAGCTCTCCTTTACAAGCCACACCTGCCAAAATTCCTTCATCTGCACCACTTTTTAAAAAATGTACTGCACTTTTCATTTACAAAGCCAAGAAAATTAAACTGCTTTAAAGCCAGTTTGGCTGTGGGGAGCTGTGCTTTTGGATGCTGACATATTTGTTATTTAGCATTTATATTACTGCAGAATCAGGCCTTTCAGCAGCTGAAGTCATAAGACTTCAAAAGTATTTTACTGCACATCAGAGTTCTAATTTCTGCTTACTATATTCTGTCAATATATTATGTTTTCTGCACTGCAAAATATTTTTTAAAAAAAAATTTACATCTCCCTCAACCATAATGTATTACTGCCTAGTATTGTTATTTGCTGAAATTTTGGTGGGTGGGTGTTTTTGATTTACTTTCTTGGCTGCAAAAAGATTCCAGCTGTCGACTTCCGGGAAGGCGCAACTGGTTAATGGCGGATTCCCTCCGAGCTCCGGAGGGAATCGGCTTAGCAGGGGCCTGGGTCCTGCCGTGCCGGCGACACAGGGGCCCTTAAAAACCACGGGCACGGAGCCCGTGGACATGGTGACTCGGCGGGCACCACAAGCGCCCTCCCGACTCGTGAAGGAGCCTTTTTAAAGGCTACAGATCGGGTGCCAGGGAGCGGCGTGGTGCTGTGAGTCCTCCGCTTCCCCTGCCGAGCGAAGCCGCATGCCATTCTTCGGTCAGCGCTGACTTCTTCCTACTAAATTTGGACTTAAAAGCAAGAACAACAACCCGTAATTTGAAAATTGGATTACAATATATTTGGCTTTGGATTTGGCACAAGCGGGGGAGCTGAAAAAAAGGAAGTCCGTCTCCCCCCTATTGTAAACAGCTCAAAGCAAGGACCTGTCAACTAAGGTTGCGGGAAGAGCTGCCGGGATTGGATAAAGATACAAATTCCACGGATTTAAAGGGACTAAGCTAATGTGCTGGAGGACTAGAGTTTATTTTGTTTGAATTAAGCACCACTTTTCTCAAGCCCGGGAGTAAACCGAGCTAAGAGCCTGCTGAGGATTCATAGAAACCTTTTGACAGCTGTCAAACTAGCTGTCAAAGTTGGAAGAACTGAAAGTTGAAACTTTAACCGGTTATATCGCTACAAAATATTGAAAACAAAGAAAGATTGTTACAAACAAATCTGACTTTTGGACCGGAGGGAAAAGAACATTAAGTAACCAGAATCCCTCTAGAGGGGATTCTTGGACATTACAAGAATGGAACTAAAACAGGGAATACAGGAAATACGTGCTGGCTTGGAAAAGCTGACCTCTCTCGTGGGAAAGTTGTTAGAGATGAATGAGAAAGGCCTTGTTTTGTCTACGAGCCCCTCAAACCCGAAGTTATCTGAAGATATACCAACTGAAATGGAAAAGGACTCGTTGTTCAAAACACAGGCAGCTGGACAAGAAGAAGAATTAAAGATTGAGGAAGAGAAGACATCTGCCAAGCAGGAGGAGCTGAAAGAAGGGATGGCTGAGATGACACAGAAGAGAAAAGAGAACTGGAGACCTGCTAAGAGGAACTTTAAATTGACCAAGGTGAAAGTTGGACTTACTGGGACATATAGATTTTTGAAACAGCGTTGGAGCACTACCTGTAAACAAGTAGGTCTCATTGGAAGAATCACAGTCAGCATTGAGAAAATACACCGTCGACCCTGGGTGTTAAGTATGAGAGACTTTCGAAGAAACCGGCTGAAAGGGACTGAGAGAGATTTGCGTGCCTCGGACGTAAGATCACCAGGCTAAAAAGATGGACTAAATGGATTTTGGTTAGGGATTGAAACCGGGGAGGGAGGGGTGGGACCTAACAGTCCGAAGGGGGTCTGTTTTTTCTTTGCTTTAGGAGTATAAAAATTATTGGTTTTTTATTATTATAAGAATGGGGAATCCGTGGAGGGGAAATAGTGGCAACCTTAGGAATGGTATATTTTTTTCTTTTTCCTTTTTTTAATTATTTTTTTTAGCTCTACTCTTACATTTTTGTTTCTTTTCTATATATAGGGTTAAGGTATATATTTTAATAAATGGCTAAGGTATAATAATGAATTAAAGTTTAACTCTATTATAAAAACTATCTTAATTAAACTAGGGTTAAGTGATTTTAAATAAACTATGTTTCAGGATATTAAGGGGAAAACTTGCTTGAATAAACAACTGAAGATGGAATACAATAAGGGGAGACGTGGGGAAGTCTTGAAAAGAAGTTAAGGAAAATGAGTCTAAAAGGTGGAAACCTTCTGTGTTGCTTTTCGTTTTCTTTTCTGGTCTTTTTACTTTTTTCTTACTTCTCTCTTTCTTTTCCGTTCTGTTATTTGTAACATTTTGAAAATTTAATAAAGATTATTATAAAAAAACCAAAAAAACAAAAAGATTCCAGCTGTCACAGTCAGCAGTGGCTGCACTTCCTCCACACATTTCGTAAGAAATGAAATGATGGTACATTGTACCCCAAAATGGAATGGACTTGCTTCACTGCATTGGGCCTTTATTTTTGGTACCTCAAAATTATAGGCATATTTATTTAACCAATTATAGGCATTATTTATTTAACCAGACAGCAGATCATCAACCTCAGAAGGGGATTAGGAGATGCCTTTGTTTTAAGTTGCTGGTCATAGAGAATTAAGGTGTTCTAGCTATTGAGTACTCTCCCTAGATTTGACATACTTTATCGCCCCAGTCAGGCATTGAGCCAGACCATCCCCTCTACTCCCAGCCTTCAGGGGTGCACGCTGGTCTTTCAAATGTCAACGACTCCCTGTCTGAGCCCCAAATTCGGTGCCTGTTGCCTCACGTCTTCTGTTCTGCTCAATTCACTACATCATAGCCCTGCAGCGCCCCCTAGGCTCAGCGCCCAGCACAGCAGAGCCAGTTGTATTGCCCTAAGTCCACCTCCACCAGCCTTTGTACAGGTTCCCAACTGCAGAGAAGCTTCCCTTCAGATTCTCCTTCAGACCTTCATGTTAAATGCACCCTCTCTAGTGGGGACATCATTGCTGGCTGCGGGCTTGCATGGATGACCGCCCCCCCCCCCGCACTGCCCTATTCACATATGTTCAAACTAAATGTCCTTTTAATATGGAATCTCTGCCGTTCAGATATATTTGAAGGTCTAACTGCAGCAGGTCTACTGCAATGAATGGAATATTTAAAATGATAACTAGAAGCCGAAACGTCAACTGTGACGTATAAAAAGTTTTCTTGTGATTTTCCATTCCGTTTGTTTGTTATCAGTTGTTATGCATTTACCAGTTCTGATGGATTTATTATAACTGTATGACAGAATGTTAGTAACAATAAGGAGCCTCAACTATGCCAGAAATAAACTGTCTGCTCATCAGATGGCTGGACATACTTGAGCTGCTAAACACCAACGAACCCTCTTGCTCATGAGACTCCTTAGGAGATGCGCTGCTCTGGGTGTTAGCCTCCCACCACCAACCAACCATCCACCACCTTTGTACAAACACCAGGCCTTCTGAGGTGAGAAAAGAGGTAGAAGTAGCACCTGGGGAAACACAGGAGAATTACAAATGGACAGCACAAAATAGGTGCCCTGTAAAATGTGAGCAAAGGAGGAACAGCCATCCCACCTTAAACGTCTTGTGTGGAGATATGGCTTCTCTGAGCCATATCTTCGTTCTACAACTTAGCCATTGCTCCATTAATCTTACTTGGCTACGAGTGGTCACCAAAGAAGAAGAAAAGACGACGACGACAGTGGGATACGTTTGCAGCCAGTTGTAGCAAAACGGAGAATGTTTAATGTGCAGCATGACTCAAGACCAGGTATGGTGGATCTGTAGCCTTCCAGATACTGGTTGGTGGAGGCCGAGGCTGAAGAGAGTTGGAGTCCATGCCTAGAGGGACACACTTTACTCATCCCTGTCCAAGGTACACCAAGTTCACCTCTTGGCCATCCTCAATTTGAAAAGCAGAGTGAGTATTTTTGACCACAGATTCTATCTTTTAGGGGAAGACAACCTTGGATCTGCTTATGGTTAAGAAGTCAACAGATGCACACTAGGTACTCAAATCACTTTAATCGTTCACATAAAATCCTCGCCAATATACAAACACCACAAATGAAGTTTTAACATGTAATAGGAAACAACAAGCACTTCTTTGGTGAGGAATGCAGCTCCTCCTTCCCTACAAGCGTGCAGATTCAAAGACCTACGGTAAATGATCAAAACTCATCATTTACCGCAATCAGCATTTGATTTTACCCTGGTGATGCTTCCATCTGAAGAGGTCCCCTTGAAGTATATACAAAACATCAGACACAGTACTATTTTTGTTTCTTTCTGGCTTACTGACCGGAGCCCTAGTGAGAATTGCTTGGTTCCTTGAGCATTTGCATAAGGGCAGGAGGGGAGGGGCTATGATAACTTGGAGATGGTGTCAGAAGCAGTGGCAAAATGCAGGACAAGAGTACCCTCTGTTGCTTTTCCTCAATACACGTGACCCTAGCGGCTTGTCCTGTGACATAAATGGCTAATACTGGTTGCTGCAGGGACAGGAGGGCATGGAGAGCGATGGTGGCTGTTTTGGAAAAGCCTGCTAGTGCAGAACAAACATGCAAACCCCAACCTCCATCAAGGGAATATTCAAACAGCCTAAACAAAATTTAGACTATAAAGCAAAAACATTCTGGGTCAGCTCCTTGGGAAATCGCTACTCCAGGCACACCCCAGGACAGGCAAGACAGTTTTCAATGCAATAAGAAGTCCTCTTTCAACCGCAAAAGTGGCGCAGAACCCAGGCATCTCACATGACTGAGCATTTGCCTTTCAGTTTATCCTTCTTGCGCTGCTGCTTGGATTTCTTACCGTCCACCTGGAGGCTGACGCTTCTCCTCTTCTCCAAATTCAAGAGCTCCTGGAAAAGCTCCTGCACGTTGTAGTTCATTTTGGCCGACGTCTCCATGAAGGAGCACTTCCACTTGGTGGCCAGGACCTCCCCTTCGCTGGCCTGCACTTCCCTCTGTGAGTCGTCGCTCTTGTTCCCCACCAACATGATCGGGACCTTCTGGATGTCTCCTTTGATCTGGCAGATCTGCTCGTAGATGGGCTGAAGCTCTTCGATGGACTGGCGGCTGGTCACGGAGTAGACCAACATGAAGGCATGGCCTTTGGAGATGGACAGTCTCTGCATGGC
Source organism: Podarcis melisellensis (assembly GCF_964234715.1). NCBI lineage: Eukaryota > Metazoa > Chordata > Lepidosauria > Squamata > Lacertidae > Podarcis > Podarcis melisellensis. Next base: position 62,139,902 of record NC_138538.1, read on the forward strand.
AGGGAACTGGTGGCTCCCAGTGGTATCTGTGATCTGAAGGGTGCAGATGCTCTTGTCACAGCTGATCACCTGGCGGTAGGTGTCCTCGACGGTGGGAATGTACGTCTCCCGGAAGGTTCCCCTCACAAAGCGGAGAACCAGAGAACTCTTGCCAACTCCTGCAGCTCCAAACACGACCACTCGGTAATCATTACTTTGTTCTGGCATATTGCTCGCTCGGCTGGAAACCAAGGAGGAGTTCTGTCTGTTTACATAGCCCCTTGGGGAGCAGGTCTGGAGAGAGAGAGAAGAGGGAAGGCAGAAACTTAGGCATAAGAAGCGGTTCCACAACGTTGCTGAATTCAACAACGCCCCCTCCCAAACCCTCCACATTTCAAGGAAGCAGCAGAGCCAAGTCAACCTCACACTTTCCACAGGCAGCCCTCCTATTAGCTGTGAAATATCTGATCCGCCTGCAGCTGTAAGGCGAAATAAGGTTATAATTGCCTATGCGAGTGGAGATCAATCTGCCCTCCTCATTAATGCTCTTCAGTCCCCAAGCAACAGAACGCCCTGCAGCTGGCGCAAAACCTTCAGGATCGCCCTTCCCCATTAAGCTAGCCTCAGCACACAGCTATTTTCATTTTCTGCTGTGGCGGGGGATGTTGTTGGCTGCGAATCCCAGGGGTTTGTCGCTTCCATTTCTCCTGTTTTCTGCACACGCCCACACCGGCTCTCAAGAAGCAACAGGCTCAACAATCCAGCTGCATTACTCAGAAGGACCGATGCAAATGAATACAGACAAGCCCAGCATGTTGCCTCCTGGCGTAATCACAGCTGCCAACAGGCAGGCAGGACAGCCCCCTTGAAGGTTTGACCCACCAACCCTGTCAAAGAAAAGCAACACCAGCACAAGCCTGCTATACCGCAGAGTTACGACCTGAATGGCCAGACAGGAAGACCGTGGAATTGTAACTATTATTTCACCTTCCCTCTGCAGTACATCCATGCAGGCATACCAAGGACCACAAATTTCCTGTGCTGTAAGTACTTAAGTTGGGAATATGCCCCTGGATTCTCAGCAGCATGGGATGTAAAATCACTAAAAAATTACTAATAATGAATTGCAAGCAGTCGCAACTCATCTTGTTGACATTCATTTTAACTAATTACAAGGAATTCTGGGACTACTGGAATAACAGTGCAATCCTAACCATGTCCATTCAGAAGTAAGTCCTGTTGAATTCAGTGAGGTTGCTCCCAGACAAGCAGGGTTAGGATTGCAGACTAATCCATTATCACAGGGGTCAGGGAACTGGGTCTCTCCAGATGATGCTGGACTACAACTCCCATCATCCCTGACCATTGGCCACACTGGCCAGAGCTGATGGGAGTTGGAGTCTAAAGTATTTGAAGGGCTACAGGTTCCCCACACCTGGGCTATCAGTTTCCTCAAGGTCTAGACGAGACGTTCATGGAACCATTCCATTCAGCCAAGCCAATATTCTCAGCATCCTGCAGACCTGCCATAAGCCATGGTGTTAAGCATTTGTGGGTAAACACTGCTGAATTCAGTGGGGCTTGCTTTCGAATAAGTACACACAGGATTGGGTTGTCTCAAGAGTATCAGAACCAGGTCTTTTATGACAGTTCTCACTAGTATAGAGGAGCACCACCTCTCTCTCTCTCTCTTTCTCTCTCTCTCTCTCTCTCTCTCTCTCTCTCTCTCTCTCTCTCTCTCTCTCTCTCTCGCTCCCCATGACAGCCATTTTGTGCTGTGCTGGCACCCACAGCACTTTTATCAATATGTGAATAACACCAACACCTCATTTTTAAAACAACAACAACAAAAATAGACTGATCAAAATACTTTTTGCACAGGAGATATTGGCTACGCTGTTTGCCAAGATGACAGAATCAAACTGTTGCTCGGGTTGGGAGAAATATTTCTACTTCAGGAAGTTTAGGCATCTGGGGTTTTCCCTTCAGTCCTGATTCTACCAGCCAAAAATCCAAGCAAAGAAGTCACAGATTTTCAAGCCTTCAGGGTGAATCATCTTTTGGTTCCTTTCCAGTGAGAAAATTCTGAAGGTAAAGTTATCAGAATGTTTTTCCATTAATTCATTTATTACTTGTGCCATTATTTTAGCGGCAGAATTAACATCTCTAAAAAAACATTGTACCATAGCATGTATTATTGGTGTACTGTGATCTTCAAATGAAGGGTACTATATAAATCTAATAAATAAAAGTAAAATAAAAATTTCACTATTAACAAGGCTAGGGATTACTGAATAACCAAACACCACATAGTTCAAGTTTAAATCTGCCAAAGCCCCTCACCAAGTTGATTTTCGTCTCCTCCTCCTCTGTGTTGTTTCCTCAAACAGCACGGAGGACAGCCAAGGCTTTTTGAAAACACTAGCATTGAAAGAATCAGAAGCACTTTTGCCAGGTGATTAGAAGAAACAGGGTTTTAGAAAGCAAGAATGCTAAAATGGAACAGAACAGGGAGCAGGGTGCAGGTGCTCCAGCTGTTTCTGTGACAGGGCCCCTGTGCCTTTAACAGCCACAGGACAGAAGGAAATTCAGCAGGTGATGTTTGCCATCACAACAACCACATTCTGAAAGCATTTCTTCTGTTGACCACACAACCTTCAAAGGGGTAGGAGGAGTCCAACCTACTCAAGTATCTCCTGGAGCTTGGAGTTAGTTTGGAACCCATGTGCTGATCATAAAAAGGTAATTCCCAGTGCTGCTCTGCCCCCGATATTTCCCCCCCGGCCAACTTCCTCTCCATGCTCTAGAAGCTGCCCATTGGGAAGATCCATGTCTGCCATTAAGCAAGCCCAACAGAGTCAGAAGATTTTGGACTTGGATCTGTAAGACCAGAACTCAAATCCTAGGGTGCAGTCAAGTTGCTGCTGTTTTGGTGTGCTTCGCACTTCCCCACCCTTCATCTGCTCACATCAGCAGGGCTTAAATTCATTTCTGTTTGTGTACACACCCAGGAAGTGTGGAAGTGGGTGTGGATGTCTTTCCCCTATGTAATGGTGTTCACACCTTGGCTAGAGAGAATAACGAACTGGTGGCTTAAGGAGTTTGAAGAACAACAAGCATCAAACAGTAGCATCTTGCAACAAAGTACAAGAGATATAGGCATTTTGGAGAACGTTGCCTGAAAACAGATTGAAAACTCAGCACTGCAACCACAGTGAGTGCACACCATAAACAAGAGTAGGAGCACAGCCCTAGTTTAGTACAATAGCCAATAGCATGTTGGACAGCACTCTCTAGAAACCTAGGAAGTTGCCTAATACTAGCTAGTCCAGAACCTAAGGCAGAGGTCTTCTCCATCACTTGCTATCTGATCCTGATAACTTGAGACATCTAGGATTGAACAAGGGACATTGTGCATGCAATTCATGTACTCTAGTCCTGAGCTATGATCCCTCCCCGCAATCTCTCTCTCTCTCTCTCTCTCTCTCTCTCTCTCTCTCTCTCTCTCTCTCTCTCTCTCTCTCTCTCTCTGTTCCTCCAGCTGAAGGAAAAGGCGTAACAGCAACCTACCTCACTACGTTGTCCTGTTGCAAGCAGGTTCCCAGCATCTGCAAGGAACGCCCCCACTCTTTAAACCTCTCAAGTTTGATTGGAATGGAGGCTTTTCTTCCAAGCAACTGTTGCGCAGGGCCGCTGCTCCGCCTAAGCACACACATATCCCCGCACACTTTATATGGCAGCGGTGAGAATCCCCCAAAGCGGGGACGTTGCCATGCGGCAGCCCGAGACCCTATCCCAAGGGGGGCGGAGGGGAGGCTGGATGATGACCCCACTACGCTGGCGAAGGCAAGTCTCGGCAGGATCAGCCACGAGAGAAGCGTCACGGTGGGACTCGGATTTGGGGAAACCAAAGAGGCGCGGATGCCTTCCAGAAAGCACTCCCTCTCCACCGGCCAGGAGGGAAGAATACCCCCCCCCAGGGCTCTCTTTCCCAGTCTCTAGGCAGCCAACGAGCAGGCCTGCCGGCAGCTCAGTAGCCCACAGGGGCGAGGCAGCATCCGAGCAGGAAGCCCAGCAACACGCAAACAAAAACACACAGAGGAGCAAAGCTCCCCAGGACTGTCATGACGCAGATTTTGTCATCCACCGATCACACACACACACACACCTCCCCCTCCCCAAAGTGAGGACCCCCCCCCCCCTTTACCTCGGTCTCTGGCTCTTCCAGAAGCCTGGGCGGCCAGCCTCTCTCGCTGCCTGCCGGGCGTCACCAGGAGAGGCACTCCCGGGAAACGCGCTCCCCTGCGCCCCGGCGGGGTAGCCCGGGCAGGGCGGCGCCATCGCGCCCAGGGAACCCGGCGGCCTGCCTCTCCCCTAGTGCTGCTGCTGCCCTGGAGCTCCCCAGTTGAGTGAGTCCTCGATGGCGGCGGAGGCAGCAAAGCGTCGCCCCGGTGGAGCTTGCTCAGCCTAATAACCCTTTTCCAGAAAGAGCAGCCCGCTTCTTTCCCCGCCCGGCCACTCTCACGTTCCAGCCGCGCGGAGCATCCCACCGGGGAACGTGGAGGACAATGGCTGAAAGGCGCCCAGCGCGGGGGAGGAGGCGGCTTTCCCTTTCCATCGAAAGAGAACGAGCGCGCCCCAGTTTGTTGGGCGGGTGGGGGCTTGTTTTTGTCTCTTTTTTGGCCGAGGAGTTTTCGGGGGCTGGCTGTTTTTCAGGGAAATAAACAAGCACCACCAGCAGCACGCTCTTTGCAATGGAAAGGAATTGCTCTTAAGATCTCCAGGGCTACTCCGAGTGAAAATCATTAATCTAGCATCTCCACACAGGTGACAGCCCCCTTCCCCCACCTCCACTGTGCAGCATCTCTTGCGCTGCACCTGTTGAATTTCCGCTTTGTCGTTAAAGATATTTAGAGTCACGGCCGGAAAGAAAGGAAAGGGGTGGGGGAGAGCAACCTCTTTGTTTCAGAGCTCGCCCTCCACCTGCAACTTTTAGGTAAAGGCACACACATTTCAAAGCACTTCCATACGATACGTGCTACCCCGAGTCCTTGCAAGCGCAGCTGCACATTCGCCAATGGTGGACGGTGGGGGAAGAAACCTTCTTAGCTTTAGCAAAGCTTTAAACACAAACGTGCCCACACGCGATAAATAACAACAGACTTCTGTGGTGGAGTCTTAGTGATGCATGGAGAGTGTTTGTGTTTAAAATATTGATAAATCCCATTTGGGTAGCTGACTGCCATTCATTCATTCATTTTATTTTGTCAATGACATGCCACTAGTGAGACAGCTCCATTTCCCTTGCCACATCTCCAACAATGATATACCACTAGTGGGAAATCCCAATCTCCCTTCTGTCCCACATTGACTATGAACTTGATTTTCCCTGCCTTCCTTCTTCTCCTTTGAGTTATACAGCGCTGCACTCTCAGGGCACACTCTCCAGAATTTACAGAATTGCATGGGTTGAGGTTTGCAATACCTGCTTTTTGAATGATCCAGCAGAACCTCAAGATCCTTAGACAAAAGCTTGGAGCCAAAGACATGCACTTAGAATTAAAGAATATTGAGGAATAGGAAAAGAATGTTGAGCCCAGGTTTGAGTACCAGAACTGAATGGAGTTCTTCTACACACACACACACTTGGATTTATTCCAAAGTTCTTCCTTTCAGCAGTGAAATTTAGGAGTCATTTTATTGTTGCTGTTGTCAAACTATTGGGAGTCAGAAATATCTGCCATATCTTCTGCAAATTGTCCCCGTCTCTACCGTTAGGTACAGATCTTGCCATTCCTGCATAGATCATAGAACTGTAAAGTTGGGAGGGGCCATGAGGGTCATCTGGTCCAACCCCCTGCAATGCAGAAATCTTTTGCCCAATGTGGGTCTTGAACCCACAACCCTGAGATGAAGTTGTGGGTTCAACTCTACCAATGGAGCTATCCCAGCACTACTTACGGCAGAAAGTAAAGAGAGACAGAAAACAGGTGGGGTGGGAAGGGAGGCGAGATGAGTGGGAAAATGTGTCTTTGAGTATGTACAGCTTGGGAACAGGTGGAAATGAGATTTTAGTGGAGAAGCCCAAGGCCAGACACAAAAAGGCTGCTGCCTGCAAAGTGCTGTGCATGGCATAGGGTTTTGGAGGGGCTGGTGATTGGTCCCAGCGGTGTCTTTACTCTCCCCCCCCCCGATATTATATCTGATGTCATCTGTAAGCTGTGGGCATGGCTTGGCCAAAATGGTCTTGTGGGCCACATGAGGAGACCTGGCAAAATTAATTAGGGCTGGAGATTCCCCTTTCCACTGATTTAGGAATTTGAATCCCACCATGCTGAAATGGAGGCTCCCTTCTTTCATTAGCAGCAATATGCCTCCTAATAAAAAGGCAAGGAAGGAGGCTTTTGATACTTTAGTATTTAGATTATCTATGCCTATAAAAGCTGCATGATGACCAACCCCCCCCCCCAAAAAAAAACAACAACCAGGGCGCAGCTTTTCCCAGTATGAGGACGCCTTGATGAAGTGATCTGCCCCCTGGCATTTCTCCCTGCCACTCAGCTCTTACAGACAACCCTAGATACTACCACAAATCAAAGCAAGATTTTTCTCCCCCGCCTGAGCTTGTGGGAGTCCAGTGCTGCTGTCAAGCAGTTTATTTCCCCTTGACTCATACTCATGGTTATTTATTTGCATCTAAAAAGCAGACCAATTAATTACAGTCTGTATCTTGGCTTTTATGCTGTTTCCCAGCATTTATTCTTTAGGGCAGCTGCAGTTTTGAAGTTGCTGTTTCCCCCAGAGAGTGGAGATGCTGCATACATAAGCCTCTCCCCCACCCCACAAAGATAGAAAGAGGAATTCTTTCTAGTTCTACTTTCATATGAAGCTACTTGAGGAATGCTGAGATCTAGGCGCTGCTGCTGCTGCTGCATCATCATCATCATCATCATCATCATTATAACAAGACTTCTATAGCATTTCATTTATAAAATCTCTAAGTGGTATACATTAAATGGTACCAAAAATATCATTAAAAATAGCAATAAAAGCAGACTTTTAAACAGCAGGCGCAACAAAATGATAGAAATGATGATAAAATCCATGTACATAATAAAATTACATGTCTGGTTAGGCTTTAAAGAAGCGCAGCTGCCTCTGTGGTTGAAGTCCTTATTTTCAAGCTTTGTACCATCCGACGTTGGGTGCTGGGATTGCTTCATACCAGCCCTTCGCCTATGCCTTTAACCATGGGTAGGCAAACTAAGACCCAGGGGCCAGATCCGGCCCAATCACCTTCTCAATCTGGCCTGCGAATGGTCCTGGAATCAGTAGAATGTGTCCTTTTATTTAAAATGCATCTCTGGGTTATTTGTGGGGCCTGTCTGGTGTGTGCTTTTATTTAAAATGCATCTCTGGGTTATTTGTGGGGTATAGGAATTCGTTCATTCCCCCCCCAATATAGTCCTGCCCCCACAAAGTCTGAGGGACAGTGGACCGGACCCCTGCTGAAAAAGTTTGCTGACCCCTGCTTAACACTAGGTGAAGAACTACACGCATGAAATGGATTACAGTGGTACCTCGGGTTACAGACGCTTCCTTCATGTTACAGATGCTTCAGGTTACAGACTCTGCTAACCCAGAAATAGTACCTCGGGTTAAGAACTTTGCTTCAGGATGAGAACAGAAATCACGCTGCACTGGCGTGGCAACAGCGGGAGGCCCCATTAGCTAAAGTGGTGCTTCAGGTTAAGAACAGTTTCAGGTTAAGAACGGACCTCCAGAACGAATTAAGTTCTTAACCCGAGGTACCACTGTATATACATATAAGATGAAACCATGGTAGGTGTTTGTAAGGTGAAAAAGCAGACAGCTGGAAGAATGGCTTAATGGCAAGTGAAGGATGTCAACTGGAGACTAAATAAGAAAGGAAGCAGCTATGGGGAACTATCTTGGACATATGATTGCAACGGGAGTGGGAAATCTGATTTGAAGAAATTGTATTAAATTAAAGTAATTTGGTTTGATTTGTAATAATTTTGAATCATCATCATCACCACCATCATCTTAGATACAGAGAAGAAGCAGGACCAGGTAAAACAAAACAAAACAAATGGCTTTCATTGGTTGCCAGTGTAATTGGGAAGAAACCTCTGACTTTTGCATGGCTCAAATATAACCTACTGTACAAAGGTAAGAACCACATCTGTGACTCTGTTTGCTTTTGCTTCTGGTCTCCCCCATCACTGGCATGTGGCCCTCAGAGTTTTACTCATTAGAGAATGCAGCCCTTGAGACAGAAAATGACCCCTCTCCCCTGGTTTCTTCCCATTCAGCTTGTGAGCACTGGGCTCTCAAACGTTGCTTTGTCTGTGATCCTTGTGGTATATTGCAGAGGCTTCAAGAACATAGACATTGCTGCATCTGAAACATTGTGGATTGACTCATACCTTTCAAGCACGTGCGACACTGCGGGTTTGAGTCTTTCTCCCACCGCCCCTTATTGACACAGGAAGCTCTTTACCAGGTGTGTTCTTGGATCGGCCCACCTCTTCTTCTGAATTTCACCAGCTCTGTTGATGGTGATAGTCTCTAAGAGTTGTCTCTCGAGACAAAACTGAATTTCTATAGGGAAGAGCTTTCAGTGCAACTCTGGTTGGGTAGCAACCAGTTTTCTGCAGAGAGAGGGGAAAGTTCCTGGAAATAATATTGAAAAGACAACCCAAGTGATGGGTAGAAAATTGAAACTGGAAACTAGAGAAGAGTCCCCTTTAACAGCTGGGATACAAGAGAAAATATGTAACTGGAATTTTACCAGCATTTTATTTTGAAGTATGAGCCAGCCTGGCCCTGTTAAATTTCCACGACGTATAAAAGGAATAGACAACAACCACAGGAAAATGGCCCTAAGAGAGTTTTCATTTTTATAATGCAGTTTTGAAAGCATTCAAAAGCTGGCAGAGCTTCCTGAATATTGCCTTGTTCGCCATGCCTGCCCTCCTCTCCACTCACCCAAAGCCATCAAGCAGATTAAATTAAAGTCCAACTTCATCCAAAGATTAATCTTTTGAGAGAGATTTCTCAGCATGATTAATGGAAAAAAACATGGGTTTAAGAATCCACTCTCTCCACATGATGAGCTAAAATGAAAGAGTCCAAGACCAGCTGCTGGACAGGTAGATGAGATGAAGAAAGTTGTAACTCCTTTTGCAAAAACAGAGAGTGACCAAAACTGAAGAATATTAGGGGGAAATCTTATACAGCAATGGATATGTCCTCAGGGATGGAGGATAAATTTGGTTTTTGTTTGCATTTTAAGGAGAAACTACTTAATTTGCACTTCTCAAACCAATCTGCAAACTGAAACACAATTATTCTTTGAAACTTACATTTCCTCAAATTTTGTGGTGCAGTTGTCCAACCACACAATGTGCACAAAATTGCATATATATTAGGGGGAAGTGTGCACAAAATACATGCCTTAGTGAAATTAACATACACAAAAATGCATTCAGTTAGAAGAAATTGTTTGCAAAATGTGTAAATTAGTCAAAACTGCATCTAAAAATGTGTATATTGGGAAAAACCTGCAGTAAAATGTTGATGAAATTTCATGAGTTTTTTTTTTAATTTAAATTGCAAAAACATGTTACCCTTCTCTACAACAAAATGAAGTTTGTTATCAAGTAAATGTGTTTAACATCAGGTCAGCAGAAGCCAGGACTACTTTTCCCCCTGTAATCAAGATGGTGCAGCCATTTAAGTGAGTTTTTTAAAGGGGAAACTGCGTATGCTAAGAGTATATCTTCCTTTTAAAAAAATAATAATAATACTGTAATCAGGGTTGGCCATTTGTTTGTGGGGAATATTTGCTCTAATGTATCAGAAACGTGGGGATAGTTTTCATTGTAAATAATGGAATGGGTGTGGGTGGGTGTGAAATAAAGAAATGTTACTTGTGTGCTTCACAACATGGCTGTCTAAGGCAGGTCCCCATATGTCCGTTTAAGTCCATAATCTAAAATAATCCAGCTGCACCACTGGGAGATGCCAGCATGGATAACGTGCAGGTGTGGTAGATTTGTCGTCTAGCAACCTGAGTCTAGAGAGTCACAGATTCCTCATAAAGCAACATATCTGAAGCTCAAACACTTCCATGACAAAGGAGCCCAAAGTTTGCAATAATTTCAGAGAAGAAGCTACGACTCAATCTAGCAGTGGGGCAAAAGGAGAGAGGGAGGGATAGAAAGATGGGAGCCAAATCACCTCTCCGATTCTGAAAAGCCCATCAGAGCTGGGTTATGAAGGGTGTCGTGAAACCAAGCTAGACAGCTTCATCTCTGCCTGGTTTAACATTTTAAAAAGGAGGAGATAGGAGGACAGGCAAACAGCCAATATGAAACCCTTTCCTGGAAAGGCCTGCTCAGGGGAAACTGTATGCTAGGCCTAGTCAGAACGCAGGCAAAAGACTGATTCTCAAGCATGCACCCCTTTGATATGCGAGACATAAAGCCAGGCTGGCAAAAGACGTCACTGCAGCAGCTAATATATGCTCAATAAGTACTCCCACAGCACAGGGTGAGTATGTGGGATTTCCTTAACTACAGAGAGGAAGCAGTACTTTTTACTTTTTGTAATTTTTTGTGAGGGGGAACGGGAGAGTTGAGATGATCTTCTGAAAGGCTTTGGTTTAAATTGTTCAGTATCCATCCTCCGTTTCAAAAAATAAACTAAACCGGGAATGGGAATGTGGATGGGCCTCTCCATTTCAGCAGGGAGGGCCTTCCACAACACCGAGGCCTCCAGGGAAAAAGCTTGCCTTTGCATTACCACATCGTTCTTGAAGAGGCGCCATGAATTGCCAACCCTCCGGAACCTGTGACTGGTTACCATGAGTTCCTTTCTCTCTCTCTCACCAGGGTCTGTGTGCTGCAGTCATAGGTAGGCAGGAGAGAAAATATCCTCATTAATTATCTCTTTTATATAACGTCCCGGAAGAACTGATTTGCATACGGGACCGAAGGCATAGGCACTGTTCCATATTTAATAGAACTTTAACTTTTAGGAAAAAGAAACGAAACCACGTCACAGCATGGGCAAAGAGACTCCCACATGCTGCTTTGGAATATATTTCCTGGTTCCTCTCCAAATGTCGCAGAAGCCCAGCAGCAGAGAGCTAATTCATCAAAGGCAACGTGATCGTCAGAGAGAGGCAATCCCCTACTAATGTTGGAGCAAGGAAAGGAAGCTGTCATCAGGGACTGATTTTAGTAGGCGGCTTGTGCCAGAGGTGTTACATTCGGAGCTATTAAAGCCAGTGGGATTTGCTGCCAACTCCAGTGGGCTGTAGAGTGAAGCTGGTTATCTTGCTAGCGACATCAGCCACAGACACCTCTGCGTAATGGTGTGAATTGCGGAGTTTACCTCCTTGTCTATGTCTGCACAGTAGCAGCTCAGCCTGTTCCTCTTTGCAACTTATCCCAACGCAGCACAAATCTGAAAGGAGGATTTCGCAGCGGGTAAATAGCGGTCTGTGTCCTTATGCAGGGGGAACAAATTTAGGGAGCCTGACCTGACCTTGTTTCGTGGCCTCCCTTCTTTTTAATTGAAAGGGGATATACGAAGAGGAAGGCTTGTCCTCCTCTGCGAGGTATAATTTAGTGAATGTAGATGTGGGAAGGGATCAGTCCCAGGTCATAATCTGTGGCAGGGTGTGGCTGAGCCTGAGCCACTTACATCCCCAGCAGGTCCAAGGAGGATCAGAGTCAGGAATTACCTGTGCAAAACAAAACAGTTTAGCATACTTATCTGAACAGAGTTCTGATAAGGCCTAACAAAAAATGTAATCTTTGAAAACACATCCTTCTAATGTCCGCCCCCCCCCCGCCCGTAGGATAAACACAGCTGTTACCAATCATTTATATCTAGCACATATTTTGACTGCAATCCTTAAACCCATTGAACTCAGTGGCACTTACTTCTGAGTAAAACAAAAAAACATAGGCTCAGGTTGCAAGCATATCTTTACAGCTGGAGCCTATGCCTTTTTTTTGCTCAGAAATAAGTTTGCATGAGACTGTAGGCTTAGATTTTCTTCTCAGGGTCAAAGTTAATTGTGGTAGATTGCATTATGTGTGCATGCATTTTCTTTATCTATTTACCTTTCTTGTGTCATGGATCCCAAAGTGGCCCGCATGTGTTTCTCCAAGCCCTGACCATATGCAGACCAGATGAGCTTGAGCATGATGCTGGCTTGCTTTGCTTTACTTTAAAAATAATCATAGAATCATAAAATTGTAGAGCTGCAAAAGCACTCTGAGAGTCATCTAGTTCTTGCAGTTCAGGAATCTCAGATGCCCAGCATGTTTGCACTTCTGTCTCAGCTGGCTTGGTCGTTGTCCACAGAATGGAAGACGGTAGGATCCCCAAGGATGTGCTCTACAGGGAACAGGCTTCAGGAACCAGACAAACTCTGCCTCTCAAAGATGTCTGAAAATGTGACACGAAGCCTGGCAATTTTAAACTTGCCATGTGAGAATCCGTGGAAGATGATCGCAGTGTTTGGAGACAGACAGTCATGTTGTGCATCTATAGCAGTGACCAGAGGAGGAATGACCACTGGGAGGAGCACGGTGAGAAGAATTTCCATGGTGCATCTGCAGCAGCCCAGCTCGACACCTTTCATCTGCCCCAGCTGCAACAAAACATCTCTCTCCTATATCGGTCTCTAAAGCCACAGCAGGCGCTGTAACTCTCCAGCGTTTTGACTTCAACCCCAAAGGTGCACTAATCCATTGTCTCCCGAGATAGACGGATAACAACAACAACAACTACTGGAATTAGAATCCATGCGCTATGAATATGTTAGGGCACAGCAATGGATAAGTTGCTGATGGCTAATAGGAATGACAGAAGTTGTAGTCCCAAAACAACTGGACAGCCACAGGTTCCCCCGCTGCTCTCTTGGGGTTAGACAAATGCCAGCGCCTGCCTGTGGGTTGAAGGGGCCTGTATTCTCAGCTCCTTTCCTGATCTTCTCTGGACCATGATCAAAAGCACCTGCGATCTGGAGGAGCGTGTGGGCTCTGTGAGTCTGGTCACGATCAATGCTGATTAATGCACCCGCTGGCTTTCTCCCCAGAGAGCGGGAGTACATAACCATGGTGACTGAAAGCCTCTCTCGCCTGCCCTTTGAACAGAGATTGTTTCCACTTACTGGCAGAAGGCTGCTGCAGGCAAATTCTACCTGTTTTTGGTGAGCACACATGTGCCTCAAACACGGAGCCACTGGCTCGCTGTTTTTGTCTCCCCACACAATTCTGCCTCGCTGTATTTGTAATTAGAGGAAGATCACCAACGGCTTTCTCCCCTTTTTCCATCCAAAGCACATATGCTCCAGTGACATCACCGATTCACTATGACCATTTTGTAAGTGAAGGCTGGGTAAGCCACAACTTGCCTCCCTCTGAGAGAACTAATCCACTTCAATTTTGCAGCACAATGGGCCCGTGTGTCTGGCTGTTAACTGGAAGACTGGTGGTTCAAGCCCATCCAGTGACTTCTGTGGGCAGGAGTCCTGCATTGCTGGGGGCTGGACTAGATGACTCTTGGGTTCCCTTCCAACTCTGATTCTTAGTCAAGTTGCAGTGCCATCCTTCATAGGATACCCTTGTATTTATTTTATTAAACCCTTAGCAACGCAGAGCATCTAGAACCGCAGAATCAAAATTAATTCGAAATTCATTGCAGGGGTTCTGCAGCCACATTTTCTGATGGAAGCTTTCTGTGAATGAAATATTCTCTGCTGGAGAGTGTATTTTTAACTCCAAGTGTGTTGGGTTTCACAATATACTTTGCGCACCTATCGCTCCTTTTTAGATCAGGTTGCTAGGTTGCATCCCGGAGACTGACACTGCGTATCTACATCTCCCAGAGAAGCTGTACCTGCAGCAGCTGCAATTTCACCAACTTCCTTCATCCGTTCCCTGCCCTTCTCCGATTGATGCAAACAATACAACTCCTTGGAGAAAGCAGTTTTTTGTTTTTCTAAAGGACAGGCCATTTTATGGCTACTGAGGCTGCAATCTTCTGCCCACTTCCCAGGAGTCAGTTCCACTGAATACCTCTGACTAGGCATGCAGAGTCTTAACTAAGGGATTCAAACTTGTAGACTCAGTATGTAACCTGGCAACTCTGCCATAAGATGCTGAGAAGAAAACAAGCACACATCAGGCAGCTGTACCCATCATTCTCCCATCTCGCCACTAGATGGTCTACTCTGTTAAAATATTTCTGATTCCAACAAAGGTTTCTGAATCAGGGCATCAAATAATTACTCGGAAGGCTGGCTTCTATGCCCAAAAGCCTTGCAGGGGCTGATGGTGCTTAGCTAGAGGTGGCCTCTTTTATAATTGTGGGGGGGGGGGGGTTGTGTAAAATGGTTTTAAAATATTCGTTTGGCTTTATAACACTTCCTATCCCTTGGGCTCAGTAGCAATAATACCGCCCCTTGACACTAATGCGGGCACATTAAGTCCCATCGATGGAAAATGTGGAGAGCACTCAGAGGTTTTGCAGCTGCAACAACAAAAAAAGCCCAAAGTACTTCTGTCAGGCAAGAGGCCTTTCTAATGAATGAACAGTTTTAAAAAGAATGATTTCTGGAAAGGAAATGACATGCAGCATAGCTGGGAATCCAAGGTGATGCAGTGGATAGTGGTGGTTTTTGAGCAGGGGACGCCAACTAGTTTGAATCTCTGCTCAGTGTTGGGAACTCAGTAACCTTTAGCTCAAGCTCAAGCTACTTTAGAGCTGTTGCGCTGATACACATAATGCAATATGCGGCTCAGGATCGTGATACCTCAAGGACCACCTCTTTCCAATATGAACTTACCCAGACCCTGAGAGCATCTTATGGGGCCCTTCTTCGTGTGCCTCCTCCTCGAGAGGTCTGGAAGGTGGCAACATGAGAATGGGCCTTCTCTGCAGTGGCTCCCCGTCTGTGGAATGCTCTCCCCAGGGAAGTTCGCCTGGCGCCTTCATTATACACCTTTAGGCACCAGGCAAAAACGTTCCTTTTTAACGAGGCCTTTGGTTGATCTTATTGACATCCAGCACCCTTTTAAAATGTGGGGTTTTTTTATTGGGTTGCTGTTTTTATTTTATATATTTTGTGATTTTATATCTTGATTATATTCTGTGAACCACCCTGAGATCCCCAGGTATAGGGCGGTATATAAATTCTATTATTATTATTAATAATAATAATATTGTGACCACTCATAAAACCATGGAGTTGGGACAGACCCTCAAGGGTCATGTAGCCTAACCCCCAATGAACTGGTGGAACTCACTGCCATAAGAGAAGTGACGATAGGTTCTCAAGCTGGATAACAAATTGATCCACAGACGGCTACTAGTACATTATGGATGCATGGGAGCTCCAGGTTTTGTTTTCTTCCTGTAACTCTTCTAAAATTGAGTTCACGCATGGGATACAAATGCAAATCAATACAAAAAGAAATAAATGAATTGGCTTAAACTAGTAACAGGCTCACATTTTGAGGCCAAAAGAGGAGGAACAGTGGAAGGCAGCTATTGCTTCCAAGCCCTGCTTGTGGACTCCTTGAAGGCCACTGGTTGGGCAAGAGTGGGCAGCAAGATGCTGGACCTTTTGTCTGATCCAGCAGGACTCTTACGTTCACAAAAACAACCGGAAACCGAAACAAGATGCCCAGTGCAGGGTTCCACCCTTCAGGCTATGTCCTTCCCTCTTCCATTTCCCCAGCTCAACAGTTGTATGCAGGGACTACCCAAGGATCCACATTTGGAGGAGGGAGTTCCACATTTACACTCCATATTAAACCACATGTTCTTCCTGCACTATAGAAGTGACCCTTAAACTTTCCAAACCCAACCATCACAATAACAGACCCTTCCAAGTGTCTCTATTTTCAGTGGCGTAGCGTGGGTTGTCAGCACCCGGGGCAAGGCAAGTAATTTGCGCCCCCTAACCCATGGATTTGCGCCCCCAAACCCGTGGATTTGTGCCCCCTAACACCCAGATGTTGCGCCCGGTGCGGCCAGCCCCCCCTGCACACCCCACGCTACGCCACTGTCTATTTTCCAGGGAGGTCCCTGGTTTAGGGACGCCATCCCGATTTCTGATTTGATCCCAGAATGTCCTACTTTTCCTTAGGATGCCCCTACTTTCATTGCAGAAATGTTGGAGGGTATGGAGTTATTCAACCCCCGAGCCGTCTGAATGCAATCCTGTATAGGGAAGGTTTTTGGTTTTTTTAACGTCTTAACGCTTTATTTTGCTTTTATATATGCTGGAAGCTGCCCAGGGTGGCTGGGATTACCCAGCAAGATGTGTGGGGTATAAATAGTAAAGTTATCATTATGGAATGGGGCGTCCCTATTATCATCAGGGAAATGTTGGACAGTATGCAATAAGGTATTTTTGCCTGACAATATAAAGCTCCCTTTTGTGTTGGTTTCATTTTAAATCCCAGGTTACACTACCCTGCTGCCAGCAGATGGCAGCAAACAGCTTCGACATGCAGGATGAGTAACTAATTTTTAAATCAGATTTCCCAAATCAAGATAGGCAGCTAGAAGACATAAAGTTCTTTGGAACAGAGACGCAACTATTTGGTTTGATTTCCAGGAGTCTTTTTTCCTTGGGGGGGGGGGAACAAACATATTTAGACATAGGGATTTAGCTGGAGAGTGGGTTAGAAACTGGATAAAGTAGGCAGGTGCTTCAGAATACCCCAAACATAACTACGTATTTTGGAGTCTGCAAATTTGGGGGGAGATGATGCCTCTTGGAAATATATGCCGTTACTGCAGAATAGTGAAAAGGCGCAGCAGTCCTCAAACTCTTGCTTCATTGCCTCCACACATTTCCAGTGACTATTGAAGATGGAAGATGTAGAGCTTCCCTCTCATAAAGGGAAATGTTGGAGATAAATGCTGCTGTGCTGTGCTCAGAGAATGGCACTCTGCACATGCTTGAAAATGCTCTTATGTTCTGTACATGTACCAGGGCTGGGCTCTGGCACGAAAACCTAGTGTTTCTTGGGAAGAGGGAATGGTGATTATACCAGTCTGGGAATTGTTGTTTTGGGGTAGGAATAGCAACACTCAGAACTATACTTCCCAGGATTTATTTGGGGGGTGGGGCCGTGGCTGTTTAGAGGCAATGATACTGCTTCGAAGCAGCATGGTCCAGCTTTAAATGCACAAGGATACGGTGCAAGAACGATAATCAGCCTACAATTCAAAATTTGGATATGTTCAGGTTTTCAGAAAGACTGCTAGCAAACCCTGGACGTTTACATGCTCAGGATAGGGCCCCCTGCTTGGCTCTGGTGCAGCAAAATCTAAGCCATCAGACCTCTGCAGTCTGAGCCTTCTTGTTCCTTGCCACTTTCCCCCATCTTGCTTCTTATCCTTACCCATACCTTTTGGTTATTGCCTAGCAACCACAAAATGCAGTTATGTTTCTCCATGGATATAGCGGAACAGCCTTCCTGGTGAGGTGTGATCTTGGCACAAAGTAGCCGACTTCTGATTCCATGTGACAGGGCAGCCCCTGAACCTTGGAGAGCTGTGCAGAAGCGATTTCAGCAGGCATTGCTTGCCAGAATTCAGACATTAAGATAGTGTGTGTGTGTGTGTGTGTGTGTGTGTGTGTGTGTGTGTGTGAGAGAGAGAGAGAGAGAGAGAGAGAGAGAGAGAGCGCGCGCGAGCGCACTTGGGCCAATCAGTCTCTAACTAGCCCACTTCACAGGGTTGCTGCAAGGATGAAAACACAGAGAGAGAACCATGAAACCCTGAGCTCCCTGAAGGCAAGGCAGGCTATAAATTTAATACATCCTCCACAACATCATAAACACATGGAGAGCAAAGCCACATGTGCTATTCCCCTCTGGGAGAGGGCTCATCTTGGGTGTGTGTGTGTGTGTGTGTGTGTGTGTGTGTAGGTAGTGGCTGTCCCCCGTTTATTATTTCACTATCCTCTACAGACCTACAATTGTGCGGAAGATAATGCTTGGGTTGTAGCCTTTCTCTTTGTCTTCGAGACGGTGTGGGTTAAACTGAATTACATCACTAAGAGCTGGCGGGAAAGTTGGGACTTGGCTGCTTGCACAAGTCGTCCTGCAGAGTTTGCACAACTTCCTGCTCTCCCCTCACCCCTTGATGATAAAGGGATCCCCTTCTTTCTTCTCCAGAAAACGTGAGTCCAGCTCTGTGCGATAGACAAAAAAGGGGAATGCTGCTTGGCCCAATGAAAGATCACACACACAAACACACATACACACGCTCATCACCATCCATTTACCTGACTTAAGTTTACAGCTCTGAACCTATGCGGGGGCAATGGTCCACTGGAATGCACCCAATTTCCAGCAGATGTCAGCATTCTCTTTTCCACTCCTTTCCACGGGTAGATTTAAGGAGACAGCTTAAAACAGAGCAGCAACATTTGCTTATATGTTTCCCTACCCAAAAATAAATAAATAAGCAAAAGCCAGAATTATTTGTATATTTTATTCATAGTATAAAAAAAAAAGATCTACAGTATTCCCCAAGTTACATGGAGCATTTATTTAAAAAAGAAAAGGAATAGAAACAGAACAAAAGAATTAAACAGTGCACACGAACAGCCCTTTCACCTCCGTGGGTTATGTATCATACAAGTAAACAGGGATTCTTGGGGCATATAAAAAGATATCTACACCAGATAGACTTGTTAGGATTCACAACACGCCCACACTTGCACACAAATAGCCCGACTTAAAGCTGATTTGTACCAAAACTTTACAAAAAGTAGTTTTATACTAGACTAGAAAAGAAGTCATGAATGTGCTTATTAAAGCATGTAAATGTTAACCATTACGTGTGATATAAATAAAGAACAAAAAATGGTTCTAAACGTAGGTTTTGGGAGTGTGGAATAAAAAAAACCTTGACTTGGGGAAGCACAAAGTATTCCAACTCTGTTTCCCAATCATGTCCCTATATCAGAAGGAGCAGCAGGTGTGTGGGTAATGAGTAAGGTATTAAATCAAAGGTCCTACATGGAAACGGGCACCTCTCCTTTCCATACATCAATTCTCACTCTCAATCATCCCCCACCCCACCTTCTGCAGTTAACAACCAAGACAAACTAAAGAGTGTCGTGGGGGAAAAAAGTCAAAAGAAAGATACACTACTATCAAAGCAGCATTTCCACCAGGTTGCCACCGTTCCGTGAAAATGCCCCGTCAGTGCCAGGCACTTTAGGGATGATTTTAGACACAGATCATCACCCTTTCCATGTGTCACCCACAGTTTGTGCCTGATGAGTCCTGCTTTAGTGGTTACTCCTGGGCTTCCTTGCGAGCCAGTTTGTAAACCTCTGTCGGTCCGTCCACGTGGGTTATGGTGGTAGTGAGCTGAAGCTCTTCTCCGCTGTTTACTCCCAGGTCTCCTGGAAAAAATAAAATAAAGCCATGTTTCAGACAAAAGCTCAGTCTTGGCACGAGGACAGTCACGGACCAGGGCTCCATGAGGCCTTTGGAAGAGAATATTCTTTTTGGAAAGCTGGCAGTAAGGGAACACCTTTTTTAAAGTCTGCATCAAACTTTAAAGCAGAGATTTAACTCAGGAATTGCCTTTGAGAGTTCTGTCTGAGGCAGGATTTGGTACATAAGAACACATCCTTAAACTGATCAGTCCACACAATCAGTACAAGCCAAAAGAGGTGATTCCACATGCCATTTCTGGGTCACAATGATCTAGCCACAACTGGGCACAGGCAGACTTTAGGTTAAAGGGTTCTACTATTTTAACTAAAACTTTGAGGTGAAATAGAGCCAGTTGAGAAATAATATACCTCAAATACCAAACCAGCATGGACTTAATCATGGCTTGTAGCCCTGAATGCTTCTGGCAATTAACTTTTTAGGACAGGCCTACATGTCACTAAAGGAAAAGTGGGTTTCTGTCTGAATACACGCTCAGCTCGGGATTTTGTTTTCTGTAGAGGGGCTTAACAGTTCTGTTACAAAATAATCAACTCCTGGTTTCCCCCCACCATCTCAGCAGCCTCCTTTAGAAGGGGTGGGACAAGGGAGAGAAAGCCTTTTTGCCACTGCCTTGGTGGCAACACTGCCCATCACCCGGAGATCGACCAGCAATTACAAAACAACTTCCACACACCTTACACTCAAAGAAACATAGGAGAGAGCCTGCTTTATCAGGTCAGTGGCTCATCTAAGTCTAGCATCCTGTTCTCACCCAATGCCTATGGGAAACCCTTCATGATTAGAACAGGAGGCAGAATGATCCCCAAAACCGCAATATAGGTTTTCCTTGGCTACCCTCAACATAGGAACAGTCATTAGCAGTCACAACCCCATGCTACCAATACAACTAGGCTACCAATGAGAGGATACCCAGACTTAAAACACAGAAGCCCCCGTCTTCTAAAAAAAATATATAGTGAGGTGACTTCGACCCAAGCCACTGCTGCATCAGCCCACCGTTCGATTGCTCTTCGACGTAGTTTTTGTGTGAGGGAGCATACAAGAACATCAGAGCAAAGACGTAAAGATTCCACATCCCGTATATCCCTGTGAAAAAGGCACTGTTCACTTGGACGGTGTAGTCACCCCATTTCCAGCTACCTTCAGTCACCTACCCAGGAGAAAGAGAAGGTAAAACCAAGTGAGGAACAGAGCAAGCAGGAAAAACAACTAAATCCCAACCATATCCTTAAGAGAAACGGCCCTTTCCATGTTGGAAATCGCAACTCCCATTCCTTTTCCAGAGTCTTCATTCCTAGGTGTGACCTTACTGGTTTGCTTTCTCTACATACAATGACTAGAAGAAAAGGAAACAGGGCCAATCCTATCTTGAACCATGATGGGCCACGTGGCTCAGGCGGTGGAATTGTAGGCACCATTTGACACCTGCAGAGCTGGCCACACACTACAACCACACTTATATGATAGTTAGTTGTTAGGAGATTTCAATTCCCCTCACAGAACTACACTTCTTAACCATGTCTGAACCATGGGTAGGCAAACTAAGGCCCGGGGGTTGAATCCGGCCCAATCGCCTTCTAAATCCGGCCCGTGGACGGTCCGGGAATCAACCTGTTTTTACATGAGTAGAATGTGTCATTTTATTTAAAATGCATCTTTCATTTAAAATGCATTTGTAGGGCATAGGAATTTGTTCATTTTTATTTTTATTTTCAAAATATAGTCTCCCGCCCCGCCCCCCCGCAAGGTCTGAGGGACAGTGGACTGGCCTCCTACTGAAATTTTTTGCTGACGGAAATCCTTCTTCCCAGGGAATTATGGGAATTGTAGCTGTGTGAAGGGAAAAGGAAAGGTCTTCAAACAACTTTCAGCACCCTTAACAAATAGCAGGTGACGTCATCTGCAGCACAGCCAATGGCATGTTACAGTTTAAAATTCCCTTAACGGCGTTTCAAACTGTAATTTATCGCCACTGCAGCAAAGCAGCAGAGGCACTGGTGCTTTCCGGGTGACATTGGCTGCAGTGTGTCACTTGGAAGAAGGAGCCGTTTCTTAGTAAGGGAGCATCTGTGCTTTGTCAGCAGCAAGCAAGCAGGTGGAGAAGAGTGGAGTACCCCCATTTTTGCCAGCTGGGGGCAGGAGGAGATGTAGGGGCCCCATTTCAGGTGGCACAATGCGTTGTGCTGCCCCTGGAAGCAATGCAGTGTGGGTAAATGTTTCGTAGGGGAACACTTCTGGACCCCATTCCCCCTGCTCTCCAACATCTCCGCTACATGGCTAAAGCTCCAAATCCAGGGGGGGAAATGCACACAGTCTTGTCTCGGAAGAATAAGCGACCCCAGTCCTGAATGCAAAGGTTATTTGTTGATTCCAACAGGTAATTAGTGAAGGACCAGATGAAAGCCCTTACCCAAAAGCACCATAAAGTTTCTCCAGCGGGTTTTAAAAGGCCACAGCCCAACCACCACGTAGAAAAAAATTGGGGGGGGGGGAAACACCTCTGTGGAAAGTCATTTTTAGGATACTCACCTGACTGACAATGAAAAATATTATGGTCATGGCTGCACAAGCTAATGTGATTAGCATCAAGAACTTGAATCTGAAAATCAGCCCCTAGGGAGACACAGAAACGTAACAAGTGTGTGGTTAGGGGGAATGTAGCTTCAAATATTTGAAAGATTACTGGGAAAGCAAGCAAGAGTGAGACAGTCAGGTCAGCACCTTTAGTCTCAAAGAACTTTGCTGTCAATATCTTGATCTCTTCCGATGGGATAAGCCTTTGTTTTGCTCACCACCCTTAAAGCTTTGGCTTGGTGAGCATTCAACATACAGTATGTTTAACCCTTGCTGCCTGGCAGCATCTCGATGGGGGGTAAGAAGAGAGGGATATAAGATGACCACGGCAAGTGCTGGACCTTTCACCCAGCACAGGGCAGGGCGGTGTGGCTTCCCTGGCTTCCCAATGCATTGCTGCTGCCCATTACCAATAAAGGAGGGCAGGTGAGCTAGAGGAGAGCAGCCAAATGGTTCTGCTGTGTCTGCACTGTGCTACCTGCTGCCTCCCTGCTCTACAACGGGCAGCGACACACCCACATTGGGAAGGCATCACACTGAGCTCCCACACTGCCCTACCAGCCGCTACCAATGCAAAGCTTGGAAAACATGGCCAAGGAATAAAGGAAGGGGAAGGGGCTCCCGGGACAATTGCTTGAGCAGCGACTGCAGTACAATGGAAATCACTCACTGGGAAAGCTTATGCGCCACTGCAACTCTTCTCTTTGTGAAGTTCTGCTTTGCGGAATCCCAGGATTCTAGTTTCTTTGTAATCAGGTGGTTTTTTGGGGGGGATGGGGAGAATAATGCCTTCAGGAATGCCCAGGACAGTGGTTTTTCAACCAGGTCCAGACTTGGCACTGTTAAAAGCATCCTGTATCTTCTCCCTGCAAAGCTCTTGTTAGTGGCAAAACAAGCTCTGCTCTTTGGTTACAATTCACTAGTAACCTGATCAGAATATTGATGCAAAGTGGCCTTTTAAAAAGAAGACATTACTGCTCAGGCTCCTTACCTCATAGTGAAGCCTGCGCACTTTGCTCATTGCTGGGAGGCTGGATTGCTTGCCGCTGATATTTCTGAACACTTGAAACACCATGAAACACAGGAACAAGAAGTAGAGGCAGAGGCATATTCCGGCAACGATAATAAATGCCATCTGAACAGTAAAGTTAAGTTACTTGACATACACACGAGGCAGAGACAGCAACTGTGATGGCCTGGGAATCCGATTCAGAGGCTGAACTGGAGGAATCCCAGCCTGCACAGGAGTCCCGCCTCCAGGGCCGGCTGAACTGGGGCAGGGCCTTTATTCTGAAGCGCCTGCACCTGTGCCAGATCCTCGGGAGCAGGCACCAGGCGAATCCACTCTGGCTCCGGAGGTGGTTGAGGACTCAGTGCCTACAGGTGAGTCTCCCCCTGGGTCCAGTAACCCTTCAGCCTCTCCTGAACTGCAGAGGCTCAGGGCAGAGAGGCGAAGGGAACTGGTTTCTCCCAGGAGGAGTGCTCGACTTAAGGCCAGGAGAGGTGGGTCTGGCCTTAGAGAAGATAAAGGCAAGTCAGCCCAGTCCCAGGTTGCGGGAGCAACATCGTTGAAGAGCTGTTTCGGCCAGCACCCAGTCCGGTTCCCCCAGAGTTCCTGTCCTTGCCCGGCTCCTCGCTGTGGACCCCGCTTTGCCCGTGGAGGACTGTCTGCCGACCCTCGACTCAGGTCCTGGACCTCGCCCCACGGTAACCTCCCCCCTGGACCAGCACAGCAACAACGGGCAATTCAGTTGGCTTTGTGAAGTTAACACAACATGGCTCTGTTCTTAAGGATAACCGGGGGGGGGGGGGCGCGTGCTCCATTTACTAAGCATGTAAAAATGAGGCAGAGCATACAGGAAGTCCCAGACCTGATATGCTGTTATTGTTCCCCTTGGCTCTTGACAAGGCATTAATGTGGGATAAAATATTGAAAATGTCAGGAGGCTACAACAACCTCAGCTGGAATTGTCAGCTCTATTCTGCTGGAACACAGAGAAGATGCTCAGAAGCAGCAGCCACCTTTCAATCTTAAGGAAAGGCCTGTTGCAAGGAGGGGTGCAAGGTAGCCAGAGCAGAACATTAGCCTAGTAAGAATTTAGCGACCATTTGAAAGTGCTTCTGGCCCAGGCATGCGGTTTCCAAAAATGAGCAAGCTCAGCAGAAATGTTTTTAGGTTCACAGGCATGCCAGAAAAACAAAATATTTAAAAATATAAAAACAGGAGGGGAGGGACACAAAGACAAGCAGCATGGGGACAAAAGAACTCCGGGAAATTTCCAGCAGATTGGCTCCGACTCCCAATTGCTTAGTAACAAGCCTGCTGCACAAAAAGTTCAGCTGCAGAAACAAAAGGCATGGTAGGGAAAACCATGGGAGATAGGTAGGGAGTGGATTTCTGCTGTTGTGCTACAACAGGTAAAGGTAAATGACCCCTAGACAGTTAAGTCTAGTCAAAGGCAACTATGGGTTGCGGTGCTCAGCTTTCCGGTTCATGTGGCCAGCATGGCTAAACCGCTTCTGGCACAACAGATGCGACAGATGCCAGAGCACATGGCACAACAGATGCGACAGATGCCAGAGCACATGGAAATGTCCTTTACCTTCCCACAGTAGTGGTACCTATTTATCTACTTGCGCCAGTATGCTTTTGAACTGCTAGGTGGCAGAAGCTGGGACAGAGCAATGGGAGCTGACCCTGTCCCGCGGATTGGAACTGCCAACCTTCTGATCAGCAAGCCCAAGAGGCTCAGTGGTTTAGACCCCAGCGCCACCTTGTTGTGCTAGAAACAAGATTGCTGGGCTGAGAATGTGACCTGGCCCTTAACTCTCAGTGTATGTCTGCTCTCTTGAGCAGGTATGGTTGGCAAACCTTAAGGTTCAAGCAAAAATAACCCAAACAAGAATACCGTGGTACCTCGGGTTACATAAGCTTCAGGTTACAGACTCCGCTAACCCAGAAATAGTACCTTGGGTTAAGAACTTTGCTTCAGGATGAGAACAGAAATCGTGCTCCGCCGGTGCAGTGGCAGTGGGAGGCTCCATTAGCTAAAGTGGTACCTCAGGTTAAGAACAGTTTCAGGTTAAGAACAGACCTCCAGAACAAATTAAGTACTTAACCCGAGGTACCACTGTACCCCCACCCCAAAAGCAGGTGGATTCCACAAGCCTGAAGTTTACCTGTTCCTGATTCAGTCTGCAAGCTTAAAAGCACAGCAAAGCCATTCAACTTTTATCACCGCCCTTGTAGCTTGTTAAGTCTAGTCACTTTTGTGTCCTCCAACTAGCTACCTGGGTAGACAACCAACAACATGCTTGTTTCTTGTTCTAGTAACATCCCCACAGAAAGGAGCCTCTGCAGGAGAATCATCATCAAATCAATTGCCAAATTCATGAAATACATTCAAAGGATACCAGAGGTGGTCCATAATATTTATGTGAAACGTTCCTATCAGTTTGGCCATGTCAACAGGTTTTTCAGTATGTTCAGAAAGTCCCTGAAGAAAATGCAGCCCCTTTCCCAATACCCTATGACAAGCAAAACACACAGCTTCTGTTGATGCGAACAGCAAAAGGATACAGCCAGTTCAGTGCCAACATCTGTGGTCCAGATACTGTAGAACGGATTTTTTAATTGTACCCCTCTGGAAATTGAAAGGAACAAGAAGATTAAATTACACACGGCCAAGTATACAATAAGGCAGCAATTCCCCTTGAGATCTGGAAGGACCAGAGGCAAAGCAGTGCTCTGTTGGTTTCATGCAAGCAAAGCTTGACTCTATATATTGGAAAAATTCAAAGAACATTTACAGCTGGAACAGTGTTCTGGCATTAATAATTTTCTTATTATCATAAGCCGCTTTTTAGAACTAAAAAAACTAAAACCAAACACATTAAGATTATGTGAACCCTCTTAAAAATAAAAAGTCTCCAGTTACCTCTCACACATGTCAAAGACAAAGAGGCAGAAGGCGCCCACAGCTATTGGTCCAACTTGTTTCCAGTAAGCGGAGAAATGGTTTCGTTCACTCTGATCCTAAAAATAAAATTAGGAGACAACAGAATGATTTGTAAATGGGTAGCAGGAATAATAATAGTTTATTATTTACACCCTGCCCATCTGGGCGGCTACCAACAGAATAATAATAATACAGGAAGAAGAAGAAGAAGAAGAAGAAGAAGAAGAAGAAGAAGAAGAAGAAGAAGAAGAAGAAGAAGAAGAAGAGATAAAACATCAAAAACGTCCCTAAACAGGGCTGCCTTCAGATGTCTTCTAAAAGTCAGATAGTTGTTTATTTCCGTGACATCTGGTGGGAGGGTGTTCCACAGGGCGGGCGCCACTACTGAGAAGGCCCTCTGCCTGGCTCCCTGTAACCTCACATCTCACAAGGAGGAAACGGCCAGAAGGCCCTCGGCGCTGGATCTCAGTGTATGATGGAGGAGGAGACGATCATTCATTTATACTGTGCCAAAGCCGTTTAGGGCTTTAAAGATCAGCACCAACACTTTGAATTGTGCTCGGAAACGGAGCCAATGTAGGTCTTTCAGGACTGGTATTATTTGTTCTCAGTGGCCACTCCCAGTCACCATTTTGCTGCCACATTCTGGATTTAGTTGTAGTTTCTGTGTCACTTTCAAAGGTAGCCCCATGTAGAGCGCATTGAAGTAGTCAAGGTGGGAGATAACCAGTAGGAAAGAAACAATAAGAATGATTTAACCTGTGTAACCAATGTGCCACTCAAGCAGGTGAAGAGTATTACTGAAGGGCACTTTGAAATAGTGCTAGTTCCTCAACACCATCTCTGAGGGTGAAGCGGGACTGAGATGACCCGGGATCCATTTGTGATGGCATCTGGCACAATTTGGGCCCCGACTGCCACCCCAGTTCCAGGATAGTGCAGAATGAAGCAGGGTTTCTACCAGCCCCTTATCCCAGACATCATTAGCAGTGGGGCTTTGGATTTGGTGGAAGCCATGTGGCTCCATCATGCCCTGCTTCTGCCAGGCCAGGGGTAGGATTGCTCTGCCCACCTGATATGGCTTACAGAATTACCTTCTCATTGCTTCAAATCCATGGACTAAAAACCCCCTCATACATTCATCCTATGTTTCTGATTGCCTGCCTTTATTCTACAGAAAGGGGGAAGAAAACTCTCTTAAAATACTTTCTCCATGGCCAATAAAAAATACACACATACACAAACAGTATTATGCCCAGAAACGATCATACCCACCATCATATGCTCTCCACAGAAGATGATCCAAAAGGACAAAAGCATAGCGTAGAAGATTCCTTGGCGAATGTCTCCAAATAGCAACATCCACGTCCAGTCAAATCCAATAGAAAACCACTCTACTGGAATATTTATGAAGGTCATAGAGATCCCAAGAGCAAAGATAACTCTGGATAACAACAACAACAACAACGGTGCTTTCAGTGCTCCCTTTCAGAGAAACTGCTGCTGCATTCACCCCAATGAAAAATTTGTGAGGGATTTAATAATGTAGTGTTGGGGATGGGGAAGGAGAAATGCCAGAGGGGGCGGGGGGATCCAAAGGGAAGGAGGAGAGCTCTGAGCAGAGACAACATTCCACACACACTCTCTAATTATACACTGGCCACCTGGCTTCTTTTCAAAGAAGCTATAACTTAATGCACTCTTTGCAGAGAGCAAAGGATTCGTAGCTTTGGTAATAGGGTTCCTCCTTAAAGCAAGATTCAGGAGGCTACACCTGTGTCATCTATCTTTACTCACTTTTCCAGGAGCACAGGTGGTCGCGTCATCATCATGATCCGCCTCCAGTACCAAATCATGATGATGAAGATGCTCGGAGTAAGGAAGGTTTTCATCGCAAACCACACCTTTGTAAACCCTCCATTCTGATGGATACCCTGGAGAAGAGAGAACAAATTGAAAACGCTGCCTTTCTTCCCTTTCCCAACATTAAGATCCATTTGACATTAACTACAGCACCTTGTAACAAACATCGTGAAGCTCAAGTAACAACTATATTTGGGGAAGGAAGAAAGCCCTGCGAAGAAGCCGAGCACAAGAAGCAAGTTCTTCAATTAGCCGCTTAATCATGAAAATATTGTAACAAACAGATTAACTGCGTCCTGGAGCGAATATTTTGAATAATCTTTTTATATGTAACCGACAAAGAATCGGAAGTAGTTCCTCTCTTTGTTTTCTTCTTTCATTCTTACATTGTTTTTATCTTCTTTCTTCTCTTTTCCGTGTGTGTGTGTGTCTACTCTGAGTCACTGAGGGAATTGTACACACATGAAGGTAATGGCTGGCTGGTGAAAGACCCTGTGTGTGATAGGCAGGAGAGGGAAGATAC
This sequence comes from Podarcis melisellensis, assembly GCF_964234715.1. Classification (NCBI taxonomy): domain Eukaryota; kingdom Metazoa; phylum Chordata; class Lepidosauria; order Squamata; family Lacertidae; genus Podarcis; species Podarcis melisellensis. The sequence goes on from NC_138538.1 coordinate 62,168,341, forward strand.
TGGGGTGGGAGGAGAGAGGCTGGGAGAAGAAAAGAAAGCTCCCAGGAGGAGCTTGGCGAGCCCACCCCTTTCTGTGTGAGACAAGAGTTCAAGATCTACCTTTGAGAGAAGACTTTGCATTTTGTTTTTCTTTCTTTCAATTTAGATTAGCTTTTTATGGTATTGTATTATGAAAAACATCAATAATTTTTTATGGGGGGAATATTAACTTCCATATCAGATAGTCCTAACAAGAGGATCAAAATGAGACCCATACTTAAGACCCTCAGTTGTAATTCAGTCCCGGTATACCTATTTTTCTCAATATCCCTTCCCCACCCCACCCCTGCTTTAGTTCCTCCAGAGACCTGTTTCTCCAGTGGAATTCGCACACTTTCACCCAAAGGCATGTGACAGGCAAAGGCTGGTGGCCAGGCGGAATTGCTGGCAATCAAGAGAGCCATTCCTAGCACAGCAAGTGACAAGCTAGTTAATGCAGTGGGGGAAGGGGAGGATAATAGCTGGAGCAATGACAGAGGGAAAAATCCCCAGGGAGCAAGGAGGCTCTGAGCAGGGACAGCATTCCACACAAACTGCCTAATTATACACCCTCACTTCCTTTTGAAGAAGCTGTTAACTTCATGCACTCCTTGTAGAGAGCAAAGGATTCATATTTTTGGGAACCTGGTTCTTTCTTAAAGCAAGATTCAGGAAGCCACATCTGTGCTTATTTCATTCATACTATAAAACTGTGGCTTAGTTCTCTTGAATGCCCGTTTTAACATGGAAAAGAATCTTTAAGCAGAATCGAAACATCCCAGAAAGTTAATTCATTAGCCTGTTGACTAATGAACTATTTAGTCTGTTGGTTGACAACTCTGGCTTCTTGATCTGTTTACAGTCAAATTAGTTAACAGGAGGTTAAAAGCAAGGAGGGGGGACTGCTTTACTTGCATGAGCAGAATTAGTACATAAGGATTTCGGAGGTGTATAAACAGAATTATTACATGCTCACTTTGTTGTTAACTTACCCAAAATTCCCTAGAACAGAGCAACGTGCGTGACTGATTTACACACTTTTTTTTTTTTTAAAAAAAAGAAAGCTGGCACAAAAATTCTTGGGAGGCATCTTGGCAGGGTTGCCCATTATGATGGGTGTGGTATGCCACCCATATTTCTAATGTTCCTATCTTATTCCATTCAACAAATCAGAAGTTAAGAGTCTCCACCTTCCAAAGGCTATCCCATACAAAATACTTTTTGACACCCTAGCAATTACAGTTGCTTCTAAGTTTGAAGGGAACACTTACCACTAGACTGATATCTTTGATTTCTCCAATTCCCACATTGATGCGTTCCCTTTCATTCACAGGTAGACGGATATTGATAAGGTAGAATTTGTGAGCAACAGTTCCAATCTCCATGAATGGAAGCACCTCACAGTCATAGAACTTGCCTTCATTCTCTATAGTCTATTGGAACACCAGGAGAGGGAAAGAGACAACCGTCAGCATTGGTTTTTCAAGTGCTCTTAAAAATGCCTACGTTTTGTAAAATGGCAGATTATTTTAGCTCAAGAGGGCAACGAGAGATGGAGATGTTTCTTTAAAAAACACACACACAATCCACCCCCCTGCTCTTCCCATATCATTAGCTTAGGCTTAGGATGCATGAAACGTGATAGAAATACATTTACCTAATACTTTCTCCCTCAATAATTTTGCCTTCCACAAATGGTAACTAAAGGTTCAAAAATCAGCCATTACAACTATTGATGGGGAAAATATCCTTGCCGTTCCCGCTTTGGGGAAAAAATCATGAACATCTGTGAAAACAATACATTCAATATATGGGAAGTCCAATGCCACATCCCAAAGGAGTGTAGGATGTTGTAAGCCGTGGGTGAAAAAAAAGCATTATGCAAACTGTTTAATAATAATAATAATAATAATAATAATAATAATAATAATAATCCTTTGCTGATTTTGCTGCAAACGGTTCTGCTATTTACTTCGTAAACCATGACGTAGCAGGAGAACTTGTTCATAACTTATGGACAGAGTAAAGTCTCCCACGTAATGGGGGTACACTTTGTGTGCCCACAAGAGATGTTCTCCAAACCCCATTTTGTCTGAGATGGGAGACCTAAAGATCCTACTGAAAAGCCAAAGCACAATCCCATGGGGACAGCAGTTATCTTTAGCAAATATCCTATTTTACAGCCTGATGAACACATATCTTGACATCAAGGGAATAACTGCTTTTCCAACGCTCTTACACTAGCAGGTTCAAGAAGATTTTCTCTAACAGATACTGTGCAGGCAGGATCTTGGAACAGCTTATCGCTGACTTTAAATTGTTTTTTGAACATTTTAAATAGCTCTTTGTTTTTACTGATATCTTTATTGTTTTATTCTTTCTTTGTAAACCAATTTGAGGTTTTATTACAACCAAGTGTTATATAGAACTTGTGTAAAAATGGGGGGAAAGAACCTAAGTGTTGCATGTTTTTGAAAGCGAAAGTTACATAAACAACACAACCCAAAAGTCCTAGCAACATCCAACAAGAACCAGAAGGAACCTACTTTTGGAGCTCCAAATTTACATTTTAGCTTTCGGGTCTCAACTTCATGTGCCATTTCTACCCACTCCTCGCTCATGTCGTCACGGTACGCTAAGGATACATCAAGCATAATTTCTGCATTTTCTTCTGTAAGAACAAAGCAATCAAAACTTGTTACAGAAAGAAGCAGGTAGAGCATGAAAAGCAGGATAAAATTATTGTTAAAATGTGTTAAGTCACGTTATCTTGCCCAAGGCAACCCAAAGCAACATACAAAATTGCTCATTAGATTATACATAAAGCTTACTTGTTGCACATTTGAAAGAAAAAAATCCAGGCTGTTAGATCTATGATGCTCTGGGATAAAGTCTAATCCTTGCTGTGTACATGATTTAGAATGGAGCCCTTTTTCACAGGTCTACACATTGGCCTAGATTCTTACAACAATGTAAGCTTCCTGGGACCATGTGGGACTCCCAGGGGAGTCTGCAGCCTCTGTGCTCCTTCCCTGGTCCTGTGGTCACTGCCACACTCAGCAAAGCCAAGGTTTCACTTGGTGTGCTGTTCGAACCTGGGCTTGCTGTTGAGCTGCAAAGTGGTCTACAAGCTTGTCTGGGCCCTGTAAAGCCATAGTTTGGCTTCTTAAGTCAAGCAAACCAAGTAATAAATCCTCAGGCTCTTAGAAACATTCCATTTGTTGTTGTTTAGTCATGTCCAACTCTTCGTGGCCCCAGGGACCAGAGCACACCAGGCACTCCTGTCTTCCACTGCCTCCCAAAGTTTGGTCAAACTCATGTTGGTAGCTCTGAGAACACTGTCCATCTCTATATTTTGGGGCGGGGGGAGCCATGACTCTTAGAAGTGGAATGAGTTTGTTTTAAATGTATGGTGTGGATGTGGTCAAAATGTTCTACTGATTGTGACAGAATTAAAAACCCAATCAAGCGACTTTGGCACTCCATAATTCTGAGCTGCTAGCAGGGACAAAATTCCTCCCTCCCTGCTACCCCCAAAGCAGGAGGGAACATACATCCTTGGGAATTCCTTCTGAGCTCTTTAATGCAGATTCTATCCTAGCTACCCCCATTCTTCAGATTTCTACAGGAATCCTAGATGGCACGTGTTTACAAACACCTGCGCCTGGCTTAAATTACAGCCAGCCGACTACAACCTTCGCTGTCATTCTTATACAAGACCACAAATACCACTTGGATTTGGCATATAATCCATCTGCAAGCTCAACCTTGTTACATATATTGCCAAGAGACACTCGACATGCAAGAAGCTGCAGCTGATTAAGACTTCTAGTCCCAAGAGTCAGTGCCAAGCAGAAGACAATTGTTTCTCATGCTTCACAAATGCATCTTTCCAGCCTGCAGTTGAGAAAGAAATGTCTTTGAAGCTCTGCCGACCTAGACATCTGTTACCGGTTTCAAAGTTATAATTTATTGGGATTACGTGGAGGGACGCTCATCTAGCGTGCTGGGAACGGGTGTGGAAGTGCTTTGTGGTTCAGACCATCTATTTATACAGTGCTTGGAGGTGGTTCTCTTCTGCATGGGAGCAACAACATTTTTTTCAGGGCTTTTTGGTTCGCTCCCTCCACCAAAAAACAACCAAAACCTTCTAGATTATCTACAGCCTGCACATTCCAGATTTAAAATGAGAATCTTAATGTCGAAGATCACTACATGAGTAATAGCTGAATACATTAAGTTTACTCCGATCTCTTAGTATGGCAAGATATAAGGGACAACTCTAAATATAGGCCACACATACAGCATATATTTATTATTATTTTTTGTAAATCTTAATAGAGGACAGTACTGGCAGTAGAGCTGCAAGTTTTGCTGTTGTTTGGGCAAAAAGATCCTCAACACAAAACAAGACCTCCTCCTTGTGGGCAGAGATTATTTGTCCACCCTAGTCTTTGCTCAGTAACTAGATTACTGCAACACGCCTAACCCGGGACAGCTCTTGGAGGTTTAAAATGCAGCAGCCAAATTACTTACATAGCCCCCATTTTAGAACAGTGCCATTGGTTGCCAGTTCATTTCTGAGGCCAGTTCAAGGTGCTTAAAACCTTAAATGGTCCCCAAGATCTCAAAGACTTTACCAATCCTCTCTGGTGTGAAGACAAGCAGAGGAGGTCTTAACGGAAGTTCATGAGGCATCACCCTGCGAGAGGGCAACCCCTAAGTTGCAGAATTCACTTCCTGTAGAGGCACATCTGACTGCATTTTGACGGTGTAGCTCTATAACTTGGTCTTTGACATCTGATACGTGTGTGTGTGTGTGTGTGTGTGTGTGTGTGTGTTAGGACCCAATCTATTCTTCTGCTGGAAAATTCTTTTAACCAATTTTAATCCTGTATTGTTGAGACCTTCTGGTGAAGGACTGAGAAGAAATCAAATGAATAAATAAGTTAATGCCAGTGGTTTAAAGCAAGATACTGTTTCTAAAATGGGAAGCACCAAGACAGGGGTAGGCAACCTAAGGTCTGTGGGCTGGATGCAGCCCAATTGCCTTCTCAATCCGGCCTGCAGATGGTCCGGGAATCAGCATGTTTTTACATGAGTAGAATGTGTCCTTTTATTTAAAATGCATCTCTGGGTTATTTGTGGGGGAAAGGAATTCGTTCACCCCCCCCTCCATATAGTCCAGCCCCCAACAAGGTCTGAGGGACAGTGGACCGGCCCACAGCTGAAAAAGGTTGCTGACCCCTGCACTAAGACTTTAAGCAACTTAGCACGATCCTGCTTTCCCCTCTCCTGGAAAAGCTCTTCCTTAACTCCATGGTGCTGAAAAGTCCTCAAATTGAAGCTCCTCATCTCCTACCAATGTGAAGCTGTACTTTGGCACATTCTTCAATCTCAGTCCTCACGAGGAGGGAGAAAAGGTGGCTGTAGGGAGTGTTTAAGAGGCAACGACAGCTTGCTAGTGAGTACCGTGGATCTTGTTGTCTGCTAAACCTTCTCAGTTCAGCAACTCAAAAGTAAAACTGTTACAGTACATGTATTACAAAACTTTTACCTCAGAACCACTCGTGTTCAGACAGCTTTAAATGCTGGAACATCTAACTGCACTACACCTGCCTGTGAAACAAGAGTAAAGACCAGCATTGCCTTTTTATAATAGACACTCATAAACATCCTTGATACATTTTCTTACACTCACCCTTTAAAAAAAATATATACATATACAAAGTCTTGCCTCTGAATTCAACTTAACATTTCATAAAGCTTTCCTCCCTCTGCAGGTAAAGATGTAGTTTCAAACACTTCCTGTTCCCTTTCTAGCTTTACACATTCAAAAATCTTTTGTTCACACCACATAGATCTAAAAATAGAGGTGCCAAACAATGACAGGACTTGCAGCTAGTACATACTAATCACATCATTTGGAAGTAGGAGAGCGCCAGGCCATTTCTGGACCCCAAATCATTCTGCTCACCACAAAGAGTGATCAGTCTCCCTACCAACTTCAAAGCTGCACAGGTGGAAAGTTTTGAGTGGGGAAACCTGCCACCTTACCACCTCCACAATCAGGAGAAAGGCCAAGAGCTGTTTGGCAGCCACACAGGCAAGGCCTCTGGGCTGCTTTGGCCATGCAGAGCGAAAAACGCTACCCTCCCTCAGTGTCTTTACTGTTCTGAAACAGGTAAAGCAGGTAGGATATGACTGCAGTTCCCTGGAGGTGCACCACACTCCTTCAGGCACCCATGTCCAACTCTCCTCAGCTCCTTTCCCTGACAAAAGGAAGCATGCAGCACAGAAGTGGCTTGGCATCTACAATTTCTTTAGCCTGGCCAGCAATAGCAGCCAAAAACTTTATAGACTCCCCAGTCATTTTGCTGCATGTGAAGAGAATCCACATGACATAATATATTAAATAAAGTATTTTTCAAGGAAAAAAGCATCCCACCAGACCAGTGAGACATTGTTCATGTTATTGTGTATCAGACTGGCAGTACCATCATTTAAGTACATGGATGATAACTAAAGCTAGTAAATGGTTTAGGATACCTACTGTATATACAAACTTAAGTCCTGCACAGGGGGAGATGGAGGAACATGAGGCCATTTCCACCTTCCAGTAGTAGCTTTGGGGTGGCCCAATTACAGAAGCGGAGATGAAAGCACCCTTGTTTGCAAGGATATATAATCCATGATGATATTCTGTAACTGGGCATAAGCAAATGCTTGTATGTGTTTTGCTTGCTGAAGATGGTAGCACATTCAATAGGATGGTGGAGAACCAAGAATACTTTCCAGTTCCCATCGGATATCAGATACAGCCCAATTTATTGAGTGCTAGATGTATGGTGCAGTGCTGTGCACCACAGGGTGGGGGTGGTATAGTCCAATAACAGAGAAAAAGTTTTGCAAGCATAAAGTCCCTAGTTCAAGAGCAGGTGATGAGAAAAAAAATGCATGAGATATTGGGGAAGCCACCGACAGAACAGTCAGTTGTACAACACAATACAACAAAGCTTTATCTGTTTGTCTTGTTACGGGTCCTTCCTTCTCCTTGGTCAAACTTTTAGTGACCTCTTCTTAGTTTGTTGCGGCTACTGCATTGTAGAAGCACCCCCTCAACTATTTTGTCAGGCGAGAGAGATGGGCTGACCTCACTCAAGCTGGGTACAGTAAGAACTTTGTAACTTTAATAACCGGTGCTCGAGTTTGCCCGTTTCCTTGTTCCTTTCTCACTGCCTCACTTTTTCCTTTTGTGTCGTGTCCTTTGTAGATCGTAAGACTCTAAACAGCACCAGTCTTGCTAATCAAGGATTATTATTTTTTGCAAGCCACTCTGGGAGGTCTTCTTGGCCTGAAGAGCAGGGTAAACGCAGCCAGATGGGGATAACTATTCCCAGGCAGCATAGTAGAAAGTCTGTTTGGGACTGTGTGTTCTCCCTCCCAAAACGTGTGCATCCCCCTCTCATTGTCAAACTTGGGGAACAGCCCATAATAGGAACACATCAGCAGGACATCAACAGTAGGGAACTAGTTTACCTTGTAGATAATCTAACCAAACTGCTGGTCTAAAAGCAACAGCACCCAAAGCGTGGCAGGTGTTATTTCACAGAAGGTACAAGGCGAGGAGAAAAATGAAGCAGAAGGCCTTTTTCAGTGGCTCTGGTGTTGCTCACCCCTGAAAAAACCTCCACCATCAATCAGCAGAGAAGGCAGCAAATGCCCCTCACATTTAGGATTAAGGATTATTCAGGTCCACCCTTCTGCCCTCTGCTGTTTATTTGCCAAGTTTCAAATGCACATATATACACAGACACATATCCACCTAAAGACCAATTCTGAATCAATGCAACCCTACTCCTCAAGTTGCCTTCGATATATCAACCTACCCAATCTCCATCCCCAGGTGCAGGGTACAAGGCCACAACGAAACGGAAAATACCACTGCTGCTTAAAAGCCCATTTTTGTTTTGGTCACACTTGTGAAGGCTCATCAGTGTTTGGGACACCTCCCGTCCCGATGGAAAAGCTGAAGGAAGGGTTTACATGCCCCAGACATGTGACACCTGCTAGTTGCACAGGAACACTGCCAGTTCCCCAGGCTGATTCCTGGCTAATGGAAGTGGCAAGGTGGTGTCTGGGTTGTGCCAAAGTCCATGAGAGAATTACAGCAGAAGCTATTTGGAAATAGCCAGGGAAACAGCGAGGGACAGAGGGATGAAGTGCTTAATGGGGAGGTGGAGAGAGCTGGAGTTCTGACTCGTTGAGAGGAATAAGATTGCTTACAAAACACTGGAGTGGCCTTCCTTGTTTCAGAATGAGCCTTTTGTGCCAGGCCCCAAACAGGGATCTCTTCTGGCCAGGGAACGAGAGAGCCTCTCTTTCTCTCGCCTGTGTTCCACCCCTTCGATTCAAGGTCCCATCTAGTCAAATGTCAGGTTGCTGCATACAAACATTCCCCTTTCAGAAATGCCTCCATTGCCTGGGTGACTAAGCCCTTTCAACAGCTGTGTTATTACTGGAAGATGGTCAATGTTATTCACACAGAGCACTTGTTTCATACGCCTTGTGAGAAAGGAGGCTATGCTGCTGCAACAGAACAGGACAGGAGATCAGTTTGGAGATTTTTGATGGATCTCTCTCTCTCTCTCTTTTAAAATCACTATCAAGTTGCACAAATCGTTTGACATATTTCACTAGTTAAAAGCATTTGAGAGAGCTGGCAGCCACTTCCAAGAGGATACCAAGCGATTTCTTCCACCTGTTTGGCAAAGAGCATTAGTCGACTCTAAAACAAAAAGGTTATCTGTTTTCAGGTTCTGCCTAGAAAGGAATATGAGTTATCATAATGACATAGGAATTGATTGTTGCCCATTTTTGTACACTTTCTGGCAGGCAAGACAACACTTCAAAATCAATGGAAATTTGGAGGTTGCTATTAAAGTAGCAATCAATTATAGTCATTTAGGATTAACCAATTGAATATTGATGCTGCTTTAGCAGTTGAGGTGCCGTATATGAAATGCATATTCTGTGCAGACTTGGGCAACTTGTGGCCCTTCAGAAGTTATTGGCCTCCAACTCCCATCAACCTCAGCAAAACGGTCAATGGGAAGGGATTTCAGAGCTGCAGCCTAGCATCATCTGCAGGGCTATGGGTTCCCCATCCCCAATGTAGTATATACAATTGCCGCTGGGACTCTTGCCATTTAATTCCAGAACAGGGGTAATCAATATAAGCAACTCATGCCTTTTCAAGAGCAGGAGGTTGGGATAAATGGCCCTTGGGGCCCCTCTTCCTAATCTACAATTCTATGATCAAGGTAGAGGAGAGAGAGAGGAAGAGAAGATTCAGAGGTACCTGTGGCCAGAGGAAAATACAAAAGAGCGGCATGGCAGATTTTGGGGACCGCATCCTGTTCACCCGTACTAGGCACTGAGTCGAGAGGGTGTCGCAACAATGACTTAGAATGGAAGGCAAGAGGCAATAAATTTTGGCGCTGCACAGGGCGCCAATGAAATCTGAAACCTCTAAAATCTGCTACTGGTGTGCATGTCTGTATGAAGAAGAGGAGGAGTTTTGATTTGATATCCTGCTTTATCACTACCCAAAGGAGTCTCAAAGCAGCTAACATTCTCCTTTCCCTTCCTCCCCCACAACAAACACTCTGTGAGTGGGGCTGAGAGACTTCAGAGAAGTGTGACTGGCCCAAGGTCACCCAGCAGCTGCATGTGGAGGAGCGGAGACACAAACCTGGTTAAGAGTCTACCGCTCTTAACCACTACACCACACTGGCTCTCTGTGTGGTGGGTTTGGGGCTTTATGTGAGAAAGACTTGGGGTAAGGTGATTATCTCAAGTTAAGGCAGGTGTGGGAATGTGTGACCCTACAGATACTGTTGGATTCCATGTCCCATCAGCAACCAGCCCTGTTAGCAGAGCATGAGACTCTTAATCTCAGCATTGTGGGTTGGAATCCCCCACTGGGCAAAAGCTTCCTGCACTGCAGAGGTTTGCAATAGACGATCATTATACCTGTGGTCCTTTGCAGTCCTATGATTCTATGATTCAATGGCCAGGAACAATAGGAGTTCAGTTTAACCACATTGGGAGGGTCATAGATTCCCCAGCTCTGCACTAAGTTCACCATCAATCCTCCCCTCTCTTGATCAATATTCTTAGGGAAATGGGAATGGCCCTGCCTACTGCCTGTCCATGTGAGTGCCAGACTATTTCTCCTGAGGGAGTGTGGTTGGGGGGGAAAGGTTTTCTCACTTTTTGAGGACAAGACCAGAAGCTGCTGACTCCCATACACTTCAAACCATCACAAATACACAACAGCCTCCAAACAATAGATTGTCTTGTCACAAACTGTCACTTCCACAAGATCAGCTTATCCCCACATTTAAATACTAGCCATTAATTTGTTCGCAGCAATTGTTGCAATAAACAGCATAAATATTTAGTCAGTGGAAGGACCTAATTTCCATAAGCATGCAAAACAAACATATCCCTCAGAAAGAAAAGCACAGCATCCTTCAAGGGCACCAATGTCAGCCTCCAAGATGTTTCAGTTACAGCATCATAATCAATCTGCATTATCTTGAAGTTAAAATGAAACCACTACAAAGATCTATTCAAGGCATCCTGCCAAGACTGGGGTTTTATTCCACTGCCAGAAAATCTTTTGCTCGTTAAACGATGAATTTGTAAGGACTCAACAATGCTAGTGCCTGGTTCCCGGGTTTCAGTGCACAGTAAACAAAGAAACAGTAATTAAACTGTGGTAAAACGGTGGCTTTTAAGGCACCAATCATCTTCATTTGGTGGTTCAAGCAGCCGAGGGATACTGGTTGAAAGAAGTGACCGGACTGAGTCACACAATGAGTCACAGCAGCCATTTTTATTCCTCCGGTGTCCCCCCAATCCAAGCATTCTATATATGCCTGTACACACCCTCTCTGAATCCGAATGTCAAACACCAAAATAACTCTGCCCACCAGGAAACAATTGGAAGCAAAGAATTGCTGCAGACATCTTGGGTCTAGCTTTCTGGACTGCATATTGGGATTGCCCTACCGTTCCTGAGAGGGAGAAAAGGATGGGTGTTCAAAAGAAGTGAAAAGCCAAGTCAGTAAATTACTATTGGGGCAACATGGAGACACCAGGGAGCAAATAATGTTTGCAGATCATTACAGGTATCCCAGTGAGTTCAAAGAAGGCATCTTGTGGTTGCCATAGCCCTTCTTGTGGCGTGTAAAAACAAGGGGCCACTGAATTAGTTATGAAATTCATGAGCACAATTTTCGGTGCAGAGCAGCAAAAGTGTTCAAAGGTAGAATCTGAAGGAGCCAGCACTACAGACCATATAGGCAAAGCATGAGTGGCTGGGGAAACGAAGCCAGATGGGCGGGGTATAAATAATACAATTGTTGTTGTTTTTTCTGTGCGATGGAGCACATGTCTGCACAGCTAAGTTAAAACGGCTTAACCAACACAGCTGCCTCACACTGAACACATCCAGGACCTGTAAGGAGCCAATATTTTACATAGCACTCATTTTCTAATCACAGCCCACAAAGCCAGTCAGTCTCGCTCCCCAGTTACAGATGGCAGAGCTGAGGCCGAGACACACTGGCATACCCAAGGCCAATCGGCAAAGCTCATTACAGAGCTGAGATGTGAACGACAGAAGTGGGTATGTGCGTGCGCACAGAAAGAACGGGAACAATTCCAGATCAGATCACAGCTGAAACCTCTTCTGTCTACACACTGAGATTACAGTCCTCCATATCTCCAGTAGCTTTACTCTCTCAACCTTTCTGTGTTGGGAAGCTCTGAAAGAAGAGCCAACATGTGCACAGCTGTGTGTGCGCACAGACCCCCTTCTCCTGCACAATATGTGGAGGTCAGGGAAATGAAGGCGGACAATGACGTTGGGGAGGAACCAGCATCGGAGAAGATCCCATTCTCCCTCCATACATTCTTGGAGTGGTGCAAATGTATGGGGGGGGCTCCAAAGCTTTTAAAAATGCCATGCTATGCCAGTTCCGATGATCTCAGCAGGGTCTCTGCTCTTACATGGACCAGTGTTTGAAGCGTGGGAAGAAAGAAAGGCAAGGAACCAACTGCTCCCAATACAGTCACTTGTATTACACTCAAAGGGACACTTTGACAAATTGATGCCCAAAGCAGCTCACTGGGTAAGGCTGTAGGCAGGTCAGCCTCTCACAGCCTCGTTCTATATCACGGGGCGTCTGCTAGATAACAACCTGACAGCCTCATGTGTGCTGCCTCTCGGAGAAAGAGCAAGATACAAAATAAAGTGTCACCTGCCCACTGATGAGGAACAACAGAGGCAAATGGTTGCAGGTTTCAGTGGCTCGAGGTCAAACAGCTGGGGATGGTTTTATACAGCTAAAGGCATGACCAAGTATCACCCAATGTCAATACAGTAGTTTAGTAGAGGTTGGAAAAAGGGGAGCATTTGGAAGAATGAATTCCATAGAAATCAGGAAATCTGCTAGAGTGAATTCTGACCTGGACTCAGGCCAGTCTGTATACTCCTCCTCTGTCTAGAAATGGCAAAGCCAGGGCAGAGCTACAGTCACTCAAATTAGAGCAGGAAAACCAAGCCAAGAATGATCTCACAATGACTTTCACCTTCACGCTTCTCCTTGATTACAGGAGAAAACTACACTTGTATTATTTTTTTCTTGGTCACCAAGACAGAAAAGAAAAAGCTATTTGGGGCTGGTGAGGTCAGATCAATGTGAATAAGCTCTACCCCCCCGGCCCCCCAACATTAGCAGCCAACTCCAATCCAGCGATTTAAAAAAAGAGAGGAAAGACATCTATCATCCTAAGACTCTATCTCCTTTGCTTCCACACATTTCTTGCCAATGCAGAAAGGAAATCTCTCAGGATCACTGTGCTTGTCAAATAGAATGAAGTCTTTACAAACTGAGTGGAAACGCTGCTCATGGAATTATAACTCGACTGGAATGTGTGGTTCTAGCAACTTTCTACATGTTATGCACAATGCTTAGAACTAAAATAGGCCAGCCTTAAGATCTGTGACACGGCCACTTATATATCAAGGAAAATGTAAACTTGATTGCTGCAAGTCGCAAAAGCGGCATGACAATCTACTACATGATGTTGTCACATATGCCAGGACAACAGTTCAAAACCACGCAATTAACACATCTATCATGACAGCTTCCACAAGCACAGACTTCACAGTAATTTTCACAACAGCGTATTATAATGCAATCATATTAAACATGTGAGCCATGGCACATTCCTAATTTCATAGGAAGCAGCCTGAACCCAACCATGTTGCTGGATTAAATTGTGTTTTTAAACAATCCCATCATACAATGGTAAGTGGCACAACATCTGAAGGGAGCATCTTCTGCTTGATTTTGCCCTTGCAGAAATCACTGTTGTGGTGGAGAATCAATGCCTCTCTGGATGTCACTCAACTCCAGCTGTCATCAGCCCCCGACAGCATGGCTAATGATCAGGAACTATGACAGTTGTAGCTCAGGAACAACTGGAGGGCCACAGGCTCCCCATCCCTCTTACTGCTTCAAAGCGAAAGATGAGGAGGACTTTGATCTCTTCATACTGTTACCCATAAACCTACCCATTGGCATGAGCATATTCTGGAGAGGAGATTAGCTCTCTCCTTGTCCGCTGCAGGACTTTGACTTTTTAAAAGGGAAATTGAGAACCACCCAGTGGTACATGATTGTAATCTGCGTGCCTCGTGTGTGTGTGTGTGTGTGTGTGTGTGTGTGTGTGTGTGTGTACAATGCTTTCTTGCTTGGAGTCACATTCCATGACATTTAGAAGACAACACAGATTTTCCAGTTCTGAGGATTTTCTCCTACTCTAACACGCTACCACAGAAGAGTGCTATCTTCAAGCTTCACGCAAGACATGTCATGAACTCCCAAGAGCAGCTGCAGAATCTGTGAAAAGTCTTCTTGGCAAAGGAAGGAGAAACTAATTTACTTTCACGTTGCTCTCAGTCACTTTTTACATCACCCAACATAATACAACTTTTGCATCACTTGAATTTCTGAACTGCTTAAATCTTTTCGGGGGGGGGGGGGATTCACAAACAAATGTTGTTTTCTGAACTATTTTAAAGGGAAATAGGCAAAAACGACACTGCCGACATGGGTTGCCATACATCCAGATTTTCCCAGACATTTCACCAATTTCCACACAGACACTGCTTCTGACTACAATATTCCAGGTATGTCTGGAAAGTTCTGGATGTATGGCAACCTTATCTTTTCAGAACTGTCTTTCCCCCTCACTGGAACTAACCCATTTTGAGTCTGGCTGCCCATTAAAATAAGCCCTGGTTCACTGCAATCCACAAGTCAGAAGGGAGCCCATGTGGAAATAGGTGAGTGAAGTTGTCCTAGATAACCTTCTCTCTTGCCTTAATACAAAGAAGGACGGGCCTTCGTTCTCCTTTACCACCTTCTTTTAAAACACACACAACATACCCACTCAGAACGACTTGCATCAATACCCCTTTTCAAGTTACTACCTTAACTATGTAAAGAACAATTCTTCCAGGTACTTACTAATTTGGTTGTCGATCTTGAAAGCAATGTCCATGTGCAAAATGTAGACCATAAACTGGAACCAGGGGCTCATCTCCCTGTGGGGGAGCGGCATGTGAATTGAGAACACAATATCGTTGGCTTCGATTTGCCTGCTCATCGCTTCATCAAAGTCTCTGATTTTTTCACACTGGTCAGGTCCCCAGGGCATAAGCCATTTGCTCCTGTGGTGGTTCTTCCGGACATCTATGCACTTTATTGCCACATAGGGCACAGCTGCAGTGGGACTTGGAGCTGAGGAGGAGAGGGGGGGGGGAGAGAAACACAAAAGAACAGTTTATAAACTGTATTACTAAATAGTGGCCAGCAGCATCTGAAGCGGAAAATTTAGTTACTCAATCTCATGTGAACACCTGCAGCAGATCTAGAGGCACGAAAGGTGAGGATGAAATTATGTGCCAGAGGAATGAAGACAATATTGAACCCCATTTTTGTTTTCCCTCTCCTTAAATTATGGTGCATGTGGCCCTCCAGGCCCCTATCTGGCCCTCACAACTTTCCCCAGCCCTCACTTCTTACTGGCTCTGCTTTGCCCCTCAAGTGTTTTTGCCTGGCTGGAATGCCTTCTTGAACTGTGATGTCTCTTGCCTGAATGGAAAATCCAGAGGCGGGGGCATGTTGAAACCATCCTGCTGTACAAAGGCAAGATTTACACCCATTACTCTGCCCATTTTTGCCTCTGGCCCCTTCTCAGATGTGTGTGGCCCTGGGCTCAAAGAAGGTTCCCACCCCTGCCTTAAATCAAGATAGCAAAGCAAAACACACAAATAGCAATACTGCGTCACTTCAACACCGCCATTTTGGTTGTTTCATTTGGATGGTGCCAGTTCCAAGGAGAACAATGGTCTAGAGAAGGGTCTTTCCAAACTTGGGTCTCCAGCTGTTTTTGGACTACAATTCCCATCACTCCTGACCACTTGTCCTACTAGCCAGGGATGGGAGTTGTAGTCCAAAAACAGCTGGAGACCCAAGCTTGGGAAAAACTGACCTAGACAGAGATGGAACTTGGGAATGCAGGAAACTGCCTTATAGCAAATCAGACCATTGATTCATCTAGATCTGTACTGTCTACACAGATAACACCTCTCAAGAGAATCTTTCCTAGCCCTACCTTGAGATTCCAAAGACTAGCCTGGGACCTTCTGCATGCAACGCATGTGCCCTTCCATGGCTGTAGCTTGTGTCCCAGCTATGTGGTATAGGCTGAAGCTGGAAAGCAGAACTCCTAGCTACTGGGTGATGGCACTAACAGTACTTCTTCTGGAAGAATGCAACCCCATCAAGAATAGTCAGCTGGTTAATTTACCAAACTTAGCAATTGCTCACTCACAAAGCTTCTGTTGTCTTGCCAGGATTCAGCTTTAGTTTACTAGTCCTCATCCAGCCCTTCATCTACTCCACAAATCAGTCCGTGAATTGCATGGTCTCATCAGGTTCAGATGTTATAGATAAATGAGTGCCATCAGTGAACTGGTGACACCTTGCTCCAAATCGCCTAATGCCACTCCCAATGGTGTTAAAGAGTGTCTGACAGACAGGCAAAGGATCCATTCAGTCACATGTAACAGCTTTAAGTGGGTTTTAAAAAGAATTTGGGACAATATGGGACCCTGAGGCCACTCTGCAAATGGTCCTGCAGGTAGAACAGAACCACTGAAGGACAATGCCAGCAACTTCCATCTGACAGAGCTGGTCTAGGAGGATACGGTGATTGATGCTATCAAAAGCTACTAAGAGAAAAAGTAGCAGGGTTGCAACTCCTCCTGCCCCAATGAAGAACATCCATCAGATCAACCAAGGCCAATTCAGTCCCAAAACCAGTTCTGAAGCCAAAATCAAGTTCGTCAACAAAACCTGCATCTTCCAACAATGTCTGTAGTTGTGCTGCCACAGTACTCTTTTAGTCACCTTGACCAAGAAAAGAATACTGGCATTCTATTGTAGTTTTATATAGGCAATGACCGTTTTGTGCAGGGGTTGTGTTCCTGACCCCCATGCACATTGGTGGAGCATGCATAATCCCACCCCCTTTTCCAGCCACATCTGGGTTATGGCAATATGCACGTGAAAGGGCACACGTTCTCGGAACGCCTGCAAAATGGGAGTTGCCTGTATTTCGTAATAATATAAATAAAACAGGATGCAGCAGAAGGGGAGAAACAACAACTCCATGGGAAAAGGAGCAGGAAATCAACAAAAATAAGAGAAAAGTGGAAACTGTGTTATGACTGTATATGTTAAAAAGTTGTATTTTGCAATCCAATGCTTTTGGGTCAGTCTCCTCAAAAAAAGCTCAACAACTCTTGCTTAACAAACAGCTCCATATCCTAAACCAGTGTGCTCCCCAAAGAAAGCTCAACAAGTCTGGTCAATCCAACGGGCAGCTCACTCTTGGTTTATTTATAGTGGGAATAGATTGCAGTCTCTAGGCCATGCCATGCTCCCAATAGGCCATGGTGAAAGAATGGTCATGAAAAGAAACTCAAAATACTGCTGAATCTATGCCAGTAATAGACCTTTCAGGATGGGATTAGAGGGATTCTGCTATAGTTGTGTACAGAAGATAGCTGCATAGCTCTCAAAAAGTCGGCGGCAGTGAATGGCTCCACACATCCTGCCTTTTGTTTTGCCCCATGGAGCACATACTTGTATCAGTAACTCTGGTCAATTAGCTGGTCATATGAGCTTCCTAATCCTGCGCATCAAGCAATGACTTGCTCCAATGAACCAGAACAGAGCATATTCTTGTGCTTCTGGCCCACCAGAGAGAGGGCTATTCCCTTTTGATGCTGGATCACATAAAATTCTTTCCAAAGCGGGATGTGCAAACCACTGAGTAGCTGGTGCTTCACTGGATCAGATATGCTGTAATACAGACACGTTTCCATGGTCAAGGGTCCATCGATTTTGGCTCGGCTTTGTAGTCAGCCCTTATTAGTGGCTCCCACCAATCCTTACCGCCTAACAAGCCTCTGGCATGCAGGGGGCTCAGGGAAGAGGCCAGGATCCTGTGTTATGCAGAGCTGCTCAGCAGACAGTAGAGGGACGAGGCCAAAAGCCTAGAGGGCAGCGTAATGTGTGAGACTTCCCCAGAGTCATCTGCAACTGGGAGAAGACTCCAGGGAGGGAATCCGCCACTGAGCACGCTGGCAACCACAGATTTGTGGACACCTGTACAAGGTTGCTGCCTTTTTTATAAAAAAAACCTAGATTTTATTTTGTTCATAAAGATAAATGGCAGGCAGGGAAAGGATAAGCAAAGTCTCCCAGTATTTAAGCCACCAGCCCATAGGTCATGCAACTACTTCAGAAGCAAAGGAAATCTGCAGGCTGTTAGCCGACCATTCCTAAAGCCACACACATGGCATTGCAGATTATGCTAAATGTCACAAGCAAATTAAACCATAGCACAAGAGTATTCTGGTAAGGTTCCTATTACTGTGTGTATGAATCTCCAGGCTTAATTTTTCATATGCAGGGATGGGGGATTAAAAGCACATTCCCCCCCGCTGCACTTTCCCCCCAAAAATCATCCTCTCAGGCTGGGGGGCGGGGGAGAGAATGCCCAGTAATTGCTTTTTAAAGAACAAAGGACTAGAAAAGTGAAACAAAACCAGATTCCAGTCCTCACCCGCCTCTTCTCTCAGCCCATTCGTCTGTCCCCTGCAATGAAATCAGTCCTTTAAAGCACCAGTCTGATTATTTGTAATGGGTTTCCGTACGTTCCTCCTTTCCTTGCTATATGTCCAATTGCAGCAAATACTTAGCATACAACCACAATGCAAAAAATGTTGTGTAAAGAAATGTCTGTGTCCTGCTTGGCACAAAACCGGAGCACAGCACTCTCTTCTCCCGAGCTTTGTTCCGCATCATGCTTTGCAATCCCGTTCAACCGACTCTGCTGCCATTCCAAAGACATCCACCGCCATCACCTTTTGGCTCAACACTTCTTTCCTACTGTACAGCGCTGAAGCCAGCTCTGTCATACATGCCAAATGGTGATGATGCTTATCTACGGTACCACCCCCAACAAGTCAAGAAAATATGCGAGTTACCTCTTCTTCACAGTTGTTTAACTTTACAGTGGTACCTCGGGTTACATATGCTTCAGGTTACATATGCTTCAGGTTACAGACTCCGCTAACCCAGAAATAGTGCTTCAGTTTAAGAACTTTGCTTCAGGATAAGAACAGAAATCGGGCTCCAGCGGCGCAGCAGCAGCAGGAGGCCCCATTAGCTAAAGTGATGCTTCAGGTTAAGAACAGTTTCAGGTTAAGTATGGACTCCGTAACAAATTAAGTAGAAGAAGAAGAGTTTGGATTTGATATCCTGCCTTTCACTCCCCTTCAGGAATCTCAAAGCGGCTAACATTCTCCTTTCCCTTCCTCCCCCACAACAAACACTCTGTGAGGTGAGTGGGGCTGAGAGACTTCACAGAAGTGTGACTGGCCCAAGGTCACCCAGCAGCTGCATGTGGAGGAGCGGAGACGCGAACCCAGTTCCCCAGATTACGAGACTACCGCTCTTAACCACTACACCACACTGTACTTAACCCGAGGTACCACTGTATTAGGGACGCAGGTGGCGCTGTGGGTTAAAGCCTCAGCACCTAGGACTTGCCGATCGAAAGGTCGGCGGTTCGAATCCCTGCAGCGGGGTGCGCTCCCGCTGCTCGGTCCCAGCGCCTGCCAACCTAGCAGTTCGAAAGCACCTCCGGGTGCAAGTAGATAAATAGGGACCGCTCACCAGCGGGAAGGTAAACGGCGTTTCCGTGTGCGGCTCTGGCTCGCCAGAGCAGCGATGTCACGCTGGCCACGTGACCCGGAAGTGTCTCCGGACAGCGCTGGCCCCTGGCCTCTTAAGTGAGATGGGCGCACAACCCCAGAGTCTGTCAAGACTGGCCCGTACGGGCAGGGGTACCTTTACCTTTACCTTTACCACTGTATTTGGAAAGGCACTATGGGCCAGAGGTTTTCAATCATTCTGAGTCCACGGCTCCCTTGACCAACTACATTCTTTCTGCAGCACCCCTGAGAGGCTCAGGAGCCCAGTTATGTCACCCCTTGCCTGCGGTGCTGGCAGCTTCTCACCCTTTTTCAAACACCCTTCCTTGTGGAGTGTTCCCTCAGCCTCCTCTCCTCTCCCCTCTCCTTGGGAGTCCTCTGGGCAGCAGCCACAGCTTAGCTGCCCCCCCCCTACCCCAAAGAGAGGTGCCTCCTCACACAGCCCCACAGTGGCCTGGGAAGCCCCCCCTGGCCAGCCCCAGAGGCACCATTCACCTGGGGGGAGTAGCCAGGACTGCTGCAACAAACAGCACTGCAAGCCTTTGGGAGGCAGAGACACAAGAGGACATCAGAGGATGGAGGGAAGGAAAGAGGGACAGAGGCCAGTGTTGCCCATGGCACCCCTGTCATTCAAGGCACCCCAGGGTGCCACGGCCCACCGGTTGAAAACCACTGCTATGGGCCACAAGTTTAAAACAGTGTTAAAATTATGGCAGGGTATCTAAAGTCCTGCTGAGTTCATGGGTAAGGAGGAGGGGAGGCAGGAGGAGGGGCTTTTTTTGCAGAACAGCATTTGTTTAATTGAGAACTGTCTACTTCAAATACAAAGACCTCACAGAGGTTTTTATCTGAAGAACTGTGTCTGGAATGTCTGGCTCTTCTCAAAGAGTATTGCTTGAATTCAAGCCATTCATGCAGAATGGTGGCTGTAATGTTCCCCTTTAGATGTTGGGGGATTTGTTGGCCAATACAAAAAATAAAAATAAAAGCAAAGTGGGTGGAACAAAAGACCTTGGGGGCAAAAAAAAAAAAAAGAGTCTGTTGAAGTTTGGACCAGATGTCCTTTAAAACACAGCACGACCGACAGATAAAATCTGGGTGACAGTCAACTTGAGCATCTAACTCAGAGAGATGCTCTGTTTAGTTCAACCTAGTTTCAGGCATTTTATATGTTTGGCACTATTAGTTGAACAAAACATAACATTTACTGAAGTATTTGATTTGTTTACAAAATTATTAACTTGGGTAATTTTGTAAATAAATACTTAAGAACAAAAACTTACAAGTGAGAAGCTACAATGTCGGAGAGCACTAAACAATACAGCCTCTCCAGTTCAGTTATATTCCCATCCATTCTGTTCAGCAGTTAGCAAACAAGTATTCATCACATGTGCTCCCCACCCCGTCCCCTCCACTTGGGAAGGAATGAGAAGCATAGCTACCCCTTTTCCTCAAGCAGGTCCTCTGCCTTTCCTCGCTGGAATTATCAATCTGAATTGAATAGTTTGTGTTTCCAGAAGAAAGTGTTCTAATTTCTAGAGGGATAGCAGTGCTAGTGTTAACAGCACTCTTGTGTGTCATCTTAAAGACTAAGAAGAAATGTTACCATGGCACAAGCATTTCCAGACTACAATACTCTTCAGATATGGTGATGGGGAAGATAAAGTTGGAAGCCTGGGGTCAGACGGAAAGCACAGATAGTGACAACTCAATCAGAAGCAGAATGCATGCAAAGTAACTGCAGTGTTGCTTTATCACCCATCAACTTACCATGCTAATTAACATCTGTAGAAGAAAGGGAAGCCACTGTAGCTACTGAGACCTGAGAGAGGAGTTGAACTTATATCACTGGTTTATGAATATTGCCATTCCTCATATGGGATTTGCGTCCACCGACACAATTGCTTAGGGATTGGCCTGATGGACCTACGCAGAATGCAGAAGGGCATTGTATGCAGATGATGGCATACATGGAAGATGAGCAAGGGGGAATAAAATGCTGACATTATTAGCTCCTATAATGGTATTGACAGAGAAAATGTGGGGACAAATTTGCCACCTGGATTTTGCACGGTCTCATTATTGTGCTGATGTTCAGCTGGAAAGATGATTTAGGTCAAAGGTTTTCAACCTTTTTGAGTCCATGGCTCCCTTGACCAACTACATTCTTTCTGCGGCACCCCTGTGGGGCTCAGGAGCCCAGTCGTGTCAACCCTTTCCTGCAGAGCTGGCAGCCTCTCACCCTTTTTTGAACATCCTCCCTTGTGGAGTGTTCCCTCAGATTCATGCAGCTGCTGGCTGACCTTGGGCCAGTCACACTTCTTTGAAGTCTCTCAGCCCCGCTCACCTCACAGAGTGTTTGTTGTGGGGGAGGAAGGGAAAGGAGAATGTTAGCTGCTTCAGGTAGTGATAAAGCGGGATATCAAATCCAAACTCTTCTTCCTCCTCTTCTCCTTGTGGGTCCTCTGGGCAGCCATTGCTGCCACCCCAGATCTCTGAGCTGCTCCCCACCCCAAAAAGCTGCCTCCTCACACAGCTCCACAGGGGCCTGGGACTTGTCTGTCCATTCCCAACAGCAAGGGCTGGCAGACTGACTGACTGGGCTTCCTCGCCTGCTTGCTTGCGTACTCCGAGGCCACCTCAGCTCCTGGCAACCAGCACTCCCTGGTCAGCCCTAGAGGCACCATTCACCTGCAGAGCTTGTAGCCAGGGCTGCGCAGAACCTTTAGGGAGGCAGAGACACACGAGAGGGCATCAAAGGAGGGAGGGAAGAGGGGCAGAGGCCAGCGTTGCCCGCAGCACCCCTGACCATCATTCAAGGCACCCCAGGGTGCCACAGCACACCAGTTGAAAATCACTGGTTTAGGTTACGGAGCTGTTTGTTAAGCAAGTATAAGCCCACAACCCAAGGCCTGAGAGAGGAAAGTATAATTCTACAAAACTGGTTTTAGATCTATGATACATTGGGGTAGTTTTAGCTGAGAGCAATAGCTGGCAACAAGTGGTAGCCTGCCACTTTATCTTCTGGGTCTGGCTTATAGGAGGCTATTCCTGGACATCAATTCACCCTTGTTAGTCTTTGTTAGATGTGCCTGGTGTCAAGTTGTGAGTCTATTTGATGGGTCAGAACAAATGTGGTTTTATTGCAGGGTTTGGCTATTCTACACAATAGGCTGCCCACATTGTACACTTTCTGGAGAAGGAACCCACGGCTTTGGTCCTTAAAGTACTTCTTGGTTACTGACCATTTTTGGTCAGTAACACTCTGCTGATGATGGTACCCACAAAGTCATAACAAGTGTTTGCTAGCAGCTCGCCAGAGGCACAGTCTGAATGTTTGTAGACATGTGCAACAAAATTCTTCTTCCCCTTAATAATGGCATTTATTATGTGCTTTCCTGAAATGGAAGTTAGAAGGGCTCCAAATTAAACACACACATGCCCTGGCATGCAAAAATGCATTTAGGGTACTGCAGACAGTTGTTCCACTGCACTAACTCTAACACTTTAGCCCCCTCAACCAATCTTTGCTGCGGTGATTCCTGGTCTGCAGTCCACAGCTCTTGAAGGAAGCTTTCCTTGAGAAATCTGTGCTAAGAACAGCGGCTTCTCAACTGCTTTCCAAATCTATGTTTTTATGAGGTCTGACTGGGAGTGAAGTGTTTGGCATTCCACACCTACTCCCAACAGCATTATGCAGACAGTTTACAATGAGCTATATGTGATTCAGACCCTACTCCACCCTAGTTTCGTCTTTAAATGTGGGCTGTGATAGCAAGGGGAGGGTACAGTTCTTGCGACCAGAAGTCCATAGCCTCCCAAAATGGAAGCTCAGGAAGATTCCTCTGACTAGGCCCCTGGAACCTTTGCTAGAGTCCCACCACATGTCTGCAGCCAATTTATTGGTTTTACCTCAAGACACCTTTCTGGAAACTTTCAACCATGGGTGGGGGGATGTTTGCTCTAATAGTGAAACACAAACTGCTATGGCCTGCGTAAGTACTGTTTAATCTAAATACACCACAGGCTCCCAGATCAACATTTAAAATGCATCTGCAGGTGGAATTTTGACCTTTAATTTTTTACAGCTCCTTTATGTGTTTCAGATTATTTACCGATCTTTGTTTCACGCCCCAATGGATCGTTCAGAAAAATCTGAATCGCAGGGTGTCCACACTGATTAAAACTTGAAGCCTAGTGACCTCGTGTGATGTTAACTACTCCCATGCTCCAAGAGCTCTCTGCTTTTCTGTTCAATTACCCCCTTCTGTGCAGAGCTATCACTACCAAATGAGTGCATACAATGGGCTTCTGCTTCATTACACTAACCAACAGGAGGGCAGGAATAAACAAGCTAATTTATCATCCTCAACTCTCACATCGCTAGCCTACATCACAAATCTGTTTCTGTGGAAAGAATTTTAAAAAACCCCACTGACTTGCAACTCGCTCAGCTCATAGCACTTTACAACCAAGTCAGACTTTTAGCAGACGCTCTTCCCTTTTGGTAGTTTTTGCACAGTTTGGCTACACTTCTACACATCCTTACATGTGAGACTGTCCCACTGAAATCAGAAGACCTTGCTTCCCAGTAAAGAGGTTTAGGATTGTGCTTATGTATGTTGTGTTTTTTGTGAGTGCGACTTAATCGGTATAAGGTACACTGAACTTAAGGGAGAATGGCCTACTTACTTTTTACTGGATTCAGCAATAGGATTTTTTCTGCAGTCTCTCTCCCCCCAATTCTCAACCAGTGCTGCCATAGTTCAGTTATTTCCCCATGTTTGTGCCTTTCCTATAAAAGTATCAAAAGGCAGCAATTTTCTACACCCTTTTCTCCTAGAACATGCTGCCCCCAACCAGAAGCACAAGGCAAGGTTGTTTCTCCAGAGAAATCATTATGACCAAGTTGATTTTGAAAATTTTCCAAAGAAGCACTGTTGACCATGAATGATGTCATAAATTGTTGTTGTTGCTGCTGCTAAGAATTACATTTGTATACTGCCCTTCATTTGTAGAACTCAGGGCTGTTCACAAAATAACAAGAATAAAAACAACAACAAACCAATAATCTCCCCTCCCACAACACATTTAAAAGGGCATTAGATGTCAATCAGCCAAAGGCCTGGTTGAAAAGGAACAGTTTTTGCCTGGCACCTAAAGGTGTACAATGAAGATGCCAAAGAAATCTCCATGAGGAGAGCATTAAGTAGGATTAGATAGCAAGTTTACTACTATATAATTCTTGAAGCAGCCAATGACTACAGCAGTTTGAATTCTGTAGCATATTTTCACTGTGACCCTCCAAGCCAATTCAAAACACACACACACACACACACACACACACACACACGGGAAACATTTGCTAATTGCAGCATCGCATACCTGGGCCTCGTCCAAGCCCTCCTTTTGTCGATTTTTACTCTGGATAAAAACACATTTCCTGCTCCTTCAGCCAGACTATTAAATCTCTCACGACACAAGTCTAAATAGCAGTGATGACCCAACATTATTCACAGCAGAGGCGAGAGCACAGCTCTGAGAGGAAAAACAGTGTCTTTCAAGCTGAAACATTTCAATTCTACAGTGTCTAATCCGCAGGTAACTACTGGTACCTCATAAAACAGTTTATTTAGACTAGCCTGTCCCCCCTAGACATAACTCTGCATCTACCACATACATGCCTGAAGGAATACTAAAGTATCTTTGGTATGTGCACAGAGCCTTTTCATCTCAAGGGAAGCATTCCTAGCTTACAGAAAGAGTTTGAATTTTAGCTTCAGGCAAAACAGAAGCCTTATTCGCTGGAGGAGAAACCATTTCCCTTCCCAAACACGCCAAGATCCTTAAAGCAGGGGAAAATCTTCATTTTTAAAATGAGATTAGGGTTTCTGACACCATCATAGCACTTTTAGTCTTGTTTTATCTTCTCAACCACTCCCATGATAAGAGGCTAAGCTACAAAAGAGCGACTTTGTGATGGGCTTTTAATCGGGATCTTCTATATACCAAACCCATCAGACTCCCAAATCAGATTCACTAACAGCTTCAGAAGGTGAGGGGTGTTATTGAGAAAGAAACCAGCAGTAACATTTTACTTTGGCCTCTAGTAATAGCTCTGACAACCCTTCCTAGTATCTGGAAAGAACTACAGCGGAGTGTTGTATCACATAAAACTAAGCAAAGACACTATTATAGCTATAAAGCCATTTACTGTAAGTTATGCCATTACAAGAGATAAAGGCAAGGCAATGCAGTTTTGGTAGGATCTGAAGTATTCCCCCTCAAGTCCTTATTATCTATTCTTCACCACTCTTAAAAACAAACAGATTTGTGCCAAGTAGTTTCATTTTCCAGTGCATTTTCCCATTCAGCTGCAATTAACAGATATTCACTGAAGAAGGGAGTAGACATGACCTTTCTTGTCTATTTCCTATCTCAAGAATCTATGCTAAGACTGCAGGCTGAATATTTTCAAACAGAAGGGCCCCCATGCAGCATTCATACCCTGAGTACAGCATGTACCTATTCAGCAGAGCAGCCCTAGCCACAGATGTGGCAAGGGATCCCAGTGTTTAAAACTGCATGATGGAATAAAATACTAATCTTGAATAAATATAGGCAATCTGATATAGGGTCATCCATGAAGCACAAAACTTGATAAGTGTTGACCAAGGTAAACCTTGTTAACTTCTAGGGACTTTCTTTTAAGGATCAAAGAACAAGACAGTCCCACCTTAGCCAAGAGTTCACCCTTGACCATGAGAATCATAGAAATGTAGAATGGGAAGGGACCCTGAGGATCATGCAGTCCAACCCCAAAATACAGGAATATGCAACTGTTCCATATGGGGAATCGAACCTGCAACCTTGGCATTCTCAACACCATGCTGTAACTAGCTGAGCTATCTAGGATTTTGTCACGAACATGGATCTTCTATGGGAGATCGCCAACACACTATAAACCACTACCAGTTGATTGAAAAAAATGACCCTTGGAGTTGATGAATGGAAATTATTATTAGGGAACTGAATGTAAGTGCAAGGTTACCACTACAAATTCATTAAGCCACAATCTTCAGTATCCTCACATAGTCTGGAATCAGAAATCACACTCCTCATTGAACTAACCATATTTTGTTGGATTCGGAATGTACAAACTCCCGTCCCTCCTTATATACCCTCTGTAATACAAAACTTCCAAGTTTGCAAAGCCACCATTTGTCATGATGTCCAAGCCAGTATCTTGTGGTTTGAAACCTCCCTGAACACAAGCATCACTCAGTAGTAAAACAACAACAACAACAACAACCCCAAACCTCCAATGTAACAGCGCGCAGAATTTTATCTGGAAATTTAGTATTCAAAAGTATTCCACAGTCTTGTATTTGAATTGGAAGCTATGCTTCTGAAGGATGCATTCATGGCTCAAACATACTGAACCAGAAAACCTGAGTTACGTAATGGCATACAACAGCAAAATCATGTAGCCGCTATTCTACAATTTGATCTAAAGCAGGCATGGCCAAAGCTGGTCCTCCAGTTGTTTTGGGACTACATATCCCATCATCCCTAGCTAACAGGACCAGTGGTCAGGGAAGATGGGAATTGTAGTCCCAAAACAGCTGGAGGGCCAAGTTTGGCCATGATCTAAAGCAATCTGTGGCCCTCCAGATGTTACTTGGCTACAACTCCCATCAACCCTGGCTATTGACCATGGTTGTTGGGACATATGGGCGTTCAACATCTGGAGTCCAGTAACATCTGGAGGACCACAGGTCTCTTACCCCCATCTAAATGTTCTATCATGGTGCCTTAAAATATTTTCCAGGCTTTCAGAACTTGAAGGTGGAAGGCATTTTAAGCAAGCACTGTGCATTAGGACAAACTAAATCAACTTTCAAAAATAAAAATATAACCCCAGCACATGATGTGGTTAAGATGAGGTGGGATAACCAACTGGCACGATCCTTGAAATAAAAACCTCTGTGAAGTTTGTTGCAACATGCCTCAGATTTGCCTGTAACAACCCATTAGTGGTGTGTTGCAGACTCACATTGGGGAAAACCTTCATGCTATGAGATGAACCTTAAAATTGAGAATTAAAACAAAGGATTTGGGGTATGCTTGCTCCAGAGCAGGAACAATTAAAGGTTACGTCACTGCTTAAGAAACGGCCTGGAGCAAGAGTTTTCAGAGTGCTGAGCACACTCTAAGGAGAGCAAGATTTTAAGTAGTCTCTCTCCCTCTAAGCATTTGCTCCACTAACATTTCCCATAAAGGTCACTCCATATTCATTTTTCTTAAGACATAAGCAGATTTGCCCAGAAAGGGGGTTTTTTCTTCTGCATCTTAAGACAGATACAGTGTGTGCAGGTAACTAGCAACTTGGATTGTGCTTCTTAATTTAAAACAAAGAAAAAAAAAGATAAACAAGCGAGCCCTAAACAGAATTATTTATTTGCGAAGCAAAGCAAGGGCACTGGGTTACTAGACTATTCACCATATTATTTCTCTGTACCGTGCGACAGAGGTCAGAATAAAGGTACAAGTTTTGGGGAATAGATAGATAGTAAAAAATATTGAGTCTGAGCAAGAAACAAGAATTAGCACCCAGGTCGGGGTGAAAAAGCCCTCAAACAGAATGCAACCTGCTTTCCACTTTTGTTTGCCATTTCATGCCCCCAAGTTGTTTTTAACACAGCTTGTTGAATTAAGCATTTCCTCAGTTCCTACCATTTTAGTTATCTGTAAACGTAGGAATTTCGACTTGGGAGAGCAGCAACCCCATAAGTTTCAGAAAGTCAAAGACAACAGAGGGACGATTTGGGGGGGAATCCCTGGTTGAAGCCAATCTTCCTCTATCCCAGGAATGGGAGGGTTACGAAGGAGACAGTTGAATTGTGCATCCATGCAGCACAACTTTTACTTCGCCCGGAAGGAGGGCGCGAGGAGGGGGGGGACAAAAAAAAAACCCTTTTGTCCACCCAATAGGTTTAAAGATAGGTGCGCCGCCCCCCCCCCCAGCAAGATCTCAGGTAAGTGGTTAAGTTGCCTCCATCGAGACAGGAGCAAAGTGTGTGCAAATAATAATAATAACCCTTCACCCTCCGTGTTTGTGTGGGGGGGGGGTGTCACTTCCTTCTTCTCCCGAGGGAGCGTCCTTGCCCCCCTTACCGCCTTCAATCCAAACTTGGAGACTGCCTAAGCCTGGCTCGAGAGAGAAAGACACATAAGAGAAAGGCAGATCCCCGTCAAGGAGGCACAATGCGCAAACATTCCTTTCGTGGGCTCGAGCAGCTCCTCTTCTCATTGCAATTGAAAGAGATTAGCTCTCTCCCTGCAGCCCAGTCGGAGAGGAAGGGGAAGGGAGGGAGATCGTCGGGACGAGGCAGAAGTAATAGGGAATATCAACTTCGCGTTTCACACAATCTCTCTCCCCCCCCCGCCGGCTTTCTTGAAGAAACCAAGTCGCCATGCTTAAAAGGTTTCGCCTTTCCACTCGCTTCCTTGGTGCAGATCCTGGAAGCGAGGCCGAAACACACACAAACACACACACACCCCGAACAAACTTTTTTCTGCCCCGAGCCTGTGCGCGCGCGCCCCTCCCTCCCTCCTTCCTTCCCTCCCTCCCTTCTTTCTCCTTCCTTTGCAGCCACTCGAGTGCAGGGGGCACAAAGAGGCCCGTGGCGCGGTGTTTTCTTAACTACAATAGCCCGGCTAATTAGATCACAGAAGCAAAGTCTCGAAAACAGGGAAGAGAGAAGCCAGAAAGAGAAAGAGAGAGAAAGAAAGGCGAAGGAAAAGAAGGATAAAGTTTGCCCCTGCGACGCACTTACCGATCAGACCTCCCACCAGAAAGGCGATGATTTGGAAAATCAGCAAGATCACGCCAACAATGCACAGCTTCTTAGTGCTCATGTTCTCGATAATTGCCCCTGCCATTTTTTGCAGCTTGCTCCCTTGGCACAAGCTACTGCGGCAAAAGTTAAGGCTGTCAGGGATGGGGAGGGAGAGCGGCGGCCGCCTCGGCACTGATTGCCCGGGCAAGTCCGGATCCGAATCCCGCTCTGCCGGGAGCTGTGATTGTGGCCGGCGCTCGGCTGCATGTGGCTGCTTTAAAGGAGCAGGAAAGCGGATCACATGATACCCACCTCCCTCCGTCGCCGCCTCCTCCTCCCGCCTTCCTCTGCTATTCAGCAGCAATTGGTGTCAAGTCTCGCAAAGCGGTGGGGGGCAAGACGGAGGAAGGGGGCTTGGAATTAACAAGTGGAAAGAGGACCAGGCGGGTCCCCCCCCCAACTCCAAAAAGGGCTCTTTGGGTCTCTCCCGGGGCCTAGCCCGGCGAGAACAAAAAGCCCCCAGAAAGTTCACCAGACTTGGGGATGGATGTTAAGGAAGGATAACACGAAGATGCTATTAAGATGTGTCCTTTAAAAACGATTTTATCACAGGTTCAGCGGGGGCGGGGAGAAAACTTTGCTCTTTCTGTTTCAGAATTAGCTACCCCTCCGTTTTGTGTGGTTGGTGACTTCTGTCTTACCTCCGAAGCTGGTTGAAAGGCAGAAAAACCACAACCCTGTCATATTCTTCTGCCACATAACCACATGGATGTACAATCCAGCAACAATAGTCACTACAGGTGACAGAACAGGAAATGGTAGTGGTGAAAAAGGATATCCACTCTAGACATCACACTAATGTCCAAAAATAATCTGCCATGAACTTGGCTTAATAGGTGACATAATCAAATTCCAAATGCTGCGGTTACATTTCCAAATGTTCACCACCACCACCTATAAGAAGTTCACTAATTGCAATCAATCAATCAATCAATCAATAGTAAGTTCCAGTGTAAGTTCCTTCTTTTATCTTTAGAAGTGCATTATATACAAACTTAAGAAAGGGCCCTTTCTGTGGTGGCCTCTAGAAGGAGGTACATCTGATGCTGATGATGTGTTGAAACCATTTTACTAGGTTAAAACCATTTTACCTGCCAATGTCGAAGGGAAACTCCCCACAGGAGTAGAAATCATATATCGAACAAATGGAAAGCTCTTCAATCTGAGCAGGCTGAAAGCAAAGAGCAAGGTTACCGTAACGTCCATCATAGACCTTCAGTATGCTGATGACAAAGTAGTGTGCACACGCTCAGAGGATCCTCAGAGGATCCAAACCATCCTAAATATCTTTGCAGAAGCTTACGAAAAGCTTGGCCTATCACTCAACATCCAAAAAACCAAAGTGCTGCACCAACACGTACAAAATAACCCCTCTGCAGCACCACAAATCCAACTTAATGGTGTAACGTTGGAAAATGTCAATCACTTCTCCTACCAAGGACAGTTATCTTTCCACAAGGGCCAACATTGATGCCAAAATCCAGCATCACCCGAGTTCTGTGAGAGCGGCTTTCTCCCAATTGAAGTGCAGAGTGTTTGAGGACCGGGACATTCGCAGGGAAACCAAAATGCTTGTTTACAAAGCTATTGTACCACCAGCCTTACTATATGCTTGTGAAACACGGACCACTTATAAACGCCATCTCCAACTCCTCGAAAGATTCCATCAACGGTCTCTCCGGAAAATTTTACACATCACTTGGGAAGACAGGTGAACTAACATCAGTGTACTGAAAGAAGCAATGATCACCAGTGTTGAAGCAAAGATTCTTCAACATCAACTTCGTCGGACTGGTCATGTTGTGCAGATGCCTGATGATCGTCTTCCAAAGCAACTACTCTATTCCGAACTTACAAATGGAAAGCGTAATGCTGGTGGTCAACAAAAGAGATTTAAAGACTGTCTCAAGGCAAATCTTAAAAAATGTAGTATAAACACCGACAACTGGGAAACACTGGCCTGCGAGCGCTCCAGTTGGAGAATAGCCTTTACCAAAGGTGTCATGGGCATTGAAGACACTCGAACTCAGGACACAAGGAAGAAATGTGCTAAGATGAAGGCACGCTTCGCAAATCCACACTGTGACCAACTCCCGCCCAGAAGCCAATGTCCCCACTGTGGAAGGACGTGGATCCAGAATTGGCCTCCACAGTCACTTACAGACTCATTGTTAAAACTGTGCTTATGGAAGGCAATCTTACTCGGCTACGAGTGATCACCAAAGAAGAAGAAGAAAACCTGCCATTATTCTAGATACTGGTAGTTTTGGAGGGCTGAATAGTTTTATTTCTCTTAAATTTATTGTTGATTATGTTTTATAATTTTACTTTTTTTTTACCCTGTGATCCATGTATGGATGTAAGGTGGCGTATATGTTTTTAAAATGTTAAACACACTATCTTAGTCACAGTCACTGCTGTGGATCACTGCTGTGTGTAGTAGATTAGAAGAATCACAATTCTTACAGCTAAGAAACTGAGGCAGCAAATGATTGGCTAAAGCTCCCCCACCAGATTTCAGAGCTGGTATCCCTAGTCTAAGATTCCATCTGCTACATCAGACTGGCTTTATGCTAAGGAGATGATATTATTTGCCTTGGGAATTTTTTGGTTTGGAATGTTTTTAAGGCAGAGGACGGGCAATGCAAAATAATCTTACTATTCTAGCTAGCTCAATGCCATGCACAATTATCTAGGACTGAGCACAGTGGAGCTTACTTTTGAGTAAACATGCACAGGATTGTACATTAAAAAAAAATTGTTAGAAAACAATGCTGTTAAAAGGGATTACTGAATGCAGGGAGAATTGCAAGCACTCGAGAATAATATTACATCTTTCACAGAAATTTTGGTCCTAGACAAATATTAAAGAGGATTTCTTCTTTTTCCTGCTGTGGAGTTTCCATTTGGGCAGCAATGGAGAAAAGTAGTCACTTCAGGAGGAAGGATATCTGAGACACAACCCTCTGTCAAAACATCGCTAAATAAAAAAGGTGGATTAAATCAGCAGCAAGTCTTCCACTCCTACCTTTCTATGTGCCCTATTCTTTTCCACTCAAATTGGTTCATGTCCTTCTAAATTCAGTGGCACTTACTCCCAGGGAAATGTACACAAGACTGCAGCCTTACACTTTGCCTGTTTTTTTCAGGTGTACATCTAACTTTTTTTCAGTAAGAGTGATCCCCAAGTATGTGTGGATAGGATTGCAGCTTAAATTTTGTAAAATATTTCCAAACAGAAGAAGAAAATTTCCACTCTTGTGGACCTTTCCGAAAACTGCTCAAAATGAAGGCAAAAATTAATCAATATTTCCATTTTACACATTATTTTAAAAAGGGCAAAAGTGTGGGGCAATATTGCTCAGACAATTTTATTTGGTCATGCATTTATATGATTCATTTGTAAACCAACTCTAATTGGGATCACAGTGTGATTCACAACACAACAGCAAAACAACAAAAATATGAGGTTTTAAGGGGAGGGGAGGGAGACATGTTGTGCTCCTTCTGGAGTAGTTTGTCTACCTTTGGTCCCCACCCAGCACTCAGCTCTCACCTGAGGCTCCTAGAAGCTGCCAGAATGCATCAGCAGCAACACCCCGGGAATGGTTTCCATTGGCCTGCTAAATCACATGAGGGTAGCTGATGGGTCTCAAATCTTCAGTGAGTTAGGGACTTCCCCTGCAGGCAAAGACAGGCTCTGGCCGATTGAGCAGATGAAACCAGTAGTGGGTCCAAGGGTCAAGAAGGAGGTTTCTGCCCATGCTGCAGAGGGAAGTGAGAGGCAGATGGGGCTTGTCAACCCTGAAAGCTAGCCCATCTAGGACTTTCACTGCCTTGCGAGATATCTTCAGGAGAAGAAAGGGCTAAGAAAAACCCCATCACATATTTAGAATGAAGTCTCTTAAGAGAGTTGGAGGGCATGTTGTACGCCTCCTTCTGGCAACTTCTGCAGCCAAGCTGGTGCCAAATGTATTACTCTGCTTTTCTTTGGTCCCACATCAGCAAGACTAAGAAGAGGTCTTGTCTTCTGGGCAGCCCAGGACCTCCATACACACTGTCCTTGCTTGCTTCAGGGAGGTCACTTCAGGGCTGCTAATGCAGCAGTTTGACTTCACCTCGGAGGCACACTCCATTGTCTCTCAAGACAGACAGATGCCCACAACAATCCATAAAACCATTAGCCACTGAACATTAGATAAAATCAGGAGTTTAGAAGTACTTATGCCAATACAGAAGATAACAAGAACAATGTAGATAACTTGACTTCAATATAGCCCAAAGGCCTAAGTGATGCAACATCAGCCATGAAAACAGTTTGCATGCATATAGCACCAGCACAATACAAAACCAGTATCTTGACTGATAAACCCCGTGCTATTAAGTTACTGGCTAAAGCTCACATCTTCATAGATCTCATACTTTTAATAGGATTGCGCTAGCAGAACACTTTGGAAACTAAGCTATACACCTAACATTTTTATTGACCTTTCTGGTTCATTTGAAGGATTCTATTCTGCATTGACACCTTTTGTACCTATCCAAGAAGTCAAAGGATATTGATGTACTTGATACTCCAATCTTCACTGTATGTTTACTGTTTGTGTTGCTTTTTTTTTGTCATCATTTTTCCAGCCCCTGTTTGTACTGGATTTGATATTATTTTTATAAATGTTTTTTATTGTTAATTGCTTTCAGATGTTTCATGGGAAGGGATTCATAGATGAAATGAAATAAATAAAATGATAACTGATACCTCAATAAAAATAGTCATTTTAAAGAAATACTGTATTCTTTTCCCAAACCCTTATAGTTGCCAACTAGAAACTAGAGAATGGGGGGGGGGGGCTGGTCTGCTTTGGTGCCTTTAACAGCAGCAGGGAAATAAACTCTGTCACTTACTAATGTTTGGGCGTTTAGATACACTGAAACACGAAGAACAACTTATCTCATACTGGTGAAATCTTGCACTCTTTTGTCTTTAGAATTCACTATCTCATTTTGAGAGATTGCTTGCCGCTTCACACTGGTTGCATTCCAGAGTCTCAGGATAAAACACCTAAGTATTAATGAGCTTCAGGTGCCCAAACGTATCCACTTCTCTCCTCCCTCTACAGGAGTGGCAAAACAAACCAGAAGCTGCATTTTCCCCTGGCTTCCCATTACCTCCAAACTAGGAACAAAAGTGGATGGCTTCCAAACGACAATTTGAAACCATTGCTTCATGCATTGGCTTGTCTAGAAGTCATGAACTATAGTTTCCCAGTTCAGATACAGTGGGAAGCTATAGTTAACTATAGTGGTCTCCCAACTTGTTTTGCTATTTGTGCAAAGGAAGCATCTATATGCGGTGGGTACCTGAAGTTTGTGCACATCTGGGCTTATTACATCATGGCCAATGTGTATCTAAGACACTGCACCACCATTGTGCCTCATTTCTAAGATTTCTAAAAGCCATTTGGCTGGTAATTGTTGGGAGACTGGGCAACAGGGACCATGGACCAGACCTAGCAAAGCAATTATTGCTTTGTAATTATGTTTATGCATCATACCTATGGCTTCCTTAGTAGTTTCACCATTGCTTTTGGAAACACCTGAACTTTGTTTCAACCATCAGGAAATGCGAGATTCTTTGCAAAGCTTGGCAGCGTTGAAGCTCAAGTAGGACTGCTGTTTCCACACCACTTTAGGAAGGCTATCGTTCCTGCTTTAAGGTTTTTCACAGTATCTGTCTAAAGCAAGGTCTAGAATAGAGTGGCCCAGTGGATAATGAACAACAACAACAACAAAATATCTGAGATGCCCCAAAGATAAATAAGGTGAAGCTCAAAGAGGACTGCTGGTGCTCATTCATATCCCCCACACTTGACACATTAAAAGCTCTAAGACGCAAGAAGGAATGCAGCCACTGTGTGCTCTTCACCCACTTTTCTTGACCATCTGCTCTGGGACTACATCAGAGTCTTGCTTCTCCACAGCGGAGAGAAAGAGAGAGATGAAAGGGACCAGCGACATGGAAGTCACGGTAGCTGCATCCTTTCTCAGTGCCTCTTTCCCCCTCTCCAAAAAAAAGGATGTGCACCAATTCTAAGTAAGGACCTTCCATGAATACTTGGTAAGCAACTCCACACAGAGCAAAATATTTAGGTTCCACCTCTGCTTTTTAAATTCTCACGTTTTGTCCCTCAGCTCCTACACAAGCTATGATGAAAGCAAATGCCAAAACCCAACAAGTATGATAAATTTCCTTTCCCCTAGAAATCACAATACTAAAATTCTCTTTTAAGCAGACAAAACTTATTACAGTGTAGCTAATAGTGAAGCTCACCTTGCAGCCCCAAATAAACCCATTAGGAATATTTCAACATAAGAAAGGGGTAGGACAGCATTTCCCAACCCAGTGCCCTTTGGGGTTGTCTTCATTGAGGTCAAATCATTTCATTTTAATTTTACAGGGGGAGGAATTGCATCTCAACAGTGAATGAAATGGTAAAGCTTTGGTTGTAAGTTGCTTTGGTTAAAAACAACAACTGGAAGCAGAACTGGCATCTTAAATCCCTCCATTACACAGGCTGAATAAAACATGCATGGTAAAAATTAATTGCAATTTTCTTCCTTTAAATTATCTGTCATTTTCTGGTACAGTAAAAGGGGGTGGGGGAGGGAGGGCTGAAATGGGCTTTCAAACTCCACTGCCTCTTTTGAATTGAAATTTTTTTTCATAATAATATAGCTTTAAGAGAACTCGCATTAGCAAGTGTTACAGGATTTCACAGTGTGGGGATGCAGTTGTTTGGGAAGGTGCAGGCAGTTTAAATGCATTTCTCTGCTGGCAGAAATAATAAATGCCCTGTGAAGAAAAAGAGGTGGTCTCGATGGATAATGATGTGAACACCCCCTGCTGCTAAGAATATTAACACTCCATTCCAAGCCTTTGTGCATTTCGCTCCATCAGAGCTGCCAATATGAATTTTGCTCTTTACCTCTCTTAGCAGATTCCTCCAACACACCAACCGTTATCTCGTTCTTGCCTCAATTAAGCCACAGACAGTTATCTCTCACCCAAGCTCCAAATGCAGAGACATGCTGGATTATTTTGTGCCACTGCCTCAGCTGAGCCTGACCGAATGGAAATGTAATGCAGACTGAACTGACAGAAACCGATGCTAAAAGGAAGAAAGCATATAGGGCAGATACACACACACACACACACACCCTTTCCCAAAGTGACAAGAAGTTTCTAAGGGGCGGGGGACTCAATTTGCCTCCAGTTGCCCTGAGCTAGACTCGTTCGTTCATGAGTCTGATAAAAAAATGAAGGGACTTGCTTCTAAATTCATGGGCTTAGGTTTGCTCTGTAAAGCAGGCCAGTCATATAGGAGGCATGGATAATTGTTACGGAAATTACGGGGGAGGGGACATCTTTAAAGTTGTCAAATGTTACAAATATTATGCATAAATGTATCCTTTCGACTTGACAGCTCAGGGAAGTTACCTAGCTTTAACAATCATATAAAATCAACTCCTTTGCCAGTTTCCTCCATTTCAACACCACAGGCCCCACAAATAACTCAGAGATGCATTTTAAATAACCCAGAGATGCATTTTAAATAAAAGGACACATTCTACTCATGTAAAAACACGCTGTTTCCCGGAACGTCCGCAGGCCGGATTTAGAAGGTGATTGGGCTGGATCCAGCCCCCGGGCCTTAGTTTGCCTACCCATGGTGTAGATGCTCCTTCAGGTATACTGGACCGAGGATATTTCAAGAAAAGCAAATGCAATGTTTTTACCATTCTCTTCTGCTGTCAAAAGCCAATGTGAACAACTACAGAATTTCTGGGCCACAATGCTGCAGGTAACTGCTTTATATCAGTGCATAGCAGGGTAGCAATTATGGTAGTAATTTAGGGAGCTACATGGCGTAGCCAAGGGGAGGCAGGGGGCAGCTGCTCCCCCAATCAGTAAAAATCAATACAAATCTTAGGTTCTACCCCCCAACAAAAGCCTGCCCCCCAAACAAAAATCCTGGGTACGCCCATGACACCATCTAACCTCCCTGCAAATAAATCAGAATGACTACTCAATTAAAAAGGTCATGTAGAAGCTCACGCAGATTTCTGAATTTGTGGAGCAATACTAGTAAATATGTCTTCCCCTCCCAAAATATTGGAGATCAGGGCCATTATTTGAAGCTGGTTGGATGGAGCAATTCAGAACCAAAGGAAGTAGTTCTATCATGCAGTGCTTGAAATTTCTTCTCATTCAGTGTGGTGATGGCCACCAATTTGTATGACATTAAAAAGAAATTAGATACACTCACAGAGGATAAGTTATCAACAGCTACTGGTCATAATGTCTACCTGTTGCCTCAAGTATCAAAGGTAGCAGGTTTCTGAATCCTGGGGAGCACAATCAAGGGAGTGTTGTTGTGATCACGTCATGCCTGTGGCCTTCGTATAGGTATTGGGTTGGCCTCAATGGGCACAGGATGCTGGACTACATGAACTTTTGGTCTGATCCAGCAGTAGCCCCTCTTAGCATTGAATCCTAGAGTTGTAGCGTTGGAAGGGTCATCTAATCCAGTGTTTCCCAACCTTTTTTGGGCAAAGGCACACTTGTTTCATGAAAAAAATCTCGAGGCACACCACCATTAGAAAATGTTTAAAAAATTAACTCTGTGCCTATATTGACTATATATAAAGTAACTCTCTTTAATAGGAATCAAATAAACACAAAGAAAGTATTTTATAATTACTTTATTATGAAATAGTAAGTAAACAGAAATATGAAAAATTATAAAATACTTTATTCAGTGCGCAACCTGGGCCTGTTTGGCTGAACACAAAGCTGATATTCTGGCTGGAATCGAAGAAAGACACACACGTAGCTCTTCGTCAACAGCTCTCAGTCTCTCTCTGTATAGAGTACAGAAGACTCTCAGCTTCAAAAAATCACCTTCCAAGTTGTGGAGGGAGAGCAGAACAATGACGGGATGAAACTAGCAGCCTCATCCTCATAGCTCCCCTCCCCCCCCAGCAATGTGTTTCCTAAATTTAAGGCTTGGTTAGGATTGCCATGTGAGACATTTTAAACAGGGGCAAGTACCTTCTCAACAGCTCCTTTGAATGGTAATCTTCAGAGATAAAGACTATCCTTTCAATATAAGAACTAAGAACCAGGGGGAAGAAGTTAGTATTTATTAACCAATGTGACGTAAAGGCCTCAATTTTGGGTTTGTGACATTACAAGCCGTCAACTTTTTACCGCATCAACACAACCAGAACAACAGAACCGGGTAGCACCGTTGAGTCCCAACAAATTTATGATGGCATCAGCTTTTGGCTGCCAGCCTGGAATTCCAAACAGCAGGTTACCGCTTTTCTCCTTCTCACCGCGGAGGGCTGACCTGCGCGCCTTTGGAGCAGGAATTCAACAGATGGGTCCGCAGGGGCGGGATAATCATAATCAAACCGATACTGGCTGCACGTCGTTAATGCCCCAATCGCTCGCATGCACACACTGCAAAATTAAGACGGCGCTGTTAATCCTTGCCCAGAAGGTCGCAGGCATCCCGAGACCCTTCACTTTTGCCCTTCAACCGGGTACCCTGAGCCTGACTGCGCGCAACCCCCCCCCAATTCAGTAACGCTCCCTCCCATGGACGGTTTTGCAGGCCGCTCCTACTCCGAGGCAAGTCCCAGCGACTTCCTTCCGAGAAAGTGCACTTCTTGCAGCCGGGTCCCAGGCCCAAGCTGGGCGGGCGAAACCCCGACGGATGCCGGCCTGAGGCGCGCCTAACTCTGCCCCGCCGCAGGGTCGAGGCCTAGCCCTCCTCCAACTGCCCTGCTCCCTGTGCCCGTTTCCTCCGAGGTAAGTGGCTCCAGTGGAGCTGCCTCCCGCCGCACGCGGACTGGGCGCCCCGGGAAGGCGCAGCGGCGCCCCGACCGCCCCTCTCCGCCTGCGCTCGCTCCTCAGCCGGGCCAGCGGAGCACCGCCTGCCCAGCGCCCGCCACCCAATCGCGCGTCCTGGCGGCGGGAGGAGGGGGCGGCGTCGGCGCCCGGAGCCTGTGAGCCGAGGCGATGTGGGCCGGGCCTAAGCGCTGCCTCTGCCGTCGTTGCTGCCGCTGCTGCCGCCGCCGCCATGATACTTGTTTGCTTTCAATGAGTGTGCCCTCCCACGGCACACCAGGCAACGTCTCGCGGCACACTAGTGTGCCGCGGAACACCGGTTGGGAAACACTGATCTAATCACTTAATCCAACTGCCTGAAATGCAGGAATCTCAACATGTGGTCTCCCATCCAGCTTGAAACCGCACTGGACCCTGCTTAGCTTTGCAAATGTGCTAGCAGCTTTATGTGCAACTATGGAATGCAATCCTTCCCCTACACATATGTAGTGTCTCTCTCTTCTCTCCCTGTCTCCTCCTAGGTGACAGTACAGTTGCAATTGTACAGAATCTATTTGTGTAGGCTGCACATGGGCTCAGGCTGATGGAAGCAAAGGTGGCAGTGCTTTTCCTTGCAGCGGCGTAGCGTGGGTTGTCAGCAAGGCAAGTAATTTGCGCCCCTTAACCCGGGGCAAGGCAAGTAATTTGCGCCCCCTAACCCCTAACCTGCCGCTGCTGCCAGCTTCTTCTTGCTGCTGCCTGGTCTGGTCTGGTGTGCTTCTCTCCCACGCTCAGCGCTGCGCTGGGCGGCCGCTGCACTGTCCGTCCCCCAGATAGTCCCTCACTCTCTCTCTCCGCACTGCACGCCTGGCACCCACCCCCTCCACAGTGGGCGGCGACCCGGCGGCTCGGATCGGATTCGCACAGCCAGCACTGCAGTGAGAGAGAGTGAGCCAGGTAGGGGCAGAGAGCTGCAAGTGCGAGCGTACCCCCCCAGATGTTGCGCCCGGTGCGGCCCCCCCTGCACCCCCCTCGCTACGCCACTGTTTCCTTGCTAAGCCATGGTCTCCTTTGCAGAAGTGGGGCTGTCAGGGCTGCATGGTGGCAGGGACAGAACTTAGTCATCTTGTTGAAATTTCTCTTGCCGCTGATGAGACGTTCATGAAACTAGGATTTCTTATTCAACAGACTTCAACTCTCTCTTGCCAGGCCCCTGGAGCACCCACAAAATCTGCTATATTTATACTGAGCAGAAGATCAGGTTCCATGCTTGTAATCAGCAGTTGGAAAGAGCAACAAATTAAGTTACATTTTGCCAAATAATGGAGACAATCTAGTGGATGACTAGATTGTTTTGCTTATTGGGAGAAACCATTGTTTTGCTTATTGGGAGGGGTTTCATTACACACAGAAGGAAATGACTGTTTAATAATTGCCTTGAGTGCCTTCAGTCCAAAATGCTTTAAACAGCAGAGCCAAATCATAAATCTTAATGTCTTGGCAAAGTCAAGCCCACCAAAAATATTAGTCTCCCAACAGTTCTCATAACAAAATCCTCTGCTCCTCCTTATGTTGCGTGTGTGCAAGGGTAGGTTGGTGGGATTGTGTAAGACACTGCTTAATTTGAAAAACAAAAATTATTAGCAGTGGGCCGTGGAAGGGGCCAAAATGTACCTCATTGTCCTTAGGATGTATAAGTCTAGTCATGTCTTGCTTCATGTGATAGTGAAGCACAGAACAGATTCTGAACTCACAAAGGATGAAACATATTGTCTGCATGGCCACAATCAAATAAGCAGGGATAAGTGTGCCATATTGGGTGGAGTTCAGAAAGCTTTGTGACTCATGAGTAGCCTTCAGTCAGACTGTTCCCCCCCCCTTCCTAACAAGGACAAATTACTGTCAGCATTATTAAATTCGCAACTGCGTGTGAGATCTTGGTTTATTAGTTTTGAAAAACTTAACTTCTAAAGTTTTTCTATCAAAAGGTCTTTCAAACATGTTCTCAAAATTTACTAACCTGCTTGCTCATTCATCCTTATGTTAGTCATTTCTAGTACACAAATAACTTAGAGAGAAAAATAAGCGAAAAAGGGCCAACTCTTCTTTGCCTGCTAATTTTACTGGCTATTTACAAACCTCATTTGGAATTAAGAATTAATAATTATTTTGCTGGAATAGAGACCTATGGATCAGGTTGCAAGTTAGAAACTGGTATTCTCCTTAAGCCCTGTTCTCATCTGATGTCCATGAGGAAACTGCTGATGATATCAAAACAACAGCCTGTCGTTGTTGTTTTTACTCTTTGGGGGGGGGGGAGCCAAAAAGTCATTAAAAAAAAACTGTGGTCAACATGGTTGTGATATCTGAACTACCTGTTCTGCAATATTACACCACTGTCTGGAAGCATCTGAGGAAATGCAACAAAA
The DNA here is from genome assembly GCF_964234715.1 of Podarcis melisellensis. Lineage (NCBI taxonomy): Eukaryota > Metazoa > Chordata > Lepidosauria > Squamata > Lacertidae > Podarcis > Podarcis melisellensis. The sequence goes on from NC_138538.1 coordinate 62,210,014, forward strand.
TTCTTAGCTGCTGTCCTACATGAATACGGCATATGAGCACAAAATAAATTTGGGGTTACAGTCATGTAGAATGCATACGACCATGAAATAAGCTAATGCTTAAAGGAAAAACATACAGTCCCAACAGAGTTCAAAGATACAGCAAAATGTTGGGTTTATGGAGTTTGGTTTTGGGGAAATAACATGAGTGTAATACTAGTAATTTATGCATACTTGATCTTTGTGGTTTTAAATATATATACTGGTTTTAAAAGCATGATTATTTGGGATCGGTCCTCAATTAAATAACAAAAATATATTTTACAAAATACAATTGGAGGCACACAGGGAAAAACAGGCAGGACATGTTTAAATAAAGATCCTAGGTAGATCCTACCCAGGCCTGAACAAAAGCTTTATACTTTTACTCTCAAGACAGCAACTCTTTCTAATTATTATCATTTTAATGGAAGGAATATGATGCACGAGAACACACAGATCACTGCTGCAAGCATGTGAAGATAACTTTAACTATAGGAAATGAATGAGGTAGCAGTTTTAGAAGTTATCATCTTATGGACTGTTATTTGTCTTTTAGCCATTCTGAGAAGCCCTATTCAGCATTGCAACCATGTTAAGTTACCAGATGAGGCCAATTCATTGACTGGAATGTAACAGCACCAAGTAACAAGGATTGATACTGACAGGGCTGCTTTCATGCTGCAACTTCCCCGGACACCAGCTGTGCAGCAGAAAGAAAGAAATCTCCAGAATCCACAACATCCCCTCTCCAATTAATCCACAGTTTTCATGCTGTGCAGGAATGAATAGTGCAAGGTATTGATAGCTGCATGCAGGAGGTTCCCTGATTTTCTTGGAGTTTCCTGAGGGGGAAGCTATACAGAGAGCAAATAGCCAACCTGTTAAAATGATGCCGTGAACCTCATTTTAAGCAAAAATGTCGACTGTGCACTGTTTACATGCCAGCAGACTTGTGTGTATGGGAGAACAGACACAATCTTCGACATTTTGCTTTGGGATACACCTCACAGGATGGGTCACGGAGGTGCCTTTTCTCTTTTAGACTGAAGGTGCACAATTGCTAAAGGCTCTGGAAGGTTGGAGAGAACAGCTTGGATGGTTTGAGGTATTTAACAGAGCCTGGGTCATATGGGAAGGACATGTTGTACTGGAATACCATCCCTAGAAACGTATTCCGTGCTTGGAACTCCCACTGTCCATGCCCACAAGTTCCTCAATCAACTTTGCTTGTCTTCCTGCATAGTGTCATCTGTGCCTGGAAACTCTTTCAAACAAAACTCATGCAACTACAATCAATCCCCCTTCAAACTCTGTCTCATAAATCAGTTCTGGAATAAAACTCTTCTCACTCTAGCCCACAAACTTGTTGCATTGCTTTTGCATATCACTGAATTTATATTTTGGATGGCTTAAATAGCTGCTTTTAACTATTTTTACAGGTTGCTTATTTTATTGTTTCATTCTTTTTGTAAACCACTTTGAGGTTCTTTTTACAATCAAGCGGCATATAAATTTTACAAAATAAATTGTTAGGAAATCATTAACTCTTGCTTGTAAACTTCTCGAAGCAGGAAGTCACACTAATTTTATTTGTTAAAGATTGCACATTGATGGCAGAATGCTTATGACAAAACATTCACACTGAAGTCTGAAAAACTCTGTTACCTCAACATTCCAAACAGGCTTCAGTAAGCCTCAATAAAATTAAACTCTATGTCCTCGTTACAAAACCTTCCATTTATCCAAATCCATAGTGTGTCTCTATAGTGTTCTCAATTGAGAAGTCCACAATCCTATGCAATCCCAATGAGTTCCATGGAACTTACTCCCAGGTAAGTATATGGTATCTTAAGAGAGCACTAAGGATGATTCTCCTATTCTGCCAAGCTATCAGAACCAGTGACTGACTTGGCTTTTATTTCTACCTGTAGATTAGTCTTAGTTCCTTCTGTTTAATCCAGTTTTAATGGTTTTTAGCCATTTCTACTTAATACTTGTATTATCAGTGTGGATTAAAAGAAAGAAAAAAAGCACTTGGATGAGTCATATTGCAGGGGGAAAATGTTGAAGCCTGTCAATATCTCCATTAACAAGATTCCCATTGTTACAAAACGGAGTATTTGACAGTTACCAGACATTTGGAGGTACAGCCGAACAAGACTGTTTTGCTAACCTAAAACTGCTGGCTAAGGGCAAAGGTTAAAACTGTATAGATGGTTTCATTCTATCTCAGTACAGTCATTTGTTCGCAGAAGCAAAAAATTTCTTTTAGCAAACTGGAGGCTCTCTGCTGGACATCTTGAAAGATAACAAAACCATACAGAAAGATTACAAAACCATCCGGAAAGAGAAGGCAGAGAAGGAAGAATCTTCAGTGTTATATTGAGGGGAAACCTTGCGACCCACTTTACTGAACAAAGATTTCTAAGTGCTGCAAAGAAACCACAGGTGACCCTTGTTCAAAAATAGTTCAAACCCACATCTCTATATAATGTATCTTATGTAGTGCATTAAAGCCATAGCTACGTTTTAAGAACCATCGTGCACGGTTCTTGCAGTTCTTGTATTTCATTACATTCCAGTTCAATTGGCAAGATCCCTGCAGAATTTCCTCTGGCAATTACCGATGGACAAATGCTTCCCTAGCTCCACTTCCATTGTATCAAGCTTACCAGAACAGGATGATCCAAATAATGCACAAAAGGATCATCTAGTCCAATCCCCTGCAATGCAGGAATAATAGATAAAGGAACCCTGACAAATGGCCATCCAACTTCTGCTTAAAAACCTCCAATGAAGGAGAGTCCACTTTGAAGGTTGTGGACTCTCCTTTTTGGAGGTTTTTAAGCACAGGTTGGATGGTCATTTGTCATGGATGCTTTAGTTGAGATTCCTCCACTAAAGTCTATCACAAGAACATCCCCTAACCTCTCACTGATGAGACATCAACCAATCTTTTTGGACTATTAGGGAGCAATCCACCTAACAAGTAACTATTGGCCAGCAGCTGTCATGACATATACAAACGGGCTCTGAAACATCCATAAAAATGAAGAAATATGTTTAGTATTAGCATTAAAAATGTGTGGAACATTTCCCTTCTATGGCTGAATTGTTCATCCATTGGCTCCAGGCAACATCAGAGGTAGCAGCATTTATGGAACTCATTTTCCATCTGTATACAATTATTAGAAACTATTAAGTGATGCTATTAGGTGAAAAGTTAAATTATCCAGTTATTGCTACATTGCCAAATAGCTGGTTGCCCGATTAAAAACATACCAAGATAGCACACCTCAGCCCACTATTTTGAAATATTTATAATGAAAATTAGTTTCTGCTTGGCTAGATCTTCATTTTGACCGATGGTTCCAGTGAGTGCCCTCAAGCTATTCTGTGACATGACCAGCTCCCAAGGCTCAACCTTTGGGTAATTCAAGGTAACAGTAGAGTCTTAAAAAATAATATAGGATACCAGGCATTTCATACCAGTGAAATTACAACGGCGACAGTGGTATCCATTAAACTATTTGAGTTTGCAAAACAATTTGCTTTAATTTTTAAAATTATTCTCCATGAGAGATTAACAATCTGTGACCATAACTAATCATTTAGTCTGGTAGTGACAGGAAGAGGTACAGTGGTACCTCGGGTTAAGTACTTAATTTGTTTCAGAGGTCCGTTCTTAACCTGAAACTGTTCTTAACCTGAAGCACTACTTTAGCTAATGGGGCTTCTTGCTGTTGCAGCGCTGCCAGAGCACGATTTCTGTTCTCATCCTGAAGCAAAGTTCTTAACCTGAGGTAATATTTCTGGGTTAGCGGAGTCTTTAACCTGAAGCGTATGTAACCTGAAGCGTATGTAACCCAAGGTACCACTGTACTGTATTATGTTAAAGGGGGTGGGGGGTGGGGAATGAGAGAAGCCACATAACTCTCTGACCAGAACTAATGGCTCTCCCGTTAGATGCCTTTAAGCCAGAGATGTTTTAGCCATGAAATGAGAACAAGAAAAGTCCATTAGTGCCATGGTTTCATTTCTTCAAATATTAAGCAAGGTTGTAGCTTTGGGAGTCAGAGGCCAGCTGCCTTTTTATCCCAAGTCCACTGTCACTCTGCTCTTCAGAGCGAAAGGGGGGAAAGCAAAGAACAATGTATTTGGAAGCCTGCAAGAAGGTATTCAACACTGCATGGAAACTATAGATATTTTCTAAACATCAACTGAAACTTAAAGAGCTGTTCATAATAGCCCTCGTTAAGCTTTTCTGAGCAAAGGTATCAAAAATTGTTGTTGTTATTATTCATTTCATTTCTGTACCGCTTTATATTTTTACAATCTACATTAAAGCATAAAATAAAACAATTCAGAATAAAACATTGCTGAAGAAAGGCAAGTATAAAGTATGCATTCAAAGCAACATAATTCACAGGAAATGAAAATATTACCCTAAAGATTTCAAAATAAAACACTACAAGGGAGGTCAACAGCAGAATGGACATTTAACACAGCACTGTTAACCATTTTTAAGAAAATCTAAAACACTACTGTCAGGGTTTCTGGGAGAGAGGAGGAGATGACAGAGGAGACGGAGAGCGAGTGGGAGGAGGGGCAGAAGGATGAGGAAGAAGATGACGGAATTCTGAGGGAATCCACGAGTCTGAGCAGCGAGTCAGAGGATTCTCAAAAGGGGGTTACCTTAATCAAGCAAAGGGGAGGAGAAGGGAGAAGCGGAGAGGAGCCCAGTGGAAGACAGAGGAAGCAAGAGACGTCTCAGCCGGAACGGAGTAAAGGGGGTGGAGTCGTCAGCCTCTCGGAGGGAGCAGGATTAGGAGAGAACAGAGAGAGGGGGTTGGAGCAGGGTGTTCAGCCGGAAAGGGTGGAGAGCAGAGCAGGGGGTGGTGTAGCGGTCGAAAGAAAGGTCAGCAGCAACGTACGCGCGCCAAGTTCAAACGTAGAGGCGCGCGGAAGTGGAGAGAGCTCAGGGGAGGAGCCCGGCCCTAAAGCCAGAAAGAGGGGGGAAGAGGCGGCAGAGGATTCAGCCTCAGGCGAGTCACGGAGAGAGGGAACCCAGGGGGGCAGGAAGACCCTGCGGAAAAGAAAGGAGAGGAAGAGGTGGTCTAGAGCCAGGCTATTAAGTTGGTGCGGAAGAGGGGAGGAGTCAGAGGGGACTTCAGCGGTCTAACGTGGCAGACGTACGGCCACAATGCTGAACTGTATGAGAAGCAGAAATCTTCAATAAACTTTTCCTGTAAATAAGCTGCAACGGAGTGAGGTCTCTTGTGAGCTGGGACCAGTCCTGGGTGGCCGTGTCAGTAAGTCCCCTCTCTGAAAGCAAAAATTTTTTTTTGCGAAGCTCACGAACGGGAGCAGCCATGAGCGCTGAGGAGCAGCTGGTTGCATTGCGGAATCAGGTTACCGCTCTCACATCGGCAGTCATTGCTTCGCAGAAGAAGAATGACGACTTGGAGAAGACGTGCCAGGATTTGCAGGCAAGGTGGGAGCGCGCGGACAAGGCGGGGGCCCCAGGATCCAGAGCGGAGGGCATTGCGCTTGGACGGAGGGGGGGTGCCCTAGTTCCGCATTTTAATGGCAACTTGCAAGACTATCCCAATTTCAGAGCGGACGTTGTATATGCACTGCACTTACTCCGTCACGATTTTAAAGATGAGGAGGAGAGAGTGGGGTTCATTGTTTCGCACCTGCATGGGGAGGCCAGGGCTTGGCTACGCAATTTGTGGCGCGAAGATGGACCGGCCCGTCGCGATTCAACTGCGTTCATCAAAGCGATGGATTCTTGTTTTCAATCCTCTGTGGATGTGGACATTGCGCGCCGTCAAATGCACGGGCTGAGGCAGGGGAAAGCGACTGTGCGCCAATACCACTCTAAATTTTTTGCATTGCTCACCGCCTTAGATTGGCCAAAGGACAGTAAACCGGTCAGAGATCTTTTTTGGGAGGGATTGAGCCCCCCCATCAAGGATGAGATCGCTAGGGGGGACAGACCCCAGACCCTAGAAGACGTGGTGCAACGGGCTTTAGCTCTTGGAATTCGACATGAGGGGCGTCCGTGGCACGAGGAGGACGGGCCCCAAGCGCGTGCGCAAGCAAGGACTCTCCCTTTTGTGCACAGGGACTTCAGCCGTGCGCACCCCTCGCCAATGGGGAAGGACAGAGAGGAGCCAATGGAGATTGGTGGTGCTAGGGCTCAGAAGCCATCCCAGAGCCCTGTCCCTGGTGCAGCCAAAGCGAAGCCTCCTAGAGGAACCAGGAAGTGTTACATCTGTGACAGTGCGCACCATATGGCGAAAGAGTGCCCCCAGAGGCTCCAGAAGCACACTGCAGCGCTGGCAACTGTAACAGCAGAGGTGCAACCAGGGGAGCAGCTTCAGGGAAACGACAGTGCCTGGCTGGAAGCAGAGCTACTGGGGCTCAGCCAGGCGGATCTGTAGACAAGCCCCCAGCATCACTGCAGAGCGTGGACCCTTTGCCTCCCAAACCGGCAGTTCTGCTCACAGCAACACTCCAGTTGCCTGATGGGAGACTCCTCGAGGTTCCAATAACGATCGATTCGGGAAGCAACGCCGACTTCATGGGACTGCAGTTCGTTAAGCAGCACAACATGGCGCTCCTGCCTGCAACGACGCCTCTGAACGTGGTCACGGTGGACGGCAGGAAGTTGCTGGGGGGGCAAGTGGTGCAGCAAACCCCTCCCATGATGATGCAGATTGGCAACCATCGAGAGCTTATTAGTTTCAATGTCACCCACTTATCGGACACACCCATCGTGTTAGGCATGAGTTGGCTGGAGAGGCACAGTCCCGCGGTTGCGTGGTACCAGAGGCAGATCAACTTTTGTTCATCGTATTGTGCTCAGCATTGCTTTCAGACCGATCAGGGAGGAGAAGCTGAGCAGCCATTGCATCTGGGTATGGTGCAAACAGTGCCTCACAAGTACCAGGAATTCTTGGAGGTTTTCTGTGAGAAGGAAGCTGACAAGTTGCCGCCTCATAGACCTTACGACTGCGCGATTGATTTAGTGCCAGGGGCGCAATTGCCTGCTGCCAAGCTGTACTCCATGTCGGAGGACGAAATGCAAGAGCTTCGGGAGTTCATAGACCATAACCTCAAGCGAGGTTTCATCCAGGAATCTAAAGCAGCGGGAGGCAGCCCTGTTTTCTTTGTGAAGAAGAAGGACACGCCCCAAAAAAGGCTTATAGTGGATTACAGGTTCATCAACAGCTTGACTAAGCCCAAAGCTTTCCCCATGCCCAAGATTGACGACCTTTTAGCGACCGTCAGGAGGGGCAAGATTTTCACCAAGCTGGACCTACGTGGAGCTTACAATCTCATCCGCATCCGGAAAGGAGATGAGTGGAAGACCGCCATGTTCACCCCTCTGGGCACATACGAATACAGAGTCATGCCTTTCGGCCTCCAAAATGGCAGCCACGTTTTTCAAGCATTTATGCACCACGTGCTAGCAGGTCTCCTCTACAAAAAGTGTGTCTGCTTTCTCGACGATATCCTGATTTTCTCGGAATCGCCGGAGGATCACGATAAGGACGTGAGGGAGGTCCTGCAGAGGCTGAAGGAACACAGGCTGTACGCCAAGTTGGAAAAGTGCCAGTTTGATGTCAGAGAGGTTGATTTCCTTGGCTACAAGTTGTCCGACGAGGGACTGGCCATGGACAGGGCTAAGGTTCAAGCGCTGTTGGACTGGAAAAGCCCTCGAAATCGGAAAGAGGTCCAGAGGTTCATCGGCTTTGCCAATTTTTACCGCAAGTTTATTAAAGGTTTTGCGAACGCGACGGCGGCGATCACTGACACCCTCAGTTCCAAGAAGAAGAAGTTCGTCTGGACCGAACAAGCGGAGCGGTCCTTCCGGACGCTTAAAGGTCTTTTCGCCTCCGAAGAGCAGCTGCTCCACGTGAATCCCGGCAGACCCATGCGGGTAGAGACCGATGCGTCAGATAGAGCGGTTGGGGCCGTTCTTTTGCAAGAGGATTCACAAGGCAACTGGCGACCGGGTGCGTTCTACTCCCGGAAGCTCAGCAAGGCGGAGCGCAATTATACCATATGGGACAGGGAGTTGTTGGCCATTCATGCAGCTTTCAAAGCGTGGCGACACTTCTTAATAGGAGCCAAGCACACGGTGCAGGTCCGCACGGATCACAAGAACTTAGAGTATTGGCGGACGGCTAAGTTGCAGACCCAGCGACACATGCGCTGGGCGGAGTTCTTTGCGGACTTCGACTTCAAAATAGAATACATCCCAGGAGACTCCAATGTTATTGCAGACGCGCTGTCCCGAAAGCCGCAATACTTGGAGGAAGCAGCTCCAATCGCAGCAAAGCACATTTTCGCACCGCAGGCGTGGACGTGCGCTACCATCGCAGTCGACCTGGACGCGGTGCGACGCGCGTTGCAAAGGGATCAGTTTGCACAGTCTAAGATGGAGGAGCTACGCGGAGGGTCGCGACACAACGATGAGTTTCAATTACAAGATGGACTTTTGACTCGTAAGGGTGCCCTTTACGTGCCCACCGACGATCTTCGAGCCAAGGTTCTGCAACAGTTGCATGACGCCCCTAGTGCAGGCCATTTCGGCAGAGAGAAGACGATGGAGTTGGTGGCTAGAGACTTTTGGTGGCCCCAGATGAGAGGAGAGGTGGCGGACTACGTCGCCAGGTGTGATATCTGCCAGAGGTCCAAACCAGTGCACCAGAAGCAGGCGGGATTGCTAGAACCGCTGGAGACACCGCAGCAACCATGGGAGAGGGTAGCGTTGGACTTTGTTACAGACCTGCCCAGCTCCAGAGGTAAGACGGCGGTGTTAGTGGTGGTGGACTTGTTCACCAAGATGGCGCACTTCATCCCTTGTGCCAAGGTGGCGACGGCAGAACAGACCGCAAAGCTCTTCATCGATCACGTCTTCAGAGTGCATGGACTTCCGCAGTCCGTCTTGTCCGACAGGGGGCGCCAGTTTGTTTCCACTTTCTGGCGAAAGCTTCTGGGCATCTTGCACGTCAAAATCAACCTGACATCGGCGAGGCATCCACAAACCAACGGTCAAGCGGAGAGGGTCAACGCGATCATGCAGCAGTACCTGCGGTGCTACGCCAACCAGCGACCTGCGGCGTGGGTGGACTATCTGCCGATGGCTGAATTCGCCTACAACAACACGAAACACGCTTCCACCGGGGTGACGCCTTTCTTCGCGAACAATGGCCGTCATCCCAGAACCTTCCCGAGATTTGCGGCACCAGGAGGGGGGGGGCCTCAAGATGCCGACCAGTTTGCAGCGGAGTTGCAAGAGGTGCACGAGGAGCTGCGGAGACATTTGGAGCTGGCAAAACAGGCGTATAAGGTGCAGGCCGATAAGCACAGGAGGGCGGGAGAGGACATCCAGGTTGGGGACTGGGTGTGGTTAGCAGCCCACGCGATGCCGGCCAGGTCATTGGCCAAGAAGAAGTTAGGACACAGGCAGCTAGGGCCATATCAAGTTGAGGCTAAGATCAATCCGGTGGCTTTTCGTCTAGCCCTTCCGGAAGGTTCCAGGGTGCACCCGGTCTTTCATAGGTCGGTGCTCACTCCCTACAAAACCCCACACAGGTTTCAAGAGTCAGGAGCACCCCCAGAGCCACGTAGGAGGGCGCCTGAGAGGGGGGAATCGCCAAGACCAGGACCTCTTAACGAGGTCACAGAGATACTGGACTCGAGATGGGGGGAGGAGGGAGTTGAATATTTTCTCGCCAGGGAGGGCACACCAGCCGCTGCTAATAGTTGGGTGCCAGGCTACGAGTTAGACGAACCCCTTTTGAAAGAAGAGTTCCATGCACTTTTCCCACATAGACCCATGCCAGCTGAGTACTTTGATGACTGGCTTTTCACACCCACATTGTCAGATAGCACGTTCAGGGGTTTCTCTTCCCCCGAGGAAAGAACACCAGAATCAAGCCCGCCCAGGGGATCGTGCTCGGGGGTGGACACGGAAACCCCTTATTGGTGGGAGGAGCAGCCAGAGGAGGAATGGCGTAAGAGGTGGCTGATAGGTCCTTGGCGGGCAGCACCGGAGGAAGTAGCGATGGAAGCAGAGACTGAGAAGCATTTGGGGGAAGAACCCGACTTCGAATACACTTACACAGAACTGCCAGCAGAGAACATTGACGTAGACGACCTGTATCCTGAGCCTACCCCCGAAGAGCCGCAGTTTCCACAACCGGTCCCCGGCGAGCGGGAGGGGGGAAGGGGGGGCTTCGAGGGGGGGATGGATGTCAGGGTTTCTGGGAGAGAGGAGGAGATGACAGAGGAGACGGAGAGCGAGTGGGAGGAGGGGCAGAAGGATGAGGAAGAAGATGACGGAATTCTGAGGGAATCCACGAGTCTGAGCAGCGAGTCAGAGGATTCTCAAAAGGGGGTTACCTTAATCAAGCAAAGGGGAGGAGAAGGGAGAAGCGGAGAGGAGCCCAGTGGAAGACAGAGGAAGCAAGAGACGTCTCAGCCGGAACGGAGTAAAGGGGGTGGAGTCGTCAGCCTCTCGGAGGGAGCAGGATTAGGAGAGAACAGAGAGAGGGGGTTGGAGCAGGGTGTTCAGCCGGAAAGGGTGGAGAGCAGAGCAGGGGGTGGTGTAGCGGTCGAAAGAAAGGTCAGCAGCAACGTACGCGCGCCAAGTTCAAACGTAGAGGCGCGCGGAAGTGGAGAGAGCTCAGGGGAGGAGCCCGGCCCTAAAGCCAGAAAGAGGGGGGAAGAGGCGGCAGAGGATTCAGCCTCAGGCGAGTCACGGAGAGAGGGAACCCAGGGGGGCAGGAAGACCCTGCGGAAAAGAAAGGAGAGGAAGAGGTGGTCTAGAGCCAGGCTATTAAGTTGGTGCGGAAGAGGGGAGGAGTCAGAGGGGACTTCAGCGGTCTAACGTGGCAGACGTACGGCCACAATGCTGAACTGTATGAGAAGCAGAAATCTTCAATAAACTTTTCCTGTAAATAAGCTGCAACGGAGTGAGGTCTCTTGTGAGCTGGGACCAGTCCTGGGTGGCCGTGTCAACTACTAAAGGAAGTGAAATATAAAATGCACATTTAAAACAGCATAACCAAAAAGAGAATAAAATATGATCATAATGGTTCATGGCAAGCGGCAGCTGTGGAAGCTCAGGCGTGATGACATGGGTCTTTGCACTAAGAGACAGCCAAGGCAGCCTGAGAATGGCAAGGCTAACAAGGGATGAATGCAAGCCAGGGAAGTTACAGGGAAATAGATTTCTGTCGTAGCTCAGGAAGACGACTAGCTGCTGAAGGAAAGGTGAGCTGAGGTTTGAAGAAAGAGGTGGTTCAACCATAGAGGTCTTTTGGGAAGGAATTCCAGGCAGATGAAGTGGATGGTTTGAGTGGAAAAGGCTTGCCCAGGATGGTGGTGGTTTTGCTTCTTTTATCACTTATGGACCTGGTTGAGAACCTCTTTTTAATTTTTGATTAAAATTGTTTTATACAAATCATAGAGGGACCATGAGAAGCATTTAGTCAAACCCCGTGCAATGCATGAATCTTTTGCCCAATGTGAGGCTTGAACCCCACAATAAAGAGTCCCTCAGAAGTTTTAAGACTCCCTTCGGGTATAGAACTGGTACGCTGAACAAATATGAAGGAATGACTGAAGAATTCCACTGCCTGCTTAGACATCATATCTTCCAACCTGGATATGGACTGCTAAGTATTGCTGAACAATGGCTCTGCATAATTCAAATAATTGCACTTGATATATGCTACGTATTTTCAAAAACGATTGCTGCTTACATGCAGCAATATATGAAAGATTAGAGTCCTTAGCCACATCTTTTTCACTTCTTCATTACTGCATTCATGTACAATCAGTTGAGTGGACTGCTTGGTAGAGTTAAAGGAGCCAAAATTGCTGTGGTTTGGGGGTTTCTCTTGGTAAACAAACAAAACCCTTCTCTAATTTAGACACAATTTCTAAGCAATTATTGTCAGAGGGGACTGAAAGGCCTTTGGTGTTTTGTTTTTAAATTTAAACACTCTAAATAAGCAACTTGGAGTAGATTTTGGCAGGAATATGCTTAACTTTATAAGAACATTACAAGAGATTGCAATGTCCTTTTCCACTATAGCAGCCAGTGCCCATACGTGTGTTGGTTACTAAATAAAAGTGAAGCAATGGTTACACTAACTATGCCTTGCAAATATGGAGAAGCTGTTAGTGTCTCTCATTTTGCTATCTCCAAACCTCCTATTCTATATGCAGAATACTGTATGCAATACTGTATAAAGAAGGGGGGAAAGGTTTACAAGCAAGCACATTCCAACTTGTTATTCAGCGTTCCAAATGCAAACTCCACATGCTTTCATAGATTCCATAAAACTGCGTAAATTACATGACCAGCTCAAGAAGTTTGATACATAAGTGGAATATTTGTCTTTAATACAGTATATTTTCTGTCCACATCTTCCTCCCAACTGAAAGAGCAGATTTGCAGACTACCGCCTTTTGACAACTCTTAACAATAATCAACAATAATCAAACAACCAACAAAACTCTAATCCATAAATGAATATTTGCTTCTCATGGTTATAGTACACAATTAAGTAACTTAAAGCTCTGTGGAGGCCTATAATAAATTGAGTAATAGCAGCTAAAAGTAATTTCTGGTATTCATTTGGTTAAAAAAAATGGAATCGATATAATTGATTAATAAGCCCAACTATCTGCCCTTTCTGGCTGGCATTAGATGAAATCAAGCAGGATCATGGTTTTAGCATTTGGGGAAAAAATGATGTATATAGTTACAGAGAACTGATTAAAGATGGAACATTGATTCAATTTCCAGCAGTCAAAAAGCCAACAAAGAATGACTAGCTGCACTGGTATGAATGTCTACAAGTACAAAATATAGAACAAAAATTTATAAGAGAGAATAAGGTACTGAGGGGGGTAACAGAATTTATAAATACAATAAAAAAGAAAGATAAACATCCATTATCCAAGCTCTGTTGTTACAATATGATGAACAGGAATGAGTAAAGGAATATGTGATAAAGTGGGATCAGGATATGGGAAATAATATAGCTATGGGGGTATGGGAGAACATATGGAGAAAGGATCATAAATTTTTGCTGAATGCAAATGTGAGAGAAAATTGTTTCAAGGTAATGGCAAGGCTCCAGTAACCATTCAGGCAATAAACAGAACATATTCAAAAAATCTGGTTAGAGTAAAAAAAGAAAATGGAACCTATTATCGTATGTGGTAGACACGACAAAAATACCTGAAGAGGATTATTAAAATAACAACTAAATTTTGAAATATGAAGTTCATTTAGATCCAGTATTGATTTTGTTGAACCATGTCACCCAGTATAAGGAAAGAGCTTAGGGAAATTATTTCCTATTTGTGAACAGCTGCACAGATATTATTGGCTCAACAACAGAAAATTACATTATGCCATCATTGCAAAGAATGGTTTAAGTAACAATAACAACAACAACAACAACAACAATAAAAATATGACTTCTTATTTGAGAAGACAAATGGAAAGTGAATATAAGAATGAATTTTAGAAAAACCGGTTGTGCTTTATGCAGCATTGCCAAAAAAAATCATTGCTTCTTCCAACAGCATATTCACATAGATTTTGAATGTTTTCAAGAAGAAAATTTGTGGCCTTGTGCTAATTTATATTTATTTAACAGATTTTATTAGAAGAAATATATCCTTACACAGTATTTTCTGTTTTCAACTTGTATGTAGACAATTGTATGTAGCTTATTGATAACAGCTACATACAATTGTCTACATACAAGTTGAAAACAGAAAATACTGTGTAAGGATATATTTCTTCTAATAAAATCTGTTAAATAAATATAAATTAGCACAAGGCCACAAATTTTCTTCTTGAAAACATTCAAAATCTATGTGAATATGCTGTTGGAAGAAGCAATGATTTTTTTTGGCAATGCTGCATAAAGCACAACCGGTTTTTCTAAAATTCATTCTTATATTCACTTATTGATAACAGGATGGGACGCAGGTGGCGCTGTGGGTTAAAGCCTCAGTGCCTAGGACTTGCTGATCGAAAGGTCGGCGGTTCGAATCCCTGCGGCGGGGTGCGCTCCCGCTGCTCGGTCCCAGCGCCTGCCAACCTAGCAGTTCGAAAGCACCTCCGGGTGCAAGTAGATAAATAGGGACCGCTTACCAGCGGGAAGGTAAACGGCGTTTCCGTGTGTGGCTCTGGCTCGCCAGAGCAGCAATGTCACGCTGACCACGTGACCCGGAAGTGTCTCCGGACAGCGCTGGCCCCTGGCCTCTTAAGTGAGATGGGCGCACAACCCCAGAGTCTGTCAAGACTGGCCCGTACGGGCAGGGGTACCTTTACCTTTACTATTGATAACAGTGTTGCCTCCAGGATGAAAGAGTAGCACAACTGACGCTGTTAATTAAACTGAAATATGTTAATGGGAAATACAACATTAAGAAGAACTCTGATGTAAAACTTGTAAGCATCAGAAAGAAGAGAAATATTTATATAAAATATCCACATGCCAGTGGGTTGGTTATCCAGATGAAAAGAGATGGTGTTATTTTAGTTGACTCTCAGGGGGTCTTGAGAATTGTATGGTAGTTGCCCCAAATATAGGAACTGCTGCTATTCAAAGGATGTAGTATATCTAATGCCTAACGTCTTCCAGCTGTGGCAAGAAAACAAAACAAAAGCTGACAGAAGAGAGACGTATTCCTCTTTAACGCACCCCATATTTGCTTTGCCTCTCCTGTTTGAAAAAAACTTTACTCTGTCAGCCCTAACCCAAGACAACTAAGCACTCTTCATACTTCATGACTGGACAAGACAGCACCCAAACGGTACAAAATAAAAGGCCTTCAATATCATTCTAATAACTCACTATCAAAGACTATCAACCATTAGTCACTGCTCAATTAGCCTGCTATATTATTTAATTTTCAGGAAAGCTCTTTAGTGACTAAGCTACTGCATATTCACTTCTGGGTCTATTTAAAGGGGCAAAAAGGATTCCAGAGGAAATAATTAAGCTCCAGTGCTATTCATTAATCAGATAAGCCATCTTCCCTACATAGCTAACGAGTTATGAGTTTGTAGTCTTTCAGACAGTACTCCTATTAATGTGTGCTTCTCCCTTGTACATATTTTTACAAGTTACCGGTATACTGACAGTAAGAATGAACAGAGTCTGTTCATTCATTTTATCCAGCATAATACTGTTGTGCAATGAAGGTACCAATTATGCCTTTTCCCTGCTGAGTTCACAAAAACTTTTTGCTAGTATGCAGTTGAATCTCACCCACAACACAGCAACAATATAGAAGCAGACTAAGTAAAATTGTAAGAAATTCTATGCCAATTACTTAGCAAGTCATGGAGACCTCTACAGGACAATTAATGAAATGCAAGTTGGATTGAAAAATTCTGCCATAATGTGTCTCTTTTTCCTTTGGGAGTATGAAATTTTCATCTGGCCAAACCTCAGCCATCCAAAACTTAATCTTGTGTACAACTTTAGTATGTTGTATTCTAACACCTGCAAATTCAACTCATTTGTAGGTATGGTTACAGATAGGTAGCCGTGTTGGTCTGCCATAGTCAAAACAAAAAAAATTCCTTCCAGTAGCACCTTAAAGACCAACTAAGTTAGTGCATGCACACAAAAGCTCATACCAAGAACTAACTTAGTTGGTCTTTAAGGTGCTACTGGAAGGAATTTTTTTTGTTTTCATTTGTAGGTATGTTCTTTTGCTGTCATTATAATCCTCTAATAGTAAACTCAGCTGGAGAGTACAGAGAATATTGTAAAAAAACCCAAACCTGAACCACTAAGAAAGAAAGAGGGAGGTATCAGCGTGCTATGGGAACTCCATGGTTTGCTGATTTGTTTTTTAAAAACTTTATTATTATTACTTTATTAAATCTGTATACTGCCCTTCACCCATAGATCTCCGGGGGGGGGGCGGGGTAGGAGAGAGGCAAAGCTTAAGTTCTTTTATTTCGTGTATGCTTGGCTTTTTTCTGTCAGCGTCACTTGGGGACATTCTCTTTCTATTCGCTTGTAATGTTTCCTTGGTGGTGAGAGAGGCTGGGGTGGCCTAGGGTGTGGCTGATCGTCTTTGGCTGGCCGCAGTGGGATTTGTTGGTGCGTGGGTGAGAGGGGGTTGTCAGGTTAAGTTAGCCATATTGAATCGTATGCTGTCAGTGGGTTATGAGCTCTTTCTAGTGTGAGTGGGCATTGTTATCTTGGAAGAGGTTCAGTAGGGCCAGTTCTGGGGTGACTTCTAGTACCTGTTTAGTTATTTTGCTTATTTCTAGTATGACTGCGCACACTCCTTTTCTGACCGGGTCCTCGATTACTTTGTTTGGTGAGATCTGCTGGTTCAGACACAGCATATGTCTGAGGAAGCCCCACATGGGATCATGGGGAGGAGGTGCGAGGGAAAAACTATTGTGACATTGATTTCTTTGGCAACATGGAAGAGCTGTGGTGGGATCCAGAAACGGCAGCCCCCGACCACTTAACTGCTCTCTTCTCCATCAGCTTGGGAGCTTTTTCTGAGACGTTTGTGGGGTATGATAGCATCCTTTGTTGTAGGAGCATCTTTGTCAAGATGCTAACAGATCTGCCTGCCTCCGATCAGTTGTGCTTCAAGGGAAGCTCACCAGTCCTCTGATTCTTTAATATTTTCCAGCCCAGATAGATGTTAACCAAAGGATCTCACAATAGTCATCTCCTTGCAGGAGCAAGTAAGCATAGGAGAGTCAGATGCACCACAAGAGCATATTGGATGGGATGGCTTTCAAATAGGTCTAGACAATTGCATGGAGGAAAGGCGTATCAAAGGCAACTAGCCGTGATGGCTATGCTCAGGCTCCCCTGTTTTAGGGAGCAATGCTTTTGAAAAGCACTTGCTGGAAGCCACAGACACCCCAAATGTGTTTCACTAGGACCTTCCCTCTGCCCCAGTACCGGAGGGTCATCACGTCTCTCCAGGGATTTGGCCAGAACAAAGTATATGTTGGGGAAAGGCTCCCTCCCTGCAAAGAAAATGGAGGAATCAGCAGGCGCCTGGCTCCCAGCCATGCTAGCACCAATCTGGCGCATGAGGGTGGGGGACACAGGAAGGAAGCATTCCTATAGTATAGGGCACTCAACTGGCATTTCCACCTACCTGAACTCTGAGCCTTTCCCCGCTTGTTCTGGACTGCCTCTCTCCTAAGGAAGATGCAAGCTCTTGCTGGAAGCCACTGGTGGGGAGAGTGTTCCTATGATTCCCAAATGTTTCAGAAGCATCATTTTCTTCATTTAGCAGTTTAGCTGCTTGATATAATCATAGCATGGCAGAGTTGGAAGGGATCCCAAGGGTCATCTAGTCAAACCCCCAGCAATGCAAGGATCCTGCCCACAGCCTCCAAACTCCAGCCTTCTGGTTACCATTGCAATTCTGCGTGGTATGGAGAAAGGGGAGAGAGAAATGTGTTGCTTACGCTCTCATAACACTGATATGCGATCCACACCATGCAGCCCTTTCAATAACTAAAGTCTAAAGGGCTGACACATGGAGGATGAAGCAAACTTGTTTTCTCCTGCTCCAGAGGCCCTTAGGGTCTGAAGCAGTGACTCTCCTTCCTTGGAGGTTTTTAAGCAGCGCTTGGATGGACATCAGCCATGGATCATCTAGTTGAGATTCCTTCATTGCAGGAGGTTGGACTAGATGACCCTCGGGGTCCCTTCCAACTCTACAATTCTATGATACTATGTTTTAAAGAGCATCCAACGCGTTTTAAAGCACATGACTTCAAAAGGAGTTTGAATGCAAGGCACTTGAGGGGGGGGTCTGGAGGAGGTGGTTGGGCAACTAACTATTCGGTTTAGGATCAGTAGTCTGGTCGTCATTTTTGTAATAAAGCAGCATATAAGATAAAGAGAATTTAAAGCCATAAGCTCAGGTACACACATCATCCTACAATCATTTAGTGAATCATCCATACAGTCTCCTTTAGTGAGGGTGCAGTATCTAGGATCTGGACCAAACATTGATATTTTTTGCTTTTTCTAGTTTCATAGGTTTGTTCTGGTTCTAATGATGTAATAGGGGTGGGGGCTCTTTTAATACTGGAGGCTGCCACACACTCCTTTTCTTTTTTAAAAAATAATAATTTCCCCTCGTTTTCAAAAGCACATGCATTGTCTCTTTCTCCAGGTTCTTCAGTTACATTTGTTGTGAGACATTGGTGTTATATGCATTATAGGGTTGGGAAGATTCTCAGGGCAGTTCACAATATGAAAATACAATATGAAAAACAAAACAAAAAAATTCATAATAAAACCAAGAACAAAACAGTGGGTCAGTAACATAAGTATAACATGATTGCAGACTCTGTGACCTTAGTCACATCTGTGTGCTGGAAGTCTAGAACTAAGGAGATCTAACTTCAAATGTCCATTAAGCTATAAAACTCAGTCACCATCCCTCCACTTAACATTCCTCACAATTATTCTGTGAAGAGAGGAGAGGAGCCATGAATGCCGCCCTGAGCTGCTGAGAATAACGATTTATCTGGACTAATTAATAAGTCTGCAAAAGATCTGGCAACCTAACTTACACACCCAAACTCCTTCAGTATTTACTGAGCTTGGGCTGTTTTATTCTTTAGCAACCAAGCTTATTCATGGTATACTAAGAGTTTCCTGATCTTTCTTTTTTTGGCAGAATTTTAAAATTTTATTTCAAAATAGAATGCTACCTGGGGAAAAACGTAAGACTGGAAGGAAATGAACAAACATATAAAAGATGAGGCACCACTTCAAATATACCAGTCGATTTGCCATCACTTCAAATATACCAGTCGATTTGCCACTAACTATACACCTGTTTATTATTTTTCATATGTTTGGTTATTTTAAATAACATATGAAAGACAAACTAATAAAATGTGGCAACCTTGTTTCCCCTTGCAATTGGCTCTCAGAATCAACATAAAGCCTTCCAGTGCAACTCCTCAGCCAGATGGAAAGAGGGTTTTCATCCGTTTAAACACTCTCTGTATAAAAAATTCAAAGAATAAATCCAATATGAAATATATTGAGAAACATGTGGGGGTGGGGTGGGAAGGGCAAGTTAGGCAAAGATAGCACAGAGAAGGGATTTGAAAATGTACTGAAATCTACACAGGGAAACAAAATGTCCAGAGCTAAGGTAAAGAGACCGCTGACCCCCTGGACAGTTAGGTCCAGTCGCGGATGACTCTGGGGTTGCAGAACTCATCTCACTTTACTGGCCGAGGGAGCCGGTGTACAGCTTCCGGGTCATGTGGCCAGCATGACTAAGCCGCTTCTGGCGAACCAGAGCAGCACACGGAAACACCGTTTACCTTCCCGCCGGAGTGGTACCTATTTATCTACAGTGGTACCTCAGGTTAAGTACTTAATTCATTCCGGAGGTCTGTTCTTAACCTGAAACTGTTAACCTGAAGCACCACTTTAGCTAATGGGGCCTCCTGCTGCCGCCGCGCCACCGGAGCACGATTTCTGTTCTCACCCTGAAGCAAAGTTCTTAATCCGAAGTACTATTTCTGGGTTAGCGGAGTCTGTAACCTGAAGTGTATGTAACCAGAGGTATCACTGTACTTGCACTCTGATGTACTTTCAAACTGCTAGGTTGGCAGGAGCTGGGACCGAGCAACAGGAGCTCACCCTGTCGCAGGGATTTGAACCGCTGACCTTTTGATCCACAAGCCCTAGGCTCTGTGATTTAACCCACAGCGCCACCTCATTTAAACCATGGAACTCACTTCCACAGGAGGCGGTGATGGCCACCAATCTAGATAGCTTCAAAATGCTTCTGAATAGTAGGTGCTGGGAACCACAGTGGGTGGGTGTGGGGAAGAGGCCCCTTGCGGGATTCCCTACAGGTGTCTAGTTGGCCACCGTGCGAACAGGACGCTGGACTGCATGGCTTTCCTTCTGCACTGCCCGCTCGCTGTACTCGAGGAACAGGCGTGAGGAAGCGCCCGCGAGAGACTCGCTCAGCACGTGCCGTTAACGGGGCAGGGGGAAGCGCGTGAAGAAAACGGGCATGCGCACTCCCACACTTACCAGGGGACAGGCGTTGGCTTCCGCCCTTACGAGAGAGAAAGAGAGAGACGCCGAGGGGGCGGAGCCCGTCCTGGACGCGGAGGACGCTTTACGTACTGAAGCGGAGCCGGGGACTTCTGGGAAAAGGCAAGAGTTGAAAGAAAACGGTAACTTCGAACTTTCCTTCGGTGTGTCCCGAAGCGGGCGGCGGGGCGGGTAGAAAACGGCCGTTAGGAAACGGTCGTCGGGTGACGCAGCTGGCGGTGGGCGAACCCAGTCCGGCTGTCGGGTTAACGCCAGAGACGGATAAAAAAAGGAAACAAGGCCTTGGTTTCGCCTAAAGCGAACTTGCCTGTGCAGCTGTTTCCCTCGAAACTCCGGGGCCACCCTTGGGGCCAGAGCTCTGAGGTGTTTCGCGGGGCCTTCGGGAAAGAAAGAGCTTTCTTTTGGGGCCATAACAAGCACGCTCACTTGCCGGGCTCGTTCAGCAGCCGAGACCCGCCAGTTAAAACAAAAACAAAAAGGAGCAAACATGAGGCGGACAGCAATAGTCGAAGCACTAAAAAAAAATCGTCCATCCTCTCCATTAGGTGAAATGAAATGTAGTCAGTGCAATAAAAGCAAGCGACAGTCAAATCAGTTTTGGCCAAGGGCTTGTTGAACGCGCGCTGAGACAAGAAAGCATTCAAGCTCATTGTAATGCAGCTAGAACAAATAAGTTTCCATGAGTTGCATTTATTCCTAATTCTGCATCAGTGCAGTTCAGAATACAACAACCTTTTTAGAAGCAAAGAGATGAAGCAGACACAGAAGGAATAGCAGCCTTGCCTATCCTGTTGTTCTTCAGGGGTAGTACAACTCCCATCAGCCTAAGCCAGCATTTAGCGAATGATCAGGGAAGATGGGAGTTGTAGCCCCAAACATCTGCTCTCTGTTGCAGAAGGCTGCTGGTGCACCCTAAATGGACTCCCAGGGTTTGTCATGCTGCAAAATAATTCCGTACTTTTTTTATAGCTGGTTGAGGTTTAATTTCAGCCCATCACTTTACAAAATAAAGTTGACCTGTTAATGGCTTAATTTAGCTGACAGGCTACAAACCTGTGCCCACTTAACCTGAGAGTAAAGGTGTAGTACTAACTCCCAGATACACTACATCTTAATTTCTCCTAAATTCTGCATGGTGGCTTCCTCCTAGTTACTGTGTTGTTGCACTGTTATAACTGAAATGGCATTCCTTTTTTGTGTGTGACCCTGGTCCCTTCCTTGGCATAGGGAATTTTTTGCTAATGCCTGGGTTTTGGCAGTCAGAAGATTCAAATACCAGCCTCAGGGAAGCACTGGAGTCTCCTAACCACTGAGCTTTGGAATTAGCTGTTTTGGATGGGGTGCTGTGAGATTTCCTGGCACAGTGCTCATGTATTATGTGTGGAATGGGTTCAATCACATCATCATGGTATTAATGCTGTTACCACAGGATGATTGATCTCTTTTTGCATTGTAAGTGTATCATTGTGAATATGTAATTGGTGGTTGGCAAGAGCTTTTTTCTAGTGCTTTTACTGTGCTATTGATCTTGCTGCTGGTAGAGTATAGCATCCCAACTAGCGGCAGTGGTGTCCAAACTTTTTTCAAAGTGGGCCAGATTTGATGAAGTGAAGGGCTGTGGGGGCCGACCAAAGTTAGGCCCCCGAAACAGACTTTGGACATGCCTGGTGTAAGGTATAAAGGTGGACCCAAGAATTATCCTTCCTTTCAGTTAAATTCTTTAACTGTTGAAGTGAAATGAAATTAACTAGCAGAGATTTTGCTTCAAGGAAAGTTTTTGTGTACTTGCCTCCATACAGCATTGAAAATGATAACTGAAATGTTCTAGCTGTATGCCACATTTTATCTTGGGAGGGCTATTGGTTTATTTTTGTATGAATTCAGGCATGATATGAGATATGCATTTAAAAAAATAAGTAATATGTTATTTATGATTCTAGGATCATGTGGATCGCTCTCACCATGCTCTCCAGGTGTTTACGACACCCCTGCTCTTCATTATTCCAAACTTCCAAGAGCATATGTCAGGAAGTTGGCATAGGCAGACAGCAAATATGGAGTCTCCGGAGATGCAAGGATGGAACAAAATGCACCAGTATGGTTCCACATAACACGCTACATTCCTCCTCTATGAGCTTCAAAATAAACAATAAACATAACCATACAAAAAACTTTCCAGTATTAGATGGAAGCATCCCTTCCCTGTGTAGACACGTAGTTGAAGGCAATGCAAGAAACAGTGAGATCTGCATTCAGAGGTAACTAATTTTTTAAAAAAATATTTCTACAGCATTAGTCCCTTGATTCAACAGTTTTGAGTAAGCTATGCATTTTTAGGGTCTTGCAAACTAGCCTTACCTTAGGCCAAGATCCAAAATAATTCTGGCTTCAGTTTTTTCCTTAATCAGTTTGCTGAATTCAATTATCTATAAACTTGAAAACTGTTACAAGATATTTCTTCTGCCTCCTGAAAGGTTTAGAATGATTTCTCAACTTATATACGTACCTGCATATGTCTTGTGAAGATTTTTGTTTTCACAAGTTGGGTAGGTGCTTTAGCACTTTTGGAGTAATGTTAGCTCATTTAAAAAGGCATCTAGCAAGTTGATACCATAAATGTTATCTGTGTTATATGCTTTACAAATTTTTGAAAATGTCATAAAACCTGTCCCTCATTTCACTTTGAATGCAAAGATATATATGAGTCATATCTTCCTAAGAGTTTTCAATTAATCATGATTCACAGATAAAGAGAGGAAAGTGACTCACTACTTGTACGTATTGGTCCTGAAGAAAAAAATGGCAGCAGCCCAAAGGGCTTTATTCAAAACTAGTAGAGCAAGCTGAAAGAAAACTCATGAAAATGAGTATTTTGCATTAGTTATTTTAGTTTAACTTTAGTTTAGTTTTGTTTTAAGTCTGTACTTAAATCTCTAGTCACAGTTCCATGAAGCAAATGTTTTCATGTTTTTCCAGGATCAAGGTTATGTCTATGTCATACAAGGTTCCCCCTAATTTGACATGTGAACTCATGTATGTGTCCAGTTTAAATTCATATTTTTTTGTTGTTGCTGAATTTTGAATAATACAGTCACAATATTTCCCCAC
This sequence comes from Podarcis melisellensis, assembly GCF_964234715.1. NCBI lineage: Eukaryota > Metazoa > Chordata > Lepidosauria > Squamata > Lacertidae > Podarcis > Podarcis melisellensis. Next base: position 62,233,296 of record NC_138538.1, read on the forward strand.
AAGTATGATGGCAGTGTTGTTAATGTGTGTGTTGGATTAACTTGTTCTTAAGGTACTTTTGTCTTTGGCAACAGAAGTTGGTTTTCAGTTCCATTGAGCTTTTCATTTTGATATCAGGTATTCTGAGTTGCTTGTGAAGGTCAGTAAAGGAGGAGGAAAAAATGCAATATTGCGCCACACTCAGAAGAACAAAAAGTTGCTTGTTCGTGAACGCTTAAAGATGCTTCTTGATGATGAAAGTTTCCTTGAGCTCTCCCCTTTTGCAGGCCTTGATATGCCTTATGGTGATGTTCCTGCAGCAGGATGTCTCACTGGTAGGTTTTGCGTAAGGGATTTTTTAAAAGATAAATTGCAATATAATAAATCTGCATGCACTTAATCAGTTCATGCCAATTGATAGTGTGGCCTGCCGCTGCCAATAAATAACAAAATCTATTCCATCTGTGCTATGCCTGTTGGAAGATGCAATAGTGAAGACAGAATGAGAGGGAGACATTAGAGTGCCTTTAAGCTACCTTTTTGACAACCGGAAGCAAATGTTTGGGATCAGGTTTGGGTTTGGTGCACATCAGATAAGGCTTTCCTAGGTGGGTATTAACGTACAGTAGACTTGTAAATGTGTTTATGGTATCCACCTTACAAGGCAAGAGTCACACTCATAGTTTTTCTTTCATGCTTAAATGTAATGCTTTTTTCTGCATATAGTAACGAAAGATGTCTGAGGGGCACATTATATCTGTTAACTAAATTAAAGTAGAAACTTAGGTGCTCTGGAAAAGACAAAATGGCATGCTCATATCTGCAGTTAGCCTCTTGCCAGCTCTTTTGCCTACCTGCCCTTTGATCCAGTGCAGCAGTGACACATGATGTCAGCAGTGGAAACCAGTCCTCACTAAGCTACACAATTGAGAGATTGATGAAGGACTTATGAGAAAACAATACTTAGAATTTAAGTAGTGGCCCTGAAGTTGGTAGGAAAGCTGTTCATTTGTGTTTTCCCATAGTGGTTATGTGTGTAGTACATATTATGGTGTCATCTATCTGGGATGTGTAAAATTAACCTCAATTCTTTTGCAGCATGGACACAAGGTTTAATGAGTTAAATTGATAAATTAATCAACTAAAGCCTCAGTCAATTAATTGGTTAGGCTGTGATTTAGAAAACACTTGTTCTGAGGATGTTTTGGATTCTTGTCTGTGGAGCAGGAATGAAAAAAGTATTAAAGCTGGTCTTTAAATCTAATATCTCAAGCTGAAATATTGATAATACTGTATGTACATTTGATAGATTATCATCTGATTTTAACTGATCAGTGCAATCCATACCCAACCTTATACCAGATGTGGGGTTGGATTGAGCAGAGACACCCTTCAGCTCAGTTAACTGGTTGCCAGACATTCAAGTAGATAGAAGGCTTGCTGGTAGTATTCACACTTTCAGAGCCCAACAGAAGACTTCAAAATACAGGGGTTGGGATCCAGACCTTGAGCTGGCCCAGGGATCAGGCCCAGTTGTCCTGCCTCCTCTGCTTCTATTGCAACCACCATGAGCAGCAGGCCTGGGAATGTAGTGGTGGCTCCTCTTTTAGCAGTGGGGAGGAATTAGGATTGCAGCCTTTATTTAATTGGTTGAAAGAATTAATTTGTTCAGGACAGAAAGAATCAATTCTGTGACAACAAACAAAGCAATAAGGAGATTCTACACTGAGCTTATAGGATGGGTCAGCAAACTTTTTCAGGAGGGGGCTGGTCCACTGTCCCTCAGACCTTGTCGGGGGCCAGACCCACCGCCTCCTGAAAGCAACCCCCCCTCCCAAAAGGGCCCCCCACCTATGCCACTCACACCACAGCCGCCGACGCTGCCTTGTCTTCGGTAGCATCAGTGTCCTCTGTCTTGGTGGGGCACAGAGCCCATGCTGCTGGCCTGGGCGGCGGAGGCAGCCTCCACGCCACTGCTGCTTCCTTCCCGCTCGGCCACTTCCTCCTGCTCGGCCGCCTCAGCGGGAAGGAAGGGGCGGTGCCCAGAGGCGCCTGCAGCTTCTGATTGGCTGAAGGAGCTTCCTGCAGCCAATCAGAAGCCATGCCGCATCGCGGAAGTCAGTCTCCGTGCGGCGAGGCCTCTGTGCTGCACCTATTTAGCGCGGGGACTGACCAAGCGGGTGGCAGGGTTTGCAAGGTTCACGGGCCGGATTAAGGAGCCCAGTGCGCCGTATCCGGCCCACGGGCCTTAGTTTGACAACCTCTGTTATAGGATCTTTTGATAAACAAGTAATTTTATCTGCATGTATTGAAAAATGTCACCATAGGATACCTTATCAGCTGAGTCACTTCTTAGTTCCACAACTGTTCTCATTGACTACACATGTTCAAAGTCTAGCAGCATTGTAAGTAAAAGAGGATGCAGTTGAGCTGCATTCTTTCTGAGTTCCTTAGCATTTTAATATGCTACAAAAGACCTCTCTAGCATATTTATGTACTTAATTGCCTTACTTTATGATCCAGTTACAAAATATTCCAATGTGGATAATTCATACTGTTTGTAAAATGTAATGATAATATCATTGTTGCAGGTATTGGAAAAATCTGTGGAGTCTGGTGTGTCTTCATGGCAAATGATGCAACTGTGAAAGGTGGGACCATTTATCCTATTTCAGTGAAGAAACAACTGAGAGCTCAAGAAATAGCAATTAAAAATAGACTTCCATCGGTTTACCTTGTGGACAGTGGGGGAGCATTCTTGCCACTTCAGGTAAAAGACATGTTCTATGAAACCGGTTGATTTAATTTGCTTAAAATTATTCCCTTGGACTTGTTTTATCGTTAGCTTTCAAGTCTGTATCCTAAAAATATTGTATACTTGAAAAATAGTCAAGGTAACAAAGTCAAAGCCAGTTTGCCATTGAACTGTCAATGAATTAACCATGTCAAAGAAAGATGAGTTGTATAAAATTACTGCACAGAATATACGTGGGGGTTTGGGGGGAACCCCAAAAAAGAAAATACAGATTTCCAGGAAAATAATGATTCTTTCAGTATGCTAAAAACAAAATTTGAAAAAGAAAGAGGCAGAACAACCGCATAGAACATAGGCTTTGTAACTTTTGAATTTTTACTGTATTTCCTGCCTCTGTATTATTAGGCAGAGTTGTTTCCTGACCAATTCCATGGAGGCCGAGTTTTCTACAACGAGGCTGTGATGTCTGCATTGAAAATCCCTCAGGTATAATATTGGGAAGAAATCTCTGCATTAAAAATGCATTTCCAAGTAGTATATAGTTAATAAGTAAAAGAATGCACTGCTGAGGAAAGCAGTTCATAGTGTTTTGGAAGTGTCATCCAGCAGTTTAAATTTTGCATTTGTTGCACAAGGAATAGGTCCACTATGATCAGAAACCATTTATGGTAGATAATCATTGGCCATTACATTCATATCTTAAATATCTGGCCATAGTTAGTCATTAACTTCTAGCATTAAACCCCTGTCAGTACTTTCATCTCATTTGATTCAACAGACTAGAGAAAGATAGCCAGTGGGTCACATTCTGAAACATTCCTTCTAAATTCTCTTCACATCATGAACACTGTGGGTCCCTGAATAATCTGAGCTGGTTACCCTTCCCTTTGCAACATGTCACACAGGCATGATACTACTACCTCTTCTCACTGGTGATAACACTAGGGCAGGTTCTGCCCACCTCAAAAAATGTAGGTGTGGAGAGAACTTGCTGTAAAAACCCCCAACCCTGACAAGCTGTCACAAATCATAATACAGATTTTGTATCTGAGGTATGACCTGCACATTCTTTCCTTGCTTAAGTAAGGATTATATATTATTGCTGTACAATATAAAATTAAGTCTGAGATATTTGATACTGCTCTCTGAAATAAAACTCCTGACTCCTTTTTCCTGTGGAATTTTTCAATATAATCATATGCTTGATAACTTTTCCTGGAAATTTACAACATAAAATTAAATATTTCCTCATCTTTGTTCTTTTTTTCTTACCCAGCTATCTTGGTGTGTCCTCTAGGTGGCAGTTGTGTGTGGTTCTTGTACTGCAGGAGGTGCTTATGTTCCTACCATGGCAGAGGAAACAGCCATTGTAGATAAAATTGGCACAATGTTTCTCGCTGGGCCCCCTTTAGTTAAAGCTGCCACAGGAGAAGATATTCATCCTGAGGCACTGGGAGGAGCCAACCTGCATGCTAAGTAGGTATAATATTTGTTCCTGAGCTCTTAATGTTGATTGAATGATACCTTTAGTCCTAGTTTTTCTAGGTATAATCTCATTTTTAAAAAATGCCTGCAAATGTCAGAAGCATCCAGAAACAAAAAAGTGCTGCATTATTTGCACTTAGTTGGCCCATATCTATTTCTGGGTCGAAAATCACCCCTCAACATACAACATTTGTTTGTTTATATCCTGTTCTTTCAGCACAAGTACTGCGCATTTTACATTAAAATGAGGGAGGAACAAAACCAAATAGCAAACCGTACAACCCACTTCTAGAAAAAGGAAGTGCTGGAGCTCACTAAGAACACCTCCTTTGTTCTCTTAGAATGGCAGTGGTGCCCACCTGAGAGGCGTGGGACTGAGTTTCTGTGAGTTCTGGCTGGAAAAAAAGCCCTGGTACCACCGATTCTTATTTTCACAGCAAGAATCAGAATACAAAAAGCCAGACAGCATCACTGCACTATAGGCCTGATTGGAAAGGTGTGCTTTCACACCACACTAAAATCTTAAGAAGAAAGCCAACCTTATCTCAGAGCGGAGTGGTGGTCCACAGATGGAGTGCTGCAACCAAGAAGACCTTCCTTTGCATCACTGCCCCATGCCCTATGCTTGGTAGAGGGTTTGTGAGAAGCTGCTAAAATCCTCAACACATCTGAAGCCATAGGCCAGCAAATAATGGGAGAGGTACTCCTTCAAGTACTTGGGACCCAGTGAAATTTGAATTGGGAACAAGTGCAGTTTGTGCAGAACAAGTGTTATGTGGCACCATTCACAGCCCTGGCACCTGCATTCTGCAGTAGCAATAGTTTCTGTCTAGAGCACATTGTGCTACTCTAAACATGAGAATTCATGAGGAAAATTAATAGCACTCCTCATTCGGTACAGTTAATGCAAATTGATATTACAGTCTCACCAGCTTTAATATATTTTTTGTAAGAAATTATCTTGTCTGAGGCACGTGATTTCCAATCACTTGAAAGACAGAAGATAAATATAAGGAATCATTTATTTTACTGTTAGTAGCAATGTTTTCTGATCATGTTTGTTGCCTTGAATTTTATCTGTTGCCAAATATTTGTAAATTATTTTTCTCAGGGTCAGTGGCTGTGTTGACCATTTTGCATCTTCAGAAAAAGAAGCATATGAATGTGTTAGAAATATTATTTCAACACTCAATTATGAAATTCCTACAGAAGAAACTGTAGAGTATGACAGTCCCTTGTACAGTGCTGATGAGCTTCTGGGGCTTGCACCACAAGATTATAGCTACACTCTACATATAAAATTGGTAAGGAAAATGTTTGTTGCAATCTGAAGTTAGGCTACTTGATATAAATCCCATTGACTTTAGTAGGCTTAAAAAATAAACAGTGTGACAGTATAGTTAACAGTGGTTGAACTACAAATCCTGTGGCTCAGTTTTCTTGGATCATTTATGTAAATTGGTGAAAACAAAAAAAATCCTGTAAGCACTTTAAGGACTAACAAATTTATTATTGGATAAGCTTTTGAGAGAATCCACTTCATTGCATGAAGTGCGACCCTCAGTTGGCAGCACTGTTAATTATGCTTCATGCATCTGTTGAAGTGGATCTTAGTTCATGAAAGCTTACGTTATAATACCTTTGTTAGTCTTTAAGGGGCTTTCAAGACTTTTTGTTGTTCACAGCCAACAAACACAGCTACTTCTCTGAAAGTTGTCCATTTCTGTTTGCTTTTAGAAGTACTTCCAGAGATGATACTGTGTTGAGGTGCTGAGTTGAAAAGGTAGATCAAGGGTTAATTTGAGTATTTCAAATGGTCTACTCCTTTATGTATGCATAGTCGAGGCCATGGTTTGTAGTTGGTTGTTATTTCTCATAAAACTCAGGAAGAGGTGTGAGAAGTATTCACCATATTCTTCATGAATCAAAAAGCCTTATTAGTCTGAGTATTTACTTCTACTTAGTTTTTATTAGCAGTAAGACTGTCCTACTCTTTCCCTCCTCCAGCTTAATGGAGATGCCTGATCACAGGATGTACTTCATTCCAGATTTAGGGTGCTACTGCCAAGAATACCTTGCTCTGGATGCCAGTTAACAGGATCTCTCTTGATATAAGAACAAGTAATAGGACCTGCCCAGCAGATCTCAGGTCATGGACAAGATAGTATTGAGAGAGGTGTTTTTTCAGGTATTCATGCCCCAAGCTATTTGACTTTATATGCCATATTGATGATGGCATACAAAGCCATAAATAGCTTGGGGCATAAACTGGGCTGAGAGACAACTAGACAGGCAACGCAACTGCATTGTAAGCAGTGTTGTATGCTCCTGAGTTATCATATTTGTCAGTTTTCGTGCTGCAACATTTTGCTGTAGTCTCTGAACCATCTTCCAAGGGTAGCCCTACTACTGTAATGGTAGTCAACTTGGGAAGTTACTACAGCCTGGATTACTGTGATCAGGCTAGCTCCATTAGGCTGTAGCTGTTGAACCCACTGGAATAATAGAATCGTAGAGTTGGAAGGGACCACGAGGGTCATCTAGTCTAACCCCCTGCAATGCAGTGATCTTTTGCTCAACATGGTGCTCAAACCTATGACCCTGAGATTAAGAGTCTTATGCCCTACCAATACCTACTTAAATCATAAAATTTTAGCTTTGGATGTACAGTCGGTATCTAAACAAGTAAAACAATTTTGAATGTTAAAGTTTACAATTTTGTGATCTAACATAGAGTAGTACCTGACTCAATCATAGTTGAAGTAGACTCATTGAAATCATTGGATTTAATTTCAGTGTGTCTACTCTTAGTATGACTTAGTCAGATATCATCCATTATCTTAGAATATTGAGCCATAATTGGAGACAGAAGACATGATTTTTTCCCCCAGCAAGCTATCTGCTATTGATTTTTCATTTCTCTTGACAATATTTTATAGATCCTGAGTCGGATGATAGATGGCAGCAGGTTCCAGGAATTCAAAGCTAATTATGGAACTACCTTAGTAGCAGGATTTGCCTACGTAGAAGGGTAAGGGAGAAGTTTAAACCAGCGGGCCACATTATTGCAACACTTTTTAATGACTAGTTGTTCAAGCAAATGGTAATTTGATCCCTGTTAGAGTCACTTGAAATTGCAGAATTGAGCTTAGATTTGTTACAGGGATAGAAATGTAGCCATACTATATTATGGCTCCCAGGTTGTTTGGATCACTTATGCAATTGTTTCTACAATGTTACTCTTTTTTGGAAGCCAAGGTGTATAACTGGATTTAAATTTTGTTGGATTCATTGTATTCCAAGTGCTTAGTGCTTACATTTTGGGGTTTTAAATTAACATAGTCTGTACTTAGCCACCTGACTAGACAATCAGCATTGCTGATCAATAGTAAATTGCACCTGTTTTTTTTTTAAAAATCCATTGTATGTGTTTATAGAATTCTTTACAACTGCAGTACATCTGTGAATAAGCCCAGCTGAATTTAGTGGGACTTACTTCTGTGTAGAATCCATATGATTCTACTGTTAGTAATTCTTCTTTTTAAGATTTATCTCTGCTAAATATTTTCATATTTCAACTTAAAAACCATGCAGACAAAATTTCATTTTGGCATCTCAGAGCTCAGAAGAATTATCAGTATCATACTACTAACAAACCACCAGCAATTAAGTTCAGCCAAAGACCTGGTTACATTAAGCAAATTAGCAATTTATTTAATAAACATAGCAATGGCTAGCTTTGGGCCAAGACATATACCGACATCTGAAAGACAATGATCAGCTCTAAAAGATACTGATCAGACCTAATTTAATATAATCTAGTTGATGAGTTTTTTCTAGGATCTTTCCAGAATAGTTGTCTTGCCCAAATAATTTACAATCACATTCTTGCATGAGATCTAATCCTTCTTTCATGTAGAACTTTGATGTGTGGCGAACTTGCATTCCCAACAAACATCAATTTGCTGTTGCTAGAGAAATGTGAGTTCTCAGCTATCACCACCACTCACTAACACCTCGTATACAGTCATACCTCGGGCTGAATGTGCTTCGGGATAAGCATGTTCGAGTTGCGCTCCGCGGCAACCCAGAAGTAACGGAGTGCGTTACTTCCGGGTTTCGCCGCTTGCGTATGCGCAGACGCTCAAAATGACGTCACGCGCATGCGCAGAAGCGCCGAAACATGACCTGCGCAGACGCGCGGACATGGGTTACGTTTGCTTCTAGATGCGAACGGGGCTCTGGAATGGATCCCGTTCGCATCTAGAGGTACCACTGTATGTGCATGTGTGTGCTGGGCACCTGCTAACTAGAGTCCAGCCGCAAAAGCCTCCCCTCACCATTTGTCCATTTTAAAAAATCAAATTTTTAAGGTGGTATGGTTTGTGTATCCAGTGGGAATAGTTACATAAAACATTTCAAACTATTTGATGAAGGGGAAGCACTGGCAAGTCTACCCAAGTCCCTCCATAGCATTGCAACATATACAACGTCTTCAAAACAAAATGTCAGTACGTTGAACAGACTTTCCCCCAACGTGCAGCTCTCTGTGCAGCAGGCCATTGTTCTTATCCATGCTCCTTCTCTGTCCAGTGAGAACTCAATGCCATCCTGTTAGCCTTCCTTGGGCAAGTGCTACACTGTATTTAATATTTTGAAGTAATGGCTTCTTGTGCAGAAAATCCATTTCTGCACATAGCTGCTTAAGTCAAGTCTAGGATCCAGAAGCTAGTAAGTGCTTGTGGTGCAGCCTGAAAGAGCCTGATGAACTGTCACCTTCTGGGTTGTCAGTTGAATGGTTAAGCAGGCCTTATTCTCTAGGGCTGATAATAAGACTGCTTTCACTGACTCTAAGATCACTCAAAACTTTAAAAAGCTCAAATAAATATTTAAAGTCCGTTTTGTAAGTGAAAGAGAAGCCTCTTGTGGCCTAACCTTTTCCATTAATGTTAAGCTTGTCTCTAAGTAGCTCTAGAAAGTGAATTATTTTGGTAGGATTAATAAAGCATGCTGCAGACTCAAACTCATTGATTTCCTCTGAGATGAAAATATGATAGTTGAGATGGTTTGTCTTTTCATCATAATGGAAAATTACACCACAGAGAATATGAACTGTATTTTGCTTCCTGCTGTAAGCAGACTTGAGAACATTAACAAATAAGTTCCATATTAACTACTTATGCAGGATCATTTGTTTATGAAAATGTATGCTTTTGTCACTAAAAGTACAAATTTGCATGACTAATTTGAGCTTTTTCAGCCTTGAATGTCCATAACCAGTACATAATAAGTAACCCATTAGATTGTTGCTTCATACTTTGGCATTGGAACCATGTTTGTCCATACATTCTAAGCTAGCCCACAATCTTGTGTGGACTACAACTGCCATCATTCCCAGCCATCATGGCCAATAGTGAACATGCCTTCCCCTCGCATAAGGGGCTGCCTAGATCCCTCCTAATAATTTATGACAGATCTCTTGCACAAACATTCCCGCTTTTGAGAGTAAGGGAATTTAGACAAGAATTTAGATAAGTAATGTTCCATGCCTGCACTTCGCCCAAACCATATTCTTTTAAATGACTTGTAGCAGCAGATTATTTATTGTAAACATTTCTAAGTATCTTGGGAGTTTTGAAGCAAAAGTAATGCAAATTTGTTGCCTATTTAAGGTGATATTATAAAGTTATAGTACTAAACACATGGAGGGTACTTACTGTGTTGATTTCAATGTTTCTACTACCCTTGTACTATAAAAAGTGTTTTATGTTTTTGTTAGACAGCTAGTTGGAATAGTAGCTAACAACGGTGAGCTGACTCAGGAAGCTTCTCTGAAGGGTTCCCACTTCATACAGCTTTGTAGCCAACGAAACATTCCAATCCTTTTTGTCCTGAATACAGCTCCATGTGCAGCAGAGCCAACCAGTCTCACACAGGTAAAGCAGCTAGTACAGATCACAGTCAAATGGCTCTGAATTAGGGTGTCACGCTTTCAGTTTCAAATGGAAAAAAGTTTTCTCACTGGAAAAGTTTGCCCACTTCCATTCTTCCCTGCAATAACAGATTCCTCTGCATCCAACAGGGGACGGGTTCTCTGAATGTGAAAAGTTTGAAAAATGATTGAGGGGAAATCTCTCCACTTGGTATTTCCCAGGTTTAAGGTAGCTTGTGGGACGCGGGTGGCTGTGGTCTAAACCACCGAGCATAGGGCTTGCTGATCAGAAGGTTGGCGGTTCGAATCCCCGCAATGGGGTGAGCTCTCGTTGCTCGGTCCCTGCTCCAGCCAACATAGCAGTTCGAAAGCACGTCAAAGTCCAAGTAGATAAATAGGTACCGCTCCAGCGGGAAGGTAAACGCCGTTTCCGTGCGCTGCTCTGGTTTCGCCAGAAGCGGCTTAGTCATGCTGGCCCCATGACCTGAAAAACTGTCTGCGGACAACGTCGGCTCCCTCAGCCAGTAAAGCAAAATGAGCGCTGCAACCCCAGAGTCATTCGCGACTGGACTTAACTGTCAGGGGTCCTTTACCTTTTTTTTAAGGTAACTTGTCAGCCAAATTAGGAGTCCAACAAGTTAACATCTGGACACTGCATAAGAAGTGCTGTTGTATACCTAGAAACTGTAATTTCCTTATAATGCAAGCTTCTTTGTTGGGAATTCAGTAGTAATGATTACAATTAACTATATTCTTGCTATGTGAAAAAAATCAGAACTAGCAGATTTCACCATATACAATGAAAAATAATGTTCCCTACAGAGCCCAGTGTTTCCAAGTAGTATACTTTGTTTTTGTGCCTGGAAAATGATGGACTGGCAGTTTTTGAAACTCCTGTTTCCTTTTAGTCTGCATGTGCATAGATGGAGAGCTTTGGTCTCTGTTTTGAAGAGGAACAGACTAGAACAATGAATTTCTAGTGCTGAATCCTGCATCAATTACTACCATCTTCTTTCCCCCCCTTTTACTGTTGGTAGGCAAATTAGTAACTTAAATATTTGTATAAAAGATTTGCAAATCCTTTACATGTTGAGACCAGGAATAAAGGGAACATGTGCATGTAAAAAGTAAAATAAATAACTCTCACCATTCTTTCATTTTAATTCAGGCAGAGGATCACACTAATAGGCTGAAAGCACAAGCATCCATGATGGCTGCAGTTGCTTGTGCTGCTGTTCCCAAGATAACCCTTGTGATTGGTGGCTGCTATGGAAATGAAAGCTATGCTATGGTAGGTTTTTGAACGTAGGATCAGCTTCTCTTTCCTCACCCACATGCTCCTGTCCTAGCTAGTTTCTTAGGGTAAAATTCAACATGGTGCTAAGTCTCTTGTTCCATCAGTGCAAAGATTTCTCCTTGCACAATGGGGCAGATGTTCTTCCCCCTCCTGACCCTGCATCCCCCCCCCCCCAATACTTGGATTGTTACTTACCCAAGGAATAGATTTGTGATGTCATCACGTGGTCACTGGCTTGGGACAAATCTGTTCTAGGTGTTCCCCCAACCCTCTGAAGGGGAGGTTGTGGTGGTGGGAAGAAATGGAAAATGTCCCCTTGTGTAAGCAGAAATCCTTGTGCTTACAAGACATGGTAGTTGAATACCACACTTGAAACTTGATATAACTAAGAATCTCTAGCATGTAGTGAGGAAAATACAGAATTATTGTTGACACAAGTAGACATGGCTCCAAAGGATCAGACTGTATTGAAACCAGAAATTGGTGTTTTAAATTAGATGGACATTATATTTCACAGTTCTTTAATGCCTTCTTAATATGTTTTCCTTGAGTCAATGCTTTGTTCAAGCTGACTTAAATGGTGAGTGTTCATTTCTGAATTTCTCTGGTCTTGTGTTGTCTGTCTTTAGTGTGGAAGATCATTTGATCCAAACTTCCTGTTCCTCTGGCCTAATGCAAGAATAGGCCTTGTGGATTCAAGACATTGCCACACGCTCTCTTCTATTTGGGATGCTGATCGACAAGGAGCAGAAGTAGACTTAAAACTATTAAAGGAAAAGTAGGTGCATTCAACAAAAACCTCAGTGTTATGATTAAATTAATGGTATTGATGTTTCTCTTTGGATTTCAGGGTGCTGCTTCTAATTTTTTAAATAGCTAAAGGAATAATAAATTTTTGGAGTTACTTGTTTTCTATACTAGCGATTATTTTACTTTTTGAAGCAGACTGTTGTCTCTTCAGTTTGGGGGTATTAAAAATGTGCTATATTGTCTTAGTATTCCCCAAAGTACAAAATATCTTTACAAATGCAGATGAAAATTGAAATTTTTCTTTTGTCTTTTAAGACTAGAGGAAGAAAGCAGTGCATTCTACTCTTCTGCCAGACTCTGGGATGATGGTGTAATCCTACCGCAGAGTTCAAGGAAGGTAAGCTTCTTTCTCTAAGTGTATGTCTCTATAAGATGTTCAATATCTCTTCCTCCCCAAGCCTATCTGTTAAAAATGCTGGTTTCTGGTTTTTCCTGTTAAAATAGTATATGGAGGGGAGGGGAAGAAGGCACGTTTCCTTCCCCTGCCTTCCCCCTGGCTGTATGCTTGTTTGTTTATTTGTTTGTTTAAAAAAACCCCTTTAAAAACCCTTTTTTAAAAACAAAAACAAAAACTAATTGAACATTGTGACTTCTGTATTATTTTGGACCAGTTGTGGAGCAAGTTGGTCTGATGGAGGCCTTTTAGATTAGAGCCACAGGGCAGATCAAGGGTAAGGGCGCTTTAGACAGCCCTAGTGATTAGTAAGGGAGTTGGTTGGGCAGACATAATTGAAAGTAAAGGGACCCCTGACCATTAGGTCCAGTTGTGACCAACTCTGGGGTTGCGGTGCTCATCTCACTTTATTGGCCAAGGGAGCCAGCGTACAGCTTCCGGGACATGTGGCCAGCATGACTAAGCCGCTTCTGGCGAACCAGAGCAGCACAGAGAAACGCCATTTACCTTCCTGCTGGAGCGGTACCTATTTATCTACTTGCACTTTGACATACTTTCGACCTATTTATCTACTTGCACTTTGACAACCTTTTGCTAGGTTGGCAGGAGCAGGGACCGAGCAATGGGAGCTCACCCCGTTGCAGGGATTCGAACTGCCGACCTTCTGATCGGCAAGTCCTAGTCTCTGTGGTTTAACCCACAGTGCCACCCGCGTCCCTAGACATAATTGAAACAGAACAGTTATTGGTAGCATACTTTCGGGATGTCATTCTCTCTGAAATAATGGGTAGATGATGTTTTTTCTCTTAATTTACTGCAACAATAAATTGACACAACACATTCACTGCTTGTTTATCTGCTTCCTCCTATATTCCTTTGCTTGCCTTTCCTACAGTTCCTGCTTTACATATTTTTTCATAATTGCTTTTAGCGTCTTCTCCTTTATCATTAGAGTGACCTTCTGATACGTTTTATTCAGCTTCTACAGTAATTGTCAGTTGCATTTGTCTTGTGAATCACTTTAGAATGTTCCAAATACATTAATTGTTGTTGTTGTATTTGTTGTGTGTTTCTTTTGGCAGGTTATTGCGCAATGCTTAAGAATTATGAAACAGCAGAAATACCAGATCATGTCCCTGCAACAGTCTCCTCTTCCTGTCATAAGAATGTAAGCAGGAAAGCCTGCCGGTAAAAAAAATGAATTTGAACATCTGGCTCCCTGGATGTTAAATAGAAACAATTAGTATTTTAATATTGTCATCATGATTTCTTAGTATGAAAATGTTTGATTTCTATATATGTTTATATATCAGTCTTCAATCATGCTTCTATTACTGTCCACACCCAATGATAGGATACTTTAAATTGATGTCTCTTCTGCTGAATATAACCAAACAAGTATTATGGAAATCATTTATTAGCTGATATACCAAGGTTTAAGGTGTGTCAAGTTAATAATTTAAAACAAAACTTAAATAATACAGAAAACAGATTTAACAGCACCAGAAACACCAGAATATACTAACCAGCCAAGCCAAATGCTACTGTTTGCTGTTATATTTTTAAATATTTACTTGTTTTTATCCTGTATTCTGTCAACCACCCTGAGATCCTATGATGAAGGGTGGTATATAAACATAATACATTAAATAATTATTTGCCACCACTTCCAAAAAAAACCAAACCCAAAACGAAGGGGAGCCAATTGATGTAAACACCTTATTTTTAATCTCTGGCAGTTTTTACCTCCCACAGAGTTGGCCCCTGAAATTTGACTATATTAGGTGGTTGAAGCTGCAGGACACAGAGGTGTGTCTTCTAAGTTATGAGGCTCTGATTGTAAAGAGCTTTTCACAAACATTCACAATTTTAATGCAGTTTTTACCTCTGCCTTGAAGGCTCTTCAGGTTGGTGCAATAAAGACTTTTGGATTAATTCTTTCTGGATGTAAGATCATGAATGTGTCATTTTCCCCTCAGAAGTAGGGAAAAAGTTAATATATTTATTGTAATTATTTTTTTAATTTGTTCATAATTGTTGAAAAGTATTAGAATTCAAGACTATATTAAAGAATGCATTCTCACTTTGTTTCAGAAAATATATTTGCTAAGTGACTAACAGTTTCAAAATCTATCCATAATTAAGTTTTGTGTGTGTGTTAAATTGACTTGAGTCTCTTTACCCCCACCCACCTACACAATCATCCATTTGCTTTAAAAGTTTGTGTGTCAGGCTACCGACTCATGAAAGTCTATTTTGCAATTGACAATGCTTCTTTTCAGTTAAATTTATTTGTTGAATGAAAAATACCAAATGCTGACAGTTTCATATACCATTTGTTTCTCTACAGTACAGGAGGATCATAAAAGTATTCTTGAATTCTGTCAATGTGCAGTTCTTTGAAATGTTAAAATACTTCTACAGGTCCTCGGGGCAGATAGTTGAAAGGGTGTAGTTTTTTAAGTACAGTTCGTAGCTGCATCCATTATGCTAAAAGTCAGGCTTTAATAATAGGTGCAACCTATTATGCTCGTTGAAGGTGCATGAAGGTGCAACCATCATGCTCGTTTGAAGAGTCCATGAAAAGTAACTGGGATGTTTATGTCCACTTCTGCCCTGGCGACTTCACTCATGTCCTTTGCACTCAAGATCAAAAGGTAGCCAGGCTTTGGTCCACTTCCAGGACTAATGACAATGCTCAGGACAACACCTGAACCAAAAATAAAAAGGAGTTACCTAGCTGAAGCAGCACCAGATACTTCAACAAATTTCCACTATATCATCCAAGAAAACTGCAACGACCATTAAACCAAAATCTGAACAAGTTTTCCATTATTCTATCAGTGAATATTTGTGTACAAGGTTTATTTTCTTGCAATTATTGTGTAAGACAGCTGGCATTCAAAGAAAGCCTTCCTAACTCACTGGAGAAAAGATGTGCATAGAGTTGAATAAAGAAATAACATTACCATCATCCTCTTCCAGGGCATCTGGGTGTGAAACAAAGATTGGTTCAGAGGGATAGGCATCTGGTTCTTGCCATACCCATGTCTCTCTTGTTTTGATATTCATCTTGCAAAGCTAGAAAGAGATAAGGGTGGGGGATGATACTGAAGTTAATTTCTCCCTTTTATATAAAGAGTTGTTAATCAAACACTGACTTAACTCTCTAGATATTGCAAAATCATCACAAATTAAGACATACATTATTTTTACACAATGCACTTGCTATTAGAATATGGTATGGGATGTTATCACAAAAATATGAAAATATGACAAAGTGATGGTCACTTTACCATATCCAAAGCTGTGTTGAAAATTAAATCTTAGCCCAATAGATGACAGACTTTTTCTAAAATGAGGTGTAAAAGGTTTTATCATGAGGTGTAAAAGGAGAACAGAAATTTTGTGAAGAATGGATTTAGCCCAGTGCACAAGAATAGACAGATATTTGGCTAGATATTGAAATACAGTGTTCATAAATTAATGTCCGTATTGATGGATTATGTGTCTGTGTTTATAAAGAGCGAAAGAATATATTTAGTACTATGAACACCTTTTAAATGCTGGGCTGAGAATCACTTTAAATATATTTCAGGTTTGAGTGAAACCAGATGACTTTTTGATTGGGCTTGATGTTAATATTAAGAGTCTCTTGAAGATAGTGTTAAAATTGCACTAAACTGTGTTGTCTGGCACATTCCTATCAATGCTAGCCCTGACCATATTAAGGAATCTTAATTTGCACCCATCTTAGCACATAATACTTACCCTGTCTGGAACAAAGTGATTCAATCCAAGTCCATATGCATATGTGTACGGTTTCCCAGAATACTTTGCATAGTTTATTTGTGGAAACTCAAAAGCTATAAAACAAAACACAAGAACATTTACAGGAATTAGTCATTTTTAGTCATTTATTTATTTAAAACATTTTTATCCTGCCCTTCGGCCAAAAAATGCTCAGAGGGTGGCTTACAGGTCACTTAAAAAACAAAAAACTACAATTCCTGCTGTCGGTTTTACAACTGAAAAAAGATACAACACAAAAGGAAAATAGATTGGGAGGGAGGAGGAGATTTACTAGGCTGTCTTTGTTATTCTGGTTGAGGATGATCTTACCTTGACGGGGCCCTGAAAAAATAACTTCTGGCTCCAGCCAGATGGTTTCGTCACTGTGCAGAACTGCAGTAGCTGTTGTATTAGGCAATGTGATTAAGTTTTTGCCAGTGTCAGCCTAGGATAAAAAAGGGAAGCTAATGAAAAAAGTAGTGAGGAGGGAACATTTTTATGCTTTCTTACAGGACATGCTCCATTTTCCAACAGTACTAACAGTGCTACAAAAACCAACTTTGGTCAAAAGTTTGCAGGTGGGAGCAAGTTTGATTCACACAATAACAGGCACTGTTCTGTAGTGCTTTCTCATATACAGGCAGCTCCCCATTTGTGTTCAATATGTGTGCAACCATGTAAACGTGCATTCTGCTGAACCTGGAAGTGACCAGGAAACTTCATAAAGACGTCACTGAAACATCACTAAAAGGGCAGAATGGGGACAGGGTGGGGGCAGAATGGGGTGTTTGCATTCTTTTTCAATGGGTTTCAATTATACATGATTTCACAGATGCGTGCAGTGCCTTGGAACCTAACCCCTGTGTAAATAGGACTGCTGGTAATGCAAACACAAACACACTGGTCATGCCACCTTAAAACTGCCTCTGCCACAATGAGAGGCTAGGAGGGTGGAAACAAGAGAACAGGCATTTTCTGTAGTGGCCCCCACTTGTGGAATGCTTTCCCCAGGGAGGCTAGAACTCTATTTCACTGTTGCAGGTACCTTCTCAATATTTAGGGGAAGGACGTATCGACGAACTTCAGGTTGAGGAGCTTTCTGGGCATTTTTCTTCACTTCTTCCCAGTTCTCCCGTAAATTGGCTAAATATAAGTAATTGTAAACGAACTCAAACCTGTAGGAGGATAAAAGTATCAGCATTCCAATGTTGAAAGCAAGCAATTAATGACATCTAACATGGTTTTGTTGTGACACCCTAGAAGCAAGAGATGGATTAAATTTACTGAAGAGTCCTGGCCCACAAAATTTGTTTGACAAAAAAAATTATACAGTAACTGCAGCATATAATAAAATATAGTGCACAACCAGCCACAATTGAAGTAGGTGGCATTTTTTAAAAAACTAGCAGAATTGAGCACGCAACCCTAAGGATCTAGAAACAGGATCCAGAAAATCAGTAAGACTTGGGCTTAAAGTCTTCGATTATTTAGCTGATCCCTTTGTCTCTGCAAAATTACTCCCGAGTATTAGGATATAATTCAGCATGCATATTCTATCACTCTTAAAAAAGAAAGCTGACAAAATCCTTCGGTATTTGACACATGCTGCTTGGATTTCTTCAGAGCTCTTTTGAGTGCTATACAATGCTCAGGCTGTATTCAGGTGACCCTCCAAACCTCTGAATGATAGTTTGTTGCATTATTTGAGTGTTGCAGGAAGCTATGGTTTGATTAAACCACAAATAAAACTTGGTAAGACACATGCACCAGAGGAGGAGGAAGCATGTGAGCAAAGGGAATATTCCTCATCCTCCAAACTGCGGTTTGGAGAATCACCTGAAAGCAACCTTCTTGTCAATACCCACCCCTTCCATGTGCATAAATCCACAACCAGAAAACCGTGATCTTCATAGGTGTTGATGTGATGGAAAAGGTTAAAAGGTGAAGTCCTGAATTTGATGTTGAGGTACTTCTTTTTTTTCCTATCAGCTACATGCATCCATACCTAAAAAATAGAATAAATCACACTTGAACTGTGCGAACCCATAAAATAGCATCTACTGCTTTGTGCCCTTAGATAATATACTTTTAGGCCCTGGGGCATGTAAATTGCAGAGCAGCATCACTTACCCCCATTTTTTCATTTGACTCGAAACAATCCATGTAGTTGGCACCCCAAAGACTCCAGGAAGAAAGAAACTTGAGCAAGTTGATTTTCACTGGTGTTTCCACAAATACGATGTAATTTGGAGTCATTCCAAAGCTGTTCAGAAATATAGTTGTGGGTTTTATTTCAGGCGACACAGCATTTTGCATACATGAAAGTGTGCAATATTCAGCTGCATGCTGTTTCTTCCCGTTTTTAATTGCTAATTTACCGTAATTCAATCTTATCTGTCAATAATAGACAAGGGCTTTGACATATGGGGCAAACAATTTGTTGTTAGAAATGTGTGCTTTCAAATTTGGATTGATTATATGAATGGTATATTGGTCAGGGACATCATTAAAAGCTTTTAGAACAGCAAAATGAGGAGTATCTACCTGAATAAAAACCCTCTCCATGTATTTGCACTTCCAGAAAATACCTAATATGTAAGTTAGGCAGTACAAACATTTGAAGATGCTATTCTCTTTACTTGATCACATTATCTCTTTAGCAATGCTTTCCATGCTACATGTACTATAGAGGGAAATGAGGCAGATGGGGCTCGTCAACCTGGGAAGGGAGCCCATTTAAGAGAAGGAAAATCTGATCCTAAACTTCCATTATCTTGTGAGATATGTTCAGGGAAGTAAACCCTACACAAATCCAGAGTTGAGTCCCTAAGACAGTTGGATGGCACCCTGTATGCCTCCTGGCAACTCCTGCTGCCAAACGTATTGCTCTGCTTTCCTTTGGACCACATCAGTGAAGCTGGGAGGGGGGTCTTGTCATCTGGGCAGCCCAGGACTTCCATACACACTGCCCAGGCTCCGCCCCAGAGAGGTCTCTTCGGTGCTGCTAATGCAGCAAAAACAATGCAGGAGACAGCAGTTATGCATTACCAATCTCTGCAGTCATAGTAGGCGCTTCAATCGTTTGACTTCACTCCCAGAGGTGCACTCCATTGTCTCTTGAGAGAGAGATGGGTGCTAACAATATGGCCCTTTTATATTAGCTGAAGTCATAATGTTTATATTGTTGGCTTATATTAGAGGGTGGAATTTACCTGTGCACATAAGATGGCTTGAACCTGTCACTGCAAGGAAACTGAACAATCACCTCGCATTTGGTCATTGGATCTTTCTTATCTAAAAAGAATATATATATATATATAAGACACAATTCATCTGCTGATCTTGTACAAGCCAATGAATGAGAATTCCATACAAGAATAAGAAAATCGGTGCGATATATGAAAAAACGAAGGGTATCCAGCATTAATCATACTTGGGAGTAGAACCACTGAAACTAATGGACAGACCTAACTTAGGGTACAACTCAATCATTCTGTCTTCAAACACAAGCACTGCTTCTCTGAAAATGAGCTTGTCATTACAAAAACCTCTTTTGATGCTTTTTTTTGCAAAATACACACACACACAGCTTCTGACACTTTAGCTACTGTGTAAGAGAAGGAAAAGCGACAGAAATCATAGGAAAAGCGAGAAGTATTGCACTATGTGTAGCGGATAGATTTTACTCATAATGGAAAAGGAAAAATGCAGTCATATTCTAAGTACGCAGATGTTTTTTGGAAGTGAACAAACCTGCTTGCAGGGGAGGTATCCGTACAACGTTGTAGGCAAGGGAAAAATTCTTTCCAAAGCAGTTGCCCATATTGTAAACAGTTCCATCATTCTCAACGTGGGGGTGTGCTGTTACGCCATTGACAGAAACATATTTGCTGATATCCACCTGGAGAGCATAATAGAAAGATGCCTTGTTGGTTCATACATTCATCTGGGCTTGACAGATGGATGGTGGCTAACAGATTGAGGTTGAATCCTGACAAGACAGAAGTACTGTTTTGGGAGGACGGGGCGGGCAGGTGTGAGGGACTCCCTGGTTCTGAATTGGGTAATTGTGCCCCTGAAGGACCAGGTGCACAGCCTGGGAGTCATCATGTTAGACAGCTGTCCATGGAGGCACAGGTCAATTCTGTGTCCAGGGCAGCTGTATACCAGCTCCACCTGGTACCTTGTGGCTGAGACTCTACCTGCCTGCAGACCGTCTCACTAGAGTGGTGCATGCTCTGATTATCTCCCGCTTGGACTACTGCAATGCCCTCTACGTGGGGCTACCTTTGAAGGTGACCCGGAAACTACAACTAAGCCAGAATGCGGCACCTAGACTGGTGACTCGGAGTGGCTGTGGGACCATATAACACCGATCCTAAAGGATCTTCATTGGCTTCCAGTGCGTTTCCGAGCACAATTCAAAGTGTTGGTGCTGACCTTTAATGCCCTAAACGCCCTCGGTCCTGTATACCTGAAGGAGCATCTCCACCCCCATTGTTCAGCCTGGACACCGAGGTCCAGTGCCGAGGGCCTTCTGGCTGTTTCCTCACTGCGAGAAGTGAGGTTGCAGGGAACCAGGCAGAGGGCCTTCTTGGTAGTGGCGCCCACCCTGTCGAACACCCTCCCAACAGATGTCAAGGAAATAAACAACTAACTTTTACAAGGCATCTGAAGGCAGCACTGTATCAAGAACTTTGTAATGTTCTACATACTTGGAAATATATGAAGTTATGATGCAATATTATTTTGCCATAAATGTATGTTTCACATTGACATTGCAACATGTCCTTGCAGCTAATTTTGATAAACACACTGCTGCTAAGACATAACTATTTATGCAGTTTTTTCATGCACAAAAACTATCTCTTGCAATGAAAAACAACCCGACTCTAATCTCTTAATGATGGCATTGTCCTGTCCTCTGGTACCACCTATAAGAAGGTCTGCCTGCTCGTACCAGCCGTGATATATTTATAGCAAATTCTGTAAAACTACTGGTCTCTTTATAGCTCTTGCTGAAGCACGACATCTATAAAGCTAACACGGCCACTTTACGATGTCATAAATCCAGTTATGAATGCCCCACAAGTGGTAGTAACCAGAAGAATGTCATTGGAATGTCATTTGGCTCTGGCATAAATACTAAAAATGTCTGTGTTTGCATGATATTTACTAGTGCATTCTGAGAGCACAGACTTTGCAAAATATTTATTGAAGTATTCCAATGTCTGGACTAGATTCTAATGGGGAGAGAGGTCTGGCATGTAGGAACTCTGCCACAGACCTCACATACAGCCAGACAGTTCTCTAATCAGGTATTGTGTTGCAGGTGCAGACTGTGCGTCACCAAAAGCATTCTTTCCTTTTCCTTTTTGCATTTCTCCTCAACCTCTGCCTTCTATCTATCTATCTATCTATCTATCTATCTATCTATCTATCTATCTATCTATCTATCTATCTAATCATCTATCTATCTCTATCTATCTATCTATCTATCTATCTATCTATCTATCTATCTATCTATATCTATCTATCTATCTATCTATCTATCTATCTATCTATCTATCTATCATCTCTATCTATCTATCTATCTATCTATCTATCTATCTATCTATCATCTATCTATCTATCATCTATCTATCTATCATCTATCTATCTATCATCTATCTATCATCTATCCATATGTATCTCTCTCTCTTTTTTTACCTTTTTAATAGTTTCCAGATTCTCTGGGTTAATTTTTGTTATGAAGTTTGTCTCGGTACAGGCATAAAAATCTTCACCCACGGGGTACACATTCACCAGGGCATTGTCGGTGACCTCCACACCTTGGAAGTATGAAAAAAACCTGCCAAACAGAACCAACAAGGACACTAGATTATTTCTTCTGGTGGGGAAAAAAAGAACGCGGCTTCATCCCCTGCAATATGCCTTTGTTTTGTCACCTGGAAAATATATTCTTGCATGGATCTGGGTAAGCATAGGTGCCAAATTCTGTAATCACGACTCTTTTCTCGGTCATTGCCCTTACATAGGCATCGGTCCGGATAAACCTATAGAGAAGGAAGAAAGGTGGTTTTGGTCTGGTATGTTGGAGCCCTCAGGTCACCTAGGACGAGTGCGCTTCCCATGCCACCTGTCACATGCTCCAGGTATGTCATATATCTGCTCAAACGACCCCAACTATATGGATGGAAGTTACAGACATTGTCAAGAAGCGACAAAGGAGTAGCCACCAGAGTGGAGTCCCCATGCTGTTACCAGCAATGTGTGAATAAGGATGGAAGTAGAAGAGGCATGGAGCAAGTTCTAGAAAAGGCTGGGAGCTATGTGCAGGACAGAGTAAGCCAACCCTAAGCGCCCTTATTGCCCGAACTCTGGATTTTATTAACCCCTGACATTTCAATGTTTACCATGTTATGCAATCCTTAATGCTATTGTCCAGAAAGCCTGTGAGGCAGATCGCCGATCCCCATTTCATAGAACATAAAATATAGCCAAAATGCATTATTAGCTCTGGAACAGAATGTTTTTAAAAGTCAATTTGATTTGGACAAAGGCCTTGGGCTTGCTATCGGTGGGGAAGGCAGAGTAGTAAAAATGGAGATGCTTACCTCCTGTGATAAGTGACATGCCCCTCCTTGAAGTCAAACTTGTGAAGAAGTGCTTGGCCATCAAACAAATGATAAAATGGTTCTGAGCCAACTTCAAATAAACCTGGCCCGCATCTGAGTAAACTGCCTCTGAGCCAGACTGGAATCCTGCCTATTGAAATGATAGCAAAAAGTGCTGTCACATATTTAAGCGATAAAAGAGCCCATGGGAGATGCCAACTGTGTTCGACTAAGAAATCAGGCTGCTAAGCAGCCTATTGGCTAAGCGGTCTCAAGTCTTCCCTTATTCTTTGTATCAATATATTTGTGAGGGTTGAGGGGAGGCCTAGCTCCTCAGGGCTGGTCACCCCTCACAGAATCAAATTGACAACGGTGGCCGCTGAGAAAAGAAGACTAAGGTTGGAAAACATGAGGGTGGTAATTCCCACCTCATCTTCTGCCCCACAGGCTGCCTTCCCAGATGCTGCTGCAAGTGAAGGACAGCATGAGGCCTGGTCCCACCCAACATACGCTCACGCTGTGCCAAGCCAACACAGACAGATTGTAAGGCAGCAGCTGATTTTTGGAAACTATTAAAAAGCAGCAAATTGTCAGTTGCTTGGATAAACATATTTTCCCCTCTGACTGGGCAATGATTGGGAAGGGATAGCAAATTTGGGTTTTCTGCCTCAGGGACCATAACGTCTCTGGGGAGGAACATCACAGAGCTTCTCCAAGGTACTACAGATTCTAGCTATTATTTCACTTACATTACATGAACCCCAAGAATAGGGCTAAATAAATACATTTGTTATCCAGCAAAAAAAAAAAAAAAAGAAGAAGAAGAAGAAGAAGATTTGATGTTCTGTTTAGAAGATCTTTACCAAACTTAGAAGTCTACTTCTGCACTGAAGAAAGCCTCACTGTACAAAGGCCTGAGAGTGGGGAGAGCAAAGTTTTGTTTCGTGGAAGGCGTTTGAAAGAAGGGCATGTCCAGAGATTTGTTGCTTTGTTACATTATTGAATTTCTATTGCGATGTTCTAGGATTGTCAGGTTAACTTGAATGGCATTTAATTAGTCCAGGTATGAAGCAGGATTTCAGGGCTTGTGATGATTAGGTCAACAATTTCAATTTGTGGATTTTCAGCATGAGGCTATGGAAATGCAATATTTGACTTTAATTAAATAAATTAGTATTACAACAAAGAACACCCAAGGTTTCTTCAACTCTCCCTCTGTATCTCTCCACCCCGCCCCCTCTAAAGGTTTGCTCATGAAGGAAAATAGCACACTGGGGCAATCTGGAAAGAAAGCATTAGAAATCCACATACCTGTGACATTAGCAGTTATTGGTGAGGAGAGTTCCTCCACGGTCTCAAAGAGCTTCTTGTATCCACCTGCTGGATGTTCAACTCTGAAGGGTGTTAAGAAAACAAAGGGTGAGCAAGTCCTTCCAACTATTGGATGAAGGTTAGAACAGAGCTATACAA
The DNA here is from genome assembly GCF_964234715.1 of Podarcis melisellensis. Classification (NCBI taxonomy): domain Eukaryota; kingdom Metazoa; phylum Chordata; class Lepidosauria; order Squamata; family Lacertidae; genus Podarcis; species Podarcis melisellensis. The sequence continues at coordinate 62,257,827 of NC_138538.1, forward strand.
TCGACAAGAATTGTTTTGACCAGCATAAATAGGAGGCAAGGTAACTTGAGATGAAATGTATGATTGTGCCAGGCCCCCCCCCGATAAAATTGGTAGTGTTTTTAGAGAAATGTGGCGATATTCACTTTGTAGAGCAGGTTGTGGCCAAGTGAGAGTGCTGAATATATTTCCAGAAAGTAGAATCGGCACAGCATTCCTCCAGCCAAATGCAAGCTTCCCCATGACCAAATCACATTGAACATGGACTGAAGGCACAGATTACTCATCCTCACAAGTGCCAGGCATCATGTTCCAGAAACTCTGTGATCCTGCTCACATCACAGGGTCTCACCTGATCCTGCTCTCACCTATTCCAATACCCTCCCAACACATGTTGGTCACAATTCGAAGAACTATGCTTGCAATGGATTAAGCTTTAACAATAAAAATCACAGAATCAGGAGCCCAGCTTTACTACTGTTTACTACTGCCCTGCCACAAGAATTTGTGGATTCTTGTTTGAATATCATGCATGCCCCATAGGCAGCAGCAGCAGCATGTGAAGACTGACTCTTTGCTTCTGATAAATTTGCTAGCTGCAAGAATCTAGTGACATTATCACACTTTACTGGGTTGACATTTAAACTCTATGCAAAGCAAAGCCCAGGGAAGGTACTTACTGGCTGGCCATTTTCTCCCCAGGAAAGGATTTGGACTTCCCTGAGCCAAATGCAGAGTACGGCAGTCGGAGATGTGTGCTGGGTATTTATATGAAGGTTAGGTCTTACTGACGGGAGCAACAGCTTTATGGAAGCATATGAGCCAATCAGCTGGGCCCTGGGGAACAGAAGCATCTTTCACCACTCAAATCCTCCTGAAGCTTTATGAGATTTCGCCCCGCTGCTCAAGAGAGGCCTTTGAATGTTTTCCAGAGACCTAAATCCCCATGCAGAAGTGGATTACAATGAAACAACAAGGGGAAAGAAAGTGGACTATAGTCACACAGCCTGTAACGTGCTCGCTGCTTGGCACAAAACCTTTGCCCCATTACCCAAACCTCCAGCTTGGAGGAACTGGCCCGCGGCACACTGCTGGCTCCAGGAGACTGGACTACATAGGCTGCCAGACGCCCCATTTTATGTAACAGAGAGTCTCTGATGGACACGAGAAGCAGAAGATTGCAGCAGCTGCCAATGGCATCCGTATTTAACCTGTCCTTAAATCCAATCACAGCTGTGTAGGTTACACTTCATTATACACCAAAACAATTTTGTAAAGTTCTATTTTAAAAGAGGAATCTCTGCCTCCTCCCAAATAAAAAAAAAAGGTTTTATTAAAAACAACTGCATCTGTATTTGGACAACAGCACAAACACCTTTGTCAGTTATCTGTTCAGTTTTTAGCATCAGAGCAAGCAATGTGCGGCCTCTGAAAGTGCATTAGAAGGTCATGCATGGACTGTAGCCATATAACTTTTACTCAGAGTCGACCCACTGAAATTCTTAGTTCTATGTGATGAACGTTGGTTTCAACTCCTTGTTTCCTTTTCTCAATTTTGGCAGCAAGCGATTTGCCCAGTGCAACCAACCTGATGCATTCAAGATGTTTGGGAGCACAAGTCCCACTGTGGCTGAAGCTGCGAGAAGCTGTAGTCGAAAACAGCTGAAAGGCACCAGCGTTTGGGAAAGGCTGGCTTAGAGACTATAAAGTACACAAATTATCATACTGCATTGGACTAAGGCATGCAGGCTTTGGGGCTATACAGAACTATTAACCATAGTTCTTAGAAATAGAGTATTGTATTTATGGGAATAGTACAAGTTAAAGCAGATTGTTACTCTCTCAAACATTGTGAGCATTGTGCCTGTGTTGCAAAACACACATGGTTTCTTAATAGGTATCAGAGAAGAGAATATTACCAAACAAATCTTTAATTCCCAGTAATCGTTTTTCTTGTGCAATTAAGCTGCAAAGGCCACATTCTTATAGGTGTCTAAGCTTTGCTTATATGGAACTATAAAGTGTGGTAGGTCTGCCATAAAGAATATGACTTGAAAGCGTAAAGGACTCAGATAAAACATACCTGAAAATTATTTTCGTTGTTCCCGTTTGCCTTCCTATGTTATTTTCCAAAAAGACTTTGAAGCCAATTCTGTGAAACACTGTTCTAACCTTGAAGAAATGCTCAGTAGGGCTGAAAACATTAGCTGTATGATGGCTCTTGCAACTTAATTAACATTAATTAAATTTGGCGGAAGTGAATGAGTCTCTGATACAAAAGGCACTGAAGGCATGTGTTGCAAGTGTAGCCAAAGGCTATAAAATGGTAGGGATCATGAAGAGAGGATGGGAATGGGCATATTAAATTATCAGGAATACCGGCACATTCCATAGGAAATATCTGTCACACATAAAAAGATAGCAAATAGTGGCTTAGACGGATTGACAGATTCAGGGCTAAGTCAGCATTAAGAAAAAAGGGATAAACCTATCAAACTTTCACATGGAAATGAAGGTATCTAAAAACCCAGTATGATAGTTACAGCCAATGTGTGATGAAAAATAACCCACGTCAGAAAAGACTCAGAATAAGCAGGTTACCTCACAATTATTGCAATAACTCAGAGCATCTTTGGTTTTTAGAACTGCCCCATAATAAATTATGCTGTTACAATTTGGGGCCTTCCATTTACCACTGCAGCCTTTAAACATTGCTCATACTACAATAATCTAAATTCAGTGTTAAGCGTCAGAAAATGTACTCCATAGAGTCATTTGCTACGATATTTAACTCCTAAAGTGCAATTCTGCGTTTCGTTCCTAAACTTGCAGGTCCTTCTGCTACAATTCAATTTCGATGCACTTTCTGAAACACCCTTCCGAACAAAACACAAATAGAGTACCAACATTATGTCATTTTATTCAACAAGCTTCCTCTGACAGATATTTTAAAAATATAAAATCAATTAAATATTGACAGATACATGCTGTAAACACAAAACACTTACAACAGATAAACATAAAAAGAAAAGGAGAGGTGAAAAGAATCTGGGCAGTGTAGTCTTACTACAACACACAATGGATTGGATTCAGAGTAACCTTAGTTGTACTTAGGTCCCACTTAAATTATATTAGTGATGACTTAAGATTTCCCCTGAAAACTAGTTGAATTTAACCCTTGCCAAAGGCCGGTGGGGGAAGGGGGATAGGATGGAAGTGTGGCTTTGCCACTGGGGAAGTGCTCTGCTGACTGGACATCCCATCTGCCTTAGAGGCCCCTCTAATCCCCCAGGAGCCATGGAAGCAGTACAGCCATTGTTTTTCCCATTTGTGGTGGGATCAACTGGGGGTGACCTTTGAGCCACTGCATTCAATCCCCTTCCCTTGTACAGTCAACATACTGGGCTACCTACTGATGCTGTCTTGAACCTGCCGTAATTAATTTCCCTCCCATTGAAACAGGCGGGAGGAAAGGTTTTAAAAACAAAACCAATCCCATCAGTATGGAAGGGTGATGGCAGTAGCAATACCTTCCAACTCCCAACATGACCAGAGCAAGCTGGTAGAGATTTGGAAGTAGAGTTGCCTGCTACTTAACTCTCCACCTCATCCCACTCAGGACTGCTCTTCTCGCATGGATCCAATTTACTGGCCTAAATGGAAAGAAAGAGAACCCAGAAAGCATGGGAGGAAAACCTCAACACAAATAATGGGACCAGTGACCCATTAACCACGTATTTCCAAATATTCCAGGACTACAAATGTAACACACTTCGAATCATTGCAAGCAAGGCTTTTAATTGCTTCTTTATGGCTGTTGAAGCCTTTTTCTATGAAAGGCTGGATTTGTGCAAAGATGATCAGCTTTACAATCGCTCTCTTCTGTTTAACACTGTGAGACATGTTCCATGCCTCCTTTTTCTCCTGCCTCTTCTTGGTCAACAGCGGACCTTGCAAAGTTTCAAGACAACAGACGACCAACATACACGGTAAGTGCAAATTGAAAAGTAAAAGCTGTCTAATCAAATTGCTTGCACACCTATTGCTTTCACTCAAAAAATAATAAAATATTCTCTACTTTTCTACTTACAATTTCTAAAAAAAATGCAGTACTTCTTGAAAATTAACACACACACCAGCTTACTGAGGTAAAAGTATGCCCCCATTTCTTGGAATGGGTTATAGCATGCATTCTCAATTCTACTAACTCCATCTCTTTCTTTTTGGCTATTGGTATCTGTACATTTTTGGTTACCCTTCATTTCACCCAACTCCACTCACACACAAATATTATCTATTTACATTGGTTGGTTTCTTTTGTAAACATCGGTGTTGTCATTTCCAGACTTTAGGTATGACAAGGGAACCGTGGGACCCAACCTATTTTAGCACAGTTCAACAAATTCACATTTTTGTATACTCGCTCACTTAAATGTGGCTAATATTTGTTTTCCAAGCAAAATGGCTTTACAAACATCAGATTCGTCAAAAGACATAAAATTAACTTCTCAGGGTACGAAGCTTTGGCTTTCGCAGGCTGAGCATTGGCTGCTTAATTCTGGGCCTGTCTTCAAACAGGATGGCTTCACTTTCTGTGGTTGGAAATCTGCTTTGATAGATCTCAGGATACTCTTTCTGAAACTGAGGAACAAGATGCCATGTTAGTCATACTGAAGTTACAAAAAATGAACACAGTGCTACAACCAAGTAAAAATTCTTATAAAGACAGTCAGGGGTGAGCAGGGAGGTGGCCAAGTTTGTTTTATTTTCTATTTATTCAATTTTAACATTCTACTTTGCTACAAAATACTGGCTTAAGACTTTTTGCTATCCAGAATGAAACAATTCTTTCACTGGCAACCAGCTAGCTACAGAGTAGGAACTTTAAAACGTACTTTTGGCTGAATTTAAGAAACAATTCAAGCCCAACAAAGTCTCCATTACTACAAGAGAGAACAGAGAATAGTAACAACAACTTGGTGATTTAAAAGCTGCTTGCTTTAGAGCTGGACTCCAGTCATAAGACTTAGAAATTCTGGGACAAGTACAATTTTGTGTAGGGGGTTTGTCCAGGAAAAAAACAAACTCAAAGGTTTTTGCAGAAGAACAGAAATCCTCTGTATTAAGCTTCCAAAGATATTGTACTTTACCCAAAAGTAGATTACAGTAAATTGTGTGTCAGGTGACCTTGAATAAACCAAACTAAACACTTACTGAGGGGGGGAGGGGAATCCCTACTTATTCAACCTAGCATGCACTTTTTCATAACAATTGCAGGGGTGTTCTGTGTCATTTTAGAGTACTACTAATATCAAAGCAGAGACCAGCTGCAAAAACAGCATGTCCACCATTAACCCTTTAAGCCCAAAATCCTTTGCATACTAATTGGAGAGCAAATCATATGGGACAGTGGCATTTATTTCCAAGCCAACATGCCTAGGATCCGGCTGGTGAAGGAGGGATAAATCTCTACTGCAGACTTGCTCTTGATCCATTAAAAAAATGAAAAGAATCCCCACCACCACACACCCCTAGTTTGCAAAATGCATTGCCATTCAGCCAGACATCTTGAGGTGGGCTAGATATGATTCTGCATACTGTAGCTAGGGATTTCAATCCCATAAAAGAATGCCATGTCCTCCCATTACAGAGTTACAACACAGTCGTATTTGCACTTGCAAAGCAGCTGGCACAACGAACACTGTAGAGCTAGAAAGTCCCTGTTCACCACAGCTGGGATGGGGGTGAATTTTGGAGGTCGAGAAGAGCAGCCACCTACACCTCAGCAGAAGTTCTGGTGTACTATAGGGACATCTGCTTAACACAGATAAGTGCCTAAGCAGAAAGCTAATTAGCAGCAAGATTAAAGTAGCAACCTGGGCCAGAGCTGTTATATCTTTGCCCGACTTGCCAGACCTAAGGTGCCACCTAAACCTTTGCGGTACAAGCCTTGCTTTCACCACTACAGCAGAAGAGGCAACAGTGATGGGGCTGTAGCAGGCTTCAGAAACAGATGCAGCTTTTTTAAAAGGAAAAAGAAAAGATGCCGCTGAACAGATCCCTTTGTTCTTCACACTGCAAGCACCCATTTCCAGGCAGACAATTTTCATCTACATGAGATTGCCAGAGGCAACTTAACTGCCAGTTCTGAAAACTAAATGGCTACCTGCTTCACAAATAATGTTGATGCAGGTTTAACATCTTCTATTACCTGCTTAAGCTTCTTCTTCTTGTCTTTCACACTTAATTTTCTGTCCTTAATGACGCTTTCCAGAAGCTCAGCAACTGCTGCCTGAGAGGTGAAAATCTTTTGTGCATCAAATTCCTGAGAAGTTATCCTCTCGCAGTAGGAGTAAGTTGGAAATATGGTGCTCAGTTCTTCCCCTAGGCACTCCATCTGCAAACAAAGATAATGTCAAGTTCCAGGCATTTTATACAGAGTTGGTTTAGTGCATCTGTTAAACAGCAAGTGCTCTCAGTCTGACTCTCCCAGTTCCAAGCTAAGCTAGGGATGCACTGAATGGGTTTCAAACCAGGATTCTCTCAGCCCTCTCTCTATCTGTCATATGTGGATGATGATGATGATAATAATAATAATAATAATAATAATAATAATAATAATAATAATAACAATACTGACCTACTTATAGAGGCTGAAACTCCCAAAGGGTAAGATACCAATGAACAATGGAATCAAAGTATGATAAAAATATGACCCAATTTTCTCAAACCACAGAAGTACCCAGGGCCATAGGACTCAGAATTATAGTGCAGAGAACAGTTATAGTATGAAGTAACATAATGAAAATTTGATTCCTGTCAATTAATAATCAGGTCTGGAAGTCCACGGAATTCCCTGAAGACCAAACTGAGTACAGTGGTCCCTTGGTTGTAGAACAGCTTGGCTCCCGAACGCTGCAAACCTGGAAGTAAGTGTTCCGGTTTGTGAACATTTTTCGGCAGCTGAACATCTGACGCGGCTTCCTCGGCTTCTGACTGAGTGCAGGAAGCTCCTGCAGCCAATCGGAAGACGCGCCTCGGTTTTCGAACGGTACCAGGCGTCGAACTGACTCCTGGAACAGATTAAGTTTGACAACCAAGGCACCGCTGTAATAGCCAGAAAGCAACCAAACGATTTCTACAGAATCTTTGCTAGGAGCCAAACTATTACAGTTGCCTGAAGATATGGGAAGAATAGTACCTCAAGGATGCAAAACATCCTTAAGTTTAAGGGGCAAGAAATGTCAAGTTCTACATTTTAAGGAGGAGCCTTAAATAGTTAACTAATGTGTCCCAAGATCCAGGCTGAGAAAAAAGACAGCAAGCTCAGGAGTTAAGATCTCTGACTCATAAGAGTTTCTGTTTGAAGCATGAAAGGCATGCTTCAACCTTTTCCCTCACCTGAGTAGTTTTTAAAATTTCTAAGTGTTCTTGTACGGCCACTTGTAAATAAATCGGGACTTCCAGAATTTCTTGGTGATGATCCATTAGAAAGGATACTAATCTTATGGCAAGCAACTCATCAAGATCAACTTCTTCTTCACAACACAATATACATCGAGAAAATGTCTGTATCATCTGGAAACATTTAAACAAACTGGTTAGGAAACAAAATAATTGTATTGTGGCAATTATTTGGGAAAGAATGTGGTATCATGTTCCTTCCCAAAACATATCCCCTTAACAGTAACAATGACACAGAAGGGAAGACTGATAACATTGGAACCCAAAATTTCAGTTGTACAATGGAACAACTTAAGAAAAAAATGGAAAGCAATGCATCTTACCAAAGACCTGGTGCCCACTGCATCATGAAGTCGTGGCATATCAACATTTTCACATATTCGAGAGATCATGCGCATCAAGAGTTGAAGTTTTCTGCGATTTGATGGAGGAAGCAATAAGCAGCAGATCTGCAGTGCTTCAATAGCAACTCTTTCTAAATGAGATTGGAGCATCTCTAGCAAATTAAAAATTGGGGACAGACATTATTCTCAGTAACTGTATCAAAAGCAGAATTAGCAATCCTGCACGTTAATTTCCCCGCATAACACAAAGTAATAGTTTTTTTGTAATTGATTCTACTTCAGTTGAGAAGTTAGTTATGTGCTCTATCCTAGACTTTTGTGCTAAGATCCTGAAATCACTTCATTTTGCTCCAGCAATACAGGTGAAGAGCAAATGAAAACGAAACGTTATTATTTTAATGACACAGAAGGGAAGACTGGTCCAGTTACATAAAAACATCTAGCTGGTTGTTTAGAGGTTTAGAGACTAGACGAGTGATTTAGAAGTCCGTGCCCAACAGCAGCTTCTCTCTATATGTTGTTTGGAAGAGTTGCCCAGTAGCTACGCGGGTTACAAATATGCTGAATTACACAAATATAACAGCACTGACAGAAGAGCACACACACTTGGCATTAGCATGCACTACAGAAAATACTGATGCTTGCATGGCAAAATATTAGTTTTTTAAAATTACTGAACCTCAAAGGCCCTAGGAACTGTTTTGACAAATCTTGTTGAATACGTTTAGTCATTTAAAACCTTGGGGTTTGTGCAAAGAAAAATAAAAAAGGCAGAAAAACAAACTAGTTAGTAAATACAAATAAATAAATCCCATGCTCAGGAAAGCAATCTTACTTGTGCCAGTCAACATAAGGGTGCTGGGGGGAAGCGTGTTTTCTGAAAGTTGTGTTGCACTTTTGCAGAGTCTTTTACTGATGGCCATATCAGAATTCCCAGGTTTATTTCCTATTTTAGTAACCAGTGTAGTGGTGCTTTGGGTTTTTTGGCCCAGATGGCCCCAAGGATGTGGTTTCACCGTGATCTCTGCAACTGGAACATGGGCACTACACCAGCTAGAGCTGCTATTTCCACGTAAACTACGAGAGCTGCAAAGTTGCTTTGATTTGTAGTTACCACTAGATAGCTCTTGGTCTGGAATACTTGCTGCGGAAACTCTCTTGAAGCCACATGTTTCTTTTGGGCCAGCGACATCTGAACAAAGATCCAAGAAACAGTCTGGATTACGTGCAGAGTGAAACAGCTGGTCTCCATTACTTGCGAACGGTATATGAACTCCAGTTTCAGAAAGTGTTTTTAGTCCGTCTTTACTACACTTGCCTGAGGCGGTATCTGCAATTCCCTCCAAAGAGTAACACCTTGCCTTAAATTTGAGAGGCACAGCTTGTTCATTTTTCAGTCTGGAAAGGTCCTGACAACTTCCACCTGCTAGTTCATGAATGGTGGCATGTTCACAAGGCAAACTATCATGCTGCAACTTTTTATCATGTCCCTTTTCAGCTGTACACTTTACAGAAACTGTTTTGGAAGCCTCAGCTTTGTCCTTTTCGCCAGTCTTGAGCAAACTTAGCAGAAGGCATTCGGTTGACTTGAAAGAGTTTAAGGGTGGAGTTTTTGAAAGAGTCAACTCATTCCGTGCACTAGATTTTCCACTGGATCTATTTGGAACTGCGATGTAGCCACACAAAACTATCAGAAAATGAAATACAAGTTCAGATGCAGGCGATGTGACAGGGCAACAAGACAAGCAACGCAAGTCAGAAAAGTTAAGTCAGAAATGTTAGTCATGTTGAAGAGAACACTTGCTCAGTCAGAGGATATTCAAAAACATAAGTGCAACAGATAGCTCAGATATGCAAGACTAAGGACACATAACAAGCCAGTCTGTGTTCAGCATTCAGTGCAAAGACTAAGAACAGAAAACCAAGTTGTTAATATTTATAATAAATTACTTGTCCTATTAAGGCAGCCAGAGTTCACTCTGAAAATAAGTGATTTCCAAGTGAAAACCAAGTGATTTCGCTCAGACACATGGCGTCTTAGTCCATCTTCTCAAATGCCCATTAAAGTTTGAGGTGCCTCAGAACTAGAGGAATACGTACCCAGTATATTCACAAATAACTCATAGTACTGAAATGTAAGCAAAGGTTCAGGAAGACTAAGAAAATAGTCAGCAACAGTTTTGAATACATCTCGTTCAAAGCCCATGTACATTGGCTGGCTCGTGCCATTGCTTCTAGGCCCTAAAATACAAAAGGAAATAAATCTCATTAACATTGAACTTGACTCTTCAAAAATTTACAACGCGAAACAGCACAAAGAGCTGTGTGTGTGTGTGTGTGTGTGTGTGTGTGTGTGTGTGTGAGAGAGAGAGAGAGAGAGAGAGAGAGAGAGAGAGAGAGAGAGAGAGATATCTTATGGGGCAGAGGACTCCAACCCCCTTTATGGTAGGGGTTAGCAGGCAGGATCTCCAGCAGTAGAAAGCTCAGAAACAGGCATTCTGAAAGGGGAGCCAGCCTAGGATTGGGCCCAATTGCTGCAGCTGGTACAGGGGTGGGGTACAAGCCTCCTCCCCCCATTCTGTATTCAGTGAGTGGCTGGTGTGTGGATGTGGCAGCCCCTCTGCTGCTCTGAAAAGCCCTGACGCCAGGAGTTAGGATTTCGTCCATAACTATCATTATACATAATAATGCAAATGGAATTATCTTCCTGAGTGGCAAAAATAAAGTTAGTTAGTTATTCTGGCTGGGGTATGGTGGTGGATGGACCCCTGACAAGACGTAACACAGCAATTCTTTTAAGAACTGCCATTGTACAGATCAGGCACAAATTTGTGGTGCATTTATGGAATTACAGTGTTACTATTTTGCTCTTTTTTTCGGCCTTAATTTCACTTATCTCATAAAATATTCTAAAAATCAGATTATTGGAAGCCCAGAATAAATAAGAGCCCAGCAGATGTCACCAATATAGTATTGGCATTTCTATTCTGTTTTCCATTTCTATTTCAGCACCTGACATTTCAAACAATGTGTGTCTAACTTACAGTTTGCCAAGCACTTCATAGCTGACAGTACCCAGTGAGGGAGGTCTTCTGCAAGGAAGGGGGTAGAGGAAGGAAGAGACAAATTAACCAGTTCCCATTATTATTCTTAAGAGCAGACTTCACATATTCTTTCTATTTGTCCTGTTTCATCCATCATCTAAGGGCATATTCTGGAAGATATAACATCTCACTTTAACCCTCATGCTACCCATGAGACATAGCTGGGAATTAGAACAAGAGTTACCAGCTGCTCAAGGTCACAATCTAAAAAAGCTTCATGGTTAATTTTCTAGTTACTGCATCACACTAGCTAACCCTTAGCTGACATAACCAGTTTTAAAACATGTAGTTTGAGAAGAAGGAAAAGTTCTAGACTTCCCCTTTGCTCCTTCTTCCCTTGTGCTAGGTTGTGATAATGAAGCATATTTACATTGAAGTTCTGCTGAAATTATTATGATTGCACCCGCCTTTCACTAGCACATCCCAGGGCAGGTTACAATTAAAAACTTGAAAGTTAAAACAGATCACAATCACACAAAACAGGGGGCGGGGCTCTGAAAACAAACGTCTCAGGTGTCAAAGGTCAGGCACATCTTCAAAATTCACTGAAAGCGGAATAGTGAAGAAGCCAGGCACCCCACCCCATGGGGAGGGAATTCCACAACTTAGGGCTTCCACAGAGAATGCCCTCTCCCAGGGCACCCCGGAAACATCTGAGGGAGGGGAAACTACCAAGAGAGCCCCCTCTGGTGATCTTAGCATCTGGGAGGGCCTGTAGGAAAGGAGGCATATATCTTTCAAATTACTGAGGGCTTTATTAATTAATTAATTATTAGATTTTAATGCCAATGTTAAATTACCAGACAGGAGAAATGCTGCACTTTCCGTAATATTTGAAGGGGGTGGGGTGGAAATCAGGTTTTCAAATAATTGTACAGGACTTGCCTGATTTGTCTTGCAGAAGAACAACGCCACGTTTACTTGTATTAGTCATGTTGTATATTATGTACCGAGGAACTATTTGTGCAGGGTGCAATACTTCGTTGAGTGATGGCATGCCTAAAATAGTTTGCAAACTGCAAGGAGGAAAAAACACAACGCCAGATAATTCCAGAACTGAGCACATCACTTTGGGGGGTCTCTAAAGAAAACAGGCTTGCAAAAGGATTCAATATATATTGATGTTCAAACATCTCTGAAATGATAAGCATATCGTTTTACTGTGTTCTTAAAGTTACCGCCTGCAAATCAAAACCAAGCTTTTATGAAAACTTCATCACTGGGTGATCACAGTAAATAAATCATAGTATAGTGGAAGAGGGGTGGCCATGTAAATCCACTTTAGTGCATAGTTCGAAATGAATTTTCCTGTGGTGTCTAAGGCATCATAACAAGCAAGGATAAATCTGTTAAGCGGAGACATGTAAAGGACAAGGACACTAGAGACCGGGCATCTTCAAAAGTCCAACAGAAGTTCCATGAAGTATCACAGAAGCCGTGTTCATAAGTAATGCTTAACTATGATTTACCACTATTTGCTTGAGCTGCTGTGAGTTTTGGGCTCACACACTCCTCCCTCTGCTCATTATCAGCTATGCAGCCAGGAGGAGTTTGGCTGAGTTTAGTTTTGGTTTTCACAAAACCTGGCTTGGTATTACATATGAACCAGAGATGGAGTAAAGCAAACTTTAGTTAGTTAAACAAGCTATCTTTATTACCCATTAAAAATAGGTTTTAAAAGAAATTAACCAGAGGAGCATATCATTAAAATATAAACAGGGCCAGAGACAAAGCACACACATTCTTCCCTATAAGAAATAACTCTTCTTCCCAGCTTAAGCTACTACAATAATCCATGCACTTTTTATGTTTTAGTAGGACTAGTGCTGTTTAGAAATGCTAATATTTTAATTCAATTTGGTGTATAAGCTTGCTAAGCTCAAAGTTTCCAGTACAGTGGTACCTTGGAAGTCAAATGGAATCCATTCCGGAAGTCTGTTTGACTTCCAAAACGTTTGAGAACCAAGGTGCAGCTTCCAATTGGCTGCAGGAAACTCCTGCAGCCAACCGGAAGCTGCGTCAGATGTTTGGTTTCCAAAGAATGTTCGAAAACCGGAACGATCACTTCTGGTTTTCGATTGTTCGGGAGCCGAAACGTTAGACTCCCAAGGCATTTGAAAAACCAAGGTACGACTGTACTCAAAATGCTCTGCCAGCAATAAAGTATACAACTTAAATGGAGGCTTCTCCCAACAGAATGCTTTGAGAACCTCAGCTGACCATCAGGACACTACAGTGATCTTTGCCCAATAAGTTAACGATTCTATCCTTAGGCACATTGGGAAATGATGGGAGTGAAGAAGACCATTTGTCACTCACTGTATCACAACTGTGTTTTTCCAAACTTCGTCTATGTCCGCTTGGGTTATTTGTCTGATGCACATATTTTTCCTGTCCTCTTCCATCATTTCACTTTTCACATTTTCTGTGTTCTCCTACAAAGCAGCCATAATAAAAGGCATTATAAATATGTATAGTCAAGACTTCTACTCAAGAGTTGAGAGTCATACTGTCTCATAACAACCGTTCTCCACCCCCATCCTTCCAGGAGTCTGGAAGCCAGAAGACCGCTAATGGATGTTCCCACAATTGCTCATCAGTTAGCTGTTCCCACAATGTTTACAGCAATCCTGCAACACCATAACGTAGTAGTGGGCAACTTGTAGCTTTCCCAGATGCTGTTGGACTACCGTGTTCATCAGCTCCAGCCAGCATGGCCATTGGTCTGGAGTTGGGTTCAAATTCCCACTCAGCCATGAAGCTCACTGGGTGACCTTGGGTCAGTCCCCATCTCTTAGCTTAGCCTACGTCACAGGGTTGTTGTGAGGATAAAATGGAGAAGAGGGGAACCATGCATGCTGCTACACTGAGCTCCTTGGAGAAGGATAGAAATCTAATAAATAAATCCTCAGAAGCAGGTCTGTGTTCCATGGGTTTACTCCCAGGTAAGTGTGCATAATGAGTCATAGAATCAGAGTCAGAAATAACCTATTACCTTACATTCCCGGAATTCATATTTTTTGGGTGTTCTTCTGGAGAAATGTGGTAACTTAAATGCCTTTTCTGGCTGCTTAGAAATATTATCTGTGCTCTCACTCAACGGATACCGACGTGGCAGAATTTTCACTGGGGAAACTGAAGGAAACCTGTAATTTTAAAAGACAAAAGCTCAACATTGAACAGTAGCATCACAGACTATTTTGAAACACAGTTTGCATTTCAAAGTATTTGGGAAAGTGTTCATCACTCAAACACATTTACAGTACAAAAGTCAACAATTTTCATTAAGGTAATGGATACATTTCACATACAAGTACTGAAACGTAGGAAGAAGAGGAATTCTTTCATTGTATGAACAGAATAAAGTAAGTCCAGCATCCCAAGCAGTTTGGCACAAGCCTAGTGCATATTATATCATACTACTAGATGCTGGTCTTATGCTACAGCTAATTTTCAATTCCATGTTACTCAAAGGTGGAAATTGTGAATAAATCAAAACCTCATTATTTTTGGTAGTAACACATGAAACAGGGGAAATCAACAGGACTTTTGCATCCAATCAACCCATTTTTCCAAGTTCTGTCAATATGGTTATATATTACCTGAACAAGTTATGGTTGTCATCCAGATTCTCTGAGCCCCATCTTCCTTTTATATCCTCTATCACATGATTTTTGAGAAATTTCCTTAACAGCTGAATAGTTTGCTGCCTAGTAACTTCTGGACCAAAATTACTGTTATTCTTCAGTAATTCATGAAGCCAGTCGATTGCTTCTGTTGCCGTAAAACAATTCCCATATTTTTTGAAGTGTTGCCTGTGTTTCCTTCGTGGCATTTCTGCCCGAAAATATTTAGTAACTTCATTCCACTACAAGGCAGAAGTGAAATTTAGGTTTTAAAAAACAACAAGAAGAAGCTAACCAGAATTTGCAGTTTGGAATTGGTAATGAAACAATAAGTTATCCACCACATAATGCACCAACGCCCAAATATACCACAAACCCTGTGCTGTTTATCAAGGAATTATTAATGCATGTCAGAATCCTCATTTCAGCCATAATGGCAATTGAAAATGTAGTAACATTCCTCCTTATCTAGAAGGGCATTAACAAAGGGCTGATTACACATGACAGTGCTGTGAAGTGTGGAATCTGCAGGTGTGCAAAGGAGGAGTCATGTGATCACTCCACTCCACGGCTTCCTCAATATAGGCAAATGTTTTGTCCTGCCACCACGAATCACATATTCATTAACCACTAAACATACTCAAGGCCCCTTAAGAGCAGTTAGCACCTGTCAATGCATACTTACAGGTGTTGATCCACAGATTCTAACGTGGAGTAGTAATCACCTTGTGTATGATGTTAAACATGCACTTCTAGGGCAAAAGGGCAAACCAAATTAAAAATACCAGCTTCACCAGTGTGGAACTGGATAATTTTCTAAACATGTTTCGTGGCCCTAAATGGAAACCACTTCTGGGTAGTGCTGCATGTAGCAATCACATGTGGAGGACTTTACACCCCATGTCCATGGGCAATCAATAAGCTGTGACCCTCCATATCTTATTGGACTACAATTCCCATTATCCCCAACCACTTGTCATGCTGGCTGGGACCGCACAATCCAACATCATCTGGGGGATCACAATTTCCCCATCCCTGGTGTCCTTGGGCAAAGAAGCCAGTTGCTGCTTACTAGCATGTGGGCAAAGAAGAGAAAAACCTCCGCATGCCATGATTGTAGCGTGCAAGAAGAAATTAAAACAAACCACATCCTTGATGGCTTTTAAACCATCAGGGTTTAAAAGCCATCTACTTTAAAACTAGAAACCCCCCATCTGCCCCCCCCGCCCAGTCTGAAGGTTTTCTCCATTTTCTTTGGGTTTAATTTTGTTTCATTGTGTTTTTTTTATTAGTTTCAAGCACCTGGAAAGGATTGGGGGGGGGGGAGAGAAGCTCTTTCGGGGCCCCAAAAGGCAACCTTAAAAAAGAAAAAGTTCTTATTAAAGAACAAAACAGACACGAAGACAAGCAGACACGCGAACTGTGTCACGTGTGAAGCCGCCCCAACCGCGCACTCCGGGCTTGCTAGCTAATACGCCGCTCTGCATTCATCGCCCTGTGGCGAGTCCCTCCCTCGCCGCTTTCTCCGCCCCGCTTACTAGCTTGGTAGCTCGGTAGGGACCCGGAGACACCACCCGGCCCTCCATAGCGCGCCCGGACCGAGCGAGGCGAAGGCGATGGCGAGCGACGCCAAGCAGGAGGACAACTGCTGCCGGACGGTTTGAACGGCGCCCCGGAGCCTCTGATTGGAGGAGCACGAGGTCATGTGACGCGCGCGCACGCACGCGAAGGGCGGAAGGAAGGTGTGTTCTCCCCGATTTTTCCCCTGTCAAGGAGGACTAGATAGCATTATAGGGCGGACGCGGGTGGAGTTTACCGGCCGATTTGTACAAGGGACGGAAAATCGGGCGTGCTGAACTGGGGATAGGGTGGGGTGGAGAGAGATTATGGAGCTTTTTTCCACCGTCTCTCAAGTTCCAGCGGCCAGGGATCGATTCTGTTTGCATGCCGCCTTTCCATCGTTAAAGGCACTCTCAAGGGCGGCTTGCAACCTGAAAAATAAAATTGCACAACTACAAACGTAGCAATAAAGGTCATAAACAATAAATAAAACATCAAAAAGTAAACAAACAAGCAAATGGGGAAAATCCACATAAAGAATAAGACCTAAGATAAAAATGCAAAAAAGAGAGAATCAGTAGCATCAGCAGCAACAAGCACACACACACAAAGTAACGCTGGCACAAAACCCCACACATACAATACATTAAGTAGAAGAATAGAAACATAACCACCCACCCCTCTCCCTCTTCCCCCTCTTTTCTTCATAACCTAACATTGTATGCATCATTAATGTCTCTTAACAAATGCAAGTGAATTGTAGAAATCATAACTTGAGAGACATCACACTGTTTTTGTATATTTAAGAAATTTCAATAAAAAACACCTCCCACCAAGGCAATGCCCTAACCCAAGAACCTGCTGAACAGCCTCAGCTTTTGTAGCTGGAGTCAGTCAAGGCCCCACCCTCCCAAACCAGGTGGAAAAGGCTAGCGAAGTACTGTAAGGAGCAGGTCTTCCAGGACTCAGACAATCCAGGATTGTTTCTCTGTGTGTACGTTCAGTTTATACAAAGAGTCAAGTGCCTTCTGCTGTGGAAATGTCCCCCTGATGCCATAGATGGGTTTGCTTTTTATTCTAGGGTTCATTGGTTGAACTTCCGGGGTCCCTCACCTTCACAAGGTGTTGCAGAAAAGGAACGGTGGAGTGTGATGGATGCAGAAGATGGTAACAGAGACACTATCCGGAAATTTTCTGTTTTTCTGTTGTTGCAAACTGCTTTGATGTAATTTTTAACGATCCAGCTGTGTATAAATATTTTTTATAAACAAGCAAATAAATAAAATAGAAATGGGAGTCCCTGGACTGCAGAAGGTACAACACTGAGACAAGGAAGAGCTCAGGCCAGGGGACAAACTAGGCTTTATTTCACCTGGATCAAATACCCAGTTTGGCACCCGCCCATGCACATTTGCAAACACACAGACACAGAGCCTCAATGGCTGCCCTCTGGAGGCTTCACCCAGGACCCCAAATATGAGCCACACCTGAGGTAGATGGAAAACACAATAACTGCCACTTTCACAGATTTTCTGTATCAAATTAAGAAACTCACATGATGCTCATTACAGCAACTGCAACACTTACTCATGCAGCCAAAATCCAAAAAGCTCTGGATTCCAAGTTACCTTTCTCCAGAGGCAGCAGGGGGTAAAAAACAGAAGAGAGGAATACTTCTGTTTTAAAATGTTAAATGAGTCTTATTAATGTCCATCATGCCAGATATTCTGTTTGTTCATTCGCCAGTAAAACAAAAAGCTGAAGCTTTCGAGTTTTGCCCAGACTTACTGGTGACTTTTTGAAAAGACTGCAGTTACAAAGGCCTTCCGGGATGAATGGTAGTTGTCCTAAGTGGGAAACACTTGCTCATATAAAACATTTACAGTGGTACCTCGGGTTAAGTACTTAATTCATTCCAGAGGTCCCTTCTTAACCTGAAACTGTTCTTAACCTGAAGCACCACTTTAGCTAATGGGGCCTCCTGCTGCTGCTGAGCCCCCAGAGCACGATTTCTGTTCTCATCCTGAAGCAAAGTTCTTAACCCGAGGTACTATTTCTGGGTTAGTGGAGTCTGTAACCTGAAGCGGATGTAATCTGAGGTACCACTGTAAATGGAGCTAACGTAAATCAAACTTACATAAATCTAATCACAGGATTTAAATATTTTGCTAACAGGAAGGGCGAATAGTTCACAAGCTTAGAAGTACATTTTTGCTTTATACAACAGCCCTTGATTACTGAGGCTGAACGGTTTGTGCCATTTCCTTTACAGCAGTGGTAGCCAACGTGGTGCCCTCCAGATGGGTTGGACTACAATTCCCATCTTCCCTGACCATTGACTCTGCAAACTGGAGCTGAGCTCTGGGAGCTGGAGTCCAGCTGCCTCTGCAGGCACCATGTTTTTGAAGAAGTTGCCTCTGAATTCACACTGTATTGTTTAATGCACTGTGGCATAAATATAAAAAAACAAGAGACAGGAATTAAACATATAATGGCCTGAGGCTGAACGGAATATAGGATCCAGTGGTGTTCAAATTAATTCAGCTTTCTTACTACCCTAACAAGCCTCAGTAGTGCCACCGTCACTGTTAGAATGCAGGAAATGCCACTTATTTTCCTTATAATTATTTAGCTCCAGGACATCACAGTTTGGTTTCTGGATTATGAAAACTATAAATGCTGACATGTTTTGGAGGACCTCAGTTGATTCAATGAAACTAAACTGGCTTAAATCAATGCACTCTGATTTATCTTCTTTGTGAAACAAGACAGCCTCCGTGTGAAACAGTAGTTTAATTTATAGGAATCGTAAGCTGAAGATCTTCAAAAATGAGGATTAGCAAGTGGAATTGAGTTAATTTGCTGAAATTACCTCTTCCAGACCACTGATCTTAGGCCGACCACCCTGTGGTGGTGACTTGATAGTGAAGAAGTAGGGGGTTTGCCAGAAGATTACAGGTGTATATTCTTCTTCCTGCAAATCCGAAACAATCCAAAATAATGTAGAAGATAACATGTGCTCTGTAGCAACTGACTTTCCAAGGTCAAAATGAGTGAGAGGCTGATGGAGGGTTATAATGTCTTAGAAAGAGGAATAATAACAATAGTAATTTATTATTTATACCCTACCCATCTGGCTGGGTTTCCCCAGCCACTCTGGGCAGCTTCCAACAAAATATTAAAATACAGTGGTCTGTTAAACATTAAAAGCTTCCCTAAACAGGGCTGCCTTCAGATGTCTTCTAAAAGTCTGGTAGTTGTTCTTCTCTTTGACATCTGGTGGGAGGGCATTCCACAGGGTGGGTGCCACTACCGAGAAGGCCCTCTGCCTGGTTCCCTGTAACTTGGCTCCTCGCAATGAGGGAACTGCCAGAAGGACCTCAGTGCTGGACTTCAGCGTCCGGGCAGAACGATGGGGGAGGAGATGTTCCTTCAGGTATATTGGGCCGAGGCCGTTTAGGGCTTTAAAGGTCAGCACCAACACTTTGAATTGTGCTCGGAAACGTACTGGGAGCCAGTGTAGATCTTTCAAGGAAGGAAAGGGAGGCCGACAAAGGCCACTTCAGATGGATCTCTTCACTCCCCATCTGAGGCCATCTACCACAAACAGCCCTGTAATGAACTCTTATACTTTAATATATCATAATTGCATTTTTTATTAACGAATCTTTCTGATGCTTGAATGACAGGAATTCTGAAAGGCATAATATAAAAAACTCCAATAAATAAATAAATAAATAAATAAATAAATAAATGGTGCAGATATTTAGTCAGCATGAATAAGTTTGCAGTTCTTGAAACTAATTTGTGGTAGCAGCAGAGAATTTTGGGATTCTGTTGAGACCTCAGAATGGATTATCAATTTAGGTTGTTCTGCGTTGGTCATTGTGATACTGCACAGATATTTGATACTAATTAATTGTATTTTGCTGTTGTAGTTGGAGTTGTATGGTACGTATTCTTTCATAGAATCTTAGAGTTGGAAGGGTCCCCAGGGGTCATCTAGTCCAACCCCCTGCAATGCAGGAATCTCAGCTAGAGCATCCATGACAGATGGCCTTGACAGATACTATTAGCTTTAAAATGGAACACTCATTCTTTAAGCTCTGAACACCTTAGGGAGCAATTCATTCTTTTCCGAGTTCTCTTTTAACTGGACATCTCAATTCTGCTTTCATCTAGACAAGGATTATTATCCTTTCTGTCTCGTGGATAGAAATACATTTTCCAGATTAAGAAAATGAAAGCAGATTTTTTTTCAACCTGTGGCTAACCAGGTGGCTGCTGTTTTCAACCGTGAGATTACAAAAGAGGAGCTTTCTCAACACATTGCCCCACTTTTAAAAAATAATCACTCTTCACTTACTGTGCTGGTTATGCTACGTGGTTTGAATTCAGAGGTTTTCAGGTAGCCCTGAAAGGAGACTAATGCATTATTCCTTAGTGTCAGGAATGATAGACGGTGGCGGCTTCAAGATTGGGTGTAGGCAAGGGGGTGCAGGGGGGCAGCTGCCCCCCGATCCACAAATATTATTGAAAAGCGCTGAAAGTACTCAATTATCTGAGTTCAATTCAAATCATCTGTCAGGAGAGCTATTGCCGGCCTGGTCAGGACAGTGAGGCTTACCTCTTAATTAGAGTTGCACAAGATAATCCTATCACCCTCACAGAGCTACACTCCCCAAAGTGGCTTAACAATTCCCCAGGAACTCTGGGTATTGCAACCCTGTGAGGGGAATAAGGGTCTTTGAACAACTCTAAGCATCCTTAACTAACTAGGGCTCCCAAGACCCTTTGGCGGAAGCTACGACTGTCAAAGTCAGGTTTCCTCAAACTCGGCCCTTCAGATATTTTGAGACTACAATTCCCATCACCCCTGACCACTGGTCCTGCTAGCTAGGGATCATGGGACTTGTAGGCCAATCACATCTGGAGGGCTGAGGTTGAGGAAGCCTGGTCAAAGTAGTATAATAGTGCTTTAAATGTGGCTACAGCCTAAATGGCTGTAAGAATGTCATGTAAGAAAAGACAGCTGGATCAGGCCAATGGCCCATCTAGTCCAGCATCCTGTTCTCTCAGGATGCTTGTTGGAAACCATCCAGCAGGATCCGAGCACTAGAGCACTCTCTCCTCTCCCGGTTTTCAGCAACTGGTATTTAGAAGCATATTGCCTCTGACTGTGAAGGTAGAATATAGCCATCGTAGCTGGTAGCCATTGATAGGCATTGATAGCCTTATCCTCCAGGAATTGGTCCAATCCTCTTTTAAAGCCAATGTAAATACATTGCTACATCAGGTTAAGTACTTAATTCGTTCTTTAGGTCTGTACTTAACCTGAAACTGTTCTTAACCTGAAGCACCACTTTAGCTAATGGGGCCTCCTGCTGCCGCCGCGCCGCCAGAGCACGATTTCTGTTCTCATCCTGAAGCAAAGTTCTTAACCTGAAGCACTATTTCTGGGTTAGTGGAGTGTGTAACCTGAAGCGTATGTAACCTGAAGCGTATGTAACCTGAGGTACCACTGTATATGCCACACTGCTATGTCTAATGGGCAATTAAAAAAAACCCAGGAGGAGGAGGAGGAGGAAAGTTTGGACTTGATATCCCGCCTTTCACTCCCCTAAGGAGTCGCAAAGCAGCTAACACTCTCCTTTCCCTTCCTCCCAGAAGGGATTCCTGGCAGTGGCGTAGCGTGGGTTGTCAGCACCCGGGGCAAGGCAAGTAATTTGCGCCCCCTAACCCTGAGTGAGCCAGGTAGGGGCAGAGAGAGAGCTGCAAGTGCGAGCGCCCCCCCCGATGTTGCGCCCGGTGCGGCCGGCCCCCCCGCACCCCCCACGCTAGGCCACTGATTCCTGGAGGTGGCAGGTGGCTGGTTTGTGCCAGCCATGCCTCTATAGGTGATGCACTGCGTCCCTCCCAAGATCTCTCTAATACACTAACACCTGGCAAGCTCTGAGTCCAGGGCAATGCTTGCTGAGTGCTGGTTATTTTAGCTGAGAGAAGGGCTGTGCTGCATATTGCCTGTGAGTGAAGTCTCTGCCAAGACAGTTCCCTGAGGAACTGAACTGCCTTAGGCTGATCTGTTTGTCCTGATCTGGAGTCGAGTCCCTAAAACAAATGGAATTGTTTCCTAAGAAGAAGCACGAAGAGGTTCAGGATGCACACGAGATACAGAATGAGTGCCTTTTCCTTTCATATCTATTTTTGTGGTTTTTGTTTTTGCCACACGATGGTGCTATTGAATTTGCGTTATTATTTTTTAAAGGCATGCAGATGGATTTCAGCAAGATGTTGATTGGTTTGAATTGACATTTAGCTGATGCAAGAGCGTCATAGTTGCATAATTACTGTATTAAATATGAATTGATGTTGAATTATTAGCATTCAGTTTTCATTATGTATGGGCTATAAAGAAGCCTTTGTTTTTCTAGGTGAGCTGCTGAAGAAATATCCTCACTGGGAAATAATTTCAGGGTGTTCGGTAGATCATCACCCTTAGCTCTGTTTCTTTTCTGCTCAAGCCAGTTTTCCATGTATCATGTTTAACTGTTCCAATTATTTATCAGCAGGAAAGAAAAAAAGTGTTGTTTTTTTTTCATTAGGGGAAAAAGATATATACACAAAGCTTTTGTCTTTAAGCCTTTTAAACATTATTTTACATAATTAAACATCTTGTTCATATAAATTCAACTTGTTAGACATGATGGTGCCTAAAGGGGGAACATTTTACTTCTGTGCAGACTGTGACTTGCAGGAGCTCAACAGGGATTGTGATTGTCAGTTTAATATCCATCCTAGAGAAAATAATTCTTAGAGTGAAATTGTGGCTTGGGGTTGAGCTGCAGTCGCAGAACATACGCTAGGTTCTACTTCAGAGATCAGGAGCTCCAGAGCTCATGTGGCAAAGCAGCTACAGGTGAGCTGTGAACTGAGCACACCTCAACAGCTCAGGAGCGCAATAACTCAAGGACCACCTCTCTCCATATGAACCTACCTGGACCCTGATATCATCCTCTGAGGCCTTTCATCGTGTGCCTCCTCCACGAGAGGTCCCCAGGATGGCAACACGAGAACGGGCCTTTTCTGCAGTGGCCCCCCATTTGTGGAATGCTCTCCCAAGAAACGTTTGGTATCTTCATCATAGAATCATAGAGTTGGAAGAGACCACAAGGGCCATCGAGTCCGACCCCCTGCCAAGCAGGAAACACCATCAGAGCACTCCTGACATATGGTTGTCAAGCCTCTGCTTAAAGACCTCCAAAGAAGGAGACTCCACCACACTCCTTGGCAGCAAATTCCATTGTCGAACAGCTCTTACTGTCAGGAAGTTCTTCCTAATGTTTAGGTGGAATCTTCTTTCTTGTAGTTTGGATCCATTGCTCCGTGTCTGCTTCTCTGGAGCAGCAGAAAACAACCTTTCTCCCTCCTCTATGTGACGTCCTTTTATATATTTGTTTTTTTTTATATAAAATATTTATTAAGGTTTTCAATATGGGTACATAGATAACACACAATATAACATATATCATAACATATTTTCACAACTTCTTTGGACTCCCTCACGTCTCCCGCTCCCACTTTCATCCTTGTAAATTTTTACCAGCAATTTGTCATCTTGTTTACATTCTTATGTCCCACAAACTTAATTTATAGTCTAATAACTCTCCGAAAGTTTTATGTTTTCCCAATCTCACTTGTCCTCCTAATTCTATCTAGTTTAGTGGTGCTCAATTGTTTATGATCTAGCATCCTGTTTAACATTCAGCCAAATTACAATGTTTTTGTAAATAAATCTTAAATTTCTTCCAGTCTTCTTCCATCCTCTCCTCTCCCAGGTCTCGGATTCTGCCGGTCATCTCGGCCAGTTCCATATAGTCTATCAGTTGCATCTGCCAATCTTCCAGTGTGGGAAAATCTTGAGTTTTCCAGTGCTTCGCTAGGAGTATCCTTGCTGCTGTTGTTGCAAGTCCTTTTATATATTTGAACATGGCTATCATATCACCCCTTAACCTCCTCTTCTCCAGGCTAAACATGCCCAGCTCCCTTAGCCGTTCCTCATAAGGCATCGTTTCCAGGCCTTTGACCATTTTGGTTGCCCTCCTCTGGACACGTTCCAGTTTGTCAGTGTCCTTCTTGAACTGTGGTGCCCAGAACTGGACACAGTACTCCAGGTGAGGTCTGACCAGAGCAGAATACAGTGGCACTATTACTTCCCTTGATCTAGATGCTATACTCCTATTGATGCAGCCCAGAATTGCATTGGCTTTTTTAGCTGCCGCATCACATTATATACCTTTAAGCACCAGGCGGAAAAGTTCCTCTTCAACCAGGCCTTTGGCTGACTGACATCTAATGCCCTTTTAAATGTGTTGTGGAAGGGGAGATTATTGGGTTGTCTTTGTTTTTTTGTATTTTGTGTTTTTATATTGTAATTCATGGGTTGGCAATCCGAAGCTTTGCCGCCTGCGCGCTGACTCACCACCCTCCCGCCTCTCCATCCATGGCGAGCAGTCCGGCCCACCACAAGGTCTGAGGGGCGGTGAACCGGCCTTCTCCTAAAAAAGTTTGCTGACCCCTGTTGTAATTTTATGTTGTTATCTGCCCTGAGATCTACAGGTTTAGAGTGGCATACAAATTTAATAAATAATAATAACAACAATAATTAAAGTGGAACCTCGGGTTACATACGCTTCAGGTTACAGATGCTTCAGGTTACAGACTCCACTAACCCAGAAATAGTACCTAGGGCTAAGAACTTTGCTTCAGGATGAGAACAGAAATCATGCAGCAGCAGCACAGCGGCAGCGGGAGGCCCCATTAGCTAAAGTGGTGCTTCAGGTTAAGAACAGTTTCAGGTTAAGAACAGACCTCCAGAACGAATTAAATTATTAACCCGAGGTACCATGGTATAAGCATGCCTCAAAAGCTCACCTCAACCCCATACTTGCTAGGTGGACTTCGCCGCTATCCTCTCGGCTCCTCCTCTGCAACAAGGGGGCCAATAGCATTTCAAGGTTCTGGGAGGATAATTGATGTTATGTGTGAGAACCCTATTTTGAACAATTGGAAGGTGCTACCTAAAGTGTTATGGGGACGCGGGTGGCACTGTGGGTAAAACCTCAGCGCCTAGGACTTGCCAATCGCATGGTCGGCGGTTCGAATCCCCGGGTGCAAGTAGATAAATAGTGACCGCTTACCAGCGGGAAGGTAAACGGCGTTTCCGTGTGCTGCGCTGGCTCGCCAGATGCAGCTTGTCACGCTGGCCACATGACCCGGAAGTGTCTGCGGACAGCGCTGGCTCCCGGCCTATAGAGTGAGATGAGCGCACAACCCTAGAGTCTGGCAAGACTGGCCCGAACGGGCAGGGGTACCTTTACCTTTACCTAAAGTGTTAAGCATTATAACATGCAGAGCATTTAGGGGAGTAACAGCAATGACCCATTCCCCCCCCCCCAAGAGTTAGATTATTTGCATGTTGATAATTCCAAATGTGATTTCTGGATGATTTATGCATAGGAGCCTAAGAAGCTCCCTTATACTGAGTCAGACCTGTTATGTACTGACGTTCTCACCCTGGGCCAGCAGGGGGACACTGTAGATAGTTTTCACTCAGGTCCACATATGCAAATAAGGGATTGAAAGTGACGTTCAGTGATTGGATGTCAAGCTCTATATAAGTAGGCTGGCTGAACCCTTCAGTTCAGTTCTGTTCTGGACCGTTGAATAAACAATAGCTGTTTGAAGAATCGCTGTGTCGTCTGATATGTTCACCCACAACTTAACAAGACCGTTGTTCTACCTAGCTCACTTTTGCATATCCATGACCTTCTAGGCTTTTAGATGGGGAACTCCGACCTGGAGACTGAGCCAGGAATCTTCTGAATAGAAAGCTGATGCCCTTCCACTCAGCCACGGCTCTTCTTTTCTCCTGGCTTTTAATCAGCTGTTGCTGCGACTCCTGATAAAAATATGCTGATTTTCAAGTGGTTTGCTTTTCATCCCCTGACATGTTTAATCAAGAGTTTTTGCATTATCACAGTAGGAAAAGTTGCAAGAAGATCCTGTTTGAGCAGCCCTGACTCAGTAGTCCTCATGCAGAAGATGCAATCCTTTACTAGACCACAGAATAAAATACCAATTGTATTTGAAGGGTATAGTGTCAGAACTTACACCACACTCCATTTAAGTCCCATTTTGACGGTCTTTCAAACCAGCAGGAGTGGATGATTGCGGGGTGGGGTGTGTGGAAGTGGGAACCCATTTAGTTATTGTACAGTACTTAGAATTTCCTTGGACAGTACTCAGAATATGCCTTAGCTTGCCTATCGTTACAAAACCACTGCGATCACTAGACCACCTATAGGAAGCCAACACACACATAGAGCTCTACATTAGGAGGGCTCCTGGTGCAGGATTCTAGATTATATGTAGAGGAGAGTCCTGCACTCGTGCAGCAAAGTTGTATGCAGCACTTTTTCTATTATCTGTGCATCCAAAGCATGTCAGGGGCTGGACTGAGAAGAAATGGATGGACTCCCCCCTTCCTGAACCTTCCCGAGAAGAGGAGGACAGTATAGATTTAGAACAGTGGTTTGCAGAAGGTCGTAGTTCAGAGGCTGCAGAGGGGAGAAGCTGGGAAATATTAGGAGAGGGGCAGCAGGAAGAAAACGCATCAGGGGAGAGACAGCTGACAGACTCATTCTCTTTAGAAAGCATTCCTGACCCACCCTCTCCCAGGACCCGGCGTGCATTGAAGAACAGAAAGCTTAGAGGCAGAAAGCACAGATCAGCTGGGGCAGGGATGACGTACAATAGTAGAGACGGAGGGGGTGGGACTTTACCCGGAGCAACGCCATTATCTAAAATAATTCTCTCTGTGAATACTAAACAAAAGACTTGGTAAGAATTCTTCTGGTTTATCTGCTTCTTGACTGCCACCGTGGGATGGATCAGATCCCCCCAAACTGACAAGATAACACAAAGCATTTCAGGAGAATTCTGCTGCCCAAAACATCCCACTTCAGCCTGGGATTGATCCGATTCTGCTGCGCACCTAGTTTGCAGCTTCTATCTTGGTCTAGTTTTGCCATGTAACTTGTTTCACTTAAACCAGGCATGGCCAAACTTGGCCCTCCAGATGTTTTGGGACTATAAGAGATGATGGGAGTTGTAGTCCCAAAACATCCAGAGGGCCAAGTCTGGCTATGCCTGACTTAAACCCACTTTGAGGTTGGTGGCGGGGAGAGGTAGCGAGTTAGGACATTATCTCTGCCTCACTCTTCCCTGGCCAGTATATGCAACTGGTAGTGGTGGCTGTGGCTCTGCCCCACTGGGGGAGATGCTGCTGTGATCACAGCCACCATCCAAAGCAGACTGCTGATAAGTTTCAGTACAATGGGAGGTGGGGCAGGGCAGTTCCATAGCAGGAATGGGGAAGGGCAGGACAACTTCATAGTGAGAGTAGAGAGTTTGGCCTAGGATCTAGACTGCCAATGATTACTAGGCTCATAAAACAAGCAAGAGAATTAAGACACATAGACCAGAGAAATACTTCCTCCTTTGTTACTAGTGAAGAATTATTTCTTATCTTCCAATATGGGGATTGATGAAATCCTCCTGACAAAGTCAAGTCCATATTTCAGTTAATCTGGTATTTTCAACAGATTTTTTTAAAGAAGATCTATGACTGAAGGAACACTTTCCCCCTTTTTTTACGCGTTCCTTGTATATCGTCTGTTCCTGCTGCTCTTTGTTATTTATCAGGAAGGTGCTTATATAAGCTTTTAAACAGTGTTATGAAAATTTATGACAATATATGCGGTTATAATTAAGTTGGTTTTGAGGCATGCTCCCCCCAAAACCTCGGTTTCTCCACTTTCGACAGGTCTAAATTTAGACTACAAATGAATTTAAAATATGAGAACTGTCGAAGATGGTAAGAGTAATGTAATGAGGTGAAAATAAAATCCAACAGATTTGAGTAATGCTACGGAAGTGTGCCAAACTACCCACATCCATCTAGTCAGAGAACAGTTTCTGGGGGCGTAAAGCTTCATGGTAACCATTAGGGGAAAAAACAATTCTCATTTAAAGGGTACTAAGAATAAGTTTTTTGTTACCAGAGACTTTCTCTTGGCTATAAGGTCTTGTTCCTTAACTGAGCTCTGCTTGCAATCCAAGGAATGTAGTTCTCCCTTTGACATGTGCTAATAACGCCAATTATTAATGTTAATATTACTGGTTTGGGGACATTAATACTGCTGTTATTAGGCATGGGAGCTGATTGAGCTATAATGATTTGAATTCAGATTGAGCATTAGCTGCACAGGGAATTAACACTCTTTTACTCAATGATCAGACCAAGTCATGCTGTATTTATATTAATCTTTACTTTTCCACTTGGGAGTTTGAGCGGCACAGGCCCGGTGATTTGAAGATCCATGCTGATTTTTTCTTTTCTTTACCCTTAGAAATTCTACTTTTAGGCACCTGGACTTGCTAAACACAAAACCTTTGAGTGTAAAGAACTATGATGTCAGAACCACTTTTCAAAGAGGCACTGTGACTAATGTGAGCTTCTTCAATCAATCATTTTGTTTGTATGCTGCCTTTCTAAAGTTAAAGCCATGCTCAAGGCATTTAAAATTATATAGCTACAAATATAACACAAGTGGCCGTAAACAACAGACAAAACATCAAAAGGTACACGACCAAATTGAACAATTTCCACATAAATCATAAGACCCAAATCACAAGATCCAAAATGAAGGTACAAAAAATTAACAGTAACAACCCCCACCACAACCTCCATAAACAATACCCCGGTCCAATATTCTGTTCAGCAGACTCAAGTTTTGTAGCTGGAGTCAGTCAGGGCCCTGCTCTCCCAGCCAGGTGAAAAAAAGGTCTGCAAGGCAGGGAGCAGGCTTCCAGGACTCACAACCCAGTTCTGGGACAGTGAATTTTACATGTATGATTTTTTAAATATATCAAATGGCTTCTGGTTGCTTCCTGTGGTTCTGCAGGCTTTACCTCATTCGAATTCTTTTTGAGGGAAGTACTGCTACAACAAAGTCACATCCATGGGGGTTGCTCGATAACTTGTGATGCATTCAAAATGTTCAGCTTCTTTCCCAGTGACTGTCAAAAAGGCTTGGTCATATTCCACATTACCTGAATGACATTCTGTTTGTCAACAAACTGAATAATACCACGCAAGGTATTCCAGCTACTTGCCAGGGATCTTGGTGTGCTCTTTGCTGAGTAATAAACTGCCTCCTTGTTATGCTACCGAAAGCTTGTAGGCTGGGTTACATCCAGTGATTTTTTTCAGGGGGTGGGGTACGCAGGGATACGCATACCCCTAAACATTTTGTGAATCTTTGTACTATTGTCCATTTACTGTATTTATTTTTCCCGATTCGAACTACGAAATGGTGATTTTCTTGAGTCAAAATGAGAGTACCCCTAAACATAATTTTTAAAAGAAAAAAAAGCACATTAGGAGAAGCCTGTAGTTCAGCGACAGAGCATCTGCATTCAATCCCTGGCATCTTCAGGTCAGGCTCAGAAAGACTCCTGCCTGAAACCTTGGAGGCAATGCTATGATATATGGACCAGTGTTCTGACTTGGTCTAAGGCAACTGGAACCTCAAGTCTGCCTGTGTCTTGGTAGAGCCCAGCTGTTTGGATGTCTGTACGTTTGCAACCGAGTTGTGGCCTTCCTTCATGCCAATTTAGTGCGCAGCTCTCTTTGCTCCCCACTCTGGGCACTATTCACCAGCAATCAAGGACTTAATTCCACAGTGCTGCACTGTTATCTGTCAGCCATTCATGCAATTAAGAGAAAATATCTACCGGCGTTTCCATGGCACTGAAACAGTTCAGTGGAACAGTCAGCCCACACAGGTCCTAAAAGCCGCAAAACATTAATTCAGTACAATAATAAGTTGCTAATCTCTGTTTATTGCAGGTTGTAATCATTGACTCTTAACAATTTGTCCGGCTAAACAGAACTCTGCCAGATGTTGTTATACTTGACAGTTATGTATTAGTACTGAAATGTCTGTTATTGAAGCAGTCAGCTAATAATCTTAATTCCACTTCAGATAATCAGAAGTGGAATTAATATAGGACCAGCAAAATGCACATCATGACAAGCAAGACGAGTGTGAAGGGGGGTGTCCGTAAGATGGCTTTGCCCACATTCATTTCCTGTAGGAGTGAGAGGCAGCCCTTTGAAGAGGAATGGGAAAATTGGGGCTTGTTGGCCATGTTGGCTGGGTCTGATGGGAGTTGGAGTCCAACAACATCCCCATCTCTAACTCACATGCTAGATATTAACGAAGCAGGGCTGCCCTCTGGTCCTTGTTCCTGTTGATATAATTACGTATCTGGCGTGGGTCCCACCTCCATTTATTTCATCCCACAGGAAATGGTGAGAGTCACTGGGGACTAAAACAGTCTGCCTCTGTGTAGCCTCGTGCCTTCATTTGCATGGACGTTTCTTAGCCACACTGCACTGTAGTGGGTACAGCACCTCAGAACCAGAGACCTGGTGGGTGGGTCTCTGGCCACACATATGGCAAATTCAAGATAAGGCTATCAATGGCCATCAGCCATGGTGGTTATGTTCTGTCTCCGGTACTGGAGGCAGCAAATATCTGAATATGGAGGGTCATATTCAGCTAACTGGTCCTCCTAGTGGAAGGGCATGCGAGGACTTCTGCCAGAGCAATAGGGCTTCCCCCTTCCTCTGCTCCCCACCCCCCAAATTGGCTCCAGGGGGTGAGGTGGGAGAACCCCCAGAACATCATGTGTAGGGAGGAGAGGGGAGATTGTTCCATGTGGCAAGCAGGAATCCTTGTGCTGACAGTACATTTGCAGCAGCACGTTGTTGAATTCCTCCCTAGTTGCTTAGAACGACAAGTGGAGAGAATTCTGCTGTGTTTCAATCTTTGCTTGTGGGCATCCCATAGGCATTTGGTTGACCACTGTGAGAAGAGGATGCTGGACTAGGTGGGGTTTTGGCCTGATCCTGCTGGGCATAAATAAATAATCCTTATGTTCATAAATAATGGGGGGGGGGGAGTATAGCTCAGTGGCAGAGCATTTGGCTGCATAAATAAGGGATGTATATTATTGTATATTACATTGACATGGGGTACATGCCAGACAGAATGATACCAGAGCCAGTGTGGTGTCGTGGTTAAGAGCGGTGGACTCGTAATCTGGTGAACTGGGTTCACTTCCCTGCTCCTCCACATGCAGCTGCTGGGTGACCTTGGGCCAGTCACACTTCTCTGAAGTCTCTCAGCCCCACTCACCTCACAGAGTGTTTGTTGTGGAGGAGGAAGGGAAAGGAGAATGTTAGCTGCTTTGAGACTCCTTCGGGTAGTGATATCAAATTCAAACTCTTCTTTTCCACTCCGCAGAGCCATTACATGATTATCCTGTCAGTTTGTTCACCTTCTTGGCTCAGGCCTTGCTCCCTTGGTGGGGCGTGTGTGTGTGTTTCACTGTGACTGGGCCCACAACAGGATTTTGTAGCTTTTCAGATTTTTCCAGGGTAAATCCAAGGTAAATTGAGGGGCAGGATGGTGGGGTGCAGGCTGAAATTTTGATGCCAGAATAGCATGTGGACACTGCAATCAATCAATCAATCAATCAATCAACCAATCAATACTGACCTGGGAGCCCCCAAAGTGTCTTTCCTCTCATTTGGTGTGGGTGTGTGCGTGCAGACATACATGCACACAAACAATTGTATGGAGAACAATAGTGACCACCAAAGCCTATTTAAACAGAAGATTAATTGGGCTATAATTTAAGCTAAAAATGGAACTGAGAGAAAGATTATTTGGAGTCATTAAAAGCTGAGGTGAAGTACAGGTGAAATGAACAAGTAGCTGAAGAGTACAGTAAAAACCTACAATTCTTTTTCGTCAGCCCTTTCCTTTTCTGCTGCCATTTACTTGCAAACAGAGCAGTCCCACTGTCTAAATGGAATCTTACATGGGGTTATTCCAGATTTTGTAAATAATATAACAGCTACAGTTGCAATGAAGAAAAGTTGCTTAGATGTATCTTCAATAATTACCCAAAAGAAAGAAGATGCTGAGACCCACCATGTTTGAGTGAGTACTAAAAACGCATGAAAACTTGGAATGGCTAAAGAGGTGAAGCTGCATGGCTATGGAACATATATTTGGAATATATCATATACTCTGGAAAGTTAAAACCTTTCAGAAATCGAGTACAGTACCACTTTCAGTGTTTGGACTTACGTAGTCCTCTGCCTGTGGCATCATTTCACCCTGAGGGCACACAAACAAACTCATTAAAGCTTCAAATGTGAAAGAAGTAATAAAACGCCCATTTCAGTAATTTTATTTATATCGTGACCACCAAAACTGCCTGTTTGGGTCCTAAAATTGGGTTTCTCCATGACTAAATTTCTGTTTCCAAGGCTGTTGTGCAAAGCTAGCACGATGCTAGTCTACGATTCACAGGAACAAAGGGCCTGGCAACGGGCTTACTGCGTTCCGTGCTATAAATACCTTTCGCTGGTTCTCTGTAGGATATATTATTCAAGCAGGAGAAAACAGAGAAATCTGGAAAGCAGAAAGATAAAATGTTTTCCCTGCACCTACTCTTATAAGTGTACATGAAAGGAACATCACAGACCTCAATTTTCCTTTCATCACCTCCTTTATATCATGAAGCTTTCTGTTCAAGTCATTGCTACTGGTGGTGATGGGAATATGAATATTTGGGAACTTCTAAGGAAACCGACCCCCACCCTTCCGCCACTGCGATCAGCTCTCCATATTTAAAATTGCAGAGGCATTTGACCACTATTAAAGACACTCATAATAGAACTATCTTGTACTAAGTTCATCACTGTCAAAAAAAGAAGACACTTTTGGGTCATTAGTTGGATTTAACAAAACTCAGCTGCTTAGAAGGAGAGGCTATGTGTTGTGTAATGCATTACTGGAAGCTGCCTTTGGAGGGTTTGACCCTAAAAGGTAACATCAGTATTTTTGGTTTTTTTAAAAAAATAAATATAATTAAATATGTCTAAAACAATGCCTGCTACAGAGTAATTGGAAATAGGAGTTGAAAGGAGCCAGATCTAGCCCTCTGTTTGAAAAGGTTTGTTGTTGTGAGACATTATCCTGATTTTATTTAGAAGTTCTTCTGACAGCATGATGTTGCCACCTAAATCATCTTAATTTTAAGGCAGTTCACCAGGTAGAAACTCTATTGTATAAATACAGGAAATGTTGTCTCAGTTCATGCAGTTGTGTAATAAATGTGTATTTGTTGCGCAGAGTATTCCTATGTTTCCCAGAGAATGCACTTTACTGGCAAAGATATTATATTTCCCGAGCTCTCAAAACTGCTGTGTTTTGTAGCTGGCAAGATGAAATGTTTACTCACATAGCGTACTCGTTGCTACTGTGATTGCTGTAGGAATTGTATTTGTCAAGGGTACCTGTTAGATTATTGGGCGTGATGTAATTAGAGCCAAGTGGCACCGCTTTTTTAGCCCTTTGTCTGTGTCATTTCGTGAACCTTTTATTAATTTGTATTTATTTAAACATACGTTTTATTTTTTAAAGGGTTGTGTTCTTCCGTGCGGTGGAAAGGCCAGCAACTGTATGGAACTGTAACACTTGAAAAAGAGCCTTTCAACTCCCTTAAAAGACATTTAACTTTCTGGGTCTGTGATTAACCTGAATAATTCTGATGACTAATGTGTGCAGTTTATTCGGTAATAGCTGTGGATGTGGAAGATGGTTGCTGTGGCAATCCAGGAAAGGGGATAGTAGCCAGACTGGGAGAGTACAAAGGAAGGAGGAACTGGCAGCATGTTGAGAGGGAGAGCTAGGATGGGTTTATGATTTCACTCAGTGTGGGAAAGGATGACAAAGGAGATTCTTAATGATGGCGGATGGTTCCCTGGATGAGCAATTTATCTGCAATTATGGGACCTCAGAGTATATGTTTGAAAGCGAGAGGGGAACAGCAGTTTGGGTGAAAAGAGAAAGAGCTGAAAGTTTCCTAACTTGCCTCAGCTAAAAGTGAGGGTGCAGCCTGAGATAGCAGCTACATATGTTGTCGTCTGAGGAACTGCTGCCTGCTCCAGGGGTGCTCACTTCCTTCTACTATGCTCTGCTTAGCAGTAGAGGAAGCTGCTTGGGTGCCTGGGGCAGTGCGCCCAGGGGTGGGACACACCACGGGGGCTCCGGAGTCTGCCTGTCTCCTCCCACTCAGCTGCCCTACAGCTGGGGGGCAGGCAGCGGGTATATTATAAAATATACATCAAGCCATCGTGTCCACAATGAAAGCATTGTGTTGACTGGGTTTGATATATTGACGATAATTTCTGATTAAATCCCATAAGATTCTACATTCATGCCCTTTTGATGCCCCTTTGCCCTTGCTGCCCATTTCTCCTTGCTCTTCGCAAATCATGTACACACTTAGACAGGCAGGCGTCCTGTGTCCTCAAA
This sequence comes from Podarcis melisellensis, assembly GCF_964234715.1. Classification (NCBI taxonomy): domain Eukaryota; kingdom Metazoa; phylum Chordata; class Lepidosauria; order Squamata; family Lacertidae; genus Podarcis; species Podarcis melisellensis. The sequence continues at coordinate 62,292,425 of NC_138538.1, forward strand.
GACTGGGCAGTTTTCTAATAGGTAATCTTAGGATGTCAATCTTAGGGCCAGGAAGCAGATCTCACATGAAGGTGATAGTGATTGTTGTCCTTCTGGCCATCCTCCTTATCATATGTATTGTTTGTTTATTACCTCGGGGCTGCCAGATACTCTTCTTTGTAGTTCTCAACTTATTTACCCCAGAAATATTTGTGCTTAATTAGTTTTAGTAGTTTAACTTTCTCCCCACGTGGGTTTGTGGAAATGCTCAGAGGAAATCTGATTGTTTCTTTCGAACACTCTGTAAAAAGCTCTTTTGTGAAAGAAAACTACCTGGGCGAGGGGGCTGCAGACTCGGACAAGCACAGAGAGACGATTATACGCACCCTTCCCAGAGTCTTGCTGGTTCAAGTCTCTGTGTGTATTCTTATTAATCAGCGTTCAATCCTTCCTTTACTTTGCGAACGCAACAGAGGAGAACATGTAGCAACCTGAGAATGGGCAATATTAGTATTTTTTTTCCCCAGGGAAGAAATGATGTCTAAACCCCCCATGCATCATCATCCCATTGCAGTGCAGAATCATCCATCCTAGGCATTTATACCCTTTAAATGTTTTTACTCTGTTATCACGTCCTATTTGCTTGTGATCAGACTTTAAGCCTAGGATTTGAGTATTTATATTGATGACAGCTGAAATGAGCTTTTCATCTTTTTTAATAGATCGTATCCCTGAAGCCTCTTAGTCATTTTTGGTCGCTTTTCTGTCAATGGGCATGATGTATCTTCACCGTTCCATGTAATGAGGTGGCCAGAAATGATGGTTGTGGCAGCAATACAGGTTTTTTCTTCTGACTTTGATGAACTAAAATCAGGTCCAGATAATGTGGACTACAGTTTGAAAACATCTCAACCTGCCGTTCTGAGAATGCAGTCCTTGTTGGTGGCTAATTTCCTCCGATTTCTGAACCTGCCATAATTAAGGCCTTTTAACAATCTGTCCCCATGGGTTTGAACTGGTTTTCAATTAGCCTCTCATAAGGAATTTCTAATGTGAGTTTTGCCACATCTAATTGTGCTTTGGATAGAATTACTGGGATAGCAAAATGCTTATATTGAAGGTTAATGTACAGAGGGGGTCCTTTTAGACCAGTGTTTCCCAAACTTGGGTCTCCAGCTGTTTTTGGACTAAAATTCCCTTCATCCCTGACCACTGGTCCTACTAGCTGTGGTTGGATGGCCAGCTGTCATGTAGGACCTAGCTGACATTCCTGCATCGCAGGGGCTGGACTAGGTAACCCTCAGGGTCTCTTCCAACTCTACAATGATATGGTTCTTTTGGTGTTGTTTTTAATCTTATATCCCACCATATAGCTTTCACACAGAGGGTGTGGAGCAAGAAAGCTCCCTCTTTCTCACTTACTAGGTTTTCTGTCATACGGAACAAAGTAGTTCAAAGTGATTAGCCTGGGAAAAAAATCTGAAACAACTGCAAATGGAGGATGGTGTCATTTGGAAGCCCTGAAGAATTTGAATGAAAAGGACATGGCGATTATTCAGTAAGGGATGGGTCTGGAAGAACCCATTGGCATTGCCTTCCATGAACACATGTGCTTGATTCTATACATGAATGTTGCATTTGAAATAAACAGCAATGGATATACAGCCTTTCTGCTGGGTAATATTAAAGGGAAGTGTGATGGCCTTGGAATCTGATTCAGAGGCTGAACCGGAGGAACCCCAGCCTGCACAGGAGTCACCGCCTCCGGGGCCGGCTGAGCTGGGGCAGGGCCTTGGATCGGAAGTGCCTGCATCTGTGCCGGATCCTCAGGAGCAGGCACCAGGTGATTCCACTCTGGCTCCGGAGGTGATTGAGGACACAGTGCCTACAGGTGCGCCTCTCCCAGCCCTGTCAGGGGAAGGTGAGTCTCCCCATGGGTCCAGTAACCCTCCAGCCTCTCCTGAGCTGCAGAGGCTCAGGGCAGAGAGGAGGAGGGAACTGGTTTCTCCCAGGAGGAGTGCTCGCCTTAAGGCCAGGAGAGGCGGGTCTCCTGGGGGCCGGGACCACCCCTGGCCTCAGAGAAGATAAAGGCCAGTCAGCCCAGTCCCAGGTTGCGGGAGCAACGTTGTTGAATACCTGCTTCTGCCCGGACCCAGACCTGTCCTTCCCGAGTTCCCGTCCCCGCCCGGCTTCCTGCTTCGGACCCCGCCTTGCTCTTTGTGAACTGTTTCCAGACTCGTGACCCAGGACCGGACTCTGACCACGCCAACGGTAATCTTCCCTCCGGGACCAGCACAGGAAGCAAGAATGCCTGTTGGGTTTATTTATAGGAACTTTACAAATCCCAGGGATGTTGGTGCTTCTATGCTTTTCCTTCTATTCCTTAAATGAGAGATGTGAGCCTTAATGCATTTGATGCATTTCCCTGCAGAATGTTAACATTTTAAATACATTATTGCAATACGATGTAGAGAGTTCTGTTCCGTAATGAGCGGGATTATTCTCATAGTTTCACTAATTCTCTGTCTTCTTAAAAAATAATAATTCCATAGCCTTCTGTGCTGCTGTAAGATGACAGTTGTTGCTTGGCAGAGCTCTCAAGGGAGACTGGTAGGCCTTGAACCCTCGCTGTTAAAAAGGGTTTGCTTATGTATGACTTGAATTAACATTAGTCTTAGTCGACAAGAAGGAATGTGCTTTTTTTTTTTTTTACTATGGCATCGGCATGTTTTCTGAGAATCCTCTTAATATTACAGACGTAGGTTGTGAGGATTTTGGGGAATCTTACTATTCTGTACAGCTCTGACACACAACTAAGCATTTCATTGCACTAAATTCCAGGGGAAACCTCTTTGCAAAATGACATAATATTCCAGGCTGCCTTTATCACCCTGCTTTGTCCCACAAGTCTATCTGCATCTGATCGAACATCCTGCATAAAAGGAAGAGGGGCATATTGTGTTGCCGTTTTTCATTTGCTTGTCATCTGTTTCCTTGCAACATTTTCCTGTATTGTCTTGAGACAAGGTACACCAGATGCATAGTTTAAACCAGGTAAAGCAGTTGCTTTGGCCAGTACCCAAATCTGCTTGGAGACATAGTATTCTGATGTCATGCCCCTCATGAGTTGATCCTAATTGGCTGGGATCCCTTTGTGAGTGATTCAGGCAGCAATACCCAAATGTACAGCAATGCCAAAATACAGTAGCGCATATCTAATCTGGTTACCAGCCATTGTGATCCCTGATTGGGAGAAAAACGAAACACAAAAATGGCATCACAGCAGGTAGCGGAAACACATTTAGCAAACAGGATTGATATAGGTGAAGATTCTCACAATTAATTTATTTCTGCAGTCCCCCCCCCATTTTATTTAGAAATTGTTGATTTCTAAGAATGAGCCATCACAATGATTTTGTTTGATTTCCACATTTTGGAAAGAGAGAGAAGGAAATAAGCAACAAAAGAACCAAGAGTGATAGCAAACAAGACACTCCATAGAAGGAATTAAATAAAAAGATTTAAATACGTTTTTTTAAAAATACAACTCTCTGGAGAGCCTACAGATGTGGGATTCCAGCTCACTCTACAACTCTGCCTAGACATGACTGGAAAACCAAGCCCTATTGTGTGATGCTTCTGTTGTGAAACTAGAGTCAACTTTGGACATTTCAAAGGAGTGATCACAGAACTGACTGCCTTGGTGGGTGGAGTTAATCCAAGCAAGAGACTACATGGAGAAATTGGCCAAGAGGCTGGTGGCCAGAAATTGGCCAGAGCGCCAGACCAAAAAATGGGACATTCCAGGATTGAAGCTGGGATTGGCTTCTGTGATCTGGGATGTCCCGCTTAAAATGGGACAGTTGGCAGGTCTGTAGTTGGCTTTGTCCCTGAATTTTCCAGATCAGAACTTCCCAGGGTTCCCTCACCCCAGTCACTTACTTATTTCTGCCCATCACAAAGTTAGGACTGCAATGCACTTTTGGGCTGAGGATAGCTTGTATTGTGTAGGACAGGGCTGAGGGAGCTCTGGCCTTTCAGGTATTGCTTGAATATAATTCCCGTCATCGCTGACCATTGGCCATGCTGACTGGGACTCAGAAACCCCAGGAGGGATACATGATCCCCATTCCTTGTGTAAGAGTATCTAAGTTATTATTTTTCTTCAAGGGATCTTAATAATCAGCATTTGAGAGCGCACTGAATCTGAGCTAAATGTAGAACACAGAACAAAGCACTGGATATAAACTGAAATATAGTCTGGTGGAGTGAGTTGAAATAAATACAATTAGTATAGATCCTCTTTATTCATCTTGTGTTGAACATTATGAAGTGCTCTTAAATGCCTGTGTAAGCCGCAAGTGACCAATAAAGTAGAATTAATTTATCCCTCTGCAAACCACAGATAGATGCTATGCTTATGAGTGAGAAGAGCATTAATAAATCAATGAAGACAAAACAAGGATTATAAGCACAAGGTGCAGAAGGTTATAAAGGGATTGCGGGCTTCCCAAGAGCAACTGCTTCAATCCAGAAACAAAGATATCCATATTCCTTGCAGTTTCTGCTAAGTATAACTAATTTAAACAAGTGTCATTTCAGAAAAGATAAATGACAGATGACAATTGCCAACCCCAGAGAGTTAAAAATGAACTTCTTAATATAATGGTGCACTGGGTTAAAAAAAGGCTAAAACTAAAAGTACTTTTTTATTTCGGAGTCTTTAATTGCACTTGGCATTCACAGGCAGATGCATATTTCACAATCATGTTGACGGTTGATCCTCAGAGAGCTCAATGGAATCAGCTCCTGGCGCCAACCTTGTGTGTGTGTGTAAAATCGAGCTTCTTAATATTTTGATCATATCCTCAATTGGGGCTTTTCATAAGATTTCTGGCAAACATTTGTAATATTTGGCAACTATGAAACTGTGAACTGCCCTGGGACCTGCGGATATAGGGCAGTATACAAATTTAATTATTATTGTTGTTATTATTATTATTATTATTATTATTATTATTATTATTAATGCTATAAATTATTCCCTTGCAATTGTTACTCAGAGAAACTGAATGATTTTTCTTCAATGTGGAAGATGAAGGCTAGATCTCTGTGAAAAAATAACTTCCGCAGGAATGGTGCCTTAGAGACTGAAGCAAATAATGGCAACAAGAGATGAATTTGGAGAGCCAGTGTGGTGTAGTGGTTAAGAGTGGTAGATTCGTAATCTGGGGAACCGGGTTCGCGTCTCCGCTCCTCCACATGCAGCTGCTGGGTGACCTTGGGCCAGTCAAACTTCTTTGAAATCTCTCAGCCCCCCTCACCTCACAGAGTGTTTGTTTGGGGGAGGAAGGGAAAGGAGAATGTTAGCCGCTTTGAGACTCCTTAAAGAGATGAATTTGTTTGTACTTATAGCCTGCATTTCAAACGATGTGAGAATGGCTCGCAATTAAAACAAGTACAGTGTACATTAAAATAATAAAATAAAACCAGAAAAACAACCACTATAAAAAATAACTACACAGCACAGCAATACAGGAGGAGGACATATATACACCCAACCAAAGGCCTGGGTAAAGAAGTGTGTTATAGGAGGAGATCATTCCACAATCTGGAGCCACCACAATAAAGGCCCTCTTACACACAGCTGCCCCTCAAGCCAGAGAGAGTGGTGACACTATCAGCAGTGCCTCCCACGCTGATCTTAGCACCTAGAAATGTCAGCATGGGAGAATGTACTTTTTGATATTTTGGGCCCAAGCCATTTAGGTTTGATATGTCACTGTTAACATCATGAATTAGCAAACTGGGATCAAATGCAGATCTTCAAGAACAGTATAATATGTGTCCGGCCAGTCACACATTTATTGTCATATCTGTCATTATTTTGGGGTCAGGAACAGATTTTGAGGGTTTGTGGGTGGGGGCTGCAAGGGAGAGGACAGGAGGAGGAAGGTCTGTTCCGCAAGCAGAAGTTTCTTGCACCGGTGGAATGGCAAGATGTAACATCTATTGAGCTGTAGGCCATACATGGCAAAGGTGTAGACTGATAGGCATGGCTGGTGACCCACATGAACCATGGGCCTTATAGCATGTCTCAGAATCCTCTGCAGCTCACATGGAAGGCACAGTGTCAGGCAGAGGAGTCAATTTTGAGAGTATTCTCTGAGGGCAGAAAACTTGAAAACCGCTGAAGAAGCCACCCGTATATTAGCCGATAAAGTCTGCATTATTTCTCCCTTTAACCTGTTCAGTGAAGGTCAGTTACTCAGCGATCTAAAGGAAGTGAATTATCTATGTTGCCGAATGAAGTGTGGCTAATTGAAAATTCACGTTTGTGGTGTGCTAAGTGAAGGCAATATGCTTTCGGCAAGTGATCATTGGGCAGTTGGTGCTCTGAAACTAATAGAAAGTGGCACCTTGAGGAAAAGGTTGGCTTGCAGATAATATGACTCGATGGGTCAAATATGCAGGACCCCCCCCTTTTCGGTAGTAAGTCGTTCTTCACGGTCCTATTGATCTCATAAGGTGTATAAATCTACTGAACAGGAGTGGGCACCTTGCGAAGCCCTAGCAAATCTTTGGATGCTGTTTGCTGATGAGTTAGATTTATTTTCCTGATGTGTTCAGTTCGGTGTAGCATATCTATTATCTAGTTAGCACATCTTCACAGCTGGAGGATTTCAGGCCGATCAGAAATAAGACCTTTTAAATCTACAGTGACACCTGAGTAGTTCTGAGGCACGTCTTTAGGATAATTGATATTATTGAATGCTTTCCCAAGTGTAATTAAATAGCTTGAATTTCTGCATTATTTTAAACAGTTAGAGACTGAGTGGGGGAAAAAATCAAGGAGATGGCTTTGGAAGCACCTCTCTTAACAGGGTCATTTGGCTTTTGATTTTGCTTGATGAAACATATGGCAAATGGGAAGTTCCCCTCCCCCTAATTCCACAGCACCACACATAGCAAAATTCAACACAATGCAGATAATAATATATTTAGAATAAATCCCAATTCATTTTCAGCCCACTGGCTCCTCACTGGAGGAGTAGACATGAAACAAACTAAGTAGTACGATCAATCACATCAAATATATAGCAAAGCATTACACACACTCTTGTTACTGACCCTCCCCCCAAAACCGAGGTTGGCTTTAGAAAATACAGTATTTATAACTACCACCAGCATTTATAACTACAACAACCTAACCCAACTTTTTCCTCCACACAGCACCTAAGTCTTAAACATAACATTCCCCAAATGAGACATTTTTCCTATTATTAATTTCGTTTGTAATCCCACAGAGCCCAGGGCCTTGTACATGCTCCCCCTTACCTTAACACCAGTTCTGTATCATAGGCTAGGCAGAGAGAACAATAGGGAGCCTATTCAAAGTCAGCCTGAATCCCTGAATTGAAGGGCGCAGCAATGCCTTCCCCAAATACCCAGTTTTCATGGAGGAAGAGGGAGAAAGAGAAAGAAGTGCCTCTCTGTCCCAGGGGTAGCCAAATAAGCACTTCCAGACTGGCACATGTTTTGGATGGGATTCAATCATATTGGCAAATTCAGATTATACTGCAGTTATAGCTGATAGGGCGATATTTGCAACGCATCCTCTTCCTTAAAAGGCTGGACTATTTGCTGAAAAGAAAGTGATGGGAAAGTGCGTTGGAGAGTATGGGAGAACTCTTCCTTTGATGCAACACCATCCAGCTTCCCAACCAACAAATCATAATGAATGCCCATTAAATGGCCAATGCCTCCGGGAAAACGAATCAGGATGAATGCTCAACAAAGAGGTTGAATGGAAGCAGCCGGTTGGGTGCCCTCCACAAGTTGTTGGGCTCCAGTTCCCATCAGCCCTAGCTTGCTGCAATCCAATGGTCAGGTGTGACGGAGGTTGTCATCCAAGAACATCCATAGGGTGCCATGTTGACTAATTCTGTTCTAGGTTATCTACTTATCCACAGCCAATATTTATACATAGTAACAAATAGGCTGCTCCATTCCTGTATTCTGGCAGTGAGTGCTAATGCACTCATTGCATTGCATAAGGCACTGCTATGATTGGGAGGTCAGTACATACTAATTATCATGCATTTGCATTTTTCCTTACAGTAATATCATTAATAAAGCTATTTTAACCTATATCAACCTATGTGCTCTTTTGTGTTGATTTAGAGTGGCTCCTTCATTTTTACCCTTGCCACCACTACCTCAGTCCGTTCAGTTGCAAACTTTCCGGTTGGAGCAGACGATTTTCTTTTTCATGCAAAAGAAAGAACAGCAGCAGCCCTATTTCCATCAATCAAACGAGTGCAGTCCTGCGATCAAAACAATTATACTCAAGGATAATGGCAAAGAAAAGGCAAAGAAAACATTACCATCGAAAACACTGCCACTCTGCAGCACAATGATTGTTCTGGTGAACGATTATTTGATTTTGCTTGAGTACTGAAATAATTAAAGCCCAAAAGACGCAGACAAAATATTTGATGCCACTAATGAAATCCACAAATGCATTCCTAATAAAAGAGGGGTGGGGATCAGGGCTGCTACCAGTACTTTATTACCTTTTCTTTTTCTTTTTAATACGTAAAAAAATTTCCTTAAAATACATATAGCTCACGTACAGCTTTTCATTGGTATTCAGGAAAGAATCTCAAGGCCCGTGCTTTTGACAGCCTATTTAAAATGTGTGAAAGAAGGAGTCTTCCATAATAAGGTTATGCTGTATTGATTTGCCTTTCAAGTATTTATGTATTATATGTGCTATTCCCAGAAAGAGGAGGTGGGAAAGTGACATCGTGGAGACCCCCATTATTTCAGGGCTAAAAGGGAATCTCATAAGTGGAACATAAAGGAAACATGTAGAAATTTCATTTATACGGGATCACGCTTTTGGCAAGCCTCCATGAAATTATAGGGATGTTGCAACCCTCCCATTGTTGGAATCATAACATCTAACTAGTCCCATCCAGTAGATGGGAACTGGCAGCCCATCAACATCTGGAAGACGGCAGGTTTCTCACTCCTGAAATACTCAGTTCCTTTGGAGGAAACCTCATTTCAGTGGGATCTGCTTTTGAGTCCACAGACATAGCATTGCATGTGCTTCTTAGGGTGGGATTTGTGGTTTCCTTAAATTGGTATGTCAATTGTTTTTACAGTGCACACCTATGCATGTCTACTCAGAAGCAAATCCTTTTAAGTCAGTGGGACTTACTCCCAGGGAAATGTGGATAAGATTGTCATGTTTGTTTGTTTGTTTGTTTTCTTAGGAAAATTAAAGAACTGCTACAGAGCAAACATATAAAGGGTGATTCACAACACCAAGAAAAATACATGAAGATGAACCATGTCTCGGAACTTATTATTCCAAAACATTACAAAGTGTATTCATTTCTCTATCTAGTTGTTCTTCAGTATGGTTCCTCGTACAGTGAGTCAGGTTTGACATTTTAACAATATCCCTTATTCTTAAAAATCAGCCTGAAACCCAAAGTGCCACTGCTTCCCACCCCATCTGTCTCCTCTACATATCTTTGTGTTCATTCATTAATTCATCATCAGCTTTAAGTCCATTTCGTTAACGCAGGCATTCAAATGACGCAAAATGTGATAATGTGATAATACGGTGTGTGTGTGTGTGTGTGTGTGTGTGTGTGTGTGTTTGTGTGTGTGTGTGTGTGTTTGTGTGTGTGTGTGTGTGTGAGAGAGAGAGAGAGAGAGAGAGAGAATCTGGCAATACAGCCAATCTGTATGTATTGCAATTCATATACACTGCTTATATATGTTATAGTGCTGTTTCATACTGTTCTCATGTAATTTTGTTATTGCAAGTTGCTCTGGGCTCCCTTTGGAGAGGAAGGAGTAGGTTATAAATGGGAAATAATAAATAATGATCACCATAATACAACCACCTATTAAGAAATCATCAATTGAGGTATGGCATGATAAGGTTTGTCAGATCAGAGTGGCAATCTGAAAACAGGCCAAGATGTGACCCTGAATCCTTCCTTCTGCTTTTCTTTGTGCTTCTTCCTTTTCTCCCACTCCCAGTGTATACCAAGGGATACAACTGACATAAGGAGATGATAGCATCCTTTTGGTTCTATTGATCATTCTCATTATCAGCCCTTCCAGAAAGCACAGCTACTGCATTTTGCTGCTTGGTCAAAAACCGAGTCCTAAAATAACTTGAATCAGATCAAATTATGCTTAAATCACCTTAATCTCCATTGATTTTTGGTGACACTAAACCAACAATAGAATTATGTTGTTTTATTGTTGTTTGTGGAACACATTGCTCATACAACAAAGTATGTATTTTAAATAAAGGATTTTTTTTACAAAGGATATGGTCTGTATGGTTTCTTTGTTTTAAAGTTTAACATGTACATTAAATATACAGGCAAGTTCTAGTATCGGCTTCACTTATTATATGCAAACATATGAAATGTTTGCAGTTTTTGTTGATGCAAATTGGATGCACAAACAGCTGTTTTCTATCTATATCACCCCCCCAAATGTAAACTCAGAGATGAACATCTAAAAATGCAGTATATTGAAAATGATGCAATGCAGTAGTATTTAGATGCCCATCTGAGTTACCTTGTGTCCCTTTAAATCAGGTGTAGCAAATGCAGCAATAGGACTTGCTCCCTAGGAAGTGAGTTTAGAAGTGCAGCTTTATAAAGCTACCTTTGCTGTCACCACGGACTTAATTGGGGCCATTAATAAATACCACCACTGCTAGCAAGATTTGTTTAGGGACGTGGGTGGCGCTGTGGGTTAAACCACAGCGCCTAGGACTTGCCGATCAGAAGGTCGGTGGTTCGAATCCCCGCAGCGCGGTGAGCTCCCGTTGCTCGGTCCCTGCTCCTGCCAACCTAGCAGTTCGAAAGCACGTCAAAGTGCAAGTAGATAAATAGGTACAGCTCCGGCAGGAAGGTAAACGGCGTTTCCGTGCGCTGCTCTGGTTCGCCAGAAGCGGCTTAGTCACGCTGGCCACATGACCCGGAAGCTGTACGCCGGCTCCCTCAGCCAATAAAGCGAGATGAGCGCGCAACCCCAGAGCTAGTCACAACTGGACCTAACGGTCAGGGGTCCCTTTACCTTTATCTTTACATTCACATCATCATTATTCACATCATCATTATTCACATCATCATTATTCATTCTAATATACATTCACATCATCATTACTCACTTTACTACCCTGGCTCTTTAGAGCCCATAGACTTCCTTCCCTTCCGCCTCGTAGTTTTCAAAATTAACCTTTATATCATTGCATTTTGTACATTTTCCAATTCTAATTACACTCATTACAAAAGGACTCAAAATTTAAATAAATATAGAAAGGTAGAAAATTTCTCATTACAAGTCTTCAAACAACCCTGCTAGTGATGTTAATTGCTTACAATAATCTTTCAGATATCGTATAAATTTACTCCAGTCCTTTTAGAATATTTGATCATGCTGGTTTCGGATTTTTCCTGTCAGCGGTTCTGCAAAGTCCATCATCTTCATCTGCCACTCTTCTTTTGTTGGTACTTCTTGTTGTTTCCATTTTTGGGCTAAAAGAATTCTTGCCGCAGTTGTTGCACACAGAAACAGTCTTTTATCTTCCCTTCCTCTTCACATACTATACCCAGTAAAAAGGCTTCTGGTTTTTCAACAAAAATGTTTTAAAACATTTTCTTTATCTCATTATACACCATTTCCCAGAAAGCCTTTACCTTTTTACACGTCCGCCACATGTGGTAGAGGATACCTTCCCTTTCTTTACATTTCCAATATTCATTAGTTCTTGTCTTCTACATTTTGGCCAGTTTAGCTGGTGTTAAATACCATCTATGCATCACTTTCATAGCATTTTCTTTAAGTGCACTGCATGCAGTAAAACTAATACCTTCCTTCCACAACCTTTCCCAAGATTCTAACTGAATATTATATCCAAAATCTTTATATCCAAAATCTTTAGCCCATTGTACCATCAGGCAACAGCTATCTTTTATACACTAGCTTTAACATAGGCCTGTCACAGTTGTGCAAAATATGCCTCAGTAAATTACTGTTTTGTAAGTTGCTCTATTTAAATTATTCAGATACTGTTACTATGGAACTGCAAGTTTTGTTTGCTCACGTTGCACTCACACAAAAAGAGTCTAATAGTCCCTGGTGTCCGCTGAACTGTGCAAGAGCTCATTAAAGGAAAATACTTTACTAGGTTTACAAGACACACATGAGAACAGCTGAATACTTTCACCACTATTTTTATTTCATGCTTTCTGGTTTTGGCAGAACATGCTTTAAATATAAAAATTAGTCCCCTTCTAGATGTCCTTTTGAATGTGCATTAATGATGATTTGTGCTCATGATGCTATCAGTGCATTCATACATGATCCTGCTTTCAACACACTTTGGGTATTTGAGTTTTTTGGAAACACTTTATTTCCCGCCAGTGCACATTCTGCAACTTCCTGCTGAACTAAAGGATATGTAATAAGAAAAAGAAAAAGAAAAGAGCATCTTCCCAATATGTGATCACAGTGGAGAGACTTTAAAATGGAAATGGGCAGAATAATTTATTATCATTCAAGTAATGTTGGTTGGAATTAATGGAGATAAAGTTATTGACATCTATCAATAATAATAACAATTAGGGAACCCATCTTGGAGTTTTTGTGGGTAAAAAGAAATGATTGATTCTGAGACACCTCGACTTAAAAGAAATATTGTTTAATAGAAGGTGGAGAAGATGAATGTTAGCATGGACTGAATGTCTTAAATAATACCTTTTTTCTTTTTTTAAGTAACCAGTAAATGGAAAATCGGAAGTTTTCTCTTTGTATCTTTTTCTTTCGTTTTTGCTTATATCTTTTCTCTCTCTCTCCCCTCTCTTTCTTTTTATTGTCCCTTTCTTTTTTCCATTTTTCTCCTCTTTCTTTTTCTTCTGCTTCTTCTTCCTTCTTTGGAGTTTTATTAAGGTCCAGAGATTGTATACTTATGGGGATGGTAGATGGAGGAACCTGGGTGAGAGTCAGGGAATGGCTCTCTCCCAGGGTGAGAGCCTGGGAGGAGAAAGGAAAGATTCCAGGTGGGTTGTAAGCGCTAAGAATTACTTTAAAGAGAGGAATCTGTATTCTAGTTATTCATTTTGTATTTTTTGTAGTTATAATTTTACTGTATTAAGGGTTTTTTTAAAAAAGTAAATAATAAAAAACATGAATATTAAGGGATTGTAAATTATACTAGAACAATGGTGGCTTCTGATGTCTCTATCTTGGGTATGCAAATGCTTTCATAGTAATACAAAGGTCCTGTCTAGTATGCAAGTCAGATTCATGCCAACATTTTACTTAATCTACTAAGTGCCCTTAATTTTCACTACCATTAGTAGCAAAGGAAAGTGGCTCTGCATATCCTATGTAACTCCAGGTATGAAAATGTTATACTTTTTACCATTCAAAACCTTGTGTGGAAGTCTCACATTCTGAGCTCACGAATCCTGCTATTATATATTCCTGTTTGAGAGACTTCACCTATATGTGAATTGACAATGCAAACAAAAAAATGTGCAGCTGAGAGGTAAATTATTATAATATGAATATAAATCTAGAATAGAATAGATGAAGCATTTCCTCCACAACTCGTTTTAATAAACTGCTCACTTATTTCTGTTATGCATGCAAATCCTCTTACAGATGAAAACAAAGGCACTATAATTAGCTTGTTATAAGCATCCCCCCAGAACAATTCCCTAACTTATAAAGACACTGTATTTTTAAAAATAATGTTTATTTCTAAATTAGGTTACACTGAATGAACTTTCCAGTTTAATTATGAATATTATAACCTTTATACATAAAAGAAAGGAACGAAACAAAGGTGAATGTTTGCCTGATTAGTGACACAAGCAAACAGCCAATAATAATAAATAACCCCAGGAACTATACCAGAATGGTTCTAGAAAGGCCTTTGAGATGATTTATTAACATTGGCATTCTGTTCCAGCTTCTCTTTCAATCTGCCTGCAAAAACTGAGTTCATTTTTTTTCCAGATGCAAACTGTATGGATCAGGGAATCTATGAAGGAAAATGTGTTTGGATGTTTTCTATTAGGAAATGCAACCTTCTTGCAGCCAACTAAGAAAGTATTGTATATAATAAAAGAGGACAAAAAACCAGGTGCAATAAAGTCCCTGCATTAGAGGATCTGCATGGTATTCCACATGGTTGCAATTGGGAGAGCAGCAAAAATGAACTCGCATTTCAACCTGTTTCCTTAACATAGCACATGGAACGTGAGAATGTACCACTGTATTATGGAAGAGGAGTTTTCAGCACAGCTTCTGAAGTGTTTGGTAATTCAGTTAAGAAACGATATTAACCGTTGATGGCTAAAGGGGATTATGGCAGCTTTTTGTTGACTTCTGCTTGTTGACAGGACCAGCACGCATTGGTCTGTGGTGTGTTCTGAGCACCATGGCAAATGTGAGATGAGGAATGTGCTGAGCCCCCCTCCCTCTTTTTGAGTAAACAGTCACAAATGCCCTGCTGTTTTGTAAGCTGCTTTGAGACTCTTTTATAAGAGGCACGGTATAAATTTAATAAATAAATGATATAGGTAGCCTTTCCAGATTGTGTCCCGTATTGAAATCTGATAACTTTAATGGCAGTCTGGTAAGCAGAACTACTTTATTCCCTACTCTCAGTCCCTCTCAGTGCTGCCTTATGCGGACTTGCATATCACACAACAAAAGATATATATTCCAAATGCATGAAATCACCCATCACGTGCGCAAAGGAAACATTTCTGGCAGCATGTGTAGGAAGCCCAAGATGAATAGAAAGACATTTCTGCCATTCAAAGGAGCAAGATCTTTAATATAATGGTTTAATAGTATTTCTAGTTTTCATTTATTTAAATTTGCCTTCAAAACACATCAGGCTCCTAACAGGAAGGCAGAAGCAACTCTGTAGCATTCAGTACCTTAAAGGAGCACAATTTAATTTTCAGCCCCCAAATGTGAAGAAGATTACAAGTCAAAGCAAATTTGCTGCTTGAACATCTGACTTGCTTGAAATGCACCCGAAGGTATGAAGGAATATAACTGCCTTTACTGGTAAGCCCCCTTGACGCTTGGCCTTTTCTGACACTTAGGAAGATAACCATCCATAATGTCATGGCTACAAAAGAAATTCTTCAAGACATAGCAAAGAGATTATTTTGCAGCTATGGAGATCATTGGCCTGAGAAAATGACATTTGGAAGAAAAGTCTCTGTGTGCCCCAATAGGGGGCATTTGTCAGTTCTGGAGTAAGCAATGCCAGTGGGGTGAACTATTTGGAGTTAATTTCCAACGCTGTTCTTTATTGTACATTGTAGGAAATTGAAATTATATCCCACTACAGTAAGTTAGCAAAAGGAAGTTGATTAAGCTTTCCCCCTCTGGAGTACCCTATGCCAACTAAGACAAAGTTTTTCACATCTCATTGAAGCAAGTATTTCCAAATCGGGGGGGGGGGGGGATTATTTGACACATCTCCTCCAGCCATTGAAAAGCAGTTGACTCATGTAGCTACAGCATCATGACTTACCATCCTGTTGTTCTGAGTTTGTTTCTGAATCCAGGCACTTCTAAGGGGAAAGAGATCAATTGGAACAACTGGCCAAAAGGTCTACAAGAAATGACTCTAATGGAAGCGAACAGTTGGTGGACAAGGGGGGAAAATGAGTGGTAATACTGACTCCATGTAAACCAACCAGTGCAGGGCGTGAACATCAATGGTACATTTCCAGAGCACAAAAAATTGCATGTTTAAAGCAAATCACATGTTTTGCCTCCCCTTTCTCAAAAGAGCACAGAGTGGCGTACCTGAATATGATGACCTTGGGGATGAGTGATACTGGGACAGTTTCTTTCCCTCAGCCTTAACTTACCTCACAGGGTTGTTATGAGGATAAACTGTGGCAGAGAAAAGCCAAATATGCCATCTTGAGCTCCTCTGAGGAAAGGTGGGATATAAATATATATTAAAAATGGGATAACCTGCTTTATGCTCACATCAACCATGTGAAGTAGGTTAGGTTGAGAGACAGTGACTGGCTGGAGGCCACGCAGTGAACTTAAGGGCAGAGAAGATTTGAACTCTCATCTACCTTGTCCTAGTTCATCATACCAACCACTATATCACAAAGTATTAATGTTTCTGAAGTACATTGCAGTCACAGTCTAATAAAGAGGAAGGCAGGCTTGTGGTTGCAGTCCTAAACACATTTACTGAGTAAACCCCACTGTCTACACTGGGACTTGCTTCTGAGTAAACAAGCATAGCAAGGCCAACGAAATGAATGAGCTCAAACAAGTGAAAACTGTGCTGAATTATGCCCACAGTATACTCTATGGTAAGAAATTTTCTCCATGTTAACACTGCATATGAAGAAAAACACATTTCACATCTGCACTGATTAAAGATATAGCAACATTGTTTGTTTGTTTAAAATATCTATTAATGTGCCCTTAATGCGAAAACCACAGCACAGGAAACAATAATTATAATTAAAAATGGTATCAAACAATAAAAATATGATGAAGAGAGAAAAACACATAAGACTTTAATACATTGTATAATATTCTTTTGCTTCCCGGCTTTAACACCAAACCGCTAACTTTATCCTGCCAGTTTGCAACTTCTAGCTATCATTGTGCTGTTGCAGTTAGCCAGGACTGTTGTCAAGATAGTCAATATGAGCAACCAGAAAGATACTTGAGTGAGGACCCCCCCACTACAAATAGAAAGGGATGGGAGTGTCAGTATTTTTTCATTTCATCCCTTCATGAAGGAAGGCTGTGGTGGGGTCCCTCAACTTTGAGGTGAGACACACAGGGAACAAAGCATAAATATTTGTTAACAGTGGGGAGGAAAAAGAGAAGGGTGGGGCAACATAAACCCCAAAATGAGGGAGGAGTTTCAGTTTCAAAATGACTCAGTAGCGATTAATAAACATGCAAAAGAAACGAAAAGATATGTAAAAGACATTTTCTAGCTCCCCCCTCTCTGTCAAATAGTACATTCTTCCTGAACCAGGCAGTGATGCTGCTGTAGCATTGTGTTACCTAGCAACAACTTGTGCTTACTTATTTAGTAAGTTTTCAGGAAAGTAATCATTATGCAGTCGCTTGAATAGCAATAAGGAAATAACAAACACACCTCAGCAGCTTTAGTGCACTAAGGATGTATCTGTTCAGTCTCTTACTAGCTTGCTCCTTCAAATATGGGCTTGTTGAAATGGTCAGCAAATCTGATCAATTTAACTGCAGTGATGACTCTGCCCTTGTTTTGTTTGCCAAATCAAGGTAACTGATGATGGTTTTCTGGTCAAAGTCGATGTACTTGCTTACAGAGCTGGTATACTGGGGGGCAGATACAGGAGTAGATGATTTGCGACTCTGGACTTCATGGTTTTCTGGGGAATTTAAATTTATAATGCGTACTTCTTCACTTACATCGCAATGTGTAAGCCAGCCTTGCTGCATTTGGGGGTCTTTCTGATTAATCTGCTTAGTGCCCAATCCTGTCCTGACAGCATATATATTTCTAATGAAGGATGTAAGAAGGCAGCAATTTCTGTTCTGATCTGCATTCATCACAATCAGTGCTGCTTCCATTCTGCTGCAGCTTGGTCTCTGTCAAATTATTTGTTTTGCTATCCATGGTAAGTTTTTATTTGAGACCTTTTGGTGAAAGCTAGGTGAACGCAGGTGGTGCTGTGGTCTAAACCACTGAGCCTAGGGCTTCCCGATCGGAAGGTCGGCGGTTCGAATCCCCGCAACAGGGTGTGCTCCTGTTGTTCGGTCCCTGTTCTTGCCAACCTAGCAGTTCAAAAGCATGTCAAAGTGCAAATAGATACATAGGTACCACTCCGGCGGGAAGGTAAATGGCATTTCCGTGTGCTGCTCTGGTTTCACCAGAAGAGTCTTAGTCATGCTGGCCACATGACCCGGAAGCTGTCTGCGGACAAACGTCGGCTCCCTCAACCAGTAAAGTGAGATGAGCGCCGCAACCCCAGAGTCGTTCACGACTGGACTTAACTGTCAGGGGTCCTTTACCTTTGGGTAAGAAAAGATGTTGCTGTTATTATCATTAGTTTTAAATTTCAAAATTAACATGAAACAACATATACTTGTAAAGTATTTGCTTCCTTAGAGTATGCAATACATATATTGCAATGAGGTGCTATGTTTTCCTCCTTCGAAAGTTAGATGCCTAAATAATAGACAAGTTTTGGAAAATTGTGAGGTGTTTGCGGACAACAGGCAAACGTCAAGCCAGAGGTGCATACAGTCATACCTCGGGTTGAATGTGCTTCAGGTTGAGCGCTTTTGGGTTGCGCTCCGTGGCAACCCAGAAGTAACGGAGCGCTTTACTTCCGGGTTTCGCTGCTCTCGCATGTGCAGACGCTAAAAAATTATGTCACACGCATGCGCGGAAGCGGCAAAACGTGATCCGCGCATGCGCAGACGCACCATCACGTCTTACGTTCTGTTCAGGATGTGAATGGGGCTCCAGAACGGATCCCGTTCACATCCTGAGGTACCACTGTATGTGGTTCAGCCAGCTCCAATTCCAAGCAGAGTGCTATGTTACTGGCATTTGACATCCCATCATGTTGAGCTTGGGACTATGCAGGTTGCATAAAGGCATACTTTAAAACTGCAGTGCAGCTACGAAACAAAAAGTGCACAGCTCCTACCACGCTTCAGCTGTGCATTTCATGCTATGCCCCCCCAAACCCTGATTTAGTTATTCAAAATGAAATAGTGGAGGCAGTTAATCCTGAACCCACCAGGGATCCTGAACAAAATGGCAGCACAAGGGAGATGCAACAATGTGGGAATATCTGTTGCCATGCCAACCTTTGAATTTAAAGCTACAGCAGAACAGATACTATTGTTATGTTATATATTATACAGGGTTTCTCCAACGGTAACGTAATAAAGGCAATGCCTTCCCCCGCATGTTAATCTTTAGAATAGCACACAGTTGCCATAAACAAGAAAGACGTGTCTTAATACCAGAATCCTGTAGGAATATAATGGTTTGTACATTTGGAAACTGATTGCATTTAGCTTACTGGGGCATGTTACCATCTGTCAGGAGAACCTAACTCACAGGGCTGTTGCAAGGAGAAATGGGAAGAACCATAGAACATTTTTTGTGTGGATCAGAGTGCAGGGCTTCAGATAATGTCCTTCTGGATCAGGCTAGTGGCCCATCTAGTCCAGCATTCTGTAGTCACAGCAGCCAACCAGATACCCATGGGAAGCTCAAAAGCAGGACCTGGGTGCTCCCTTGACTCAGGGCTGTCTTAAGCATATGTGGCGCCGGGGTGCAAAGATCCACCCGGCGCTCCCCGCCAGGTTGCCCAGTCCCAGGCATGCAGGAGGGCAGAGCCGGTCAGCCGCCTCAGCGTCTCACTGGCTCAGTCGCCCCCGAACCCATGGCACAGAGCCACCCACAGCAGAAGAGCCCACCGTGGCGTTCCAATCGAGGGGTGGGCTCTTCCTCAGACTCAACTCTTGGGCCCCGGACTCTCGGCCTGGTGCCCCTGAGAGCCCGGTGCCCGGGTGTCCTGCACCCCTGGCGCCTATAAGTAAGATGGCCCTGCCTTATGATTCTCAGCAACTTGAATCCTGCCATTGATACAGGAGGTAATATAGCCATTGTAACTAGTAGCTGTTGATAGGATAATGCTGGATTTACACACGAAAGACCCAGATTCATATTTCTGCTCACCTGATAGCCTTGGACAAGAGGATGCCTCTCAGTCAAAGCTGGCTTAAAAGGCTGTTGTGAAGATGAATGAAAATATATATGTAAAGCATTTTGCTCGCTGGAAGGGCTACAGACATGATAAATCACGAACAAGCACCTTAGAGTTAAGCTTTAGAATACAGTTCTGCATGCCGGCAAATACCTTTCCGCAATGTATTCTGAGCCATGCACTTTCAGCAAGCCACCTATCAAACCGCAACCCTCAGCTCCTTCAAAATAGAAGTCTCATTTTTTATTTTGATTGAGGGATTTAATCACAATGCTGGGTAATGAGGGTAGATATGATGCTTCCTGGTGACAGCCATGAATAGGAAAACTGACTGCATGAATGCTAAGAGTGCAGAAAAATGTGCTCATAAATGTTGCTGGCAGGTATTCAGCTGCAGCTTCAACCATGTACCAGGGAACTTGGGGCATTTGTCACTGGCGAGTTTTACTGATGATTTTCCAGATACTTGCTTTCAGATCTGCTTGCAAATGAATGATGGGCCAAGCCACACATCATAAAACACGCATCCTAAACACAGACACAAACATGCACTGCATGCATGTCTTGACTTGAGAAACGCTACACACACACACACACTACCTAGGAGACATACAATAGCAAAGTGCATTAATTAAGAGTGTGGATTCTGACAACACATCTGGGTAAGAGTAAGCTCTAACTTACTCAGCAAAAATGCATGCACATTTTACATCGGGCAGTTTGTTGGAGGGGGAGAATTTTAGTGATATTCTTTCAATTATCAACAAAGTTTGCTTGATATCTACTGACATGGCACTCAGCAGAAGGCAGTGCAACAGGTGTAGAAGGCATCAGGCCTAGGGGCAGAATGTGACTCTCCTTCAGGCCTCTCTATCTGGTCATTTGGAGTTTCCCAAGCCACACACAGTCCTTCTGCTGGCCACACATCTCATTGGCTGTCCTTCACGCCCACCTTGAGTGTTCATGCCTGGCTGGAATGTGTCCTTGAACTCTGCCCATGGCTTGTCCAGATGGAAGACAGAGAGGGATGTGTCTGAGTGCATGTAGAGCCCAGCCTGCTGTCACTGTCTGTCTCGGGAGACAATAGAGGCGTGTGCCTTAGCGGGTGAGGTCAAACTGTTGGAAGGTCACAGCACCTGCTAATTGTCATGTAACCTCCGAGTAAACAAATCTGAATGAATGCTCAATAAAAACCGGATATAGTCTGAGTGCCATGTAATCTTTGTGCGAGCAAATCAGGATGAATGCTAAATAAACAAGTTGTCTGGGGGAGCCCAAAGAATGTTGCGTATAGTGTTCAGAGCATGCTTGCTATTTGTAATCCTTGAGTATAGGAGTTCATACGAATCTGTGTATCCAACATTTATTCAGTAGGAAATAGTAGAATGTCACATGGCTGGTAAATTATGAGAAACGATACACTAACTGGGAGCATCAAAGGCTGAAACTAGCTGCGACAGCTGTGAAAGTTTACCTCACACTGTTGCTTTTAGTTCAAAGCCGTGAGAATATCTACAGTAGACCTCCTTTCCCCTCAGGAATACACAAGGAATGTTACAGCCAGGGATGTATAGCTCATGTGGATGTGAGTAATCCACCAATCAGCACTGTCCTCATAGTGCAATGCTATATAAACAGAAGTCAGGGAGCATTTGTGTCCAGTATCCAGAGCATTCCTGCAAAATTCCAAATGTGCCCTGGGCAACTGATGGCCTCTTACAGCCTGACTTGCAAGCTGGTTAATCTTGAGTCATTGACCCCAATCAGGAACGATTCAGTTGCCTTCCACACTCTCTTTTAGCAATGAAACAACATTGTTTTCGAGTATAGCTGGAGACCTCCTGAGTCAAGTGGCCCTGAAACCAATCCATAATAATTTCAGTTACATTTCATGATGGATTACTATGAATGATGAAGGAAGGTCTCACTCACTCATTAATTTTCAACTTGTTTTGGTCTGCTGGGAAACAGATGTGTCAATGGTAAAGGACACACTTGAATCATTTTCTATTTCAGTGGCAATGTTACAGGAAAATAACAACAGCTTCTGAAATTATAATATGTGTCATGTCAGATATTTATCCAAATTTTGCTACTTGGACTCCAGCAGCTTCAGTCCAGTGCCTGCAGTATTTGGAGATGGCTCATTTTTAATCTTTCAGTAAAATTAACTGTGTGCCATGGCTGAATAAGTTAGATTCCCAGCTGTGACACTTCTCTCCAAATTCATTTAGGATGTCTGCAGTTATGTTCTGGTTGCAATACATGAAGCAAATAACTTCACCGTTTTAGTTGCAAACTGGTGGTTTGTTTTTTTTAATTGCATACTCCTTAGAGAACAGTACTGGATACAATTTTCTGGTGTTTTATATAGTGCATGCTATATTTTCTTATATCCTGATTTTCAGGTTGGTTAAGCTGGATTGGACGCCATTTAATACAGTTTTATTATCCTGCGCCTAGATAAATGTGTTGTGGTGTTGATTATGATAAACATATATTAAAGTCAGAGTACATTAAGTTTGTATTAATCCAGGACACAGTATGAAGGATCAAGTGGGAAGGAACAGAAAATACAGAGACTGCTGCCCATTCCCCCATCATAGAGATACTTCTGAATTGCCACAGATTTATATAGAAATTCTCTGGCATATTATTGTACCAACACATGACAAGTGAAGATAAAAATAAGTCATAAGAATAGAAGGAGGGCCCTTCTGAAACAGATAAAAGATCCATCAAGTTGAGCCTTCTGTCTACAACACTGATGAATCAGATGCTTCTGAGGTTGTATGATGAATAGGGACGTACATTCAGGAGAAATGCATCCTTTTTAAAATGTAGTCACTGTTGCCCACCTTGAAATCTCACTGGCTTTGAAGGTGGAGGTACCTTAGATTCTTCATGAGTAGGGAAGTAACCTCAAACCCAATGGTCTCTGGATTTAACCTCCCCTTACAAAAGTATGAAGGGACGCGGGTGGCGCTGTGGGTTAAACCACAGAGCCTAGGACTTGCCGATCAGAAGGTCGGTGGTTCGAGTCCCCGTGATGGGGTGAGCTCCCATTGCTTGGTCCCTGCTCCTGTCAACCTAGCAGTTCGAAAACATCTCAAAGTGCAAGTAGATAAATAGGTACCGCTCCAGCAGGAAGGTAAATGGTATTTCCGTGTGCTGCTCTGGTTCACCAGAAGCGGCTTAGTCATGCTGGCCACATGACCCGGAAGCTGTACGCTGGCTCCCTCAGCCAATAAAGTGAGATGAGCGCCGCAACCCCAGAGTCGGTCACGACTGGATCTAATGGTCAGGGGTCCCTTTACAATTTACCTACAAAAGTATAACACAGAGTGAAACTGGTTAGAAACATCAGTAATACAAGTCTGAAGCAATGCACCAAGTCAGTCAACTTCAGGCGTCTGATTTTCAGTTATATTGTGTAAAGGCTTCAGATAACGAAAGAGGGAAATTAATAAGTTTCCCTGGAAATAAAAGATCCAAGGCTTGTACAAATTTGAGTGAGCTTTCAGCACTGATTTAATGGACAGCATCCTTCTCACATGCAGTATGATGCATGGACGTCTGCGGAGCCACAGGCAGGAATCTCAAGACGGTTGAAGACAAAGCATGTCCCAAACTTGCCGATCTTACGTTGATTCCTAGAAAGGGTGGGCAGTGGATGCGCAAAGGACTCAGCATTCAATCAGAGAGGATCTTGGAAAATTGCTCAGTCTAGTTCATAAGCAGTAAGCACTACTTAGCACTGTTCAGGAATGGAGTGAGCCAGCAATGCCCTCTTGTAGGACCCTTTTGTGATTGGGTGGACTGGAAATGTTACCTGTCTGGATGTAAATATGTGGTACCCCAAGCGAGGTGGCACTATTAAATCTCACTTTCTCTACTTTTTATGTGCTAGACCTTACCAAAAGATAAACAGAATTGTGATCCACTAGATCAGCAGCTATGCATGTCCATTAGAACAAATTTGCTGGTTGCTCAATGAGCCTTACTTATCCATAGCGCATAATAGGGACCCCATGTGCTCATGGTCTTTGGTCACACAGCCATCTATTTTTCCTCCCATTGGACACGGGAGGTCTATAGATTTTGGATAACCATACAAATCAGAAGTCACACTCTCTGTCCCCAGAGCTCATACATAAATACAGGCACAAACACATATATTCTAGAGGGGCAGGATCTTTTCTTCCCACCTCATAGCCAGGATTTGTGATTTATAATTGTAGGGAGAAAACTGAAGTGGAGACTGTGATGTGTGGGATTTTAATTATACAGAAGCCAGAAGTTTATAAGAGATACGCATGGCATATATAGAACGTTGAGAACACTTAACTTTGTAGTGGAGAAATCTAGCTCAAGTGGTGACATTTTAGGCTTTTGTGTTATTATCAACAAAGAAATAGGTGACCTTCACTGCTTCTTTTGTTCTCTCCATATTACTTTGCACATGCTGCTATTTTAATAGGTCTCTTTACATCATCCTCAGCACCATGAGTCAGAGAGCCCTCTCACTCCCACACGATGCATTGCACCGAGTATTGTTGAACTTCTGGAAAGCTAGTGATATTTACAAAATGGACCATTCCTCACCAATTCCCTAGATATCTTCTGGGAAATCAAATCTCTTCCTAATAACAGCCTGCTTATTATTATTTTCTTTGGTGTATTGTGATGCACACACTGCTGAAATGATAAATGTGCTTGGCATATAGTGAAGACTGACTTCTACTTTGGCTGTTCACAGACTCTATCCATTCAAAATACACAAAATTAAAGTTGATATTTTATATTGGTTGAAAATAGATGTTTCCCGCCTTCCATTAAATATTCCCATAATGTCAGTGGAGGCTGCTGTAAAACAAAAAACAAAACAAAGCAACACAAAACCCTATGCCATTCTTCTTGATACTTCTTTGACTTATTTAGGTTTTCTTTTCTCAGTCATTTATTTTTCCACAGGCTCCTCTGGCATACTGTGCTTTCTTTTATTGGCTTGTGACCTGTTCTTATCTGAATAATGTGGGCCAACACTTTAGGGTGCATATGAGTTTGTCTATGGAAGATGCTACCTTAGGGCGAGGATTGGGACCCCTTGTATCTTCACAGTTAACTAATTCTGTAATGTCACTTGGTTGTCATAAGTAAGCTGAATCTCTAGAAATGCAGGGAGTGGGACAACCACTGGTGATTTATGAATGCTGCTCTAATTGCAAGACAGAAAACTTGAAATTCAATTTTTTTCTTTAAATCCTATCTTATTGGAGCAGGCCTAGCATCAGCACAGGCACTTTGGGGCAGCTGCTAAGGGTCCCATGCCTGAATAGGGCCTGCTATGTTGACACCTGCCTACACTTTGCCTTGTGGCTGCCATTTTGTTTTCTCCACAGTGCCCCTGAGGTTGCATTGGCCCAGTGTGTATTGTAAGGAAAATGAAGTGATTCCTCTAGGTTACTTCTGAGGAACATTCCTGCTCCTTACAGTATGAAATCACCCCTCACATATCTGCCACACAAGAATATAAATCCTTCACTAAGAATCTTAAGGTGTGCAGCCATATGGAAGGAGCCCACACATAACACTTTGCTGGACTGAAATGAAACTGTTTCAACTGGAGGAAGAAGTGACTGAGTAGGGCTTTAGGACCTAGTCTTCTTGTAGGTGTAGTGGTTAAGAGCGATGGACTCGTAATCTGGGGAACCGGGTTCGCGTCTCCGCTCCTCCACATGCAGCTGCTGGGTGACCTTGGGCCAGTCACACTTCTTTGAAGTCTCTCAGCCCCACTCACCTCACAGAGTGTTTGTTGTGGGGGAGGAAGGGAAAGGAGAATGTTAGCCGCTTTGAGACTCCTTAAAGGGAGTGAAAGGCGGGATATCAAATCCAAACTACTACTACTACTACTACTACTACTATTCTTCTTCTTCTTCTTCTTCTTCTTCTTCTTCTTCTTCTTCTTCTTCTTCTTCTTCTTCTTCTTCTTCTTCTTCTTCTTCCCATTACAGCTAGGTTCCATATGAGCTATGGAGCTAGGTTCCATATGAGCTATCTGGAGAGCCACAGGTTCTCCACTCCTCTTCTATATAATCTCAAGCTTTAAGTCAGCTCTTCCACTTACACAGTGTGCTGTAGGTATACCTGCAATTCTAAACCTAGCTGCTCAGGGCACCTTCAGAAGGCAGCTTCTAGCTTTGGTTTGGGTGCTTGCATGACGCCAACTTAGCAGGCACTTTCAAACTGTGGGCATCTTGTTTACTCGACACTTTATGACTTTTTCAGCTACGTAGACTGCCCAGCCCCATGCTGGCAGTGGCCCGTGGTATGGAAAAGCCGAGGCAAATGGGAGAGCAACAGGGAACAGAGGCCTGGGACAAGTAAACAGCAGGAGCTGGATGTGTACTTTCAAAATGGCTGTCTGGCTGTACCCTGAGTTTCTATAGAGAGAAAGTGGGGGGGGGGGAGATACTTTAATAGAAGCAAATAACGCAGCAGGCATGAAGATAAATGGTGTGAATTAGCATACTCTGCTCAGAGAAGTCCACCACATTAACATATCCCCGTTTCACTTGCAAATGAAAAATGACATCAAATTACATTCATTTTCTCCCTGCACTTTGTGCTAAGAAGATACTGCTTGCTGGGATGGAATGGGCAGAATCAGTAGTGGGATTTCAAAGTTAGCCCCAATTCTCTTCAAAGCTATGGAGAACTTCAAGCTTCTGAATGCTTAGGCACCACATTGTAGTGAAAATAAATACCATCCCACTGACTCTTTCAACAGTTGTCTCCCCTATTGTTCATTACCATAAGCTGATGCTGGGGCAGAAACAATTGCTATCATTTTAAATCCCCCTTTCTACGTTGTGCTTGCATATAAACTGAAATAAAAGAAAATAATGTTTGTTACACTAGGGAACTTTTTTTTATCCCCCCCAACATTTATGTTTGAAACCTATTATTATTTGTGTTGTATGAGGTGAGTGGGAAGCAGATAATTAAAAAGAAGTCGACCTCTGTTAGAAAAACATCTTAATAGCTGTCTCTCATGATTAATTCATTGAAACTGGACTCAGGATGAGTAATAGACAATGTCACTTCTTTATCTCCTCTCACAAGCTGCTGTCTTCTAAGTGAAGGCAGAAAGAAGTCTCTCTCTCTCTCTTTTTATTCTGACAGATGTGGATTCATGTTTTTTTTTGTGGGGGGTGCGCGGAATGGATAAGAAGCCACCTGTTTGCTTAAGCAAACGGTTGTTTTCCTATAGTACATTTAAATTCAGAAAAATGTAGGCAGGGAAAAAGGTAAGTTACTAAGTTATTATGGAATCTGTGAGAAGGGCAGAGCTTTTTTTTCAGCCAGAACTCACTGGAACTCTGTTCCGGTACCTCTCAGGTGGGCGCCATTGTTGTTATAAGAAAACAAGGGAGGAGTTCATTGTTAGTTCCAGCATCTCTTTTTCTAGAAAAATAGCACTGGAGAAGGGCACCATGACAGGAAAACTAACTTTGGTTCCTTCTAGCACAAGCCCTTAAATTATCAGTTTCTGACTTCTCTTTCTGACAGCAATACATTGCTAGCGCTTAGAGAGCCAGGAAGAACCTTGGCATAGTGAGAGCTGATGTATCTCTGGCCATTATTCTTTAGGGAGTACAGTGTCGTTAAGACAAGGCCATGTGTATTTTACCTTGGCTGTATTCAGAGAATACATAATTCTGTATTTGAATAACACAATATTCAGGACACCAAAAAGATTGCCATGTTAATGGTCAAATGCATGTTTACCAGTTAACATTTTATTTATACATCATGAGTGGTTATTGTGTAACGAAGCCTTGGCTATTCCTCAGAAGTGTAACCAGCATTGCAAATATAATATATGGTACTGTAATTGGCATAAAAAGGGCTTGCACTTTGAATTTTAGCATGGTTCCATTAGATGTGGACACTTCCTTAACTGCTAAGCCATCTCATCCATGCTTGCAAGTGGCTAGAAGGGTGTTTAAATATTACACCAGCTTTCATGTCTAAGTACCGGCTGCTTTAAAGTCTTTTCATTTATAATCAGCCTATTTACATGACCAGTCGCAATAAAAGTAGTGAAGAATGTACTCACAGGAGTAAAGATTACTCATCTGAATACGGACATATTGCTAAAGAACTAAATTTATAATTCTGGGGTAGCCAATGTAGTGCCCTCCAAATGTTGTTGACTACAACTCCCATCAGCTCCAGCAAGCATGGCTGATGGTCAAGGATGATGGGAGTTGTAGTCCAGAAATATCTGGTGGGTTCTACATTGGCTACCCTTGGCAAAGTTAATCCTCACTGTATCTGCTTCTAGGGCTCCTGCAAGGAGATAGAGGCTGCCATCAAATACACACTTACAGTACTTGGAAGTGACTCCCATGGAGCTCAGTTGGACCTACTGCAAAGCAGAGATGCAGAGGTCAAGCTGTAATGTGAATTTATCTAATCCCACTTTAAAGCTGTCTACACTGGACAACCATTGCCACTTCTTGTGGAAGAAAAATGCGTTGATCAGCTAGGCACTATGTGCAAAGAAATGCTTCCTCTTGTTGGTCCTGAATTTTCTACCCTTCAGCTTCCTTGGATGAAGTTCTAGCATGATGAAAGATGAATAAAAACTCATCTCTGTTTGTTTTCATACTATGCATCATTCTATGCATACCTCTATCATGCCTCACCCTTTTTCTGAACTAAATAGCCCCAAATGTCGTAACCTTTACTCAGAGTTGTTCCAGCACCCTGATCATTTTGATTGTCTTCTTCTGCACCTCTGCAATATCCCTTTTCGAGGAGGAACTGAATTTCAATCCAGTTTAACATGGGTCAGGGCTTTCCCCGCTCTATCAGACATGCTTTTATGTATTTGTATCTAGATGTAGGTTGCCACCTTATATGGCATCCAACCATTAATCTACCTAGCTCAGCCCTAGACTTTCCTAACCTGGTGCTCTCCAGATGTTTTGGCCTACAATTTCCAACACCCCTAATTATTGACCGTGTTGGCTTGTGCAGATGACAGCTGGAGACCAACAACATTTGGAGGTCCCTTGGTTGTGGATCAGCAGCTGATCTCCAGGGTTTCCTACCAAAGTCGTTTCCAGCTCTATTTGAAGTTTCCAGGGCTTGCATCTTGGACCTCTGCATGCAAAACATGTTCTCTGCCACTGAGCTCTTCCCATGTGTGAACTGCATTATTAGCCAAGCACACTTCTGCAAATAATTTAATGAGCTTGAAGACATCCATCCCTTCCTACTGTGAACTAGTGAGGTTAGCAACCTTTCAGGTTAGAGTCTTTACTTGCTGGTGCTGGGTTAGTGATCCCTCGAGGAAAGAATCAGCTCAGTGAGATGCCTCCTAGCAGAATTGCCGGATCACAGTAATTACTGAGGCAGAATTTACCCTTCTATGCAAACTTTAAAGGCCCTGGAGCCAATCCAGAGCACTATAAAATAATAATGGTGCAGTTTTCTCCCTCCATAGGGTCAACCTCCATGGATGCTTTGTAATGCAGCATCACTTTTAACTCAACCACCTAGGCCTTAGGCTACCTAGTAAAATCAAATGCAAACAACCTTTTATTGCTGTTTCCAAATTACTGTAGACGTTTAACTTGATGCTGCTGAGTGAATTCCAGTCACAGTAAGTAGTTTTAGCATTCCATATAACAACCGGTGGGCTTCTTAGCATTCTACTAAGGAAAGGAAACAAGTGCTGTATTCCACGTTGGGAAAACGGTCTAACCGGGATTGCAAGCTGTGGGCTACTGTTCTGATAATACTCCACAGTATCTATATGCGGGCCCCCATATTCACATGCAGAATTGCTCCTGGGGATAAGGACAGCAGCATTTTTAGTTTGCCATGTCCGAGACAATTTGTGACCTACAGTGGAACGGAGCTGTGCCTGGTAGGGTGAGGGAAGGGGAGAGAAACTGGGCAAGATTGCAAACTGCAACTGTCTGCTGGACTTGGAGAGTCTTGTCCCTCTTGCCAGTGGTAGATATTGGGCTTTACAGTTTCAGCGGTGCCCTGTGCAATGCCAAAATCTAGTGCTCCCTGCCTCTTGCCTTCCATTGTTAGCTATTGCTGCAGCGCCCCCTGTGGTGCCCTTTTGGCTCAGCGCCCAGTGCAGGCAAACTGGTTGCACTCCCATAAATCCGCCTCTGCTCTGGCTGGCTTTATGCAGTTAGATAGACTCGGGCGGGGGCAGACCTAGAGAAAGACTACTTCCCTCTTTGTCTTTTTTATGCAGCTCATTGTTGTCAGAGCACAATGGGCAGGTGTAGTAGCAGCAAACGTGGTGTAGTAGTGAGGGTGTCAGACTAGGACCTGGGAGACCAGGGTTCAAATCCCCACTCAGCCATGTCCCAGGAAGTGGTGGGCTCACCTTCTCTGGAAGCATTTAAGCAGATGCTGGATAGCCTTCTCTCAGGTATATTGCTGCCTCCTGCATTGCAGAACCTGCATTCAGCAGATCACAGTAGATCAGGGGTAGGCGACATGGGGCCCTTCAGATATTGTTAAACTACATCTCCCATGAGGCTCACCAAAGGTGAGGTGTGATGGGAGTTGTAGTCCAGCAACATTGGAGGGGGCACTACATTGGCTACCGTAGACTAGGTGCTCTCCAAGGTCTCTTCCAGCTCTCTGATTTAATGAAACTTGACTATTCGATAGCTAGGCTGTGAGGATAAAAGAGTGCAAACCATCCAGCCATTTTTGAGAGTATATGAGTGGAACTATGTACTATGTTCCAGGTGAAGAAACGGCATACATTTACATAATGGCATTTCAGTCGTTTGACTCTATTTTCCACCCCATTGCATCATGGACTTTTGTTTGTTGCTTTTATCCACTGTAGCTCAAATTCTTTACAAAGCTGTCCCCCGTGATGTCCAGCCATGTGCACTAAGCCCCGGCTTAGCCTTCCGTCTTGTGAACACATTCTTGCATTATTTATATACTTTGCAATGCAAATGGGAGAGCTGCCTAAGCACATGAAAACCCATCCGCTCCAAATCTGCCTTTCGTCACCTTTCTTTGCTCATTCCTATTGGGAGGCAGTAAACCTGGCCGCTTAAATAACTGCAGAGAGTTGCTCTTCTCTTCTCTTTTCCGCGTTATGTATTTCCTCATTGGACAGATGCTGATGGCAGGAACACAGTTCTGCCAGTACAGTATGATGGGTCACAAGGCAGTAGTTGGCCGTTGATTTATGGAGTCCTTTCTCAGATGACAGAAAGAATAAGTACGGTGGGTAAAGTCACAAAGCTTTTAAGTCTTTGCTGCTGGTAGCATTTGTTGCAAGAAGTGTGTGTGTGTGTGTGTGTGTGTGTGTGTGTGTGTAGACATGTGTACCTGGCAACTGGAGGAATTACATGTCTCAGAAAAAATATCTGCATGAGGTCATTTCCCTTCAGAATGACAATTATCTAGGACAGGGATAGAGAATCTGTAGCTCACTGGATGTTGCTGGACTAAAACACCAAGGGTCACTAACCTTGGATTTGCAGGCTGGGGCTGATGGGAGTTGGAGTCCAACAACGTCTGGATGGCCACCCCTTGCTTGGGATGTTTGAAAAGAGCTTTTCATAAGCTTTTAGGAGGAGAAGTATCCACTCATTTATGTGGGGCATGTGGTCCATGGCTTAGGAAAGGAAACAGAACCAGGACATGGTCAAGAAGTAGTAGCTGATAAGCTCCTCTTGCTAGGTGGTCTGGGAATAGACTGTACCTGGAAGGGAGCCAGCATGGTATAGTGGTTAGAGTGTTGGACTAGGACATTAGAGAGCAGGGTTTGAATCCCACTCAGCCATGAAGCTCATCGGGGAACCTTGGACCAGTCACCAACTTGCAGCCCAACCTACTTCCTGCCTGGAAATCTATGTCCCCACTGTGAAAGGACGTGTGGATCCAGAATTGGCCTCCGCAGTCACCAACGGGCACACCATTAAGACTGTGCTCATGGAAGACAATCTGACTGGGCTATGAGTGATTGCCAAAGAAGAAGAAGAAGAATGTGGAGAGAGGGAGAACCTTGTATTCCACCCTGAGTTCTTGGAGGAAAAGTGGGATATTTTGTTAATCTCTTTGGGATTCTTTGTGGGAAGTGATTGATAAAGGACATTATTAATAATAATTTCATATCAATGTCATAATAAAATAAAATATGGCAATGTTGCCTTTGGTCACCACTGGGGAAAGGAGCCCAATCTGTTATTCTGGAGGTTAATGTAGGCAGCAGGTTTCTTGAACACAATAAAAGGGTAATGTATAAATGAGCCTCAAATAGCCAAACAGAATAATTTGCATTTTAACATTGAGTCTCGGGGGAGTAAAGACCTTGGCCAAGGTTGGGATGAAATCCCTTCCCCTCATGAAACTGTCGTCCCATTGCAAAAACAGGGTCCCATTTTCTGCTGCTTTCCTGGGTGAAATAACGTTTTGGAAGGAGGTTGCTGCTTATATTGAGCCTTGCCAGGAAGTATGGCCCACAGGAAACTGTGGAGACAGCTGTGAACTGCCCCTTGGTTCCCATACTTCCCATAATGCCTTGGGAGTGTTGCGGTAATGTGGCATCACTCCCAAGGCATTCCTGCAAGTGTGGCAGGTGAGAATTTGTCCAGAGAAAGACTTACATTGCTGTGAGTGGTGTGTTGTTGGTTTTTTTTAAAGTTTAAACCGCAAGAAAAAATGTTAAACCTTTGTCCCTGACCATTGCCATATTCCAAGGCTATTCAGAATTAAGCTGGTTCAGTTCAGCATTTCAGAGTTTTGAATTCAAATAAATTTGACCTTCAACCAAACTGGGCATTTAATTACTTAATTAATTATCCTGCCCTTCCTCCCAAAGGAGCCCATGACTACAAGCACACTCATAATAAAACTATTTTTCCCCTCACAAAAAAAGCATTCTAAAAACAGTATTACTTAAAAACATTCTCTCATCTAGTGATCTCTAGGTTACCAGGAACAGTGTATTTCAGCTATGAAATGCCTGGGTGAACAGGAATATTTTCAAATTCCTCCAGAAAGTCACTAATGAGAAAAACAGATGCATGTTAGCAGGGAGAGCATGTACACTTTCCAAAGAAATATAAAAGCAGAGTCATACGTAAAAGTATTGCCAACAGACTTTATTCTTGAGTATTATGAGAAGATCACATACCTTCAGAATGCAGTATGAGCAAAATGTTACATGGCTGCGTTCCTGTTAGGTTCATTTGTTCATCGGAGTAAGCCCCCCCTTCTTTTACACCAATGAAAAATACATTATGTCCCCCCCCCCCCCATAGAGATCTCCAGTCTAGCTGCTAATGTTTAGCAATTCCAATGCTAATCCTCCAATGCTTAGAGAGCTCCAGTTTGCCTAATAAATAGTATGTGACTAAGGGCACTTGTTGATTGAGCATTCTTCTTGATATGTTTGCACAAAGTTTGCAGGGAGGCTAGATGTTGGCGGTTCATTGGGCATGTGTCCTGATTTGTTTGTGGATAGGTTCTAGGACATAGCTTCAAGCGGTTGTAATTTCACCTTTCCCAATCACCAGTGGCGTAGCGTGGGGGGTGCAGGGGGGGCCGGCCGCACCGGGCGCAACATCTGGGGGTTAGGGTTAGGGGGCACAAATCCACGGGTTAGGGGGCGCAAATCCACGGGTTAGGGGGCACAAATCCATGGGTTAGGGGCGCAAATTACTTGCCTTGCCCCGGGTGCTGACAACCCACGCTACGCCACTGCCAATCACTTCCCTAACTGCAAACCGTCCAATTTGGAAGTGGTGGGGATGGCTCTGTTGCACAAGAGTGCCAAATCAGCTTTATTTGTGCAACCTAAATTTGCTGGTATTTGATTGAATCTCACCTGAAGTCCCCCCAGTCTGGAAGTGCCCCGTGACTTTGTAAGAATAATAATCCTCCTTGTCTAAGGTTACCAGAAGTCCCCATTTCCCGGGGACGGTCCCCAGATTTACAAATCAGTCCCCTGACAAAATCCTATCATTCCTACTGAAGTTGAAAAGTGTCCCTGGATTCATTGAAAAATATCTAGTAGCCTTATCCTTGTCAGAAATGCCTGGAAGTTCTAAGTATGGATCATATCTTAGTAACAAACAAATTCATAGAGGACAGGCCTTTCTGGTCAAACGATGCTAGGTGACGACGACAAACAATTGGGGAGACTCTGCTTCTGAGTTTTGCGAAGGCACTTGGCTGGCAAGGAAACAGAATACTGAACTAACTGCACCTTTGGCCCAATCCATTAGGGTCCTGCTTAGGTTATTAATCCAGGATTGGGGAACCTGTGGTCCTCCAGATGTTGTTTGACTCCATCTCCCATCATCCCTGATCACTGGACATTCTGGCTGAGGGTGATGAGAGTTGGAGTCTGACCACGCCTCAAAGGCTTTAGGGCTCCCCATCCATGTTACAATGAAACATTATGAAAAATGTTTTGGAGTAAACTCTGGAGTAAATCTGAGTACCTGCAGTTCAGCTTAAAGTGTTAAACTGCAACCTATCATATACCCCATGCTACTGATTACACCCCAAAGAGCAGAAATGTGAATGCTAAGTTAGTTTTTCAAAAGACTCGACTTTCACAACCATCTCAGGATAATATTAATCTGTACAGAGAAAAGAGATGAAAATGAAACCCGCCTGGAGGGAACAACACATCTTCAGCCATTATTGCCAAATCAATTCCTACTGTTGCTTAATCATGAGTAATCAGAAACCAAATACTTCAGCAATCTCTTCACAAGCGTGGAAAAATCGGAGAGCTTGAAATGAAAAAAAGCTGATGACAAACACTCACTGAAGGAAGCTGCTGTTAATAAATGGGAAGAGGAGGGAGGACGTCAACAACGGGGAGAAGGAATGTGATTCAATAGCACACCCAAGGGGAAGAACCAAATTGACTCACAAAGTATTATGAAGATCCAGCAAGGGGCAAAAATTTTCATCAGAAGCAATTGTAGATGGTGCTGCATGAATGGGAGAATTAGACTTGGAGATATACAGAGTAGAAGAATCAAAGCTGCATCTTTGATTCCTTGCACATCTTTCTGCAGAAAAGGCAAGGCAGCTAAGCTCCAGCGCATGCAGTTGGATGAGTATGCAGATGAGAACTGTTTCACACCAATTAGTCATATCTCCCAGCCCACAATAAGGTCTGAGGCAGGAGGGAGGAGGAAGCGCTCAGACAGTCTATGGAGGGGTGACACTTGCTGTGAGCACAGCAGAGACGGTGACAGCAATGGCTTGTGCTAATCTGCACCCTGATAGGCCTGCACAGCTATCAACCACAGCAAACTTCAAGCATACAGTACAACTACCAAGATGGACCAAGGTGAAAGGTTAAAGTTATTGTGACTTTTTTTGTATTGGATCAGATTGTTATTGCATGTGTGATCTTTGCTGTCTTACTTTGTTGTTTCTTCAGCTTGTAAACTGCCTTGTGTATAGTAATACAGAAAGGCGGTATACAAATGAAAAGCGAAATGAAAAATGAAAGGAATGAAAAGTTCGAGTCTGTGGCTCTGTGCATAGGCTTCGTCGAGATTTCACTGGCTGCTACATGAGACCCTGGCGTCTTGGGTGATTAGATTAGAAGAAAACATGAGGCTATCAGAATAATGAAATGTTAAGGAATACAGAGAAGACAATAGTCACTGCCCCTAAAAAATAAAAAGTGGAATCACTTTTATTGAACAGTTTTGGAAAACAAGCACTGGGATGTGTCAGGCTGTACATCAGGACTCTGCACAGTTCCTCCTAATCTGGACCTCTGATCTAGGGCCTTGGATCAGTTTGGGGGACACCCGACTGGAATCCAGCCCCAAAATGAAGGAAGGCACTTGTAAAGAAGCACCCTGCAGCTGGCAGGATTGAATTCTCTGCACACCAGCTGGTGAGGAGAGGATGTTTCAGTCCTGCTGAGATGTGCTTCCACAGCAGACTCCCCGCAGGGTAAGGGGCTGGGGCTGCCGGTCTCCTCCTCTTCCTAGCCCATGCGTGACAGCTCTAGATTGGGCTGAGCAGCCAGACCTAGGGCATAACAAGGATCTTTTCAACTGATTTGGGCAAAGCATAGAGGTCCTGAAATTAGCCCTGTTTGGACTTTGGCGATAACTTAGGTGAATAATTTCTGAAGAAGCAAGAATTCTTGCTACACTTCTTCCCCAGATATATTAATCTAAAGCCAGCATCTTACATAGGTTCATCTATGTAAGTAATGGGATTGATATAAAAGATGGGAAAGTCCACCCTGCTGATGAATAGAAGAGGTTTAAAAGCATCCTTTCTCATGCTCTCTCTGCTTGCTGTTCCTTCGGCTCTGCTTCACATGCTTCCATGCGGCTGAAGGCCACAGGATGCTGGCACACAGCCCTGGATTGGTAACTTTGAACTTTATTCCAAAATGCTAATAAGCTGGGGAACTTAGAAATTCTGTTTCACCAATTCGATCGGCTGGAGGAAGTTAGAAGGAGGCCAAATCATCAATTAGCATAGGAAGTAACAAACGCTGAGTGCTTTGTCAAGGCAACTGCGTCGCTATTCTTATGCCAGTTTCAAACTATATTTTCTATTGATGTATTACATTGCTTCGCATTTTTTCATATCCACAGCCAAGTGGCTATTTAAAGCTCTGTGCCAGACCAAGAAATAAACAAGTAACCAAGAACCGAACGGCATGCAATGTTAGTTACATGCAAGCCATGAATATTTTGAAGTTGTGAGAACTCAATCCAGAACATGCTCTTTTTAGCATGCATTGGGGGCCATGCTAAATATCATCGCCTCTTTACTGCTTTTTGCCCCTAAAAGTGTTGTTTGCTACAAACAGCACACAGGGAGGTGTTTGTAGACTACTGGCCCATCTAGGTCTGTACTGTCTACACTCCAGGATTTCAGAGTGGAATCCCCAGTAATTCTGCACATTCTCCAGTCATTATGCAGTGTTTACATAACATTTCCATCAAATGGGTGTA
Organism: Podarcis melisellensis; assembly: GCF_964234715.1. NCBI lineage: Eukaryota > Metazoa > Chordata > Lepidosauria > Squamata > Lacertidae > Podarcis > Podarcis melisellensis. Next base: position 62,329,266 of record NC_138538.1, read on the forward strand.
AGCCTCTCATTCCATAAGCCCAGCATGATTATCTTTATTGAGGAAACTTCATGGGTGCCATTGATTGTCTTGATTTTGCATGCCAGACAATTGCAATACCTTAACACCGAAATGCACATTCTCCCTAGTGGCACGAATTCCTCAAAATACAAAGTTCTTCTGGAATATACACTGATTGGTGTCGACAGGACCTGGGGTCTTCTCAATATCTGGAGGACAGCAATTTGCGGAAAGCTGGTATGTATAAAGTAAAATGAAGCAAACACCTCTTTTCACCTAGGTTGCAGTAGCCTGGGCTGGTAATAGTAAATATTCTGAATCTTGGAAATGCATTTTGAATTTCTAAGGGCAAAGTGGTAATTGGCATGCTGAAGGGAGATGTAGAAATAATTGCTTGATAATGCCTGAAAAGACATTCTCTGTATAGAGCAGTTGCAGAGTGACAGCGGAAGGTCTCCAAGCAACACTGCTGAGTGCATTCCAAGAACAATCCCCCATTATTTAAAAAAAGCATGCTCTCAGGCCTGGCTCAGCTCTCAAATCAAGCATTTAAAATGTTTTCCAGCTTCTCCACAGCCTTGCTCTGTGGCACTGCTACCAGATGCACCCCCCAAGCATGGCACAGCTAAGAAGAGCCCCGTTGAATCAGGCCAGCCCATCCAGCAACCAGTTTCACACAGCGGCTAGCAAGGGAGCCTTAAGGTGAGCTCTGTGTCATGGAGAAAATTCCAGAAGTATTCAGCATCCCTCACCACCCCCTGTTTTGTATTCCAACAGTCTCATTTCTGCCTGACACTTTATTTATTTATTTAGGGTTTGGGGTTTTTTTATATATATTTTAAAAAAGAGGATTAAGTTGATAGGTCATTGCTCCTACACACACACACACACACACACACACACACACACACACACACTATATGTTTCATATATGTTCTGGCTACTGGTCAACCCCATTGGTCCTCATCTATAGCAGAGTCCAGTGAATGAGAGGAGGAAGACGAAGAGGAAGACTAAGAGCCTTATTCAATTTTGCTTATACACGTAATGGTCAGTAACATAATGCCCGCCTGTGTTGTAAGTTAACCTGTGTGTGCTGCCAACCTCTGGCCCGGCATTTACTCTCAGTTTCTCTCTCTTTTTCCCCCAGTCTTAAAGTCAGCGCTCCACATTTCCACACCAGTTTGTGATTTAAAAACAAACAAACAGCCACAAGCATTCATGAAAATTCAGCAACATTTTAATCAAATGTCTCTTAATATACATGTTCTCTGTTTTTAATTTTGCCTAATATACCCATTTTTGGAAGCAAAAATTATATGATCCATTTTTATATGCTGTTTTCTCTAGCAAATGCATTGTTATAAGTACCCCATCCTGTCTTTCAAATGCACACTTTGCATAACTCAGGGCAGAAAAGTAATTACCTGATGCCAATCAGTCATTGGAGTTTTTTGAGTTTTTTCTTGTTTTAAAAAAGTTTATACGCTTTAAAAAAATGTAATATGGACCATTAAACATCTCCCAAGAAGATCTTTTCCAGGCGTATATATCATTTGTTTCAGTCAAAACTATTTTTCATTTCGCCATTTCTGAATACATTTCGTATAATATACTGCACAAAGATATGAGTGGGAAAGATCCATAGCCTATGTGTACCAATGATGCATGGAAACTATTAAGCCCTCTCAGGAGTGAACAGAAATATCATCAGTATCCTTCAGTGTGAGAAATTGGATTTACTTTACTCCCTAGGTAGCACTGGGCACCGACGTCTATGAGGCAGCTGCATCCTGATACAGTGCATGGGAATAGGTGTAGTAATTCATTCAACATCATGTTCCTAAGATGGAATCTGTTACTTGAAAACACCACACTCTAGACTGTCAAATGAAAGGCAGGTGGCAGGGTTAAGAAATCATATCACACCTAGCGCTTAATTTTTTTTTTTAAAGTTTGGGATCAGGTCTTCCGCTAAAGACAACCTTTAGCGTTGTCTCCAACTAAGTTTCTAACTCAGAGTAGACCCATCGAAATAAATGTCCCTAACTGGGTCCTGTTTATAATTTCAGTAGGTCTACTTTGAGTGGGACGGGCATTGGATAAAACCCACCCTTAGCTGCCCAGTAGGTCCTACACCTTACTTGTAAGTGGGTGGGATTCAGGCTGTTCCTGTTCAGCAGGCAGAAAGCATTCTTGCACACCTAGAGGGACATGACTTTCTTGTTACACTTGACATATTACAACAGTGATTCCTTGTACTGAGAACAGATTGTAGAAGTGAGCCCTTAATGAGCGCTGGAACAAAGTGATGCTGGGCATTCAAGCATGCCCAGTCCTTGGGCTAGCAGTGCTGGGTGAATCTTCAAGGATCATTTTGTCTAGCCCTTTGTATGTCAAATTACTCTAGACAGGTTTCCAAGGCCCAGGTTTCAAGACAGCTCTGGCCTTCTTCAAACTAACTGTTTTATAGGAGATGCAGGCAAATGCTACCCAATGCTCTGGCATCTTGGGGCTCATCCACCCTTCCGTCTTCTAGGCACGGGTCTGAGACGTTCTTCTTTCGTCCTGCTGCTTTTCCTGGGAAAACCTGCTGTTGACTGCTGAATTGGAACAAATGTCCACCAGGTTTTCTGCAGATGGACATTTGTTTCAATTCAGCAGTAAACCTCAGGCAAAGTGGCAGGACAAAAGAAAAACCTCCAGGACCTGGGAAGCCATGGAACAAACAGAAGAAATTGCGGGACAAAAGGAAATGTCCCCAATTTAATCTCCAGCCGATCTTTCTCTCCTCCTTTGACCTCCATCTGACCTCCCCCCCAATGGACATGGCATCCTTTTGGCCTGCTTGTTATGTGCACACTAGTCAGTTGTGCCGAATGCAGTTTTGGGTAGCTGGGTTACAAACCTGTCTCCTCTTCACGTTACCAGCACTAGTTCCGGTACTGTTAGTCTGTTGATCTAAATGCAGATTAAAACATAAATCGGTTTAAATTATGAGAGTTAAAGAAAGAGGCAGAGAGGGAAGGTGTTTTAACCACCACCACCACCAACTTTTCATTTTTTTTTAAAAAAGGTTTCGGCTCAAAGGTGTTCTTACACAATTCCCCTGATTTCACTAAGGATTTTGCTCCATGTTTAGGCTCCCAAAACATGTGCCACACCACTCCAAACAGTTCTCAACTCTCAGAAGCACCACTGGGGGCATGTATGTGATAGAGACCTGCAGGAGGAAGGTAGGTCTGTTACCATAGGGTAGTTTTGTGTGATTTTTGGTTGCAATTCTTTGCATTGTATATCATTTGTGGTTTTTTGTATGCAATGCTTTAGGCATGGCTCACCACGGAAAAGCAACAAGCTAAGTTCTTTGGCCACATGAAAGTGCTATACAAATGCTTCTTTCCCCCATTATCATCTTCACCATCATTATATAATAATGTAGCCAATTTTGCACAGGCGAAAAGCATTTGGCTCTTTCCCTGCCAGCCTGTTTGTATGCCCTTTCAAACCAGGCAAAGTTGTGCAGGGAGAATAAAATTGAAGCACACACAAAGACCATTAGAATCACTGAAGTGCACCTGTCCCCGTTTTCCCTATCCAATCTATTTTTTTAAATTCTGTGTGTGAGGATAGTTGATCTTTCCCCCTTTAAGAGCTGCATCTGCTTGCTGCAAAGTTGCCCTTTTAAGGAGGATTTCATTGACTGCTCTCTAATTTGTATTTTTATGGTTTTATTGCACATGGTAGTTGTGCAGTTTCAGTGAATCGCTGCTGAACCTGGATCAATGGAAGCTGCAGTGCTAATCGATGTCTCAAAGCAAATACCTTTTTGAAGCAGAACAATTCCACGCAAGCCTTGTTTACTACTCCCAAGAAGGTTAATCATTCTGCAGGGATTCAGCTCATCAATCCCCCCGCCGAAGCAAACTGACCCCTGCAGACATCAGCAAAGCACTCATTGAAATAAATCTCTGCAATCCCTGAGCCTGATTCTGTCCTCCTCACTTACCCAGTGATCCTAAATACATCTGATGGAAGGCCGTCTCATTGATTCCAATGGATTTTTACCTCCAAGTAAGTGTGCTAAGGAGCACATCTTTAGTCTGTGTTTTCAAAGACATAACTCTATTGTCTTCATTACAAAACACTTGACCTTCACATAATGCAGACCACATGTCAAAAGTAATTTGATTCAATAAAAGATCCCAGTGAAGGATGAGTTATTTACTGGCTTTATTCTCTTGAATGTATTTTCTGGTGACTTCAGGGTACCTTCTTTTTTCGGCAATGCTTGCTCTGCCTTTGACTTGCCCTGAGAAAAGAGACGCATGAAGGTTTATGAAAGTTTGATGCCGGAAATTTACTCTTCCCTTCCCTTGAAATATTATGAATTTAATCAAATGTTGCCTGTAGGTTGTTTATTGTACTTTTGTTACAGTGCCCTGCATCCGGCAAGTTGAACTTTATAGGAATATTGCCAAGGGTAAAAACTGATGGCTTTATAATATGTTTTTAAGTTATCATGCCCGCGTTGGATTTTGTGCTGTATCTTCTGCATATTTACCGCAGGAGTTAAGACTGCATCCTGAAACTCTCTCTAGAATAAGAAGGCACCACACATCTCTAGCCAGCAAGTAGATGGTGACTTGGAAAAGCAGGTAAAGGATGGCATGCCAAGGCTCCATTATCAACCCCCTCCCCAAAGTGGGATGCCACAAAGTCCCATGGATTTACGATGCCAACTGGGATAGGACATAGCACATTCCTCAAAAGGCTGGATGTGGTCTGAGGTCTAGAAACTGCCAATCCTTGTCATTCATGCTGCCACAATCCACAGATATCATTTTCCTGTGCCATAAGGGAAACAAAAAATATTTGTACTAAAATTCTTCTATTGCTTTCCTGTGGAACTGCCAGATTTGCAAGTGCCATATACTATTTATTACAGACATGCAAGAAACTGAGGGTTTAGTGCATCAGCACCTTTTCTGTGTTGTTCATTGAATCCCATTTTATGCATGCTTCCTGAAACACTTTTATTTAGGCAAGTCTACCCAGACATGTAATTTTATTATGTGCATTTGTTGTTTAAAACTAATGATTAAACTATGTTTTGATCATTTCATTATGTCTACTTGTTTTCAAAGTCTCTTGATTTTATCGGCATTTTCTCACGAGTATTTTATATTATTTTATGCAAACTGCTGACAAGGGTTTTGTTATTTCTTAAGTAGGCTATAAATGCTGTCCATAAATAAAAATCGTGACAGTTCCAGTGCTATTGCTGCATCCCCGCAGGCCTGAACTGTGCTGCTCTTGGTAGACTTCTTGTTGAGTGAGAGATTTGGAGAGATGTTGGGAAATTATCAGATCCTGCTCTCTCCTTCCCTCCCCCCTCTCTTAAACAAATTTTATTGATTTTCAAACTAAAATAACCATTAAACATGTATGCAGTTGTACAGCTAATGGTGTTTGCTTTATCCATTGTCTCTAGATGTACACTTACACATTCAACATTTCTTCCTCTCTTTTGAGTGGTAGACAATTTTGTTTACCTGGGCTCCACCATAACCAGCAACCTCTCCATCAACGCTGAACTGGACAAGAGTATTGGCATGGCAGCTACAGCATGGCACGCCTCTCCAGAAGGGTATGGGAGAATGTGATGCTAATGACCAATACAAACATGAAAGTCTACCAGGCCATTGTGCTGAGAACACTACATTATGGTAGTGAGACATGGACAACTTACACTCACCAGGAGTGGTGCCTCTGGTTGCCTTCCACATGCTCTGCATCATGAAGATTTTGGGCATCACATGGCAGGACAGAGTTTCAAATAAAGAGGTGCTTTCCCAAGCCCACATTCCCAGTGTGTTTGCACTTCTTTCTCAGTGACGTCTACGCTGCCTTGGTCTCTACAGCCAAAACAGGCACTGTAACTCTCCAACAGTTTGACTTTGCCCCCTAAGGTGCCCTCTTCCATTGTTTCCTGAGACAGACGGGTGCCAACCATCATGCTTGTGATATAAAAAGTGTTTTATGCCTATTTCAGTTAATAGATTGGAGAGGCCTACACAGAGCTCTGTTCAAGAACTCTAGGATTTATGTAAGAGTGAGAATTCTTTAATTCCAACATAATGAAACTTAAGTTCTGAACTTCAGCTCCATCACTACTTGTAGGTGAAAGAATGAGAAGAACAAAAAGTTCCTGCTTGAGAGAGGACATGCAGAAGAATCACCAGAAGCTATAGTGGAGTTTTCAAAAGGATGTCAGAATGCTTACTTACTTATTTAATTTCAATCTCACCTATATTCCCAAAGTAGATCATGCCAGCAATGCTAGAATCAGGATCCAGAATTGATGGATGTGCAAGGTTGTATCCACATTTGATTTTTTTATTTTGATTTTTTTTAAAAATCTTGTGGGGGATCAGAGTTCACCTTTGCATAAATGTGGTGGTGAAATAGCCAAGTAATAGACATGAACATGTGACTAACAACCACCCATGTATTTGCAAGGGAATAACTAGGTCACCAGTAGGGAACCTCGGCACTTTCCCTTATCTGGGAAGTATGACTGAAAGAACAGCCTCAGACGGATTCCTTTTCTGCCACAGACTGATGTGAGGTTTGATCCAAGCAGCTCAGTCACCCTCAGGCTAGTCACCCAGATTGTCGTCCTCATGAATTACTCTAATTAGTCTGACCAAATGAAGATGGACTTTCCTGTTCCCCCCAGTAGGTTTTGGTGACTGCTGATAAGTTTTGTTTATACGTGAAATTACATTCTTATTTACATTGCCTGCATTTTGAGCTAGCAGCACTTCCTCTCACACAATGGCAAAAAAAGAAGAGTGGGGGACAGAAGCAGAGGCCTATGAGCAAGCTGCTGGTGTTCGTATGTCTGGCTGGGCTCCATCATTTTCCTTGCTGTGAATCACAGCCCTAAATTATTCTGCTACTCAATGCACATCTTTAAAGGTGACTGGCACATAGTGAATAAAGACCTTTCTTCGCAGTAACGCAGCCTTCCAAAATTCTGCAAATGGCTATGTGCTTACATTAAATTTATAGTAAAGAGCTCTATTTAATATGTTCAGACATATTAAACTCTAAACTCCACTCCCTTATAATAGGTATGTTTATCCTGGAAGGAGTGTTTGCACATAGTAAACATTATTTTGGAAATGCACTAAATCAGCACATTGGCTTCAATTATCACCCCATTATCTGGTCTGTATAGGCTGCTCAAGCCTGACCTGCTCATGGACTAATGTGGCTATCTCTTCCAGTGATTGAGATCACCTATTCTTGCAGGGGGTGGCAGAAGCATGGTTGTGGAAATCAGAACAATTCACTACCTTTACAAAACCACCAAAAACTTCTCTGGACAAGGGTTATACTGACATGTCCATTTTTCTCATGTTGCCAGAAAATATCCCCTGCAGCCTGAGGAGCACACAGTTGCTAGTCCTGAGCACGATACATTCTTGAGAGATTCTGTGGGCTGGGTGGTGTGGCTCTCAGTTGTCTCCCTAGTCACTGGTTCCCCACAAGAGGATGCTTTCAACGACGAAGAGGACAACTTCTTTCCCACCAAAAAGTTAACCTGCAAGTGAGAAGTTGGGGCTTCAAGGATGAACAAAGGAGTACCTGCTCATTACTCCATTGCCTCTGAAAGATCCTACGTAAGCGGAATCAGGCTCTGAGGACGTTTGTCTTCAGAGCACAAAATCACCTCCACTCACTCATCTCCCCCGCCTAGGAATTCTTTGAAGATCCTAATTTGTGCACTAATCCATTGAACACTCAGGAGGGCTGGTTCTCACATGGACTGGGTAACTAAGTTATATACAGAGTGGGTCACAAGAGTGCACTTTGAACATGTTTGCTGTCCCTCAGCATACATAGGGATTTCAATGTAAACCCAGGCCTATGGAAAGAGGGTCTACTGGCTCTGTATCCTTGTCTCTTTTTCATTGTAGGTAGATTGTACATATCCAGTTAAGCATTGCACAGATATTACCCTGAACCGTAACAATTTCCATTGCCAAGAAGAGGCAATGTCTGGGCTAGCTTCATGCTAGACTAAGGTCAGGGATTTGGATAACCAAAAGGATTGGCTCAGAGTTCAGAAGCACAAGTTTCAGGACCATGGCCAGCAATCTGGCAGCTGAGTGCAGATTGGGTTGTATATCCATTATTGCTTAAAGGAGACATATTGAAATCAATGGACATGACTACAATTTAGCTGGATACAGCTCATTGTCTCAGCACCAGATTCATAGTCTGGCCTGGTGGATTAAAACTGAAGCCTCACACCGCCCCCACTTCTGACTGCTGCAACAGGCCAGTGTCCTTTGGTGCAGGTGTTGGTAACTTCTAGGTGGCAGGGTTTGGGGCTGTGGGGACATTGCAGATGGAAGCTCTGCAGGACTCTCAGAGGTATTGATGGCTCATTCTCCTGTGTCCCTAGGAAATGGTACACCCTCAGGACCTGAGAGGTTGAATGTGAACTCTTGCGCTGTTGGTATTGGGTCCATCTCCTCCTCGGAGTTACGACAGATCAGCTAGATTCAACTAAACAGTGGAACAAGCAGGAGCCAGCATGGACTTCACAAGTGCAACAGGGGCGCCCACAACTCCTCTCTCCCACACCTACCCAAATAGGCTCCATGTGGTTGGAAGAACCTCCAGAATTGCTTGCAGAAGGAGACTGTTCTGTCTGGGAAGCAGAAATGCTTGTGTTGATGGAACAATCATAGTGGTGCAATGTTGAATGCCTTCCTTAGAGACTGAAAGCTTGTGACACATAGATCCCTTCTCATACAAGCATTAGTGCAGGTAGATGCCCACGCTTTCTCTGAAATCTTGTCATGTATATATGCCAGCCCACACACCACGGCCAAGTGCAATTGAGCTCTCATGTGCATATACATAGTTGGTTCAATCTGCCTAGTTGGATAATCAGCGGATTGTACCTTGGCTTCTGCCAATAGACTAAATAAAGTTCAATATGAAATTCAAATGCTTGCTTTTAGGCTACCTTCCTGCCTTGAATTAAAACCTTTCCACGTCATGTTGCATAATGTAGCCTGTGATTTTCAGAATATTAAGTATCGCAGTTGCCTAATCATACCAGATTAATGAAGTTACCAAGATTCATTTAGAAAGCAATGGAGAATGTCTAATTTTAATTAGGAGTTTTGATTACTGAGGTTAATGGAACCTCCCCCCACCCCTGCAAAAAAATCATTTGTTTTCAGAAGTATATATTTACTATAATGAAATCACAGTATCTAGATATTATCTCAGTTTGTGCTTAACAAGAGCGCAGCAAAATGAAGATGAAAAGAGGCACCACGATCCTATCAGGGGATGGAGATAATCCACAGCAGAGCAACCACCACATCTATTGCCCTTCCAGCTTGACATAACAGAAAGTGGAGTGGTGGCTTCTATCCCCCAACCCTTTTCTCTCTCTTCCATTGACAATTGTTGTTTAGTCGTTTAGTTGTGTCCGACTCTTCGTGACCCCATGGACCAGAGAACGCCAGGCCCTCCTGTCTTCCACTGCCTCCCGCAGTTTGGTCAAACTCATGCTGGTAACCTCGAAAACACTATCCAACCATCTCGTCCTCTGTCGCCCCCTTCTCCTTGTGCCCTCCATCTTTCCCAACATCAGGGTCTTTTCCAGGGATCCATTGACAATAGTGAGACAGAATTTACTATTCGAGCTCCAGGGCTGGAATAGCTCCCCCATGGGGTGGGTGTGTTAAGGAAAGCAATGTGACCCGGGCAGGGTCACTATCATGCCATGAACAAGTTAGGAAACATTATGGAGAAAACAGTGAACGCTAAGCAGTAATTCTGCATTATTGTATATCATGCATATAGATTGCTAATGAGGGATCAGTTAGCTCCCTAGAGTTTCTCTGAGCATATTGGGCTTTAGATGCTGGATTTACCTATTGATTTTCTATTTTGTTTCTATGTTTTATATTTGTTCTCTGTGTTATTAAACCTAATAAAATACATATCTGAAAATGAAAGGAAAGGAAAGACAAGAAAAGGCTTTTCAATAGATCTCCTCTCTACACTTCATTTACTGCAGGGATCATGAGGAGACCCTCTCCTGCTAATTTTAATGTACAGGCAGGTTGATATTAGAGGGAATGGGTTTTTCCCCCCTTAATAGGAGGCTAAACAACCTGATCAAAAGGAAGAAGACTGCAATATGGCACAAGAGGGAAATTATGCTTAAAAGAGGTCTTTTCAGTTATTTCAGAGCGAATGCTAGGCAATCAGTCATCTTAATAGGGGTTAAAATGACCTGAAAATTCATAGGCATGGCTGTAATGGATAAAGTTTTGCCAGGAATTCAGCAAGTTACTTTGAGCAGTGGATCTGTCCCTAAGTTACCCTCAAGACATTCTTTGGAAGTGAAATAGTCTTAGGAGAAAACTGGTGTGGGATTTATTTTCATCATCCTAGAAAATGCATAACTAAGAAAGGCAGAGAGACATTTCCTGAAGTGTTGGAGGTTGTTCAACCCAACTTGTAAGAGAGCCCTTTTCATCCCAGTGCATTCTTTATGTTGTTCGATGACTATCCCCATCACCCCTGGCTTGGGATGGCCTGGCCTGGCGGGAGTCCAAAGACATCTGGCAGACACCATGCTGGGGATGGCTGCTGTAGGGATTACACATTTTCCTCACAAACTCACAGTTCATATTCAAGAACTGCTTATTTGTAGGCCTCCCCTGGCATTCTGGCCCATACAAACTGATGTAGAGCACATAATCTATTCAGAGGCAGTTAAGAAGTTAACAAGAATGGGGAGAGTGCATCAGGGTTGTAGAATGTGGAAGTTAATGTCTTTATTGCTTCAGGATAAAGAGTTTGCAGTAAAGCACGGGGAAGATTTGGAAGAATTTACCCCCTAAATAGGTTATAAGTCAAGAGCAAATAGTATAACAGAGCTGAAAGCAGGAGAAAGCAGCAATATATATTTTTTTCTACTAAAGGGATAATCCTCAATAAATAAACATGTTGGAAAAGGAGCACAAACAAAATAAATCCGAGGAACTCAAAATACTTCTTGAAATGTTGGTGGGGAATTAAATTCCCTAGACTAGTCTTTCCCAACCAGGTGCCCTCCAGCACAACTATGCTAGCTGGGCCTGAGAGGAACTGCAGTCTAAATCAGCCAGAGGGCACCATGTTGGGGGAGGCTGCAGTAGACTTAGGCCGGATAAGCTTTGGACAAATGGATTGGCCAGTAGAATGCAATATAACAAACACACACACACACAGCAGTTAAAAATATGGAAGATAATAGGGCTAGAGTGAGGATGTAATTATAGGCGAATTTTCTAACTAGCAGTGATTCATCAGGAAACACCATAGGGTCATATTGGATAGCTAAGTGGAAACATAAACTCAGCAGTGTCTGAGCTAGACATTATTAGGAAAAAGATTTAACCAAAAAATGGCAAGTATGAAAACACCTTTATATAAATGAGTGTGATCAAATTTAGCATAGTACTGCTTACAGTTGTGGTCACCTCCTCTGAACAAGAATATCATAGAAATGCTGGAAAGGGGGGGGGGGAGACCTGCAGTATTTTAGATTAGATTAAGATTTACAAAATTGGAAGTGTCCGAATCTCAAATGTGTAGGGTCAAGCTTTTCATTCATTCATTTTTTCTCTAAAATGCTTCTAGACAATTCAACGAAGAAAGAAAAGGTAAAAGAAAACAAAAACCAACAATTCCAGTTCAATACACTTAAATAGAAGACACCAATGTAAATAAAAAACAGGCAGATAACAATACTTTAAAACGCCTGGGTAAATAAACGAGTTTTGATTACGATTCTTGTAGTGGTGAAGGAGTCGTATTTTGTAGATGTTCAGAGACCTTCCTTTCCAGAACATCCAGCACTGAGCCTTGGGAACAAATAAAAAGTTCTGAAGCTCAGTCCTGAGTTATTCAGGCCCCACCTCCTCTATCAACAAACTCTGAAGCAAAGATATCTTTTGCAGGCCCCCAGCAGAAACACCAGCACTGAAAATATACAAAGCAGAAATGAAGCCAGAAGGGGCAGCGGAAGATCCACATCTCACCACATCAGAGAATTGGCCTCATGCGCTGATCATCTTTAAGCAGCCCATGGGTCTGCCCTGATATGAACAGCTTTGTACATCTGCCAGTGGGATGGTTTTAATATTTGAAGTATGAAGTATTATTATTTTTTAAACAGGTGTCTTGGCCCTTGCAAAAGCTTGGTTCAGTAAAATTATGTGAAGGCCTCAAATCTAATCTCTCTACACAGTGCAAGGACAGGAAGTTTCAGAGAAATGGGAGCTTCAGTGATGCCCGGAATCCTCCCCACCCCTGACCCTCTCACATTATCACACTTCATAAAAGAGACTTGGTCATATTGAATGTACATTGGGAAGTTATATATATTTTTAAGCCACAGCTACACAATTGTGTGGTAGGTTTATTCTCCTCGTGGCACATTTCTGCTTTCCCCCGTCATTATTAGCTGTGCAGTGAAGTGGCTGAAAGTGAAGCACAGATGTAAAAGCAGAATATTTGTATGTTTGCCAATGGATCCTGAAGACCCAGTCCAAAAATTCATCATCATCATCTTGGGGCACCTCCAGTTGATCTGTTTCTTCAGCATCCATCCTGATTTGCTTGAACAAAGCTTATACAGAGGTTAGATAACTTCCAGTTTTAACATTTTGTTGTGATTGGTTGCAGGGCAATTGTATGGCAATTCATTCATCCCAATTTGCTTGTTTATATGTCTTCCCATTAATTATTTGCTTACCCAATCATCTCATTGGATAACCCCCATCTTGTTCCTATGCGCAAAATATCCGGGTTTCTTTTTAAGTGGATTTGTTTGCTAGAGTGACAGAGCACTTTAATCCACTTGAGTTGCGCAAACCTTAATAGCTGGTTATGCATTGGAATCTCTTGCCCAGCATAGTGACAGTCTGGAGGCACCCTTGGATAGAAGCCCCATTGAGTTCAATAACACTCCCCCCAAAAAAGTATGTATCTTTTATGAGTGTAGCCTAGATGCTCAAGATGGTGCCCTATAAATTAAGACAAGCTGTTAATACTATCACATGTCCATTCTAATTAAATCCAGTTAACCCCCCCCCCAAGTAATTATAAATGTGTCTAGAATATAAGCAACGGCCCATTGTCTATGGATAGCTCAGTCGGTAAAGCATGAGACTCGAACTCAGGGTCATGGGTTTGAGCTCCATGATAGATGAAAGATTCTTGCATTGAAGGGGGTTGGACCGGATGTTCCTCATGGTCCCTTCCAACTCTACAATTCTATGATTCTACAAGACATGATGGCTAGACTCCAGCATAGAGGAAAAGCACTTCAAAATCACATGTAGAATATTAATTAGTTTATTTAAAATATTCTCAAGGTGTGCTTCCAGATGACCTGTTTATTAAGCATTTGTCCTGATTTGTTTGCACAAACCTTGCACAGAGGTTATGTGTTGTCTACTGTTTATTCATTCTGATCTGATTGTGCAGGTTTTATAGGACATCCCATCAATTTGTTGTTATCCCATCATTTCCCATCATTTTCCTTAGCACAAAAGTCCAGCTGTTGTTTTTTAAATGCATTTGTTACATAAGTAAAGGTAAAGGGACCCCTGACCATGTCGTGTCTGACTCTGGGGTTGCGGCGCTCATCTCGCTTTATTGGCCAAGGGAGCCTTTGTACAGCTTCTGGGTCATGTGGCCAGCATGGCTAAGCCGCTTCTGGCGAACCAGAGCAGTGCACGGAAACGCTGTTTACCTTCCCGCCAGAGGGGTACCTATTCATCTACTTGCACTTTGACATGCCTTTGAACTGCTAGGTTGGCAGGAGCAGGGACCGAACAATGGGAGCTCACGCCGTTGCGGGGATTCGAACCGCCGACCTTCTGATTGGCAAGTCCTAGGCTCTGTGTTTTAACCCACAGCACCACCTGCGTCCCTCTCTTGTTACATACAAACACTTTAATCCACTTCAGTTGCACACACCAAAATTTGCTGGTTAACTTCCTGCAAAATATGTAGTGTCGTTTTGGAGGGAGCCAAGCAGCTCTTGATCTATAAGTCATCCAGATGGTCATGATTAATCTCTATAGTGTACAACCAGGAGTATAGGAAGCGCTTGGGGAAGGGGCAGGTTCCCTCCCTCCTTATGGGCGAGTCTGAGAAATCAGCCATGAATAGGCTCTGGGTCCTCTTTGCTTGCAGTGTGGATTGGCTAGAAACTCTTTCAATCCTTTTCGTGCATTGAGTGCAACACAGAAAGTGTTTAGCGCTCTTAAACATCCCTGGAACATGTCTCTGAAAGATGGGATTCTTTATTGAATATAGCAATTGTATCCTTTCATTAACTGTTTATATCAACTGGCTTTATTTTCATTGATAGTTGCATGAAATGTCAATGACTTTCTGAAGGCGCTCAGATCATCGTCTGGCTGAATCAGGTGAAAATGATTTGATAGGGATAGTTTGCCTCTTTTTTTTTTTTGGCAAATGTGTCCATTTTTTGCTTTAAACGCTTAGGGATATTTTCAGCTCCTTTCCAGCTCAAAGGATGCTGCCCTAGATAAATTCAAACAAGCAGATGTAGCATGCTGACATGATTATCTGTACTCTGCTGCTACATTCTTGAAGCCAACTTTGGCTCTCTTATACAATTTTCTGTGAGGAAGTTCATGGCATTGTCAAAAGACAAGCTGGACGTAAAGTTTAGGCGTTGTTCAAAAAACACTAGCTACAATGAAGGCACATTTGATAAGAGCAATTGCACTCCACTCTCCACTGGCCCCCTCTCCACTGCTGTATAGGTGGCACTTTCCTATAGCTGACTTATGCCTGTTATTATTATTATTTTGTCCATTTTTCCTTTTCTTCTGAAATATGTGTGCTTCTGCATAGCTTCTGCTACAGACGGCTGGTTTGCCAAGGAGGTGGTGACAATGTCTCCTACATGTTACAACCCTTTTTCAATTGTTCTCCACTGCTGACTCACAGACGAGTCCGGGGAACATGCAATTTTCATCTCGGAAGCACTTGTTAGCACTTCTTTTTTTTTTAAAGGTATTCAGTTGCAGAGCTCATTTTAATGTATTTCTTTTTATCAGTTTGAGGGATAAGATCCACAGCCAGGTCGAGAAACTAGCACTCCCTTTGTTACTTGTCTTTTTGCATATGTTACTGAACTACCTCTCCCATCCCATCATCCCTGGCCATTGGCTACGATAGCTAAGGTTGATGGGAGTTGTAGTTCGGTAACATCTGGAGGGCCAAGGGTTCCTCACCCATTATGAGAACGTCCTCAATGAACTATATCCCATACTAACTAGTGAACTTTGTAGATAATCTAAGATATTTCACCCCCAGGATTGGGGCTATATTCATACACACACACACACACAAACACATGCAGATGTGGGTTTTATACTGTTGCCTTTTCCTTTCCTGCTGTGCCCCCAAGTATTTGATAACAAAGCTTCGTGGCACAGCTCTTGCAATCTGACATTTTGCAGGGTGGCGTCAGAGATTGAATTCTCATTGGGGTCCAGATTTATCTTCAGCAGCCTTAGTATAAACATTTATGTATGTTAACTCACCCACTCTGCAAAAGCCATTTTTAATTCTTGCCCATGCTTTTAATTATTATTGTAATGGTTATAAGGGGTTGCTCGTGTGTAAGTTGCCGCCACTCCTGGCTAGGTTGCCTGGTTAAACCTTTTCTGTCTGGACAGCCCTTCATTTCGTGGCTGTTTCAGTCGCTAGCAGAATCCGTCAGTGGGCGTTTCTTGAACCTCTTCCAGCAAAGATGTTCTTTGACGCCAAGTCTCTGCCTACTCTCCCTGCGCGGAAGTCTTCTGCGCAGGGTGGGTGTGGGCAGCGGAGGACCTGTGCTCTCCCCGCTGGTCTCCGGTGAGGAGTCCTGGAGCCCCCTCGCCGATTCCCCCATCTGCCCCCCTTTATCCCTGGTGTTACACTGATTTCCTTCCCCAGCCGATGAGCTGTCTCTCTCCCTGCTGGGCCCTTCTCCAGCATCGCTTTGGAGCCTTGCCTCCGCCTCTAGCTCCGATGGCAATTCCCTGACAATTATTATTACTAATTCTTTTAAAACGATGTTTAATTCCTGCCTTTTCTGCAATGTGTGAACAGATTCCAGGACTCATGAGGCTCTGAAGTGTGTGGTTTGTTGCGTAACTTAACTTTTTTTTGGTATGGACAATACAGTGTCAGCGTTTTGTCAGCTTTCCCATTCTCTCCCTTCACCCCAGGTTCAAGCTTTCTGCTGTGCTTTCAGATTTCAGTGTCTAATATCTCATGATCAGTAACCCTTTTCATTTACTAAGCTTTTGCCACCTCTCAGATGTTTTCTGTTTATGTGTGCTGTACTCTGAAGCAACAAACGACGAAGGCTCAGGTTAAGAGTGTGCCAGTTCAAAATGAAAGCCTTGCTCTGGCAAAAAGTGATAAACAGAATATTTTGCCGAATAGGGTTGTGGACTGAAGCAAAAGGTAATTGCTGTCTATTGACTTTGACACAGGCAACTTGCTACATACTTTTGAATACTTTTTTTGGTTTCAGTAAGCCTACCAGGCACATCTTTTAGTTACCTAAATTTGTTTAACTGACCTTATCTGTGCTGTGATGATAATGATGGCTTGTTCCTTAGTTGTTTTGAGGATTTTAGCTGTGTTTCATTTGCCCATTTCTCAGAGAGCTCTTTGATCAAACGGTTTACATAAATCTTCTAAATAAAGTAAATTAATAATGCAAAATAAAATGTTTGCATTTCACTCTCTTTTAGCTGTAATTAGAAATAAATGGTCTTGTCTTGCTTCGCTGCCTCTATCACTCCCTTACAGTGACCAGGGAAAGGGAAGGAAGGAATATCGTTTTCAGACTCCACTACTCTGAACATGAGCAAAGGGATATTGCGTTTCTTAAAGAGTATTTTCAGACTTGTCTCGTCCTCCCTCCTGCCCCTGCTCCATTGCCTCGTTCAGAACATTGATGCAGATGCTGTATCAAAAGCTTTGCCTTCTTATTCACCATCACAATAGTGTGGTGATTATTTTGGGTTTCTTTTCTTGCTGGGAAAAGAAATGAGCTGTGTTCCTCTCTGCAGTGGAAATTGTATCAGCCTCAGTGTGAGGACAGGTTAGCTATTGGTCTGGATAGTTCAGTCGGTTAGAACATGGTGGCGATAACACCAAGGTTGTAGGTTCAATCACCACACGGGACAGCTGTGTATTCCTGCTTTGGAGTGGGTTGGACTAGAGCAGCCTTTCTCAACCTGTGGGTCCCCAGATGTTGTTGAACTACAACTCCCATCACCCCTAGCTAGCAAGGCCAGAGCTCAGGGATGATGGGAGTGGTAGTCCAACAACATCTGGGGACCCACAGGTTGAGAAGCGCTGGACTAGAGGATCCTTGGGTACCTTCCAGCTCTACGATTCTTTGATCTCATCTCTATGTTCTCTACGACTGAGCTGGCCTTGTGTTCCCATGAGCTCACTTTCTCCTTCCTCTTCTAACAACACCTAGGAAAAAGACGAATGAAGTTGAAGTTGAATGTTGGAAGATTCAGCACAAGCGAAAGGACATACTTCTTTACAAAGCACATAATGAAACTATGGAATTTGCTTTCACAGGAGGCTGCAGGAAGGCAGAGTGGTTGGTGCTCAGGTCCTCCTTGTGGACTTCCCATAGGTATTTGGCTGGAAGAACAATATGGTGGACTAGATGAGCCACTGGCCTGATCCAGCAGATTCTTCTTATGTTCTTAAGTCGAACCTGGGACTTTCTCATGCAAAGCATTCTGTCAGGGACTGTGCTGAGGAATGCTGCACTGAGGAATGGTGGGAGCCACCCCCTCCCCCTTCTCCTGAATCTTCTCAGGAGCAGGAGGACAGTATAGATTTGCAACAGTGGTTTGCAGAGGGGCATAGTTCAGAAGGCAGAAGCTGGGAAATACTGGATGGGGAACAGCTAGGAAAAGAAACACTGGAAGAGACAGGGTTAACAGATCTCCCCAGAAAGTTTCAGAACAGAAAGCACAGAGGGTACAAACTCAGATTACAAGACGTAGGGGTGACATAGATTAATAGGGAGAGAGGGGGTATAAGCTTAATTGGGAGCACCGCCATTCTGGGTGGACACTTTCTTTTTCCTTTGCTGTGTTTATTAAAGAAACTAATTGATAAGAATTCCTTTCATTTGATCTGCTCATTTACAGCCTCGGTGGAGGAAGCTGATTCCCCAAAGCCTGCCACATTCATTCAACCACTACACCTATGAATGTACAGACAGAACTGTTAAGTATAATGGTTTAATTCACACAGAAATGTAAAATTGTGTATGCATTAATGAAGTTTTAAATGGGAAACGGCTGGATGTGTGTTGCTAACACTGGGGTTTTTTCTACAGGAGTTTTCTAAAGGACCCTGGCTTCTTGATGAGTTAATGATTAACTAATTGTTGTTCTCTGGTGGGCTAACAGGTGTGGGTTGTAAACTTTTGTGATTTTGTGAGAAGTATCGCATTGCAATCTCCATTTTGAAAGGAGTTGCTTTTGAGTCTTTATCTCCCAAACTCAATGGAGTGTAGGTGCAAAGGGAGTTGTCTCATTTGAAAGCTACAGAGAGAATAATGCATGTAATGGCTTCCCTGAAGGGAGAGCAAACAGCCTGGAGGCTGGAAAGCAGGCTGGATAGAGAGAGACCTTTGCTTATAGGTCTGTTTGGATTATTTCATAAAATGCTGGGCCTGTGCTGGACAGCACAAGATATTGTATAGATATTTTTGATATTTTAATTCTGTTTTGAAGGAAGTTCTGCCAGTAAAGTTTAAATAATATTTTCATGGGTCTGGACCAGGGGTCTGCAACCCGCGGCTCCGGAGCCACATGTGGCTCTTTTACACCTTTGCCGCGGCTCCGGAGCGGATACTAGCGAGGGGAGGAGGCGCATTGTGCGCCCCGACACTCACCACTGTGGCGGGTGCTGTACTGGCTGTGACGTCGCATGGGGGCGGTGCGTGCGTTAGTCACGCACCGTCCCGACGTCACCTTCTCGCCTGCTGTCAGATCACGGCTCCAGAGATATATTTGTTTTAAATGTCGCAATGGTTTTGCGGCTCCCGGGTTTTTTTTCTTCAGAAACGGGTCCAAGTGGCTCTTTTTGTCTTAAAGGTTGCAGGCCCCTGGTCTGGACAATGCTTCATTTCCAAAGGAGTCAGTTCTTATCCTTCTAGTAGCTTCAAACCACACAATATTTAATATCTGCAACAAGAACTGTTTCACGGAAGTGGGGATCCTGGGCCAATCTGGATTCCTAATTTATTCTTGCATAAACGAATGAAACACAGCAGAGGCAGCGCTAGGCATTAAACTTGGTTCGCTTTCCCCAGTTAAGATTTCAAAGTGTTGTGTGCTAGAAAATTATAAGTGCTGTCACAGATTCCCCAGGTTCCTTCGTCTTCATAGAAACCTAATGAAGACGCTGCCAACGCTCTTGAAAAGTAAGGATTCTGATGCAATGCTATTAACTTTGACAAAGACCTTACAAAGCGTGATGTGGAAAAATGAAGTGGGCACATTTCAGGATTTTAATTTTTTTTCAGATTTTGCCTGTAGAAAAAAATATTAATGAGACACTTTAGCCATAATCATACATTCATTATCTTCGCTGAGTGAATGTCTGCTAATGAGACCTAAGTCATTAAAATGAAATAGTTTGTTGCATTTTCTTGATTCCTTTTCTTTGATTAACCCCTACCTAGTTGTAAGTGAACCATGGAAGGTAACTCAAAAGACCATCTAGTTCAGTCCCAAGCTGACACAGGAAAGCCTTTGCTACAGCCGGGGGTAACAACTTGAATAAAATGGGGGGAGGGAGAGCAGGTAAGCCCCACCCCACATAATCCACCATATGATGCAGTGTGCACCCACCATTTGAATGACAATGCCTATTAACCTCGGGAGGGCCTGCCACCTCAAATATTTTATTTGAGGGGACTGAAGCTCACTGGGTAACCTTGGGCCAGTCCCTGTCTCTTAGCCTAGCCTGCCTCCCAGGACTATTCTGAGGATAAAATAAGGAGAGGGGGAATCATGTATAAAACCACGAGGTCCTTGGAGGAAAGGTGGGATATAAATGTAACATATAAAAGAAATGAAACATACACAAGATAAAAGGGTTTGGATTTGGGTGTTGAGGACCCCCAGGACCCCCCCAATAAAGACACAGTTCACACAACATTTTTGTTTTGGTTTTTGGCATAATTTTGGCCACAACTTTATTGAATTGCTTAGGCATTGGTTAGCGACTATCTATTCCCACTTAGAGGTAGGAACAGAACTGACAACGGCAAGCCTGCAAAAGTCAGTAAGGGTGAACATTTTTGGGGAGAGAATAGAGCTGGGCACCAGGCTCTCACCTCTCCCCAAATGCTCCCAGGGGCTCTTGCGTGGCCCTAGCCCCTTGCCAGGGGTTCGGGCAAGAGCATGGCGAGCCCCTGGATTCCTTTAATGGAATACCCTTGCAGCAGCAGCATTGGAGGGGCCGGCATAGCCAACCACATCCCCTCCACCAACCAAAATTAACCAATGCCTAACTGAAACCTTACAAGTTGTGATGATTTGCTACTCAGTAGGCAAAAAACCAAATGGCACCAGTTGATCAGCCAAATGGACAAAATTTCTACCAGGCCCCTGCCCCAAAGCAGACGACCCCATGACAGGCATAGCAAGGTCAGCACGAACAAAGCCTAAACATAGGGAGGGTGGGCGGGTGATCCGATGCGCACAGCGAAAAGAGGAAGCTCAATGCTGCGCACAGGGAATAAATAGCACCCCCATCAATCAAACAATTTTGCAACATTAAATTTTCCCCAGCAACAATTGGAGGTACCCTATCAAATTTGTGGCCATTCATACTAACCCGCCCAGCTACAAGGGCAGGGGACGTCATGGTTGCCCCCACCGCATCACGTGCTCTCCATGAAGGAGAACCCACTTTGCTTGACAAATGGAGCAGGTGGGTCTGTAAAATCTTGCTTTTCTGGTTAAAAACTTGAATAAGCTTGTCAAATTTTCTCCAAATGCCCACGTCATATTTTTGCTTTTCTTTTTTTTTAAAGGCATGATAAACTAGGGGTGCTTTAAATAATTAAGATGAGCTGCAAATTGCAAAACATTAATCTTCCTTGGCAACGATTATTGAACAAACCAGCAATTAACTTTTCATGTCACGATGTGTTTAGCTGGCATAGCGATAATAACACATTGTGTCTGTCCACTGACTGTTTGCCCACCTACTGCAGCAAAACCTCTTGTCAAATCTGACAGGCCGCAAATGCGTCACGGGGGGGGGGGCGTTTATAAAATGGTGCAACATGGAGCTGCAACTCAATTGCCTGCAATGGAAATGTGGTAAGTGGGTCCACACATCATTCATTCTGTGTTTTGGGGTCAGGAAGGCAGAAGAGCTGCTTTGTGACATGCTCTTGTGTGAGGGAACACAGGGATGGTCTGGAATAAACACGCATTATGCAATCGTAATAGAAATCAACAAGGGTTTCATATTTTCGCAAGCTGCACATTGGGTATTTGATCTTAGCTGGATGCTTGTAGCAACAAACTGTTGGTCCCTGTACACAACTGCACTGTGCAAGTGTTGAATTTAAAGGAAGCATTCTTTGCCCTGTTCCTGGTTAGTGGTGATTTTCAGGAATTTGCAGGGGTGGAAGAGGGCTAGTTATTTCTTAAGGCCAACAAAAAAGAGGATACAGGTGAACCTATTTTACTGGGCTCAGAGTCAACAAGGGGCCTTTGTTGGTCCTGAGCACACACTCTCTTTTAAAAGCAAATCTCTAGCTGTTAGAGGGTAAGAGATGCAGGCAAACATGCAGGCACCATTTTAACCCATCACTTTGTGAGAAATGAGTCTGCTCCCACCTTTTAGCCAACAGGTGAAGAAAATCCAGAGTCACACCTGCACTCATCCCCTGGGAACAGGCCTCCAATCTGTGTAGACCTGGGGTGGGGAATTGGATCTGACCGATGAGCAATGAAATGGTGTGGGTGAAGGAACTGAGTGTTGCCTTTGACTGGGAGGTATGTCTGACATCAGATGTTAGGACAGCGTTGTGGGCCTTGGAGAAGAGGCATCGCTGGCAAAATTGGGACCTAGGCTCATGGACTGGAGGTTTCCCCACCATAGACAAAACTGGTGTAGACAACACTAGGTTAGATGGACCCCTGATTTGAATTGGTACATGGCAGCCGGAGCCGGAGCCGGCCCACTGACAAGACAGAGTGAAGCACCCACCTTAGGCAGCAGAAGTGCAAGAGGCAGTGTTCTGCTTGCCCCACTGCCTCTGCCACTGCTGGAATGCCCTCTCTCACAGGCAAGAGGGAGGTGTTTTAGCGCGTGGCAGTGCCTTGAGGAGCACCCTGGCTCTTGTCGAGTTTGGCAAAGGGGGGACGGCATTCTGTTGCCAGTGGAAGTGGTGGTGGTGGAGCATGGTAGGCTGTGTATCAGGGTGTGGCACATTCCCATTTTCCTAGGTGGCAAAATGGGACTGGCTGCCTTTGGAAGCTGCTTCCTATCTTTTTAACCGTGGAGACAATGAGGTCACGAGCAGTAGGTGTCAGACTGAACTCTTGTGCACTTCCCTCAATGTGCCTAGGGCTGTGTCAGGGACTGGCAGGACTCCAACGAGTGTGCACTGGGGGAAGGGGGGCTGGGGTCTGACTCGGGAGAGGGAGCAGTGGTTTGTGGGGACCTGTCCCAGCCAGGAGGCAAGAATCAGAGGCAAGGGAAGCTTCAGAGCTGGAGGCTGGAGCACAAGATGGGTTGGAAGAAGAGGAGGAAGAGGCAGGTCAGGCAAAGGGCCAGGAGCTTCCCCACCCTCTCCCTCTCCACTGGCTCCCAGAACCAGCAGAGAACTGAAAAAGGATGAACAGAGAAAGTTTCCACACAGGAGAAGCCTCCTTCAACATGCATGCAGCCCATCAAGGGACGACACCTAAATTATGGTGCTGGAGGAAACTCTTGAGAGTCCCATGGACTGCAAGAAGATCAAACCTATCCATTCTTAAGGAATGGATCAGCCCTGAGTGCTCACTGGAAGGACGGATCCTGAAGCTGAGACTCCAATACTTTGGCCACCTCATGAGAAGAGAAGACTCCCTGGAAAAGACCCTAATGTTGGGAAAGATGGAGGGCACAAGGAGAAGGGGACGACAGAGGGCGAGATGGTTGGACAGTGTTCTCAAAGCTACCAGCATGAGTTTGACCAAACTGCGGGAGGCAGTGGAAGACAGGAGTGCCTGGCGTGCTCTGGTCCATGGGGTCACGAAGAGTCAGACACGGCTAAATGACTAAACAACAACAAACTGGTGCAGGGAGATTGGTCCCCTGTTGCTGCAAGTGCTCCATAGAGCACAGAGCTGCCTAGCGGTTAGATTGGTGTGTGTCGATATCCAGAGCGGCAGAAGTGAGTCAGTGCCATCTTTGACAATAAATACTTAACTCTCTGTCATGTGCATTCCTTGGGTTGGGAAGTGCCCTTGACAAACTGGTGTGAAACTCCAGGGTTGAATCCTGCAGAGTCCAAGCTTAATTTCAGCCCGGGCCTTGTTACTGGAAGAAAGCCTCTGCCCATTTTGTTGAGCTGCCAGCTAAGCAGATCCCATACTTAGATGCCTGGGCCTCTGCTGAAACAATATGTAATATTTAAAAGAAGCAATTGAATAATGTTTCCCGCATGCCAACATTCTAATTAAGGGAGCAAACAGAGAGATGAGCAGTTCTGAGCGTTTCTATGCAAGTGAAATTTCCCCCCCTTTAAATAAAAGAAAATAGAAATCCTATCTCCATTCTACAAAAAGTTACAGTTACTTACCTGCGAAAACGTATTGCGCTACATGAAAGTGTGGGAAATTGATTTGAACAAAGAGCTACCTACTGAGATGTGGGGAAACCATATGGTTAGCGCAATCCTGAGAACTGCATGCATTAACGTTAACAAATTCTAATTTAAGTTAATGAGCAGATGGTATCGAACACCATGGCGCTTTATGCAGATTTTCAAAAAAATTGAATCTGGGTGATGCTCGACATGCAGCAAAGAGGAAGGTCACGTGTCTACATCTTTGGTGGTTCTACCCAGAAGAAGCTACAAAAGGATGTGCAGAGACAAGATGGGTTGCCT
Organism: Podarcis melisellensis; assembly: GCF_964234715.1. Classification (NCBI taxonomy): domain Eukaryota; kingdom Metazoa; phylum Chordata; class Lepidosauria; order Squamata; family Lacertidae; genus Podarcis; species Podarcis melisellensis. Next base: position 62,353,561 of record NC_138538.1, read on the forward strand.
TCATGCAGCCTAAACAAGCAAACACCTGAAACCCCTCTTATCAGGGGAATGGGAGAGATGACATTCAGGGCACAGTCAGCCTCTTAAAAGGCTGACTGACTGCATTCTGGCATTTTGAACAGGGCACACATCAAACCAGACTGGTGAATCAGATTCTTTAAAACGATTGCTCATTCATCAAGCGACGCCTTGATGCTTGTAAAAGCCCAATTGGTTTGAGGTGAGAGATTTTACTATTTACTTATTTACAAATTAACATGTGAAGTCTTCTTGCTGGTGCACAGAGCATTATAAAACAACACAGCCCCTACCTGCTTGCAATCTAATAGAGAAGATTGCGAATGCATAGAGGATTGTCACCAGCATGAGTTCTTCATAGTACTGTAATATACTTATCTTTCCAGCAGAGGAAGTAGTATAGTTGGCTATGTAATAGTTACAAGATCAGTGCTCGAATTGTATAGACATTTTGGAGCAGAGGGGTTGGCTTGACGGTGGCCATCATTCGCCATAGATTACTAATCTGATCGTCCCCTCTTCTGTCCACTTAGCTCCATATTTGTGTTCTTATAATTATGAATCAATTTAATTTCTGCTCTTTGGATGAACATAACTTTAGATCACGAACCCCCCCCCCCATTAAAAAAGGTTTCAGCACTGGATCAGGATCTGTGCAAATGGGAACATAAGAGAAATCATTTCTCACAGTCACATAGGCTGCATACATACCATATACTTATATGGGCACCCTATGCCCTTTTACAATGTGGGGTTTTTTGGGTGGGGGGTTTAATTGGGTTGCTGTTTTTATTTTGTTTATGTTTTTGTGGTTTTATATTTTGATTTTATTCTGTGAACCGTCCTGAGACCTCCAGGTATAGGACGATATATAAATTCTAATCATCATCACGATCATCATAATAATCACAATATATTTCTATGTTATTTTCAGTAATATGTGCATTTTTATGCACCCTTTAGCTAGTATATGCATTTTTTGTGCACATTAATTGGCTGGAGAAGTATATTGCAAAATTCAGAGGAGCACAAATTTCAAAGGATGGCTCTGCTTCGACTTATGTAGTCCTTTGGAAAGTCTGAATCAGGCAGGTTTATATTTAAAGGATACTATAATAATAATTATACAGTAGTGCATTAAATTTGGGTTGCCATATTCTGAAGAGAGAAAAAGAGGACACATTTGCCGACTTCTACTTTTGAATATGGATTGATATGACGTCTCTCATTTTATATACCCATGAAAAAGTAGGCATGCCTTGGAAAAAATAAGACATATGGCAACCCTACATTGAATACTCAATGGATCATGAAAACTGTAGTTTAGTCCTCACAATTCTCGGCAGCCTTAACAAACTACACTTCCCAGGATTCTTTAGGGGGTGTCATATGCTTAAAATGTATGGTGTGTACACAGTCATAAACATGTCATGACCATGTTGAGTGGCCAAAGTGACAGACAATTCTGGGAGCCAAATGGCTGTCCATCCCAGCTAAGCCAACAAAGTTGGCTGGTCTGTTTCACCTTTCCGTCTACTGTAACCAGGCCCAATGGCTGTGAATGGAACAAACGATGGATCATTGCCTCCCAAGCAATTCCTATTTCTCTAGCTGTTCTTTTAAATGGGACAATACAATAACTGAAGAATGTAGATGACTTAACTGTGTGTTTACTGCTGCCAGCTAACTAAATGGGGATGAAACAGAATTCCACTTCACCCCCAGGCGCAACGCTTTAGCAATATCTGAGCCACGATGATAACAGGAGAGATGTCATTCAGTTGACAGCAGGGCAGATCCAATCAGGACGGAGTGAATTCCTCGGCACCTGGCTGACTTTTATCTTATTTGTAGATGACAGCAATCCCCTCTCCACCCTTCTGCTGAAATATGAAACGGTACACTAGCTGGATTTGAGAGCTTGGATGCTTTCACCTGCGGAATACAGAAGGAGCCCACAGTCAAAAGAAGGATATATATTTCAAAACCCTATTCGATTTCTTATTTCCCGACCCTCGTGGATTCCCTTTTTCTCCCCTCTCCCGTGGCTCGATAGTTGTATTTTGCATTGCTAAGCAACTCTAGTGCTTCTTTGTCACTACGCCTATCCTTCCATGTGAATAAACTGTATTACCGTATGCTGACTGCTTAGAGGTCTTGAGAGAAACAGCAGGGCCGCCCCAAGGCATCTTGCTGCCTCAGGTGAAGGACAAGACGGTGCGTCTCATTTCTTGTACAGAATCTGACTGGACTGCAAGTTGAATCCTTCACCACACTTGAAGGTAACAGGCTAGCTTAGAGGATTTAAGGGCAATGGAGAGATTTTGCTACTGCATGGAATCTGCCACCTGAGGCAGCTGTCTCACTCTGCCTAACTGTAGGATCGGCCCATAGAATAGGGTGAAATGTTGCTGCTTTACCTGTCCCCAAAACAAAGAAACAAATTAGTTTGTAAAATCCTAAAATCTTCTTCCTAATCCGCTCTTGCAAGGCCTTTTTTGCAGCAGTTGTATCAATGGGTATAAAATTGGCCAGACTACATAGGAACCCACATACCTTTCCACATGAAACAGTGTCTATGAAGTTCCAGTTTCAAGCTGTTACTTTAACATGCAGCTTGGTCTGGGAGTGAGGAAAGGTGCCAAACTCAGGAGTGGGAAATCCCAGGTTTTTCCCTCTGGCTTTCCCCCAAGTTTCTCTGTAGAGTTTTTGTGTATACCTCCTGAATGTTGATGACTACAAGCTAGCAACCCCAAGGAAAGCTGACTCTAGAATTTTGTAGATTTAGAGCTATGATGTTTCTCACAACAGCTGCCAGCCCTGATGCTGGAATTCAGTCCATGCCACAGGCACCGTGGGAGGGAAGCCTCAAAGAAGAGGGGCCAGTTGTAGCCTTTGAGCCTGTACACTGCAGAACAGTCTGTGAATCCTAGGCTGTGCAATCAGTGGAAATGTCTCTCTGTGGAGTTGCTTTTGGGCTGGGTCCTGGCTGCACCTGTAAGCTGGGTGTGTTACACTTCCATCCTGGTTTTCATCCGAGGAGCTCAAGGTTTCATGCATGTCTCTCTGCCCATCCATCTTCCTGACGTTTTATCCTCACAACAAACCCATAAGGTAGGCTAGGTTGAGAGGGAGTGTTTGGCCCAAGGTCACCCTGATCCTAGTCTATGCAGAAATCTCTTCAGCAAAACAGTATCTCTGTTTTCTTTAGTGCTTGACCCGCTCTGTCAGCTTTCCACCTAGCTGTCAGCCAATCTTCTGTCTAGCCCCAAAATAATTGAAAATGTGTTTGTGCAACTGCAAAAGCTCGCAAGCTTGACAGGCCAACTGTTTTCTTATCGTGGCATTTTATTAGCATCCTTTCTCCTGCATGTGGAGGGTCAGGATTGTTTTTTCTATCACGGGAGAGTCTGTGAATTCTGAAAATCTGCTTACTTGCTGGATTTATCTGGAGAGCTTCTTTTAAAAAAAAATCCATAAGGAAAGGAAGCTCCATGTGAAAGAAGGAGGCCAGAGCAAATAACAAACCTGGGAGTTCCACCATAAATCTTCACATTGCAGACTCCCTTGTTCTGCTTTCATAGCTGTTTCTTGAGAGAAGTATATGGCAACTGGTGCAAAAACAAAAAAGCGTGTCTTTTCATCCTGCACTCTGGCACGGCCAGAGCACAGGAGCCAAAACAGGACATCCCAGATTGGGATCAGAAGCCAAGGCAGCTTCTGCCAGTCTAGGATGTCCTGCTAAAAATGGGACATTTGGAGGGTATGGGAATGTATTTAGGCTTAATCCAACTACTAGAGGAAAATGTTTGATGGAAGAATACCTCAGGGCCATGCAGGGACTAATTAGGTTGATATTTATGTTGTGGTCCATGCAAAAGCTTCTGGTTTGGGAGGAGTTTTGGTTTAAACCACTTTAGCTTCCCTGGAGTTCTTTGCAAGAGCACTTGTTTCTCAGAGGATCCTCCCCCTGGTCCCAGCAAGATACAGAGTTCCATGTCAGGTGCAGAGTTCCAGCTGAACATTGCTTCTCGGTAACTGTAGACATAGTTAAAATATTCCTTCAGCTTGTCTCTCCAGTGAGAAAATCAACAGAATTTGTCAGAGTTCTCCCCTTATGTATTTCAACTGTCCTCTTCATGACTTAGACAACCTCCTGTTTCATTAACCTGAGGAGCAGAACAACTGCATAGCCTTTTTGTTTCTTTTTCCGTTGGTTAGGAATAGGATCACATCCACACCACACATTTTAAGTGCATTGTTTACGGCAAGTAAGTTTGGAACTGCAGTTTACCCAGACAGAGGGCCTTCTCGGTAGTGGCGCCCGCCCTGTGGAACGCCCTCCCTTCAGATGTGAAGCAAATAAGCAGCTATTTTATTTTTAAAAGACATCTGAAGGCAGCCCTGTTTAGGGAAGTTTTTAATATTTAATGCTGTATTGTTTTTAACACTTGATTGAAAGCCGCCCAGAGTGGCTGGGGAAACTCAGCCAGATGGGCGGGGCATAAATAATAAATTATTATTATATTATTATACCCCTCTCTGAGCTTCAATTCCCAACACTCTTAACAAAGTACCCAGGGTTCCCAGAGTTCTTTGAGAGAAGCCATGTGCTTTAAATGTCTGGGGTGGTTGTGACATAGGTTACAAAGCCTGTCTTGGCTCCCACTGATTAATGTTGTGGGCCCTTCAGTCCTTGATCACTGCAAAATATGTCTTTCTTGGAAATTAGCTGGCAGCCAGAATCATGGAGGCAGCAATTCATGGTTGTCAAAATAGTTCACTGTGAACCAGGGGCTGTTGACATGCAAGGCAGATCCTCTAGCACTGAACCACAGCCCTAGCGCTAGTTTAATTGCAATATATGAATAAGTTATCTTCTCTCTCTCTCCTTCGCTCTCCTTGTTTGTAATGCACAATATTATATTTTGATTAATGGTAACCAATGTTATGAATCCGGGGTTGATTAATATGCAAAATAGCAATAGTGTCAAGGAAGCCCATCTGCCAATTAAACAAACATTTGCTCGTCAATTTTGTGCTTACTATTAACGTCAGTGTTTTATGCAATGCTAAATGAAATGAATATTGGAGTTATTTGCTCTAAAAATAACCATAATATTGGAACAGTGCTCCTAAAAGAACTTTCGTACAGACAGTGGATAAATGGTCCTATTTAACATCAGAGCGCTGGTTGCATAAGGTGATTTAGATTCTTGCAACATATTTTGCTCTGACCTTCTTTAACAATACTGATTATTTTTTCCTCTAAATTTAGTCCTAGAAGATCAGTCAAGTATGTAATTTCTAATTATGCCAACTGCTGGGAAAATGGAATCCTGTGTGGGGAAAGATGCAGAAACCGCTCCGACTTTTAAAAAAATATTTTGATCATGCTGAAAGTCTCAAGAGGCAGATTTGATCTAATTTTTATTCTGGTCAGTTTAGCACCAATGAGCCCTGACTAGCAAAAGGGTGTGGAAAGAGCATGGCCTGGTGCAGAATGCCTTCAGAATGGGCTGAAACGATTACAATCTCCCCAGTGTCACATTGTGCCCTCAAGAAAACCCTCCCAGCTATATCACATCTGTGCTCAGAGTCTGTTTTATGAGGTCACGCAGAAAGACGGCTCTAGTTGCTGCTCGAGGGCCAAGTTCCACATGATATTAAAATGCATCTTTGAATCTAATGTGCGGTGAGTTTCTTTTTAAAAAAACAAATCCAACTTGCAACAGCGGAGAGGGAGATGAGGAGGCTGGTTGTTATCAGTATCAGAGCAGAGGTGGAGAGGGAATTTAACCTTCCCCTTCTGTTCCCGGTTGCAATCTTAACAGAAAAATCTCCCTTCTGCATGCAGAAGGCAGATGGAACCCTTGGCATTCGCAGGTAGGGCAAACGGAGGCCCAGGTCTGAAAGCCTGGAGAGTTGCTTTCAGCCAGCATAGACAATACGGACCCAGATGGACCAGTGGTCTTAATTTAGTTAAGGCACTTTCTTATGTTCCTATGCAGCTGGTATCTGCATTGAAAAGAAGTCCACCACTGGTGCTTCCCACATTACATGCATTCTGAAAACATCTGAAGAGTGTCCTGGTTAAATTTTATTTATTTTTTCATACCATAAGTTCCCTACACTGGCCTTTGCCTTTGCCTTCTCCTCCTCCCAATTCTGCCCCCTCTTCCTCCCACCATAGAACCCAAGGCACTGTATTTGTGGTTCCTGGTCAATCTCTCATAAAGTATGAGGCAAGTCCTCCTGTTCTGCTCTCTCTGCCCAGAAAAGAGGGAGCAGCTGTAGCCAAAGCTAATACTTAGAGATTCATGAGTGTGGAATGGCTTGTTTCTTTTCAGCTATTGAATTAAGCATATGTTCCAGAGTACTGGCCTTCACGAGCCCATTCTGCTTCTACAGCTAGTTTTAATTTCTGATTAAGAAGAGCCAGAAACACACACAAACATGCTCCCAGTGTCTCAGATTGTAATCTGGCAGTGTTTCCATAACAACTGCTAGGCGCTTCCGTTTTCAGTAGCGCATGAATGTGGCGGAGAGTTGCTTCACAAGAGCTCTAGAAAGGATGCTTACTAAATATATAGAGATGCAGCATGAGTCATACCACAGGCTAGTATAGGGCATGGTCTAGACTAGCTGTTCTCGCTGGGCCTGATGTGAGTTGTCATCCAAAACGTCTGGAGAGCACCAGTTTGGCAAATGTTGGGCTGGAGTGTTGGGCTGCAACATGGCAGAACCAGGCTTAAACCATCACAGCGCTACAAAGCCCACAGAGTGATCCAGGGCAAGACAACCTTTCTCATTTACCTCAGGGGATTGCTGTTGGCAGGCTAAACTCTTGCCCTGAAGCCCTTGAAGGAAGAGCATGAGACACAAAAGTATTTTAATAAAAGCCCTCTTCAGGCACTGAAGAACATGTGAAGGACCCTGGGGGAACAAGCGAGGCTAGCTCTGCCCCTTGGGTGATGTCACACTGATATATATCAGCTGAGTCTCAACAGCAGCACTTCATTGCATGATGAGTTTCCTTAGGTTCAAGGCTCTTTGCACAACAAGCCTTCTTCCCCTGGGGGATCCCTGGTGTGTGTGGGGGGTGGTGGTGGCCTCTCTTATCTCCTGCTAACGTCTTCTACTGAACACTTGGCATAGTAATATGCTCATTTAACACCAGCCCTTTGTAAGAGGTGGAAAAAGTACTCATACCCATTCACACCCACCCTATGCATACTCTGTTTATTTTATGCTATAATCGTTTTTTCCATGTGTCATCGTCACCTGAGCAAAGTTCCCACCTACTGATTTGCACCTATTGAAAATACAGTGGACGCTTGGGTTGCGAACGTGATCTGTGCGGGAGGCACGTTCGTAACCCGCAGCGCTGTGTCTGCGCACACGTGAGTTGCAATTTGGCACTTCTGCACATGCGCAAAGCGCAATTTAGCACTTTTCCGCATGCACGAGCGCCAAAACCTGGAATTAGCCTGTTCCGGTACTTCCTGGTTTTGGCGCGTCCGTAACCCAAAAACGTGCAACTTGAAGCGTCTGTAACCCGAGGTATGACTGTATAGCCTGTGCCCATTGTAGTAATCAGTGACCTCTTTAGAATGTCACGAGAGATCTCTTCCCAATCTGACGAGGATGCCTTTATCATTAACCTTTTGACTTTGGTTATTTAACCAAAAGCAAATCCATCTTCTGATGACCTGTTGAGTTTCTTAGGAAGCTGCCATGCAGAATAGGCCTTTTCTAAAGTTACAGTCACTCTGCTACAAAACTCACATGGAAAGAATCCGATAAGAGATGTCCCCTTACCTTTCAAAGGTGTCGAAGGAAAGGAGGGGACGACAAAGGAAGATTTGTCAAGAAGAATGGGCTTACTAAGGCCCTTTATTTTTTAAAAGCAGGAACTAATGAATTGCAAGAAATATGAAACAGGTTTGCACACTGATAGGGGAGGTTTTCATTTTCCAGCTGAAAGCTTCAAAAGAAGAGCGTTCTTCTTTCGGAGAAGCAGGAAATTCAGTTGGCAGATAACAGGCTGCTGATTGAAAAACTCCCAGGACTTCCTGCATGTTAGAATCTGATTCTTTAAAAAAGAGGGAAGCGAAAATGCTGTCTTAGAGACTGAACAGCCTGACCTGATGTCAACTAATTGCAAACGCTGACTTCCGAACGTGCCTTGAGGAAGCCTGAACAGATACATATTTGAAGGTGTGTCAAACATTTATGTACAGCTTTACCACCTTCAGATTAAGAGATGATTGTTAGGATAGCCCAGGGTTAGGATAGCCCAGGGTGTAGCGCAATGGCAAAAATGTCAGACGAGGACTAGGACGAATCAGTTTCAAATCCTCATGCAGCCACAAATATCACTGGGTGACCTTGAATCAGCCAAAGCCTCTCACTCCAACCTATTCCACAGGGTTATTATGATCCAGGAAGAAGACAGTCCTGAATAAATTTGTCTTGGGTCTTCAAGTCATCAGCATGGGCTATTATTCACTGGTTTGACAAGTCCTTGAATGCAGGTATACCTTAAATGAGATATATGTATATATCTTAAATGAGAGAGAGTGAGTGCAGGGCCATCCCACCCATGAGGCAAGGTGAGGTGATTACCTCAGGCGGTAGGATCCACAGGAGCAGCAGACCCAGATATATTTATTCCCGCTTTGTTGCTGATATAGATCTTCACTTACCCTCTCTTCCCTGGTGGGGCAGTGGGACCATTTTATGGTTTGCCTCAGGTGCCAAAATGTCTTGGGCCAGCCGTGTGTGTGTGTGTATGTGAAGCCTAGACTCCCAGTGGGAGTCATACAAATACCATCACACAAAGAATCCCTCCTACACATATCTAAAAATGATCGCAGCAGCTTTAGATATCATAGTCATGCAGGCAGAAAGGAATTTTATTACACTCTCTGGAACATCTCAGTAGTGTGGGTGTATCAGAAAATCTGCATGCATGATAATTTAACTATTCTGCTACAAATTCTTCTGAGCATGATTTCAACCTTCATGCTGGCTGGGAGATGTGGGGCATCACTGTAGAATTTTTTTTTGTTTTTTGCCATAGAAGATCTACAGCTGTCAGTTCATCTAGACAAATGCACATATTTCCTACAAAGTTAATTTGTGCAATGCTGTGACTGTTTCAAACACGGTTGCACATTTATTAAAGACAAAGAACATGCACTTGGGATGTCAGTTAGTATGCTGCCCACACAGACCATCTGTCTGTCACTCAAAAGTGAGGAGCTACCCATCTGCACAAGCTTCAGGATAATTTAGCTCACGGCATCTTTCCACGTGCATTTCTGACAATTTTCTGTGTTCTGTTCAGTGTTTGCCTAGTGCATGCAGATGTGGAGATGCACTTTTGAAATGTGTCCGTCTGGTGTTCTCTGGTAGTATGCTTTTTGATAGCATGTCGGTAAGATGTTGCTGTGAGAGGATATAGCTCAACTGTAAAAGCATTTTTGAGCACCAGTTGTATTCCTTCAGTTTGGTGAGGAGTTTCATGAATTGGCTGTAATTATTGTGTCAAGCCTATGAACAGGACAGCTATGAACAAAACTCTCTTAGTAGCGCTGAGTCAAAATGTTCCCTGTTCAGAGTCTGTTTGGCAATTCCATAAGGAGTCCGATCAGTGATTGTACTCCATTGGGTGAGGAATTGAAATGGCCCCCACTCTACCCACAAACAGCGATGGGGAGAAATTCGGTTCAGTTCACCTTTAAACCCAAATTTATCAGATGTGCGATTTCTGAAACAAGATGAGAAGCAAAGCACAACCGTCCTTCAACATCCATGCTTATCTGACTTTTGTGATGTACTTCTCAAGCCAAATAATGTTCACATACCGGTAAATGCAGAGATGAGTGCCACACCCCATAGTCGAATTGGACTGGACTTGCCTGTCCAGGGGTCCCTTGCCTTTTTATTAGGGGAAAATCTGTATAAAATTGAATATACTAGTGAAAATAGCATACAAATATTCATTTTATTAGGAGAGGTTGCTACCAAAAATCAGTTGAAACTCCGTACAAAAATATGTTTATTAGCAGAAATTCACAACGACCTGCTGAAGAAGTTTCATGACCAATTAGTGCAGAAATGTGAATTAGAGATTAGAAAATGTGAGAGAACCTAAATTGATTGATCCTTCTATCCATATGCACAAGTCACAAGAGTGAGGGCAAGATTTACCCGCACTCGGATTTGTCTTCAGACATCATCTGTATTACTTCCTGAGCTTGCTCAGGTGACTTGTGAGTAAAAATTAAATAAAACATGGCAGGTATTCCTTAGTTGGGCTACTGAATGAATATAAATGATGTCTTATTCCTATTTCTTTTTTCACTCATCCTCACCAAAACCTTGGCTGAGAAGATGTGACTTGCTCAAGGCCACTTCACTCAATTCATTATTTCATTAGAGCTCAGACAGCAACACCCAATAGCGACCTGACTTCCCTTGAAAGGATCTCTTGCTATGCATTTTTTCCATTTTCACCCATTCACAACTTATGTTGGAATTCTGCAAAGCTAGAAGAGTAAATCTGCACGAGGCAGCTTATACATCCCTCCCTCCGCCCCACCATTTCGTCCAGGTAAATCCATGTTAGCTAGAGATCACTAGAGAGCCATTTCCTTTATTCAGCATCACAACAACCTGCAAAGAGGACGCTGCTGAAAAGGAAACGCACATTGTTGATTTGTGCACTGGTTCTTGCAAGTGTGCCTCTGCTTCAAGAACTGGAGCTTCTAGAGCTGCAAATCTTAAGGAGAAATCCCCGCCCCTGCCCCATTTAGGCATTTTAATAATTGAATTCAGCCCTACAAGGCAAGCGAGCGAGACTGACCACCGAGCAAGCAGCACATCCAGAGCTGCGGAAGCTTCCCTGTGAAGGCAATTGCACCAACATGTGCTTGCTTACTTTGAGCTCCTGAAATTTTGTCTGTGTGGCCGAACATCCCCAAGAAGAAACAGCAATTAGCCCCAACCTTAAGAAGCTAAATTGATGACAATTGGTTAATTGTGTTGGAGGCTACTACACCCATAGGAGCCAACTCCTACGTTCCTGTGGTGTCCATTGCAACTCTTCCAGCCACACAAGAGCAGATCTGACATACCTGAGAGAACTTCCACCACAGTCTAATATCCCATGTGAAGATTATACATACGTAAAGGGCACCTTCCCGCTACTTTCCTGCCTTTACAAATGTCATTTGGGTTTGGATATCTGTCATGACTGTCTACTTCTTCATAGTTGTAGGGAAGGTGTGGGGAACCTTTGGTCCTCCAGATGTTCCTGAACTACAACTCCCATCATCCCTCACCATTGGCCGTGCTGCCTGGGGCTGATGAAAGTTGTAGTTCAGCAACATCTGGAGAATCAAAAGTTCCCCACACCCACTGGAAACTATTTGGCCTCGCATGCAGCTGTTAGTTCTCTTTGGTCCCCAACATCCTTGCTGCCTCTATATTGGCCTCCTACCGATAGCATAAGCCTTATTTTTAAATAGTATTTAAAATCATTTTATGATGCCTTTCATTAAAAAACAATTCCAAGGCAGTTTACAACAACAACAGAGAACATTGCAAAGACAGTAGCCAAGAATGATTAAAACTGGCACTAGAGGCTAGGAAATGCCTATGCTTCAAGAAACTGGCTCTCTAATGTCATACACAAACAGTGCACCTTTCATATTCTGGAGAATGAAGACTTTTGTTCTGAACCAATATATAGTTAACAACTGGAAATTATTTGGACTAGTATTTTACATTGTGCTACTGCCTTCTTTGCTGAAGGGAAACTTTATTCTTAAGCTAGTTCATTCACAGGGCGCAAGTATCTTGGGTGTCTAACATTTAATGGAAACCGGGGGTCATGCAAGCCTTTCTCCTGCCATACCTCTGTGTTTCTGCTCTTCTTTTATTTGCTTTATTAATTTAAAACATTTTACCATTCTTCTTCTTCTTTTTGTCCTACATATTGGGACCCTCAAGGCACTTCACACCATGTTCCAAAACATTTCTTACGGTGAGAAGCAATCTGTCAATTTCTTATCACTGTCACTTTCCAAGAAGGAAAACAACACGTTGTGAGGAGTGAGGTGAGATCCCTTCTACAGTGTTGCTTCTGTCCATCTTCTCCACTTGTTAAAAGGTATAACAATTCAAAGTAAAATCCAATGCCACTGAAATCCTTTCCAAATAAGGAGAGGTCTCTATCTGAAAGGAGTGCTTATAATTCATTTGTTCAATGTCTTTTAGATAGTGCTGAAAATCATGAGGAAATCAATACACACATCTAATGATCTTCTTGATGGCTTAGGCTTTGGCCCACTATTGATTGAGTCACGCTAAACCTTAGTAAAGCGTGTGAAACTGGGAGCCATGCACTGTTAATTTACCCACTGATTATATAAAATTATGGGACATCACATATAGTATTTCAGGCTGCCACAATGGGCAGTCAGTCAGGATGTATCTTGCTGCTTCCACCCCCCTGCTACCTGAAAACTTGAATAAATAAATGAAAAACCACTATACTTCAGGTTGTTCTTAGAGCTATATCTTAATCGTGCCCTGCCTGGAACTGGCATTTTTTTAATCTTGCAGTTTTTTTGGTGGTGAAATATTGGAAAGTTGGAAAAAGTGCTTGGAAAAATAATTAAATTGTTCATTGGCTTCTGCATCTACAAGGTTTTCATGCCAGCCTGGCTTCACTTGGGGCTATAGATCACAAATGTATGAATGATGCATGCAAAGAGACAAGCACAAGGGTTAAAACTTTTTTAAATGAGCTGACGAATTATGCATTTCCCCTGCATCCTCTATAAATTGGCCACGAGTGCAAAATCGTGTAAACCCAGAAGGGGGTGGGAAGTGGGATGATGCTAATTCCAATATAGCATTTGTCAGTTAAAGTGTTAAGACTTGTTTGTACAGCCCAGTCTCTGAAAAATAGGACCTTCAAGAGGAAAGTCAATAAGAAGGTCAATAAGGTCAATAAGAAGCAAAATATTCTTGAGGTGGGTGAGTATGGGCTTGGACTTCTGCTTCCCTAAGTGGCCTACCATAAGGACTCCTCTTTGCAGGCTGAAGTGAATGGGATTTTGTTCTTCCTCTTCATGTTCCTTTCTAGATTTCTAGTCCTTGAAAGCAACCTGTGCTAAAATTAGCCATTTCTGGCAGGCTGTCTTAATGCCATAAATTTCCATTGACAAATCTGCCCCAGACCAAGGCCAGGTTTTGGCTACAGAAAATGTATTGCTGGAATTGATTAAGTCTCTTCAGCATCCAGTGACACCTATGGAGGAGAAGAGAAAATAAAAATTCCCTCCAGCTCTCCGCAGGCCCAAACTTGCCATGATAGCAGAAATATAGCTAAGTGAACAGTCACATCCAGCACACCGATAGGGGGTAACACCAGAAATCTAAATAAGTAGTGGAAGAATATGGAAGGGCTACCATTAAAATTTTCAGCTCCACAGCAGTAAGGATCAGCAGCATTCACTGGTAGGGTCATCTTGGAGCTCAGAAATAAGGAGGACTCAGGGCAGATTCACACGTTCACTTTGCAATTACTGGAGTGAGGCCATATTGTTTGTATATGTGAGTTCTTTCCAGTCAAAATGCTCATGCATTCCGTGAATGCACATTTGATGCATCTCCTAACATCTGTGCATTTGATGTAATATCTGTAAAGGAATTCCCAATCACATAGACAGCCTAGGCACTGTTATTATATACTTGCTTTTCACCCTAAGGACTGGGGGCAGGTCACAACAATTTAAAATGCAACATTCAAAAACAGTTAAAAACAAACGGTAATCACAAGACTAGGCTGGGTCCTTAAAATACAAGGCCAGGGTAAAGAGGTGTATCTTCAGTATTCACCGAAAACTGCAGAGTGAACTTGCCAGATAAAGCTTTCTAGGGGAGGAGTTCCACAACTTAGGGACAGCCCCAGAGAACACCCTCTCCCAGGATCAGCCCCACAAGCTTCTGGGGACAGGAGAGCTACCAAGAAGACCCCTACGCTGATCTGAGGTGACTTATGGTGAGCATGGTGGGAGGGGGGATTGAAAAACACGGTAGCTGTACAACCTGAGTGGGTGAAAGGCTTTCTATTAATTTCCCCACCTCCAAACATTTCATCAACCTGACTCCTGCTTACTGTGAACGATGAATTGAATGTTGACAACACTAAGACTGCATTTTATTCATTCAATATACGGGTCGTATGGTACATTTCCGTTTCCTGACTGAAAGAGCAAAACATTTTATAATCTGCTGTTTTCTATCAAGTCTTCCTTCCAGCAAGAGACGCAAGGGGCACAGGCAGAATGGAAGCATGTTTTAACAAAAAGGAAAAAATGTTTGCAAAAGGATGGCATTTCCAACCCCAACTCCCTAAGCTTCACTTCTTAAATGCTGCCTGTGTAAATCTCTGAATGATCTTACGATGCCACATATTAAAAGATGCAGGACCAAATCTTTGCTACCTGTCAATACTGGTGGGGAGGGGGGGCAGATGTAAGGCAGCATTACTGCATTAACCTAGAGAGAAATTGCTGAATTATTCCACAAACATTTAGGGTCAGGTTTGTCCTACTTTATTTTTTGACTGTTTTAAGGGAAGATAGCATGTGATTGGCACAGTTATAGAGCTAGGAAGAATGTATTGGGAAAATAGGGTATTAGCGATTTTAGAGTTTTTATCTTGTGTTCCACTTTTGAACCTAGCACTTCAACAGACTCTCTATCCATCACACCAAGCTTGTTTTGGGGATTTTGGAAACCTCAAGCACTCTAGGAAGGTCTCAGGTGCTGGATACATATGAAATCCTTCATGTAAGAGTCTTCAGCAATCCCTCTAGTAGGGATTAGAGGTAGTGGACCTGCCAACCTAGCAGTTCGAAAGCACACCAGTGCAAGTAGATAAATAGGTACCGCTGCGGTGGGAAGGTAAACAATGTTTCCAGGCACTCTGGCTTCCATCACGGAGTTCTGATATGTCAGAAGTGGTTTAGTCATGATGGCCACATGACCCGGGAAGCTATTTGTGGACAAATGGGGGCTCCCTTGGCCTGAAAGCGAGATGAGCGCCACAACCCCATAGTCACCTCTGACTGGATTTTACCTTCTTTTTTTAAAAGGTAGCGGAACATTTCTCAGGTTGGAAGTGAAACAGGCCCATCCCAAAATAAGATAACTGCCTTATACCCAAGGTTTCCCCTTATTCCCTGTTTTGTGGACCAAAAATCATTACATGGTGTCAGAAGTGCAATACAGGGGCTGAGGGGGAAAGGTTCTCTTCCCCACTCCTGAAGCTTCTCCTCACCCCATCCCATGGCCTGAACAGCGAGAGAAAGATTCTGTCTAGTTGCGCGAAGAGGAACACTCTTATAAGGGAGTGGGAACACACTGCTATGTTTTGTATTGGTTCTCATTTGCCAGCTCAGATTTTTAACTAGCATGAAACAGACAACTTGCATTTCCAGTATATTTTGGAACACTGTAATTTGTCAGATGCTATACGTCCTTCCTCACACTGCTGTGAAGAGGAGGGGAGACAGCCTGCTGATTCCCATTTCCTCCTACCATATCACACCATTCCCCATACTGTTTTGAAGGGTCCCCTGACCCTCTGGGGCAGACTTTTGGGCAGCACAGGAAACTGTGAAATTTGCCTTCCCTTCACCTTCATTTGTAGAGGCACCCACTACAGGAAAATCTCTTTCGCAAACAGAGCGGCACAGTTAGATTCAACAACAAGCCTTGTGATATTTGCTGTCAGCTGATAAAAAATTAAGAAAAACAACACTGCAAATGTGGATGCATAAAATCAGCTACCTTGAGTGATTTTTAGCAGCAAAGCACCAAGCCTACAGCAGAAGTGATGGTCAGATTGATGCAAAATGAAAAGCCCAAGAGAAGGAAAATTTATCTCAACTAAATTAATGGTTCATTAAAAACAAGCATGCCTGAAATCTTGTCTCTTCTTCCCACCCGCTCCCTCA